>NC_067119.1:18978355-20321177 GCF_021347895.1 Acanthochromis polyacanthus
CAGCTCTGCTTTTCGTCACAACAGCTACATCTATCTTTTTAATATCCAAAAGAAACGCTTGAATGCGAAAGAAAAAAGTTCCTGAAAAATCTGAAATTACAAACACCTGTCAGTGGTGCCTTCAATACCACCACTGTGAGATATAAAATGATACGACAACTTGGGTTTAACTTGGGCTTCCGTCTCTGCTGCTGTGTATCATTATTTTCTACTGTATGCCTGCTTTCGCTTCCCGTGGCATGTGTGCGTGCTCACAAAGAACGAAACTGAATGTGCACTTTGACCATTGTTGTACTGTCTTTAAACACCGTAACTAACTATGTTAAATCTGTTTAATTAAAGAAAATACAGGTTGCAGTTTTTCATGTGAGATTTCTTCCCATTCCTGTATTTCATTGATTCCACTAATTCACACTTCACGTCTTTGTTAGAAAAGGCAATTTTAGGTTGGCAGATAAAGAGTTGCATAAGCCATTCAGTAGAATTAATTATTTCTTGAATGAAATCAGCATTTTGTGTACAATGAAGCTACATGCGACTGAACGCCAGCCGCACTAGACACAACATCCCTCTGCTCTCATATGCACACATAAAATGGGAAGTGTTTTGTGTTTGACAAGGGGGGTCACTGACATCACAAAGGAAGTGAAAATGAAACCCGTCAATCACTGACTTTCTTTATTTGTGGTAAATATCATTAACATGATAGCCTAGTCTTCAAGTCCAATCATGAAGGCTGGTCACTGTCTTCAGACCTCAACCATCAAGCTCACATGTCTCAGTCATGTTCACATCAAGGTGTCCAAGTTCCAGTGAAGATCTGGAAGCACATGACCCACACTGAAAACGGAAACCAGGTTCTTTGGGCTTTAAAAGTCTGTAGTAACAAGTTCAAACGACGACTCATGCAGTCTTACTATAGAGCTGCATGTGGACAAGCGGTTGTTAAAGTGATTTCTACATGAACTGTGTAGATAAATGAAAGTTTGATCAGTAAGGGTTAGATAATGCTTCTATGGATGGCTGTCATGGATAATAAATGTGAACAACCCTTCATGCTAATGCACTGCTATCATGGAAACTCGTTATTTCAAATTCTCCTGTAAAAATTCCATATTGCACTTTTATTGTGCGTCTGTGCCCTCACCGACGGAGATTTGTCTGATTGAAAAAATCAAATTAAACATAAAAGAAAGTGTATTATATGCTCTGCTACTGTGAGCGCTACTAACTAGCTTCAGTTCTTCCTCAATGCTTTTTGCAAAGCGTGAATAAATCTGTTCTAATCATAAAGAAAACCAGCGCTGAACAGCCTGTGAAACAGTTTCAACATTCAAGCACATGTTGATCTCTTACCATGGGACACAGGAGAGTTTTAATGGGAATCTGGGCCAGCAAAACTTTCCCCTTAATAGGCCAAGTGGGATTTGAGCTTCAAATATTAAGTCCATGCTGAGCCTGGGGGTACAAAAAAATATCTAGATATAGAATATGTGAGAAAATAAACCGGCGATAATTAGGACTGCATAGCCTGTGCTGAGATTGTTTTATTTATAAATATATGTTATTGAGTACTTGATGAAGTTTTGATGAAATGAGTTTGTTATTTCTTGGTGCACTGAATCATCACACTTTTTTCTCCACCAGGGTAACGCCGCCATTGTGAAAGAGGTGGACGTAGAAAAGGTCACCATGTTCGAGAACCCTCACGTAGCTGCAATCAAGAGCTTATGGCTCGACCCGGGCATCCAGGAGTGTTACGATCGAAGGAGGGAGTACCAGCTCTCAGACTCCACTAAATAGTGAGTAAAAGCAGTTCATTGGCTGCAGGTGTCGAAATCGGACTCTTAAGCTCGATGGAAATTGAATTAAACTCGGCCTAATAAATGTGTTTTGATGTTTAGAAATAGACTTCTTCAAGATAAAAGTTCTGTGGCAGCTGAGACAAATCTTGCGTGATCTTTATTCCCTGCTTCTGCAGTTACCTGAACGCGTTGGACCGGATCGCAGAAGCATCCTATCTTCCCACCCAGCAGGATGTGTTGAGGGTTCGAGTCCCTACTACGGGAATTATTGAATACCCGTTTGACCTGCAGAGTGTCATATTCAGGTGAGCTCCTTTGAAGACATTTGTAGTTTGTAACCATTTTGTTGTGTTGCCTGCACAGCTGTGGAGTTCAGCTAGGGCACAATGGTACATTTAAAGTTGTTTGATGACTGTTTATATGATAATATAATAATAATACTAATCTTTAACTGCATCTGACGTCATTAAAAGGAGAATGGAAACAAGACAATGTTTTAATGATGCGTTTACACAACAGTAAATATGTATGTTGGAGGTAGTAAGTAGTTTACTGTTACAATTTTGAGATATTGTCACGTTACCTGAAGTCCAGTCCAGAACCTCAGGAAAGAGCGAGTGTACTTCTGACTTCTTTGTCAGATTTATTTCTCTGATTGTTGTACTTACAAGATGCATTGTATTGCTGCTCTTACTCAGGATGTTTTTTTTGTTGTTGTTTCTCTTACTTAAACGCACACTTCTCTCTTCATAACAATGATTCTTACATAATAAAATGACAGTGAAGCACTGAATTTAGTTTCACTTTTGCTTCTTAAGTATATTCTACTGCAGATACCCCCTTATCTTTACTTTCGCTTCACAAGAACTATGTACCAGTAGTAATACTTATAACACTGATGGTAATCTTATGCTTTAAACAGTGTTAATACCAGAATCATTTGAATTCTCACACATGTGCTCAAGAGTGCCATTACACTTAATTCACTTTTGGCCTTTCTATTATTGAGCCACATCTGTCAATTGTGCTCATTCCTTGATCGAGAGGAAATCCAAACAGATCTGCAAACACTTTGAGGCTTATAGTGGCTGTTTTTGTTCTCTTTTTCTCCTTGACGCTGCTGCCACGACAGGATGGTGGATGTCGGAGGTCAGAGGTCAGAGAGGAGGAAGTGGATCCACTGCTTTGAGAACGTCACATCCATCATGTTCCTGGTAGCCCTCAGCGAGTACGACCAAGTTTTGGTGGAATCAGATAACGAGGTGATCGATCTTTTTGTTTAGACAAAAAGAAAGAATCAGCTTAACTGTGTATCCCCCAAGCACTTTTTTGCTCCTGTCACATTTTTACTCACGGTGTGCTCATTTCTGACTGCAATATAAAATCCTGTCCCTTCATGGAAACGGGCACAGACATGATTAGAGGTAGGAAGAACTCAAACATGCCATTTGTGCAGTATGACAAAGTTATATTACTGTGCATTATTGAGAAAGAACAGCAGTTACAGTTCTTTCAATATTGTTTAACAAAAGCTTTAAAAACAGGAGTCACCATGTTACCAATACTGGAAAAAATGGTGACTACAGAATGTATTAATTTGCCTCCCATCTTCTGTGTGAGCACAGTCTGCAGTCCAGCCCAGTTCAGCTGATAAGTGATTTTTTTTTTTTTTTGTCATCAGACTGTTGGTTGAGGCCGAGTTACTCATAGCTTCATGATTGTGCAGCGAAGTGCAAAGATTTTTTTATAGAATTCAGTGTATTCCAATTTTAAAATAATTAGGATTGAGAAATTATACAGATTTTAAGCTCAGATTTTGGTTGATTTTGTCAAACAAATGGCACATCATTAACATGCCTTTTAAACTGGCCATCCTAATTGAGCAGTTCAGCAATGGTTGGGAGATATATATATATCTTCAGAAGGTTAATAATTTGAAGCAACTCAATGATTACTTTGGCTTTGGGATATTTGAAGCAGCTTCCCCCTTTGAAATGCTTTATTTCATGTGGTACAGAAGATCAGTCAGTTATCTCTGAAGATGAAAAGCTTTTCTAATTTAAAACAATGGGTATCAGATTTTTTGCCTACTTGGCAGTTCTCCACCTTTTTTTTTTTCTTCCCTTGGAAAGCATTTGTAAATGGTCAGCCAGCTGTTTGAAATACCGCCTCAGGTCACATCTCCTTCAGAGGGTATAGCATGTTTGTCAGTTTGTTAAAGTGTATTAATGAGCAGGTGTGCGTTCATATGGGTGTCATCTGTTTATGTCCCGCGTGTTTTCCTTCCTTTGTTGCTGCAAGCCGGCGTGTTACAGAGAGACATGACTGACCAGCTGCATGTCTTCTGTATTCTGACGCCTTCAGACCAGTTTCAGAATTTACAGAAGACTTTCTGTTTAGCGCTTTGAACACACGGCATCGCTGTGATGTGGAAGGCTTGCTGTCAGAGTTGTTTTGTTCAGTTAAACGCTGAAATCAAGTGCGAAGGAGAAATGAATGACATGGCTGCCCTTCTCTCTCATTTTTACTGCTCTTCCTCTGGTGCGGTAAAACGTTTATTAAAATCTGTACTTAATGAGTATGAAAGACTGCGGTTTAATTAAGTGATTAACTGTCTCTCTCTTCCTCTGTCTGTCTTTCTGCTCATCACTGCATCACACACTTGCTTTCACACACACGCTGTCTATGTAGAACCGGATGGAGGAGAGTAAAGCTCTGTTTAGGACAATAATCACATACCCCTGGTTCCAAAACTCCTCCGTCATTCTGTTCCTCAACAAGAAGGACCTGCTGGAGGAGAAGATCATGTACTCTCACCTGGTTGACTACTTTCCAGAGTATGACGGTGAGTATCCAACCTAGCTGTCAAACATTTGAACAAAGATGCTTTACACGCTATGGCAAATCTATTTTAGAGGTTGTCTTTGGAAGTATCTGAATTAAGGATGAACTCAATAATTTTGTGGTCAGAGATCACTATGCAGTAAATCAAGATTTTATACAGTAATTCTGACAAAACTTTCACACAAATGTGGTCATATACACACGTGGACAAAATTGTTGGTACCCCTCAGTTAAAGAAGGAAAAACCCACAATTCTCACTGAAATCACTTGAAACTCACAAAAGTAACAATAAATACAAATTTATTGAAAATTAAATAATCAAAAACAGCCATTACTTTTGAATTGTTGATTAACATAATTATTTAAAAAAACAAACTAATGAAACAGGCCTGGACAAAAATGATGGTACCTCTATAAAAGATTGAAAACTATTTGACCAGAGTGACATGATTAACTCAGGTGTGTCATTTAATTGACATCACAGGTGTTTCCAAACTCATAATCAGTCAGTCTGCCTATTTAAAGGGAGACAAGTAGTCACCCTGCTGTTTGGTGAAAAGGTGTGTACCACACTGAACATGGACAACAGAAAGCGAAGGAGAGAATTGTCCCAGGACATCCGAAAAAAAATGATAGACAAACATCTTAAAGGTAAAGGCTATAAGACCATCTCTAAACAGCTTGAAGTTCCTGTGACAACAGTGGCTCATATTATTCAGAAGTTCAAGACCCACGGGACAGTAGCCAACCTCCCTGGACGTGGCCGCAAGAGGAAAATTGATGACAAATTGAAGAGACGGATCGTTGGAATTGTATCCAAAGAGCCCAGAGCAACCTCCAAAGAAATTAAAGGTGAACTCCAAGGCCAAGGTACATCAGTGTCAGATCGCACCATTCGTCGTTGTTTGAGCCAAAGTGGACTTCATGGGAGACGACCAAGGAGGACACCACTGCTGAAAAAAACTCATAAAAAAGCCAGACTGGAATTTGCAAAAATGCATGTTGACAAGCCACAAAGCTTCTGGGAGAATGTCCTTTGGACAGATGAGACCAAACTGGAGCTTTTTGGTAAGGCACATCAACTCTATGTTCATAGACTCAAAAACCAAGCATACGAAGAAAAGAACACTGTCCCTACGGTGAAACATGGAGGAGGCTCAGTAATGTTTTGGGGCTGCTTTGCTGCATCTGGCACAGGGTGTCTTGAAAGTGTGCAAGGTACGATGAAATCTGAAGACTATCAAGGCATTCTGGAGAGAAATGTGCTGCCTAGTGTCAGAAAGCTTGGTCTCAGTCGCAGGTCATGGGTCTTCCAACAGGACAACGATCCAAAACACACAGCCAAAAACACCCAAGAATGGCTGAGAGAAAAGCGTTGGACTATTCTAAAGTGGCCTTCTATGAGCCCAGATCTGAATCCCATTGAACATATGTGGAAGGAGCTGAAACATGCCATTTGGAGAAGACACCCATCAAACCTGAGACAACTGGAGCTGTTTGCTCATGAGGGGTGGGCCAAAATACCTGTTGACAGCTGCAGAACGCTCATTGACAAATACAGAAATCGTTTAATTGCAGTGATTGCCTCAAAAGGTTGTTCAACAAAATATTAAGTTATGGGTACCATCATTTTTGTCCAGCCCTATTTCATTAGTTTGTTTTTTTTAAATAATTATGTTAATCAACAATTCAAAAGTGATGGCTGATTTTGATTATTTAATTTTCAATAAATTTTTATTTATTGTTACTTTTGTGAGTTTCAAGTGATTTCAGTGAGAATTGTGGGTTTTTCCTTCTTTAACTGAGGGGTACCAACAATTTTGTCCACGTGTGTAGAATTAAATGATTCTATGACCAAAAGGTCAAAGTTCATCTTCACTGCAACATCATAATGTTTTGCAAAACCACTTTTCTGGCTGTTATTGTGTTGCTGTGGTCATATTTCACATTTCGTCAAAAACTGGGGTTCTCACCTTGAAACCGTGGTGATTGTATTGATCTTCTGTGCTGAAGATCAATTCAATCCATCCATTTGTAGCTTCTTTGCAGCGACATTTATTGTATCTCATTGAAGGCATATGTTTTTGCAAGGAAAATATTCACTTTAATCCTTCATATCAATGTAGCACTAACTTGCATTTTGCCAAAACATGCACACAAAAAGTCTTCACTGCATATATTAAAGGATTCTCCATTGATGTGGATGTCAGCTGTAGAAGGTGTTTGCTAAAAGTAATCCACCTCCACATATTATGTTCTGCGCACTGACAAATTTTCACAAATATCCAGCTAATTGAGTGTTTTGGTAATATTACCAGTCTGCCCAGCATAGTGACCAGTTAACGATTTTCTCCTAAAAGAGTCACAATTGCTACACAACAATGTAATACCGATTTGACAGTTAAAAAGGCTTTCAAATAATCTAGCACTAGACAACAAAAAATATTTTGAATAATATGTCAGAATAATTGTTCCATGAATTCTACAAATACATTAAAGTTGTTCATCTCATTGACTAAATGCAGAATTTGGTTACAAATCAGTGCAGGTTCAAGAAAACATTTTATTCATTTTTGTTTCTGCACTAAGCATCACAGTTCTAGTGAAATGTGTAATCACCACATGTAGAGAGATGAAACGTATTATTTGTGTGGTCAGTGCAGTTCGTAGTGCTTTACCGATTATCAACCAGACGATAATAAAACAGTTCAAGTGAACAGTGCAATAAGAGGGAAAAAATATCTAAAAAAATCAGTGAGAGGGAGCGGAACATTTTCAAAAATGATTACAAGAACATGAATAAATTAAATAAATAGTGACTTAAAATATTTTGCTGAAAATGTGAGTTTATAGTTTGCGTAGAAAAACGTCAACCTTCTCAGCTCAGATCATCCGGCAGGTGGTTTCAGTGAAAACTAAAAGCTGCCTCACCGAATGTTTTTGCTCTGGAGCAACTAAAATACCTTGCACCATAAGACCTGAGAGATAGTCCTGGATCATGGTTTGGAAACCAGTTATAACATTAACTAATTTAAAGACAAATAAAATAATTATAAACTCTGAAATTATACATCTTCACGGGCACTAGCATGCAAAAATATCCAGGAAAAGCAGTTTTTCAGCTTTTATACAATGATCGACTGAATAGAGGATTTGACTCGTCATCATTCCTTCTGCTGCTGTGGTCTGTGGCTGAATACACGTATTTGTATCGTATGTGTTGCACGTGTACTGATGGAGCGTAATGTTCCCGTCTCCAGGTCCGCAGAGGGACGCCCAAGCAGGGCGAGAGTTTATCCTCAAGATGTTTGTGGACCTGAATCCAGACAGCGATAAGATCATCTACTCTCACTTCACCTGTGCCACTGACACAGAGAACATCCGATTTGTCTTTGCGGCCGTCAAAGATACCATCTTGCAGATCAACCTAAAGGAGTACAACCTGGTGTAGAGCCGAGCAGGGCTTCCAGCAGCAGGCCCTCAGCACACACTGACTGACGCAATCTGTGAAAAGATAGATCGTATACACACACATTAAAAAAAAAAAAATCTGAGAAAAAAAAATCTAATGGTTGCATAATACTAATTTATTTGCCATTTGTTGACCTCTTGGTCCCCAAGAGAGAGAGGGGGGATTAATGTTGTCTTGCTATTTAAGGAGTTGATGAAAATGGGGAGACAGGGCAGAATATTTGCAAGGGTTGTGAAGGAGCTGGAACGGAGGCAGCGTTTGCTCCGTTCCTCCTGCCTTATTATACACGAGAAGTAAAAAAAGCTCTCATTCTTTTTTTCTAACCCTCCCTCCTTACCTGTCGTTTCATTCTAAAGCTTCACCGTGGGCCGTTTGTCCCCACAAGGAATATATCACATCTCTAATTGACAGCTTCCTTTTCCTTTAATAGACTGATTGGCAAGTAGTCATGAACTGTGCTTTTTAAATTATTTCAAATCAATTTCATATTGATTGAATTTAATCATTCTTATTATTGCATTACTTTGGTACCAGTCAATGAGTAGAACATGTGTGACTGTGGAAGCACATTCTCCATAATTTGAAGGGTCACATGTTGAGCGATGATAGCTCTCTGCCCTCAACAATAGCCGTGAAGTTCAGAAATGTGAGAGAATTCGGCTTCTGAGCTTTGACCGACAAGGTGAGGAGGCACGCAGACATCCGTCATGTCAGGGTGAATTATGATGGATAGCAGTCACTTTACACAGACTGAAGGTAGGCGAGGAGGTGGTAATTTATGAGACAATATTATTAAATGATTCTGTTCAACAGTGCCACATTAGCGCTTTTTATTATGGTAATATGTATATTTATTGCCAATGCCAAAACAACTCAAGCACCAGACTCCACTTTGCATGTTAACTACTTCAACATGAAATAAAAAAGTGTTGAGGACAGGACAGGGCTACAGAAGGAACTGAGTGACCGACGTTATCAACTCGCGTATCCATCCTCCTGCTGATTCCTGCAGTTTTGGAAGTATTCATTCAACAAGGTCGACAGTATTCTTCCCACTGAGCACTGGGGACTGATTTAAGCTAGAGGAGGCAGCCTACCAGCGCATCGAACTGCTTGAACTGTCCAATCACAACCTTGCGCATGGCTACAAACCCCTCCCCTCCCACCTGCGGACTATCCAGTCACATTTTAGCTATGTCTTTGTAATTGTCCAATCACAGCCCGGCTGTCTTGACTGTTGTAGTTAACTAGCAGTGGAGAATAAATTTGGCTAGTTCCTATGTCAAAGGGCAGAGTGTTGATGTTCAGTTTGTACCAAAGTAAGCCCTTCTTATTTCTGATTGGCACATCTGATTTACAATTCTTCATTCCCAAGTTACTTTGAATATTTTTTCTCACAGTTCCCAAGAACATAAGCCTGTAATTTACATTTATTGAGGCATAGTGCAATTATGAATGCTATAATCATTGTACATACATCTCTCTATATATATGGCAGCATCTTTGTTGGCTTTGTAATCATTACTTTTTTGGCAGATTGAATGTGCGGTATTGAAAATATGTATCTATGTAATTGTATTGTATGTCTAATGGCTAATTCTTTTTTTTTTTTGGAAGAAAAAAATTTGTTATCAACATGTTTGTTTTTGTTTCCTTTTTTAAGAGGAGAATGTACATTTTGTGTTTTGCCAGTTTTGTTTCTCAGCAAAGAAACATTGTTCAGCTTCAGAACTGCATAAAGAGGAATATTACTATCCAACAACAGATCAATTGGTATACCAGTAGTTACACTAGGCGTTTTGTTAAATTGACTTTTCTATGAAAAACTGCAGACTGAATCTGATCTACAGGGCTAATTGTAATAGTTTAGTTCTTAACTGGCTTCAGGAACAGAGCACTTGTCATATAGGTGTGATTACGTCACTCATTAATTCATATTCTTTTCTGTTTCATTTCATTTCATTACACAGCTTCTCACTAAGTATTGAAATCCCTCTGTCCGCCCTCCTAAACACTCCTCACTTGACCACCAACCGCCTTTTGTAGGCAATATGTTTTGCGTCACAAATACTGCTAAACCGAGTTGGGTGGCAAGCAAGTAAAGTGTTGCTTTGGGTCAGATTTTTGATGAAAACAATCTTGTTAAGAGGCTATAATTATCGCTTTGTTTCCCAAAAACTGATAGAAAGTCAGTATTGTCGTGTGTCAGACAAACGTGCAAAAGATTACTCATCCGTTTGGCCTAATTAGGATGGTACATATGTGGGTGCTTTCTTTTTTAATTTCCTTTTTGTACTTAATTTCCATCTTTATTGCCACAGTTTCATTTGAATGTACAGTATTATTTTCGACTTTATTTATGAAATGACAACATAAGAGAAAACACACAGTTCACGTGTACATATTGCCTTATTGAATAAGCTGTGCCTCTGAAACCCCATGCAAGGCACCTGTGATTTTATGAGAAGTAAAGCTAGTGCAGCCAATAATGTCCCGTTGTGCAGCTGGAGGATTGTTTGGTCTTGGCTTGGTGGTCTTTGTTACTCTGTGCTGTAAGAAGCCCTGGAGATAGCTTTGAAGTGTAGCTCATGTAGCTAATATCACATAACTACAGGACGTTGTAAGCACATCATGAGTGAATTGTAATCAGAACACTCTTTCTATTGATTTCATAATGTTGTCACATCCGATTCATGTCTTAAAATCCATACCACAGTGCATTAAGGTGCATTGAACTGCCTGATGTGGCTATGATGAAACAACAGTGCCCCTACACAGCAGGATGTGTAGAATGTGCTCGCAAGGTGCCACAATCTGGACTCAAAACCATCAGCAGCCACCTGCTGAGTGTTTTTGCCACGTTTGGCTGTGTTCTGGCATCTACCAGCCACTTTGGCAGGTAACCAGCCTGCACTCAGAGGTCCTGTTGTTTTCAGATATTTCAGCCGGCTGGTGAAATTGCATACAAGGATGGTTGGTTTTGGCAGGCAGCAACCGCTGCAACAAGTTAAGTTCCAGTCTAATTCACAGTGTGCTTGTAAGCAAATGAAGGTCCTACAATAACCACTCATCAACAGCAGGGCCCAATAGGAAAAATTTAGAGCTAGTTGGTCACACATTTTACTGAACGTTAAAATGGTGTCCATGTGATTCTGCTTATTGATAGGGGAGATGTTTTGAAGCTGGACTATAGTTTCAACTTATCAGTGTTGATGATCGCTTGTTGCAGACTTGCAGTAATCAGTAACTTGTGTCCCTGCTGTTGTAAAGTGGCTATTTACACTGTCCCTGTTACTTAAAGGGGAAATCCTTGTTCAAACAACTCACATACTCCATTCAGCCCACAGAGCAGAGACCACACAGACGTTACAGAACCTGTGGTGATCTGAGAGATGTGACTTTTTTTTTTTTGTTTAGATTTTGCTCACACAAAAATGGCAGTAGGTTACAAAAGTATATGTTAAATTTGAAGAAATGTAAGATATTGCTTTGTGAGGTTCATGTTCATATGGTGACTCTGAGTCTGTGAGTTTTGTTGAGGCTGGATTTTCCCTTTAAGAGAGCAAAGACTGTAGCTGATGTTGACTTGGCGACACACACACCTCTGTTGCTGTTTAAATTTAATGCAGTATGTTCAAGAGCAGTTCAGTGTTGCGTATATTGAGATCTGTGGGGTTGGGAAAAGTAACTTCCCGTAAACTGTTCTTTTATTCGAGTGTCAGACACATCATCTGATTGCTTTCAGCTAGCCTACTTTTGGGTTTCTTTGTCTCCAGATCCTGAAGATATGAAGTTTAATGACTAACTTTGAAATAGTGTTATGATGATCTCCAATCATAATTGTGTAAAATGTTTCCTGTATCCATAAAATCGCACTCCTTCAACATGTTTCTGAATGAAGCAACATGTTTCTTTTCAACTCTTGTTGACTCTGATTTTTATTTTCTGTAATTTCAGTGATACAGCTCTCATTTCTACACTTTGGTTCATTTAATGATTTTAAAATGATGTCATTACTTGCTGCAAAAGTTTAGGCAAAGCAAGTGATGTTGCATTTGAAATCTGGTTTGTATTACAAACCTCTGCAAGCACTGAAAATTTGGTTGAAGTGAATACAGGTGGGATTCTTGTAAAAAAGAATCAGAAACCCTGTAAACTCTAATTGATTGTGCTGCAGGGATATTACCAAGCAACGTGTAGGATGAAACCACTCCTTGAAGATCAACATGCAATGGTTTTTTTTTTTTCTGTTTTCTTAGATACAAAGTTTTTAGATGCACAAAAAACTTTCTGAAAATCAGAGACATGAGAATAGAAAAACTGCAATAAGAAAGTGAGATACTTCAGTGATAAAATTCACTTAAATGTGAACTGTATTGTAAATCAAAAGAACATCTTCAAAAAAAAAAGCTCTAAAAATAACAAAATTGAAAGTCATAATCCACATTGTCCATTTTCCATAGGGTTTGGGTGTTGTAACAATCACCACTTTATACTAACATGAGTACAGCAGCCAACAGGTCCACTGTGTCTGACTCAACAGAGAAGTCAGATCTTTGTTCTTAGCAGTTTACATCGCTACATTCAGTCTGTAAGTATTTATGTTGGAACACAATCATGATGGTACAAAGCAGAAAAATTCTTTAAAAAAATGTATTGAGAACTGTTTAAAAAGAGGACAAAAATGTAGACAAAGAGAGAAAACTGCACTTAAAGCCGGCAGATTGGTTGTGGGTAGGCAATATTCAATCCTGGTAGTCAATTTACATCTTTTAATGAGTGAATGACAAGAACTGGTCAAGGTCAGGGCACATTATATCAATCCAGAAGAGGACTTTACTCTTCAGCTTATTATTCCTACAGAGTCAAGTTACTCTTTGTTGTTAGAATTGTGAGATTATCACTAAATCTCACATTATGTTGCATTAAATATTTGGGTTTTTCTTTTTCTTTTTTTCCTTTACAGTTTTACAATAATTGTGATGAGGACTGAAAAGTGTAAAGGATGCAAAGTTTTTCATGGAGCCAGGATGCAACTCGAACACTCACAGCCGGTCTTTCTGACCCCTGGTGGTCAATAGAAGACAGTGTCAGTCAGTGGATAAACTAAAGTAGAATACTTCACTTCCACCTCTCCACTTAGTGCCACAAAACTGTGGAGTGTGTTTCCAGTCCGGACCCTCTTACTAAATGCCAGATGTTTAAATGCTTGATATAATGTAGAGTAACCCACCTCACTCCAAATAATTCCCTTTCTGATCAGTAGATTTAGTCAGTTTTCACCTAAGGCCCTTTTTTACACTTAGTGACAAAATTAACAGAAAAGTGATTATACAAGAAAAGAAAAACAAGGCTGGTGAATGTTGCTAAATTAAAGAGCCAACTAAAACCAAATGAAGGCTAACAGAGTTATGAAATTAGCTAAATAAAAACAAAACAACTAACTCAGTCGGACTTAAACACCATACCAACACCCATAATCAACAACACAAAAACAACTTAAAAAAATGCATTAAAGCATACAAACACACAAGACTCAAGTAACTCCTACACCAAGCTAAACAGCTGCTAATGAAGGTACAGTCTTCACAAAGACTGGTAACTTCCACACTAAGCTACCAGCTGCCAACAGAAGGTAAAGTTACACACAAGTAGTTTCTTCACTACATTAACAGCAGCTAACCAAAGTAAAAATCTGACAAAAAACACCCAGACACAAGAGGTACATTATATCCCAACCACCCTGACTGTGAGGTTGGTTGTAGATTTATACTCCCCAGGTGTGACAATGGTTGCAGTTAGCTGGATGAAGGTGGAAGAAACTGGGTGGTGGTCCATTCAGACAGGACTTTGTGTAGGGAGAACAAGGTCTGGAGTGCAGGCCTTCAGCTACAGGATAATGAGCTGAGATGACTGGCAGGCAGCTGGCTCTCAAGTTAGCCACAACTGGGCCTACCCAGGCCATCCCCCCACACAACACCTTCAGAAGTCCACCACAGAAGCGAGACAGTCACCAGTGGACATTACCGTTGCTCGTGGCATTGCTCATCTTTAAACAGATTTGAAATCATTTTAGAGGAGTTGTTGAGGTATGCTGATGCAATATTTCGACAATATGAATTAAGCCTCCGTGCTTCTTTGAAAAGACATACATACACAAACTTTATTTAATATTTACAGGGGAATCACATGGAGAGTTTTCCATGTGAACAAACTCAAATACAATCACAAATACATTTTTGTACAAAGGATAAGAGTAGGACTTCTGATATGAAGTAAAAAGGCATGCAAGGACGTCAGTTCAGTGCCCCCCACCCCCAGCCCCCTGTGATCTGATTGCCCACCCCGTGTGCCCCCCCCCAAAATAAATAAATAAATAAATAAATAGAATAAAATAAAATAAAAAAATTCGTTGGAAATCCACATTACTGCTACTCTGATTTCCCACGCTCATGAACGGAACTTCATTGTCCGACTGCACCTGAATGCACTAATGACATTAGTTTGATCTTTTGATTGTATTTGGTTTGAATTTGAAGAAGCCTTGAAGACGTTTCCTGATGCCGGAAGAGAAGACGAGCAGCTGTGTACCTTTGCGGTAAGAAGACTACGGCCATTTCTCAGTATATAACTGTCCGTACTTGCATTCTCACGTACTCATGAAATGTCATCATCGAGACTGCATCAGACCAGACTAATTTGCATAGATATGAATCAGTACATAGGACCAGAGATATGAATCAGTAGATAAGACCAGAGATATGAATCAGTAGATAGGACACGCACCTTTGAGCTGTGTGCTATGGTGAGGCTAAGCTAGTGGGGTCTCAAAGCATTCTGTTGATGTAGATGGCGTGAAAACGGAAACAAGTATGCTTTCTCACTGTGCTGCATACAGTTGCACACTACGTCGTACGACTGAGACAAGTAAACGTGGAATGACTTTTCATAGGTAAGAATACTTTTTGGCTCTTTTTTCATTATTAATTCTTGTTGAGAGCTTCCAGTCGATGAGAGCTAACTAGTTAGCCACTAACAAAACACTAACACGAGCGAGCAGCTTGACAACCAAACACCAGGATTAATAGTAGCTGTAGTATAGTTGTACAAGTAGTAGTAGTAATACTAAAAGTACAAGCAGCAGTAGTAGTATAAATAGCTTAGTCATAGAAGTAGTATCAGCATTTGTAATAGTATTACAAGTTGTAGTAGCAGTGTCAGTATCAGCAGCAGCAGTTAGTGTACCACCACTACCACTAGTAGTAGTTGCATTACTCTTACTACCACCAATACTACCAATAGTAGGAATAAAGCCCAACTCGTATATATCCAGATTACCATCTATGTTCTTCCTCCAAACCGATTTTATGATTGGCATTACAGGCAGTTCTTTAGGACTGCTCTCAAATAATTGAAATGTTACTAAGCAAGGTTATACTTATTAAATTAAATAACTTTGGTTTCCAGTATATTGGCTAATTCAGTTCTTTGTCCTTAATTTATTAGCATAGCAAGTCATTCCAAGTTTCCTTTTCTCAATCCTACGGCGTAGTATGTAATTGTATGTGTGTAAACATAAGCTTTGACCAGCCTTGTGATGCCTTCTGGGACTTGGAAGAAGTTGAACGCTGTCCACAAAATCTCGTGGCCCGAAGGCATTAGCAAGATGTAAGAAAACCACATGCAGGTCTTCCTTCTCCTTCATGGCTGTCTATATCTGATGCCAGATGACATTCGTGTGTTCCAGGCATCCTGAGAATCCGCTTATCCCTACCTTCTGCACTGAGGTGTCAACAAAGTTGTTCTTCTGCAAGAATACTGAGAGCCTCTGGGCCACAACACTGAAGAATATCTTTCCTTCCACATTCAGAAGGCTGATTTGGTGGAACTGACGGCTGAGGAATTCTTCTCCTTGGGAATCAGGATCCCTCCTGCCAGTGGCGGCTGGTGAATTTTTCTCTTGGGGGGGCGGACTTAATTTACAAAACCAAATAGCAGAGTCGACAACACCGGAATACAAGAATTGATGTAAATTATGTTCACAGCCATTTGATGTGCTACGAGGGTACACCTTAGCAGTACTGCTGAGTCAAATAGACAATTTAATGCACGTAAATGTTACTAGCTAGTGAATTTGAATTTATCTCCCCAGTGTTTGATGTGATTTGCTCCAGATAAGGTGTAATTGGTACACACAAACCCTTAAAATCTCCTTTTCTATAATTAAACAAATTAAGAATGTATAAATATGCGAATCTATTTTGTACTTCAAAAGTAAAAAAAAAAGAAAGAAACAATTCATTTTTCCAGCTTCAAAGAGTGCCAAGTGCTTCTTCTGTCCAGCAAAATCTTTGGAACAACATATTTATATTTACATACTCAAATAAACAAAAACAAATCCATACCTGTGAAACCAACAAACATTGGACATTTTGTTAAAAAAAAAACCTAACTATAAGGCTTAAAGCAGACAGTGCTTCTGTGAGCTAACTTTTACATTAACAACCTTACATGACAATGAGAAAACAGCAAATCTGCATATTTAAGATCAAAGCAATAAAAATTTGTCACTTTGCCTGAAAACAAAATACTGAAACCATTAGGCATTACACTATGTATAACTGTGCATGTGACAAATAAAACCCATCTTATCTTAGGCTTTGAGCCCAAAGTGCTTCTGTCAACTAACATTAAATATTTACAATGAAAATAAAGAAAAACAGTAATTCCGCAGATTTCAGAACGTATGAAAATCAACAGGCTTTCAGTCTAAAGTGCCACTTGTGTCAACTAACATTTCTATTTACATTATTAAATGACAAAAAAGTAAATCCTCACATTTTAGAGATTAATGCCAGCACCTCTACATCTGTGTTATTTTTTATATGCAAGTTTTAATTAAAGGCAAGCGGATGAACAAACCGCTCGCTTCTGCTGCCACCCCATGGCCGGTGGTGTGTAAAGCGATCAGAGTCTCCCTCTGATCGCTCTGATCGCTCAGCGGGGCGCTGTCAGCCTGTGCCCCGCGGTCTCCTGTCTCTTGTATTGAAGAGGAACGAACTGCGCATGTCAAAGTTATAACGAGAGTCAATGGGGAAAGATGAGTGCGCCCCAGGCCAGATATGACGTTTCTAATATGACTTTTTATTATAAATTATGCATCTTAGTAACTCTCTACAGGCTCTATTATCAATTTTGCTTGTTAAAAACATAGGATATATATGTAAATGTAACTTTAAAAACGTTTTATTAAAGGAAGGGCTGTGACTCTCTGCATGATGTGAGACAGAGGGGGTGGCGCCCTAGCGCCTCGGGCTGGACCATAGACTGTAAGGCTGAATCCCAAACCGCCCCCTACACACTATCCCTACACACTACCCCTCCATTTGCGCATTCCCGTGGAGGGTCCTCCATATTAAGGGCCGTCCCAAACCGTGTAGTGCGGAGGGGGAGTGGACTGTTCAGTTCTTAAATAGCGAGTCTGCATCGATGCTCACTCTGCACAATTTTTTGAGGAAGTGCAACGTCGAAATGGAGGAGGAAAAAACATATCGATGTAAGTTCCACATGCGTCCTTTATTTCTCCCACGCCTTTTTCACACTAACAGAACATCACAAAAAGAGTGGTGAAAAAAGATAAAACAAAAGAAACAAATCTTCTTCTCTGCTGACGTTTGATTTAATTGTGCACCCCCTGACACCTTAAAATTTGAACACAACTGACAGAATTCATTTATTCATTTGTTGGATTTGAAATGCCAGATAATAGGATTGGAAAACATGTGGGATGACTTCAAATTATTTGAAGCAGAATGTAGCTCCTACATCATTGCCTGTAACCTGTGCCACAGCACTACAGCCATGCACAGTAGGCGTCTTTGTGTTACCATGGCGATGACGTCTTCCGTTTTCCAGTGAGGCGACAGGGTGTCCCATTCCTAATTATCGTATTTATACCCTCCCCCTTCAATAATAGGTGCCCTCCACAGCTGCGAGTGTGACTTCTTTTGGAGTGACACTCGGTAGTGGAGGGGGAGTGTGTAGGGGGAGGTTTGGGATTCAGCCTATATATAGTGGACGTAGCATCTGGCTCCAGAATTGAAGTCAACCCGGAAGTGTCAAAAACTTGCAATATCACGCCGTCCGCTAGGGTTGGCTCCAAGAAGCTCTTTCTCCATAGACCCCAATTCATTTTTGGAGAAAATAAAATTTGATAGACTGATTTTTCTACCGCTCAGGATTTTTTCCCCGTTAGTTTTCATGGTCAAAATGAGAGATCAGGTGGCAGATCTTAAAATAAATCAATACTGAATTTTAAATAAATCGTTAAAGTTGGCGGAGTCAGGGGGCGTGGCTATACTTGATAGACAGCAACAGAAGCCTCTGCGGTAAAACGTGGGCGGGATAAGAGAGTTCTCAGCCAATCCTGCCCCTAGTTGCTCTCCGGTCCAGTCTGTTTGATGACGCTTTTTATGTCACTGGCTCCAAAAAATCTAAAACGCCGACCAGGAAGTAGCCAAATCCGGGCTTCATTTTCTCGGCGTTGAAACAAACGAGTGATGTCACGGTTAGTTTACGCCTGGGCTGGACCCGAATATCCGAATATTCGTTCGCAACGGCTCTTTCCGGATATTAATTTTGGTATCCGAATATTCAGCTGTCTGAAGTAGGTGAGGAGCAACACAAAAACCATCCAAACGCTGGTTTCCAGAGGGTTAGATGAGTATTTATTTGAAAGAGTAAGTTTACAACAACACAACATGTGAGGGGGTTAAAAGCAAATGGATGTTAGTGAAATAAAAATAAATAAACAGAGCTAAAAGTGAACTTCACATTAGCATTGATGGGCATTCCAACCAGGAACAAAGTAAAAGATCATCAATACGAAAAAACTTCCTGTTCACCTCTTAAAACCCAACAACACACCGCAGTAACATCTTAAACTAAAACTACCAATGGGTTCCCCATTTTCCTTTCTGAATAATTCAAAGGTCCCTCTCTATCTGCTCACACATTCACCAACCACTGGAACACATCTCCAAAGTTCTGCTGAAGCTCAGCTTCCCCTCAGAAGAAGTGCTGCCAGATGAAGGAGCCTTTTGAGAAGCAGCTGGCATCGTGATTGGACGGTACTTTGGTCTGATCCAATCCAGCTTCAGCTCCAGAGACGGCAGGAACAAACTTTGATTCTCTTCACTGAACAGTTAAATTTGTGGACATTAGAAGGTAACATTAGTTTGATCGATGCCTTCAACTACAAGTAGACTTTATCTGGAAAGCAGTTTTCTGAAATGAGTTCTTGGTAAATCTGTCCACAGTCAAACCAAGAACATAGAAAGAGGAAATGTTTGAAGAAACAACTTGATGTTTCATTTCAGACTAGAAAATGCTTTAAGACCTTTATCTGTTTTTGCTCTTTTTGATTGTTTTATTGTCTCTTCTGTTTAATTTGATTTTCTAAAGTCTAACTGGTGTATTTTCAAATGTTTTGTCTTTAGTCTGATTCTTCTTAAATGTTTAGATTTTCTCTTTTCTCACCTTTTATTCTTTTCTAATGTCTGATTTAATTTTGAAATGTTTTGTCTTTTTAATGTTTAATTGTTTTTTTAAATGTTTTATCGGCTTGTTTGAAAAAATTCCTTTTCTTTCCCAGTGTTTAATTTTTCAATTAAATCTTTAAGGTTTTTCTTTTTAAATGTTTCACTCCTGACCCGGTTTTTGTTGACGTTTTTGACCCTTTTTATGAGCTTTGACCAATCCGAGAACATGAAGTTCATCATCGGCATCGGTGGCGTAACCGATGGAGGCAAAACTACCCTCACCAACCGCCTGATCAAGAACCTGCCCAACTGCTACGTGGTCCATCAGGATGACTTCTTCAAGCCCCAAGGTCAGATTGAAGTTAGTGAAGATGGCTTTAAGCAGTATGATGTCATCACTGCTCTGGACATGGACGCTATGATGAGTACGATCTACGAGTGGCTGGAGAACCCGGTGAAGTTTGAGAAGTCTCATGGCGTCAATAACACCCTGGACACAGAAATCATCCCGAAGTCCGACCACAAGGAGGAGGAGGAGACTCACATCCTCATTGTGGAGGGCTTCCTGCTTTACACCTACAGGCCTTTGATCGACGTGCTAAACAAACGTTACTTTATTTCCACCCCATATGAAGAATGCAAAAAGAGGAGGTACTCTAGGAAGTCCACGGTGCCAGACCCCCCAGCCTGTTCGATGGCCACGTCTGGACCACGTACCTGCAACAAAAGAACATCTGCTCACTGTGAAAGATTATTGAGAGCATCTTTTTGTGATTTCTATGCAGAACACTAGGATGTTTGTTGAGCTGTGCAATATTAAATGACTTAAGAATATGGAATATTGTTACTGTTTGTTATTGTTCTAAGGTTATTGTTAAATGTATAGAGTGTTGCTTATTGTATTTTATTGTTGCAGCTATTGATGCTGTAATTCACATAAACAAGGAAACAAGTCCATCATAATTTGAATTTTAACAGTCCAAAATGAAAAGGTCATGTACAGCTTTCCTATTGAGTTAAAGAACAAAAAAAAAAACTATGAAAAATACTTTGTAAAAGCCAGAGATCGGTAGCAGCTGTCATTTTTTCTTACAACTTTTCGGTGGCACCCAAAATATCAACATTAGCTTGTTGTAGCCCTGGCTTGCTCGCCAGCTAACTAAAATTATTTGTCAATGTTTTTTATGTCATTAAATGTCTGTGATAATAAGGTTATAGTTTAGAATCCCTCTCATAATGATTTGTCTTAGGCCCATAAATTCAAAATATGAAATAATCAAAGTTTGTTCAAAAATTAGTTTTGTTGCTTATGGAAAGTTTATGTTGCAGTTATGTTTTTGTTTTAACATCTAGTTTAATAAGAACAAATTTACTCATTTGCTATGGCTCTGTTACACTTTAAATGTGTTCACTTCAGCATAATTCTTGAGTATTTTGTGCTGATATATAATATAGATATACCTCAAAAAGAAAACAGACGTTATACTGGGGGGGCTCTTTTTGCAGCTGGACACCACGTTGGCGACGATAGCAACTCCATGGACATTGTTTTTACAGTTTTGTGTGATTAATACTAAAGGTCCACTGCTGTAACACCATAATTCCTCTTTGCTTGTCATTCATCGCGCCACACGTCGGAGGAAAGACAACTGTGTGCTGTGTGAAGGGTCGGACGCGGACTTCCCATTTTATCCTCTTCTATTTGTAGCCGGCGCCACGCCCTCCACATCCACCTCCATAAAGTTAACAAGAGTCCTGGAGGCTCAGACTCACCGCAGCTCCTCATCACAGAGGATCAGAAGAAGAAAAAGAAGAAAGCAGCGGTTTCAAAGATGCTCCGCGCCTTTTCCCTCTGAATTTGCAAAGTGCTAGAAAGGAGACTCGACAACTTTTCCGAAGCCGGCAACAGTTTCAGGGCTGAGTGGAGGGCGAGCTGGTCGGTGTGAAGGATGGCTGGATGCTGCACATCGGCGGAGGACAGAGAGAATCAGAGGATCAACGAGGAGATCGAGAAGCAGCTGCGGAAGGACAAGAAGGATTCCCGCAGGGAGCTGAAGCTGCTGCTGTTAGGTGAGCATCACTGAGCCACCGGAGTTTATATATCTGTGGCCTCCTCACACAGTCTTAGTGGCTATTACCTCCAAGTAAGTCCTGATTTATGGGTAAGGAAACCCCATGTGTAAATAAAATATATGAAGATGTGGTCCTAATCGTATTCTTAAATTACATATTTGTTGAGCATTTCTGGTCAAAATGCCATTAAAACTGTTGTTCAAATCTCTTAAAAATACTCCTCTATTGTGAAGCAATTTATACTTGTCATATTGCTTTTGGTGAGAAGTGCGGTTGATTTCTGCAGTGGCTCCTGACCACACCTGTCCACACAGGTATCCAACCAGGTGGGACACAAGGCTAAAGCCTGGTGACGAAGCTGTACTTCAACTGTAACAGATTTTATAATATAAAAGGAATAAACAAATTAGAATATTTGTCTTGATGTGTCATAGTTGTGCCATTAATTTTACACACAGCGGAGAGGTTAAACTGTTTTATCAGACTCATGTAGTTCACATAAATACTGAAAACGTCCGCATGCAAAGAGATATTGGCTGTTATGAAATCATAATAATTAATTCACAAAATGGAAACTAGTGTTGGAGGAAGAAGTGTAGAAATTTGGGTGTTTTCCTCTTTCCTCTTTACGGATAAACTCCAGTGTCATGTGAGCATAGCTTTTTAGAGGCATAACTAGAAGAAAACAGTGAATATGGAGAAAATATTAAGTTGTCATCATCTATCAGTTATTGTGTGGCCTTCAGATGGCCCCAAGTGTCACAGTCCTGCTTCATGGTGATGTTTAAATAGTGTGGAATATGTGTGTTTTTCACAGAAATATTTATTATTCACTCATACCGTCCACACTGACTGAGCTCCTTGTAAAGTTCACTGACTTCTCCAGTAAGCAGATCTGACATCAAGCAAGACTTTATGCTGCTGTACTGTCTGTTAACTTTTAGAATCCAGACAAAGAGGACACATGTTGTTGCTGCACGCCAGACACGCTCAGTGTGGGAGTACTTTAGGGACTGGAGTCGCCCTGAACGCCTCGGCCGGTGGTGTGTTTGAAAGCCATATAGCTGCTTCATGCAAAAGTCATGCAAATCCATGACGCAACAGAACATGGCGCAAAGTTTTCACCCACTGCTCTACTAGAAAGCGCTTTCATTTTAAACAGAGCGTTACTCTGCTGCCTATAGCAACTAAACCAGCATTTATTTAAAAAATCTCATTTAATTTGCTCGTGAAAAATGCTTTCTCACAGCTCACTGTAAAGCAGATTAATACTATTTATATTACAAGGGTATCTCTGAAATAAACTGTGATCAGAAAGTAAAACTTTGATAGAGAAAACAAACTTAATTGAAGTGCAAGCATGTCGAGCTATGATTTAGCCTAAATTCTAAGCTATGTGTAATGTAGCTTTTGCCCTTCAGACATGTTGATTTTGCAGGTAACTCAGAGTAATAAAAACAACTGGATGACAGAAGCGATAAGTAGAGATGCAGATAGATACGAGTTAATCTGTCATGATTATTTATATGGTCAGAGTGAATCACTGGATTTCATCATGATGGTCACAGTCAGGTCAGCAGAAAACAGGAGGGGGAAGAAAGGACACCACATTCTAGCTCTTTTCAGCTGCATTTATCCTGAGTTGAATGGCTGTATGACAACAAAATCACTAGGCCCTTACTGTTTTGTATTACCAGTATTAGTCATCCGGTTCAGTTTGAGTTCAGAAAAATATGGGGAAAAAACATGAATATAGGAATAAAGTGAGTAAGAAGAGTGCATAAGACATGAAAGAAAGAAGGAAAAAAGCTATTTTCAACCATCTTTATGGAACTTACAATCAGTGTTGTATCGATATGAACTATGAATAAACCAAATCTCATGAGCACGACACACACAAAGGGAACAGTGTTGCTTGTAAAGAGAAAAATATGACAAGTTTTAGTAACATAAAAAGACAAAACAAGGAGAAACAAACTAGAGTGACCTCTTTTAAAGGCTGCTTTTTTGCAAAAAAAAGGGATTATTTTCTTCTGTGCAACCAGTTTAGTTTCAGTTATAATATTTATAATGTATCTGTTAGTGAAACAAGTGAGCATGATAGAAAATGGCATATTTGCTAAACAGAAACAGGTGCATATTCCACAAATGTAGACCAAAACAAGCAAACGCTCTGACAGAATGCGTGTAAATAACAGAGCGGGTATACAGCGTATTAATGGCTGTTTTTGTATAATAGCTGGAATAGAGCTCATACTCGAGAAAATCTGTTTGTCGTAACTTAGCGACTTCTTCTTTTGTTCCCAATATTTGCCAACAAAGTCCCACCTGTTGAGTAAGTTTCAGTTAAAACAAAACAGTGCGACAGGTGGTAGTAGTTCTTATCTCGGTGGCATTAGCACCACAATCATTCACACAACCAGCACTGAGTCACGTCAGCCGACCGGGAGGTGTGAGGTTGTATTTGTGGTCAAATCTGTATGTGTGTGAATGTCTCATGTCTGCTGCCTTTGACATTTGTGTCCAGAAACTGTACAACGTCACACTGCACCTCTCAGACACGCACACACCTGCAGATCTGAGCAAAGGCACAAAAAACATATTTTCATCCCCAGAAACATACGCTTGACATTTCCACTAGCATTTTAACTTTGCTACAGAATCTCACTTAGTGAATCGTTGTTGATGCACAAGTTTAGACTTTTTTTTACTGCAGTGATTTTCTGTTGCATAAAGCAGGACCCAGCAACAAATGCAATAGAGCTAAAAATGTTCACCTTATACTACTTTAGTCTCAGTGACAGACTTTTGAAGCATTTAAAATATCCATTTATTTTAGAAAACATTTGTTTGGGTAGTCATTCACTGGGTCCCAGGATCTTTCTGCATGGAGTTTGCATGTTCTCCCTGAGCACGTGTGGGTTTTCTCCGGGCACTTCGGCTTCCTCCCACAGTCCAAAAATATGCTGAGGTTAATTGGTTACTCTAAATTGCCTGTAGGTGTGAATGAGAGTGTGATTGTTCGTCTATATATGTAGCTCTGCGACAGACTGGTGACCTGTCCAGGGTGTCCCCTGCCTTCGCCCGAGTCAGCTGAGATAGACTCCAGCACCCCCGCGGCCCTAATGAGGACTAAGCTGTGTATAATGGATGGATGTTTTGGAGAATTTTCATAGAAAAAGAAAAAAGAGATTTGTTGATGTTCAGCAGGCCTGTGTGTTATGCTTCAGTATCAGAGCCAAAGTGATTAGTGAGAAGATGATGGCAGATTTACAATTGACTATCCCTTATTTTTATTCATTTACAGCTAAACACATGCAATTAGTGTTGGTAAGTTGATCAAAAAAATCCATTCTGCTTTCAATACAGCTGTGATTTATCAAAAGTAAATGGCCAGTATTACTTTAATTTTTAATACTTTAATGTGACACTGAAAGTCAGCCCAACGATGTGACAGGAAGCACACCAGAGACTGAACAACTAAAATGCATACAGAGATAAAATACTGAGGCCTCTGAGCTCATTAAAGCCCGACTCTGCCTCTGAAGTACAACGTCGCAGAGGTGCAGGATCATGATTTTTCTACCAGTGTTTACCTGCCTTTCTTGCCCTAATCCACGTCATCTCCAAGAAACTTGACTTGTAAACAAGGTACATTCAAATGCGGGCGATTTGTCTAAGCCTTGTTTGCTAAGATGTAAAGACGCTGGTATCCATGAAAGCATGCAAAGCAGCCAGGAAAGACTGGCTGCAAAGACTAATGACAGCTGAGAGGCCCAAATACAGATGTGAGTGTGGACTCAGACACTCGCAGGCACACACAGTTGTTTCCATGACTTCAGAGGATATTGCATTGACTTACAGTCATTTCCTGGACACTTACAAATAATCCTAACCTCAAACTTTACTTTAAACCTTAAAATATATCTTCACCTTGAAATGAACTATTGATGTCGTAGCATTCTGTCCACATAATGCGACTGTATGAAGAAATTTTTGTCCTCACAATATTGTAATACCCACACCCACACACACACACACACACACACACAGAGAGAGAGAGACACACAGTCTGTCATGTTCTGCTTTTATTTTCACATTCAGACCACATGATGCTGAATCTATTTGTTTAGCAAATGCGTTTATTAACAGACCAGAATATTGGAAGAAGCTACTCAGTGTGTGTGTGTGTGTATGTGTGTGTGTGTGTGTAGACATCTGTAGGATTTTGTGCCTGTGACTCTAAGAGCAAAGATTAGTAGTTAGATGTTAGATTATTTGAGTGATTTAATTTAGAATTCATCATCATGGAAGCCGAGTTGGTGGACAGATATTTTCGATCAGAGCATTTGTGTCTGTTTGTTGGACTCTACATAGAAAGCTGGTGTGTGTCCAAACACACTTTATGAGGCACTATGAAACTGACACAGATCTGTTGCTGGGAGATAAAAACGAATGAATGAATGAATGAATGAATGCAGCATTCTCATTAAATGCAGTCCTGCTGGCTGATAAAATGCTTTTGGACAACAGAACCATGCATTGGTGAACTGACAAATGAAAGCAAGGGGCACGTTTGCATTCAGTTTTTTTCACAAGAAAGCAGCGTTATGCTTTTTTTTTTTTTTTTGAAGTAGTTGCTTCATAAAAGCATCGACTTAAATCCAAACCAAAGTTATGAAGGGTGGTGCCAGATAAAGTGTGGTGAAGACTCTCTTATGTCCTCACAGTCATTTAAACGCTGCTGCTTTCTGTTTTACTGGTGCATGCCATTTCTTTTTCTACTCCAGTAAACTATCACTGTTGATTCCTGTGCTCTAATCGCTGCATGGAAACATTTTCTGCCAGCCAAGTCGGAGACGTAGGCAAAATGCAGCTTAGAGGATGTCTGTCATTCATTTCCTGCACCCTGACATCGATGGGTGTCCTTTTGGCAGTCAAATATACATTTAAATTGCTCAGTTTGCCTGTGTCTCCCTGCTTGGACGAGCTGGCAGCCAAGAGTTGTCACAGCACTTGTGTGTTTGTTTTACTCATGTGATGACTGTCAGTAACAAGCTGTGCAGAAACAGACAGATGCGTATTTTAATAAAGCTGCTGTCAGCTTACATGTGCAGATCAGAGGTGGACGGTAACTCACAAACTGTGCTAAAGGACAGTTTTGAGGTATTTTACCTGAGGTGATACATGTGCTCCATGTCTCTGCATTTTTACAGTTCTTGCCTTGTGCATTTATTTCACTGTTTAGATGGCAGTTCAAGATTATACGATAAATATAGATCAAAACATCTGACCTACTGTAATTCCCAACAGTATAAGAATGAGCTTCATCTCAACCTGCACTGAAGCGAAGCCACTTTTCTATTAGTACTGGGTTATAGTTGCATTTTATGCATAAATGCCACAGCGGTGACTCTTGAACTGAGTTTTACGACTCTGTGTTCAGACTGATTTCTGGCGATGATGATAATTCTCACCACTCATGAGAACCTTCTAGTTAGAAACTGATCAACTAGTTGGTGAGCTTCTACTTGGATGTCTTCCTCCCTTGTGTAGATGCTTGTTACCCTGAAAACTGACTGTAGAGCTGAGCTTTTGTAAGGGGAATGGAGTGGCAGCTGGAGTAGCGTACAAAGAGAATTCTGTCTGTGGGTTTGGTGAAGAGTCTGGTGGAGATGTGTCTCCAATTGTAGACTGCAAATGCATCCAAACAGCTTACTTTGTGCCTGTTAAAACGGAACTCAACTGAATCCAAACAGCGTTTGCAAGATTGTGAAAAGGCCTGCAGGTCCAAATGAGGAATGTTTGATCAATGTATCTTTTCCAAGACACAGTAGATTGTTAAAAGGGATTCTAAAAGCTGTAAAAGATTTTCATAGTCAGACACAAAGCAGTGCTATGTGTCTGGAGGAAGAAATCTATACTGTAAAACAAGTTGGGGGTTTTCTGGGCAGTTACAGACATGTGGACGAAGAGAATATTTGGGAGAATCTAGAAACAGCTGACTTGTGATATAAAGTGAGCTTCAACATAACTAAATTAACCAAAAGTAAGGATAAGAATAATACTGCAACATTTTGGAAACCCTTTCGTCGTATGCACTTTAGTTAGGCTGCAAATGTCAGATCTGTCTTCTATGTTTCTGTTTTATTGTCTTTCCTTACCAGTGGGTGCATTTTTGTTGACTGTCTGCAGACTCTTGTAATGTATCAGATAGAAGTATTTAAAATAGATCTTAATCTAAACTTCTTGTTTTGGTCTATGTTCAAGTTCTCCTTTGTTGCACTAAAAAACAATCAGTTAAAATTATTCAAATAAAATAAACTAAAATGTATTGATCCCACACTGGGGAAATTCACGTTACAGCACCTGAATACAGATAAGGCAGAAAGAAGCAGGACAAGAAATGACAAAAGTACAACAGGGCTAAAAAATAAAGATGTAATAATAAAGATTTCATAGAGACAATATATCAGGCATGATGGATCTACATATGGATATAAACACATATGACACAGTGATCCACACCTCCAGAACAAGCTTCCCTCACTCAATATTTGTAGCTTGTTGAAAGCTAACTATAATAAACATATGGCTTATATTAAAAGATATTTCTGGATTTAACCCTCACTGTATCTAACAGGCACTGGAGAAAGTGGAAAGAGCACCTTCATCAAACAGATGAGGATCATCCACGGAGGAGGATACACAGATGAGGACAAGCGGAGCTACGCCAAACTGGTCTTCCAGAACATCTACACGTCGATCCAGACCATGATCCGAGCCATGGAGGCCCTCGGTATAGCTTACTCTAATCCCCAGAACCAGGTACAGAAAAACTCATGTCCATTTAAAAAAAATATAACACAGCATAAAATATAAATCTGCCAGGAATCCACCGTAAACAAAAATGTGTACAGACACCAATAAATGTGGCAAAAAGATTAAGGAAGCACAAATAATTTTCATGGCAGTAATTGTTCCCTCATTGCGGTATGATTTGGACCGACACGGATGTAAAACAGGGGAGTTGAAGTTGAAGGTCTAAAACATGCAACCGGAAAAAATGTGAACTTGATTCCTGTTTTTGTCTCTTCTTGATCTCTTTCCACAACACTGGGGAGTTAAGAGACGGACTGTAAGCTAACTGTGTCCCTGTGTGTCTGCAGAGCCATGCTAGTGCAGTCCTGGAGGTGGAGGTGGATAAAGTGGAGGAATTAGACCAAAGCCTGGTGGCGGGGATCGGCAGTCTGTGGAGCGATGCAGGAATACAGGAATGCTACGACCGACGCAGGGAGTACCAGCTGTCCGACTCCACCAAATAGTGAGAACTAGATGTACCTCTGTTCAGTACACAGATATTCTATCATCTCCAGCTCTGCCAAGTGGCACAAATATTACTTTGTTAAGAGGGTGTTGCTTCTTGCTACTGTTGTATATTCACTCCACATGTTCCACATTGGCTTGCTCACATGCTGTGTGATTTTTATGAGTAGCGACTGAGAGTGGAACCAAACCTACAGAATAAGCTGGAGAGCTTTTTATAGCACTTCTGTTCACGTAGGCGTTTTCGAGCTTGCCGTTTTCACTATTTTGGGAAATGCAAATTCTGTGTAAATTCAATTACACTTCATTTATTCTGGTCTACTGCAGCAAAATTTTAACTCTTTGGTTTTCACTGCACTTGAAAGTCTCACTCATTGACTTCACCGTCGCAAAAAAGTTTCAGTTTTTACTGAACTCACAACTGCATAACAGCATGTGTTTGGTTTAATCTTCCAAAACCCAGAGAGCATTTTATGAAAAAATATGCCAAAGTTGCATCATTTATCAGTGAGGAAGTAAAAAGCTAAATAACTGGTGGGTTTTCAACTTCCCAGTGGTCCCTGAAGTACTCATTTGTGACACGCAGCTCAATCAGTTAACCAAATCCCATCATCACATTCCATCAGAATAACTTTATTCTACATGTCTCATTGCAATGAATTAAAAATAAATAAGTTGCTCTAACTAGATTCGGTAGTTTGCTTTTGGCACAACCAAAATGCTGTTCGTGACTGAGGTGCTACCAACAGTTAACTCTTGTGTCGTCCTGCAGGTCAAAAGTGACCCGTTTTAAAGTTTGAAAATGTGGGAGACTTCTGCTGTCCACATATTTAACATTTCTGGGATATCTTTGAACATCATTTTTGGTGGAAAAAAAGGAAATGTTAAATTTTTTCTTTAAGAACATTCACAAAAAAATCAACCAAAATCCAGTGAAATTCGTTGGATTTTGGTTGATTTTTTGTGAATGTTTATATATATGGAATCACTTTAGTTATTTTTTTAGGATTTTTTGGAAGATTTTTACTCATTTCTTGAAAATATTTACAAGACTTTTTGTCAAATTTGGGGGATTTTTTTTTTTAAATAAAACTTTTAAGGGAAACTTTTAAGGAATTTTTGGAATTTTCTTCCTGAAGTTTTTGCAAATTTTCAGAAATTTGGGAATTTTTTTTAGACAAAGAAACAATATTTTTTTGGGTACCCATAAGTGAAAACAACAGAAAGATTGAACCACAAAAATCCAGGGACTATTTGATTGAACTGCAGGCTGTGCTTACATTCAAGATATGATTAGTAAAATATATCTAAAGGTAACAGCTGTGGACATGTGGGAAATGTTTTGTAAAATCATTGGATTTATGGCATTAACGCTGCGTGACTGAAGGCATGTTTGAGTTCTCTCAGCTTCCATCCATGGTTGTGCTGCTTTATATTGCAGTGAAAACTGAGCCCACGGTGATTTAAAATGCCACAGGAGCTAAAAACATCCAGAAAATGTTTGGAATTCAAAGGGTTAAATCAGATTCAGATTTCTTATTTTCTATTAATTTGACAGAAATAGTTTTTTTTCTGTCCGTTTGCAAAGCAACAAACACTGACTTTACTTCTTGTTGCTTTATTCCTCATCTCCTGATTTTTTTTTCTTCACGTATCTTCAGCTACCTCACTGACCTGGATCGGATTGCTCAGCCCTCTTACTTACCCGACCTTCAGGACATCCTCAGAGTCCGAGTGCCGACCACAGGCATCATTGAATACCCCTTTGACATGGAGAATGTCATTTTCAGGTGAGAGACGTACCAACACAATAGGTTCAGTGATGGCTTCAGTATGCTACACTGGAACTGGCCACAGGAGTCGAGGTGACTCATTGTGTCTTTTCTGTCGTCGGCTGCTCTCGAGGCAGGATGGTGGATGTGGGGGGTCAGAGGTCAGAGCGGAGGAAGTGGATCCACTGCTTTGAGAACGTCACCTCCATCATCTTCCTGGTGGCGCTCAGCGAGTACGACCAGGTGCTGGTTGAGTGCGACAACGAGGTGAGAATCCGGCTCAGGAAGAAATGTTGCTGCAGTTTAAAGTCTCTCTGAGCTGGAGATGTGAGCTGGATTCCTTGAAATGAGTCTTTGTTGATGCTTCTTTCTGCTCATCCCAGAACCGTATGGAGGAGAGCAAGGCCCTGTTCAAAACCATCATCACCTACCCCTGGTTCCAGCGCTCCTCTGTCATTCTTTTCCTCAACAAGACTGACATCCTCAAGGAGAAGATCTTGTACTCTCACATAGCCACCTACTTCCCTGAATTCACAGGTTGGCTAGTTTTAAAAAACTGTATAACCATGACTACATCTTCAATAATAACTGGTTCAATCTGGTCATTAAAGTTACTTACACTGTGGAAAAGGACACAACTTGTAGGGTGCAAAGTAGATATGTTCTGTATATTGAACACACTGGGGAAACTGCTTCTGCATTTCCTTTTTAAGAGACAGAAAAAAGAACATTTATTTTCCCAAGTCAGAGTTTTGGGTTTGAAGTACCAGATTACCGTCTCTAAATGAGGATTTGTGAAACTGGTTCCCTTTGTTTGTAAATCTTCAAATAACAGAACACGCTTTGCCCTGATTTTAGCAAACAGAAATCATTTTTATCCTGAATTTACTGAAAACCCATTGAAATATTATTTCCCCTGAATTTCAGGACCTCAGCAGGATCCTACAGCAGCTCAAGAATTCATCCTGAAAATGTACCAAGAACAAAACCCGGACAAGGAGAAGACGCTGTACCCTCACTTCACCTGCGCCACCGACACGGAAAACATCCGCTTCGTCTTCGTGGCCGTGAAGGACACCATCCTCAGGCACAACCTCAAAGAGTTCAATCTGGTGTAACGACAGCGGGATACGAGGAGTGACTCGAGGAGATAGTCAACCATCTTCACTTAATACTCAACATACGCCAAAAAACTGTCCAATATTTTCATTTCAAACTTATAAGATTCTCATGTACAGATCTAGCCAAAGAGAATATGAACATGATAAAACAAACTAGTGATTGTGTCGGCTGCTGTGACTCAAATGCAACTTTGTATAGATGCTGTAGTTTCCAGTCTAGAGTTTACTGTATAGAGATTTGCTTTTAATGAAACATTAGAAATGAGAATTGTGTGAACGACTTAGCTTCAAAATATGCAGAAATATCATCCGAGTGTCTGAACATATACCTATGTAATACCTGCTTTATATATCTCCCTATTTTCTCATTCATAACGTGTGGATGTGCCTTGTTTCTTCAGCCCTGCCTGATTTATCTTGTTTCAGATGTGAATAATCTGAGATGTGCTTTAACAAACCTCTACAAAACTGTTTCTCCACAAATACATTATATTTATGGTCATTTTTGACAAACTGTTATTTATTGAAGAGTACAACTTGTGTGCTTGTGTGGTAAATAAATAAATGAAAACGGCATTGAAATTTGAGACACCTATTTTATTTTTTGATGAAAAAAATAATAAGCCACTGCAGTGAACATTGGCTAAAAACAAACAAAAAAACTTAATGGCAACAGAAATATTTAGTTCTATTAAACTTCGACACACCCCAAACCGAAAGCAAACCTTTAAAATATACATCAGAGTAAACAGCAGCTCATCATAGTAGTATTTCTTTCTTTTAAATATATTTTCATCTGCATAAGTCATCAATATGGTTGGCATTGCATATGTGTGGTATAAAAACATAAAAATCACAAAATTACAATTTGCAACGCCGTTATACAGACGACACGAGGATGGATATATACAGATACGATACTATATTAGGTCAATATACAGCAGACTGATAAATGTCGGTACAGTATAAAAATAGCATGCATCTCTAAATCACACTGAACAGTCTTTATCTTGCAGAAATGTATAAAAATGAGGAAAAGAACGTAAACAAGGGCTTTAAGGACGCACAGCTCGAATTATATGTGTTATAAAGCTTAACTCGTGCTGTAGAAGTGTGTAAAAGAAACACTGTTCAACATCAAATGTGCTACAACTATGGTTAATTTGGCCTCAGTGTTATTCAAGTGGTTTTCTATCAGTAGCTGTTGCAGTGACATTTCTACACCAAAATACAACCTGAAGTAGAAACTGATTAAAGTTAGTGGCTTAATGTGTGTTCTAGTGTAATAAGCAAAGCAACCCAAAGCCCCCGGAAAAAGATCTTTACCAGTATTTCAGAGTCAAGCAGGTTTTACAAAATGAGTATATTTTTATTTCCATAAAATCATTAAAAATTGACTATATGTGTGCAAAAGGATGAGTGCAATCAGAGCAACGAGAGTGAGAGAAAGTTTGGTTCAATGCATTCTGAGCATCTGTGGTAAATGTATCTAAGTCAGCAATCTGTTTCTAGCACTGCTGTTTACATGCACACACACACACACACACACAGTCTTTCACCCCCGACACACACTAACAGTCAACATACAGCATCGCTTGTGCGCTACTCGCACACGGAGGGAAACACAACTGGCATGCAGTAAAGAACAAAGGCACTGACACACACTCGCACAGAGCTCGTGTACGTGTGTGTGTTTAACAATTCTCGCTCTTCTCCAGGAGTCAGTACTTCGGTAAACTCTCTCTGGCGTCCTCCAGTTTGGCAAGAACCCACTGAAAATAAAGCGGAGTCAAAGTTAAGACTGATTATTTTTACGGTGAGTGTGAACCAGAGCTTGTTTCTACTGAGACAGATGTTGAAAAAACAATTTATTCAGAACAAAAATAAGTAGGCTCAATTTGATTATATGTACCTAGATAACACTGAAGCATTTCTTAAACAAATAAAAACAATAAAAAAATTTATGTATAAGGGATGGACTAATTATCGGCCTGGTCAATTACTGTGGCCGGTATTTTGCTTTTTTTTTTTTTAGATTATCCGTATTTTTATTGACTGATTATTGATAAATTACAGGTGCTACTTCAGATCTGACACAGCCTCCTTTCTCTGTGTCACTCTGTGGTCTCAGAAATGTCTTTCAAGCAAAAACTGCACAAACTGAACAAGAAAAACAAGCTGCTGCCACAATCCAGGAAATTAGCCTCTTTTACAGTGGCTAATGGCTAGCAGCTAAGTTAGAAGGCTGCCACAGATTAAAAGTCTGGAGAAACAGTCCGGAAAACAATAATTAACAAGAAAAGCACTCAGAAAGCACAGCACTCCGCCAAGGCTGCTCAGTTGACGTATCATTTCCGACGGATGCATGTTATGTATTTTTTCTGGATCGTGTGTACATTACTCTTTTTTTAAAGGTCTATTGCGGCAAGCCTTTGTTTTGCTAGTCTCAAAATAACCCTTAACTCCAGGCTTTAATGTTGAAGGCGTAATTTGAATGCTACAGGCTTTTACTTTGTAACCATTCCAGCAGCACAGGAAGTGTTTCTCTAAGAGGAGGTTTCTTGACATGATGAAGATGCTGCCAAACAGATGCCGTGCTGGCAGCTATATCTGACAATGGGAAATCCTGAACAAAGCCGTGGATCCAGATTATAAACCGCATCAGCCCCAAAATCTAATCCCTTGGTCCTTGTGCCATGTCTGACTTCCCCTGAAAGTTTCATCCAAATCCGTTTGTTCGTTTTTGAGTAATATTTCACACAGATTCATGTACGCCGATTGTCACATAACTCCACCGTTCCTTGGCGGAGTAATAATAACAACAATGCTTTAAGATCTGGAATTAGTGGGCAACAAAAGTGATGGAAGAGCAAAAGATTAAGAAAATAGAGAAGAGCAGCAGACATAAGTGCAGGAGAGAAACTGATCAATCTCAGTTGATCCCACATAAACAGAGGAGGTCGTCCAAATGTAATTGCTCCTATTTCTATTTTACATATTCAGTTATGTGTTACCTTTATTAGTGAAGAAACCTATTAATTAACAGGTTCTGCTCCATCACATGCTGTTAAAACATCACATTTAATGTATATCAGCTACGAATGTCAGTTATCAGCCTTTCTCAATCACCAATTGGCATCAGTAACCTTAGAAACCCATACTAGCCAATCTCTATTATATGTTATTATTACTATTATCAGTTTATTTAAAAGGAACCATGTACAACATTAAACATAAATGTTTCCATTTGATGTATTGCACCAGAGTTAGCTTAAAGCTAATTTCCATCTGCAGTCCTTGGGCAGGTTACAATGAAAACATCACAACATTAAAATGTCACAAAAAAGTACATGACACAGTGAAACATTATACACATACACACTTAAAAGCGCACACACACACACACACACACACACACACACACACACACACACACACACACACACACACACACACACACACACACACACACACACACACACACACACACACACACACACACACACACACACACACACACACACACACACACACACACACACACACACACACACACAAAGACATTAATGGTTGCAGTTCTGAGTGTCTGAAAGCAGGTTTTTCAGTTTGCTTTTAAAACTGCTGATAGAAATAAGGTTCTTAATGTCATCAGGCAGGGCGTTCCACTGAGTTGCAGCTTTTACAGAAAAACTGACTGTCCAAAGGCGGTGCATCGAAAAGGTATTGAGCAGTCACTGGTAGAAGATATACTCATGGATGTTATAGATTGCGTCGAGCGATACTGAACGACGTGGCGCAGCAGAAGAGGGGTCATTTCACAATTTATAAACAAGACACATATTTGAAAATAACCTAAAATTTTCAAAGCTCAGAAGATATGTGTTTGCAGGAGCATCATGAACTCACCTTGGCTATGTCCGGAGTTCTGAAGTTTATGATCTTCCCAAACTCTTTGGCGTGGAAGACTGACTTTACTCTCTCCTGTAGTATGCAAGACGTTTAGTGCAATAATGATAACAGTTAAACCTGCAATACAATCCTTATAATTTCAATAATAAAAGTACAGGTTAGCTTTCGTACCTTGGCCTCAATGCGAAGGCGGCGCTCCTCTACAATCATTGGATCCTTGGTGAACTCTTCGAACAGATACTGCCACTCGCAGGTCAGCTGGCCAAAGGTGCCCTTGGTCACAAAAAATATTCCTCTGAAAAGTAGATGAAATAAAGTGAGTTGCTGGATGGAGGTATATCAGCGGTTAGACTGATATTAGAGAGGTTGACAAAAGGAAAAAAAACCTGTCATGAATGTAAATGTGTGGCATTGTCACACGGTTTACAGCTGCTGTCAAAATATTCAAATCACACAATGCTGCAGTGACCAACATTAAAACAGTTTGTAACCGAGCAGCTCTGCATAACCGGTGAACACAAAGCAGGTTGGGACACATCCAAAAATAAAACAGTCATTTTGGAGAGTACAGCAGTACAACAACAAAGTTCAATGCCATGAACTGCACATTTTTCACATTAACAGTCCTGTATTGTAGCTCATCTGCTCATCTCTTTACAATAGTAAGTCGTGCCATTTTACCATCAACTTGTTGTGTGATCATGACAGTACAAAATTTTATTGGCATTACAAACAAAACTCTTCTGTGAATATAAGAAAGAGTAAAAAAAAAAAGGGTGCGCTTTACACAATGGGAAGTCAAAAACACTCACCTCTTGGTGATCATGAGGAAGTCAGAATCATTGACCTTAGCATGAGCAAAGTATCTGTACTTGGCAAAACGTCCGTTCTCAATTTTCTGAAAGAACAAAGTTTCAAAACAGTATGAAAATAGTTAAAGAAACAGCATAACTCAAGAGTCGATGCCTGAATTAAACTGAAATATGAATGACAGCAAAACCTTTGGGCAAAATATGTATATAAACGCATGGAAGTCATGTAAAAAGAATATGTGCACAAAAGTTTACTGTAATGAAAGTGAAAAATGCTGTGGGATGAAACAAACACAATGGCAGTACAAGTTGAAAATGAAACAGTTTTATTGACAACAAAATGACAGTAAATGAAAGAATGATGCAACAAATATTGGAAAAATGAAATGATTGATGATTATGGAGATTTAAAGAAAAAAAGATCTGAATGAGCAGACAGATTTCTTTTGAGGATATGAGAAAATAACAAGGAAGAATAAGATGAAAAGAAAAAATAAAGACTCAAAAATTAAACACACTTGATGTTATTTAACAACTACAAATATAAAATACACATTTCTGTAATTACTCCTTCCTTTGGTTTGATTAAATCTTTCAGAGGTGAAGCCTGAACCGAGTACAACACAAAAACTCCAGCAGATGACAGACTAAACACCAACGCTACACTACAGTCGTCACTTCTAGCATCTAGCTGTTTTACTCATCATCATCATCATCCTCTGAGCCACTTCTACAGCTTTCACTGTAGGCCGATCGCCTCTGTGGACATGACAAGAGAGAAGAGTCAAGATCAGAGAAGAGCTAACCAGAGCTTGTTTCTGGACAGCTACTGTGAGTGAGGTCAGCAAAGGTTTGAGTTCAGACAACTGGCTGAATAAATGCTCATTTCAGTCGTACTTTTAGTTTAGTTTCCTCGAAGTTACTAAAACTTGCTTGTTCAAAGCTCTAAATCAACATGTCAAGTTTGTAGGTCTGACATGGCATTTCCAAACAGCAGGTAAAGACAGGATATATCTGACCTGAAGTATTGTAAGCTCTTGAAGCTACTTCTAAGATTGGCATCATGTTTAAAGCCTTTTAAAAACGATGAAGCTCAACACCTTAATGTGATGACTATAAAGGTGTAGTGTTTAAGCTTTGTGTAGAATTGCAACAACTGAATACCTCTCACTGTCCAAGCATGTAGGAAAACTTAGAGGCTGCACAAAGTCCTCTATAGAGAAGCGTTTGGTTTGTCTTCTCTAGGCTACTGTAACTAAATTGCAGTGGAACATGAAAAACTCCATGGAGGAGGACCTGTTCCCTCTGTAGATATGTAAATTATTTATTTTAAGGAAACAAAAACACATTTCGTATTTTAAGATGGTTACACTCTAAGGAAAACATAATTCTATACATTGTCAGTAGGTTCCCCTAAACTCCCACACTCTGGTCCTTTAATGATCTAAAATGAAGAGCCTCTGTGGAACTAAAAAGGTGACGTTTATTCCAATATTAAAAGCACTCAAAGCGAGGTGACTGGTTTTTCCTCAGTCAAACTGCCATAGCAGAAACTAAATTATACTTAGAAACAAGCCTTTCTAACCAGTTAATAAAGAAAAACACAAAACACGAGCCTAAAATGTGTCATCTGTTCACTGCTTCATCATCATTCTTTGTTGCTGTTGTTCTGTTTATCCCAAATTCTAATTTGGCACAGAGGTACTAATCTGTTACTATCACATCAATACACACACATAACTAATGAAGGGGTCTAAAGCTGAGCAACAGATGGGTGACAAATTCAAGAGTAACCCGGAATAAGATGAGGCAAGAAACATGCAGCTGTTTCTACACAGAGAATGCAGGGTCACTGACGGTTTAATGAGAAAGATGTGACTCATATGTGAAGCTTCACAGACACTTTTTCAGCCTCTATCATTTAGATTTAGAATTGCAGAATATCAATTAGAGAGTTGAAGTTGTTTTAAAGGCTTACTGAGGTCAAGCATCTTAGAGAGGGACTTTCATTTGTCACCTGTCTGTTAACTTTAGGTGAAATCCTACAAAATTAGATCTTTACTCCAAGCCAAACAGTGAAGCTCTGACCTGAAACTCATAAACTTCAACCCACTCCATCCAGCATGACAGCTAAAGTTATGACAAAAAAGCATAAAAGATTCAAAACTGAGACACTAAGCTACTCTAAAACCTACTAATAGAAGAACTCCATGTTATCGACACACTGAATCACCTCCAGTGAACGTGTTAATCAGTAAATTGTTTAGCAAATGGCTGCTACAGTTGTACACAAAAGTTTGAGCATTTTACATATTCTGTTGATTTTTCAAGTGAAAATCCATGTCCTATTCTTCATTTAGAAGTTCTCTCCTTCTTTTAGACCAACTCAAGTATTTTCAGTCTGTCTTGCACATGCAGCATGTTTTAATCCAATGATTTGAAAGTTTTAGCCTGTGTTCCTGTAAGTAGTTCATGTTGTATTTTAATGTATGTTTTAAATTACTGTCCTGCTACAGAAGCAGATCACTTTACAGTTTCATTTTCTGACGGACATTTGCATCCAGAATTTGCTGAGATTTAGTGAAATTCTTTCTCCTATGCGTCTGTCAACGTCTGCCACACTGCTTCAAAGTGTATTTCCACATAAATGCTTAACATTTGGCAACTCGTTTTTTCATCAAATGCTGCTCCTTTTTTCTAAAAACATACCTGAGAACCAACTGCGAGTTCAGTTTTTATTTCATCTGTCTGCAGTACATGCTTCCAGAAACAACACTGTTTTATCCAGATACTGTGTTACGTACTATGGAAGTTGACATCTGCGATGAGGTTTCAATATTTTCCCATCATATGCCGATTTTTTTTTTTTATAGATGGAGACACTGTTTGGGCATCAGCACTGCACAGCTGAACAATGCCTTTCTGCCCAGCAGTCAAGCAGTTTTATCACAACATTTTCTTGGCCTTCTTTTCATTTCAGGCAACAGAAATTGTGAGACAGGATCGCTTTGGTATTTTCTAATGGGTTGCATACAATTGTTTAAACTTTAAGGACAACACATGTATGTACATGTAGCATCACTTCCCAAACAAAATCAATGTAACAACACGAGGCACTAAACTAACCCGCTAATCAGTGAGGTATCTACACCGCACATTTACCAGGGCTGCAGTAGCAAACACACACAAAGTTTTAATTAATCACTGAGAATCAGGCTGGATTAATTGTTTAACACCAAGAAAATAAATAAAATCAGCAAAAAGCTCATTAATAATATAGCAGACTGGAGGGAAGATGGAAGTAAATCAGTAGCATTAAAGTAAAGTGGTTAAGTTAGTACAGTTTTTCTCATATCAGTTAAAAGAAGAATATTAATCAGCAGCTATTTGCCCAGGTCAGACTATGATTATGATGATTATGATGATGATGATGAGATGATGATGCAGAGATTTATGTCCTACCTGGAGCATCTGGCTCCCGATGCCCTCCTTCTCCTTGTACGGTCGTATGACACCATCCTCATGTATGAAGCGAGGAGGACGTAGAGATTCAACATCTTGTGACGTCTCTGCTGCCCTAAAAATAAGACAAGACACAGAAATGCACTTTGACACACAGATTCCAAACACATGGACAATTCAGGTCTACAATACTGCATAAACACACATACACACTAATTTTACTGATTTGAGATCATTTGTCAGGATTTGTGGTGATGCTGCACCGGCATTTAGTATGCATGTGGACTGTTGGCATATGCATGTTAAAGTGTATGCACATTCATGAATATGCCAATTATCTGTGTAGATACTAGCTGCTGCTGCTGCTGTAGCATAAAAAAAACATACCTCTTGATCCCTTGGAAGGTGCTGCTGGCCATGTCAATAATGCCTCCAGTAGGTCTGGCTACTGCACCAACCAAACCTTTACCAACACCTTTAAAGAAGCCAGATGCACCCTCCTTCTGGGCTCCTACAAAATGACACATCAACAAGTTTATGGTAAATGACACTAAGATTTAGACAGCTAGAACACCGTTTCATTATTTCAACAGAATCCACAGCAAATGAAGAAACCAATATTTATTTTTTGTATTTTAATACACATCAGTTTTGTTTTATTTTATTGCACCAATCAGTTTTCATAGAGGTGAGACTCAGCTTACCTTTAATAGGTTTGGTAACAATCCCTGTGATCCCACTGAGAAATCCCTGAAAAAAAAAAAATCAAGAGTGGTAAGAGTGGTGGACCCTCTTATAGACTAGACTACAGTAATACTGTTGCTATATTCAACAGGAGAGATAAAACCACTGCATGCAATAACACATTCTACGTACAGACACCAGTCCTTTTCCACCCCTGGTCAGCCCTTCTCTCAGACCACTGGGTTGTCTGTTCATAGCCTCTCGTCTCTTCTGCTGGAATTCCTCATCCATCGTTATGGCAGCGACACCCTTCGCCATGGCACCTGTTATCCTGGATGCTGCACCTGCTATTCCACCTGTTCAAAAAAATCATTACAGGTCAGTGTGTATCATGCATGAAATATCCATTTTGACTTATGCTGCACTGGAATTACATATTCACATCAAAATCCAAATCACATTCACTACAGGGGCAGTCATATTTTTGTGCTAAAAACTTTAGATTTGCCTTCAGTCTCAGGTGTCTCACCTTAGTCAGCCACTGTTAAATTAAGGTAATTAAATGTTGACATTTTCTAGATACAGCACTGTTGTAAAGCATGACATTTTAACCCCTCACACAGCCAACCCTGCAGTAACAAAAGTTTTGCTCAGTTATTATACTTTGTTTAGATTATACTTCTGTGTAGCAGTCATGAACATGTCCCAATAAATCAATACTGACAGCAGATAAAGTTGGCCACACTGACCATGGTTGAGCCGTGCACATGCATTTGGAATTACAGATGACGAGATATTATAGCTTAAGACTTTATATATTTCTTTTATGATTCATTCTATCATTAGAAATATCAAAAAAAAGTGTAAAAATTCTCTTGCTTCTGAGCTCAGTCCCCTTATTTTTTTGAGAATTCCAGTGCAAATGTACTTACCTACAGCTCCTCCAACCAGAGCCTTCATCCCAAGAGCCATTCCTTCAATAAACTCTTCTGGACCCTGAATGGCTCCCTGGAAAAACACAGATTACACTTAAACACGAAGATGTAACGGCACAGTACAATCTGATGGAGCTTTAATAAGTCATACTGTAAATGTAAGTCTGAACAAAGTGTTGATATTTTTCTGATTACACATCTTAAATATTCAACAAGCTTTAAATAGCTGCCCACAGCTTCTGGAATGATGAAAGACATTGAAAGATAAAAGTAAATGTAATTGTATTCCTTATATTACATTCCTACCTGATAGGGCTCATAGAAGAAAGCCTCCACTCCCTCTGACAATCCTCTGATCAGCCCAAAGGGGTTTCCAAGCACATCCAGGCCCAACACCAGCACATACATCTGTTTAATAGCCTGAAATAAACATAAATAGAAAATTGAGTGCCAGATTTTATGCATTCTCATTTTGTTTCATATTTAATGCATGCAAAAACAGCATTGCACTGTTGTGGTTCTGCATTACTATAGTACTGTTGTTGTACATCTGTGCATTACCTGCTTAGAATAATGTCTGATGACCTCCCACTGGAGCTGCTGAGTGGTACAAAACTGGAATTTCAACTCAAAGAAGGCCAGTCTGAAAGAAACAAAAGAATCAGTCATGACAAATTAAAAAAAAAAAAGAATAACATTGTATGCAATTTGTGTGTTGTCTGTTTTGGTCTCCTTGTGATCATACTTGAAGACAACATCCTGCACGTCAGTGAGCGTTGCTCCGATACTCTTCAGCAACAGGTTGAGGGACTGGACGGGGATGAGTTCTGTATCTCGCTTCTCTTTCAATCCATCTTCTCCACCCGTGCTCAGAGAGAAACTCAGGTGCAGCTGCAAACACGCAAACATACCTAGTCATGGTTGAATCCACCGAAGATCTAAAATTCTAGAGTCCCTTTATATCAGTCACTGCAGGTGTGGTTGATGGAAGTGGCAATGTTGTGATCCATGAAGACATTATTTGCTTATATGTAGGAATTTTGGCATTTACACACCTTGATGGGGGAAATGTGAAAGTACTCATAGAGGCTGATAGGAGATGTGTCAGCAGCAGAGGAATGGTTTAGTTCTGTCTTCATATACTCTATGTCCTTCTCAAACAGTTCCACCTGTAAAACAGAGACAAATATAAAGGCACATGAAAGCACAAACACAACTATTGAATCAAACGAAACTCTATTAATGTATTCAAGTTTCTAAAAAACATAGGCGACAGTTACCTCTTGTTCTGAGCTCATGATGCTGGCGTTCTCAGGGGTGAAAAGGTCCAGGATGGCATACAAGAAGCCCAGATCGAGCTTGAGATCCATCTCTTGAATCAGCACCTTGAAGTACCTGAGGAGAACCGACATTTCAATCAACACTTCGGAGCAAAGCTGAGAAAACATTTCAGCATTTATGCACCTGTGTGTGGGTGTGACAAGCGTTACGCATATTAGAAAAAAAACAACTTTCAGGCAAATGTGTTTGTAAGAAGCACATCTAGAGGAAACAATAAATTTTACATAGAGGATGGGAATCAAGAGAAAGACTATTACTTGATGCGAGAGATATCAGAGTGGCCTGCTGCTCTGGTAACAATGCTGATATCAGTTAGAGGTTTGGGTTCTGGAAGCAAAGAAACAAAATCATATTTTAGACCAAAAAACAGCACATAATCAGCATATGACAGTAAATGGAAAAACAACACAGAAGGTGGACTAACAGACCTGAGTCCATAGTGATAGACTTTGGCAGTTTCACAGGGTAAAAAACGTAGGGGAAGATGGCCCCGGGCAGCTGATTCTGGATCTGTAGAAGGAAAATGTATTTGTAAAACAGAACTCAAAATATATTAATGAAGTCAACTTTGACTGACTTGTAGCATTGTAACACGGACATTGATCATAGTGGATCGTAGATCATTTTTGATAAATGAATTTACTTAATATTTATTTTCATTCAAAGTGCGCTTCTTTTCACCTGAATGCGGTGGATTTTGACACGGTAGGCTCTCTGTCGTGGTGAGATGCTGTACTCCACCTTCACACCAGGCAGGAAGTGTCTCCTCAGAGGAGCTTCAACCGGCTGCAACATTTGCATATCCATGCCACTGGGAGTAAATTTCACCTGGGAGACAATCACAAACACCGCAAAGCTGAACAATTATGCCTCCAACTAATTATTTTCAGCATTATTTAACCACTTCAGCTACAGAATGAAGCCAGTTGTATTAATGAGTATAAACCTTACATGTCTAGTTCGTTAGATCAAATTAGTTTTATCTGACACAAAATATTTAGAGGAATAGACCCTGACCTGGAAGTTATTTTCCAGATCACGAATGGCATCGTCTACGGACCCGGATTCAATGTACTCTTTGAAGCTGTTCTCCAACATCTCAGCGTCCTTAGCGCTCATAGTCTTCCACCGATTCTTCTTCTTAGGTTTCGATTCCCACACCACATCAGAGCTAAGACAAAAAAGCGAATAAAGAGTGTCATTCGTCATCTCAAGGCTACATGACTCACTGGAAAAAGAACAACAACCTCTTTTATCGATCTTCTGTTTTATCTGACCTTGACTGAATGTTTACACATGAAACTCCAAGTTCTACTTATTACTTGCTGTGTAAATGTGACATCATCCAGCACATCATCATGTAACAGAACACAAAAAGGTCATTTATGCACCTTTAAAGCAACTACGTATGCTTTCTTACATGACAATCTCAGTTGTAAATCAGCGCTGACTTGTCATTAACAATTTACTGAGCAAACAACAGCATGGCACCTTGTGATCCCAATAAAGGAAACCTCTTGGCTGCTGCTGTTATTGACCAGAGACACGCCCATGTTCTGTAGCGACAGGATGATTTCCTGCTCCGCCAGCTGTGCCTTCTCGTTCTCACAAAGCACCTTGTAGATCCGTTGATCCTCAGTGAACAGCACAACACGCTGGAGACCTTTGGTGCAACAATAAACAAAAATCCTACTGTTTTAACACCATCTGTGGAAAAGAAAATTCTTGGCATTCCTTAGGGAGTCAGAATTCAGCATCTGTCACAGCTCTGCTCCCAAAAGCGGGTAGTATTTCAGCGACTCATTGATTAATTAATCAAGGAAGAACACGAGGTTAGACCTGAGTCACCTGATTAATTTGCCGCCTCCTCGTCCATATGTCCTGAAAACTCTATTACTAACAACTGTCCTTTGGTAAACTCATGCAGTGACGATGAACTAGCAATTGATCAAGATCACTTCTAGTGAATATAAAATTACAAATTGCAAGTAGTGTGGACATTTCATTTCAACATTTATGTACTTTCAGCCCGATCTCACGGGGATTCGTGAAACTGTCACGTAAGTTTTAGTTTCGGTTTCGTGTGCACCAACACGATTTCATCATGTTTTTCGTGCCGCTCACCACGAAATGCGCACCAATGTATTTTAAACGGCGGACTTTTCGTGCCACTCAGAACGTATTTCAAAAGAATGTGTATATTATATTTTTAATGTAAAACTGTGGCGAATCCAACGCTATATTTTGCATGACATCGTCCCTAAACATAACCCCAACCATAACCTAACCATAAGCCGGTGGTACACTTACCAATTTGCATAGGAATTTCAAGAATGTCCGGCGGACGGCGGCCGGCGGCCGCAAACGCAATCGCACAAGCAGTATACGCCGATGGACAGCTTAGATCGTCATGAATCCGCCGGTATAAACCACTTTCAGATGTGATTACCACAGCGAAAAACATTTCGTGGTGAGCGGCACGAAAAACATGACGAAATCGTGTTGGTGCGCACGGAACCGAAACTAAAACTTACGTGACAGTTTCACGAATCCCCGTGAGACCGGGTTGGTACTTTACCTTCATAAAAGGAAATCACAAAAAGTTTTCCCTCATTGTTCATGTCCTTAAGCAGGTCCTAAAGATGCAAAAGCAGATAAACAGACATCCTGTTAAAACAACATCTTTTTATCCTATATGATCATTTCTAGATGTTAATTCATATCAAAAGACACGAGTTAAACTGTATCAACACATTATCTTTAGGTCTATTACTTAGTGTTTTACAGGGATTAATGGATTAGGTAAACTCCATTTCCACAAGTGCTTTGCTATAAGTACACTACATTCTCACTTTCACTTTGCTTTTGACAATTAAATAGAACTGGTGATACTACTTTGACAGTCTTGCATTTAAAAATTATCTTTTAAAGTGTATTTTACTAACAATAAATCATGGTACTGCATGTGCAACAAGGTTTCTTATACACTAAAAACAACATAAAGCACAGTGATTTCAATCTTCAAGACTAAGTGACCTCATGAATCAGTCAGTACTTGCTTCAGAAAACACAATAACTTTTTAAATTTAAGATAGCACAATCTTTATCATGGAACAAATATCATTCTGACTCAGGTATAGTACCTCCTCACTCCTCAGCTTCCCTCCATAAGTGCCACAGGTCCAGCAAAGCTCTCGGGACCCAGTAGGCTGAGTCCAGGTGTAGTGCACAGCTTTTCCAGCCTCCAGCTCCTCCTGCTCCATCTCCTTCTGAGAACTGCATGCACATGAAACACACCCAGACACACACACAGTGTATGTATCAGTACCATTGCAACTCCTAAAAACAAACAATACTGCACTTATTTAAGATGACAGGAAGCAAATAATGAAAGATGACGGTACAGTGGAACAGTAAAACAGAGGACAATATAACAGAGCCCATCCACCAAAAATCCACCACCATGCCAACAATCCAATCCAAAGGACCTGTCTCTTAGAGCACGTAAGCAGTTCCTGTCAACAGACAGAAACATGACAGTACAATGGCCAAACACCCAAAGGTCCCCAATATCTCTGCTGAAAAGACAAAGATTTAATATGCATATTCACAATTGTATTGATCTTGAGTTAGATGAAACAAAGCAGACAAATGAAAAGGAAATAAAGAAAGGAAGAAGTGTGAAAGCCACAATCTATGCATGGAGATTAAAAAAAAGCAAGAGAATACTAGTTGATGCAACAAAAGTACTGGAAGAAGCAGGAGGTGTGATTCCTTTGGCAGAATCCCATCCAATCAGCAGCGTTGAAAACTCGTATTTGTACAAGATGATAAGGCTTTGACGGATATAAAATGGCTTTAGATGTCTAACCTGCTCCCTTACTACGCTTGTCACACCCACACACAGGTGCATATTTACTACAGTGATCTTTAAACATTTGTCAGTGCAATGTTCCAGCAGGTTAATAAAAAGATAACTGGTTAATGTAGTGAGTTGTTTATAAATAAATAATTCAGCAGAAAGTGACAAACTAGTTTGAATGAAAGTCTGACAAATGCCAAAAGTGCAGTGATTATTACACAATCAGTTGATATCATGTTGAACAAGAGAGCAGATTACACTGACAAGCCAGAATCAGGGCTGAAGTCTTCTTCTATTTATTATTATTACCTGAACTCCTTGTCTGACCACACTCTGCACTCAAATGTATTACATCAAATGCTACAAGAATTCATAAACATTTTGATGCTAAACTTTATTATCCCACTTGGTGTCATCCTCAAACCTCATTTCGCATTAACGAGCTATCCATACTAGCTATCTGAAGCTAACGTGTCACTCACACAAAATTGTATATTACTGTTATGTCTACTGCTGTTTTTCAGCTGTCACATGTTGAAGGCAGGATACAAAGTAGGGAGATGTTCACATACTATATGTCAGTTTTTATAGCATTCTACATGTTAATTAACAAAAGACAAACCTGCCAATTCCACTTATCTTCCTCTGGGCTTTCAGTCTTTCCTCAACATGTATAAACGATCCAGCAACTGCAGAAATGTTCATGTCTTTCTCATTTGTGTTATTAAATTAGTTCCACCTCCTATTTCATGTTCTCTATCTTTATCTTGAGTTCAGAGTGTGTCAGCAGAGCTTTCCCCTTTTCACATTTTTCTACCTGTCCTCCTCCTCTGAGAAGGAGAGGTCGAGCAGCTCGTCAGGAACCCACGTGGATTCTGTCCGGGCGCTGCATGACCCACAACACAAAAACATAAATCTCTATCAGCAAAAACAGACACTGTTAGTTTCTAGGAGCTAAACTGTTTAAGGCTGCTGCAACAGGAGAACAGTATGGTCATTCAACAAATATGCAAAACACATATCAATGAAATGCAAACATGAACACTGTGAATGAAGTCCAACTTAGTTGGTAAAATTAAACCCTGCAGAATACAAACTTCATTCACAACAAAAACTGAGAGAAGACAGAAAAAAAGACAAAAACAAGCAAGAACACTAAAATAACAGTACAATGAATAAACATGTACAACTGCTGAAATATCCTGCTATTAAGACAAATCTTCTGTTTCCACTTAGTCACAACATAATTCAACTTAAACTCTGAGCACTTTAAAAGCACGTTTACAGAAAACATTTGCACCAAAATACACCACAGTGACATTAAAAAAATGACAGTATGAGTGCTATGCAAGAAATACTTTCCATGAACACTTTACCTGAAGAAAACAGGTCCCAAGTAAATAAAATTTCATACAAACACTTTTACTCAGTGTTGTGAATTCACTAAAATGATGTTATGTGCGGCAAACCTATCCTTAGCAAACACTAACTACATTTTCTTCCTTTTTTTTAAACTTCCTTCTTGATGAATTACATCTGATAGAGAAAGAATTTAGTGATGACACAAAACTGCATGGCTTAACACTAGAAACACCAAGAGGTCAATTTACCCCCTTGTCGTTTTCAAATGTTGCAAAAACCACCTTCCCTCTTACTTTCTGATTTTCCGAAAATGGGGCAATTAATCATCTCCTGAATTGTGGGCAGTTTTGGATTAGGTTTGTCATTTATCCATTGAACTGTTGTGCAGTAGTTTTTACTCCAATGGAAAACCTGTGTATAATGCTGCACTCAACACTCAGGCCACGTCCGGTTGCTTAGCAACATTTATTGTTTATACATCTTTTTAGAAGTATGTGACCTTACCATGAGGTACAGCCAACTAGATCTGATGAACAGACTAGATAAATAAATAGAGATGCCAGGAGACTGGAGATAAAACATATAGCGTAGCATTACTAAAACAGGTTATTATCTAAAACTAATTTTTTAACTGCTTGTTCTACCTTATCTACTGTGTAGCGTACTTTATTGTACATTGAAGCCTTCGTTTATTTATGAATTTCAAAACAATAGACCATTTAGATCTTTAATTAGATAGACTACAGCCAATTTAAATGTAATAAACCCAACAAACAAAAAAATTAAATGCCGTTTTGTCAAGTCCAATTCATTATATTTAAAAAATATATAGGAAAATGAACAACTTAACTGCTTAATGAAATGATATCAGAGTGATTGCTGACACTGTGGCAGCGGGGGGAAAAATGCCACCATCAGCGGTTCTAGTGGTTAAACGGTTTCTTTGATTTTAATTGTCTCTATCCTGTTGTCTCACCTCTGATGAAACTGAAGTGTCTGGTCTTTGGTATGGTTGATGATGAGGAAGGGGGCCGCACCGTCGTGGTACTCGGAGAATCGGATTGTGGCCGAGTGCTCAGACAGATTCACATCTACAATGATCCCGCCCACCTGAAAGACAGACAAAACGTTTCTGAAAATCAGCTTTCACAACGATGTCTAATCAACACAATGCAATGCAGAGCATTCTATAGAAAAAAATTACCAAAGAATCACACAAACATTAGCCCTGTATGTGTCTACTTACAGAGTTGTCCAGATGCAGCAATAGGCAGTTTTCTGGTCGAGTGAAGTCAATAGTCTGAGGAGGCAACAAACAACCTCCTACTTTGATCTTTAGCCGCTTGGTGACATTCTCAGGCCAGAAGGGAACAGCTGACTAAAAGCAGGAAAAAAACAAGACCTTAAATAGAATAGTGATGATCACTTGTCTGAATGTTACACAGTAAGTCTATCATATCTTAAAACCCCAAAATTTTATGGAATCAGAAGTCTTTGTTTGCAAATCTCAGCAGCAGAAAACTGCTAATCCACAACAGCCATCCACTTCGGTTTAGTCACATCACATGAATTCAGAAAGCTAAATCCGTAAATACTCAGCATCTTCGAAATCCTGTACATCTGTTCACCTACTGCACAACTGCACATGACATTAACAAAAGCAAAATCTACAAGGCCTAACCAGTTTACATATAGAGCTACTGTGTGACAATCAGTTGCTGACACTATAGTGAACCTAAACAGAATTTAAGCCCAATATATATCATTAGTGATAAACATCGCAGTATTCAAAAGAATGTATGTGCAAGGAAACGGAACAGCAGTCATTGATGCGGCTCAGACCTGTTCTGGTTCTGCCTCAGTCCAGTTTTCTTGCCCCTCCTCACATATGAAGACGCTGTGCTTGGTTCTGTTGACCAGCATGAAAAAGGGCACAAAGGTCACAATGCGAGTCAGACTGAAGCTGCTCGCATCGATCTTCACACCAACCTGTGGGCAGACAGACGTCACACAAATGTCAACAAAAGATGAAGATCATCTACTTCCCTGATGACAGCACATTTGTCCTTTTAGATAAAACTGGGTGCATTTATGTCTGAATTTCAGCATCTGTGGCAAAATCTTACCAGATAATCTTTGTATCTGCCTTTACATTTCACATCTCCATGGCTACCGACTGTGTCCAGTGAAAACTCATCTGATAGGTCGCTGTCAGAGATCATAAGACGGACCTGCGGGATCAAAAGAATTCAATGACAGTAAGAAATAATTAAATTTTGTGCTATGGGCAAACAGCAATATAACAGAGCACAGCCAAAAAGACATCGGTTTCAGGTTGACTTCAATGCTGCGTTTCACTATCAAATATTTTTAAAACACTTCCCCAGTAATTCAGAAAGAACATTAATTTAAAACCACCTACTTATTTTACCCTACACTATATCAAATGAACATAAGTTTAAGAAAACTAGTGTCAGGTTCAGAAGTGAAGTGCAAATTGTGAGAAAAAACGGATGAAAAATGTATGAAAAGTATGAAATGTTTTAACATGAACAGACCATCAAATATGTCTCTTTGAACTATTTTTAATTAACTTTGACTTCAAGTAAAGCATCTCTTTCCCTCACCTTGTTGTTTCGCAGGAAGTATCGTGGCTTGAAGGAGAATAGCAGCGGCATGTCATAGTCCAGAGGGTGTTTACGATGGATGTCGTCAGCCTTGTACTGCAGCAGCCTGCCTGTCTTATTCACCATCCAGTACGGTGAGTGAATAGCAACCACCATCTGTCCTGGATCACATTTGACATGCACTGCTATATCCAGCTCAGCCCTCTTCCTCTCTGTCCCTTCCCCATCATCCTCGTCATTCTCTCGTAGAGACTGGAACACAATGAAGGCGATCTCTTCCTGGTCACTCTGAAGACTGCACAACAGAATATTTTGTTGATTACACTTTGAAATGTAGTCGGGCATAAAATAATTGTGATTTTAATGGTGGTTCCATCATTCTATCAGACTTCAGTGGACTTGTAATACAAACATGTGACAACATAAAGTGCTGGTTGCAATAAAAAACACCACAAGGAAGTGAGACTGAAGTCAGACCTGTACTCAGCAGACCAGTCTTGAGCCAAGTAGTTCAGTAGGCGGAGGTCGAGACTGGATTGATTGATGACTGCAGTGGGAAGCTGGGCAGAGTGGCCAGGGTCCAGAGTGGCTTCAGGGAGAGAGACTCCACTGTCCTGTTGAGGCAGATATGAACAACGATCACAACAGTCAATCTGGGGTATTACATTTAATCACCGTTAACGTCATCATTATTAGGCAGGGGGAAAAAAAGCAAGAATTCTGACTAGAGGAAATGTTAAGCACTACACTAAATGTTTATGTGATAAATGTTAAGCATTGTATGAAACAATATGAAATTGCACAACTTTTGATTTTAATTTGATGTGAGTGGTGACTACTCCATCCATCTGCTATACTCGCTTTATCCTGTAAACGGTCAGGGGGGATGGAGCCTATCCAGCTGTAATTGGGTAAGTGGCAGGATGCACCATGCAAGTTGTCAGTCATGACTATGCAAATAGAAATATTTATCAAGTGTATGTATACACAAACTGGGCACCTATTGTATTACAAAGACCTTAATGGTAAATTTACATGTCCTGAGCGTAAATCACATATACATTACAGCTGACCATTTTCCAAAATGTTTTATATTTTCATTATAAGGTGTTATTGTAAGAAAATCCTCATATCCCAAAAAGTTACAATACTGCAGCTCTGACCTATTTTAAAGAAGCATCTATGCAATGATGAAACATCCATGAACTGTTAAACATCTCACAAAAAGCAGTTAAGAGTTGTCTCTGCTATTTGATTCTGTAATAGTATAAAATACAATGTGCATCTGATTTTAAATTTTGAAACAGAGAAATCCATTGCCGTAAAGTGCACACCATTTGCATTTTAGGTTGTATGGTTCTTGACCCATCTGAGTAGCTAATACCAGACACCACCTACCTTGAGCTTGTAGGCGATGGGGTGAGGGAGCAGGTTGCGGAGCAGGATGGAAGGCCATAGGTGAAGCACAAAGGGCACGTCAAAGTTTTCCCCAGCACCTCCAGTGTCTCTAATTGTCACTGCATCCTTTACTGGCACGATGTTGACCGTCATCACACCACCCTGATCTCCACGGTGACGACAGGTCTGCTGCAGGTGCGTCTCAGGCTGCTGGTTGCTGACATCCTCGTAACTGAAGCCCTCTGAGCAGTCAAACTGCTCTTCTTCACCGTCAGCTTGATCATCTGTTACTGGCTGAAGGCTGAGCTCAGACCTGAGGAGGGTGGCAAAGAGTAAATATTGGTGAATGAAAGAATGTATGATTGAGAGAGAAAGAGAAGGACAAAAAAGAAGAGCTGCCTAAGATGTGAACATAAACATGCAGGTCCGTTCATGTGTTTGTCCTCACCGATAAGAGTCCAGAGGCACACAGAACTCCTCAGTAGGAAGAGCTGTACCCAGACATGTTGGTCCTTCAAAAACTTTGAATGGTATTGAAAAATGATTGATGATCTGCATAAAAACAAAGAAAAACATGCAAACTCTTCATTAACCCCCACATTTTCAATTGATCTGAAATCTTATTCTAGTTTACAACATGTAGAACTCTTTTGGTACGTGTGCTTATAATTGTATATTTGAAAAGAATAAAAAAACCTTATTCTAACCCAGAATAAATAACCGCAAATTAAGCAGTCACCTTGATGAGAGAGAGCAATGTATATAATACAAATTCATAAAATACAAGGCTGTCTATTCTACAACATTGTATAATAATGGAATTGAATAACCATGGGTTAAACCATCAAGGACGTACCTGGAAAGGAGAGCGGATCTTGATGTACTTGCTGCCTTCCAAAGAGTAAATCTGACAGACCAGGAAACGAGTGACTCCGGACTCTTTGTGCATTACACTGTACATTCCCCTGCCCACTTTGATCAGAGGGATCACACTGGCTGAGGTGTGGCCCAGTGGAGCTGGAAAAAGCAGAGGAAACAAAAGAAGTCAGCAAGGCATATGTTTGGCTTTAGCATAGTGACATTTTTATTATATTATAAAGTTTGATAGTTTCAAAAGTTGGAGAAAAGATCGAAGAGATAAGCAGGGAGATACATGTGTTGCATTTAAAAGCCTTTCAGAGGTAAGATCAGAAAGTAATTGTTAATTCAACGTAGAATTAATAGAAAACACACTGCAGTGGCTATGTGTATATCAGGCTTTGTTGCTAGTTCTCCTCATGCAGCGTAACTGTGAATTAAAGGTGCAACTTACTAGGCTGTATGTAGTAATCCTTTCCACTCAGAGAGATCATAGCTGAGAACTGATCAGACTCTGTTGTGGTTGAATAGTCCATCCCGAGTGTTTCCCCATCCTGCAGCTCCACAGTGTTGTTGGTGCTCTGCTGACCAATAGGACAAAACATCTCACTGTGGCGGACTGATACTGGCAGGCCCAGACGGTTTTTCACTACAAATGGAGCTTCATCCTTTTGAAAACACTCTGCTGTCTGCTTGGCAGCCTCCGCGAATGCCTGGGGAAAGACAAAACCACTCGCATTACATAACCCTAAACCTACCCTTGGACAGGTGTTTTCTGTAAAACTGATGACGGCGCTTTACGTACTGTGCCCAGGTTACTCAGCATGGCCAGCCCACATTTAGAGAGTGTGATGTTGAGCTGGTCTTTACTGATGATAACAATAACTGTCTTATAGTCTGGGACCATGAAATCCACTTCATCTGAAAGGCCTGAGTACTTCACAGGTTTCTTCTTCATCTGGTTACAGAAGAGTAAAATGTTAGACTCTATGCATTGATGTGTGTGTGTGTGTGTGTGTGTGTGTGTGTGTGTGTGTGTGTGTGTGTGTGTGTGTGTGTGTGTGTGTGTGTGTGTGTGTGTGTGTGTGTGTGTGCTTGCAGGTTTATGCATATCACCACCTTCAGTTCCAGTCTCCATGGTCTGAATCCATCTCTAGTCTCATCTTCTAACGGTTCCAGCAGCGGCTCCCACACCCCCATCACCTCATTGTAATAGTGAACCTCAAGACAAAACACATCATGAATATCAACAGTTCTCTTTTGTTAACAGTCTTAAAGAAAATGTGTCTGATGTCTCTGTACACAGCTGGGCTTGTGTGTGTTACCTCCAAGTTGAGCTCGCTGTGTAAGTCAATGAGCGTGGACCAGTTTTTCACGTCACCATGGAAGGAGGACTTGGCCAGAAGCATGGGGATAGTGCGGTGTCCGACACCAGCCTCCAGAGTCAGACAGATTGATTTGATGGTCACCTGCAGTGATGGAGAATGAATGATGTAGCTTAACCTTAAGTATCAAGCTACCAATGATTGTCTGCAGGGAATCGAATAAAAAAAAGGCTTGTGATATTTCAGGAACCAAACTATCCTCCACTGGCTTCCTGATCACTTTGACACTGATTTTAAGTTTTAAATGGGTTGGTACCCCTTGGCAGAACTCTTGCATCCTGATATCCCAGTTAGAGCACTGAGGGCGACCAACCAGATGCTCCTGAATGTTTGAGATCAAGGGTAAAAAATCAGATGTGATTAAGCCTTCATAGTAGCTGCTAAGAATCTCTGGTACTGTTTAACTTTTAAAGTTAAAACTGCTTTAATTTCAGAAAATTTTAAAATGCTGTCTAGGACTTCTCTTTTCATTGACATTTAATTGAACTATGGCCAGACACTCTGACTTCATCTATTATGAGGTGTTTTTTTCTTTTTCTTTCTTTCTTACTTCTTTCCTATTATTTCTTTAATCTGAGTTTTATCTTTTAGTCATTATGTTTATTTTATTTTTCCTTAACTGTACTGCACTTTGGTTCAAATCTTTTTGCTAGTAAATGTTTAGTACAAATACATTTGGCTTTAAAACAATCACAGCTGTCTATGTCACAGCATACCATCAGCTGTAGAGTATTAGAATTTCTGTCACAAATCAGCCAAACACCTGTAGCGACTCTCCCTGTGGAATCAATGGGACCAGTGAGTGCGTGTCTTCATCCCCCTCCTCATCTAGGAACCAGAGTTTGAGCTCTTTCCAGCCTCGTTTCTCCCAAAGGTCCACAGGAACAGGGCTGTCCAGCTCCTCAGGTGTCTCTGCTGTGGGAGTCAGTGCTGACTGGATGGTAATCACTGTATTGATGATGATTGGAGATACCTGGACAGAGTGAGACAGCAGGGACATAAAACTGTCCGATAACAAATCCAGTTTCACATGATTCCACAATTTCCATCAACAATAGCTGACACAAACCAGCTGCTACTGCTACTGCAAAGCAGACTTTTGAAGGGTATCGTTATTAGTATTTCTGGCGAATGTAAGATGGTGTAAGCAGACATACTGTCTGAAGTGGATGAATATAAAGTGGATAGCTATTCTATTTAAAGTGCTACATGAGTGGCATCCTCTTGCAGCAGTTCAAAGCTAAACATTTCTTCTCTTTTCCTTTATTTAACTTGGTATCTTTAGTATTTTTTATTCTGTGCATTATCTTTCTACATTTGAAAAAAGTCGTTTTTATTTCTTTCAACTGATGATCTCCTTTGCTGCTGCAAGACTAAATGTTTCCACTGTGGGTTGAATAAAGGCTTATCTATTTTTATCTCATTTCATCTTATCTTAGTTAAGTGACAGGTTGGTTCATAAAAAAATTGACAGTCAATTCACAATGTAAGAAAAAAGCTGTTCATTTGCTAACAACATGGCATTTAGATGGAACAACTACAAAAACGTATCGGCTTGGATTTGAGGAAATACATTTCACTTAATACATGGACTCAGAATGTGTAAAAATAATAATAATAATAATACCTTCAGTGACAGAGCGTTGATGGAGACCTCCATAGCCTGAGGGGAGGTTGAAGACTGAGTACTCTCAAAGAACACCTGACACGGCTGCAGTACTGTGGTCACATTGTGTCTCCTTTTTTCTCTTAAGAAGGGACATGCCACCACCTGCAAAAACCATCAACTTTATCTAATACTTTGTATATTATATTGGATACTGTTACAGAATATTGAAAGTCCATACACAAGTTTAAAATTCTATGAAAATCTAGTTTTCAGTATTACATTACAGTCAAAACATGAACCTTGAGGTCCTTGATAACAGCAGTCATCTGTGATCCCTCTGCACCACTTTTCATCAGTAGCTCACACTGTGTGGTCATCACCAGGGCCGGGGCGTCAGCACGTGTCAGGTCAGCCACAAACACAATCTCTGGGTTACGCACCACAACATTCATCTCTGTCTTTGACACCACAGCTGGAGTTGTAGCTGAAAGCGTGAAGGAGTTACATAAGTCGTCAGGCAGATTAATTCAATTCATCTTTATCTCAAATCAGACCTAAAACTCTAGTCCTTTCTTTATAGACAGGTAGTGTAAACAACACTGTTTCTGTAGTGCCCATAACCTCTCCTTTTATAATAGTCAAAATTAAACTTTCAAACTTGCAATCCATATCTTTAACATAAAAATCCAAAAGCAAAACACATACAGTAGTTTGATTGTCTGTGTCTAATTGAGAGATATTGTAGTTAAATAATAGCATTTTGTAATATACTGACAGCTAACAAATTAAACTGATAAGGTCCACTTACTGGACTCTTTAGATGTGACAGAGGAGTTAATGTTCTTTTTCTCTCCGGCACCAGAACTGTTCTTGGGTTGTGGCACTTGAGCAAAGCCCTGCTGGGTGGCCTTAAGAAAGATGTCTGCTACTGTGAGCAGGAACTCCATGCTGGCACACAGGTACACATCCTGCACCACAGTGTCTAAAGTGGTGCCATCACGGCCCTGACGATAGTTCACCTCAACCATCATGTTCTGTTCTGCACCAGGACGCAACGCCATCATCCTGGAAAAGCACATGAAAGAGCTGTGAGTGAAGAATAAGTACTGAACACAATATGATCATTCCTCTTACATCACATGAATCAGTGGAGAAACAGAAACAATTTTATGATAATTATTTTTATGACTACTCTGTGTTACTAGGTGACAGAGAAAAGCCTATTATCTCAGTGCTAGGAGCCCTGGTGTGTATATCAAACCTTGGAGTGACCATCTTGATTTTTGGCCTCTTGTCATCTAGAAGGCATGTGGAGAGTCGAACTGAGGCTTTCATTGAACTGTCAGAGAACATGTGGACGGAGGTGGAGATGGTGCCCAGAGTGAACTCAGCAAGTTTCAGCTGCTCATCATGTGAGTCTAACGGCAGTATCTGTTAAACAACAACAAACAGGCTCTGCTTGTTCCATATGTACCACATAATAAAGATGGACAAGCCTAATAATATAATGTAGTCATCACTTGTCCCTGTCTTAGCACGTATGAGTGTGTGTCTTTACCTCGTTTTCATTAGGGCTGTACACAACCACCGTCATGGAGTCAAATTTGAAGTCTACTTTAAGCGTGTTCTTCAGTTTGCTGTTTTTCTGTGTCTCCACAACAGCAGCTGTCACCACTGTGTTACCTAAAACGGTGTTATCACAACACAGAGCACAGGTTTCAGGAGCTTACTGGGTCTTGGCTATAATTGGCACAAAATATTCCCTAGTCTAGAAAAACACATTTTCAGACTTCATGCTTGTGATCTGTCAAACTAATCTTTTTCATAGTTTATGGAGAAAAAGTTTATCAGCACAAGTTCTGTAAATATGTCTAATTTTTAGAACCGTTATATGCACATAAATAGAAATATGTACATCTACAAGTCCTTACTGTTGGTTGGTCCATTGGTTCCAGAGTCCTGGGATTCTTTGTTGGATACAGAGTCAGATGAGCGGTCGGTGGGGGCAAGAGCAGCTGGAGGGGGAACATCATCAGACTTTTCTGACAAGTTCTCACTCAGAGTCCTCAGAACCACAATCATGTCCTCCTGGCAGAGGATCAGCTGTTGGGAAGACCCATAACATGATTATTACTATACTTGTTAAAACACATTTTCATTTCAGTTCTCACTGTAAGCCTCTCTAAGACATACAGGCAAGAATAAAGGACATAGAATTTGTCAGTAAATAAAAAACAATAATATACACATATTAATAATGAATTTGTCAGGCTTCACTTCACAAACTTCAAAGAAAACAAATGTAAACAAATTGTTATTGAAAAAAGGGAAGCTGCTATAAATCAGTCATTTAGTCTCGTGCTATTATACATCACTACTCACACTCATGGGCTTCAGATGAGCAGTGATCCCTATGTCAGGTATGCTGTGGTACCAGTTGGATGACAGATTTCTCTGAATTTCTAAGTCCAGGCTGACGGGCTTTAGCAGTTGGGTTTCTCCTTGAAAACCTTCATTTATGTAAATTGTTCTAGAAGAAACAACAACACAATAGTTATTAGAAAAGCTGTTCCATCTAGAGCCTGTCTCAGCTAACATGGGACGAAGGAAGGGGACGCCTGGACAGGTCACCAGTCTGTCCTAGGGCTACACATGGAGACAGTCAATCACGCTCACATTCACAGCTATGGACAATTTAGAGTTACCAATTAACCTCAGCATGTCTTTGGACAGTGGGAGGAAGCTGGAGTACCCTAAGAAAACTCACACATACACAGGGACAACATACAAAAGGATCCTAGGCCCAGGACAGGACGTGAACCAGTTATCTTTCAGCTGTGAGGCGACAGTGCTAACCATGGAGCAACTGTGCAGCCCTAGAAAAACTGTTACTGTAAAATAAATCACACAGGCAAATAAAAATGTATTTACATATCACTAATAAATCATAATCAGGCTGACCTGTACATCTTGAGGTCAGTCAGTCTCACTGTCATTATATCAACAACAGGCGGGATCTTTGCGTCACTTTTAAAGGGCTGCTTAGCGAAATGGTTCTTGACGGACAGGAGACCAAGGTCAGCAACAATGATATTTGAGGAAGAGGAGGACTGGGGGAGGAAGATGACGGGTGCATTAAAGTGGACGTTAAGGGCTATCCGAGTGCTCCGCTCTGCCAGTTCCTTCACTCCTGATGCTGCCTTTTCAGCAGCCTGGACTGTCACCTCAGCCAGCGCCTCTTTAGCCTCCTGGAAGTTATTGATGAATGCCTGATCAAGAAAGAATAGAAAGCAACAAATTAAAGGACAGAAATTCATAAGAACTGGAATGCAGAAATCAATAATGGCAAGATAAGTTGAAATGCATTGTATATATATATATATATATATTGAATAAACATATTTCAAGTGAAGCAAATGTAAAATAGCGGTGATTAACAAGTCAGCAAATGTGATTCTTACCAGAATGGAAGAGACAAACTTGTTGAGGAAGATGACCTGAATGCAGCCCACTGTCAGTGTGACAGAAGTGTCAACTTTAGACATGTCCAGATAGGCATCTCCTTCTGTTGCATCTGTGTAGTTTATCATTCGGAATGCAAACACTTCCTTATCAGCGATAGACACAGCCTGAGGAAGGAAAGGGAGACACAATATTCAGAAGAGTTAAAACGATCAGAGCTTGACAGGGAGAGAAATCAGACTGATCAGTCAGTTACTATTTTTATACAGAGCTAAGTGGTCAAAATTTCAGAAAACCAGAAACACAATAAGATAAAAACACAGAAAAGAAACATAATACAAATATAGAATTATTACTGAACAAAGAAAACAGCATAGTAAACATGCATATCATCAAGTACAACATCATGAGCGTTAGGGCTGGCCTGAATAGTGGTTTCTGGTCTCCAGATATTAGGGCCCTATTAAAGACGAATATCCGAATATTCGTTCCGCCCCTAACGTCCGATGGGGTGGGGGTGGCGGAGACGGCCCGAATATTCAGATCCATTCGTCTGGTCTCCCTCGGATCCAAATTTTGCACACTGCCACTGAAGACTTCCCAAACAGCGAATATTCGTTCCGCCCGGTAATGTCCAAGGGGAGATATTCGGATACCAAAATGAATATCCGGATACCGCCATAGCGAACGAATATTCGGATATTCGGGTCCAGCCCTAAGCCCTTTGCAGTTTTGTACCTTCTTGTAAAAGGCATCTTTATTGCAGTCTAGGATCACAATATTCTTAAGGTTGGCCAGAACCTCCATCTCCTTCTTTCTCATCAGGACTTCAGAAACCAGACCTAGACAGTTAAGAAATTAACACAACATTGTTTTGTTTTGCTTTTTTGCTTGTCCCCCCCCATTTCCCATTTTGTGCAATATATGAACAACCAATTCAGAAAAGAAAATAAAACACTTATATTGGCAACAAGAATGTTGCAGACAACACTGTCAAGAAACCTAGAACTGGCAGCACAGTTCCCCCCATACCTTCAATACCGATCTCAGAGATCCTGGCTTTTTCTCCTCGAATGAAAACTTTCAGACAGCGGAGATCAGCCCTGATATGCAAATTAACCACATCTGCAAACTTTGAACTCTTTGAAGCTGTGGAAAGAATGTGAAGGGAGATTTTAAAAAGTGAGTATTTAAAGACAGATACTGAAGCTTACCATGCAAGAATTAGATCTTTGTAATATTTCATCTTTGGGATTGATTTGAATATGTCAAATCAATTTCATGATGCATCAAAATGTCTGCATCAGTTACACTACCATCAATGTGTGTCAAAGAGGATTCAAATTGTGAGATGATAGAGTGTAATGATAATATCAGTTACATTTTTTCCTGGTTATAGTGGCTTCCTCCTTCTTCTCTCCCTCCTTTTCTGTCTCTCCCTCATCCTCCTCAGGGATGGTGGGGAGCTCCTCCTGCCCCCCTTCTTTCTTAGTGGAAGGAGGAAGGAGATTGTTGAGAAAGTTCATGGCATTGAGGAGAGCCTCCGTATGGAGATGAACATCCAGGGATGAGAACGTCACCTGATGAGAGAAAATGGAGAAATATTAGTGAAGACCGAGAAACTGGCTCCTTTGCTAGTTCTTTGGTGCCAAATACCATATTACTGTCCTTCTACATAATATTAATGATTTGACAGAATAAAAACAAAAAGATATATGATATAGGACTGTCTTTATGTTACAGCACTGAGGCCATATTTGATAAGCAATACCACAAAATGTGACATTACAGACCAATCTGTATAGCCAAGACACACATTTTCTTAATCATTAGACAGCAAAAACAAATAATGACAAAACATTTAAATTGCAATTACAGGTTCTTTAAAATCCCTTCACCTTGATGAGCTGCTCTGTGTTGTTGTGCTGGGTCTTGAACTCAGGCCCATTCTTATCAGCCTAAAAAGGACAAAAACTGTTAATGAAAGAGCTAGTACTGTAGTAAATACTTTACTAGTATTTTGAAGATATTTGTTGGATATTATATTCTATTTCAATGTAAGTCATCCCAAGTACTTTGATATATTCCAGGGTGAGTAGGTCAACTTCAGTGTTGTCTAAAGTGGTGATGAGCTGAACTTGCTTGTCTTCAGAATCTACACAAGAAGAGAACAAATCAAACATAAAATAAAAATTGAAGTCAATACTCCCCAGACTTGATTAACAAGCTCTTTTTAAAATGTTTGTAATTGCCAAATGTTAGCCGAAAACCATGCTGCATAGGAAGTCTGGGGTAACAAAGTCCTGTTCGCATCTACTGACCCATGTATTCTGGACACTTGAGGCAGATCTCTCGCAAGTAGGTGTTAGATGTCATGTCAAAAGTGCGCAGTTTCAGCTCAGTGCCCAAACCCTCTATGTCCAAGTGAAGCACCGTGACCTCCTGATTACCAGACAGACGACACAACTGAATGGAAAACTGGATGAACAAACAGGAAATGGGGACAGAAAACATACAGAGACACAGGAAATGTATATTAGAATTATGCGAAACACAAAATGCATCCTAAAAAATAGAGGGCAATGGAAGAATGGGAAAACTAAATAAGGACAACCCAAAAAAATTGCTTGTAAAGAAAAAAGTTTCACATTTGCATTGCTCATTATTTAAGAAGAATCACACATAAATTACAGTAAAACTGCATGAGGACAAACTAAACACAAAAAATCCATTTAACTTTCAAAAAGCAAAGGAATACAGTACAAATAAATGCAATATATCTAACAATGGATATCAAAAATGCTAAATCTGAAGTCAATATGAAAAAAAATTTCATTGTGAAAAAAGATTAAGGCTGTTTGCCACCTAATTCACCAAGACCATTCTGTACCTCGCTGATCTCAAATGTCAAGATTAAATCAGTCATGTTCTTCTGAGTGTCTTCCTTGAGGAGACGACTTCTTTTGTTTAAATCTGCGTAGCGCAGCGGCATGGGATTGTCTGGGAAGAATGGTTTATCTCCGATGGGAGAGCTGGGCGCATCAAAGAACAAATCTTCCTCTGATCCTGAGAAATAACAAAAACACACAACAGCTCATTTGTTATTGGACTACACGCATTACATTACTCAGTAGCAGGAGCAACACAGATCCAGTAGGACAAGGTTGAAGGTTGCATTCATGAGCAGTGAGCAGAAGTGAGTCTCACCTAGTGAGGTGATGCTGATGGTCTCGCATGACTCGAAAATGAGAGAGGAGCGTTGGTCAGCTAAGTTCAAAGGTCTTCGAGGAGTGAGCTGAGGGGTGTACGACTGTTTTGACTACGGAGGAAAGAACACCAAACATTAACTATACCAAAAAATTTCATTACACACTGAAAGAATTTAATTATGTATTTCTATTATTACTAAACTTCACTGTGATCATCAGTTGGCATTTATTTCATGTTATCATTGCATTTTTATAATCTTTACTATGGAAAACAACAATATCTACTAGCCAGTTAAACATATGAGGACTGCAGTAAATTGAAGAAGAAATTGCAGAGACAATGTCCTTTTCTCGCTAAATTTTGGCCAAAATCATTTTAATGTTATCTCTTGATAATTCATCTCATCTTTACAAAATGTGTATTTTTACCTTTGAAGATGAGGATGTAGCAGTGTTTCGTGCAGGAGGTCTGCTCTCAGGCAGTGGGATACTTTCTACCAGCTCCAGAACGCTTCGAAGTTTTTTATCAGAAATGCGAAGAGACAACAGAGGAAGCTCTCCAGACATCTTGTACCTAAAACACACACACAGACATCAAAACACAAAGATACACACACAAACCTGTGACCTTTCAATTTTAGTCAGCCCAACATCCCTAAATTTCCTTCTTACAACTTAAAAATTAAATTAACCACACTAAAAAAAAGTGGCTTACTCAGTAAAACAGTATTTCATCAGTGTATTCTTTTCTGATATGTTTTCTGTCTGTAACGATTAAACTTTATATATCTTGGCTAAGAATGATTTTGCTGTCAGGAGCTCTTAATTTGTTGACCAGGTATATTAAAAAAAAAACGACACACTTACTTTGCCATGCGGGAGTCTGTGACGACCATCGCCCTGCTGAAAACCACTTTCAGATCCACTGGCTCCAGGATGTGGAGTGGCGACCGTTTCTGTTTACGAGCTTTTTTCCAGTCGCCATCTATCACATACATAAAAAAAAAATGTTTTACATTTCAATTGGCTCCTGTTACGGCCACCAGTATTGGTGTGCCGTCTGGTTTTGGGTGGTTTTCTGTTGGGCCTTTTGGTGGGAAGATTGCATGTGTGGGTTCAGCTGTGGCTGTTTGAGTCTCTCCAGCACCCCCGCTGCCAGCCATTCCCACTGACGACTCTGGAGTTGACAACCTACACTGCTGCAGCCCTGTTCTCCCTGGCTCCCGACATTCCTGATTGGGCCACCCTCCATCTCCCCTCCACCTCTGACCAACCAGACACAGCCTCTGCCACACCTGTAACCCTGCTGTTAGTTGGGGCGGCTGGTATTTGTGACCTGTCCACTCTGGTGTCTCTCTGTGTGTGATCATTTGTTTGTATTTTGATGAGTTTTGGTCTGTCGGTACGTGTGGTTGGGTTGGTGGGTACTGCAGACTCTCTGTACACACTCATGGTGAGTGCTACAGACACTGTGGGCTTAGTGAAGAAGCCATTCGAGTTTTGAGTCTTCGTTACCTGTGTGGTCAATATGTGTGAATGTGAGGCACCACTTTTGTTTAGTTTGTTTTTGCACACTTTGTATTAGTTTCTGTTACTGGTGGTGGGTGTTGCTGTTGTACTTATGTTTGGCTGGGGAGTTTAGCTGCTTTGTTTTGGGTTTAGATAAGTTTGGGAATCTTCCTGTTGAAGCAGTGTGTAGGTGTACGATCAAACAAACTACACTGACCTTTGACATGTGGCGTGTGTGCATGTGTGTACCTGGTTTGCTATATAGGAACTGCAGGCTGCTCAGCTGTATGTCAAAGCTATCGTATGCTCTGGAGATGATGTCTTCAATATTACTGGAGCCCACTGACAGCTGAGGCAGATGCTTCTTGCTTTGACTGGACATCTGTAAAAACCATTGACATGGAAAGTTTCAAACTCTGATTGCAACTGTAATGCTTTCATAAAAAAACAACACAAATGGTTAAAAATGTACCACTTGACACTTTCTGACCTGAAAATGTCCAAGATCCAAAAGCACAATGTTCTGGGTGCCATTGTAAAAGCCAGTCTGTGGAATGATGACGTAGGAGGCCATCAAGTTCACCTTCAGGTCGAGAACTTTCTGTGTTTCGATCACATACATTAAACCTAAAAAAAAAAAAAATGTCACCAAGTTATCAATAGTGACCACAACACATTACAATATTAGTAATGAACAATTCAGCAACTTAATTTTTAACATAAAACCTCAACATACATCAGTCTGTATCATGTGCGTAATATACTTTAAAACCATACCAATTTTATTCTAGATCTTCAATTAACTACTTTTTTAGACTGACAAGACTGCACATACCATACCAAGGAGAAAAAACAATGCAGAAGCACAGAACAGCAGTTTTTACTTCTATTTCCTACTAGAACACAATCAATCAAGAAAAAGAAAAATGTAATTGTAATGCATTCTAACTGTACTCTCTTTAAAGCATCCTGTTAAATTATTTCAGGTGAAATGTTTTTAACTTTAGTGAATATGTAAGTACTGAATGCACCCAGAGAATCGCGGCATTGCGTAAAAAAGTGAGCTTAAAACATCAGCGAACAAGCTCAGGAAACAATCAGTTTCAAGAGAGTAAACAGGAACACCGCAATCCATTTGACACAGTGGCTGAGGCATGCTGACAGTGTGTAAGCACATTTAAAAGATAAAACAACCCAGTGAAAATAAGGAATGTAAACATTTGCTCATCAGAGTGTTGTGATCAGGCTGGAGATTCTTGAGATCAAGTCTGATAGTACACGTTTTCACATGTCTGTGCAACTGACCGGTGGCTGTTCGGTCTCTGAACTGCTCCAGTTTCATCAGGGTTGCATTGGTGAGCTCATCCAGCTGCAGGTCATCTGGAGGCATGAAGAATGCTGACATGCTGTTCACTGTTATCTGCAGACACCCAAACACAGAATACATTTAATATGTACCCCCCTTCATGTTTTTTATGCTTATGCATACAGACACACTCACTCACCGCATCATATATGATTTCCAAGGGTTGTGATTCTACATGAAGCCGCTGGTTTGCACTCTCATCCAATGGGTTGGTCTCAAACAGGATGCAGAGCAGCGGGGTCCCTGCACCTGTCGCTGCCTTCCTTGACGAAAGGAGAGTTGGAGCAGGTCGATCACTGGCCAGGCCCGTGACCTCGAACAGACTAAGCTGTGCTGTGATTCTGATGAAAAAAAAAGAGAAAACAAAACTGAATATTAGTAGCAAGATCTTAAAAGATGACATGCTGCAAATACTGGAAGCTAAATTGATAGCCCACGTAAGATACTTTCTAGTACATTTTGAGGTCAAACAGACTTTTCTTACAGGGATTCAGTGTTAATGAGGACTACTATAACTGATCGACCAAAAGTAAAAATATTATCTGCTTTTAATTTGCTAAAACATTGTCTTTAAAAACATTTTAAAACATTTCAATTATGTTGTGTTTTTTAAATGAAATGACATCAAGTGAAAAATCTTCTCTTTGCAGAGAACATAAAGCACTAATATTATAAAAAAAAAAAAAAAGGTGTGACAAACTTTATTGCTTGTGCTCCAGGTCTCTGTGTGAGTGTAGACTGGAGCTCTCCCACAGTCAGCCTGATAATCTCATTTTTGTCCTTGTTGTCTTTGAAGGACACAGACAGCCTCTCCATGTGGAAATTGACTTTCATGTCCTCAAACTAAAAAGAAATGACAGCAGCAGATATAATCAAAGTATCTGATACTGTATTTTGACCTTAGCAGCAAAGACATGGACAGTAATGTATAATTATTTGATGAGTGGGTGTTACAGAGGGACATGACTCACATCTTTTGGCAGGTTGGGATTGGCAGCAGTCTCACTGTATCCGATGGCCATGTAGAGTTTGGATTTTTCTGCAGGGGTTAACAACTCATCAAAACCTGAAACGGAGAGAAAGGGCAAGAAGAAAATAATGGAAGAGACTAAATACAAAGATTATGAAAATACAAGCACTAACAACAACAAAAAGTTACTGAAGAATTTGTTTTGGTGCTGTTTTCCTTGTGCAAGTTTTGTAATGTTCATGCCTTGCTGTTTTTCTGCAAAGTCTTAAAGTATATCTATTTCCTACATCTTACCTCCAGTCTTGGCCTCTTTTGTTTCTGTTTCAGCCTCTCCTCCCCAGTTCCACATCCAGCTTAGCCAACCCTGAGACTCCTCTTCCTCCATCTTCATCCCTGGACGGTAAATACGCAGACCTGCCTTGCTTGCCTGAGGAAGAGAAGAAATTAAAACAAATGGCAAAGTAAGATATTTCTGTGCAGCACACCAATATTTATTATGATTATATATGAAACAAAGTACTGAATAAACTCTAGCTAGTTGTCAAGAGATGCACAGTTCAGAGACAGAAGGGGTATAATAACAACTGACCCAAACAGAGATCATAAAATGCATTACAGTCATTATAGTTTGGGACAGTTTGTACCACAGATACATGGTGAGTACACCAATTGAAGGTGTCCACAATAAGTATGAAAGAAAACTTACTTCCACTTCAGCCTGCTGTCTGGCCAGTGTGATGTTAAAAATATCCAAGGATTTCTCTGGCTCCTGAGGATAAACACGAGATAAACTGATTAGAACTCTTAGTAAATTCTTCCTTCTCCATGCAGAAATTGTTAATGGCACCAGAGAAACATGACACCAATAGAGCTGTACAGAGACAGAGGACTACACCTTATCTGGAATGCCATGGGCACCTTTACAGTCATGTATTATTAAAGTGTTTCCTCTGAAACATAACATCCATTTCCAATGTACTTCAGTCAATCTCCTTATTGATTGAACACTAGATATGTATGTAAGTAATTAAGGCTGTAATAAAAAGGAAATGAACAACGGAAAGGCACTACAAGGTAATATTTTTGTAATTAACTACATGCATAATATATTACCTTTGCATTTGATATAGACATACAATTACATTTACTGTAGTCTTCAAGGTCTTTGCCAGCATACAGCTGAGCAGAAATCAATTTCAATTGCAACTTGGGCCAGAAATATTTTAGAAATTAAGGATATCAGAAGCAGAATTCCAAATAAAGTTAGTGGAAAGTGCAAAGACGCAATTTCATAATTTTATCTATCTTAAATCAATACATCACAGGAAATGGAGATGGATGAGGAAACATTTCTTTGAATAATTAAAGACTGTTTTCCTAACATCATATGAGCTTGTCTATGGTTTAAATACATCAATCAGTCACAACATTTAAACCAGTGTTTTGGTGGTACAAGGGGTGGCTACACAATATCAGGCAAGAGGTTTTGATGTTTTTGCAGAGTGGTGTGTTTAGATCTTAAGACGTAAAGTGGGAAGTGGGACAATTCTAATAGTTGGGCATAGGACATTGAAACAGTGGACAGTTTCAAGTACCTGGGTGTTCACCTCAACAATAAACTGGACTGGTCCCACAACACTGATGCTCTGTACAAGAAGGGCCAGAGTCGCCTCCACCTTCTGAGGAGGCTGAGGTCCTTCGGAGTGTGCAGACCTCTACTAAGGACTTTCTATGACACTGTGGTAGCCTCTGCTTTCCTCTACGCTGTCGTCTGCTGGGCCCCGGGCAGCACAGAGCGGGACATGAAGAGACTGAACAAGCTGACCAAGAGGGCCAGCTCTGTCCTGGGCTGCCCACTGGACTCTGTGATGGATGTGGGTGAGAGGAGGATGTTGACCAAGCTCTCATCCATCATGGACAACAGCTCCCACCCACTGCACCGGACTGTAGTGGAGCTGAGCAGCTCCTTTAGCACAAGACTCAGACACCCTCAGTGCAAGAAGGAGCGCTACCGCAGGTCCTTCATCCCCACTGCCATCAGACTATATAACACTACTGTGTAGTTGTTATTATGTGCAATATTTATTATCTTGTTCTTGCACTTTCGTGACTTTTGCACTCCTCTGTTTTTTGTTTCTAAGAGCCCTGTAATGTTAAATTTCTCCTTTGTGAGATTAATAAAGTCTATCTTATCTTATCTTATCTTAGTCAAACAGTCAAATAGCCCCACAGGTCCCTCTGTCTCACTCCTACCTCCGTTCTTTCTCCTCCACCTTTTCATTCAGTTCAGTTCAGCCCTGTCCTACCTCTAGTTGTTTGAGGAGCTCCTCACTGGGCTTCTTGCTGGTGATCTTTGTCTTGTAGAGCTCTCTGTAGCATTTCACCATCCGCCGGTGCCGGCGAATGTGCTGCCATGACCACATGTGGAGACGTGGCTTTACATCTACCTCCAGGATGCCTGTGATCACATACTTCCACCTGGAATCCAGGAACATACGAGCATATTATCACCATCACAATCTATAATACTAGGTGCACAGTATGTAGTGTTGGTAAGATGTCAAATAGCATGTGTCCATATGGCACTCAAGTGTTTTCTGACCATATGTGGGTATTCTTGTGAACTTGGACCATGGGTCTGTACTTCCTGTATGGCAGGTTTCGTGACATCATATCCACAGAGCCCAGCAGCTCCAAGATGCTAATGTACTAGAAAGACAGGAAGTCAGCAGTTACATAGCAGTGCTGTGCAATTATCATGCCACATCGTTTATCTTCAGCTTAAGGCTTTAACAAAAACTATGCTATATACAACACACACACACGTCTGGTTCTGCTACTTACCACTGACTCCCATACATATCTAATCCCTAACCCTTACCCTAACCTTAACCCAGACCAAAACAATGCCTAACCCTAAAGAAACTTTTTTGCACTTTTACTTTTTTCAGTAACAACAACATGGCCAAGAAAACACTGTTTCCCCCCGTGGGGACCTCATTTTTGGTCCCCACCGTGACGTGAGTCCCCACCGAGATAGCGTGGAGTCAGGTCAAAGTCCCCACCAAGTCCTCACCGGTATAAACACGTACACGTACACGTACACACACACACACACACCTGGGGTCTGTTGAGTTCAATGGCAACCTCACTGAGATTGACCATTAGGTCCACTTTAGGAGAAGAGAAATCCACATCTGACCTGGGATTCATCCGCAGTTTAGCATCCGCTGAGATGGGACGAAAGACTGTAGACCAGCAACACGAGACAATTTAAAAATGTAAAGAAAGGAACAATGGCATTTCAACTACCTTTTGAATTGCACATAGCTTTATGTTTCTATGAGCAAATAATAAACCTGGTGACATAAAAGTTGGTATTATGTTATTGCTTTGTAAGCATTGGAATTCAAAAATATGTAAATTAGTATCTACAAGTGAAACCAAAAACAAAATCTGTTGAGATGAACTGAAAGTCTGCTAAAATGTGTTGTTGGCGATGATTCAAGCAGTGTGATTCACACGTTTGTTCAGGCTCTGTAGTGTCACTCTAAATCATTACATATCAAATACCAAATCAGTCTCTCTTTACAAAGTACTTTTTCCACATATGTGAAGAAAGACGTGGTGTTAGCTGGGTTTTATGAGGGTGTCTAGATTTAGTTATGACAGGGACGCACTCACTGAAGTCGTGGCTGACAGAAAAAGAGTGGCTGATTTCCATGCTGCTCTTGAGACATTGCTAAAAAAAAAAAAAAACACAGGAATATTAATATACATTTCAGTTGTCTTCTTTACTGACTACTTTCTTTGTCTTGTAACATTTTTCATTTCTTTTTGTTACTGCTTTAACAACATGCATAGAAGAAAATCATTACAACACACATTTATAAACATTCTATCTATTAGGCTTGTTCTGAAAGCAAATTGTGACCAATACTTTCACCAAGTGAATTACAGCAAAGACTTTGAAAAGGTTTATGAAAAGGGCTGTTTACACTGTGACTCGTTTCTTTGAAATTTTTTTGCTGCCTGCAAGTGATCTGTGTGCTTGTAGTACTGATTTTGTGTCTTCAGTTGTCATGAGAAAAAAAAGACATGGCTAACTCCAGACAGGCGGAGACAAAGCACAACCCAGTAATAATGCGGGGACTCACCAAGGCTTCATCTGCACTGTGATTGGAGAAGAGTACTGAGTTGACATTCCAGTAGGCAAACAAGTTATCTAGTTGAACCAGCTGAGAAGAATGGAGAAAAAAAAAATACAGCTGTGAAGCTGCTTACTAGGATGATGAAAAGAGCCGACAATGCACAATGGATTCCTAAGTTTGGATCGCGGCCCAAACTTTTAGGGAAACACACCACTGACAAAAACAATTCATAGAACTGAACTTATTAGTTCAAATCGTCAAAGGGGCTACTTTTTTAATTTAGCTTAACTTTCAGTTGACTTGAAAAGGCTAATACAGTGTCAAAAAACATGCACTGTTGCACAGAATGCATCTGATATTTGCTATAAAATATAAATGCATAGGTTACACAGTACAGGTGTAGCTGAGAGTGAAAATGGTTGAATTTCTTACCTTGAAAAAAAGCCTGGAATTCTCATCCAAAAGACTTGGATTCCAATTTTCATCAGATGTCTGTAAAACAAGCAGTGTGTTATGGGGGTCTTAAAGAACAACCTTATATTTACATATGTTTTTTATTAAGTTCAAGTATTCAGTCGCGATATTAAGAACAAGTTAGTTGCTGAATGTAATAAAGCATACAATCTGAAAGGCAGGACTTTAAAGTACATTACCTGAAGGCTGAGGTTTTTGAGTGATACTCCAAATGATAAAGGACAGTTTGGATTAGTGACCTATGGGGGAAAAAATGAGAGCAATAAGAGCAAAGCTGCGTTAGGACTCGATTTATTCTGCATCGAGTGATGACACAATGACACAATGTTTCATTGTGTCATTTTTTCATTTGTGCGTTTTTGTTTTTTGGAAGTGTGTTTGGTAAGTTCATCTGAATTTCAGTAACATATACATTTCTTTTATGAACATACATTACCACTAAGGTAACTCAGCTTGAATACTTACATCATCTTCATAGCGCACATGGATGTTAGAGATCTTGACTTGCAGGTTTTTTATGACCTGAGTGACAAGTTTTTCCACAAAGGTGTCTTGCTTCTCTAGCTTGGGGTTCTCTGTCAAATACAAAAAATAAATTTTAGCTTAAAATAACTATGACAGTGACAATGGCAACTACATGCTATTGTAAAGCAGATGCTAAAATATCATTCAGCCCTGCTCGCCGGTCTAACTTGAACTCTTACAATTTATTTGCACAATGTCTTAATAGTCTTTATACTTCTACACTAGAACAGCATTTCAACAAGTGCATCAGTCCAATATCATTAACAGGGCTCCAGACTGCGACTAAATGGTCGCATTTTGTGACCACAATTTGAGCGAGTGCGAGTAAATGTTTCATCTACTCGCGCATGTGCGACCAGTAAATTTGCCGACTTTTTAAATTACTGTTGAATATTTTTTGTTGCTTACAAACTTCTGCTCCACACTTTAGCTCAGTATACAGTAATGTACAAATGAGCTGGTTTACCAACCGACATTAACGCCAAAAGAAGAAGAAAGAAGATGAACACCAAAGAAGAAGAAGGCGGGCCAATGTGTGGAAGAGCGGGGGACGAATGACGGTGAAGCTCCTGATGTTTCACAAAGCCTTTATTTACGTTCAGCCTTATTTTGAACACAAATTCACTTTTCTGTCCTTCACTCCTCAATTGTCTTCATTCCATCTGTTTCTAAGTTTAGACACGTCCTTTGCTAGACAGCAACAGCATGTAACCGTTTTCTTTCATCCATCCATCCTCTATACACCGCTTTATCCTCACTAGGGTCGCGGCCTCGCGGGGGGTGCTGGAGCCTATCCCAGCTGACTCGGGCGAAGGCAGGGGACACCCTGGACCGGTCGCCAGTCTGTCGCAGGGCTACATATACAGACAAACAATCACACTCACATTCGCACCTAGCGGCAATTTAGAGTAACCAATTAACCTCAGCATATTTTTGGACTGTGGGTGGAAACTGGAGTGCCCGGAGAAAAGCCACGCATGCACAGGGAGAACATGCAAACTCCATGCAGAAAGATGCCAGGCGTTTTCTTTCATCTTTATGTGAATTTTCTGACTTTTCGGCAGCGTCTTCGTCATGTCAAGAAACCTTCTTAGAGAACCACTTCCTGTGAGCTGAATTGATCACAAAATAAAAGCCCGTAGCATTAAGAATACACCTTCAAAATAAAAGCCTGGAGGGAACGGTTATTTTAACACTAGCGAAACAAAGGCTTTCCAAAATTGATGAACTGATCAACAGACCTTTATAAGAGTAACTCACATGCGATTCGGTATAAATACATAACGTGCACATGCATAACACATGCCTGTGCTCAGCACAAGGTCATTTTTATTAAAGATTTCATCCGTTGGAAATGATCCGTCAACTGAGCGGCCTTGGTGGAGTACTGGGCTCTCTGAGTGCTTTTCTTGTTATGTTGTGTCAACTGCTGCACAATAAAATGCGAATTGAAAACATAGTTTCTGCATTTATTGGGCAAGTATTTATCAGTAATACAGTGAAAATGAGAGGGAATGTAAATATTTACTTTGCAAGTCTATTTTGGTGTGCGCCCCTCAATTTTCTGGTTGAGCTCCTAAAATTTTAAGTTAGGGGCCACTGTGCGCCTAGGAAAAAAGTTAGTCTGGAGCCCTGGTTAAATATAGATAATTTCCACTACAGGAAAAAAAAGTTCTATTGTGCTCTATTCATGCAGTGCTAAACCACAGAAAATACAGAGAAAGTGTGCAAACTGCTGGCTGTAAGGACATTCCCAACCACACCATGGCAACGTGACCTAAAATCTGTGATCCTGCTACTTTGCTGCTTCCGCTCCACAATTTCTGCATTGTAGTCTCTGCTACTACTATTCAGTCTACATAACCTAAAAGCAACTATTTAGGGCTGCTAACTTTTTACTTGCAACTACTTGTTCTCTCTTACATCTTGGATCAGAATATCTCTAAAAACTGCTAAAAACCTACTGCTGAGTATTTTGTACATAACAGCACACAGAATTTTGTGTAGACACGTTTACACACACACAGTCATCTTAAAATCAAAGCTGGACTCTGACCTTGCTCAGCAGCCTTTAGCTTCGTCTCCTCTATCCGCTGTAGCTCCCTCTGACGAGCCTCCTGTAGCTGTTTCTCCTCCTTTTCGGCATCATACTTTATACCTGGAGGAAAAGTGGTCAACAAATGTTATTAATTGTCTGCATGCATCTGAAAACAAAAGAAACAGACAGCAGACATCTTAAACATCTTGACCTACTTGCTAGGACAAGTACTTTAGAGTCATGAATAAGTGAGAGACCTCTTTTGTCTGACTGTTCTGTTACATTGTGTTGCATCTGCTAGTCGGAAAGGTTCCCGATTAGATTCCTGTAGCCAGACCATTCTGCAGCACAGGATGGCTGTGGCCGCAACTTTGTACGTTTTTAAAACAATTAACATAAAAAGAGGGGCCTAATCACGTTATCACTGAAATGCAACAGGTTAATATTCATCAGCCATTGTGCGTGTCAAACGAAACGCTGGTGATTGGTTGTACACTCTATGACTGCTTATGTATTCGATAGAAACTGATTGTGATCTTACTTGCTGTCGGGACTATAAGCAGATAGACACCATCCAGTGTGGCCTCGACGGACTGAGTGTAGAGGTTCTTCCATGGAATCTTTAGCTCCAGTCGTCCTGTGAACAGAAAAGTAAACTAGTAAACTGTTTCTCTGTGCCAAAGTTGCCAGACAGGGATTAGTTATTAGAACTTTACCTATATGACCAGCTTTCACTTTAAAAGGAATGTCAAGTTGACTCTGCAACAAAAAAAATGTAATTACACAACACAAATCTATAATAAATGCCAGAATGTAATGACAGACCAATATTGCTTACTCACACTCAATTGCAACTTACCAAGGCATTTTCCTTTATTTCAAGATTTGTGAGTACAGCATCACCTACAATGAAAGGAACGCTTCATTACTGACTGTTACATCATTTTCCACTTTTAGAAACCCAGTCAAAGCGAAACAAGAGGTCTTTGGCCTTTGTCTATTGACAAGCACACACTCCAATAAAATCATTCATCTCACATCTGAGATCATTTACCATGATTCTTAAAACATATACTGAGCAACGTATATATCAATTTTCGCATGTCTAACATTTGAAAAATTCATTTATTATATCTACCAAGAAAAGAAACCGAGAAAAAGAAGAAGTTCATACTGTGATTCACTGATGTGTTTCACAAGGGGCTACAGGTTGAGCAGTGGAAGAATCTCATACATTAATTTGTCGGGATAGTGCACAGAGCTTCAGATTTTTGTGTCGTCCTAAAAAAGAGCTCAGCATGAAACCCGGTGGCGAGTCATGACCTGTCCGTGTGAAAGGGTGTAACCTCGGGCTGCTCGCTTCTCTGAAACTCACATGACTGCACTGGTCAAACCGACTTACAGCAGCAAAGAAGGCAACATAAAATAACTACAGCAGTCCGAAATTAACAAAGCGTCTTTATCCATCTACAAATTAACATTGGCTGCACTGCCTCGTTAAGAATGAGCAGCTAAAGTGGACTCTGCGAAAGAAAAACTGACACTGACAGCTGAGGGAGGCTCTCTCACGCGCCTGGTAGCTAACGTCTATTAGCATTTAGCTATAGCGTAGAGAGCGAGCTAGTCAACTAAAACGCCAAACATAAGTTCAGTTACCTCCCCATATGCCGAGCTTCAGCTGCGAGCTGTCGAGGTTGACAACGTAGTCCCCTAAAAATCGGTTGAGGACATCTACCACCAAGCTTTCGAATACCATTTTGGCGTTTCGTTCATTTGTGTGTCACCATGTTTACATCCTGAGGACTAGCTTGCCCCAACGTCTGATTAGGACGTCGTGCGAAGGGCGGGACCTGACGTCATGACGCAACTGCAACACGATTGGTGACTTCAGGCACAACAACCACACTCTGCTGTAAGGCTGCCTGAGAAGGAAAACTGCAGTTATGTCAAATATTAATAAATAGCTTTAAGTAGGCATTTTATGGAAGAATATTATCATGAATGATTTCAGAATTCTTCTGGGAAAATTTCATATTCACAAATTCAATAATAAAACACTGCACTGGCACAATTTATCAGTGATATGAGAGCTGTTCAATTGAGTGAAACATGCTCTGTTTTTATATTTCATGGAAAGCCATTATCCCGTTTTCCAATATTAAATATTTTACACACTGTAAGCTAGAAAGTAATGAAATCAATTTGTTTTTAAGATGTAAAAATCATTTAAACATGCAGTCTGCTTTATTCTCTCTGGGACTTGGTGGTTGAAAGCAGTAGCATCTACAAGGTGGTGGCCAGCAAGAACCACTGTCACTGAAATCTCATTGGCCATCTGAGAACTGTAAAGATAAGATAGGTGAAGTCGCAACTCCAATATCCAGGTTTCAGTAAATGTCAGCCCAGTGCCTAAAATTAAAGAAAGAGAAACATGTAAAATTTCCCAATGAGTGACGCTTATGAGGAAGTGAAAATGTTTTAAACCTCTAATGCAAACATGGGTGTTCATTATTATTATTATTATTGTTGTTGTTGTTGTTGTTGTTATTGTTATTGTTATTATTATAAATTTAAATATTTATATTTTTTAAAAGTATTTGATTTTCTTAATTTTTCTTCAATCATGTTTATTTGGTTTATTTTGTTGTCGTGGGTTAGGGTTAGGGTTAGGGTTAGCCCATGACATCTGCTTTTGCAAGGACAAAAGTCTTGTCATGTCTTTAAATGATTCAACCAGTCACATATTAGAAGTTCACCTGTGACAAATACTGTAACTGACACATTCCCTCGTGTATATAAAAAGAAACCCAAGACACAAGACCTTCATATGAAGCCCAACCTGACCCCGACAGCATGCCAAAGATCCAACCACAGACCAAAGTGCTGATCATCAAGACCCTGAAGACCAAGTCTGCTGCTGAGGTGGCAGACAGCTTTAATGTATCCAGATGTCAAGCAGAGAGGATAAGAAGAAGATCTGAAGAAGCTGGCGACGTTTATGACAAACCCAGGTCAGGCAGACACCTGTTAGAGAAAAGCATTTGTTGCTTCGACAGTCCAGTCCTCCAAGCTCTGGAAGTCATACACAATATTAATTCTTTTTTGCAAGACACCATGACTTAATGTTCTGATGTTTTTATAGCATATTTGTGTATTCAGAATAAAGTATATGTATAATTTCAACATTATTTTTGTATGTGACAAGACTTTTGTCCAAGCAAAATCTGACCTTTCTGTCCTAATTAAATGATAAAACTCAATGAATGATACAAAACTTTATTATGACATAATAAATATAATCTAGAGGGCTTTGTCATTCATATGAGCCATTTTTGATTCCAATTGATCAACTACAAGTCCAGTTGTTATTTGTTGTTCCTACAACTTAAGAGAAGCGGCAAGACTTTTGTCAGGGACTATATACACACGTGGACAAAATTGTTGGTACCCCTCAGTTAAAGAAGGAAAAACCCACAATTCTCACTGAAATCACTTGAAACTCACAAAAGTAACAATAAATAAAAATTTATTGAAAATTAAATAATCAAAAACAGCCATTACTTTTGAATTGTTGATTAACATAATTATTAAAAAAAAACAAACTAATGAAACAGGCCTGGACAAAAATGATGGTACCTCTATAAAAGATTGAAAACTATTTGACCAGAGTGACATGATTAACTCAGGTGTGTCATTTAATTGACATCACAGGTGTTTCCAAACTCATAATCAGTCAGTCTGCCTATTTAAAGGGAGACAAGTAGTCACCCTGCTGTTTGGTGAAAAGGTGTGTACCACACTGAACATGGACAACAGAAAGCGAAGGAGAGAATTGTCCCAGGACATCCAAAAAAAATTATAGACAAACATCTTAAAGGTAAAGGCTATAAGACCATCTCTAAACAGCTTGAAGTTCCTGTGACAACAGTGGCTCATATTATTCAGAAGTTCAAGACCCACGGGACAGTAGCCAACCTCCCTGGACGTGGCCGCAAGAGGAAAATTGATGACAAATCGAAGAGACGGATCGTTCGAATTGTATCCAAAGAGCCCAGAGCAACCTCCAAAGAAATTAAAGGTGAACTCCAAGGCCAAGGTACATCAGATCGCACCATTCGTCGTTGTTTGAGCCAAAGTGGACTTCATGGGAGACGACCAAGGAGGACACCACTGCTGAAAAAAAGTCATAAAAAAGCCAGACTGGAATTTGCAAAAATGCATGTTGACAAGCCACAAAGCTTCTGGGAGAATGTCCTTTGGACAGATGAGACCAAACTGGAGCTTTTTGGTAAGGCACATCAACTCTATGTTCATAGACTCAAAAACCAAGCATACGAAGAAAAGAACACTGTCCCTACGGTGAAACATGGAGGAGGCTCAGTAATGTTTTGGGGCTGCTTTGCTGCATCTGGCACAGGGTGTCTTGAAAGTGTGCAAGGTACGATGAAATCTGAAGACTATCAAGGCATTCTGGAGAGAAATGTGCTGCCTAGTGTCAGAAAGCTTGGTCTCAGTCGCAGGTCATGGGTCTTCCAACAGGACAACCATCCAAAACACACAGCCAAAAACACCCAAGAATGGCTGAGAGAAAAGCGTTGGACTATTCTAAAGTGGCCTTCTATGAGCCCAGATCTGAATCCCATTGAACATATGTGGAAGGAGCTGAAACATGCCATTTGGAGAAGACACCCATCAAACCTGAGACAACTGGAGCTGTTTGCTCATGAGGAGTGGGCCAAAATACCTGTTGACAGCTGCAGAACGCTCATTGACAAATACAGAAATCGTTTAATTGCAGTGATTGCCTCAAAAGGTTGTGCAACAAAATATTAAGTTATGGGTACCATCATTTTTGTCCAGCCCTATTTCATTAGTTTGTTTTTTAAAATAATTATGTTAATCAACAATTCAAAAGTGATGGCTGATTTTGATTATTTAATTTTCAATAAATTTTTATTTATTGTTACTTTTGTGAGTTTCAAGTGATTTCAGTGAGAATTGTGGGTTTTTCCTTCTTTCACTGAGGGGTACCAACAATTTTGTCCACGTGTGTGTGTGTGTGTATGTATGTATATATATATATATATATATATATATATATATATGGACAGTATTGAAATCATAAATAAACAATTTCATTTATTTATTGGTCATTATAACAACCAAAATATTAGCTGTAAGTACATCAGTCTATGTACATCAGATGATTAGTAACAAACCAAGTAGAAATCAAAGAATGTAATTCCTTAATGCTCATATTGAGACTCAATAATTTTTAATTATCAGATTAACAACAGTGTCCCATCCAGCATTCCCGCTCTTAGCGCATGTATCAGTTACTTCCTGTTTTATTTTATAATTTCCTGTTGTGTGTTGTACTCACCCATTTCGTCTTCGTCTGTTTTCCCGCCCCTTCATATTGAAACACCTGTGTGTGATTGGCTTCCCGCCCCAGTGTCTATATAAACTCACTTCTCCTCGTGTTTGTGTTCGTCGTCTTGTGTCGTCTTACCAGCCATTTTCACCGTGTGTGTCCCCAGCGTTACCTGCGTGCATGGTTTGTCCCTTTGTTTTTCTTTTTTAAGCTCTCGTATTTCTTTATTGACTGCCTTTGGATTGTTGTTTATCTTTTCCTGCTGTGTTTGTTTGTTGCATGATGACTCAGAGTTAATAGTCACAAATGATGTTTACAAACCTGACAGTTTAATTAGTACCACAAAAGCACTACAGGTCATAACATTCAGCTTGTGCTACCATTTTTAATATCAATAGCATAATTAGTGAGTACAATTATGTGACCTAATTAGAGAGAATACTCAAAAAGTTCATCATCACAACATTATCTCATATTTATTGGCTACTTGGATGCAGCAGACAAAGACAATAGCTGTCATTATCACCCATGTTACTATGAATATTAGTAAACAACTGCATTTTGTACATCTTAGAGAAGCAGCACAACCTTAGCATTCATTGCAGAGTTAATTTTCTTGCGACCTGACAAATTTAAATCCAGTATTTGCTCTTCCAACAACAAAATGCTTCAGTGTGTTCACTAGTCTGCTGCTAACTAATTCATTGTGCTGCTGCTTGTTGAGGAGGATTTACATAAAGCAGCTAAGTGCACCCATAGCCTCCATAAAGTGCATCTTCTGGAGTCCATTTCAGCTGTTTTTATTGTAGAAAAATGTTAATCAACTGGTTTGTTGAAAGCAAGCAGCTGTGACAGTGGTTTAGTGACCACTCCGATCACTGCCCCCCTCCTCAGTTTTCCAGCTGTAGGCTTATCCACCACTTTCAACATGAGCTGCAGATCCTGTAGATCTGTATGACCGAGCTCTGTGAAGAAGAAATCTTCATTGAACACTGGGCTGCGGCAATTCCTGATGGTGGTGCTCTCCTGCTGCTGCAGCTTCCCGGGGGTCAGACATAGATTCACTGCACAGTTCAAGGTCTGTCGGTCAGCACAATCCCACACACCCTCCACAGACACCACACGTACTCTGACAGTGGAGAGGGAACATTGTGGGTCTTTGAAGGTGGTGTGTTCGGCAAAGAGGTGCACTCTGCCACGGCCTTGCAAGGGGAGGACGTGCTCCTGCTGAGACCTCTGCTGGCCCTGCAAGACATGCAGTGGAAGAAGGACAGGAGAGCTATTCTCCAAGGTTGGAGGTCCGCTGGGAGAGGTGGTTAAACTCATCAACCCCTTCCTCTGCCTCCCTCTGTCCTTCTTGCTGTCGAATAACGACGGACAAGACACCGCTCCTTTTAGACGGCCCCTGCTTGATGCGATGTAGAGGGAGAATTTCGAACTGTAGAGGGAACTGAGGGGAGAGGAGTCACTGGAAGAAGATGTTTCTCTTTCTGTACTCCAAGTCTCAGACAGACTTTTGCATGAGAACAGTGGGAAAAACCCAGATGACTGGGGTGGGTTTGTCTCCTTTGCCAGCTTAGGCGCTGTAGCAGGAACACTTCTATCAAACATGTAAACGGGGCATTTTGAGAGGAACAAAGACTCTTTCCTTCGAGTGTTGAGGCTCTCGTATATCCCAGTCAGACCATAACCCTCAGCAGAGAATGGCAAAGGTTTCTGTTTTTTCTTCAAAGCCACTGACTCATCACCATTCTTCGACTTTACATGAGTGGGACTTGAAATTCTCTTAGTTAGCTGTTTCAGATCCTGCAGGTATGATGGGATTTTCTCTGTTTCTGGCAGAAGGCTTCTCTTGCAAAGCCGAGGAGGCAGGCAGAACTCTGGGATCTTGTCAGGAGTAAGGATGTTGCTGTGTAGATTCTGAGGGAAACTGGTCTTGGAAGAGAGAAGGATGTCCTCCTCACTCTTTCCTATGTAGCGACTCAGCTCTAGAGGAATGCTCTCCATGCTCTCCCTGATCTTCCCAAGGACCCACATAGTTATTTTCTGATGATTTAATGTGAATTCTTTGCCACCAAATCCAAACGTTTTCCCTTTGACAATAGAAACAAAGAATATTATTTAGGCAAATCAAACAAATGAAGCTTGAAACACAGTAAAACACTTGAAAGAAGCAGAACAGTTCGTTTTTCAAATCGTGAAATGAAAAATATTTCCTTTCACCTGTGAGGTTGTGATGTGTCCTTCTCTGAAGACAGACCTGCATGTGTGTGATGGATGTTTCAGTGGCAGGTTTTAAAGCTGAGTCCGAGGCTCTGCATCACTGGTTTGTTGCCCCCGCCTGCGTCACAAAACATCCTGTGCACTCACATACACAAGAATACACATAGCAGTGTATTGCGTAACTCATCGTTTCTTGGAAATTGGGTGGGTGGTAAATCGGACTCAGGAGCATCGATGTGCATTTAGTTACAATAATGTGATGTCTTCCACAGAGACAGTTTACATCAATACTGAAATGTGCATTTCTGCTGTTGCGTAAAAGAAAGAAGGATGAGTCACAAAGTATTGAATGTGAGGCTCCAATTCCACTTAAATATACAGCATACACATTTAAAACACAAATTTAAAAAACAAAATATAAATTTCATGTTTTGTCAAATGCATTTGATATGAGATAAAACATTTGTTTTACGCCAGTATTTAATGATGTCTGACCACAGACTGAATTTATCAGTAGTGAAGTGTTTAGTTGAAAGAATTTCAAATAAAACACATGAGGAAATATGTGTTGTTGTGGTCATGATGACATAAGGATAATCTGCTTTTGAGAGAGCTGACCTCTTGTTCAAAGGCAGCACCCCAGGCTTACAGAGGCACCCAGAACCTCAAAGACCCTCTGACCTTTAAACAGACACACAGCTGACCGGACGTCTGTTTGACACCTTTGATTCAGAACTTACTCTTATCCAGGTCAACTCAGCTGTTTCAAAACAATGAAGATTATAGTCAAAATGAAAGCTGATAAACCTAAAAAAAAAAAAATAATCTTGTACTTTGTTTTCACTGAAGCATTTTGTGATTTTTGCATTGATCTTTAAACACCAAAGGTAAAGCCATAGAAATGTGACCAATACTGCGGATAGTTTAATGTTTGTTTGTTTTGTCATTTCAAACATGATAGGTGTATATCCAGACCTGGTTCTTCGACACTCACCTGAGCAAATGGTCACTGCAGTTCTTGTTTTTAATTCATACAGTTGTATTTCATGGAATCCTACATATTAAGATCAAACGTTTCCACATTAATGCACTGATTTCTCTGCCACAGTATAGCTTTTTACTCCTTGACCTTGTCATATAGGAATGTAATTTGGTTATTCCTATGTGTTTCTATTAATCTATTATCATTGCCCTTGGTCTGTTTTAAAGGCCCGAATCTTGTACTGGTTGCAAATCTCAAATGTTGTCAATAAATTTTTCAACCACCAGAGGGCACACATGGATTAGATTTATTACTGGGCAGCCTCAAAGATGTTTTTCTCCTGGTGAAGACATTAATGAGATATAGTTAATATTTTTGTATAGCATCATTAGCATGACAACACTGTTGAAGATGATTACAAAAGAAAAGGAAATCTAAAGGTTAGTCAAAGTTGTCCATCCAGGCAAGCACACACAAAACCCCACCCACACGCTAGACATCTATCCTTTGCTTAATTAAAGTAATCCTAGCTTATTGTTCTAATTAAAAAGTAAGTAAAAAACAACATTCATGCCTGTGTCCCTGCCAGTGTGTGTGACACAGAGGGAATATCAAGATGATGAATACGTTCAGTCTGGGGGCTCTGGACCACCCAGGGGTCAGGAGGCTTTTGTGGTAGTGAAGATCAACTTTATTACACCAATAAAAACCCCGAGTGCTCTCTGTAATGGAGAGATAAATGATTGGGAGTCAGAGGAGGACCTTGCCTTTAACCGCTGCCACAGCTGCAATTAACGCTAACGAGAGAATGGGACATTGTTGCCAAACGCTGAAGTGCATTAGTGTGAAAACCTTTTTGTTCTGGAGCTCTCAATTCTTAAAATAATAATTCATTTATCTTTTTGGATGGAGCTTAATTGTTTAAATTCAGTGTATAGAAGGCTATGCTAACCATGATGTTTGAAAGGTCTAACCCAGTATCCTGTTTGCATTTTATTCAGCCTAAGTGTAAAGATTTCAGCAGTACTCAAACTCATAACAGTGGTTTTATTACTGAATTCTGTTCCCAGCTCTTGAAAAGCATATAAACTCTACATTAGTATACCGGTCAAATATCAGCTTATACAGAGTGAATCTGTGTGAAGTGGTTTGTAATTCAACTAGAGCTGCACTCCATCGCTAGAAAACTTCCCTCTTTTATGCTCCACACACACATGCATACAACAAAGATGTCTGTTGTTGTGTAAAGGCCTTTCACATGCACTGTGATGCATGAGGAAAGCATTTATTCAAAACCACATTTACACTCTATGCCTTGTTTTCCTTATTAGAGCAGCTATAAAGGAGAAAGCTGAGCCATGGCTTCATACTGACAACTAAAGCAATAATTCTGCAGGTTCTCATAACCATCTGAGAATTTAAGAAATGAAAACCCAAAAGAAAAGAGGCGCTTTGTTAAAATTCACTCTGCGTTCATCTATATTATATCTGATGTAATGTGTCTCTTCAGCCACTGGAGGTTGTAACTTCATCCTGATGTCCACCTGCCCAGGGCTAAAGGTGACCTTTTAGCATTCTGTCTTCACAAGAAAAGAACAATGGAAACTTTGGCTCAGTTTTCATGGAAGTTGACTCTTTTAAACTTGCTCAGTAAGAAAAATGACTCTCAAGCGCTCTTGCTGATTCAGTTCAGTTGCTCAATGTGGCAGAAAAGACTTCTGGTGCCCGACGATCAAAGATCAATCAAACAAGTCTTTGTATTCTCTACATGGTTACCCTCCCTTCAAAGCAACTCTTGTTTCAGTTTCCCAAAATAAATCATTTTCCTGCATGCAGTCTTTGCTGCAGAATTTAAATTGTCTTAATGATTGATGTGATAATAATATAATAATAATAATATATAATCAGAACAGGTCAACTGTATGTGACACAGTGGAAGAGTCTACCTTTTAATGTCACTTTCCTAAGAAAATGTTCAATACTTGCTGCAGTACAATACACAAAATGAGGGGATAACTTTGTGGCATAGAAAAAGAATTTCCATATGCATATACAGTGCCCTACATCTTCTATGTTTGCATATTTGTCACACTTAAGTATTTATATTCATGTAAATGCTGTTTTTAAATTATGGTTTATCAAAGAATTATTGAAAAACTATATCACCCCTGTGAAAAAATAATTGAACCCCTCAGCTTAATAACTGGTTGGGCCACCCTTGGCAGTAGCAACCGCAGTTAAGTGTTTGTGATTGGCAAACCCTTCTGCACGTCCCCTGTAAAAAACAAAACGTGTGTGTGTGTGTGTGTGTGTGTGTGTGTGTGTGTGTGTGTGTGTGTGTGTGTGTGTGTGTGTGTGTGTGTGTGTGTGTGTGTGTGTGTGTGTGTGTGTGTGTGTGTGTGTGTGTGTGTGTGTGTGTGTGTGTGTGTGTGTGTGTGTGTGTGTGTGTGTGTGTGTGTGTGTGTGTGTGTGTGTGTGTGTGTGTGTGTGTGTGTGTGTGTGTGTGTGTGTGTGTGTGTGTGTGTGTGTGTGTGTGTGTACATATATATTTAGACTTGCGGTGTTGAATTTTTTAAATTGCTCAGACACACATTGAACAAACCAAAATGAAATAGGTACATTAAAAAGTGAGATTAAATCCATAATACTTGTGGGCTTTTTTAGCCTGATTTGAGTAGTTTGATAGCAGCTTTCATTACATTTTTTTTGTTTCTTATCACTCTGCAATCTTCATTTAAATAAATGAGGTCTGTCTAGATCCAAGGCTGTTTTAGTAAGTCAAACCTTTGCAATAAGGTTTTCTCTGTAACACTGCCAATTATTATGTTTTGACATTGTGTGATGAGATTTCAAATTTCAAGTACAAAGTCGGCAGGGAAAGAGCTGATGACATACTTGTTAATTTCCATTTCACTTTAATCTCTAAACTGAGGATTCAAATGAGGCCGTTTGGGCACTCATTCTCTCACAAAGCACTTAACCTCTGATGAAACTGCGGAAGTTTTTGGCCTCAGAACTTCTTTGTCTGAACTCCTCGGAGAAAGTGAGGAAGCGGGGAAGTCGGAGAGGAGAAACGTTGGGAAGGAAGCCAGACTGGATGAACCAGTGACCTGTTTTGAAGTTATAATAAAGTGTAATAATGGCTAATAAGGTGTAGTAATTTGGGCCAATAAAGATAGATGGCAGATTGAAGATGGTCTGAGCTGCGGCAGAAGACCTTTCTCTGAGGACGGAGCAGAGACAATGCACTCCAGCCAGTGGGGGTGGATAAAATTTGACCCTAGATCAGTGAATCATTGTGTAATTATTTAGGAGGAAAAGAAGGGGGGAAGGGGGACTGAAGGAGAGAAATGGATGGAGGAAAAAAAGGGGAAACTGTTTTGAAGAAGTAGGAACAAAATGGCTAAAACAAGCTGTGTTTTAAAACAAAATAGTGTGACAGTGAAGACTGATGGAAGTCGCAGAGAATGAGAAAGAAACGGGGGTGGGGGTCAAACTGAACAGAGAATGTGATACATTATAGAGAACAAGAGTTACAGTAATGCGCAGTGGTCCTGAGTGACCTGTCGTTTGGACTATCTCCCCCTGACAGCTTCTCTCTGTCTCCAGGCCTCATGCCAGTATGCTAATTCCCCTCAAATGGTCTTTTCATTGGTTGATGCTGACTCCTGTCGACACGTGCCAGATGACTGCCCTCTTGTCCCACTACTAAAGACCACTGGGATGGATGTGGCAAGAAGACCATCACATTAAGGTAAGAGCAGATGAAGCCGTATGCCGGCTGCCTGCTCGCAGTGAATCACATATACTGTTAGAATAAGTTATCACTTGAACTACAACTTTACCATGCAGGCATTACAGGAAGTGGAACAGCACCCTGCTTGTACAAAATGTGAGAAATAATTCATGAAAAACGTAATATTGCTAACAATGCAAGGACTGTCAGGATAAATGTGGTTGGAAAAGTGAACAAGAAATGATTTCCCCTCCCTTATTACCACCACAAACACCCTGATCTGATCTGATACCCCGACCTGTAATAACCCCCCACTGTTAAAGTTGCTCATTGGTCAACGGATCAGACTGTGTGGCCGGTTGTGTAACTGTGTGACCTAAGTAAATGACAGTTCTTTCTATATCTAAAAATATATATATCCAGCTGACTTTGTGCAATTCTGTCGCAGCTTTATGGTTAAATGCAATACATAAGACAATTCATGTGTGCTGTTTTTAATCTTAAATAGCAAAATGACAACATTTGTTTTTACTCCTCAGAGTGTCAGACAATCTGAGTCAATAGTCAGACTCTTGATTATGCTTCAACAAATTTTTCACTTCACTTCTTGAGTTAACATTCAATAATGTGCAATAACACAAATAAATCTCCATGACTGTTTATTACACTGTATATTTGCATTTTTATTTGTACAAAGCACATTTTACATTTTTTTAGGATATATTTTTCTACTTATGTTCATCTATATATTTTCTTACACTGCTTATACTTCTAAGAGTTTGAATTGGAGCAACTGTGACATATTTCTGATTTTGATGTAGGTTTATTCATGGCCCTTTGTTGTTACATCAATACTGTAAATACAAATTTATTTAGTTAAAATTTAACTGGCAATATTCTGGACTTTCATCTGACTAGTTTAATCATTTACCATGTTGTGATCGTAGCTTTATTGCTTGCTTACTGGTGAGAGTTCCTGCTACTGCAAATGCTTTTTAGACTTTTGTAGGTTTCCCATTATAATGTAGACAAAACTGAATTTGGCATTGGGTAATGCAAAAGTTAAATTAATTCAGAGATTAAATATAATTTCTAGGCACATTAGAAATCTAAGTAACACAGACTAAAATTTAAAAATACAACCCCATCTAAAAGTTTCTCCGCCTAAATTAAATGTGCCATTATTACTATACTATATTAATTTGCATATTTAATTATTCTTGAGTAACTCCTTTGCTATTAATTTTTAGTATACACCATATAAAAGCACATTTAATTAATCTCTTCATAATCACAGTTTCTCATTAATTAAGTGGAAAAGTCCACAATTGTTCAGATGGTGTGCTTCACCCTCCATACTACAAATGAGGTCTCTGCAGCACCAGTCGACACGTAAACATGTGCATGGCCAATACTTATTAATTTTTATGACCTTTATTTCCTTGAAATGATAGACAAAGACACAAACAGACATTTTAATTCCTGTTCTTCTCCCAAAATATGATTTTTTCAGTGCATTTTATTTGCATATATTTTCATTAAGAATATAACATGTACACTCACCAGCCACTTTATTAGGTACACCTGTTCAACTGCTCTTTAACACAAATAGCTAATCAGCCAATCACATGGCTGCAGCTTAACGCATTTAGGCATGTAGACGTGGTAAAGAGCTGAAGTTCAAACCGAGCATCAGAATCGGGAAGAAAGGGGAATTAAGTGACTTTGAACATGACATGGTTGTTGGTGTCAGACAGCCTGGTCTGAGTATTTCAGAAACTGCTGACCTACGAGGATTTTCATGTACAACAATCTCTAGGGTTTACAGAGAACAGTCCAAAAAAGATAAAATATCCAGTGAGCAGCAGTTGGGTGGTCAAAAATTCCTTATTGATGTGAGAGGTCAGAGGAGAATGGACAGACTGGTTGGAGATGATAGAAGGACAGCAGTAACTCTAATAACCACTTGCTACAACCAAGGAATGCAGAATACCATCTCTGAATGCACAACACGTTGAACCTTGAAGAAGATGGACTACAGCAGCAGAAGACCACACCGGGTGCTACTCCTGTCAGCTAAACACAGGAAACTGAGGCTACAATTCACACAGGCTCACCAAAATTGGACAATAGAAGATTGGAAAAACATTGCCTGGTCTGATGAGTCTCTGTTTCAGTTGCGACATTAAGATGGTCAAAATTTGAAGTGAACAACATGAAAGCATGGATCCATCCTGCCTTGTATCAGCAGTTCAGGCTGGAGGTGGTGGTGTAATGGTGTGGAGGATATTTTCCTGGTACACTTTGGGCCCCTTAGTATCAGTGGAGGACCATTTAAACACCACAGCCTACCTGAGTATTGTTGCTAACCATGTCCACCCCTTTATGATCACAGTGTACCGTCTTCTGATGGCTACTTCCGGCAGGATAATGCACTATGTCACTAAGCTCAGATCATTTCAAAATGGTTTCTTGAACATGACAATGAGTTCACTGTACTCCATCAGCCTCCACAGTCATCAACTCTCAATCCAGTAGAGCACCTTGGGATGTGATGGAACAAGAGATTGGCATCATGGATGTGCAGCCGACATATCTGCAGCCATTGTGAGATGTAATCATGTCAGTATGGATCAAAATCTCTGAAGAATGTTTCCAACAATTTGTTGAAAGTATGCCACAAAGAAGGCAGCTCTGGAGGTAAAAGGGGTCCAACCTTTCATTAGCAAAATGTACCTAATTAAGTGGCCAGTGAGTGTAAATTATATTATATTCTCCCCTATGTGTTCCTATGTATAATACGTTTTGATTCCCTGCATTGAAACAAACAAAAAGTTGTGGTGTTCTGATATTTAAAATAAACATAGACACCAGCACATAGAAATGTGAAATGATGAACTGAACAATTTATTTGAATTCGACTTACTTTATCTAGATAAACACTGCATTTCCAAAGTTTTCAGGGCATTTCAAGTTTTCCACATTTTTTCGAGTTTTGACACCTCATTAAATGAATTCAGTACATTGTTTTCCCACATACATTTATACACAATAGTCCACAATGACAAAGCAAACACTAATTTTTGAAGTGTTCTGCAAATGTATTAAGAACTGATATATCCATTTTAGAGAAGTATTAGCAAATTTGGCAGCAATGACAGGGAATGATCCCACAAGCTTGGCATGCCATTCTTTTGGAAGTTTCCCCTGTCTTTGTAGTTGGAGTGTAGGTGTCTCTCTAGGATTTTTGTCCCGGACAGGTTGTCCCCAAAGCCACGTTAGTTTTCTGGCAATATGGTTCACGTCATTATCAGGTTAAAATATAAACCATTGGCTTTACCTGAGATCCTGAGAACTCTGGACAAGGTTTTCACGCAGAATTGTTCTGTATTGTCTCCATTCATCTTTACCTTCTGTTGATTAGTCTTCCAGTCCTTTTCACATGAAAGCATCCCCACACCATGATGCTCCCACCCCCGTGTTTGACTTTAGGTATGTATTAATGAAGTGGTGATCTCTGCCACACATGCGGTGAAAGTTGTAGCCAAATATATCAACCTTCAGCCATCAGAACCTGAGTATATTGCTTCCTACAAGAAGTTTTTGAGGGCAGTTTGGCAAATTTCCAACAGGCTGTAGAGAACCTTTCAATGGCTTCTGTTTGTCCACTCAGCCATAAAGACCTGATTGACGGACTAAAGGTTGTCTTTCTGTAGTGTTCTGTAATGTTCTCCCGTCTGTACTAAGGAGCTCTGAATTACATTCATGGTTACCCGTCTAACCAATGCTCTTCATTCCTGATTCCTCAGTTTGACTGGGTGGGATTCAAATTTGTTCCATTTGAGAAGAGTGGAGGGTGTTGTCATCTTGGGACACCTTCAGGGCAACAAAATTTTCTTGTTTCCTCACAGATCTTGTCTTACAAGTCTGCAGATTATTTTCTGGATCATTATGACATTGTTTCCACTCTGACATACACCATCATCTACTGAGACCTAATGTAGACAGGTGGGCACCTTTACTTGTGATCACACTCATACTTTAGTCCATGTTGGTTTCCATTTGTCATTAGAGAAAAAAGTAGCTAGAAAAGCGAACGGACTTCAGACAATCTCATGGGAAAAGGTTTTATGTGCTCCTATCCTTGCATTCCATTTCTGCAAATTATGAAAAAATTTGACGCATTTTAACTTTTAATAATGAGGTCTTTACAAAGTTAATATGATTTCTACTCTCCATAGTAAAGTTGTTTAACAAAGTGAATAGTTAGTCTGATGTAGATTTATGTCTCCAACTATAATTGCAGTCCGATCAGCTGTGACTGAACAAGGAATCCTTGTATGGCAATTATAGGTTTAAAGAAATTAGAACAATTTTCTGTTATCTGATGTTCCCAATATATCGTATAAAGGAACACTGTCTGGAACAAAGAATAATATTTAAGTGTGTGTGTGTATGCGTGTGTGTGTATCAGTTGAATTAAGCTGCTCATCATGATGGCCTGCTCTTGCTGATCATTAAGAGAAACGCATGTAGAATTTGCCACCCTGGCCCTATGAAGTGTGGGTAATTACCACTAATGTATCATCGTCTATTCAGGGCCGTAACGTTATGTTTCAGAGGGCTGACAGTGAAACACCTCTGACCTAAATGTTTTATTCATTCCTAAGACTCCGATTATTCATTTTAAACTCATATTTCACGATGAACACTTTTTCCGTGATTTAAGAGTTCTTTCATATTAATGTCAGGTACACTCTGATCAGCACTAAAATATTTCATATGGTGTCGTTCAAAAGAGAAATGTCAGCTTTACAGACAGAGATGGGTGATAATTGACGCTCAGGTCAACTTTTTGCACAAGCTGATAAGTTGTTGAATTTTATTGTTGCTGTAGGTCACCAACTTTTCCAACAGCATTTATTAGTTTTTTGTTTGAACTGGCTCCGCTTCTGCCTTGATCTTTGGGAAACACTGTGTGGCATTTTAGCTTCTAATAAGAATGGCTGTGTTTATGTTAAAAGTCTAAAAAAACTCTTCATGCTTTTGTTGTCATATTTGCAGTCTGATATATTTGGAGAAGAGTCCCCAGCAAGTCATCTACTGGAAAACTAGATTTTGTTTCTCTGTATTTCTATTTTTTCATCCACTTATTTTAAATTTAACCTTATCAATATTGTAAGCAGGAACAACAGACTGTAATTGTTTTTGAACGCAGATTGTGTTTTCTGTGGTTTTTATTTAGAGACATGGCATCAACACAACCCAGTCATTGCTAAATGTATGTAACATAATTTTTTTCTGAGATGCAATTTGGTTACATTCAACTCTTGATTCAGTTTCATATCCTGAGAAAGAATTTAATCTGATATATCCTATACTGATTTTTTTTCTCTGAAATTAAGAAGCTGTATTGATTTTAAGGAGTGAAAGTGACTCTTTTAAGGAGTGAAAGAAATTTGTTTTTTTGTAAATATATTAATAAATATAGTCTCCTATTTATTTTTTATATTTTTTGTTAAAAAAAACTAATTCCAAAGGTTGTCCAGAACGTGCATAATATAATTAATATCAAATAATGGCATTGCTATTTCTATTAGAATTACATTAAATCAGACATTTTGTTGAAATACATAAACTGCCAAGTTATGTTACTTATTGCCCTAACACAGAAATCACACAACCAGATTTAAGATGTGATCTAGAATGGATCCTGCATACCAACACTGCTCCGAAAATAAGAGCATCATTTATTTGGTTTTTATCTTGAGACTGAAAACCATTTAACATACGCTGTTAACTGCTTTGACACAACCAGCACCTTATAAAATTAAGCTGCACATATCCCCCTATTACCCAGCACGTAAACGCATGTGCATATTAGGAGACCTCATGTGATATTATGATTCCAGAGGCATTTAACTCCGGTGTTGTGAAGACAGAGGATCATGGAGGGTAGTAATGGCTGCATTATTACTCCTCTTATTGTGTCTTAATTAGTGGCATTTAATTATGCACTAATGCAGTGAGGGCTATTAAAGACATTGAGGCCTGCTGATCAGGGAATTAAAGTGACACGTGCGCGCGCGCGCACACACACACACACACAGACACCTACATGCACACTTCTCACACAGCCACTTGTCGTGCCGTAGAAATCTCAGTTCCCTTTAACTAGGAATTACAGACACCCTGCCGAGAAAGTGTGTGTTTAAATGAGATCAAAGTAAAGAAAAGGTGGTGTAGTAGAGAAAACTACAAAGAACCACTAAAAACAGCTTTATAAGGAAAAAAATAAAGGGATAAAATATAGAAGAACGGAAGAAGTAAGGAAAAGATGAGGGTAATCATGATTATGTGGATTCTGCTCGTTAGCAATGACACCCAAATAGGTTTTAATTTTTCACTCCCACGCCTCTCCTCCACTGGTGCATCTCAATTATTTGTTCAGAGGCTGGTGTGACAATAGTGTCGACTGTGGGAGCCTTTGGGATGCTAAACAGGGGACAGGAGGTTAAATATAAGTCATTTTCAGTGGGCTGAACCTGGCGCTTTGTGCTTCTAGAGAGGACAAGCTTCAAAGCTTAATTTAAACAGAGCAAACAAAAGAGCAAACTTGATCTGATCTCCCTGTCTGCTTTTGAAGTTCTAGAGCTGCAGTCCAGACTGCCGACTGCTCATATCCATCTTATGAACATCATACGGGTCTGTCCTGGACACAGCATGCATCAGCACATACACCCACTCCAGATGTGATTCATGTCTTAATGTGCACACTTGCAGGCAGGAATGTTTGCACATGATTGTGATTCATGAAAGGTGACAGCTTGGCTTCAGTCTAATCATCCTTGTGAATAAAGTTTCTCAGAATTTTTTTTCCCATACGTATCTTTTGGCTTTGATCAAATCGTGCCATCCTCAAAATATGAGCATGAAAAATATAACATTTACAGTATAGACTTCGCCTGTGATTAATTAAAATTAAGATTTCAAGCAGGGTTTTAAATATAGAGTCAAGAATCCAAGTGCCATGTCATTATGAGTCAGTAAATCTGCATAAATATTGCACAATCACAGGTCTAGGACTCATTCTCCAGTTGTTACAGCCAAATTGTAAATTAAAAGAAATGAATAGATGTAATTAAAATAAGGATATGTTGCATATAAAAATGCTCATATAAAATAATAAAAGAATATTTTTATGCATTTAGTAGAGCAACTGGTGTGCAGAGTGTGCAGTTCTCACTTCTTGTTGTAGAGGATGATATGAGCAGCACATATGAAAATATTTAATAATGTGGGGTAGAGATGTAATTTTAAGACACTCCAAAATCAGGAAAATCTTGTATTTAAAGTTAAGTCATTCATGTTGCAGTGATCAGTCCCAAAGTAAAATCATGCTGGAGTCTATGTTTCTTATTTTCTCCTTCAGTCATGGTGTGCAAATATAGTGACCCGAAAAATTAAACTGAAGGAATATTTAAATAAGCACAACACCAAGGATTCGGTTTTAAGTTCTTTATAAATATCTTCAGATAAATAGTGTTATAATACAAGCATAACATTTTCAATGCACTGCTAAGTAACACACAAAAAAGTGCAACAGGCCTAATTAAAAAAAAATTAACATGAAAGCCTACTTGTCTTTAGTCAGTAGGCCTGAAATAGATTAAAATAAAAGAATAAAAGCAAAGAAAATAGTAACAGTTGTTGGATTGTTTTTGGAAAGAATTTCAGCTTGTATGCCTCTTAAATCAAACTTTCTTTGGGTTTAGCGTTTCTTCTTGTCTGATTGTATTTATCAGTGCCACATTACAGTATGTGGTAAATGCCCTCACAAAGTGTGCAAATAAATTATGATTTCAATCAACATGGGTCTAATGAAAAATTCATTACACAGCACAATATTAACCTTGGTTTTCCTACAGCTGCACGCAACTTAAAATATGAACGTCTCTGATAGGCCTGTCTGTTTTGTTTTATGTAATTACAATGTCTGTCTTGTTTGTGTTACTTTTCCACAAAATAGTAATAATAATAATAACCTGTAATTTACCCGGTTAAGAAAGCAGGAGGGCCGGGTGTAGAGGGTTGCCTTTCCCCTCCAGCAGATCGCTTTTCTCCATCACTGAGGGCGGTGAGCAGAGCTGAGCCGGGCCGGACTGCAGCCCCGTCAGACCCGGGACAGGACCCAGGGACGGGGTGGGTTTTATTGGCACAGGAACGGCGGGCAGGGTCTGCCCGTTGGCGTTGTGGTACAGGCCTTTTGCTGACACACTGAAGGGCGCATATTCGGATGATGCTGGCACCGGCACGCCACCCATGGACTCCGACAGCATACCGACGTGCGGCCACATGGAGTTGACCACGCTGCTGAGCTGCGGGGGCACCGGGTATCCCAGGTGGTGCATGACCGAGGTGAGAGGGAGCCCGCTGGCCACCACACCCTTGTAGTCCCGTCCTATAATGTTCTCAATGGCGAACGGGTGTTTAAACCCGCCTGGCTGCGCGCAAGCAATGCCCCCGTAACCCTGGAAGTGAGGCAGCCGACCCACGCTCGCCGGGGCCGCGGAGTGGTCGTGGTGGCCCGATGCTGTGCCCAGCTTGCTGCCCGGGTGGTGGTGATGGTGGTGATGGTGGAAGTAATGCATCATCGGGGAGCTCTTGCAGGCCATATGCTCGGCGCGCAGCACCTTGAAGCGCTTCCGTCTCCTCAGGAAGCTGCCGTTTTCGAACATGTCACCGCAGTCCGGATGCAGAGCCCAAAAGCTGCCTTTCCCCGGCTGGTCGGGCCGCCGTGGGATCTTGATGAAGCAGTCGTTGAAAGAGAGGTTGTGGCGCAGGGAATTCTGCCACCTCTGGGTGTTCTCTCGATAGTACGGGAAGCGATCCATGATGAACTTGTAAATGTCACTCAGAGGCAGCATCTTGTCGCCTGAGTTCTGGATAGCCATCGCTGTCAGTGATATGTAGGAGTATGGAGGCTTCTGGTCGCTGTAAGAGTTCTTCCCAGGACGGGGCATAACTGGTTACTGGTTTTCTTGAAGTTTCACTTGTTAAATAAAACAGCAGTTGGAGGTATATTCTAAATACTTTATTTTACGGAGCTAAATTGACAGTCAGTCTCCATCTGACTGATCTGTTCCAAAGTTCTGAGCCATCAGATTAGTTTACCTGCGTTATATCGATTAATATAGAGTAACCAAAGGGCCCCGCTGCTGTCTGGTAATATCCTTCAGAGGCTCTTGAATCCGAATGAAGTTTCTTGGTCTGTCTCTTTTCCAAATTAGGCTCTTGGAGTTGTGCGTATAAGTCAGTCTCTGTGCGTAAAAGTTGAGATTTCCTCTGAGTTTCCCTTGTTTCCGTGGCGATGGAAGGAAATGAGAGAGCCGGTTTGCTGTCTGTGTGGCTCCTCTCCTCCTTGTGTGATGCTCCCATTCGCAGAGAGCCGTTTTTGTAAGACCCCCGCAGGTCGTCGGCTCTATTATCTATTATCCAGACACTTAGGGGACACGTCAGGAGAGAGCAGAGGGGCGTGTGTGTGTGTGTGCGCGCGCGCGTGTGTGTGCGCGCGAGAGAGACAGAGAAGAGGGTACAGAAATGAATAAAAATGAGGGGAAGTGTGTTCAGCTCACAATCTGAACGCTTCTAATCTGCTGTTTGCCAATCAAAGAGCAACGCCTGAAGAACAGGGACAGATCCTCAGCGACATATTCCAACCACTGAACTGTGTTTAGAGTGTCATGTTCTTTAAATATCTTTCAGCAAGAAAAATCCCCGTCTCCAGGAATGCTTCTCTATAGATGGCCCTGACCTTTGACCTTTTGAAAAAGTTTGATCACATACCAAACATGCTGTAAAATTGTGATACCAAAGGGTCCTTGTTCTTTGCAGTGTCATATCTGAGCATACATGGATGAAGTATCAACTCCTTTCACTTGAGGAAATAAATAGTAAAGAATGGAATATATAAATACAGCCTGGTTGTTAAATTTGCTCGATTGCACTTTCAGACTTTGCAAACAATAAATCATGTCTTCCTTTGCGCACAATCATCAGTGCGCTACTCCTCTGCTCTCAGTTACATACACAACTGCACTGAAAACACACACACGCACTGGGCGAGAGAGAGAGGCGCTGTTGTTGATTAATTGCTGAGAGGGGAGTCCGGCGGCTGTCTGTCTGTTCAAACACTCTCTGGTGAATCCTACAAGGATGTAAACAAACTTCATCCCCTGCTCTGAATTCTGTTCAGCGGAGAACAACAAAAGCTGCTCCCCTTCCCCGTATATTTCTTTCCTCTGGCCAGGTGTCATGACTGGGTCTTTGACGGCTCCTGTCTTCCTCGGTGCCCCGGTGGGCCCTCGAATACATTACAATAATTAAGCCTTCCGTGATTTAGCCTCCTAGGAGAGAAGTCCAACAATGTAATTAAGGGCAAGCTCGCTGTATTGGGTATGAATATTCAAAACTGTGTCAATTAATTAGCCGGTGTGTCTCTCCCGTTATGTCTCGGTCCTTAAAGCCCATTCAAAAGGTCAACGGCGTCAACGGAGAGCATATTTTAAAGACGTCGCGTAATTGTAAGGAAAATCACCTTTTAGTGCCACTTGGCTCGACAGAGAGTGAATATGTATATATTCATTAAATAAAGGCAGCAGTTGTTGTTGTCTAGTGTTGTTTTTTTCCCTGTTTTCTTTGCATAAAACTCTTTTCCAGGCGCTTGAAAAATGAGATTTGAAACTCTGAGGCCCTCCGAGGCCGACGCGCGTAAAAGCATCCTCTTAAAACGCCCGGGAAAGATCAATATTAAATCTGTTTTCACAAAGGGGGCCGTTAAATAGACACCGTGGCTGATCTGCATAACAAAATTAATTAGGTAGTCTTTGTCTTCGCCCGCACCCAACTCCTGGACAAATAACTAGTTGTAAAGCGCACCTTCTGGGCATACAGAACATATGCTGGAATTATCCTTAATTGACTAATTACATAAATTACTCATTAAGTTTACAGCACATCAATTATAAAAGATGTATCAATTAATTTTGCATAAATTACAAGCGGGACGCTGCACGAAGAGGGCGGCGGAGGGAATGAGGGTCGCCAGGAGGGGGTCTCCTCCAAGGTGGAGACTTTCTGTTTGTGTACGTGTGTGCGCGCACGTCGGAGCGCGTGTGAGTGACGGTCGTCTGTTTGTTTCCACTCTCTAATAATTATTTGTTCAGCTTAAGGGCAAAGATATTCTTTCTGTGTCTCCCATTCGCAAAGGGAAAGTGTAGGGGTAATGGCAATTATACTAATAATAATAATCTTAAAGACCTCTCTCCAAGTCATAAGGGGCGCATCGTCGCGGAGAGAGCCATTAAAATCAATTAGCGAGGCCTATTGTTTTCAATGGAAAATTAAACCGGTTTAGGACTGTAGCGCAGATGCTGTAAGGCGTGCTCGTGTAATGGGGAATTATTTAGAGGCAAAACACGACAGATCTTTCAGTTTGCCAATAAAAGAGCGAGCAAGCCAGAGCATTAATGGATCAAAGCTGCAGCGTGTCTGCCTGTTGCCTTCAAGAGGCATTTCAGGTAAAACCATCCTCCTTCACAGCGCAGACTTCCTACATAAATAAGAATTAATATCTTTTGGTCTTTTTTCCCATACAGATTGAATAATTTCACACCACAAACCAGTGCAGCCTATATTTGAATTAATATTTAATTTGCATCATGTTGCACTAGGAGTTTTATAGAGGATCCAAATCACCAGATGTACATTAAGGCTTAAAAAAACTTGTAATGCTGTTGTATTGAACTACACTGTTGTAAAGTGATTCTTTAATTTTGTCATACCAGACAGATTTTTTTTGTATTTTTTTATTGTTTTGTGCTTTTCTCATGCTGAAGAAAGGAGCCCACACACTGCACTGATACTTTAATATTGACTTTCTGTAGTCAACAGTTGTGTTTCATAACTGTCAGCTGGACTGTCCAACATCTGCAGGTTTGCCAGGCAAAAAACCCCATATTGAATTATTATGAAAAGCAGTTTGTAACTTATTGAAGGAACAGTTTGTTACTGCTTTCAGCGCAGATGGGTTTATAAGTCTGAATCTGAGCAGCAATGACATGATTTTTAAACTTTATGGCTGCTGAGGTATGGGTTCTTTTCATATTATTATTTTTTTTTGCTTGTTTGTCCCCCTTGTCTCTGCTAGTCTCTTCAATTTTGAAGTCACACACACACAAAAATAAAATCACCGAGAGAAGTAACAGCAAATTAACATACAGCATTAAATAAATTAAAAGTAATTTAATTTCAAGTGTGATGCAAGTAACACATTTACCAATAAGGTCCTCACACAGTCCATCAGAACTCACACACTTCTTCTGTGACGGTTGCCACTGTGTATTTGATTTTCAGAGGCCTTAATGAAAGTCTGATGTTCACCTTTTCATATCTTTTTGAAGTGACCCCTAAATGTCCTCAGTGGCTGTGTTAATATAACTTTAACAAATGTAAGGGATTTGTACCAATAACAGGCTCATATGTTTTCACTGACCAACCCCGTCGACCTCACTGACCTGTCTGGTGCCTCTTCTTTGGGTGATATTCTAACTGAAGCCCTCTTGTCTTTTTTTCACTCCCAATAGCAAACCCAAAGCAGATTTTCTTGCTTTCCTAAATTGTGTTTACTCCACATGGCTGTGAGGCTTCGTCCGCCTCACGTTCTTTTTCTGACTCAGGTTATTTGTCAAAGTTTTGCAAGTATCATAGAAGATCATAGAATATCCATAGAAGTTGTCCTGATGATTCTGCAATAAACTGCACCTACACACTGATGTCTGTTCCTTCTAATCAGCAGTCAGTCCAGGCTGTCACCTGCAGCCATTCGTCAATATGAGAAGCCAAACAAAAGCTCATTTCAAATGTCAAAGAAAAATCTTAAAGCTGAAGACTTTTTTAAAAACACGACAGCAGTTATGTAACTTAACTAAAACATCTGGAAAAAAAACATCTGTTTTTGGTTTAAGTTCATTTGAGGAGCTTTCTATATGATAAAAAGTCAACACTGAAGAGTCACTTATACCGCTGAACGTGTCTCTGAGCTGCAGCTGAAGTAAAGTACATTTTTGAATGAATCTCATTTATATTTCTGCTTTAGTGATATAATTTTACTTTTGTGGATTTTACCACCTAGAAATTGCACGTTGACCATTTAAACTATTCTAATTTTAACATAAACAAGAAAATCAGGTTTCCTGCTCCTCTGTGAAATTGTGACATACAAATTTCTTCAAATTTTTCTGCTGCACCTCAGCTGCTGTTTTCTTCAGGTAGGATTACAGAGTTAAGAAAACAAACTGCTGACAAAATCATCTTTTACACTTCAAGTTTGGGGAAAGTAGATACTTCAGTCTAAAATATGGAAAACCTCTGGTTGACTGTCCTTAAAGTAAATGTTCAGCACACTGTTCATTTGAGAGGACTCAAATAATTTGCATCTAACTTAATCTAATGTGAGTATTATAGCTTGTTAACTTAATTTGGTTAAGCGTAATTTAATTGTGTGTGACCAGCTATTTCTGTAAGTTGGTCCAACAATTCTGTTTCTAATTTTAAAAAACAAGAGATTCATCCCAATTTCTTTGCTTTTTCTGTCAAATGTTTTAATTTAACAAATCAAAGCTTATTTTTAAGGGAAAAAGTACAGTGTATGATTTTTTTTATAAGAGAGAGAGAGTACTGTCACTTCCTTCTCTCGCGGTATTACTTAGATAATCAATAAGTGTTTTATTTTAAAGATTGTGACTGGAAGTGACAGTGTACTAATGCCGCCTCCACTTAGAGCAGAATATTTCTGCCTTCACCGCAAATGACAAACCATGACGCTCATACAGATGATTATATTGCCTGTACTGTATTAAAAACATTAAACTACATGAGTTTAAAAAAGCATAGAGCTAATGATAAGGGCATGCCCACACATGAAAACAGCTGTGCTTGTTTTGGGGGCTAATGTCCAATAATCTGCATGTCAGTTCTGTATTTTGTCCTTGTATGATCTCTTTGCTGGTATTTGATGATCTTCTCACTCTTCCTGTTTTCTGGGTCACATCGGTCAGACGTTAGTCCAGCTCACCACATTTTCATTGTTGAGTCCGACGCATTCTCACGGCTGGATCACCAACATGTGCGCCAAAATATCCTATTCACAGCATGTAGGTGAGTTTTTGTACGTTGACATTAATATTGTGACTGTGTCCTAAAGAGGAAAGCTGTGTCAAAATCTAAATGCAACACTTTAAGGATTTTTCATTTAAATTGTGCTTACAAGGTCAAGTTCCTTGATTAGTTGTGTTCAGTCTAATTATTACAAACTAAATGAGTCACTGGGGACCGACATTTAGAGACGCTGTTTGGTAGAGAGACTGAAAATGCGCATTGGGGTGCTTAGTCGGGTGCCAGTAGGGTCCCAATATATTTTTGTTAGTTATCCAGCTGTGCATGTGATGTTCACACAATACTAAAAAACCTAAAAAGTATGTTTGAGCTCGACAAAAAAGGTTGAGGCAACAGTTTGCCTCAATCTTTTAAGTTGTGACAACTTCTATGGAAAGTTATGTTAAACTTAACTTAACTTAAACTACACTGACTCAGAAGAATTAGTTTGCCCTCTATAATCAAGGGTAGTAAATATCAGTTCTGTCTGAAAAAATTTCAAGATACCTCAACTTGAAAGTAGTTTTACATCAACAACGCACAAATTTACATTCAAATTACACACAAAAGTAAGTTGGTGCAATAACCAACATTAAACCCAGCTTGTTAAAATGATGTTTGTAACTTAAAAGGTTTATCTAGACAGACAGACTAAAAACATTTGAAAATCTGGCAGCAAAGGTGCCAGAAAAAAATTGTTCAAAATCATGAAATAATTAATGTGCAAAAACCATGAAACCAGTTGGGAAAAAAGCATCAACAATATAAATACTTCAAATAATTAATAGAAAAGATTTTTTAAATCAAATAATAGAAAATGTCTGTAAAATATCAATACTTTTTGCTGAAAAGTTTGGTTTGTCTAGATCAGTGATTTGATTTTTTTATTTTTTCAACCTCACACTTAATTAAGTTGTGGAAACAGTTTAAAAAATTTAAATCTGGCAGCATAATTGATATGAAAAACACATTAAAACTTCTATGGTCAAACATTTTAAGGAAAGAAAGTGTCGGGGGCTCAATGGGTTAAGCGGGTGAACCACATATAGGAGCTGGTGTCTGACGCAGCAGCCCGGGTTCGATTCCAGCTCGTGGCCCTTTGCTGCATGTCTTCCCCCCCTGTTTTCTGTCACTCTCTCACTTAGCCTGTCAATTAAAGCCAAAAAAGGTCCAAAAATAAAATATATAAAAGAAAGAAAGAAAGTGTCATTAAGAAAAGTACATTATTAACTGTTTTGGCCCATTTTTGTTTGTTTTTTGTTGTTGTTGCTTTTTTCAATGGTCAAGCTGTATATTAATACTTATTTTCTGTGACTTTACTAGTTATTACCTGCTGTTTAACAAAACAGAGTGAATCTGTTAGATAACAGTAATTTAAAAAAAACACATGTAAAAACTGTTAAAATGAGGTAATGTTTTACAGTTTAATAGATAAACAGTTTTTTAAAAAGTTAAGAACTGGCTGCATGAAAAATTAAAAATGTGTTTAAAACCTGCACTTTAATGTTCAAAAAGTGAAAGTGAAAATACCAGCAATAATACAAATTATTTCAGTAAATGATATGCATAAATATTCTTTAAAATAATGGCAAATATCTGTAAAATAGGAATATGTTTGGCTCATTAAAATACTGAAATATTATGTAATTTTACAATCTAACATTGCAAAAGAACAAAATATAATTTACAAAAGTACAGATTTTTGACTTGGACATTATTCACGGTCTGGCTTTTAAAGGTTGACATGTAAATGACTTTCAGTAATTTTGCTGGTTATCTGTAATTTTTAACAAAAGAGCAAAAATCTATCAGATTTTTAAAAATCGTAAAACAAAAACGAACAAGAAAAAAAATCTCCTGGGGGTGCCAGAAAAATACTTTAATATCTAATTATTGAAGAAATACAGCTTTTTCAAAGTGTCATTTTATGGCCATACATTGTAAAGGACTGGAATACCATTAATTAAAATATGTTATTTACAGGCCTGTTTTTAAATAATTGACATGTAAATGAATACTTTCTTACAAAGATTTTACTGATATTTTTAAATCTGTAATTTACCAAGAACAGGGAAACTCGGATGGATGGATGAATGGATGGATGGATGGATAGATGGTTAAAGTGCTTCTGGTCACCACAGCAGAAAGGTGTTGTGGTGTTCTTCGGTGCTGCGCTGTTTTGATCATATTGCGGCATTTTTTTCTCCCCTTCCGTGCGCAGAAAGCGCCAATGTGCCGAAAACCAACACCGAAGCAAACTGGCAGTCAAAGGGTGTCTCCACGACGCACACGGAGCTCCACTATTTATCATTCACCAGCTCCAGTCGGGGAGGCAGCGGTGGGTGGAGACGGAGGGGGCTTCCTACCGCAGGGAGCGCGGCTGAATCACCGAGCGCGCCTCCGCCGGATCTCCTCTCTCCCACCGTCACACCCACTGCTCGGTGTCGTGGGTTCACCCCGTGGAGAAGGGGAGGACCGACGGCTTCACACGGCAGCTTAGAGTGCTGCAGTGCGAGCACAGCGGGGGACGCGAAGGGGAGAGAAAACACAAATCAGCTGCCTTCACTGGCGAAAACTTGGTGTATGGAGACATCCGCAGCAGCGTAGCGACGCAGGCCGACATGGAAGAGTATCTGCGGAGGGTCCAGAGCAGACTCGGGGTGAGTTGGAGCCCTCAGCGGCGTTAAACACCAGCTTGTGGCTGTAATGAATGAGACCGTGACAGGGGAAGCTGCTACTGCTGCTGTGCTACAGGCTGCGGTCCTGTTGCTGGAAAAAAAAAGGGCACGGCTAAAGCTTCTCACGTCCCTTCAATCCCCCCTAAAAAAGCACCTGTAGATCGCCAGTCTGACAGCGCAGAGGGGGAGGATAAAGGGAGTTTTGGTCCCATACAATAAGCACGTTGTGTTTACAGCAACATCAGTGTGTGAATTTGAATGAGGGGCTGATTTCTAATAAGGAGGAGGCGTGACATCAACAAGTTTAGCCAGAGGCTGTCCTTCCTGCTATCTGGCTGCTCTGCAGATACTGACTCATAATTTGCATTTGATCCAGAGCTGAATATCTGTTCACACATCGAAAAAGCCTCATGCAAATACTGAACAACCTAATTTATATCATGACAGTGGAGCCACTGTGGAGCAGTGTTGGTGTCTCAGGGGCACACTGCTTGCATAGATATGTGGTTATACGGGGCTCTTTCTAAATTTCTGTATACATTTTTGGCCTGCAGCCTACACATTTAGTCAGATGTTCACACTGGGGAGCTTTTCATATGCCCTGAGGACACAGAGCCCCTAAAACTGCTTACTTAAATGGCATATAATCAGTTGCAATGCATGGCAATCGTGTCTCCCAACTAATACACACACAAGGGCTTTTGGTTTTAGTTGATTTTGGCTCTGCTGCACTGTACATTTTGGCCAAGCACGTGTTATTTTTTCATTTTACTAATCTGGTGAGTATAGAACACACCCAGCAACCTGTCAATGTCATAATTTGTTCAGAAATAAGTACACCTCCCTGTGTCAGACACTACAGAGCATGCACAACGTTTGACAGACAGTTAGCTGTTTGAGTTTTGGAGTTAACTTGGTCCTGTTTTTCACAGATTTATCTTCACATACACTCTACTGTACATCCAAGCAAACAGCTGCCACTCAGGTTTATGTAATTATCAGCAATCTACAGGCGACGCTGCCCTTTTTTGTCAGAAATCACAGGGAAATTCAACCAGCAAATGTCATGTATGTTGAGAAAACAATCTCCCCTCATGGTCCATTTAGTAGCTGTTGTGGAGTATGATGTGCATTTAGTGACAAGGTTCTTGCAGTCGTAGATGAAAGCTGCATATCCCATTCAGCCATGCAAAATAATGCACATGTATTGTCTCAGCTTTCTGATGCACAACGATTAATATTTCACAGAAGGGCCTATCTATACATTTCCTCATCATTTACACATCGGTTTGTAAAACAGAACAATACCCATGAAGCTATGAACGAGTGAAGAGGATGCTGGAGGAAATGTGCTGTTACTATATTTTGAACATTGTTGATATGACTAACTTTAATGAAACAATGCTTTAATGCTCCACAGTTTTCAGAATAATCAGTTAATTCATGTAAACAGGTGTCTGTCAGGAACAGCCTTCCCGGAATTAAATGTTTTTAAAGAAATGGAGAGCCTGTATGTGGGACGTACTTGGCATAAACATAAGGAAAGCTGAGACGAGGAAAAGATCAAAGAGGCAAATCTGCAGATCAGAGCACAGCAGGGTAATTGAGTGATAAGGAGGCTAGCTGATGAGTGTCATGGAGGTTTCAGATAAAGCGTAACACATGTCATGATTAACAACCATTTCTCATGCGCACACACACGGGCACTCCTTATCTCCCCGTCCTGGCTCTCCAATATAAACTTTGATGAGTCGCTCTTTTGCTGACAACTCTCTACTCTCTGTCATTCTCCTTGCCTCTCTCTCTCTCTACTCTCTGCATGGCCACAGTCCAGAACATCCATACCTCTAATTGGCCTGGCTTTTAGTACTTATTGAACCTATCCTTCCTTCTCGCTCAGTTTTTCTCTGTGCAGCTCCACAGCTCTAACTCCTTCACTCTCTCGTCATTTGGCATAGAGCTGAAGCAATGTGCTGAGTGTACTTCCTGCAAATGTCCTCAGGCTGCACACTACCACACGCCTATACACACATAAAATGGGTGCTCAGACTACTTTGATTGTTTTTAATCATTTATTTATTTCAAAACAGGCTATTGGAAACTCCATATGTGCGTCTAGGGTGCGCTAACTTCTGTTACTGTTCATCCACATAAATGTGTATGGCATTACATAATTGTCAAGGACATAAAAAAAACTGCCAGATAACAAATTGGCTTCGTTCCTTGTTTGAAAAGGAGGGTTGGCTGGAAAATTGCAATCACTTTAAAAGTCTTTGTTAGAATGGCTAAGGCAAAATGTAAATTTTTAAAGGCAATTTTTCACACCATATATCTCCTTTAACATCCTTTATTAATTTAGGATTGGTAATATGGTGTAAATGTTTAGTTTCTTTTGTGCAATAAGCATATTGTTTGATCCACAGAATGTTTTGCAGTAATTTCATGCTCTTAATTAGTGATAAAACTGACCTGCCATAAAATATTCAAACATCTGTGTGCATGTTAAATTTCTCCTTTGTGAGATTAATAAAGTCTATCTTATCTTATCTTATCTTATCTTATTCTTTCTGTACTGCTTCGTTTTTTTCCGCAGACACTTTGTCAAGACTCCCATAGTTATAAGCAGAAATGTGTGTTGGAGTTGCTCCACTGGTTGCAAAGCCACAAGTGTAAACATTTACAGCTTCAGAATGCATTTCAGAGTTGTGTTAAATCATCCCACCACTGTTACAGAAGGAGAATTTACGGTAACGTCATAATTATCCTCATTTCAGAGCGCTGTTCAGCCAAAAAATCAAAATTGAGGCAGCAGGAGATTCATACAATATCTTCTAAATCTTTCCAGCAATGACCAGAAGGAGAGAGGAGATGAGCTGAATATGGCAAGACAGGGAGATAGAGCTCAGAGAGAGAGAGAGAGCACTCAGATTGAAAGATATCAAATGGCCAATACATGCTCGTGCACACACACACACACACGTACACACACACACACACACACACACACACACACACACACACACACACACACACACACACACACACACACACACACACACACACACACATGTGCTGCAGTAGAACACACATTGGCCTTTTCTCCTGCTAATGCATCACTTCCTTTTCTCTTGCTATCTCGTATTGATTTACTCTCCTTCTCTCCATCCTATGAAGGAACTGACTAGAGACCTCTTCACTCCATCCTTCTCACACTGTTCTCCTTCTATTCATCCTTTCATTCTGGTGCTCTCCTCCATTTTTTTTACCTCTTTCCATCTCCTCTTCTGCTTATCTCAAATTTCCCCCTCCTCCACTCTCTTTCTTCTCCCTATCACATTTTTTCACCTGCCTACCCCTCCTCTTTACCTTTTTCACACCTCTTTTACATGTCGGTCTTACTTTCTATATTTCAACCCTCTTTTTCTTTTTTTTTTTTTTAAAGCCTCTTTAAACTCCTTGGCCTCCTTCCTTCAATCTCACCACACTCCTTCTCCATTTGCTCACTCTTAGTCTAATCAACAGCCTCTAACCTTTCTCCTGCGCTCCCTCTCTGTGCTTTGGTCTTTCATTTCTTCACCCCTCATTTCATTTATCCATCCGGCCTCAATGGTGAAACTCTCTGAGCAGAAACAAGACACTAGCTCATTCCTTATGCATTATTACCGGCGCTTTATTCCTCTAACTGTGGCATTAAGCTCCCTTAAATGACCAGACTCCATTATATTTTTGATATGTCACTGATTTGCTTAGTGTTAGTTACGCTTCCAGAGTGATATTTAAGAAAGCAGGATTACCCATATCATTATGCGGTGTGTAGTACATGATTAGTGTTTAAGCCCATTAACTAGACATGTTCACCAGCAGCAATATTAAAACCACCTGCAGAATATTCTATAGATCCCCCTTGTGTTCTTCGCTATCAGGCAGTAAGAAGTTTGCAGCAGATCCTTTCAATCCTGAGCAGGTTTTTCAGTGTGGCAGGAGCATTATCCTGCCAGTAGAGAGTACTGTTGCTATGAAAGAGTGTATGTGGTCTGCAACAGTGTTTAGGTACAGCCCGATCTCACGGGGATTCGTGAAACTGTCACGTAAGTTTTAGTTTCGGTTTCGTGTGCACCAACACGATTTCGTCATGTTTTTCGTGCCGCTCACCACGAAATGCGCACCAATGTATTTTAAACGGCGGACTTTTCGTGCCACTCAGAACGTATTTCAAAAGAATGTGTATATTATATTTTTAATGTAAAACCGTGGCGAATCCAACGCTATATTTTGCATGACATCGTCCCTAAACATAACCCTAACCATAACCTAACCATAACCTAACCATAAGCCGGTGGTACACTTACCAATTTGCATAGGAATTTCAAGAATGTCCGGCGGCCGGCGGCCGCAAACGCGATCACACAAGCAGTATACGCCGATGGACAGCTTAGATCGTCATGAATCCGCCGGTATAAACCACTTTCAGATGTGATTACCACAGCGAAAAACATTTCGTGGTGAGCGGCACGAAAAACATGACGAAATCGTGTTGGTGCGCACGAAACCGAAACTAAAACTTACATGACAGTTTCACGAATCCCCGTGAGACCGTGGTATACATCAGAGCAACATCCACCTGACTCCTAGTAGAACACTGGACACAGAGGATCACACTGTGTCTGCAGCTTGCCCTCTTCCCATAGTGCATTCTTCTGCATCTCTTCCCAGGTGAACAGTGGACACACACAACTGTCCATATGATGTAAAAAAAAGAAGATGTGATCCATGACCACCTTCTCCCACTGGTCCATTGTCCAGTTCTGATGTTGTAGATGCTTTTGATGGTAGAGAGAGGTCAGCATGGGAACTTTGAGTCATCTGTGTGTGCAGCAAACAAGTTAGCAGGTTTTTCACCACCACCCAGGTCAGCCTGCGTTATCCATGACCCTGTCACTGATTTACTTGATGGACTGCAGTTAATAGGCTCCAACTACTGAATTCTGTGAACAAATTCCACACGCCTGTTCATTTTTCCCCACTACCAACACATTAGCTTCAAAAACTGACTAAAGACCTGCCTAGTATATGAGATAATCGTGAAATAATCAAGGTATTTACTGCAGCCCAGTACTGTTGCAGCTGATTATTGCTCGTTTTGGCTCAAGTGCACCATAAATCTGAAGACCAATTTTTTACTTCCAGCACAGCCAGACTTTCACTTATTTCTGTGTAATGTGACTTGAAATTTGCTTACAATTTTCAGTCCATCGCAGTTTTTCAGATGTAAAGACTGGTATTAACATGTCAGCTCTGATGTGCAAAAAACAGATGTATTGCATATTTGCTAAATTGGGAAGCATCTTGAAGCAAATTGTAACAGTTTACTTGACAGGGTTACCTGGTGGAATCTAGCTGAAGAACAGAAATTGACAAAGCTTCCTGGAAGTGTCTGTTGCTGTAAAGCTGCTTTTTCCTCCCTCCTCCATTCTCTCCCATTGTAGCATCGTACCAGCCCATTAAGATGAGCTGCAGATATGCGTGATATTCATTGTATCCACGTTTTGTTTCGTAATTAATGGTGCATGCTGCAGGCCAGGCTTGTGCTCCTCCGTGATTGAGCTTATCTGTTTTAGATAAAACAATACTGACTGACACAGAGAGAACACCCAGTGCCGGCTTTGGATGGCTGTGGGTGATTCTATTTTGAATTACTGAAGGTGGTTTGACTATTTTGCTTATTTCAGTAGTTGTATTTACTGGAAAAATGTATATTTAAGAAAGCATTTGCAAACCTTTTTGACTGTTTGAATTTCTGAAAAATTTTAGTAGAGGTTTTTCACTTTCTGACAATACAAATGAATGATGTCCATCTGAGTGTCCACACATGACTCTGTAAATATCTGTATTTATTTAAGTACTAATACTGATATCAGGTGATGCAAGTCAGGAATGGATGCATAAAGTAATTGCTATATATTAATCCACCACAAAAAGTAGCAGTTAACAAACTGAGGGAGGAACATAATTTTCTGCCTGTTTCACTCAGAGATGAATGTTTAATCTCTGTAATGGAGCTGTCATTAATGTCCACTTAACTTAAATGAGGACTGTTTGTCCTCATTGTTTAGTAGAATTAATGGAACTCATCACTTCTCTGATAAACTATGTTACTCTGAGTTATAAACCGTGTTACTCTTGAGTTAGACGTGAAGTTGCCCTTGGTAATTTACACCATTACTTTGCTGTTCCAGCTGATTCTACCACTCATGTGGTGCATGTTGGATACTATTCTCTTTCAAGTATGAGCTACACCTTGCAGCACCATAATTTCATTATTAATGCATAGTGTTGGTTTCAAAATGCTGCAGTCTTCTAACAGAGTCATGCTGGTTCGATAAGGGTCAAGTGATGCATTATACAGTATGTGTAAGCTATCACATCAGTCAGCAATGTTCTGTACTGCTTATTATACTGGATGTTGGGGAAGAAAAGATCACAAGATCCTTGAATTAAAATAAAAAATTGAAAACCTCACAGACACACTAAACTTGTCTCTTTGTGTGTGTGTTTCCAGGCAGACGTATCAGAGGGTCCTGTTCATGCTGTTTTAGGTGGACCAGAGCCAGATGTTGACACTGTTGCAGCAACGCTATGCTTAGCGCTCCACCTCAGCCAGGTAACATGAATCCTGCATGTTTGTGTGCATGTGTTTTGTACTTTAAAACTAAGGAAGACCAAAGATTTTCAGAGGTTAAATGCTGAAGTATTCTAAAGTTCACAGGTAAGGTAAAGTTGCTCTGTCTTATGAAGTGAATACCTACTAAATTTGCACCTAATTTCACGCTATATACAGTTTCTCTGCACTATTAACTAATTCTTAATGTCTGTTTTAAAGAGTGTACAAAGACTTAACCATTTTGTACAGTATTAACAGTAAAATATACAGTACATCAATCAAAGTTTTTATTCACAAAGTTATCTTTCCTCATATTTAATATGTAATATTCTGTTTTCTTCTAGAGATGTCTCATCAGAGTCCATCATTTATTTGATTCTATTCCTGCTACTCCCCGCTCCTCCTTTTCCTTTGTGTGTCTTATTGTGGCACAGTATTGTCCAATATTGATTCACTGTACACTCAGAAACAACCCATGTATTTTGCATGTGCACTGCCTAGTTGAGTACACTTGTACCTCAAACAAATGTGTGCTTCCATATTGTGGTTTGATTTGTCTTAATGTCTCATATACTATGGTAAGCTTTGTGCAAATTTCCTTCTCTTGTTTCGCAGTACTCCACCATTGCCCTAAAATCACGCAAAAACTAGGAACACATTTTGGCATTTTCTGCCTCATAAACCCAATTTTTTCTTTGAAATACACAAAAATAAAAAGCAAATTACAGTTTAATGTTACCTAGATAAATAATATATTCGAACAGTAGGGCAGAAAATGTCAAAAAATAATTATAGTTAAACATGGTCCACTATCAAAATGTTTTTTAGTTTGGTATAGAGGTTCATCTGTTCCACTCAAAGGCTCAGTTGAACTTTTTTTTTTTTTTACTGTATACTGTAATTTCGGAATAGTGGTAAAACGAAATGCATTCTTGGGCAATGTCGGTGTGCCACAAAAATATGATGTATGATAAGATCGTTATTTTTTAATTAATGACAGAATTCCTCTGACCTGAGTTTATAACATATTGCATTTATATTTTGCATTGCTATTTATTCATGTTGTGTATGATTATGACACTCAGGAGGAGCATGTGATTCAGTCTGTTTCTTCATTTTTACATGCATCTGTGTGTGTCTGTGTGTGCTCCAGAAGGAACCGTCAGGCGGAGTGTGTGTGCCGGTGCTGTGTGGTCGGCGATTCCACACTGTGTTGCCCGAGGAGACGGTGACGTATCTGCAGAGGGTGAAAATTTGCGAAAGCTTACTGCTGTGGAGGGATGATGTGGATCTTGTGAAGCTTCATCACACCGGAAATCTGTCTCTCACGCTGTTAAGAGAAGGACTGCTGGACAGGTGAACACGTTCACACATCCAGAGCACCAGTTCAGTTTGTAGATATCTTCAGCTAATGATTAACTCCTTTATGCACATCCAGGAATACCATGAAAGCTTTAAATGAAAGAAGCTGCAATAAATTTAGTATGTTTCAGTGGCCTGTTTCATTGGACTAGTACTGATGAATGTGTGTACAGGTGATGCTAAAGCACACATACAAACCAGAAACATGTATAGGTGCTCTGGGTACTGGCTGAGGAGATGTTTGCTGATGTGAAAATGAGATTGTTGGGGTGTGTATTTCAGGCCTGTGTGTGTTCATTTCTCATGACCCAAAGGAGAGTTCTATTTATGCAAATGCCTCACAATCATCACTCCTTTCACAGCAGTCATCCATATATCCCCTTCACCCCCGTCTTCTCTCTCTCCCCTCCCCAGCTCTGAGTACCACACTTTGGAGTCCAGCATCCTGCAAGTGGTCCATCACGATGGGCAGCAGGGCGCAGGGGATGATGGGGCATTGTCCGTGGTGACAACAGTCACCGGAGAGATTCTTCAAGAGGCAGCAGAGCACATCAGAGCAGCGCTGGGGGAGATCCTCGGAGGTGAGAGAGGCGCCGGCGCCCCCCCAGGGGGGAGTAATGGGGCGATGAAGGAGGACACACACAAATCCTCTGACATGACTCGCTTAACACCCACCAGGAGAGATGAAGGAAGAGAGAGATGAGGGGTGGTGAATGTGAGCAAGGACGAGCACAGAAAGACACACAGAGTCCTATAATGTGACTTTTTCAAATTTGGGTTTGTCTGTTGTTTCTCTTTTGTCAGGTGTTTCCCCAGTAAAGTAAAGTAAGAAAAGTTATGACAGGGAATGAAGAGAAATGAGAAAATATTTAATGGGGACAAAAGAAGGCTAATAATAAACAGGACTGTAAAGGATAGACTGACTACTGTATGTTTTCCAGGTAAAACCAGATAGTAGCACAAATGAATATGTGTATCGTTTAGGCTTGGGTGAAACACCACTTCTAAGAAAAGTATATATTTTACACCGAAGATAACCGAATTGGAATAATTCACCACATGTGTATGTTGGTGTGCATTGTGAGTCAAACAGCCTGCCAGACCAGTACTCCAGCTGTCAGTATGAGCAGCTGTGTGAAAGTTTGGCTGTAGAAAAGACTGATCCCTGTTCAATAACACTGTGCCGTCTTCCACTGTGATAGACACACAGATAGAGAATTGAGTAAAAGTGAATTAAGGTAGATGGAGACAAACAGCAGAGTTAGAAGAGGCGAAGTAAAGTACAGAGACAGGCAAGAAAGAAAGATGAATGGAGCAGGAGAATAAAGTACTGTGAGTTGTCCACTTCTCATATTTCTTTGTGAGAGTTCTTTGGACAGTGCATTTTCAGGTTCATTGATTCCTAGTCTGGCCAGCAGCTCAACTCTATTCCTAAGCTGCCCAAAGAAAAGCACTAAACACAGGGTATAGAGAACCTTTTTATTTTATATACTGAACTGGTGCCATTAGCTGTTTATGGCTATTTTTAACATAATTGATTTACTGATGTCCACTAATGCTCTGATATCCTAAAATTTGATTTACAGAGGTCCCACGAGGACATATTGATGTCAGCAGGAGGAATCGTCTCATGCCTGCTCTGTGATTTTGGCCTGCAAATATTTTTACTGACTTAAAGATCAAGAACAGTCCGCTTTCAGATCAAATATACAAGGACACATGAAAATTAGGCATTGTACTGTGTGTTTTATTTATTGAAACCCTCTTATTGTGGCAGCTTTATGTAAAGGAGACCAATAGGAAACATTTGGTAGAGCACGCATGACACAAAACATGCATATAAATGCGCATCTCTGGTTTTTTGCACATTATCAATTGCACAGGTCTTATTTGATTAATGTTTTTCTACCTACTTGCACACCATCTACACAGTTTTTAATTTTAGCATATACATTCTGTACATAATTATGCCTTTACTTTTTTCCCTGATATCTCTATATCCCCTGTGTGCTCTGCTCTTATCTCTTTTTTCTGTATATTCTGTGTGCTTAATATGCTGCTGGTTTCTTGAATTTCCCTCTAGATCAATAAAGTACCTCCCTAGCTACCTAAAACATATTTTGCCCTCAAAACTGTAGTATAGCATCTAATCTTTGCTGAGCTTCAAACAAATGCACAACCCTGCATTGAATAACTATCATAATTACAAGTGTGAACAAAGGTGGCTCTGTAAATCCATTTTCATTAAGCCCAGTTCACTGACAGTGATTAATGACTTTCATTGATCGGTAATGGCAATCAGGGATTTTCAAGGATTGATCTCCATGACAGCTTACAATGGCCTGAAAAGTATTTAAATGTAAAGGCAACATTTCACTATGACAAAAAGCAATACTTACTGAAGAAACTCAAGAAAAACAATCTGAGGAATGATATCAGGAGACAATAAGCTGCTCTGTGTAAATTTCTCTTCTTGACTTGAGACCAGACTGTGATATTGTGCATCAGAAGATCGATTGCCCTTTAAAAATTGGCAAATTGTGTTTATTACCAAACCTACATTGAACTGACATGACCTTAATGAAGAAGAACCAGAATGAACATGTTGAATACACCCTTAATTGTACCTGTGTTTATTTGTCTACAGAGGCCTTACGACTACAACGAGATGCTGTGTGGATCAAACATGGCCGTCAGTCATCACAGCTGGAGGAGCTCATGAGTTCCTTGGAGCAATGGAGTGATGTCGCTGCTGGTCAGCACGATGAGGACAAACTACAAGGTGCATGTCTGAACACGTAGAGCAGTTGGCCTTTCCCCTTGGGAGCCCCAAAACTCACCATCAGCTTTAAAACGCATGTTGCATTTTTATAATCGCCAAATTGTACCATTTATCAGTCAGAACGTGTAAAAACACAAATTGTCAGATTTTCAACAGCCTTAATCATGTGTGATATACAGTTCACTTAGGAAAATTACCCAAATTTAAGCTTAAAATTGCGATATTTTACCGAAATCAACTTATTCTCCATATCACATTTAAAATTTTAGAAAAAACAAGCCATTTAGGCGCCCAGATAGTTCATCTGGTTGAGCAGGCGGCCCATAAACTGAGGCTGTAGTCTCCGACACAGTGGTCATGGATTCAAGTCTGACCCATGGTCATTTACTGCATGTCATTCCTCCACTCTTCTATCCACGTTTCCTGTCTCTCACTCTCCACTGTCCTATATAGTAAATGCAAAAACATTAACTTTAAAAAAGTATAATAAAAATCAGCTTTTTGGAGTTGATGTGCAGAGTGGTGTGAAAAGACATAGTGAGTAAAAATATGACGGGATATTATAGTTGTGTAGTTTATATAGTATTATTCTGATCATACTGTCATCTCATCTACTTAGTAACAACTGTGAAATTTTTCATAGCAGTACAATTTTCAGGAAATATAGGAAGTGTAGACAATACTATCAGTAGGTGCTTAATTCTATTGAGTCTAGCTATGAGCTACTTTCAAACTAATGGTTTACTGGCTCATGTTGCATGCATCATTAAAAGTCTGTCATACCTGGTAAAAAGTTTGTGTAACTCATTCAGCAGGAGCATCTGCAGGGCAGTGCAGACACTGAAACACTTTATATAAAGAATAATAATTTGACTTGTTTGCAGCCCGGTGTCTCCTGTAAAAATATGAAAAAAACCATCTGACTCTAATTAGTGATTCATTTAGAAAATCCTTTTTATTACAGTACCACAAGCAGAGTAAAGTGGAGCAAAGTGGCAGTGAACCTGAGTTGCAGCTTTCCTAATGCATCACACCTTCAGAATAAGATGGAAATTACCGATTATGTTGGTATTTGGTCATTTAGTCCAAATATTATTTCTATGAATTTTTGCAATCTGTATTGCTTTATTTTGCCATTTTACCTCAATATTAGCATAATTTTGATGACGTGTCCAATCACACATCCATCCATTCATTTTCCATACACCGCTTACTCCTCATTAGGGTTATGGGTGGGCTGGGGTCTATCCCAGCTGATGTAAGGCGAAGGAAGAAGACACCTGGACAGGTCATCAGTCTGTCACAGGGCTACATACAGAGACAAACAATCACATTCACACCTACAATTTAGAGTCGCCAATTAAAGTCAGCATGTTTTTGGATTGTGGAAGGAAGCCGGAGTACGTGGAGAAAGCCCACACATGCACAGGGAGAACATGCAAACTCCATGCAGAAAGATCTCAGGCCCAGGTGCGAACCAGGGACCTTCTCGCTGCAAGGCAACAGTACTAACCATCAAGTCACTGTGCAGCCCCAAATCGCACGTCAGTCATATTCACTCTGTAACCCAAATGGACTAAAAAGCTGTTGAGTCTGTTAGTCCATCTAGCTTTATCACAGTGACAGATTAATCTGTCTAAGAAACAGCCTGTGTGTTGCTTGTATATTTAATTTAATCATGCTTGTAATTGGGGCTGAGCTTGGACTCCTGATAAGGCACATCTAAATGGAATGCAGCCATCATTTGGATTATTGATTAACCTTACAGTGACACAGCAGGAATGTGTCCATTTACAGTATGTGGTGGAGCCCTGAGAAAGGAGCAGCCCAGTCACTCTGACTAATTAAATCTCGTCAGGTTGAAACTGGAGCTGTGCTGGAAATTCTATAATGCCGCCAAACTCTAAAAAATCAGAACAATAAACACAGGGTAAGTAGTGTTGCCCTAACAGGTGCAGGAGAGCTCACATAGGAGCGAGCATAGCCTATGTGTGCCTATGCAATATTAACTAAAGCTGTAATCAGACATCAAGAGTCTGTAGGGGCTTTAAACACAAAGCAGACATATTAATCACCATCCAGTAGACTCTCTGTCCTGCTTTGGACACTAATAACAGTTTTATAAAGGTTCAGTATTATCCCTTGGTGCAGCATCTTGTCAGTTACCTCTCACCTCTGGAAAGAGCATTCATGCTTGTGTCTTTGTTCTGTCTGTTGTGAAATTGGATCATTTTGTGTGTGTTTCATATAACTGTTAGTCTGTTTGTGTGTGCTGACTGGGTGTAGACTTGATGCAGCTGCTGACTGTGGAGCTGAAGGAGTATTCTGATGGGGAGATGACCATAGCGCTCACTTCACTGACAACAGATAAGGAGGTAGGTCTTTATTTCAACTACAGTCAATACATATCAACTGTATCAAGTTTACAGCACAATTACATAGAAGACTTAGAGTATGTGTGTATGATATATTTTTGTCTACTGTATAGACTAAAAATGAAATGGTGTAAATGTGTAGATTATGAAGTATTAAGAATCCACAATTTATATTTATTCTACATATGTGATATGAAAAGATAACTGCGCTGACAGTGAAATATTGGCTAATTAATACACTTATTGCTTCAGTTAATAGCCCCATTAGCCCGACTGTTTCTTTTTAATATATCATGCTGATTAAAGTGGGATTTAATGCTGTCCACTTTTCTTGGTTTGTTGTTTTCAGAGAAGCTTGTTTTAATTCAAACAGTCTTTCAAAAGACAGATGGAAAATAATAAATTGAAGAGTAGACTAAGATCATGTTTAATGTTTTTAAAAAGTTACTTTTGATGGCTTTGATGTTTTGGATATATATCACCTGCGCTGTGACAATCCGTGGAGGTGCTGCCGTGTAGTAAAGGAGCCCCTATGATGTTCTGCATTTGGATGAGATGTAGATGGAGGCCCGAAAGCCTCGCACAACAATCATGTATCACCGTCCTCCCCACTGATATCCAAAAATCCAACACACACACACACACATTTGTCTAATGTTAGTGTTGACTTCTCTTTCTGTCTCTGTCACTCTCGATCTTCCTCTTCACATTTGCAATCGCACACCCTCTCACAGGGTGCTTTAAGCCTTTAAGTCTACCCCTTGCTTTTCTCCCTGCTGCAACCTCTAATGTGTTCGCTCCTCCCCACACCCAAAACCACCACCCCCCCTCAAAAAAAAGAAAAAAAATCATTCATTATTTCTTTTATATCTCCTTCTCACTTCCAAAGCCCATTTTTCTCAGCGGCTGCCTAGCGTGCGGTATTAGGCTATGTGTAAAATAAATGATGTCTGTAGCCGTAGGGGTATGGCTCTGCCTCCCCAGAAAACTACCTAACGTCCAAGGAACATTAAACACCCAGATCCTCGTTTAGCGAATAAATAACCATTCATTTGAATGGCTTTGTCTGTGTGTGTGCGCACCGGACTTTCTGTGCATATTTTACCAGCGCTGTGCCTACATGCTGAGTGTCAGGAGGGAGAGAGAGAGAGAGAGAGGGAGAGATGTAGAGAGAGAGGGAGAGAAAAAGGGCCCATTAAAGACTTAATATAGAATAAATGGCCAGGGGCCTGTGTGTCGCCAGCAGACCCCAACTCCACAGCGTCATGGTGGGTTACTAATGACCTGCGATCGGGCTCCAAAATGAACTCCTTATATGCATGTCATTTGCAGTGTGTATATATTTATATATTATTTTTAATTGTGTTTGAAAAGAGAGTAAAACGGTATGAGAGTCATTTATCGAGGGGGCTTAGGGAAGTTCTGCCTTAAATGATTCTTTCCAGAAAACTAAATAAATTAGATTCAATTAGTCTTTAATGGTTTATGTGCTATGTGTTTGTCAAAGTGTGGTCTGTGTGTGTGCGGTAGCAGTTAAAGAGGACAGAGTTAGATTTTGAGTTAAAAAAAATGGCGGTGATTGCCTAGTTAGCAGAAGAAAAAGCTTGTGGTGTGTGGTGTAACGATATGGACACATCGTATAGGCTGACTAATGTATTTTTGTACACTGTACAAACACACATTAGTCAGTCTGGGTGCTCTTCTATTATGGAAGAGTAAAGTGCAAATGAAATGAGTTTTCGTCTTTCGGAATCACTACAGTTGAAACTGTAAAGGCAAATATTTCTGTCAGTTTCTCAAACAATATTTCAACGTTTGACTAGAGTTGCACAAAAAGCGAGAACACATCATGAAAAAGTTTCCCTCACTGCTGCAGAAGAGTAACAATTACATGAATATATCTGTGAGACAATACTTTGTAACTCCCAATCTGCAAACAGCTTTAGTGAATGTATCATATTACATATAATTTTCACAGTGGAGATAAAGATGTATAAGCAGTGAATCCCCGTCAGCTTTGCCTCACTGTGCATTCTAAATATTGTTGTTTTTGGTCTGTCAGTCGTCTGCCTGCTCCTTAAGAATGATACTTACGTAGCAGCAGCAATTGCTCCTTTTTATTTATTGTTTAGTTCATACTGCACATATTTCAAGTTAGTTCAAGTTTTTCTGCCCTTGTTCCTACAACGGCATCTCATCCGAGCATGTTCCTTTATTGACAGAGTCTGTGCATGAGGGATCAGCTCATTTCTGCTTGCATTATATCTGATTCCAGGAGACTGAATATGAAAGCTTCCAGTGACTGAAGCTGTTACTTTGATGCTCTGTCTGTTCCTCTTGTCCTAATCCACATCAAAAATCCACAGGACCGCTATGTAAAGTTGAACTGTCTAATTCAACACACAAACAGAAATTACTTGATAAGAAATTATGATTCTATTTAAAATGAACAAATATGAGAGTAAGCCAGCAGTCAAAAAGAAAAACCTCCATTCTTCAAATGCACTGTAACTGGGAAGCAACGATCATAGACACCTATTGTCACATATTACAAAAAAAATGCAGGAAACAAAGCAATGAACTTACTATATGAATGTAAAATAAACTTAATCTAATCCCTATATACTGAAAAACTTTCTTTTGATTTCCTTTAAAATGCATGGAAGCTGGACTTGTAGTCGTACATTTTAATTAGTCAAGCTTGAGCTTAAAGCATTTAGACTGAATCTGTTTCTAAGATGCTAAATCTGAATAAAATTTTAAACATCACAGTGCATCAGTTTCAATACTTTTAAGTTTGAGCACATGAAGCACATGCTTTATAATAGAAGTCTGTCTTAGTTGTAGTGGCCACACCTATTGAAGAGTGCATGTTCTGAGGTGGTACAGTGGTATGAGGAGGAAGAGGCAAAAATGCAGCTATTAGTCTAGTGCCTTGCTCAGTGGTACACAGTTGTTGTGTATCGTCACCTGTACTTGTGTAAGACATGAAAGTTGGTGGCTGAGTTGGTACAGAGAAGTTTGGAGGCTTCGTGCAACATTTGTACAGAGCCTAAATTTATGAACACAAACCACAATAAAAACACATTATTCACATATTCATGCCAGCGAGTGTGTGTGTTTGAGTTTTTCATAGCTCAGAAATTAGCGCTGGCAGATGAAGCTTCGGTCGGATGAAGAGTTGTCATGCTGTGGAGTTGATGAACTGTGGGAAGGACAGGAGCCCACAGCCACACACACACACACCAAACACACACACACAGCCATGAATATGTGAATAATGTTTTTTGCATGCGTTAATATGGACATCTAAGTATTTCAATATGCTTTATAGTTCTTTGTCTGCTTTCCTTGAAGCTGCTTCGCTTTCTTTGCTCTCTTCCTCCAGTAGACAGCCGAGAGGGAGAAAGCTTGCGTTTTTGTTTGACCTCTTGCAAAAACACACAACTCCAGTGTTTCAACATGATTCAATAATAATTTAATGATGATTGTTTTCTGTGTGGTAAACAAAATCAATCATCTTTTGCTCTGTGTGAGTGTGACCACTGTAACTGTGTTTGTGGTTGTGTACATCTCAGTGTCTCCATCCATCCGTTGTCTGCCACTAATCCAAAGGCGGGTTACATGAGGTTAAGCAAGTTGGTGCCAGTAGAGATTTAAACTGATCCACCATGGCATTAAAACCTCTGACAGGTGAAGTGTGTAACATTGACAATGTACATGTGACAGTGAAATGTTCTGCAGGGAAAACTTGGGTCCTGCCATTCATGTGGATGTTGTTTTGACATCTAACACCAACTTAAACATCATACACCCCCTAATCCGATCAAGTATCTGTGGGATTCACTTAAACAACCCTGCACCCCACATGACCTAAAGCTTCCACTGGCAACATCCCAGTACCAGACACCAGAGGACCCCCCAAAGGTCCATGCCCCAGTAGGTTGGAGCTGTTTATGCAGTATGAAGGGGATCTACACAGTAATAAGGAGGGGGTTTTAATGATGTGGCTGATTGGTATAATGTCTCTGTGGTATGCATCTAGTCTGAGGTGTTCTTCTGCCTCGATGTGCTGGAAAACCCACTAAAGGACCTTTCTTCTGTTCAGTTGGTTTTCTCAAAATATCTGCGCTCTCTACCTTGTTTCAGAGTGAGCCCAGCCACCCTACAGAGCTCTGCTAATTTTGACTATTTGGTTGCAAAATTTCATTCCTTCTGTTTCGATCCAGAACTCAAGATCATTGGTAGGAGCTGGATCATAAGTTGAGTGATGAATTGAAAGCTTTACCTTTCGGCTCACCTCCATTTTCAATGTCAACTTTGCTTCTGATGCCACACCAGTCCATCCGTCAGTATTATGCTCTATTTTAACCTCACTCATGAATAATAACTTTATTTGGGGTACCAACCCACTCGAGCCCTGAAGGAGCACCCTTACGTTTAGAAGTGCTGTCTCTCATCCCAGCTGCTTCACGTTTGACTGCAAATCACCTCAGTGTGTCGTGATCTGATGAAGCAAACAGAACCACATCATCTGTAAACACCAGAGCAGCAATTCTAAGGTCCTAAAAGCTGGCTGCGCCTTAAGATCCCGGTCGTGAAAATCATAAACCAAATCATCGACGAGAGCTCAACCCTGATGGAGCCCAACACCTGCTGATACAGTATTGCATACGAGTGAACATTATTTTGCATGTTCTTTAATTGATTTAATGTTTTGCGGTGTTGTCAGGTTTGTTTGTTCTCTTCTTTCTGACAGTGCGTGTGCATGTGTCCATCTCCTCGTCTGAGCTGTGCTTTAGGTTTCATTTTGATGACGTTGATTGTCTCTAATGCGTTGTTTGTTCACAGTCCTCCGGCCCTTCTGTTTGTTTATGCAGGGCCAGTTTTGCCCTACGCCACTTGCACAAATAATTATGCTCGCTAATGAAGGGGCCCGCAGCCACGGCACTCAGTAAATGCCTTTCTGATGAGAGTCACTAGGAGACAGCAGGTGCAGGGTGGGCCTCCCAGGGACTAAGATTGAGGACCAGGAAGCCATGGTGCCCCGCCCCTCCATCCCTCTATTACTCCCCCCGAGTTTCTGGTTCTTTCTTTCTTGCACCGCAGTGATTTTCTTGATGAAGACGTTTTAAAAAAATACATATGGCGTTAGCTGTGTCAAACTGTCAAACCCAAATATTCCAATTTGAAATATGCATGTATGAACATTATTTTCTACTTACGCATCCTGGGATTTGGTGAGTTTCTAACTCAGTTTTGTATTATGTTGTGGCTTCTTACATGGTAATACTCTCATGGTATAAACACAACGTTTTCCAAGATACATATTTTGATGTAAATTTGTTCATAGTGTTTGTTTCATGTACGAAAATATTGCATTTATTTAAACAAGTTTGGAAAACTGCCGCACAAGGCCATCATAATATATCTTTAGTATCGAGCGCTGATGTTCTTCTGAAGAAGCAAGAATCTCCTGATTCTTTCTCTTCCCCCATTTTCATTCTCCCCCTGTGGCTTCCTCAGGCTTTGAGGGCAAACAAATAAACAAAACAAAACATTTATAGACTCAGTGCTTGCATCTTGGCCCCCAAATCCCCGCACTTAGAGCTGAGTGAATGAAGCATGTGGAGAAGGCCCATATGAGATAGACAGAGACATTTGGGTTTCTTTCTCTGCAAACTTTCATACCACCCTCCCCTTTTCCCTCTGTCTCTCCAAAAACTTCATAAGCAGTAATACTCATGTGTACATGTGAGTGTGTGTGAAGGGGGCTGTTGGTATGTGAGCACGTGTGTGTGTGAGTACAGCAGCGTGTGTGTGTGTGTGTGTGTGCGCCAAGTAGTGGTATATGCTGCACATGTGTGCGTGCATTTGAATGTGTGTGTTTGAGCAGGGTGGTGTCAGCTCGCTCCTTGCCACCCCATTTACTGTAGCTGTACCGCTGTGATCACAGACAGATGTATAAATCAAACCTCGCTTGATGGATTCATCAGGGTGGCGAAACGATCGCCTGAGAAGAACTCGCAACTCTCTTAGCATTCTGTGTTCTGACGGAAAGGGTATGCAAAGAGCCTAAATGGATGAACGCTTGATTAATTCTTTGCCGGAGATGTTGGCGACAGCAGGAAATGTGTTTTTGCTTTGACTGTGTTTGCACGGGAATTTACGCACGCGGGGCGTGAGTTATGAGGCCTGAGTTTTGTACCTAAGGCTATTGTGCATAATGACGGCAGGTTGGGAGAACTGCAAGCAGCCGCTAAAGACTTGCTACCTGTGGAGCAAAGACAACCAATGAGAGCGGGAGGGAGTGTGTGTGTGTGTGTCGGGTGTATGGATTAGGGCCTTGTGTGGGAGAAAGATGAAGCTGCAAACTGTGCGAGCAAGATATGAAAAAGCAAAGTGTGACAGAAAAACAAGGAGACAGGTGATTGAGAGAAAAAAAAAGATTTGTACAGGAAACATTAAAAAAGTTGAGGCCAAAACAAAAACAAAATAACAGCGCAAAGCAACAGACACAGTTACACTGAAAGGATACACACATATTCCCTTTTAAACTAAAAAGTTGTAAAATATATGATCCTGAACAAGGGTTTGACCTGCTTTTGACTCTTAATAATATCAATCAGGACAAACACCTGATCCTAAAGCATGTGGATTGTCCCTGCAGTTGTTACTAAATGCAAATTGCAAACTTTTGTTTTCACCAGCAAATGGTGCAGAATTATGGTGCAGAATTTTGGTGCTCTTTGTTGATTGTTTCTATCTGTATTTATCACTTCACGGAAAATTTAAGGGGAAGAAATACTGTTTAAAGGAGACACATCCAGAAATTCTTCATTGGGGAAGCCAGATGGAGCAATGAAAAACCAAACATGAAAACCAAAAGCTCAAACTGAATTTCATGAATTCTACTGTACTGTTGTATATGGAATCATTAATAACTACCTTATCTGAATATGAGACTTAAGGAACTAATTGTCTGATGTACATTGACTAACACAGGTGGATTTATCATTTTGGTTCTGTGCTTCAAGACAGAACAGGAGAGAAGACACTGCATTGTATTAGGGGGGAAAATGTAAAAAGACATCCATGTTTTTAATTATTATTATTTAAACACTGAAAATTCTGAGTGGGACAATAATTTAGCTAAACACAACATCTTAAGATTTAACAAATTGTGTATTCATTGTTACTAGGCTCTGTGTTGTTGTAGTTTGATAGTTAGAGATTAGGGAGGTCACATTCTGTAACACATTTATGCACGCAGTAATATCACTGCTGTGAAATGGAAACATCTGACTGATGAAGACAAACTTGACATGACCCAAAAATATTTAGACTATTTGGATGTTACAGTTTCAGTGGATAAACTTGACCTATCAGATCTGGGATGGCCTCCCCTGCTATTCTAATGCAGTACACTTTTTCAGTGAATATCTCCCAACCCGGGCCTGCTGTTTGTTGTTTGTGCACAATCCTTGTTCCATTAATGGGGAAAAAAGCAAAACACACAAAGTGGCTCAGACTTCACACCACTATTCCAGCGTGTCTCGTGCATGATCAAGCTCGTGCACAGTTCACACTCATGGATCTTTCTCCAGAATCACAGCCTCCACCTTTAATGCAGTCCCTTGCTTACAATGAAAATGAGCAGAAATCATGAGAAATATCTTTAAATATGGAAAACTTTCACATTTCTCAGTGGATTCTGCAGTTGTCAGCACTTACTACCACACGTTCACACTAACAAAGTTTCTTCTATACCAAAACAAAGACCGGTCAGAGTATGTTCACGCTGTCGGCATCATGAACGTCAGTTTTCCAGAGGTGTATAGACTGATTTAAATCATTCGCTGTCTGTGTACATTTTCAGTCCTCCAGGTCATGGTAATAGTAAGAGCTTAAGTAAAAAGTAACTGCATTTCTCTTTTTGAGTCTTAAAGTATCACCTCATTATACCAAAAACCTTTCTTTGGGATGAGGTGATGGGAGGTTGGAAGGGAAGCGAGATGTCCTCAGAAACCAAGAAGTGAACCCCAGTTGCTTCTTACTAAAGTTTCTCTTCCATTAAGTTTTTGTTGCTTTGCCTGTTTTCTACAGTGACCCTAAGAATTCAGTGTCCTGACCCTTAAGAAAAACCATCAAAATAAAGACAACACAGGCAAACACTGAAGACGCCTTTGCTGGTTTTACATCAAATGTGCAGCGTTTAAAGATGATAAACACAAATATGGAAACATGCTGCAAAAACAAAGAAAAAACTCAATTCAGAGACATTGCAGAGTTAAAAGCACATGCCTGATATCTGAATCAAGTAACAAAAATGTTTGAACAGCATCATTTTTTTATTTTCCAAAACCAAATAGCCTTTCTGTAACTTCATGGATCACTATGGCAACAATAAGCATGTTCGAGCTGTCCTCTTCACTTCTATGTGCAGTATTTCTATATTTGTTTGCATCTCTTTACATCAGTTTTTCTAAAAGCAGTGTGTGATGTCTAATTGGTAAAGATTAGCTTGCTCTAGGTTGTGTTTTATCCTTTTGCTTATTAAGCTGCACCACAGTTTTCTCTTATTTTGTCAGAACCTCAAAGTAGAGGTAAGAATTTATTGTCACTACAGATAAAATTTTGTAATCACTGCCCTTAAATATAAATTAATCCAAGTGCCTTGTCTCAGCGACTACTTATTTTTTAGATGCTCATCATTTCCAAATGAAGTGACATTTCAGAACTGAAAACATGTTTTCTGACTGATGCTAAGTGACAATAGTCCTTATTTTCTACTTTTTTGTAGCTCATCTGAAGTGCCAATGACGAAACGGACACATTAACGGCATATTTTTCTCAGATAATGTCTGAAAAATGAAAAGTTAATATTCAAAATAGAACCTTGTGTCAGTCAGCTGTCAAAAAAACAGGGAAGTTAATAAAAAGTAGGTAAAATTAAATGTTTAGAAGGAAACGCTTTGTTTGAGTTATCTCAACTACCCAGAAGCTCAGTAAATGAGACGCAGGTTTTTGTGTCTGGATCCTAAGGTTCTTGCAGACAGTTAGCAAGTAGATTTCATAGCTAACATGTTGATAATTTATAAGAAAAGGCAATCTGTGTATCTGGGGGTGGCAGAGGGAGGAGGAGGAGGGGCAGGCAATATGAGTAGTAATTTACTCAGTTAAGAGCCAAATGGCAGACAGACTGTCGCCCTGCATGTTATCGCAGAGATTTGCACTCTGCTCGTTTTCTCGCTATATTTCCCTGCCCGTGTGTGTGTGTGTGTGTGAGAGTATGTTTGTGTGTAGTTTTGTGTGCATATGCGCACAGTTGGGTAGTAGCTTTAGAGTGCCAGCATTATCTGAACATTTCTGTGTATATTGTACTGTAAATGATGAAGTCTTTATTGCTTTACTACCTCTCATATGTGTACATACTGCTCCATGTTTGTTCATAAACTGAGATTACAGTAGATGACTGTAGGTGGATTTATTTATGGCTGCATGTGTTGGAGTTAGTATGTGCGTTTTACTTGTGTGTTTGTACTCATGTGAATGAATATGTGTGTTTTAACGAATCTTGGGAGGCTTCATTGCACTCATCAGGATATCAGTGTTGAGAAATGGCAGTGTCACTGCAGTGACAGTTGTGTGTGTGTGTTACGATTGATGGGCCTGAGCCTGACAGCAGCCATATTGTGGAGCGAGAGAAGGATGGAGGGATGGAGAGAGGAACAGGGGGAGGAGTATTGTAGCCCCCTCATCCTCACAGGTTAATATTGACACAGCCTGGGCAGATACAGTGCCTGAAGCGCTCATCAATCACTTTCAGTGGACCCATACAAATACACTCTTATACACACTCCCGCTCTGGCGATGAGAAGGACCACACACACTACATCATTACACATCTAACACTGCAGGAACACTGTGCATGACAAAAAACACATGTTCAAACATCACTGGCCTGTTTGGAGAAGTGAACATGACAAGAAATAGGTTTTATGAATGCCAAACACACACACATGAATATCAAACTTCCTCTATTGGATTTGCCATACAGATCTCTTTTGTTTTAAAAGTTCTACTTAAATAAGCACAACAACAATTTTGAGAACTTCACAAAACAAACAGTTGTACAGCAAATCTAGATTAATCAAGCAAATATGTTTTCAAAAGTACCACTTTGCACACTTTATGCGTAACCCTGCGTAGCAAATTATGGTTGCCATAAGATTGTTGTTAATCATTTCAGAGAGAAAGAAAAAACAAGTTCCCTTGACAAACAAAACAATTAATTAATGCAACTTTCCATCCATCAATCATTGTGCGTGTCACTGAATTACCATAATCTGTGCATGGTGGCTGTTTTAAGAGCAAACAGTTAATTTCTAAACTATAAATCACAAAGTGTCTCTCTACCCCTCTGTGCGCTTTGACAGCTTCGTCTCTCATTGTTGCAGATGAAGTCTTACTTGAAACCACTTCAGTTTTACTAAATTCAATTAAATTAAATCATATGTGCAATGAAAGCCAGAGTCTAACAAAGTGTCCCATAGAGATGTAACCAAAATGTTAGGAAATGTTTGTTATTGTTTTAGGGCAATGTAACAAAATGTAATGTTTGTCATTGTGTTTCCCACTTTTAGGACTGGCATGGTTATGTGGATACGCTGAAATCATTCACTCATAGCCATGGATACGACAGTCTTGTGGTTCTCTTGTCCATCTGTGATACAGTTCATCATCCCCGCCAGCAGGTGGTGGTCTACTCAAGCAACACAGATATCTTAAACCAGGTAAATCAGCTGAGAGAACACTGAACAGACATCTATGTCAAGACTAAAGTACTTCTTTGTTAGAAAAAGCAATGTAGAAATGCTTTTTTTCCATTAGATTGTTTCTATTTTTAATCTTCCTTAACCCTAAGATAAAATATATCCTGTGATCAACACAAGGTTTGTGGAGAGGACTAAATGTGGGGATGCTTTTTTCTCTAAACAAGTCATATAGGACAGGAAGGGCATTAAAATAACATGACTGTCATTCCAGATTTGCTCTGAGTTGGAAGAGTCCTCCAGCTGGTCTCTGTCTGGTGAACTGGATCCTAGTGAGGGTCTTCAGGTCTACCACATTCCTATAAACACCTCGGCTTCCTCCGGTACTCCTCCGCTGCTGGAGGAAGAGATCCGAGGCATCCTTCAGGACTTCATCGACCGGCGGAGTTCTGTATTAGCTTGCCACCCGAGCAGTAGGACGTCTTCCACAGAGGGAGTAGCAGGCAGCGTGGAGTTCTCCCAGGGATCATCTGGTATCAATGACATGGATGGTTCTGACATAGAGAGAACCGATGGAGGCAATGGAGATGTGGTGGCAATAGCAAGGTAAAAAATGTGTGTTTCACAGAAGTAGAAGAGCCTCAAGGAAAGTTTTGGGGTTCTTCACCTTTGGCACTGTGGAGGAAGCTTCAAAATGCTTCAATATGGCCCTTCCTTCATACCCCAAACATAACAAAAACTATTAGACAATGTTTAAAATGTTTCTGAAAAAAGTAGAGAGACTTTTTGTACATTTTGTCAAATAGGGAGGTTGGCATTAGTGTCAAGTTATTTGCACACAGATCTGTACACACAAAGTCTGACACAATTTGCAAATATATTCAAAGCCTACCTCTGAACCGTGCATCAAAAATATCTCTTAATATTGTTCAGAAGAGCTCCATAATTTACCACCAAAACACTATAACCCTTAAATATTTCTTCAGTATGTTTTTTATTTGTTGGTGATGAAAAAAATGGTTGTGACTTCAAATAATGACTTCTCTCTATTATGTTTTTAAAATATCATTTCTGCCACAACAATAACACTGAGTTTTGACTTTGTCTTGCAGAGTACATAAAGATTCTGTATATTTTATAAATATTGCAATTTTCAAAAAATGTTTTATGTTGCATTAAAATAAAGCATTAAAATACCGTCTGTCTTGAAATTCAGAGAGATTTTATTAGATGCATTTGAAATATTTTTTAAAGATAAAACAAATCAGATCCTACATGTGAGCTAGGCCTACACAATGCCATGAAAAAGTCCTCCAGAAATCTATTTTAATAAGGTTCCTCCAACAACTTGAAGGTTCTTCCAGGACCCCCCCATGCAAGCAAAGTTTGTTAAATATCTCCAGAGTTCCTTGAGGCTCTCTGACTACAAAGAGAACAGTTTTATTTTGTCCACTGCCAGTGAAACTCTTGAAACTACATATTCATTATTCATGATTTTAAGATTAAACATTGAATGCAGTGACAGTGTTGTTTTCTCTGTCAACAGGGTGATGGCAGATGCTGAAGAGGACACAGGAGGTGTAGGAGTCAGTGCTGGTGGGGAACTAGTAAGCCCTGACAGTGGGATGACAACCATTCGTAGCAGCCGGTCCTCCAAGGAGAGTTCAGTGTTTCTCAGTGATGACAGTCCAGTTGGTGAAGTTATAGCAGGTGGAGGTCCAGCAGCAGGACCAGTAGGACTCTTCCTCAGAAACCCCTCTCCTCTGGGGTTGTCGTCTCTCTCTCCTCCTGTTCCACCTGAGAGGAGGAAACACCGCTCCAGCAGAAATAGGAGTGACAACTTTGACCTGTTTAGTTTTGATCCATTACATAGCAGCGAGCACTCCATGCCAACAGGAGGGGAACTGCCACATTCTGGAGACAGAGGAGATGAAGGCGAAAGAAGAGCAGGGAGCTCGAGCCTATCAGAGCTCGAAGAGTTAAGCCTGCTAGATTTCTCTGCTTCAAACTCTTTAGGAGGGCTTGAAAGTGGAAATTCCTTAAATGATCACCATGGTCAAATCCATGGGAATGAGATGATTGACACTGTAGTTCCACCAACCCCAGTCAACAGCTTGGTAGGTAGCCGCCCGCCCAGCAGTTGTGGGGTCAGGTTCTTCCCAGAAGATGTAGTTGAAAGAATCAATGGCCTTCAACACAAAGACAGTGTCTCATCATCCTTGTCAGAGACATGGGATGAACTTGGCTTTGACACACAAGGAACATTATCTTCAAGTGATAATATTGCCTGGAATAGGCTCAAAGACTCTGAGAGCCCCCAGAATATTGTCGAAGAAGTTAGAGGCAAAGACTCTCTTAGGGACCCAACAGAAACAGAAAGGAGAGAGGAGATCTTGAAGTTGGAGAATGCCCACCAGAAGGGAAAGAGCCTTGAACCCCAGCTTAGTCTGATAACTGAGCAAACTGAATCATATGGCAACTGGAACCCAGAGTCTATAGTAACAGATCAGTGGAACCCTGTTTCTTTGGCTGATCTACAACTAACACCACCAGAGGATGAAGTAACTAGAAAATGGAAAGCCAGTATCATTGCAGCAAAAGAAAGAACCTCATCTTTGTCAAGTAAGAAAACAATCCTAAACACTTTAACACCAGATACATCAAAAGAGGAAGACGAAGGGGTTCAAGGAAAAAAACGAGACCTACAGATGGAGGTCTTGGATTTCTGGACATACTCAGCTCAGAAGGGATTTCTCAAATCTGAAAGCAGAACCACCACATCTGTCCCTGAATCACTAGATATGTGGAATATGACAATCCGGGATGACAGTCTGTCACCTCTCACAACCCCCGACAACTTGTCCGAAAACTCAGGTTCCTTGTGTGGTCTGAATCCAAATATTAGGAGTGGCACATCCGTTGAAAGTCCAGTGGGATATGGTGGAATGGAGATGTGGAACACCACCATACAGGAAGACAGCTCTTCCACAGTAACAAGCCCAGAAGGACCTGAAAATGGAAAGGACCTTAGTTACATGGGATCCTTGGATGCCAGTGATTCTCTTGAGACACATGCGAGAAAACAAGTAGAAGACAAAGTTTTAGAGGAAGAAAGTGGCCCGTGTGCAGTAATTAATCAGACACTTGATGAAGTTGGGTGGAGAAGTAATGAACACAATGTGCAAATAGTCATAGAGGCTGTAGAAGGTGGAGCAGAGGGTGAAGAAACAGGGGACGATGACCTGCAGAGTGTTCAGAGCCAACAGTCCATCTCACAGAAATCGGCATCTGAAAAAGAGACTTCTTCCTACCAAGGTGTTGACATGTTGGACTTAACTGTCCAAGGCATGGTCACTTCCACCTCTGAATATGACAACGTAGGAGCTGGTACATGGAGCCTGACATCTTCCCCTGACACTTATGCTAGCCCCGTAGCAGACATGGTAGAGTTAGAGGGGGAATCCAGCCCTTTCATGGCTGTGGCCAAACCTATTCAGATAGATGAGAGGCAAATTCAATGTCAGGAGGCTGATCCGATGAGAAAAATCGAAGACAGAGCAGTAACAGATAGAGAGCAGCTGGCCAACCAAGTGTTCCTGTTTGAGGGAACTAGTGATTTGGGTCACATAACCAGGAGTTGGGGAAGTTCAGTTGAGAGTAAGTATGACAACAAAAGCAGAGCAGAATCAGAGGAGGTTGACTGGATAGAGCAACAGAATGATCGTTCCCCATTTGTTCTGGTGGACTCCTCCTACGTCACTCAGCAAATTTCAGAAAGTCCAGAGACAGCTGCTGATCAGTCAATCAAAATGGCCCACAATCAAGATGAGCCTGCTTTTGAAAGCCAATGGAGTGCGAACAAAGAGAGCAATGGAAATGTGGAGGGCAAAATAACACAAGCTGCATCTCTGAGCTCTAGCCCAGGTGTTGAGGGAGACACACAAAACAGTCCTGACAGTCTTCACACAGGTAGTCAAGATAAACATGGGTCCAGTTCTGACGGAGATTCATTCTCAGGCTTAGAAATGGAATACATTATTGTGTCTGGCACAGTGAAAGAAACCAAGAGAGAGTGGCATGATAGACCTAAACAAGCTGTCAGGCAATCAAAAGGAGCAAGAAAGATGGAGACGTTTAGCATGCTGTCCTATGCAGCCTCAGTACTGCAAAGTCAGGCCCAAAATGCACATCGAGATCACCAGGAGAACACACCGGAAAGCAGGCAAAGTGGTAGTGCAGATAAAGAGCAAAATCAAACCATCTTACCCACTCATCACCAAGCAAGTCTTGACAATGTCACTGAGTGCGACGTGGTGCCAGAAATAGTTAGATCTAGCCAATCAATAAGTCGCTCTGAAGGTTTTCATCACTCCGATTCAAGACAAACAGGTTTCAGTCAGTCACAAGGAGAAGAAAGAAACTATGACAACGAATCCAGCTTTCCAGCCCGAAGTGTGTCTCCATCGTTAAGATATCCATCAGACCACTTCCTGAAAACCAGAGAGGAAGTTTATGTCCATTCACAGATCTCAATGGAAGATTCAGATGAGGGTGGTCACTCACCATCTGCACCTCCACCGTGTCCTGCTTCCTTGGGTGACTTGCAAGTATGGGGGGGTCAGCTAACGAGACAGGACACGTCTCAAACCACATCTGAACAACAATCCCCTGTACTCACCAACAGTTCGGTCTCCCACACCAGCTCTCTGATTGGCACCCCAGTAAGTGAACTGTGTACTTCTACTGACAAAGGACTTGGATTACCATTTTCTGGAGATTTAATGGAAGAGGAGGAACAGGAAGAGGAAACTGATCTGGAGCACATAAGCCTCCCAACATGGACTTCAGAAGTACAACATGAGGCAGAAGAGAGACAGCAGTTGGGATCTTCTGACCTGCTGAGTTTTACAGAGGAGCTGATTGGAGGTTCTTCATTTCAGCAAACAGATTTACAAACAGGCCCAAACAGGGAGGAGTTTCTCCAAAACAGAGTGGATTACTACGATGGACAACCTATAAGGACTGATGATCGTGATAAGTGGTCTACTGAACAACAGAGTGGAGACTATGAAGAACCTCACGATAGTTATTCACCTGTTTTGAGGTAAGCAAAACACCAAAAATCCCATACTTAAGCCCTCTGCCCCAATGCAGCAGCAGAGATAGAATTTGTACTGATATGCGATCAGGAAAAATGTAAAAGCATCTTTGCAGCAATTTTGCTTTTGTCCATTGTAGTATTTTTTGTTCTCAGGCTGCTAACAGAAAGTGAGTGAACAGACACACTCACACACCTCCCCTCACTTTCCCTTAGTTCTATAGTGGGTTTTTCAGTCTCTACAGTTTTCTCAGTACAGTCCATCAGAGGAATACTAGCATCACTGAACAGACTGTCAGCATCGAGCTAGAGGGCTCTCCAGAGGAACTGAGTCTGGTGATCCATGTGTTTGTGTGTGCATGTGTGTTGGATGGATGACTGACGGAATGAATATCAGTGATAACAGGGATAGATTATGTGCTTGTAAATAATATGTAGTATACAGCATGTGTCAGAAAGAAACTAACTGCATGTGTGTGTGGGGTTTCTTGTGTTCAGCAAGAAGGTTTGATCTGCTGCTCTGCGTGTGTGTTTATAAATCTGTTTACGCCTCATTAAATATGCATTACCTGCCTCATTACAGCTGGAGCCCCACCATGGCTAATGGAAACAGCTCCCCTTGCTCTCTTACAAGGTGTTTGTGTGAGTGTATGTATGCAACTTTGTGTGGGAGTGTATGCATATGTAATCGCCGGGGCAGCAGAGAATAAAAGTTGTCCATGTAGCTTCAACTTTACATTAGCAAAGAGTGCATGAGTTATTTATGCGCGTTTGTCTTTGTGTAATTGTTTTTGTTTTTTTAAATATACTATATGTAAAGAGGCTAGCGCTGTTGTCCCACAGCTAAAAGATCCCTGATTTGTGTCCCATGCTGGGGCTTGGAATCTTTCTGTGTGGAGTTTGCGTGTTCTGCCTGTTCATACGTGGGTTTTCTCTGGTACTTATAAATTGTCTGTAGGTGTGAATGTGAGCGTGCTTGTTTGTCTCTATGTGTAGCCCTGTGATAGACTGATTACCTGTCCAGAATGTCCCCTGCCTTCATCCTGAGTCAGCTAGGATAGACTCCAGCCCCTCCGCAACCCTAATGAGGATTAAGCGTTTTATAGATAGTGGATGGGTGGATGTATATAAAGACTGTTTTTGATATCGCTGAAAATGGTTTTATATAAGTGAATGATTTTCAATATTAAGTTGTAGAGCAATAATCTTATTTCAATATTTTTTGACAGATTTAAACATTACTGCAAGAGTCCTGTGTAGTTTGTTTATCATCACTGAAAAACATACACAATGTATATACCCTCGAGGCCTACCAAATGTGTGTAAAAATATGCATTTTTGTCTCTCAAAAACAACAAAAAACACCCCTGCAATGCTTGTTTTATTGCAAGCGGTCTTCCTCTCCCCTGCTTTTGACAGGGCATTGCTGTGTTTTTTGGTGCATTGCTGCTACCCGTGGTTTCATAAAATAATGGTAGGAATTTGTATCACCTGTGTGTCTGTGTGTATGCACGGTGGAAGAAACAAAACAGAAGCCAAACACTGCTCCAAAGTGCCACTAGCTATCAAAAATTCCACATTATTCTGTTAATATAACATTCAGATATTAAAGCTGAGGGCTGCACAGTGAGGTAGTGGTTAGCACTTTCGCCTTGCAGCAAGAAGATCCCCGGTTCACGTCCCGGCCTGGGATCTTTCTGCATGTGTGGGTTTTCTCCAGGTACTCTGGTTTCCTCCCACAGTCCCTAAACATGCTGAGGTTAATTGATTAGTCTAAATTGCCCATAGTTGTGAGTGTGATTGTTTGTCTATATATGTAGCCCTGCGACAGACTGGCAACCTGTCCAGGGTGTCCCCTGCCTTCACCCGAGTCAGCTGGGATTGGCTCCAGCACCCCCCGTAGCCCTAATGAGGATTAAGCGGTGTATAGAGAATGGATGGATATTAAAGCTCACTAGTCCATTAAACAAGCTGAAGAAATTGCATAATAAAAATTCCATTTTGCAAGTCACAAAGTGGTTTTAGTAAGAGTACACTGGGCGTTTTACAGAGTTTGAATGTGCTTAATGCATGAATTAAAGTTGCACCCAAAAATGTTATACAGATGAATGAGATGGATAAATGTCAATGCACTCCATGTGTATATAATTCTTTCTGTATTTCACTCCCTCTTCTCTGGTCCCTGATCCCCTTTACCATGAAAGAGGACACCAAGATGTGACATCACAACCGTTGCCCCAGCCAACGAGTGAAAATGCTGCATACCAGTGGACAGCAAGTCAAAACGCAACTCAGGGTCAAACCCAGTATGGCTACAACTACCATCACATTGACCAAAGAACTGAAAACCAATGTACCTATCCAGCCTGTGCAGATACCAAATCCAGCAGCCACCAGAATACCACAGATGTCTATGCTGAATTTACCACTAATGCTGCAGCTGTACAGTACAGATCTGAGCAGACTGAGAACTACTTTGAAGCTGGAATTAACTCCCAGTACAGCCTGGATGAAGCAGGTTTCCAGTGTCGGTATGTAGCTGAAAGCCAGTATGTAGCTGAATCCACATCTGAACTCCAGTACTCTCAGGACAATGCTGCAGGCCAGAGTCAGTATGAGTCCGACCATGCTCATTATCAGATTGACGGACAGCCATTCTACCAATCAGATGTCCACTCTGAGAGAGAAGATCATGCACGGTATGTGCCGGAGGGATATGTTCACTTCCTCCTATCAAGGTGAGCTGTCACTCATGCAGACTCAGTTTTTACCCCTAGTAAATTTAAAGGGTTTATCACTGTGCAACTCTTTACACGGGGTTCTCATAATATGATGACTGGTTCTGCTAAAGGTCCAAGACTTTACACAATGCTACTGCAGAAAAATGTTTTCTGTCAGTGGTCTCTAAAAACCTGAAACATGATTATAGAGGGGCTGAACAGTAGCTTGGTGGTTAGCACTTTCTCCTTGCGGTTAGAAGATCCCTGGTTCACATCCCTGCCTTCCCAGGATCTTTCTGCATGGAGTTTGCATGTTCTCCCTGTGCATGCTGGTTTTCTCCGCCTTCCTCCCACAGTCCAAAAAATATGCTGAGGTTAGTTGATGACTCTAAATTGTCCGTTAGTGTGAATGCGAGTGTGGTTGTTTGTCTGTATAAGTAGCCCTGTGATGGACTGGTGACCTGTCCAGGGTGTCCCCTGCCTTCACCCTAAGTCAGCTGGGATAGGCTCCAGCACCCACAACCCTAATGAGGATTAAGTGGCGTATAGAAGATGGATGGATGGATATCGAGGTTTTCTGGCAGAGGCGGGTCTGCACTGGTTTTCCAAAAACTTCCAACACTGTTGTTCCCCACAAGGAGGCAGCACAGATCCAGTTGAAACTGATTGAACCTTACATTTTTTCTAATCTCATGTCTGTAAGAGAGCAGCCCACAGATGAAATATCAAATCTAAATAAGCAGGTGTAGAAGGACTGAATTTGACAGTGCAACCAGACAACCAGATTCTAAAAATTATAGAGAATGTTTTCCTAATCCCAAAGGAAATAGAGGTGGGAACATACAAGATATACAGAGACGTGTCTGTGGTTGTTATTTGCTGGTAACCACAGGACAACGGGTCAGTCTGACACTGGGGTTGAGGTCTTGTTTTATGGGATAGGTTCACATGTTTTTAAATCTGTCTTGTAACAATACTTGTATCTGCACAAGTTTTTGTCACTACTGAGGAAGAGATAGGGACAGCATTCATCCATCTCATTCCATAATTCACTCTAATCTGCAGAAAGGGCATTTGTTGTAAAATGGGTCACCCAAAATCCTTTTTTCTTCTTGATCAGATGTTCAAAATTTATATTATTCTGCAATAAATATTATTTGTTTGTATGTACATGTGTAACTCATGTATGCTGAGCATAAAGCACATATATTTGTGTGAGTGCGTATGTACGTCGTTTTAATTGTTCCTGCTAACAGATGCATCATGGTGCTTGATTTGCCCCACTTTGTAATTCCGATCACCCACCCTCTCTTTGGGATTCATGACCCCTCCCTCTGTGTGTGTGTGTGTGTGTGTGTGTGTGTGTGTGTGTGTGTGTGTGTGTGTGTGTGTGTGTGTGTGTGTGTGTGTGTGTGTGTGTGTGTGTGTGTGTGTGTGTGTGTGTGTGTGTGTGTGTGTGTGTGTGTGTGTGTGTGTGTGTGTGTGTGTGTGTGTGACCTTTCCATAGTCAAGTGGTCATGTGACTTGATTGTGGAAAGAGTGGTCCAGTCACTCATGCTGGGGGAAGAGTGGATGAGGGAAAGGTAGGTGTCATAAGACAGAAAATTAGCACACAAAAAAAAGAGAGAAAACATCCATGTCCATGTGTGTCTTTGTGTGTATAATCATGTGTACTGGTCTCTGTACTGCTTCTCTCTATTGTTAGCAGGCTGTATGCTAATCAGAGTCTGTTAGAGGGGCTTTGGTTGGGGGGAGGTAGCAACACTGCTCAGTATTGTTTCCTCAGCCCACACGTGCAGCCTGGGAATGAAGCAGTGAGTTCGCTTCTCTCCATCTGCTTTGTCACTTCTGTAATCTTTCATGTCCACAGTCAAATGAACAGATTCTAAACTCTTCCCAGTTTGATGTCATGGGAACAGTTAGATACTTTTACTTTGTAGATGGTTGTCTTTGCCTTGTTTGTGCCAGTATTGTGTGTAGTTGTGCCTCTTTTGGCAGTGCTTATAGCAATGATAGTTTATGTTTTGGATCATTATTGTATTTCTGTGCCAATGAGCAGACACTCCCAACAGGGAGCTGGTGCAGCAGAGATGATGATGAAGATGGCCTCCAGTGAGGAAGCAGCTGACGAGGAGGATGACAGACAAGGTAAATAAACAGATAAACAAAATTATTAGAGTCCTCATTATTTGAAGTTATTGGAAATTTGAGTTTTGGTGGGGGTTTTTTTTTTGGTTGCAGTCTAAAGAAATCTTGATTTTAGGAGGATTACTTGGATTTACTGATAGATACTTAGTACATATGTGACTCTACTCCCCTTTGTCACTGTTCTGTCCTCTGTTATGATAAAGTCTTGGGGGATGCTCACAAGATAATCTACAGCAACTCTTTCTGAACAGACCCACCCTCCTCAGCAGATATATCAGGTGGATCTAATCAAAGGAGAAAGCTGGCAGCCCCACCAATGAGCGTGTCGCTGGACCACAGTGAGGGGTCTCTACTCTCAGAGGATGCCCTGGACACAGAGGACGATGGTTTGGATACTGGGGATGACCTAGATGTCAACATCGATGAGATGGACACACCTGATGAGGCTGACTCACTGGAATTCAACAGACACGGTGAGACAAACACCTGGAGAAACAATACAGATATGGTGACATGAAAATGGGAGATGACAGACACTCACCTGGAATATACACAATAAGAGGAGATATATGGCCGCAAATACTGTATTGTCCAGCATTACAATTCAGAAAGAACAGCCGTTGTATATTATCATCTGCAGTATGTATGCATTATTTACATTTCTTACTATCAGTCGCTTTATGTGAACAATAAACAAAAAAATGTGAAAATAGTTCCTGCGCCAACCTCCCATCAAATCAGATGTGTCCCTGAATTTGTCAGCAGCTCTCTCTACACGATATTGTCCAAAAAATAGAAATCGAAAAGTTTATTTCATTTGTTTCTTTGTCATCTTGTAAAACTTTCCTGTCATTGGCGACACAAACAGAGGACTCAGAGGAGTCCAATCTGGGCGCTGGAGCAGCATCAAGTGATCCTATCGCAGGCCACAGAGCAGCTGAGGAGAGCAGCGACAGTCGACTGTGGAGGAGTGTGGTGATTGGAGAGCAGGAGCATCGCATTGATATGAAGTGCATCGAGCCATTCAAAAGAGTAATTTCTCATGGAGGTGAGGAAACACAACCGCTTAAATAATCCCTGCTGCTTCCTTCTCTTTCAATCCCCCCATCCACTTGTATCTTGCTGGGTTTTTTTCCTTTGTTTGGTTGAATCACATATATGCTTTCATGCTTCAAAACCTTGTGTTTTTAAGACAAGGACTCTTATTGTGTTGGAAAATACTATATTGCTTCACTCAGACACTTATTCATTTAATCCATGTGCAGGCAAAGGAAATTGCGTCTCTTCTGTTAATATTTGCGCTGCTGCAACTGAAGGGGTCAGGAATTAGTGGATCCACAATTATTCATTTGCTGTATATGAGGAGAATAGTTGTTTGTAAATTCAAGAAGATATTTTCATGCAGGATGATAGCGCAGATTTGCACGTGTGCAGTGCAAGTAAGACTCAGTGTAACTGTCCTCTTTGTGTTTGCATTTAATGCTTTCAGGTTATTATGCTGAACAGAATGCCATCATCGTGTTTGCAGCATGTTTCCTCCCCGACAGCGACTGCGACAATTACAATTATGTGATGGAAAACCTTTTTCTGTAAGTAGAGTTCCATTGTGTGCTCAAAATGCATGCGAACATACACAAGAAAATGTCTCGACACCTGACCATCACACCCACGTCTCACTTTAAAACCACAGGCATTCATTTTGCAGTTAAACAAAATCTGGAAAATCATGAAAGTGGCTTTCTATTTAGTTTAGAATTTATAAAAATTATATATATATATATATATATATATATATATATATATATATACATACACACACAAATATACTGTTAATATCTAACATATATAAAATATAAATATTACTTATTGTTGATCTAACTGCTCTGTGCTTTAAATTGCTCCTAGGGGGAAAATAAAGTGTTTTGAATCAAATTGAATTGTTCAAATTTATGTTGTCATGCATTAACAATACAAAGACATCACGACCAGAACTTTAAGTGATGTTTATTACACCACTGAATTACTTTTGTTGCAGTCTGCCACCATGTTTTCTCCTTGTCTCTGTATGTGTAGGTATGTAATAAGTACACTGGAACTAATGGTGGCAGAAGATTACATGATTGTTTACCTGAATGGAGCCACTCCTCGCAGGAGGATGCCTGGTTTTACCTGGATGAAAAGGTGCTACCAAATGATAGACAGAAGGTACTTTTTTTCATATTATTTTATTTTATATCATTAAATATTTCATATTTAAGAAAGTCCCATTTTATGTACTGCATAATATTGCATTGATGTGATATTCAACATTGTCCTGCAGTTTTGCTTCATTTATTCAGTGATATTTGATCAGCATAGGTGACATTTACCTTCAGTAAAAGCCTGTAGCACATCTATCACCAAAAAAATATATAAACAGAAGCTAGTGTATCACTAAACACAACTTGACCATGACCTAAATATGCTGTGTTAATGCAGTGGTTCTTCAGATTTTTTTTAATCCAGTTATAGAAGAAGTTTATTAATTACCACTAACATGCAGCTACGCAAGTTAACGAATAACATTTAATTTTATTGACTGTGGAAGAATGACTTTATTTTTTTTCAGATAAATATTTTTACAATATTTTCAGTTATGACCAACCCCTCATTCCATCATTTGGATTAGCACAGTGTGCCCTGTATTAGTTCCTACCGCATTGTTTGAAGATTTGATTGAGCAGCTTTTCACTGTGAAGCAAAAGTGACAATAAGCCTACTGGTTGTAAACAGTGTCAGCCGTTGTTATTATATTCCACTTCTAAGTCTTCTTCATGCCTTTCTGAAAGTATAGCTGATAAGTATTATTGTGTAAGATGGAATAATCAGGGAAAATATTCTAATCTTTGTTGCCTCTTCTGCCACTCTCCTTGTTCCACAGACTAAAGAAAAACCTGAAGATGTTCATCATCGTTCATCCTTCCTGGTTCATACGGACTTTGCTGGGAATCACTAGACCCTTCATAAGGTCTCAATATTGTAATTTACATGCAGACAGCCCAATAAGTGTATTAAGTCCTCTTCAAAATTACGAAAAATGTACAGTATTTACTGATTTATACAGATTACTATATTGTGAAAATCCTGGACAGAAATGGAAACCCTCACTAAATAACAGCATCACACAGTATGTCCGTCTTCTTGCCTTTATCTGTAAAAATAGGAGATCTTTATTGTTCTAAATCTTTCAGAAATGACAATTTCACTACATGGGATATCGAGGAATCCATTCAAGTCATTATAATAGCAATTAACCCACTGAAGAGACATCACTGAAACAAGCCTGTGCGATTTTTTTTACAGCTCCAAGTTCAGCAGTAAGATCAAATATGTGAACAGTCTGCGGGAGCTTGGAGAAATCATCCCAATGGAGTACGTCCACATTCCACCCAGCATCATCAAGTGAGTCCAACTATCAATATTTATTTAATTTACAGATCTGCACAGTTCTTTGTTGGCCACACTAGCTGCAAGCAGTAGTATGTACACTGGCATTTCCACTTTGTCTAAGTAACTAATTTGTGCTTACTTGGTTATTTTGAAAGATACTGAACGTGAATCATGTTATATAATGAGTTAGTCATCTCTGATCCCCAAGTGTGATTTTGTTCAGTTACACTCCTCTCTTGCCTTTTAAGCTGGAAATTGAAACCTATCAAGTCTGCAGGAGCCTGGGCAAACCTCAAATTGTTTCCAGCTGCTGTTAGTCGATTAAGAAAAACATATCTTAATACCGTTGTGCTCATAAGTTTGCATACCTTGGTAAAATTTGTGACAAACTTTTTTCATTTAGGGTTAGTGGTCAGATAAATTTATTATTGTTATACAATTTATTGCATTTGTATTTGCTCTGATTATTCATGTTTTCAATTAAGATTGGTAGATATTTAACAAATTATGCCAGGATATGTAAACTTACGAGCACAGTTATAAATAGAGTATATGTTGTGTCATATTGCTGCAAGCATAACTGATGTTTTTTCTGAATCTGCAAGATATTTTTATGTTTGTCTTGACTTTTCTAAATGTTACAGGAAATGTTCACAGATACATGCTGTCATTTCTGCTCTTACGTTACACAGACAAGTACTTCTTTTTTTTTAGCAGATCTACTCCAGAAATATACATTCTTTAGAAATGGTGAACAGATCACAGAGCAAACTTTTTCCCAAGTGCCTAAATTAGGCATGTTTGTACATCTCTCACTCTGCCCCAAGGTATGACGAGGAGAGGGCTATACACAAATTTGCATGCATGAGGTAAATCTCCTAACCTGCCTGTGTTGATCAGTTGGATATGTAAAGGTCTCCCTGACAATCCTTCAGTGCTGTTATGAATTTTCTCATGCTGGGACTAACCTTTGACTAACCTTTGGCTGTCTTCGTATCCAGCATAAAATGAGCCAGATATTGATTTTCTTATCTCTCTCAGTCTGCGATGTGGCTTTTCCTGTACACTAGTTAATTTTACCTCTCATGTGAGACATTTTTAGTCGAAATTTAGTTGACCTACAGTTTATACTCTGCAGCAGATTCCACTAATTACACAATCACTCCCAAAGCTAGGCTGGTCTGGTCTTTGGAAGAATTAATGCACAGAGAGGAACAGACTCCAAATAGGGAAACACCACTAACTTTCTCTGCTAGTAGGAATCGTTGCAAAGGGTGTAAAGTTTCAGTAGACACAACATATTTCTGCAGTGTAAATAATATGTTGCATGGTATTGTAGCTGCAGCTGACTAACTCCTAACTTCAGGTGAGTTAGCATGTGGTTTTACAAAGAGGCAGCTGTGTGCCGCACAGTGTTGTGTGACACTACAAAAATATTGGAACAATAAAAATAGTTTCAAATCCTACACTTGTATATAACATTTAATATTAAGGTATTATATTTTGGTTTGGTGAAGGTTAGGGAAGGAGAGCGTTCATAGCAAAAAGAAAACAATATAAACCTATGGTACAGGCAAACTGGAGTCTAATGTCAAAGTTACACTTTGAAGTGTCGTGTCAATATTGCACTACTTTGTTACTGAGAAGATATTTGTGTGCATGCTTACTGGTTGCACATGAGATAAATGTGAACATCAGAACAAATGCTGTTGTTGACCAGTGAGGACAGTCTCTGTGGAACAGACAAGATATGATCCATGAGAGTTTATGTATGATTGCTGCCTGGTTGGCTGTTTCAGTCCACATCTACACTGTGGATGCTGTCAAAGACTCAGCTCACCAGATCTGTAAAACACCCACTTGTTGATACTTTGGTGGAAAAAGAGTGGAGATCAAACTGTGGAAAAAAATATACCAAACAAATTCTAGATTTGACCCAGTCCATGACCTTACCTTTGAGTATTTGAGTTGAATGCTACTGAGCATGTGTGGCGTCTAAAGAGTCTTTAAATGTTTGAAGGACTAATGTGGACTCTTGAGAAACATTATTGCACCCTATGCATTGCAAAGCATTCCTTTGACCTTGAACTCTATCAATGCTTGTTTTCCTTTCCTTCTATTCCTCCTTTTGTGGCAGTGTGGATACAGGCTACTAATCCCCAGCAATTGCATGTGCATTGACAATACTGTCGCTCTGTCACTTCTAAATCTTTCTCTCTAACTTTTACTCTCTGCCTTCCAAACCAATGCTAAACCAGACTGGATACAGACTTGCAGGACACAGCAGCTAAGTAAATGGTAAGCCATCGTTCTCTGTAACAGAGTGAATTTAATAGAGAAAAACTGCTCACACCTTTGGTTGGAAAGGTTTATCCCCAAAGAACAAGGTATTGGTCCGACCAAAGAGTTTACCAACAGAAGTGAAGAAAGAAAGTTGTACTTGAACCACCGTGCCAAATGTCTCAGTAGAGCTAGTGGAACTTTGGTAATGTCACAACCGAAACTTCTTGTAAATCATATATTTTTCACATTACTAGCATGACTAATATGATCTTATATTTGGTCAACTAACTATAAATTTCCAAACTCATCTGAAGAAAAACAAGTTATCTCACATTTGCTGCATATGAGGGATCGACTGATGTGGGTCCGGGGCCAATTTGCGATCAAGTCTGGCTGGTGACCGATATTTGGGGCTGATATACATTAAACATAGTGTGGTGGCAGTGAACCTGTCATTGACAACTAGACTTCTTCATTAATAAGGTTTACTGTAACTAATTATGTAAAATAGAAACAGGAGTTATTAAACTTGGACGCTCTCCTCTGTTTATGTGGGATTGACTGAGATTGATCCATTTGTCTCCTGCAGTTACGTCTGTTGTTCTTCTGTTTTCTTAATCTTTCTCTGTTCTCTCACTTTTATTGACCAATAAGGTCCAGATCTTAAATCTTTATTAAGCATTGTCTTCCAGACTCTGTATCAGGGTCATTTGCGGCTGCCTTTTAAACTTTGCCAAAAGCCGTTATCATAGCCTTAGCCACTGTGTAAGTAGCTACTTTTACTGGTTTGTGGCAACGGCTTGTTTTTCTTGTTCAGTTTTTACAGTCTCTGCTTGAGAGACATTTCTAATATCACAGAGTGAATACAGACAGAGAGAGGAGGTGCATCAGGCCTGAAGTATATCGTAAAATTGGATAATGAAAGGAACATTTCATACTTTCACTTTATATTTGATGCTCCTTTAGTTGCCGGGTGGCAATAAAAAAATGTGATTCTGTGATTGGTGATGTTTTCCATGACAAGGACTGATTTAGTAAGTCAAGGTTTAGCTGCAGTATTACACACTCTGTACCTGCTGCAGTTACATAACCTGTTTTCTGAATAAGATAATGGATAAAGACAGTTGACAACCTGCTGCTCAGCAAACTCATCAATCTGAATTTTATTATTTGGAGAACACTTTAAAAAGGCTACAGTGCATCTACCTCCTGAATGAAAGATCAGACCTGGCAACCACTGAACAAATGCAGTTTGCAGTGCAAAGAAAACATGGTACATGGTTAGAATGTCGAAAAGACAACTCTCATCTGCTTTCAGTCACACCCATAAAAATGTGTGCATCTCCTTCTGAGAGAGTATCAGCACTGATATGCACTTTATGACTGTACTTTACACAATAAGCTGACCATTGCTTTTGTTTTTCATGTCATATCTTTTTTCAATCAAACAACAGTTTGTTTGAAACGTGAACTTCTTTTGCATCAGTGATGGGAATGGATTGCAGTTATTTCTCTTCTTTTCTCACTCAGAGCTGACAAGGGGAACTCCGCTGTTTGACAACATACTTGGCTGCTGCCTGTCTTCCTGCTGTGTTACGCTGTACTCGACCACAGCATGTGTGAATATGAAGCCAGCCTGCAGCATGACGTGTACCACACACAGGTGTTACACCAACAACTAGCAGTGAACTCAGAGAGGAAGATGCTGTGGTACAAAACATCAGGCAACGGCTTGTTCATTGAGGAAAGTTCAAATCTGAGGGTACTGAATATACAGTAATGCTGTATTTGCAGAGCAGAAACTATCACTGTGCTAAAGGGAAGATGCTTTACATTGTATTAGAAGACATTACACAGCACTTAATCAAGGGCCCCATTTTGTTTTCTTGTACTTCTTCAATTTGAACCAGGCGTTTATTCATATGGAACTACAAGGTTTTCCCCTTACTGACTTTCATGTGTTAATAACATTCATATGTTAATAATTTAGCCATGGTAGTAATAATTGGATTTTCTAAAGCCATAGTGAGGCTCATGACTCTTTCAACATATAACCAAATACAGGTACATGTAAACAGAAGTCGCATTACATCCCTTCTGTTCACATATCAATATTTGTGTTCCCTGGATGATAGGGGTGTTATTCTGTAGCCCTGTCAATAGATTGTAATGTTAAGCGATTCTCTATTTAGACTGTAATTTTAGCTAATCAAGTTTACAGAAATATAATCCACACACAAAAACTTTGCACTGTATAAGTTTGTACTGGCATGAGGCAAAATGGTCAAGCTGGTTTGTGAATCATTTATTAAAGTGTAGGTGGCTCCCATCACAGTGGGGTTTTACATTGTGTCGCTTCCTTGTCCATCACCTCAGTCACTCCTTAAAGACATGAGTAGGCTGATCTGTTAACATCACATTAAGTAGCAAAAAAGCAGTTATCATAGCTGCAGTAATGTGTTGCATGCTTTCAGTTGTTACAACTGGAGAAAATTCTGACTTAATGCCACAATAAAGTTTGTCCAGTTCTACACATGTATGTGCAAGAGACGGACAAAGATGACCTGTTGGGATGTGGTGAAGAAGTTCTTCATGTGCATTGATGGTGAGAGAGAAAATGTACACTGTGCAGGTTGGGACATGTCTACATTTCTGTGTGGTTTCTTAAATTTGTATGTTTGTGTCTTGCACGGTGTTCATTTGACGTATAATATGTAACATGATTTACTTCATTAAAGATGTGTTCCTCCAATTCCTTTTTCTCTCTTCATTTTTTAGAGTAGTGAATCAGTGAAAATATCTCAACATCATTGAAACGAATCAATGAAAACACTTGGTAATATCAAAGTAGATACAAATGAATCACTCTTGAAAGGACACCACCAACTGTTACAACCAACCACCTTTATTTTACTTGGAGATTGTCCCCAACAATTGTTCCTTTACAAATTACATTGTTTTCCATGTATTTTGCAATTGCATGGCCAGAAATCAAACTAGCATGTGTTTCTCCATTCGAATTTTTGAGTAGATGGATGAAATTATTAAACGGACTACGAGACTATCAGCAACATCTTTGGATTTTTTTATCATCATAGTTTGTTTCATTGAACTGCAAACATACATTATTAAAATATATCTACTCTAATTATCTGTAGTCACAGACAAATCAAATATTTTGTAGAGTAACTAGCTTTCATAACTTCGGATTAGGTTTGTTTCTGAACTTGTGTCAATGCAATTTGACAATTCAGTGTATAAATACAGTTGAACTAATAAATAGCAAGCAAAGTTTATTTATATAGCACTTTTCACAGAAAAGAAATTCACAAAGTGCTTCACAATAAAATCAGTAGGGAAAAATTAAAATCAGCAATAAACAACAGGGAGTGACACAACCATGTGCACAAACACAACAGCAAACTAGTTATCCCCCTCCCTCCACCCATACATGACATTCACAGGATATACATCATAAAATATGCAAAGAAAGATGAATACAAGAATCATGTAAAAAAAAAAAAAAATCAGCAGGAAGGTGTCAGGAGGCCAGAACAATGCACCCTTTTATCTCAGGCACTAACATATCAGTGATCCTTCTCGTTGTTCTTGTTCCAAAACTGTTATTACACATAAATACATATATACCAAAGACAAAGTCCACACTGGTTATCACACTATCAGAACCTAAAACATCAACGCATCTAAAGAAAGATTGCCATGTCAGTGTAACCTTGGAAACATGCAGCATATCTAGTCTTCTCCAACTTAACAACTATCCGCATATCCCTAAAAAATTGTGTACAAGGTTGATGATAACAATCTTTATACAAATAAAATATGATGTCTGTCCACTAGAGATTGAATTGAGTAATTGATTTTCTTGTTACACTGCAATTTTCTGTTGGGAAACATTGATTCCTGCTATTTTGGCATGTACCACCCACTTAAGCATTGTCACGAGTCAACCACTCCCTTCTCTGACTGATTCTGAGTTGCCACAGAAACCTCCACCTAATATAACTCAGCCAGTGCCTTTTGTCTCAGATATTTCTCCAAGCAGTAGATGGCAATGGGATCTGTGTTGATGTCAAACTTGTTGGCAAAGAGGTGATGCTGAGCAATGATCCATTGCAGGTCTCCAGCACCATACACACATACTTCCCTCACATGGTTGCCATGACATTCTGAATACACTGCATTCAGGGAATCCTGTGGACCCTCATGCCACTGCCACTTTACCAGTCGAGCAATTGCATTCATATCTGACATATCGTATTTACCATGGGGCCTTGTTGAGCCAGGAACACCAGGCATTCGTTGAATGGTTGCCCAGAGAAACTCATCAGGACTGTAGGTGTCTTTCCCCCACTCTATCAGCTTCAGTATTCGATCATCTTCCAACACACTGCGGATATAACCTCGACAGACCACAATGTAGGCATTTCCTGAGAAAATGGGCAGGTTGAAGGGAGGTGGCTCCTTCTGCTTTCCTGTCCCCTGAGAAAATTGACATAGTACATTATTACGATGGTGACAGTCAGTGAGGTCAGTCTGAATAGAACATTTCTACAATGACAAAGGAACTTCATCTATCTAGGTATGTAGAAAATCTCAAAATGAATTACCTGAATTTGCCCATTAACTATCTGGTAAGCATTTGTCACCCACCATTTCTTTCCAGCTATTGGTTCTGACTCCATGATGTTCTGACCTTTCAATGAATGCAACATCCGTACCATCTCCAAATTGGTTTTCAGAGGGAAATCCTGGCCACAAACGTTGATGAAGTATTTCCATTCTGTGCTGGCATTATAGAGATCAGCCATACAGTTAAGGTCAGCCTGGACTCGTGTCCAGCCAGCATAGACCACACTGACAGGCCGTGTGACCATGAAGACGTTCGGAAAACAGGAGGTGATGGCCATGATGGCAGCAAAGACTGAGGTCTCTGATTTCTTGTCCACATGGACACAATAAATATTTTGAGGTGCATAAATAGCTCTCAGTAGTCTCTCAAAATTCTGCACCTGAAGTAAATGGAGAGAAAAAACAATCAGTGATTGAATGATTTACTTCATTTGTGCATCAGTTTAAAGGGGTACTTCCTGAATGATGTGACAAGTTCCAAAAAGATGGATTTGACATTTCCTATAATGCAGCTCAGTGGAGTCAGTGATTAGATCCCTGTACCTTCAAATGTCCACTTTCAAATTTTACATTTAATTCAAAATTTCACAGCCAGTTATTACATGTCAATTACAACCTTCATCCTGAAGGACAGTTTTCCAAACGTTACACTTCCTTCACAGTCAAGGAAAACGTTATACAGCTATACTGTAGACCTACTGCGCAGTCTTTCAAGTTTATATAAATCTGAATTCAGACTTCTGAGTTTTCATACCTTGTGATGGACCACCATAGAGTAAGCCAGAGGAAAGTCCTCCTCTTCTTTGCTTAATGGGAATGTCAAGTATTTCCTGCTTAACTTAAAGTTCCTGCAAAAGCACAAAATTGAACAACAAATGCTACTCAAGGATTTTACTTCAACTCAAAACATTTCAGTAATGCCTCAGAGTTCAACAGTTACTGAAGGCTGTGATTTAAAGCCACACACCTGCAGTCTTTGGTTGCATTGATGTAATACTCATCAGGAATGTCAACGCTCTTGTGGAAGTCTTTAGTGAGAGTCAGTAATTTGGCCTTTTCTAGTGCCTCCGTCTCTCCCTGCAGGATTGCAGAACAGTTGCACTCTTTCTCCGGACCGCCATCCACATCTGTATACTCCCACCAGCTGTAGGTAAGACTCCAGTCTGTTCTCAGTTCATTGAGTAGAGAAAGCATCCACACTGATCCCAGTACAACAGTGAGCTTAAATAACAGGGACAGTCGACCTCGTTTCAGTAACGGCATTATTTTAGGGAACTTCAACAGCGATGCTTTTATAGTGTGAATTCTGTATGTTGTTCAACTGCAACTTATATTCGTCTTGAAACGTATTTCACAGTCCTTAATGTATTTTTTTCTGTCTGTGAAACATTTTGTGTCTAAGATCAAAAATAAATCACTACAATATCATGGCATATGCACTACTGAACTGTTAGTCACCAACTCAGACTTAAATCAAAAATTTAAGCTGAAAATGTGCAATGGAGACTATGTTCTGTGACACCAATGTAGTTGTGTTTCTGCTCTTTGCTACATGCTACAAAGCTTTAATAAATGTATTTGCAGTAATGTTTAAAAATGTGTCCACAAGTTCCTTTCATTATGAAGTCAGGCAGATTAGTCCATATTGCCCCTGGGAAAAAAAAAAGAAATCATGTGAACACATCCATTCTTCTGTCAAACCCTTCCCACATATATGAAGGTAAAAAGATCATCATAAAGCAAAGGTCATGTTTGCATGAACATTATTGTTGACATTAACTGTTTATGGTGATAGCATGCAATCAAAAATAATGTCATTAATAAAAGCACAAGTATAAAAACAGAAAAGAAAATTCAGAGGCAAGTTATACCTTTCAGCCTTCTAAAGTTTAAATAATGTGCTGCTTCTTCACATAACTGTATGTTTATGTTTATTCAAAAAGTTACCAAATCAGAAGTTTAGCCTGTACAAAGATATCACATAGGTTACAGTATTGAGTATAGCTGTATATTTGCTGCTTGTTGGTTGTCAACAATTCTAAATTCATTAATGTGCTACCTTTCCCCTGAAAATTCTGAGCAAAGATGTGTCTTTTAGCTAGTCGTAAAACTAAGAATGTGTTCTATAGGGGAAGAAAGATCCTCATCACTGATGTCATACCTCAAGACAATGAAGTTAGCTTTGAGGGCGCATACCTGTCATCAGTGAACTTATCTTTTGCATTGCTTGTAAGGAGTCAAGACAACAGGTTTTTTCCAAATACTTCTGTAACTTAAACTGAGTAACATTTTCTCTTGTTTGTACATTTAGTTCTCTTTAGATGACACACTTGTTTGAAACTGTTGAACAAAACTTTGAGTCTAAAGCTAACCTTTAAGACTATTTGAAATCAGATGTTGCAATCGTAATTCCCATTTAAATATGATAATAGCTGAGTAACTCCACTAATTATAACTAACTATAACTTTTGAAACTGATACAAGCAAATTAAGGGCTGTTTATTTCTACAGTTTTAACATTTCCACTATACACCAATATACCATTTGAAATTACAGTGCTAGCATACAATTTACGTAACAGGATTTCTTGTTAAATACTTAAAAATAAAACCTCATTCTTCACAACTGGAAAACAGTCTGTGAGATAAAATCAGTTCATTTGATTAAAGTTATATATTAAACAATAAAACAAGTAAATTCTTCCTACCTGTTATTTTACAAGCAGAGGATCAGAGCCGATGCTTCTGCCTTTATCTCCTTCTCTGTTCTGACCCTTTTCTTTCTATATGACAAAAAAACCTGTTGGTGTACTTTTTCTTGTCTGCTGGGTTGCTCTTAGAGCTTCTGCTTTTGTTTATGAGCTACACAAAGGTTCTCAGTAAACTATGACAGAGAACCTTCATGGACCTCATTCATCAGATATTCCACCTGTGATGAGTCCAAATGTCTGCTGTGAAAAAGGTTAAACAGTGAAAGTACATTTTTCTCAAAGATTTCTCTTTATCACATTGTTTTGTGCTGTTGAGATCTGCTTCAGTAAATGCTTCAGACTGTCACAGACCAGGGGTTTGAATTCCAGGAGGTTAGTTTAAAAAATGTTTACACAAAGGAAAAACACCCCTCTCCAAATGTTTCTGTTGCTGCCACATTCTATTCATTTTAAAGAAAAAGGACACATTTTGAACTCAGAATTCTTTTTTCTGCTGTCACACTGCTTTCATATCGACATGCCTTTGATCCAGAAGTGGTTTTGTCTTCTTCCCCTGGAGCGTTTCCAAACAGAGGAGTACGACAATCCTAAACAAATGTGTATATTCATTTTAGTGGCAAGTTAAGGGCTCAGTTCCACTTCTACAAACTTGTAACACACTACCAGTACCTTGTCAGTAGAACATCTGGTAATGACATTAAGTTCATCAGACAGTAGATGCAGTCTTTGTTGACAGTATTTATGCATGCCAGTTTGTTCATCAAAGTATTAGCTTTGTTCCCTTTCAATACCTTAGATGAATCATATTGTTTGAAAGGCATGGCCAGAGATTTGCTTTTTGAACTGATGAAGCCAGAAATTGCTCCAGGGAAGCCTTCAACCAGTTCATAGAGAGCCAAAACAGTGTGCCATCACTCAGGACATTCCACTCCATATGCAGGCCGTCTCTGACTGGTGGACTTCACTGTACAGTCAAAGGGAGTTGAGCAGGATTTGATGGAACTTTGAAAATTTTGTCTGTGTAGGTTCTCATTCATCCAGGTCATGGTTATCCAAAGTAGTTTAAATCAATCCACTGGACTTTAAGAAAGTTCCTTGAAGACGTTTCACCTCTCATCCAAGAGGCTTCTTCAGTTCTGAAAATGTTCCTGTTTTCTCATCATTGCAGACTGAGTCAGGAAAGATTCACTTAAGGCCTTTTTTTTAGTAATATCATCAGTAGACATAGCATTTTGTGGCTGTGATTAAAACAATACCTGAATTCCAAAAAGTAACTGTTTCTTTACCTAAATAAATAGCACCTTTCATGGCATTATTTGTGTATCTACCTGTCTAACACAGCTTGCTCTGCTGTAAAATGGTAGGCCATCATATATGGTCTGTCTGTGCAGAAAACTCTGTCCTTACATTAGGCTGAGCACTTCAATGGCCTGGCTTACCACTAAAGGTGAGGATAAAGCATGTTTTTTAATGTCCTAATTTTTTTTAACTACTTAACTAATAGAAGTAGTTTTCACCTGAAGTAAGGAGCACCAGTGTTTGTCTAAAGTGTTTGTCTAAATGCTAGTCTTAGCAACCAAGTTATGATTTTTTAATAAGTACTATTTGGGTGAATTAAACCTTTAAAATCTTAGGTAGGATATGAAGTAGTACCTTTTGTGGATTACTTGGTATGGTCCTGAAAGTGTCACCTCTGGCTCTGTAGACAAACTTACTGGAGTCAAAGTATATTTTAAGTGAAATCATCTTATAAAACCGTAAGTTGTTCATTTGAAATGTAAATTGTGCACTTTTGTAATCATCTATTGTGGTAACTGTCTTTCAAAAATGCTTTTAATGTGCGGCCGTAGAGGAAGCAGGCAGCCCTCTCTGTGAAGCCCTGCGACTGTGGCCTGCGGCTCTGCAGACACACCCTTCTCCGCCATGACTGGCTTATGACCTCTATAGTGCCAGAAGGGAAATAAAGCCATTTGCACTGAGCAGGATTATTCTGCTACATAAGCAAATGCGAAAAAGCAGCTGTCTGCTTAACTAATTTCCTAAAGAATGATGAAGAAGAGATGGATTCATTTTTTGATCTTGATGGAAAGCTGAGGGTCACCAGCAACATCCACCCCTGCAGTGACCGTTAAACACCTAGTAGTTTTACAGGTTTTAGTCACTGTGCTTCATGGATAAATAAATGGGGCTGACCAACTATGTCCCTTACGGGCCTTCATCCTCCAGTTCTGCCAAGATCTGCTGCTGTCATCAGCCGTTGACAGCTAGCAGCTTGTGTTGACAGTGAGTTGCTTTGTGTGCTTAGTTTATCAAAATACAAAACTAAGTCTATTCAATTCAGTTCAATTCAATTTTATTTATATAGCGTCAATTACAGTCAAATACTTACCTCCCGTGTCTCGTCTTGCCCAGATTCCTGCCTCAACCTGTCGCAAGCACACAGCTCTCTGGACTTTGGATTTTTCCGTCTGCCGCTACATTCTGCTACCGTCACACACACCCCGTTGTTTGGACTCTGCTCTGTTCCGCCCACCTGTGCAGCTCTCACACCGTCTCCGCCGTCATCTCCCTCAGCCCTCATCTTCCCTTGGACTCCCGATTTGCCTCCTGGACTCTAGTGAGTTTTCCCCCTCTCCCCGTTATTTATTTAGCCTAGCGCTCATCACGGCCCTAAGCCGTCGCCTTCGGTTTTGTTTAGTTTAAGTTACCCTTTCCCCGTTCCAGCAGCGTCGCCTTTAGTTTAATGTAGTTCTTTTTGCCCTTCCCTGTTTATCCCTTGTGCCTCCCTTTTGGAGTGCTTTATTATTTAATTTGATTGTTTAATAAATTCTTCTCATTTCATCCTGGCTGTCTGTTTGCCTGCTGCATGGGTTCTAAACGCTCCGGTCATGACAAATAGTCTCTAAGTCCTGGCATGGTCAGTGTATATTTACCATAATTCAAAAGATTTCTGAGACTATGGTGAGTGAGAATTGTCACCGGGTAACCCATAGTTACAGATGATGCCTTTTCATACATCAAATAAACTCCCACCATTGCTCTGTAGCACAGTGGCAACCCCAGTTCCACTTCTGAATAGGCAGTAGAATAATAAGAAACAGGCTGAGGACTTGTCCCCGTACCCGTTGGTTGACACAAAACTGCACACGCATATCTACCTACAATAGAAGTAGAGACTGTCGTTCAGTATAGCCTTCTTTAACCCTTGCCTCAGGTTAAATCAGGACCAGCTCTCCGTTTAAAGGGTTAGATTCTATCTGCCTATTAGTATTCCACCTAACAGGTTTCAGCAGAATAATTAAGCTGGTGTCGAGGAATACTCGCCTAGGTCCTAACTGTCTTCTTCCAAACGTCTTACCCCTCTTACTCCAATAAATACTCTCTTACTAAGCAGCCCTCCTAAGTAGTAGAATTGATTTATTGACCACGTTTGTTAACGACAGCTTTCCTCTTAAAACTGTGGCACTTGTTGATATTCCTAGGTTCGTTTTAGAGGTTTGGAAAACTAACCTCAGGGGTAATGTTTAAATAACTAGTTGGATTAAAGTAACCTTTAAGAACCATTAGATTTAATGCACACAATCAACTTAACTTTTTACCACTTTGCAGAATAGGTGAATCATAATCATTTCATTAGACTTCTCTTTAAATGCAATATAGCGTTTTATTAAGCAAGTTTTAGCAAGGGCACAGCATCAATTCATGATTAAACAATTTAATTATTTCTGATTATTTCAAACTAAACTAAACTAAGCTGAGCGTACCTGAGAATCTTCTCTAATTAGTAAATTTAGGAGAGAGAGCGGACAGCCAGGCCTTAGCTGCCACGCCCGGTCTTGACCTGCGTCTAGTTGAACTCCTCCGTGGACCAGCAGACTCGGTACGAAGTCTTCTTTGTGGGCAGAGGGTGTTCTTCATAGGCAGGGGGAGTGGAGAGGTCCCGATAGCCAATCGTTGGTCTGGCAGTTATCTTTAGTAGCAGCTGGAACACAAGTGCGGGCGTCTCAGCTGTCTTCTCAGTCGGATGGTGGTGGTGGAAAGCCCCCGTCTCATCAGGCTGTGGTGGGTCACTGGGTCTTCCAGCCCCTGGAGTGGAGCAGCCCTCTGCTGCTGCCTCCTGTGCCTCTCTGGATGCCATGGGTGCTTGCCTCTCTTCATCTCTTTGGACAACTGCAGACCTCTCAGGACTCTCTGTCTGGCAAAGTGTGGTCTTCGCTTGTTGAACAAAGTCAGACAAAGACTTTGCCTCCAACGATGTTCTCAGCGAACTCTGGAGCCTAAGTCCTGCGTTGTCTTCACGTCTCTTGGGCAAAAGGGTCCGGTGAAGATTCTTCAGAACTCTGGCGATGCTCCCCGGCAGCTCCGGCGAGCAGCATCTCCCCCCTCCAGGGGAGAACTCCGAACTCAGTGTCTGTGTCTCTGGGTTTTATACCCTAGCTCGACTTCAGCTTAGCACATACACATTTTCACACACAATTCTAACTAATAGGTACGCCCAGGTAATTAATTCATAGGTTTAAGACACAACCTTCTTCCTATCACGCATACATCATTCTTTCCATCTTTTCTGTTAACACATCCACTTGTTACACACACTTCAGTTGTCATGACAATGTACGCCTGAGCCCATACTGTCATCCTGTGGAAACTCCAAGTTCCTCATTTCTGAGGAGACTTCTGCTTTTCCCATCCTGTCTGCATACAGCTCGGAACAGCACAGATTACTTCAAGTCAAAACTCACTGAGTTACACTGAATCACTTCTTTAAATCATTTTTCTTAGCATGATCAAATAACTTATTTTAAATCATTCTCTTCTATAGCAATCATCATTTCCAGAATATATATCAGCCTATTAAAATCATTCTTGCATCAAACATAAGCATAATCATGTGGTTAACTTATATAGTTTCTCATTTTAACTTTTCATTGGTCTGCTTAAAGCTTTTATTTAGGTGGTGGTTGCTCCTGGGATCTCAAATAACTAGGCCCCACTTGACAAGACATACAGCAAGAAGTTCTTAGTGTAGTCTGGCAGCGCTAACGCTGGAGCTTCCTGTAACCTCTGTTTAATCGTCTCAAATGCCAGAAGACCCTCTTGTGTCCATGTGAGATTAGAATGAAGTTGAGCATTCCCAGTATCTTTAATCATGCCCCTCAAAGGTCCTGTCACACTGGCATAATCCTCTACCCATGCAGAAGAATAGCCAGCAATGCCAAGAAACGTCATCATCTCTCTAACAGTTCTTGGTTTTGGAACCTTTCGAATAGCCTCCAAATGGCTGTCAGAAATATTTCTGCGTTCTTGAGTTATTGTCTGACCCAAATAAACCACCTTCTCCAGACAGTACTGCAGTTTCTTCTGAGAGGCTTTGTGTCCCTTCTCAGCCAGAATTTGCAGCAACTTAATTGAATCTTCACGACAAATTTCTTTGCTTGATGAACAAATGATGTCATCAACATACTGAACAACAGTACTGTTCAGGACCTGATCTATTCCTGCCAAATCATCCTTCAACACTTTATTGAAAATGTGGGGACTGTGTTTAAATCCTTGTGGCAGCCTCTTGTATTCATAGAACTGTCCATTGTATGTAAATCCAAATAAACCTCGGCTTTCTACACTGAGTGGAACACTGAAAAACGCTCCACACAAATCCAGCACTGTAAAGTGTGTAGCCTCTGGAGGAATTTGGGCTAACAAAGTATGAGGATCCGGCACATCAGCTGGAAAATCAGCAACCACTTCATTGACTGCTCTCAAATCATGGACCATGCGATAAGACTCATCTGACTTCTTTACTGGTAATAAAGGTGTGTTGCTCTGTGGATTCAACGTTACTTCCAACACATCTGCTTGCAACAGACCCTCAATCTGTGGTCCAATCCCTCGAATGGTTTCCTCTTTTAAGGGATATTGATTCTTCCAATGAGGTTTGGTTCCCGGTCTAAGTTCCACTTTCACCGGTTGTGCTGACTTCACAAGTCCAATATCTGTATTATGCCGTGACCATAAACAATCTGGCACTTGTTGCAGCATCTCCTCCCTCATGCTGTCTAAGTCCAATTTAGCACTGAAAATCGACTCATGTGTCATCCGTGCAGTTTGTGGTTGTCCCCATCCTTGAGCTGAAATCATAATTTTTAGGAAGCGTCGATCCTCACTTCTCCAAATGGCAAAATTGTCCTCCAGTGGTACAAAATTAGCCACCTCAGCTTCTGCCGTCATCGCTCCTACATGTTTTTGCTCATATCCGTCAGCCACCATCAAAGTCACATGTGGGACCCTCTTCTCCATCATACTCTCTATCGAGATAATAATTTCTGTTTATCTTCATAGCTGCTCCTTGTGGTCCCAGAGCTATACAACAAGAGTTCAGCTGAACTTGGCTTGGTTGATTACTCAACCACTCTGTTGGATTAGATTGAGCAGCATCCTTAAAATACTTAAGCGTGCAATGAGGTGGATATTCAGGAAGCTTAGCACCAGGCATATTAGCCCCAATGAATTTCTCCCACAACTTAAATGGCTTCAAAAAATCAGGAGAAAGGTTTCCAATCCAAAACACCACAGCCTCAGTCTCTGTTGTCATAAACAATTGACGTTTAACATCAGTAGGCACTTCCACCAGACAGCCGTCCGGTGTACATCGTATTGTGCAATTCAATTTACACAAAGCATCTCTACCTAAAAGGGGAATAGGTGTGTGCTCAGATACCAATATAGGTATTTTAGTCCTTTGATTTTTGTAGCAGAGCTCAATAGGTTTTGTAAGAGGAATCAGCTGTTTCACACCCTCAAACCGTACCAATTGGCCAGACATGGGGAGGTGTATAGCACCTTCAGGCCGAATACAGGTAAAAGCAGCTCCGCTATCCACCATCATTTCTAATGGTTGATTATTTACTTTTACCTCTACTGTTGGATCTTGCTCCAGCCCTGACACTACCAGCTGACACCCCCCTTTCAGGTTTTCTGGGCACCCCTAGAACCCTGGCTCCGGACCCCTATAAAGGTTCACCGGTCCCCTGGGTGGGCGTAATAGTCCTCTAAAGCCCCCTCTCAATCCACCTCTGAAGGCTCCTCTGAAGCCTCCTCTGAAGCCTCCACCAGACATGTTACATTCACGAGCATAGTGGCCCACCTGTCCACAATTATAACAGACCTCTGGAGGCTGCTGGAAATTCAAATTCAAATCTCCTCCTCTGCCTCTTCCAAAATTTCCTCGTCCTCTTCCTCTCCATGTCTGCAATCTTCCAAAAACTGTTTGTGGAAAAGAAACAGTGGGGGTCACAAACGATGGCTGGGATGGTTGAGGCTGGATCTGTCCTGGCTGCAATTGTTGTAGTGGTTGATTTGACTGATTTGGTTGATTTTGCATGACCAAAGCCTGTGTCTTCTCCTTCCGCTTACTGTCAGCCAGCTGTATTTGATTAAGTTTTCTGAGAGTTTCCTGGTCCTGGTCTCTCTGTTCCTGTTCCTTTTTATGATGCAGCTCCACTAAATGGACTACATGATTAGTATAGTCAGCTCTTGTCATACTCCCCAGAGTAACCACCTCTGCCAGGTTACTCCTCACTGGTAGGGACAACCCTTTCTGTATTTTGTCTCGCACAATTGACTGCTCCATTTGATTCTGATCCGGGTCATTTCCTGTGACATTTCTCCATGTCTGATGAGCCCTGGCCACATAGGCCCTCGGGTTCTCACTCAATCCTAGTGGTTCAATTAAAATATTATCAGGATGTATGTTTGTGGGGAATGTATCTCGCAATGCTCTCCACATCCGAGCTCTGCTAGCAGCAAAGAGTTCTGCATCATTCACCGCAGTTGCCACATATCTATTAAGACCCGCTTGTTGTAGAAGCTCTTCCATCACAGGAACTCCCAGGAGACTGGTTAAAAGCTGCTTAATGTCTCCCATGGCAGGTTGCGTTCCCACCAAAACCTCCTCCAGTTTTGAAATCCAAGGATATGCCCCATCTTGAAGGGATGGCAACTTTTCAATGATGTCTGACATGTCCGTATTCTGCCAAGGCTTGTACTCCAGATTCTGTCCTCTAACAACCATTGGACACATCCGACAGTTTCCCCGTTATGATTTATAGCTCTCGTTATTAATAATTGGGGCACCACCCTAGATCTCTAGGGAAAAATATTTTAATAAATTTAATTTTAATAAAAAAATTAACATTCATAAAAATTTAGATCAATCTCACATCAAAAAGTCTTGAATCCTCGGTTAAATTGACCACATTCTACACAAAGAAACACAAGACTGTAATTTGGTCTATAATGAGGTATTTATTAACTATTCTATGAAAATAATGACAAGTGAACTATGTACAATGTAGATATGGTGTGTGTGTGTGCGTGCAGGACTACATGTGTGTGTGTGCGTGCGTGTGTGGAATGTGGGAGTGTGTGTGTGGTGTGTGCATGTGTGAGAGATGTGGAAGTAGGTGTGGGCGATAAGGAAATATGGTGAGGATTAGCCAGAGCTAACCTGACAAGGTAACCGGTAATTTGGATTAAGAATTCTAATGATTTGTAAAAGAATAAATTGATTAAATGAATTAAATGACCAAGCGGTTAGTACATCACCCATAGAATGGAATCAGAGCAAACTCAGCTGGAGTTATTGAAGTGAACCGTCATGGGCTGGGACTTGCGGGGCCTTCAGATTTGCAGCACAACCGTCTGGACTTGCAGGTTCGGAGCGGTGTGTCGTCGTTATGGCCACGCTCGGATGTCCTGCCGCAGGTTGATCGATTCTTATGCAAGTGGACCTGGTCCAACAGGTCTCCGGAGTTGTCAGCTGAGTGTTGCTTGGCTTAAAAATGATGGTTCTCAGGCTTTAGCCAAGAAAAACGGGTGTTGATGAAAAACGGTCAAAATTAAGAAAAATAAATGCTGGTTCTGAATCTGTTCTTCAGATTAAACGAATAAAATTTGGCTTAACGTGAGCAAAATGTCTCCTTAAGTTACAAAAATATTAAGAGATAAATAGTTAACAAACTTAGATGGTGAGGGAATTTCAAAGATAGGAAAAACGTACTTTAGGTAAGAAAATAGTGGGAATCTCTGTAATGGATTCCTCAGGTAATAGAGTAAGAGAGGGGTAAGAGGCAAGAGAGAAGAGGTGGGGGCTGCTTAGGCTTATATCAGGCCAAAGGGACTATGGGAGGACCCCAAGGCGGAGGGAAGCTTCGGCGTGAATCTCTGGGTGGTAACATGACCCCCTTCCTTTGTCTCAAAGAGGAGAGATGGAAAACTACTCCAGAGGGAATTAAAACATTGGAATATTAAACGATTAAATGCAATCTGTCTATCTCTCCACCATATTTCAGTTGTGTGAAAGAGACAGGCATGTTCCTAAATGTGTAGATTAATACATATGTTCATATTATGTGAATCATTTCATTCATAACTACATGTTTATGTTTATGACATTAAAAATATGCATCACAGTGAAAATATAACAAGTCAGAGATTTGGTAACAGGTAAATGCAAGAACTCATCCTTTCAACCTAAATAGGAGTAATAAAGAAGGAATCAGATTAAACATCACAAATTAATAAATCAGCTTCTGTGAAAGATAGAATCGTGATTTTCGGATATGTTAACGATGAATGATTTCCATTGACGTTGGTAATTCTGTAAACACAAAATACATTCCAGAAATATTAATTTGGCAAGGTTTTGTAAGTTCAGTTCCAGTCTCTTTGTTTCAGTCAAAGAGAGTGAGAGGGTGACTCCAGACTTCAGCCATAAAGTTTTACGACTTGTTATCTGATCTGTGGAAGGCAGAGACGTCTCCGGCTGAGGGTCTCCTAAAGCTGAAAAGGGATTTTAGCATGAAAGTTCATTAAACAATACGTCCATAGCATATAATTGAAAGTCATTGTCTTTTAAAAAGAAGAAGTTATTCCTGGGGTTTAAATGTTCACAGGAGCTCCATCCTTCTGTGAATGAAAACCTACAGAAATACAAATGTCTCAATCCTCCTATAGAGATGGGTGTTGGTCAGTACTGGAGAGGGAGAACTTATCTGAGTTTTGATCAGTTCAGGAATTCCAGGGCCTTTGCAGTCTTGCTACAGCCATATCTAGGAGACTCTGGTTTTGGACACTTCTTCTTCTTTAGGCTTTTCTCCGCCACTTGCAAATCTTGTAGATGTTTTTCCAACGCTCTTCGGTCTCCCGGAGAAATTGTTCTATCCATATCCACAAGACATTTATCCATACTCCTTTCAACCTCTCTCAATGCCTGCCGTCTCTCTCTTCCTCTTCTGTGGCTGGAAGCTAATGAAAAGGAACATGAAGGACCCTCACTTTCTGAATATCCATCACTATCTCCATCACTGTCTTCATCACTATCTCCATTCTCACTTTCATCAGTCTCGTCCTTTTCTGGGCCCCTTTTCTTCACTGACCTATCTCCCCTTTTCTCTGCTTTGGCCAAAACTCGTCTGACTACTGGGTCATATCCTCCCGCAGCCTCATCTGACTCATCCTGGCTATCTTCTCCTATTTCCAGTCTCCTGTAGATCTGTCCACCCTGAGTATCCAGGTGGGTCTTCTTTGTTTTGCTTTTGGTGCTTGGATACATCTTTATAGTTGTTTTAGCCGTGCCCATCTCTATTATTCGGTCCTCCTCGTTCTTGATATGATAGTTGCCTTCCTGTTTAATTACAGGAAGCTGAGGATAAACATCAGCAAACTTAACCTGCTCCTCTTAGGGTGGAGGTTTCTTCATGGTTGCTGTATGTGAAAAAGGAGTGTTAACCTTCTCCATCAATTTTTCTGTCTCCTTCACATTTTCTGCAATCTCCTCTGCAGTCCGCTCCCTCCGGTCCATTGCAGCCTTCAACAAGTTTTGTCCTTTAATTTCAAACAACTTCATAATACCAAGCTCCATCTGTCTCTTCTCAATACGCCTCTGTCCTTTCTTCCCCTTCTTTTGGCCGGCCTTATAGGTAGAGACCAGCACTTGCATCATCTTTATCACATCTGGATTCAAAGTCGACCTCAACTGGCCAAGGACGGCCAATATCAGGCCAACGCTTATTCCATTTTTGCGACATTTTTGCAATACCTTTGATAAGAGGATTACTCTTCTGCACAATATCAACAGGAGTGATCACTTTTGAAGTTTTAATGTCCATCTTTGACATTATAATGTGGACCTCGTATCCTAGTATTGCAAATCAAAATGAGCGAAGTAAAAGGCTATATATAAAACTCCGTATTAACCAATACCAACCAATCAAAAGAAATGAAATAAGTTTGCCAACCTCAGAGGAAACCACAACTCATCAATAAAACCAAACCATGCAATTATTAAGCAATTCTCTAACCATCCAAAATTTATACTATCCAATCCCAAATCTGCTAAAATGAAACCAAACCAAATGTCAACAACATTCAAAACCACTTAATCCATCAAAAAACAATTAATTAAATCAATAACGATCTGTTAATCAATCAAATGCCCCAGATGGTCAGTCCATTGCCAAGCTTTCTCACTTATAATTGCAATATGTAATGCCCCAAATGTGTATGAACAAATATTCCTTATTAATCTCAGACTAAAAAATTATCTAAATCAAACAACAAAAGAAACACTGTAAACCTACATACAAAACCCAGCTAAATATATATCACCAGTGTTAATAGTGGGTGTATGCACACACAAGTAGATCAAACACACATCAGAAAGAGTTTGTGGATAAAATCACACTAGCCTTAATAATGTTAGATACTGGAGCGACACGTTGTCATCCGCAAGTCTCAGTTCGGGTAGAACACAGTCAGCTGTCCTCATCTGTCCTTTGGAGGATCGGAATTCAGACGCAGTCTATCGTGTGTTCCCAAACTCTCATTCATCATAATTAAACAAAAAGAAAGAAACACGAGCAAAAGTTCAGTATCTTATTCACTTTTAAATCCAAACAACAAACAATTCAGTAAAACTTGTACACATCTTTCACCAACATTAATATTATTGTGATCTGTTACAATAAATAAAGAGTGATATATTTGCATTACAAAACCGTTGTCCACGAAAAAGTCAGACCTCGTAAACGCTTGGCACTATTTTCTCTCCCTTCATATCACTCCGCGCTGCCTCCAGCTGGCAGCCGCGCAGGTTTCACTTTGTTTACTGCTCGTAAAGTTAACAACAACATCTCTGACTACGACAGCGACGATGAATATAATGACTTCAGCATTCAGCCAAAGGGATATCTTTATGAACCCAAATATACTGAAGCCGAAATTCACCAGATGGAGTTAAAATAGGCAGAGAGAGAGACAGAGAGGGTGGACAGAGAAATCAAATATTTTGTAGAGTAACTAGCTTTCATAACTTTGGATTAGGTTTGTTTCTGAACTTGTGTCAATGCAATTTGACAGTTCAGTGTATAAATACAGTTGGACTAATAAATATCCCCCTCCCTCCACCCATACATTACATTCACAGGATATACATCAGAAACTATGCAAAGAAAGATGAATATAAGAATTACGTAACAAAAAAAATCAACAGGAAGGTGTCAGGAGGCCAGAACAATGCACCCTTTTATCTCAGGCACTAACATATCAGTGATCCTTCTCGTTGTTCTTGTTCCAAAACTGTTATTACACATAAATACATATATACCAAAGACAAAGTCCACACTGGTTATCCTATTATCAGACCCTAAAATATCAACACATCTGAGGAAAGAATACCATGTCAGTGTAACCTTGGAATTGTGCAGCATATCTAGTCTTCTCCAACTTAATAACTGAGAGGATATCCCTAAAAAGTTGTGTACATGGTTGATGATTGCAGTCTTTATACAAATAAAATATGATGTCTGTCCACTAGAGAGTGAATTGATTTTATTGTTACACTGCAATTTTCTGTTGGGAAACATTGATTCCTGCTACTTTGGCATGTACCACCGACTTAAGCATTGTCACGAGTCAACCACTCCCTTCTCTGACTGGCGTAGTACATTATTATTACGGTGACAGTCAGTGAGGTCAGTCTGAATACAACATTTCTACAATGACAAAGGTACTTCATCTATTTAGGTACGTAAAAAAAAAATCTCAAAATGAATTACCTTAACTTCCCCATTAACAACCTGGTGAACATATGTGACCCTCCATATCTTTCCAGCTGGCATTTTTTCTGACTCCATGATGTTCTGACCTTTCAATGAACGCAACATCCGTACCATCTCCAAATTGGTTTTCAGAGGGAAATCCTGGCCACAAACGTTGATGAAGTATTTCCATTCTGTGCTGGCATTATAAAGATCAGCCATACAGTTAAGGTCAGCCTGGACTCGTGTCCAGCCAGCATAGACCACACTGACAGGTCGTGTGACCATGAAGACGTTCGGAAAACAGGAGGTGATGGCCATGATGGCAGCAAAGACTGAGGTCTCTGATTTCTTGTCCACATGGACACAATAAATATTTTGAGGAGCATAAATAGCTCTCAGTAGTCTCTCAAAATTCTGCACCTGAAGTAAATGGAGAGAAAAAAACAATCAGTGATAGAATGATTTGCTTCATTTGTGCATCAGTTTAAAGGGGTACTCCCTGAATGATGTGACAAGTTCCACAAAAGATGGATTTGACATTTCATAAAATGCAGGTCAATGGAGTCATTGATTAGATCCCTGTACCTTCAAATGTCCACTTTCAAAATTTACATTTAATTCAAAATTTCACAGCCAGTTATTACATGTCAATTACAACCTTCATCCTGAAGGACAGTTTTCCAAACGTTACACTTCCTCCACAGTCAAGGAAAACGTTATACAGCTATACTTAGACTTACTGCACAGTCTTTAAAGTTTGTATAAATTTGAATTCAGGCTTCTGAGTTTTCATACCTTGTGATGGACCACCATAGAGTAAGCCAGAGGAAAGTCCTCCTCTTCTTTGCTTAACGGGAATGTCAAGTATTTCCTGCTTAACTTAAAGTTCCTGCAAAAGCACAAATTTGAACAACAAATGCTACTCAAGGATTTTACTTCAACTCAAAACATTTCAGTAATGCCTCAGAGTTCAACAGTTACTGAAGGCTGTGATTTAAAGCCACACACCTGCAGTCTTTGGTTGCATTAATATAATACTCATCAGGAATGTCAACACTCTTGTGGAAGTCTTTAGTGAGAGTCAGTAATTTGGCCTTTTCTAGTGCCTCCGTCTCTCCCTGCAGAATTGCAGAACAGTTGCACTCTTTCTCTGGACCGCCATCCACATCTGTATACTCCCACCAGTTGTAGGTAAGACTCCAGTCTGTTCTCAGTTCATTGAGTAGAGAAAGCATCCACACTGATCCCAGGACAACAGTGAGCTTAAATAACAGGGACAGTCGACCTTGTTTCAGTAACGGCATTATTTTAGAGGACTTCAACCGCGATGCTTTTTATTACAGTGTGAATTCTGTATGTTGTTCAACTGCAACTTATATTAGTCTTCAAACGTATTTCACAGTCATTAATGTATTTTTTTCTGTCTGTGAAAAATTTTGTGTCTAAGATTAAGAAATAAATCACTAAAATATCATGACATATGCACTATGGATCTGTTTGTCACTAACTCAGACTTAAATCAAAAATTTAAGCTCAAACTGTGCAATGGAGACTATGTTCTGTGACACCAATGTAGTTGTGTTTCTGCTCTTTGCTACATGCTACAAAGCTTTGATAAATGTATTTGCCGTAATGTTTAAAATTGTGTCCACAAGTTCCTTTCATTATGAAGTCAGGCAGATTAGTCCATATTGCCCCTGGAAAAAAAAAAAGAAATCATATGAACACATCCATTCTTCTGTCAAACCCTTCCCACATATATGAAGGTAAAAAGATCATCATAAAGCAAAAGTCACGTTTACATGAACATTATTGTTAACATTAACTGTTCATGGTGATGGCATGCAATCAAATATATTGTCATTAATTCAAGCACAAGTATAAAAACAGAAAAGAAACAGCAAAGAAAATTCAGAGGCAAGTTATACCTTTCAGCCTTCTAAAGTTTAAACAACGTGCTGCTTCATAACATAACTGTACATTTATGTTTATTCAAAAAGTTTCCAAACCAGAAGTTTAGCTTTTACAAGGATAACATATCACTAAGGTTACAGTATTGAGTATAGCTGTATGTTTGTTGTCTATTGGTTGTCAATATTTTTTGAATTCACAATTCATTTCTGTTTCATCGTCATTTGCTACATTGCCTCTGGAAATACTGAGCAAAGCTGTCACATTAAGCTTTCTTTTTTTTGTGTCCCCACCCACTTCTCCAACACCCTGATAAAGTTTGCCGACGATACCACAGTGGTAGGCCTTATCAGGGACAACAATGAGACCTGGTACAGGCAGGAGGTCCAACATCTGGTAGGGTGGTGTGCACACAACGACCTGAGGCCTGTTTCACGAAGCAGGTTTATTGAAAACTCTGAGTTTGTTAACCCTGAAATGAGAGAGACTCAGAGTTTTCCGTTTCACGAAGCGAGGTCAGTTACCGCAGTAACAGACTCTATAACTTTAACCTGGTCGCCAGCAGGTTTATCTGAGAAAACCTCGAGTTTCTCTCCATCTCCGCCCACTTTCAGCCACACACACTGTTTCATTTCCTCATTCATTCAGTCAGTAAGCGGGCAAGTTTTGGCGTAGAACAGCTTTTATTAACGATCCAGTGGATAAAGGAGCAGCATTACTGCACAGATAATTAAATATTCGTCGGTAGATTGTTATCAGACCGCGCATAAATGTTCTCACATTTCCGGACAATTAACTGTTTGAGCCGTAAAGTTTCGTAATCGTTTCAAGTCCATAATCTACATAAACAACCTAATCCATCCATACATTGACATTACCAGCCGTAGTCATGCTCTCACATCCAGCAGATATTGTGTGTTGCGCTCCGGTTCTTTGCAAATGGAAGTTTTTATATATTGTCGGAAATACAGAACACTTCAGTAAGACAACTGTATGGAGGACGGTCAGAAAAGTATTCCTGAACCTGAAACGACTTTTACTCATCATTGTGGTTTTCCTGGACATAAATCTGTCAGAGCATCAAGGAGGAGTTCCACGGGATTACAGGTGAATGATGTAGAGATCTGTTAAATTCATTTTAAATCATATTCTGTTAATGACATTGTGCTGCAACCTCAGACTGGGATTAGTCATTTTAATTTCTTTTAGGATTTCCCAGTGTGATTGGCTGCATAGATGCACACACATCCCCATCACAGCTCCCTCACATCATGAACAGGAAGTCCATTCACAGCATAAATGTACAGGTAGGCTACAGGTAGACTGACTACTGTTTCTAAATGTTAAAGACTGCATCATAGTTCAACATCTGTCATTCTCTGCACTGTCCAGATCATATGTGATGCTGCATACATCATTTCCAATGTGGAGGCCACGTGGTCTGGGTCTGTTCATGACTCCAGGATTTATGGAGAGTCTAACCTGAGCAACAGACTGCAGCATGGTCAGCAGCCTAAAGAGTTTCACGATAGAATTCTCTTGTCTCCCTCCTATAATATACTCTGATGTATCCTCTATACATGACAGGAGAGTTTGATGGCCTTCTGCTGGGTGACAGGGGTTACCATGCCAACCCAGGCTGATGACCTCATACCCTGACCCTCAACCAGGCCCCCAATAGAACTTCAACCGGGCTCACTGCAGGACCAGAGCCCGGGTGGAGATGACCATAGGCCTGCTGAAAGCCCGTTTCCAGTGCCTACGTCTCCTCAGGGTGACCCCTGAGAGGGCCTGTGATATTACTGTGGCATGTGTTGTTCTTTATAATATTACCACTATTAGAGGAGAGCAACACCCTGCCCTACAAACTGAAGACCCAGATGATGACCCCATCCACCTGCAGCTATCCAGGACAGCAGAGCAGTCAGAGACACCATATGCAATAATCACTTTAGAGTTTAAGTCACCATCATCACCAGCACAGCAAATACAGACATGATACACATTTCATTTGGTCTTCTTTATTTCCTACAAATAAAAGAGATAGTTCAGTTCATGTTCCAGTAGTTAACATAATCCACTTGTGACCATCACCCACCTCTAACTTGTGCTCCAGTATTTCAATTTTCAGATCTGCCCTCCTAATCTGTTTTTGGATTTTTCTCAGCAAATGCAGTTTGTAACTCTGTTTTACTGATAACTGGGAATACATAGAGGACATTAAATTATACAGTTGCACATGAATTCCATGGAATGAACCTCTGGTGTTTCCTGAACATCCATCTCACTGTCAGTCTGTGCAGTGGAAGCTGAGGAACAATCCTGCTGCTGTCCAGCCATGCTCTGTTAAAAAGGATGAGAATGTGCAATACTTCAGTGTAGGCTAAATGTCACACTCTATATTCTACCCAAAATGTGAATGGGAAGAGAACTATCAGTAACATACCTCTGTATAAAACTTAAACTACCATTTGGATAAATCTTTGGAGTGTTGCCTACTTACAGTTACAAGGTCTGTTGTGGTGTGAAGGGGCCAAAAGACAGAAAAAAAGACACAAAAGAGAACTAAATAATCATATATATATATATATATATATATATATATATATATATATATATATATACACTGCTCAAAAATTAAAGGAACTCTTTTTAATCTAAGTATTGCATCAAATCAGTGAAACATGTGGAATACTGATCTGGTCAAGTAAGTAACTGAGGGGCTTTTTAGTCAGTTTCAGCTGCTTTGGTGTTCATAAAATTAACAACAGATGCACTCGAGGGGTAACATTGAGACAACCTGCAAAACAGGAATGAGTTTACAGGTGAAGGCCACTGACATTTTTTTCCTTCCTAATGTTTTCAGACAGTTTTTCACTAGTTTTGCATTTGGCTAGGGCACGTATTGATGGCACATCAATGCATGCCATTGCCAGAAGGTTGCCTCCCCACATATATATATACATATATATATATATATATATATATATATATATACATATATATGCAGTAGCAGCTGTGGGGCCTTACTGTTCATGGCTCAGGGGTTTCGGGGATGTGTAAACCCCTTAGGTGGGGGCTATGTAGCGCTTGTGTGGCCGCTAGGGTTGCTGCGGGGAGTGACTGTGTTCCGGGTGGGGGGGACCGCTAGGCATCATGGGAAGTTGTGTGTTCTTTGGGATTGTTTTATGGGGTTATTTGTGTGTTCGAGACGTTCTTTTATTACTGGTTGCTTTTAGTTGTTCCAATTCTACGTTCTGAGTTCATTTTGTGTATTCATTGTTTTCAAGTTGTGCCGTGACTCAGGGGGGTTGTTGGGGGAGTGACCTCAGCCTGCGAGCTGGTACAGTGGGTGTGAGTTCCTGAGTGCTTATTGTGTGGTGACAAAGTCCAGGTGTGTTAACTGCAAGATCTCTCGTTATTCCTGCCTTAAGTTGCCGCTCAGTGCTACAATATATATATTTAATACTTTTTTGTCCAGCTGTTTGTTGTGTTGCTATACTATGTTGTTTTATTTTTGGAAGTGCCAAAAAAGTTTCATTGCAGAAATGCTTTAACAATAAATTTCCTTGAATCAATATCTGGTCTGGCCCATGGACTAATGTCTTTGTCGGGGAGTGAGGCTGGGTTGAACAGAGCAGGGGGGCAGGGCTGACACCGTGCAGATTTCATGCGTAAGGCACATGAGAAAGAAATGCTTTTACACTGAATTTAAAACTGTCTACATTTGGTGAAAGTCTAATCTCCACTGGCAGTGTTTTCTACTTGTTTGCAACATAACAGCTACACTGCAAAAACTCAGTCTTATCCAAGTGTATTTGTTTTATTTTTCGTCAAAATGTCTTATCCTGCTTGATTTAAGATAAATTCACTTAACAAGGGACATTTCAGCAAGATGGAGTTGGATTTAAGATGATGTATTTGAAATACCTTATGTCAAACAATCTTGAAATGATCTTGTTTTGAGTTGTATTTTACAAGAAAACTTAATGAGTTTAATACATCTCAAATTAGGAGGTTACATGAAAGCAAAAATCCATTTTTGAGTGGAATTTTTTTTTTTTTTTAGCATGTCTGGCTTATTTTAAGACACCTAAGCTTTATACCTAAAATATAGCTTCAATAAGTTTTCACAGCTAATTTTAAGCTCTCAATATTCTAATTATCATGTCTTATTTCAAGAAATCTTACAAACCATTTTTCACTTGTTCTTTTGGCAGATTTGTTCCTTCATTGTTCATTGTTCCTTCATTGAGTGGCAGGCTCGCTCCGTCATGTTGCGATCACCAACCAATCAGGATAACTGTAAAGAGACAAATGCCCGAGGCAAATGCAGGGAGTGGATTCTACAGTGAGACATGGAAACGAATGCTCGCAATGATAACTAATTGTGCATCTCAACAAAACTAACCAGACAAGAACACCATCAGATTTGTTATGTAGAAAGAAGAGGTTCAGAACAGATGAAGGCAGAAGCATCGGATCTGAATCTCTGCTTGTAAAATCACAGGTAGGAAGAATTTGCATGTTTTATTGCTTAAAGTTCTTTATGTCTATATATCAATCAAATGAACAAATTTTATCCCACAGATTGTTTACCAGTTATTAAAAAGGAGGTTTTATTTTTAAGTATTCAACAAGAAATCCTGTGATGTATATTGTATGCTAGCACTGTAACCTCAAATTGTATATTGGTGTATAGTGGAAATGTTAGTCAGTCAGTCAGTTGCATCCGACGGTATCGGTGACACAAATTAAGTTCTTCATCCAGCTCCCTCTGTCCAACATTGTAGTCAAAAGTCCTTTGCAGACCAATGTCTTCTTCTAGTACCTTCTTTATTGTTGTGCTAGGACTGCCAACCCTTTTGACAGCATCAAATTTCCACAGCAGTTCTCGACCAGCTGCTTCGCTGTGTCTCACCACATGTCCAGCCAAGGCTAGTCTACGTTGCCTAATGATGGTTGACAACCGTGTATGTGGACCATACAGCGACTTGTTGAGATGCGATTTTCAGGAGATGTTTTGTACCTTCCGTAGCATTCTGGTATGAGTCCCATCAATTCTTTCTGAGAGAGTCTTCATTAGTGACCAGGAATCAGATCCATGGAGAAAGATGGATTCCACTGATGCCTTGAAAACTCTCATTTTGGTTGTTGTTTTAATAGATAACCATATTTTTGACAGAGTTAAATGCACCCCAAGCTTTACCAATTAAAATGTTAGAACTGTAGAGGTAAACAGCCCTTAACTTGCTTATACCAGTTTCAAAAGTAATAATTAGTTATATTTAGTGGAGCTACTCAGTTATCATATTTAGATGGGAATTACTACTACAACATCTGATTACAAATACTAAAACAATTGTGATTTCTAAAGAGAACTAAATGTAGAAACGGAACATGTCGCTTGATGTTAGTCACAGAAGGACTTGAAGAACCAGTTTTCTTTACAGGAGATACCAAAGATGAGTAAGTAATTACTTCCAAGTGTTTTGAAAGAACAGGTATAACCACCACACCCTTAATTAATGATGAACTTCAACATAGACTGCTAAAGGACAAGCAACAGTTTCCCAGCACTCACAGAATGCTTCACTTCTGTGTATTGGTACAAACATCCCTCAAATTAAAAGCATGAACTTAGTTTTACATTCACCTTTGTTGGACCTTGTTTGGACTACTGGCTGGTGACTGAAGCAGGGCTGACGAGAACCCGCAAAGAGAACTGAGTCCATGTGTGGGAAATCCAGGAAAGAGGGGGCAGAGTCCAAAAAGTGGGGAAGCAAATTCAAAGAGAGTGCAGAGTCCATGATAGGATGTGCATTTATGATGCAGCAGCATGAGAGTGAATGACCAAGGCTTAAATACCTGGAGGTGAGGTAGTGAGGAGGTGAGCTGAGTTAGCTGATTACTGCAGCTGACCCTCATTGCAGTAATCAGCAGGTAGAGTGCAGGCAGGTGAAGCAGGGAGAGCAAGGGGGCGAGTAAACAGGGAGAGAGACAGGAGGGAGAGATGACAGACAGAGGGAGCCAAAAAGAGAGACAGGTCAGAACAGAAACAGATCAAGAACAATAGGAGAAATCAGGAAAAAGAGGGAAAAGGAGGAAGAAGGGCAGATGCTGAAACAAGGATCATAACAAATATAAGTACAGTAAGGTGTGATAGCCTTTCCACATTGGCAGCTTTATCACTTATTTTTGAAGCGGTCACATTCACCATTACTGCTGTATTCAAGGATTCAAGGATATTTATTGTCAAAGCATTTCTGCAATGAAACTTTGTTGGCACTTCCAAAAATAAAAACAACATAATATAACAAAACAATGAACCGCTGTACAAAAAGTATTACATATGTATATATATATATATATATATATATATATATATATATATATATATATACACAAGCAAATAGAACAGGTATTTTAAAAAAACTGTAAAAGTGTGATAGTGTAATGAGGTGGAACATCTGTTTTAGAGTGTCTGATTCAAGTGAAATGCATGGTATGAATGATTATTGCACATGAAGATGATGATTGTCCATCAGTGAGTCTCTGTTTGAACCTAAGTGATATCTTATCCTTGTTAAAGCTAAACTTCTATTTTGGAAACTTTTTGACTAACATAAACGTACAGTTATGTGAAGAAGCAGCACATGATTTAAACTTTAGAAGGCTGAAAGGTATAGCTTGCCTCTGAATTTTCTTTTCTGTTTCTATACTTGTGCTTTTATTAATAACATTATTTTTGATTGCATGCCATCACCATAAACAGTTAACGCCAACAATAATGTTCATGTAAACGTGACCTTTGCTTTATGATGATCTTTTTACCTTCATATATGTGGGAAGGGTTTGACAGAAGAATGGATGTGTTCACATGATTTCTTTCTCTTCTTTCCAGGGGCGATATGGACTAATCTGCCTGACTTCATAATGAAAGGAACTTGTGGACACATTTTTAAACATTACTGCAAATACATTTATTAAAGCTTTGTAGCATGTAGCAAAGAGCAGAAACACAACTACATTGGTGTCACAGAACATAGTCTCCATTGCACATTTTGAGCTTAAATTTTTGATTTAAGTCTGAGTTGGTGACTAACAGATCAGTAGTGCATATGTCATGATATTTTAGTGATTTATTTCTTAATCTTAGACACAAAATGTTTCACAGACAGAAAAAAATACATTAATGACTGTGAAATACGTTTGAAGACGAATATAAGTTGCAGTTGAACAACATACAGAATTCACACTACAAAAGCATCGCGGTTGAAGTTCTCTAAAATAATGCCGTTACTGAAACGAGGTCGACTGTTCCTGTTATTTAAGCTCACTGTTGTACTGGGATCAGTGTGGATGCTTTCTCTACTCAATGAACTGAGAACAGACTGGAGTCTTACCTACAACTGGTGGGAGTATACAGATGTGGATGACGGTCCAGAGAAAGAGTGCAACTGTGCTGCAATCCTACGGGGAGAGACAAAGGCAGTGGAAAAGGCCAAATTACTGGTCCTCACTAAAGACTTCCACAAGAGTGTTGACATCCCTGATGAGTATTACATCAATGCAACCAAAGACTGCAGGTGTGTGGCTTTAAATCACAGCCTTCAGTAACTGTTGAACTCTGAGTCATTACTGAAATGTTTTGAGTTGAAGTAAAATCCTTGAGTAGCATTTGTTGTTCAATTTTGTGCTTTTGCAGGAACTTTAAGTTAAGCAGGAAATACTTGACATTCCCGTTAAGCAAAGAAGAGGAGGACTTTCCTCTGGCTTACTCTATGGTGGTCCATCACAAGGTATGAAAACTCAGAAGTCTGAATTCAAATTTATCCAAACTTTAAAGGCTGTGCAGTAGGTCTACAGTATAGCTGTATAACGTTTTCCTTGACTGTGGAGGAAGTGTAACGTTTGGAAAACTGTCCTTCAGGATGAAGGTTGTAATTGACATGTAATAACTGGCTGTGAAATTTTGAATTAAATGTAAAATTTGAAAGTGGACATTTGAAGGTACAGGGATCTAATCACTGACTCCACTGAGCTGCATTATAGGAAATGTCAAATCCATCTTTTTGGAACTTGTCACATCATTCAGGGAGTACCCCTTTAAACTGATGCACAAATGAAGTAAATCATTCAATCACTGATTGTTTTTTCTCTCCATTTACTTCAGGTGCAGAATTTTGAGAGACTACTGAGAGCTATTTATGCACCTCAAAATATTTATTGTGTCCATGTGGACAAGAAATCAGAGACCTCAGTCTTTGCTGCCATCATGGCCATCACCTCCTGTTTTCCGAACGTCTTCATGGTCACACGGCCTGTCAGTGTGGTCTATGGTGGCTGGACACGAGTCCAGGCTGACCTTAACTGTATGGCTGATCTTTATAATGCCAGCACAGAATGGAAATACTTCATCAACGTTTGTGGCCAGGATTTCCCTTTGAAAACCAATTTGGAGATGGTACGGATGTTGCATTCATTGAAGGGTCAGAACATCATGGAGTCAGAAAAAATGCCAGCTGGAAAGATATGGAGGGTCACATATGTTCACCAGGTTGTTAATGGCCAAGTTAAGGTAATTCATTTGGAGATTTTTTTTTACATACCTAAATAGAGGAAGTACCTTTGTCATTGTAGAAATGTTCTATTCAGACTGACCTCACTGACTGTCACCATCATAATAATGTACTACGTCAACTTTTTCAGAGGACAGAAAAGCTAAAGGAGCCACCTCCCTTCAACCTGCCCATTTTGTCAGGAAGTGCCTACATTGTGGTCTGTCGAGGTTACATCCGCAGTGTGTTGGAAGATGATCGAATACAGATGCTGATAGAGTGGGGGAAAGACACCTACAGTCCTGATGAGTTTCTCTGGGCAACCATTCAACGAATGCCTGGTGTTCCTGGCTCAACAAGGCCCCATACTAAATACGATATGTCAGATATGAATGCAATTGCTCGACTGGTGAAGTGGCAGTGGCTTGAGGGTCCACAGGAGTCCCTGAATGCAGTGTATTCAGAATGTAATGGTCACCATGTGAGGGGAGTATGTGTGTATGGTGTTGGAGACCTGCAATGGATCATTTCTCAGCCTCACCTCTTTGCTAACAAGTTTAGCGCCAACAAAGACTCCATTGCCATCTACTGCTTGGAGAAATATCTGAGACAAAAGGCACTGGCTGAGTTACGTTAGGTGGAGATTTCCGTGGCAACTCAGAATCAGTCAGAGAAGGGAGTGGTTGACTTGTGACAATGTTTAAGTGGGTGGTACATGCCAAAGTAGCAGGAATCAATGTTTCCCAACAGAAAATTGCAGTGTAACAAGAAAATCAATTCACTCTCTAGTGGACAGACATCATATTTTATTTGTATAAAGACTGCAATCATCAACCATGTACACAATTTTTTAGGGATATCCTCTCAGTTATTAAGTTGGAGAATACTAGATATGCTGCATGTTTCCAAGGTTACACTGACATGGCAATCTTTCTTTAGATGCGTTGATGTTTTAGGTTCTGATAGTGTGATAACCAGTGTGGATTTTGTCTTTGGTATATATGTATTTATGTGTAATAACAGTTTTGGAACAAGAACAACAAAAAGGATCATTGATATGTTAGTGCCTGAGATAAAAGGGTGCATTGTTCTGGCCTCCTGACACCTTCCTGCTGATTTTGTTTGTTACGTAATTCTTATATTCATCTTTCTTTGCATAGTTTATGATGTATATCCTGTGAATGTCATGTATGGGTGGAGGGAGGGGGATATTTATTAGTCCAACTGTATTTATACACTGAATTGTCAAATTGCATTGACACAAGTTCAGAAACAAACCTAATCCAAAGTTATGAAAGCTAGTTACCCTACAAAATATTTGATTTGTCTGTGACTACAGATAATTAGAATAGATATATTTTATTTATGCATATTTGCAGTTCAATGAAACAAACTACAGTCATGAAAATCCAAAGATGTTGCTGTTAGTCTAGCAGTCTGTTTAATAATTTCATCCATCTACTCAAAAATTCAAATGAAAACACAAATGCTAGTTTGATTTCTGGCCATGCAATTGCAAAATACATGGAAAACAATGTAATTTGTAAAGGAACAATTGTTGAGGAAAATCTCCAAGTAAAATAAAGGTGGTTGGTTGTAACAGTTGGTGGTGTTCTTTCAAGAGTGATTCATTTGTATCTACTTTGATATTACCAAGTATTTTCATTGATTCGTGTCAATGATGTTGGGGTCATCTTTGTCCATCTCTTGCACATACATATGTAGAACTGGACAAACTTTATTGTGGCATTAAGTCAGCGTTATCTCCAGTTGTAACAGCTGAAAGCATGCAACACATTACTGCAGCTAATGACAACTGTTTTTTATATGTTGTTAACAGGGATGTTATGCGACTTCTGTTTGCATGTACCTGTTAGGCCTGCTTCTGCAGGCTCTAGATAGGGTCCCTCCTTCCCTGTGCATTTGCTTTTCTTTTAGCTGTGCTGGGTGCTGCAGCGGCAGGTGAAGTCAATCCTCTGCCGGCAATCAGCAGAAGCAGGAGCAGGTGCACCAGTGCCAATCAGTCCTCTACACTCCTGCTACCCTTGGTCTGGCTTTTGGATTCGTCTACGGTTCCAACACAATCCCCCCCTCTGGACTCGTCATCTGGCTCATCACCGCCATCTCCGCATGGTTTAAAAAACCCCTTCAGCCTTCCCCTGTCGTTACAGCCCTCATCTTCAGCTCCCAGGACCCCAAGCCCTCCGGCTCCCAGTTTCCCCATCTCACACCACAGTAAGCTGTGCCACAGTCAGAGCAAGTCAGGTGAGATTAGATGTTTTTTGTCTACAGACTGTTTTTTGGCTTTAGCCCGAGTCTTCGTTTTTGGCAGATGTTACTGTCCATTTTCAGTCTGCCCAGATATAGTTTAGTTAAGTATAGCATAGAATAGTATAGTATAGTATAGCATAGTATAGTATAGTATAGTATAGTGTCACATATCCTGTCATGCATGTATCCAAATGTGTGTTGTGTTTTTCTTGCTTTCCCACCCCTCCCTCTTCTCCCATCCCTCCCCCTTGCCCTCCTCTGTCCTTCTCAACCCGCCCGGCCAGCAGGCAGATGGGTCCCCCCTATATAGAGCCGGGTTCTGCTCGAGGTTTCTTCCCTGTTAAAAGGGTGTTTTTCCTTGCCACTGTCGCCTTTGGGCTTGCTCTGGGGGTCAGGCATATGGGTTCTGTAAAGCGTCCTGAGACAATTTGACTGCAATTGACGCTATATAAATAAAATTGAATTGAATTGAATTATAGTATAGTATAGTATAGTATAGTTGAAGAAGTCTAACAAAGGAAGAAAGAGTACTGGAAATGTTTCAGCGAACTCCAAGAAAGTCTGTGTGGCAAGATAGTCGTGAGGTAGGCATTTCAAAATCATCTGTCCATTGCATCATGAAACGTTGTCAATGGAAAAATTACTTTCCAAGATTAGTCCATGCTCTTCATGATGATGATCCAGACCAAAGAGTAAAGTACTGCGAGTGGTACTTGGAACGATGTACCGAAAATGCACACTTTCCCACAAAGATTGTTTGGAGTGATGAGGCCACAATCAAATTAAATGGTTCGATTAACAAGACTTCTCTTTATGGGGATACCTAAAAGACAAAGGCTGTGTCCGAAATCGCATACTAACGTACTACATACTACATTCTCAATGAGTATATACTGTATACTACGTACTATAAGTATGATTAGAATGCCGACCGTTCACACTGTAGTATACTACTCCGTTTCCCATAATGCATTTCAAACCTCCGACGACAAAAACCGGAAGTACGGCTATCAAATATCTCGGCTGAATGCCGGCTTCAGGTCGATTTTACGCTAACAAACAGTCGCATAATTAATGTGGCAATTTCAAGCCGGCACTCCTCATGCAGTTATTAGCCAGATTATGAAAATCGTTTCAGTTGTAGCTGCAGGCTACTCGAGGTAGCTGCTACTTGTTCTGTATGCAAAGCGAGCTGCTGCAACTAGCTGCTAGCATTCAGTAGCACGTTGTGAGGTCTCTGACAAATTTAAAACGTTGGTCAGAAAACGGCTATTTCTCAAATCTGTGGGGTGATTAGGATGACTACTTAACCACATAAAACAAAATAAAAATCGCCGCGGTCCGGCCACATATCCCGCGGAGGCTTGCATTTTGGTGGATAGCTCGCAAAGCATTATGGGGCTGTTGAGTATGACTAGTGTGGTCACCGCGCATACTTAAAATTTTTCCGGATGTAGTATACATCCGTATCGAAGCCTGTTTCCGCCACTTGGAAAAAAAAATAAGTCAAATGCTATCTCATAATTATGAGATACAAAGTCATAATTATGAGATACAAAGTCATAATTATGACTTGCTATCTCATAATTATGACTTTTTATCTCATAATTATGAGATAAAAAGTCATAATTATGAGATACAAAGTCATAATTATGAGATACAAAGTCATAATTATGAGATAGCAAGTCATAATTATGACTTTTTATCTCATAATTATGACTTACGATCTCATAATTATGAGATAAAAAGTCATAATTATGACTTTTTATCTCATAATTATGACTTTGTATCTCATAATTATGACCTTTTATCTCATAATTATGACTTACGATCTCATAATTATGAGATACAAAGTCATAATTATGACTTTTTATCTCATAATTATGAGATCGTAAGTCATAATTATGAGATAAAAAGTCATAATTATGACTTGCTATCTCATAATTATGACTTTTTATCTCATAATTATGAGATAAAAAGTCATAATTATGAGATACAAGTCATAATTATGACTTTTTATCTCATAATTATGAGATCGTAAGTCATAATTATGAGATAAAAAGTCATAATTATGACTTGCTATCTCATAATTATGACTTTTTAATCTCATAATTATGAGATAAAAAGTCATAATTATGAGATAAAAAGTCATAATTATGAGATACAAAGTCATAATTATGAGTTACAAAGTCATAATTATGAGATAGCAAGTCATAATTATGAGATAGCAAGTCATAATTATGAGATACAAAGTTATAATTATGAGATACAAAGTCATAATTATGACTTTTTATCTCATAATTATGAGATCGTAAGTCATAATTATGAGATACAAAGTCATAATTATGAGATAGCAAGTCATAATTATGAGATACCACACATACCACACATACCACAGCAGACACATGTTGCGGGAGACAGCCTATGAATACCTGTCTTGCACTCTGCCAATGTTCCTGAATTAAGGTAAGCATTGTTTTACTGAGCGTAATATTAACGTATTAGTATGTACTAAACGATCCGTTTCTTTTGTGAAAGCTCAATCACGGTTCAAATCTCGTTAATTTTACAAAGAAAATACACCTACGTGTGCGGCGCTGCCTCTGTTACCTTTGCTAATGTTAGCTAACTGGCTGGTGATCGTTCGTCAGATCCCACTCATGTTAACGTGAAATACAAGCATCAAAAAGACGCTATTGTAAGTTTTCTGGTCTCATTATTAATGACCATTTGATGTGCAGTGATGTACACAGAGGCTGCAGTTGTTGTCACTGTCGAGTTATCTGTGATGCTAATCGCTCGCTCATTTTACTCTTACTGAGCTCGGAGAATGATGCTTCTGTGTGGCTTAGAAGCAGCTGGTCGTATATCAGTGGGAATGTAAATATAACACGATTTTATTTATGGAGCGTCAGATTGCAACTCTTAAATATTTTTTGCCGCATTGCTGCTTGCTTTTCAAAAGCACATAGAAGCTAACTTGACTTAACAAGCACTAGGTTCGACAGTATTTATTGCTGCTGCAGTGGGATGACAACCGACTTTAAGTTGAACTAAACTGCATCTGATGATCAGCCTGTATAACATGTAAAGATTAACGAGTTTTTGTATTTATACCTCTGCAAACAACATGTCGTGTATGTACTTCTTAATTATACATGTCATGTAAATAGTTGTTCAAGTTTATGCAACTGAACTGTGTGCACATTAGCCAAAAATGTATTGTATTTGGGGCTGTAGCTTATGAGGCTGAATGTGGTTGTGTTGCTTGGAGTACATATGCTATGCAAATGTAAAACTTGCCATCAGTGTGCCTTTTAAATCAGCCCTTCACTACTGATGGCAGTACATTGTGGGCACATCACACTTGTAAAGTAAATAGTCAATGAAACTGCATAGATATCATTGTATTTCTGATTCCTGCTTCATTGAAATCAATTAACTAAGTTCCGTTACAGTGTATTGATGCTATATTTATGTTCAACTTTGTTCAACTTTTAGTACATCTACCCAAAAGTTCACCCTACTGAGGGAGAATAATCCTGTGACCTGGATGTAATTGCAGGTAAATTATGGTTGTTGTTTTTTTTAAAACTTAAATGTTACATTGTTTTCACATTTGCAAATGTGAATGCAGTGTGTTGAATAGGACTAAAGTTAGGGTCAGTTGGACAAATTATAAAATAATGCAAGAGATTAAACCAATATGCATAACTCTAAAGAAGCAAACATACAAACAATCTGTTAAATAAAGATATTCTGTGAAAATTATCGCTATGGTTCATGTGTCATATTTGCAATTAATTTAAATAGCTTTCGATTGTCTGTCCCAGGATGGATGAGCTGTGTGACTTTTTAAGGTCACGAAATGTGTCTGAGGAAACCATACAGCATCTGGAAAAGGATAAGGTAGTTAGCTTGTTAAAGGAACAATTAAAATGAATATATGTGGAAAAGAGTGATACATCTTCTACATCTGTGCTTTTTTTATCCAGCAGTACCTAATAAAATTATTTATACTTTTATAGAATAAGTATTAAATATATAGTGTATATAGTATAGTAGTTTTGTATAGTATTGATGAAGTTCTTCTCTTTTTTTTTAGATTGATTCCAGTGTCATACTGCTGATGACAGATGAACAGCTGAAAGAGTATCTGCCATCCTACGGTGACCGGCTGGCTGTTCTTGGATTTTGCAGGCAGAAGGGCAATAATTCTGTTTCCCGTAAATCAAAACTTTTTGAGCGACTGAGGGCCAAGATATCAAGAAACAGAAGTGATGGTCATGAGCATCAGTCTGAGCAAGAACCACCTCGGAATGCTCAAAAGAATGTGCGAAAAGTTGAGATAGGTTGGATGCATTTCCGTGAAGGAAAATTTTTGCAAGTAAGGACCAAAAAAGGTGGCGGTACAAGAAAAATCTCTATATCAAAGAACTGTAAAAAAAAGTGAGTTGATTGAAAAGGCAGTGGACCTGTTTTTTCCTGGTCAAAAAAACGCAGAGGGCAGCATCACAGATTTCGTAGTTGATGTTACTGATTTTCAGGAGCACTCATTAGATGAGCAGATTACAGTTGGACAACTGTATGAACAAACAAAACTACCACTCTTGCGTTTTTACTTAACAACCAAAAAGAAGGACATTAGCATTGACACACAGCCAGTCAACAGCAGTGGAACAGCTGCACAAGATTTTGAAAACATGGAACAGACATCCAGCTCTACTCACCACAATCTCAGCACAACTCTGGTAGAGGCTGAGGTACCAAATACTGTTGATGTCATATATGTAGAAAGCAGCAATGCTCTTTTAGACATAAGCAGCAATGATGTTTCCTTACTGTACCCCAATGCTGACATGAATGATTTGTCCAGTGTGCAAGAGTTTGAGGGAGCGGTTAGTGTGGATGTGTTAGAGGATAGTGGCACTGTCACATTCTCCACAGGCCATGTCTCTGTAATGGACAGTGTCAGTCTTGATGACACTTTACCACTTTCTCTGCCATCATACGGGTCTGTGCATTCTCTTCCACACCTTGATATGTTACAGGAGCCCATTGCTCAGAGGCAGAGAACAAAGAAAATTCTTGTTCTTCATCGTGGACAGATCCTTAAAGAACTTATTTCACATTTTTGTGATGAAAATGTCATGCTAGAGGATATTTCTATCCAAGTGGTACTTCCTGATGGAAGGCTGGAAAAGGCTGTTGATGCAGGCGGAGTCCTGAGAGATGTGCTTTCTGAATTTTGGCAGGATTTTTATGAGCAGTGCACACTGGGGAATGATTTTAAGGTGCCTTATCTTCGCCACGATTTTGGTCAGCAACAATGGGAAAGCATTGGTCGAATCATTGCATTTGGTTGGCAGAAAGAGAAATACCTGCCGATAAAAATTGCCCCTGTAATATTGGAACAAGCAGCCCTGGGATGTATTAAAAGTAGTCTTGTTGACAGCTTCCTCAGGTTTGTTACAGAGTCAGATAGAATGGTCTTTGAAACCTGCCGATCAGATTTTGAAGGTGTGGACCAGGAAGAGTTGCTTGAAGTAATGGATCTCTATAGCTGCCGAAGAGTGCCAACAGGTGATAATTTCAAACAACTGTTGGAGGAGCTAGCCCACCAAAAGCTGATCCAAGAACCTGCCTTTGTCATTGAGCAGTGGAGCAATGTGCTTGCAGCCTTAAGGTCAGAGCTAGAAGGCATTACAGCTGCATATGAAAATCTGCAGCCAACATTGAGAAAAGTTATGAGATCAGTTATTTACCCATCTACCATGAATGACCAGCAGAAACAAACTGGAAAGTATCTAAGCTCATACCTTAGAGAATCAGACACACAGCACCTCTCCCTTTTCCTCCGGTTTTGCACTGGATCTGATTTGTTTCTTGGTAAGAGCATCACTGTCAGCTTCACACAAATGCAAGGCCTTCAGAGACGGCCTGTTGCCCACACATGTGGATGCTACTTGGAGTTGCCAATTAATTATGACAACTACCCAGACTTCCGACATGAAATGAACAAAGTGTTGGAGAGCAGTGTGTGGATAATGGACATAGTGTAGCAAAGTTGAGTTGATTTCCCGCAAGATTTAAATGTCTTAAGAAAAAAATCCTCAAAAATATGTATTTTTTGGTTTATGTTTACATTTTCTGAGGAGGTTGTTCCCTTTGTAAAACTGGTTTTGTAGATGATTTTACTTGGCAATGTTTGAAAAGCACTCCCATATTGTTGCAATATACTTTATTTTTGCACTTCATGTCACATAAAGACATATGCATTGAAACATTTGTGTTATTTTGAACAGATAAAAATACAACAGTTGCATTGTTCTGTCAGTTCTTTCCATTATGTACAAACCTGAAAAAAATGATCACAATGCATATATGATGAAGTACTAAATATTTCTGTTTTCTACTGCAAAAATGTCAACTTTATGTTCTAAATTACACACAGACTGTATAAAAGAACTGTATGTAGTTTACAGGCTTGAAAAATGTGACTCCTGTTCAAATAATTCATAATAATTCACAAAATTTTCAATCATGCACTTGGTCAAAAAAATGTCCACAAGTTATTATGTCATCAGCTAAAATCACTCCTTATCAGTGTACTTCTGGTCCATTGAAAAATACTCCTTCATTAAGTAAATATTAGGCCTCAAAGAGACAAAAAAAACTTTTAACCAAGTATGGTCACTTTTGTTTCTAACAAATTACAAACTCTTGATTTCTAAACTGGAGTCCACAGATCAATGGGTGACATCACAGTGACTACATCCAGGCCTTTCATACAGTCTGTGATTTAACACCAATACTACAGAAGTGTGACAAAGAGGAATGTATATTTACATTTGCATTAAATCCAGATTCTTTTCTTTTTGTATTTAGTATTGTTTTTTTTCATATTCATTAGTGATAAACGCATTGATACTTATCTACCTTTTGTTATAGACAAACTTATTTACTTTGGAGCAATGCTACTTTTGGGTGAAAGAATAATATTATTGTAAATAGTGATTCTTAATTTATTCTTAGAGCTCAATCATGATCATCTGACGAAGATGTAGATAAAGGTCAGTAATTTCATACACATCATCAGACATTACCAGGTTGTACTCCGCCATAAGTTCCACACACAGGTGGAACACATCCTCATCACAAGGGTAGTCCTTAAAACAACAGTCTTCTCGACATATTTCTAACTTCATTTGATCAGCTGGCTGCAAGAAGTTCTGTACCCCATAAAGGTTTGGCACTGCATACATTATGGAAGGACGACCATTAGGAGCCCGAGGATTGTTAGTTGCTCTTATGCGATGATCATTCCAGGCAGTTACAACTTCATCAAGTTCCTCCTGAATAATGGACATAGAACGAGTGAAAAGGTTTGTTAGAAATAGCGGTGTTTATGCCATTATCTTAGGGATCAATCATTATCAATTATCACTCTGTTATATCCGTGTTGTTAACCAAGGTTTTTTGTTCGTTTTTTAAAGGATAGTATAGGGTACCTGTATTGTATTTTGGAAGCAAAACTGGATCAGTGCTTTGTCAATGAAGCTGTCAACAAAATACCCATCTGCTCTCAGCTGGTCAAAATGATCCATCCAAAACTGGGTACATTGGCTTCGCAAGGTGCACCACCATCGTTCAATCCTTTGATTGCCAGTACTTGGTCCAAGAGTAACACACTCTGCATGATTGTCATCATCACTGCTGTGCAGAAATTTTTGCATTTCTGCAATGTAGGTATTCTCAGTACCATGGTCTAACCGGACTTTTTGTGGACATCCATTGTTTTCCATCAGAGCATCTATGAAATATCCTGCGATTACACGAGGATCACTGTTGGTTTTGTAAGCTTCTAGCCATATCATTTTTCTTGAGAAGCCATCTATGCAACCATTAATACATACACACGTGGACAAAATTGTTGGTACCCCTCAGTTAAAGAAGGAAAAACCCACAATTCTCACTGAAATCACTTGAAACTCACAAAAGTAACAATAAATAAAAATTTATTGAAAATTAAATAATCAAAAACAGCCATTACTTTTGAATTGTTGATTAACATAATTATTTAAAAAAAACAAACTAATGAAACAGGCCTGGACAAAAATGATGGTACCTCTATAAAAGATTGAAAACTATTTGACCAGAGTGACATGATTAACTCAGGTGTGTCATTTAATTGACATCACAGGTGTTTCCAAACTCATAATCAGTCAGTCTGCCTATTTAAAGGGAGACAAGTAGTCACCCTGCTGTTTGGTGAAAAGGTGTGTACCACACTGAACATGGACAACAGAAAGCGAAGGAGAGAATTGTCCCAGGACATCCGAAAAAAAATTATAGACAAACATCTTAAAGGTAAAGGCTATAAGACCATCTCTAAACAGCTTGAAGTTCCTGTGACAACAGTGGCTCATATTATTCAGAAGTTCAAGACCCACGGGACAGTAGCCAACCTCCCTGGACGTGGCCGCAAGAGGAAAATTGATGACAAATTGAAGAGACGGATCGTTCGAATTGTATCCAAAGAGCCCAGAGCAACCTCCAAAGAAATTAAAGGTGAACTCCAAGGCCAAGGTACATCAGTGTCAGATCGCACCATTCGTCGTTGTTTGAGCCAAAGTGGACTTCATGGGAGACGACCAAGGAGGACACCACTGCTGAAAAAAACTCATAAAAAAGCCAGACTGGAATTTGCAAAAATGCATGTTGACAAGCCACAAAGCTTCTGGGAGAATGTCCTTTGGACAGATGAGACCAAACTGGAGCTTTTTGGTAAGGCACATCAACTCTATGTTCATAGACTCAAAAACCAAGCATACGAAGAAAAGAACACTGTCCCTACGGTGAAACATGGAGGAGGCTCAGTAATGTTTTGGGGCTGCTTTGCTGCATCTGGCACAGGGTGTCTTGAAAGTGTGCAAGGTACGATGAAATCTGAAGACTATCAAGGCATTCTGGAGAGGAATGTGCTGCCGAGTGTCAGAAAGCTTGGTCTCAGTCGCAGGTCATGGGTCTTCCAACAGGACAACGATCCAAAACACACAGCCAAAAACACCCAAGAATGGCTGAGAGAAAAGCGTTGGACTATTCTAAAGTGGCCTTCTATGAGCCCAGATCTGAATCCCATTGAACATATGTGGAAGGAGCTGAAACATGCCATTTGGAGAAGACACCCATCAAACCTGAGACAACTGGAGCTGTTTGCTCATGAGGAGTGGGCCAAAATACCTGTTGACAGCTGCAGAACGCTCATTGACAAATACAGAAATCGTTTAATTGCAGTGATTGCCTCAAAAGGTTGTGCAACAAAATATTAAGTTATGGGTACCATCATTTTTGTCCAGCCCTATTTCATTAGTTTGTTTTTTTAAATAATTATGTTAATCAACAACTCAAAAGTGATGGCTGATTTTGATTATTTAATTTTCAATAAATTTTTATTTATTGTTACTTTTGTGAGTTTCAAGTGATTTCAGTGAGAATTGTGGGTTTTTCCTTCTTTAACTGAGGGGTACCAACAATTTTGTCCACGTGTGTATGCCATAAGGCTTTAATTTGTCGTACCCATCTATGTGCCACACATAGTTTGGTCCCCGACTGACATACATACGCCTTCTTAAACGGTTGCGGGCTCGCAGATCCACACCGTTCTCATCCATAAGTCGCATCAATTGACGTACAGTTTCTCTGTCGGTAATTATGCCAGCCATCCAACATTTCTGGTGCATCCATCTGTAACCGTGCTGTTTGCCAGATGTTTGTAGCTGTTGGTGAATGAAGGATGCCACTTCAGCTTCATCTGTCTTATTACGTCTCCTCCAAAGCTGGTTCTTTTGTAGCTTTCTCTCCAGGGTCCGGAGGCTAAATTTGACATTATGTAATTCCTCCAAAACCACTAAAATTTCACGATTTGTAAATCCACGTCTGAAGTAATCTTCAATGATAGTATCCATTATGGTCTACTAAGCGCTGTCTCACCCACTTGCTTCTGTTGCTTTGGCACTTATGAGGAAACAAGCCATTGCAGGCAATTTTTGATTGTATTTATTTTCAGAGAAAGTCATAATTATGAGATACTAAGTCATAATTATGAGATAGAAAGTCATAATTATGACTTAGTATCTCATAATTATGAGATAGAAAGTCATAATTTTGAGATACTAAGTCATAATTATGAGATATAAAGTCATAATTATGAGATACTAAGTCATAATTATGAGATAGAAAGTCATAATTATGAGTTAGAAAGTCATAATTATGAGATACTAAGTTATAATTATGAGATAGCATTTGACTTTTTTTTTTCAAGTGGCGGAAACGGGCTTCCATACATCCGGGTATTTCTCGCGTACTCAATCTATTCATACTATCCACTACATACTTATTTTGACGTCACATTTAATATGAGTAGTACGTTAGTATGCGATTTCGGACACAGCCAAAGTCTATGCAATGAGACCTGCAACACTCACTGAACTGAGAGCAACCATGACTATGACCTTGACTGTGAATGCATGCAAATACCAAGGGAATTGTTTCATGATGTGTGCTATTCCATCGCTTCGAGTTGTCGGCAGTGTCTGGACCAGAACGGACATCAGTTTGAGAACAGGCAGTGACAAAACAATAGAATGATGTTTGTAAATTCTTTTACATGTTGAAAATTAAATAAATTATAATGAACACCTCATTTACATTTATTTAAAGTGTGTAAACTAGGGATGTAACGAAATGGTCAACTCACGAAACGATACAAAATACGAAACAGGGCTCACGATACGACATACTCACGATATGAAATAAAGATTGCAGAAAATCTCCAACAGTAGGACGTTATGCAAAAATCTAATTTTCTTTATTTTCTACCTTATGCAGACATACAAAAAAAATGCTGCATCAGTAAAAAACTAAATTGTAGTTCTTTTCCCCTTATTTAGACTACAGTGCAAATACAAACATAAAATCTCAATAAAAAAAGTGCTTTGTTGTTGTAACAATCAGGATAACTACATTCTTGAATGAAAAGGAAAACAAATAGCAGTCCTAGGAGCTGCAGTCTAGACCGATAAATGTCTGAAGTGAACTAGTTGTTTTAGGTTGGACTCGAGCAGAGGAACACAGTACCGAGGCAGGAATGGAGATTTTAAGAAGGTTTATTGGCAAAGGAAGTGGGTCTGGGAGTGAGTTCAGAATCCACCTGGAGTTTCGTCTGGTTCTGAAGAGGGGGAGCCGGGGATCGGCGGCCGTCGTCGGTTCCGTGGAGGGAGTCGAGTGTGGCGGCAGATGGTTATGGGATCCCTGGCGGCGGCGGGGCTTGGTTTGGGGACGGAGATCCGGGAGGGATGGCGTCGCGGGAGAAGGAAGGGCAGACGTAGATGGTCCAGGCGGGGATGAGAAACGAACCAGCTGATCGGAGGCAGGTGTATCCGGGGGGGCACCAGGAGGGGGGAAACCAGGAGGGGATCCGGAGGGATTTTGACGTCAGGAAGGTCCAAATGGGGAGAACAAGCAGAGCACGGCAGGCAGGAGTCTGGACAGCCGGTCGGGTCTGTCAAGTACAACAATCTGGCGGAGAATGGAGGAGTGAACCGGTCTTTTGTAGCAGAGGCAGGTGATTAGTGGAATGATCTTCAGCTGTCCAGACTCCCACGCTGATTGAGTGGCGGCAGCTTGACTGTGCTTCACTCAGAGTGCTGCTGGAGAGAGAGAGAGAAAGAGAGAGGGAGAAAGGGAGATGGAGAGGGAGAGGAAAAGTGGGAGATAGATGGGAAAAAGGTATTTGGATGCCAGATAGGGAGAGGGTGAGAAGAGGGCTCTGACACTAGTTGTACTCGCCGCAGTATACGGCAAACTGTAGCATATTTTGCACACGGTTTTTGTTTTATCTGCAATCTTCTCACTGTTCTCTCGTCGTTTACATAGGAAGCCACAACCGATTTGTTTGACGAAGGAGCGTCAGCGAATTCCTCAACCTCATCTTCCTCCATTTTGAAGCGAGTGTTTTGCTACGGTAGGCAAGGAGGGTCAAAAATCATCAGTCTCAGTGGTGCATGGCACCCCTTCGTGTTTTTATTTCGTCTTTTTATTTCGTGCGTCTTTGAATTTTATTTCGTCATTTTTTAATTTCGCAAAATTTCGTGGCATGAAATTTCGTTACACCCCAAGTGTCTACATTTTTTGGGACGCCCTGTATACATACATACAAAACAATAGAATCCATCCATCCATCCTCTATACACCGCTTTATCCTCACTAGGGTTGCGGAGGGTGCTGGAGCCTATCCCAGCTCACTCGGGCGAAGGCAGGGGACACCCTTGACAGGTCGCCAGTCTGTCGCAAGGCTACATATACAGACACCCAATCACTCTCGCATTCACACCTACAGGCAATTTAGAGTAATCAATTAACCTCAGCATATTTTTGGACTTTGGGAGGAAGCCGGAGTGCCCGGAGAAAACCCACGCACACACAGGGAGTACATGCAAACTCCATGCAGAAAGATCCCAGACCCAAGCCGGGATTTGAACCAGGGATCTTCTTGCTGCAAGGCGAAAGTGCTAACCACTACGACACTGTGCAGCCCACAAAACAGTAGAATTAGGTTTGTAAATTCTTTTACATGTTGAAAATTAAATAAATTATAATAAACGCCTAGTTTACAATTATTTAAAGTGTGTATACATTTTTTTGGAAACCCTATATATATATATATATATATATATATATATATATATATACAGGTAAAAGCCAGAAAATTAGAATATTTTCATAAACTTGATTTATTTCCGTAATTGCGAACAAAAGGTATAACTTTTACATTATATGTAATCATTGCACGCAGACTGATGCACTTCAAATGTTTATTTATTTAATTTTGATGATCATAGGTGGCAACAAATGAAAATCCGACATTCCGTGGGTCAGAAAATTAGAATATTACCTGAGGCCAATACAAAAACAGGATTTGTAGAAATGTTGGCCAACTGAAAAGTATGAACGTGAAAAATATGAGCATGTACAGTACTCAATACTTGGTTGGAGCTCCTTTTGCCTCAATGACTGCATTAATGCGGCGTGGCATGGAGTCGATCAGTTTCTGGCACTGCTCAGGTGTTATGAGAGCCCAGGTTGCTTTGATAGTGGCCTTCAGCTCTTCTGCATTTTTGGGTCTGGCATTCTGCATCTTCCTCTTAACAATACCCCACAGATTTTCGATGGGGCTAAGGTCGGGCGAGTTGGCTGGCCAATTGAGTACAGAAATATCATGGTCCTTAAACCAGGCACTGGTAGATTTGGCACTGTGTGCAGGCGCCAAGTCCTGTTGGAACATAAAATCCCCACCTCCATAAAGCAGGTCAGCAGCAGGAAGCATGAAGTGCTCTAAAACTTGCTGGTAGACGGCTGCGTTGACCTTGGATCTCAGGAAACAGAGTGGACCGACACCAGCAGATGACATGGCACCCCAAACCATCACTGATGGTGGAAACTTCACACTAGACTTCAGGCAACGTGGATCCTGTGCCTCTCCTGTCCTCCTCCAGACTCTGGGACCTCGATTTCCAAAGGCAATGCAAAATTTGCTTTCATCAGAAAACATAACTTTGGACCACTCAGCTGCAGTCCAGCTCTTTTTTTCCTTAGCCCAGGTGAGACGCTTTGCGCGCTGTTTCTTGTTCAAAAGAGGCTTGACACGAGGTATGCGGCAGTTGAAACCCATGTCTTTCATGCGTCTCTTGGTGGTGGATTTTGAAGCACTGACTCCTGCAGCAGTCCAGTCCTTGTGAATCTCCCCCACATTTTTGAATGGGTTTTTTTTCACAATCTTCACCAGGGCGCGGTGATCCCTGTCGCTTGTACACTTTTTCCTACCACAGTTTTTCCTACCCTTTGCCTCTCCATTAATGTGTTTGGACACAGAGCTTTGAGAACAGCCAACCTTTTCAGCAATAACCTTTTGAGTCTTGCCCTCCTTGTGCAATGTGTCAATGGTTGCCTTTTGGACAGCTGTCAAATCTGAAGTCTTCCCCATGTTTGTGTAAGCTTCAGAACTGGACTGAGAGACCATTTAAAGCCCTTTGCAGGTGTTTTGAGTTAATCAGCTGGTTAGTGGGTGGCACCAGGTGTCTTCAAACTTGACCCATTTCACAATATTCTAATTTTCTGACCCACGGAATGTCGGATTTTCATTTGTTGCCACCTATGATCATCAAAATTAAATAAATAAACATTTGAAGTGCATCAGTCTGCGTGCAATGATTACATATAATGTAAAAGTTATACCTTTTGTTCGCAATTACGGAAATAAATCAAGTTTATGAAAATATTCTAATTTTCTGGCTTTTACCTGTATATATATATATTACCCTTTTGCAAACACTTTTCTTTGATTATTGACTTACATTAGATGTGATCTTTGCATACGGTATGTAGGAATTTTCCAAAGGCCTCTGGAATTCCTGAGCTGATCAAACTCAGATAAGCTCTCTCTCCTCTTCAGCACTGACCAACACCCATCTCTACAGGAAGATTGAGACATTTGTATTTCTGTAGGTTTTCATTCACAGAAGGATGGAGCTCCTGTGAACATTGAACACCTGGAGGAACCTTTTCTTTTTGATGGACAAGGATTTTCACCTTTATGCTATGGATGTGTGGTTTAATGAACTCTCATTCTAAAATCCCTTTTCAGCTCTAGGAGACTCTCTTCAGGAGACACCTCTACATTCCATCGGGTTCAAATAACGGGTCGTAAAGTTTTATGACCTGCTGCAGAAGGCTGGCACAGAGTGACACTCTCTTTAGCTGAAGGAACTGAACATCTTCAAAGTTCATATTTCTGAGATTTATTTTGTTCTTTCCTGATTACCAAAGTTATCGTGAGATTATGTTGTACATCATATCCAAAATTGAAACTCCTACCTCTTACAGAAGCCTAGATATCAAAATGCCTGGTTAATTGATCTCTCCCACAGGATTTTGGAATGAATTCCAGTATTAACCTCTGAATTTCCTCTCAATTTAGGTTGAATGACGACCATTGTATTTACTTATTACCAAATGTCTGACTTATTATATTTTCACTGTGATATATATTTTTAATGTCATAAACATAAGCATATAGTTATGAATGGAATAATTCACATACTTTTACACACGTTTCCCTTTGACACAACTGAATATGGTGAGATAGACAGATCGTTTACCCGTTTAATGTCACATACTTTTTATCCATTTTGGATCATCTCCTTTCTCTGTGAGAACAAAGGAACTGCTGTCGCTAGGCAACTCGCACTGAAAGTTTCTCTCTCCGCCTTGAGGTCCTCCCATGACCCTCTTGGCCGATATAAGCCAGACAACGCCCAGTCCCCTCCCTCTTACCCTCTCCTTCCGTCTCTGGGACCCATGTCTGGGTCTCTCCTTATTTTCTTCTAAAAGCACGTTTTTTTTTTTCCTATCTCTTAAAGTTCTAAGTTCCAAAGTTTTACTATTTTATCCTTTTTACTTTTGTAACTTAAGTAGACATATTTGCTCACGTTCAATGCCGAATTTATTCTTTTATTCGTGATTTTTGACAGAGAACCGATTAAGCACCAGCATTTATTTTTCTTAATTTTGGCAGTTCTTCATCAAACATCCATTTTTCTTGGCTAAAGCCTGAGAGCCATCATTTTAATTCAAGTGACTCTTCATCAACCGGGCTCCATTCAGCTGTGCACACCGGAAATCTTCTGGACCAGATTTCCGGGTCCGGAACCAATCACTGACGGCAGGACATCAATGCTTTGCCATAACGACGATACTACGCACAGAACCAGCAAGTCCAGTGCGTTTGAAGCGTCCGCTGAAGGCTAGCAAGGTCCCAGCCAGGAGTCAACTCCGACAGATGGTTCTGTTACAGTAAGACCCAGCTGACTTCTCTGCCTGATCAGGGGTTTGATGTACTAACTGCTAGATTAATTAAATCCGCCATTTATTCTTTTACAAATCATTAATTTTAATCCAAATTACCGTTATCTAGTCAGGGTAGCTATCTGGCTTCTCCTCACCATACTATGCTTTGAACACACACACACACACAAACAAACAAACCTCACTCCACTCGCCACACACTCCCACATCTCTCTCTCACACACACACACACACACACACACACGTTTGTACTTCTATCTTAGTGAGGACATCCATAAGCGTAATGCATTTCCTAGAGCCTTACCCTAACCTTAACCATCACAACTGATTGCCTAAACTTAATCCTTACCCTAACCCTAACCAAACCTCAATTCATACCTGTTCTCTAAAAACAAGTCTTCACCCTCAAACATGGCTGTTTCAAAGTGAGGACCGGCCAAAATGTCCTCACTTTGTAAAAATGTCCTCACTTTGATAGTTAAATGCAGAAAATGGTTCTCACAATGTAGCAAGTACAAGTACACACACACACACACACACACACACACATCTGCATTGTATATAGTTAACTTGTCATTATTTTAATAGGATAGTCAATAAATGCTTCATTTTAGACCAAATTACAGATTTGAGTGTTTCATTGTGCAAGAATGTGGTCCCTTTGACGAGGATTCAAACCTTTTGATATGAGATTGATCAAATTTTATATAAATATTAATTTTTTTAGTGATGCTAATTAATTAATTTCCTTAGGAATCTAGGGTGGTGCCCCTATTAATAACGAGAGCGAAATCATAACGTAGATCTCCTACAGGTGAGATGGGGAACCTGACATCCAGCACCATAATCATAAACACAGGCATGCCACAGGGGTTTGTGCTCAGTCCAGCACTTTTCACCCTCTTCACCATGGACTGTGTCCCCACACACTTCTCCAACACCCTGATAAAGTTTGCCGATGATACCACAGTGGTAGGCCTTATCAGGGACAACAATGAGACCTGGTACAGACAGGAGGTCCAACATCTGGTAGGGTGGTGTGCAGACAACGACCTGGTCGTATTTTACCGGGTTTTTATGTTTTCTTTTAATGTAAAGCACTTTGTGATTTTTATACCTGTGAAAAGTGCTATATAAATTAACTTCACTTACTTACGTAACTTTACTTGGTCCTCATCACCACCAAAACAAAGGAAGTCATCTTAGACTTCAGGAGGACCAAAAGAGTTGTGCAGTCCCCACTCCATATCAGAGGAGAAGAGGTAGAGAGGGTGGACTCAGTCAGATTCCTTGGCATGCAAATTACCAAGGATCTGACATGGACAAAAGACACCTCCAAAGTGGTGAAAAAATCCCAGCAGAGGATATTCTTCCTGAGGAAGCTGAAGCAGGCTAGTCTGGCCCCACAGCTGTTCAGAAACTTCTACAGAAGCACCATGGAGAGCATCCTCTGCCAGGGCTGCACAGTGTGGTACAGTTCCTGCACAGCAAAACACAGACAGGATCTGTCCCGAGTGGTAAAGGTGGCACAGAAGATCGTGGGAGCTGAGCTCCCAAACCTGGACTCTCTGTACAGTACGCGCATGCAGAGAAGAACATGGGCCATCTGCATGGACATCAGCCACCCAGGACACTCCCTGTTTGTCCCCCTGCCGTCATGGAGGAGATACCGGTCCATCAGAACACAGACTACCAGGCTGAGAAACAGCTTCTTCCCCAGAGCTGTTGCCTCCATTACACCACAACATCTCCTCCCTCCCCCATCCTCCTGCTCTCAAACAGAGACTCACTGATGGACAATAATCATCTTCATGTGCAATAATCATTCATACCATGCATTTCACTTGAATCAGACACTCTAAAACAGATGTTTACGGTGGCCGACAGGTGCAAACGCACTGCAAATGGCAAAAGTGCTGCAATCACAGAAATGATCCAAAACCAAAAACTCACAACACATAAAACATATGCAAGAAAAAATGCTGCAAGAGAAACATGATGCAATCACAGAAACGACGCAGAAGCAGACTTGCAAAATCACGAAACAAATGCAAACGAAAAATGCTGCAAATATATTAAAACACACTGTCACGTGAAGGACAGGTGTGAACCCATGCAAGCAGCCAGACAGACAGGCAGGGGATTTGAAGAAAACCAGGTTTAATTAATGAAACTGAAATTAACACTCAAAAATGCAGATGCACTGGAACAAACAGAGAGGTAATCCAAACTAAACAAAAAGCGACGAACCAAATCGGCCGTGGTGAGAATTAAATTAAATAACAGAACCAAGGGCGGACCCGAAGGCCGAGGAAAAACTAAACATAAATCAAAAACTAACCTAAAAGGTAACTCACAAAAGTCAAGCCATGGGGAAACGGAGTCGGAGGTGGGCAGAGACTGAGAAGCAGACGGGGAACTGGGTGCAAACGGAGCAGCAGTAATTACAGGCGAGTCAGACACTAATATCCAGTAAGTGGGAGATGCATAGCGGAGAATAGTCCGAACGGAACAGACAGAGTCCAAGCAGGATGACTGACAGAGGAGCGTGTTCATGAGCGGGGAGAGTAGTCCAATGCTGCAGCGCTGAGCAACGTCTCGAGTTCTGTTTTATGCAGCGCTGATCAGTAATTACTGCCGGCTGCGTCCTCAGCGCAGCCGCTCGTCATGAAAGTAATTAATCAGTTTGCCGTAGCAAGAGGGCGTGACACACACATAAGACAGCCTTCAAGCATTGAGTCACGTTTTACTGCCACCGGGGTAAAAAAATTCTGTAAGGAATACTTTTCCACGCTTTCAAATTATAAAAGTTGTTTCTAGGGTAAAAAATTGTCTACTTTCTGATGGAAGCATCATATTTTATCTCAATTGTATGCTTACATCATTTTTGTGGCCATTTATGGCAAAAAAAAAAAGGCAAAAAATGATGATTTTCGGTGACAAAAAATTTTGTACTTTGATATGGAAGCAGTAAATCCTGTGTTAATGCTTCTTTGATAAGGTATTTTAAGGTCCCTTTCCCTTGTTCATGTTGTGTGCTTTAATTTGGAACCCAGTTTTAAGGCTTGCAGGTATTCCAAGGTGTTTTTCAGTACCTGTGTTTACAGAGGGTGCAGTGACAAAATCATTTGCTATATTTCAAGTTTAAGGTAAGAAGTTACCATATATTTCATATTATTGGAAGGACTATAACAGTTATATGCAAGTGTTATATACCATTTGATTCTCTAGGACCTGGCAAAAATGATGATGTGCAGCAACAAATATTTTATTAAGTCAGCTAAGAGCACACAAGCAAAATACTAACCCACCCTGTTGAAATTCTTGATTTGTAAAAAAAATTATTGATCCTCGTTAAAAAACTAACACTTGGGCAATTTTGACCATACAGCTTCAAAAATCAATCCCAGTATACTTTAAAATGTTGTGCAGATGGTGATTATATTATTTTGTTGATTTTGATGCTCAGAAACAAGTGTTAGTTTTTATAACATGGAATTTTACATCTTTTTTTTAATTTCCGCCTGGCAAATTTTGGGGTATTAAGGTGTTTTGTATTCCTTTTGTTACTTTCTCACTGCTTGACTCTACTAAATATAGTTAAGAAATCTTTGTTAAAGGGGAACTTCGTTTTTTTTTTCAACCTGGGGTCTGTTTTCATAAGTCATTTCATACATGAGTGATGGAGAAATGAATTTTCGACATAGCACTCCCAGGAGGCACTGGCAGATCTGAGAAGTGACTGATGATTAGTAAATATACATGACCTTTGTATGGACTCTTTAAGATGTTCAGTCAGTAAATGGTATAGTTAAAGCAAGGTTTTCCATGTATTCAAAACACAGTACTTATAAATGTCAGGAATATGAATGCTAATGTTTTCGTCAATTTCCACCTGAAGTGTCTGAGGAAAAAATGGCTGTAGCTCAAAAGTGGTTAGAGATTTTGCATTTTTGATTTCAAATCAGAATTCCTGAGAAAATTTTACAATACAAAATTTATGTTTTAAATTTCCAACGGAAAGTCGAAAAAATGGTCATTTTGGCAGTGAAATGTGACTCAAAGCTTGAACCCTGTCATAAACCCCCAAAACAACGGCAAGAGAAAAACGCTGCCAATTCAATCCACAACAGAAGTGCACCAGACACGAAGTAGAAGAAGAAGAAGAAGGAGAAGAAGACGTACCTTTTCAATCTGTGTATGGTTCATTCATTAGTTTTTCCGTTTCAAAATAAAATCTAAAAAACCAATAAACCGCGTTGTTTTTTTGTTTTTCAGTTTTTAAAACTGAAAATATATATACACTGCTCAAAAAATTAAAGGAACAGTTTTTAATCTAAGTATTGCATCAAATCAGTGAAACGTGGAATACTGATCTGGTCAAGTAAGTAACTGAGGGGCTTTTTAGTCAGTTTCAGCTGCTTTGGTGTTCATAAAATTAACAACAGATGCACTAGAGGGGTAACAATGAGACAACCTGCAAAACAGGAATGAGTTTACAGGTGAAGGCCACTGACATTTTTTTTCCTTCCTAATGTTTTCAGACAGTTTTTCACTTGTTTTGCATTTGGCTAGGGCATGCATTGATGGCACATCAATGCATGCCATTGCCAGAAGGTTGCCTCCCCACATATATATATATATATATATATATATATATATATATATATATATATATATATATATATATATATATATGCAGTAGCAGCTGTGGGGCCTTACTGTTCATGGCTCAGGGGTTTCGGGGATGTGTAAACCCCTTAGGTGGGGGCTATGCTTGTGTGGCCGCTAGGGTCGCTGCGGGGAGTGACTGTGTTCCGGGTGGGGGGGACCGCTAGGCATCATGGGAAGTTGTGTGTTCTTTGGGATTGTTTTATGGGGTTATTTGTGTGTTTGAGACGTTCTTTTATTACTGGTCGCTTTTAGTTGTTTCAATTCTACGTTCTGAGTTCATTTTGTGTATTCATTGTTTTCAAGTTGTGCCGTGACTCAGGGGGGTTGTTGGGGGAGTGACCTCGGCCTGCAAGCCGGTACAGTGGGTGTGAGTTCCTGAGTGCTTATCATGTGTGACAATAAAGTCCAGGTGTGTTAACTGCAAGATCTCTCGTTATTCCTGCCTTAAGTCGCCACTCAGTGCTACAATATATATATTTAATACTTTTTGTACAGCTGTTCGTTGTGTTACTATACTATGTTATTTTTATTTTTGGAAGTGCCAACAAAGTTTTGTCGCAGAAATGCTTTAACAATAAATATCCTTGAATCAATATCTGGTCTGGCCCATGGACTAATGTCTTTTTCGGGGAGTGAGGCCGGGTTGAACAGAGCAGGGGAGCAGGGCTGACACCGTGCAGATTTCATGCATAAGGCACATGAGAAAAGAAATGCTTTTACACTGAATTTAAAACTGTCTACGTTTGGTGAAAGTCTAATCTCCACTGGCAGTGTTTTCTACTTGTTTGCAACATAACAGCTACACTGCAAAAACTCAGTCTTATCCAAGTGTATTTGTCTTATTTTTAGTCAAAATGTCTTATCCTGCTTGATTTAAGATAAATTCACTTAACAAGGGACATTTCAGCAGGATGGAGTTGGATTTAAGAATGCGCTTTAAATGCCTTACGTCAAACAATCTTGAAATGATCTTGTTTTGAGTTGTATTTTACAAGAAAACTCAGTGAGTTTAATACATCTCAAATTAGGAGGTTACATGAAAGCAAAAATCTATTTTTGAGTGGAAAAAAAAAATTTTTTTAAGCATGTCTGGCTTATTTTAAGACACCTAAGCTTTATACCTAAAATATAGCTTCAAATAAGTTTTCACAGCTAATTTTAAGCTCTCAATATTCTAATTATCATGTCTTATTTCAAGAAATCTTACAAGCCATTTTTCACTTGTTCTTTTGGCAGATTTGTTCCTTCATTGTTCATTGTTCCTTCATTGAGTGGCAGGCTCGCTCCATCACGTTGCGATCACCAACCAATCAGGATAACTGTAAAGAGACAAATGCCCGAGGCAAATGCAGGGAGTGGATTCTACAGTGAGACACTGAAATGAATGCTCGCAATGATAATTAATTGTGCGTCTCAACAAAACTAACCAGACAAGAACACCATCAGATTTGTTGTTATGTAGAAAGAAGAGGTTCAGAACAGATAAAGGCAGAAGCATCGGATCTGAATCTCTGCTTGTAAAATCACAGGTAGGAAGAATTTGCATGTTTTATTGCTTAAAGTTCTTTATGTCTATATATCAATCAAATGAACAAATTTTATCCCACAGATTGTTTACCAGTTATTAAAAAGGAGGTTTTATTTTTAAGTATTCAACAAGAAATCCTGTGATGTATATTGTATGCTAGCACTGTAACCTCAAATTGTATATTGGTGTATAGTGGAAATGTTAGTCAGTCAGTTGCATCCGACGGTATCGGTGACACAAATTAAGTTCTTCATCCAGCTCCCTCTGTCCAACATTGTAGTCAAAAGTCCTTTGCAGACCAGTGTCTTCTTCTAGTACCTTCCTTATTGTTGTGCTAGGACTGCCAACCCTTTTGACAGCATCAAATTTCCACAGCAGTTCTCGACCAGCTGCTTCGCTGTGTCTCACCACATGTCCAGCCAAGGCTAGTCTACGTTGCCTAATGATGGTTGACAACCCTGTATGTGGACCATACAGCGACTTGTTGAGATGCGATTTTCAGGAGATGTTTTGTACCTTCCGTAGCATTCTGGTATGAGTCCCATTAATTCTTTCTGAGAGAGTCTTCGTTAGTGACCAGGAATCAGATCCATGGAGAAAGATGGATTCCACTGATGCCTTGAAAACTCTCATTTTGGTTGTTTTAATCGATAACCATAGTTTTGACAGAGAGTTAAATGCTCCCCAAGCTTTACCAATTAAAATGTTAGAACTGTAGAGGTAAACAGCCCTTAACTTGCTTATACCAGTTTCAAAAGTAATAATTAGTTATATTTAGTGGAGCTACTCAGTTATCATATTTAGATGGGAATTACTACTACAACATCTGATTACAAATACTAAAACAATTGGGATTTCTAAGAGAACTAAATGCACAAACAGAACATGTTGCTTGATGTAAGTCACTTGAAGAACCAGTTTTCTTTACTCTTTACAGGAGATACCAAAGATGAGTAAGTAATTACTTCCAAGTGTTTTGAAAGAACAGGTATAACCACCACACCTTAATGATAAACTTCAACATAGACTGCTAAAGGACAAGCAACAGTTTCCCAGCACTCACAGAATACTTCACTTCTGTGTATTGGTACAAACATCCCTCAAATTAAAAGCATGAACTTAGTTTTACATTCACCTTTATGTTTCATGACTGTAACTAAAAAAATTATGACAGATCTTTGCTCAGTATTTCCAGGGGTAAGGCAGCAAAAAAATGAATTGTAAATTTTCAAAATGCTGACAACTAATTAAGAACAAACATACAGCTATACTCAATACTGTAACCTAAGTGATATCTTATCCTTGTAAAAGCTGAACTTCTAGTTTGGAAACTTTTTGACTAACATAAATGTACAGTTATGTGAAGAAGCAGCACGTTATTTAAACTTTAGAAGTCTGAAAGGTACAGCTTGCCTCCGAATTTTCTTTTGTTTCTTTTCTGCTTTTAAAATTGTGCTTTATTAATGACATTATTTTTGATTGCATGCTATCACCATAAACAGTCAATATCAACAATAATATTCATGTAAACATGACTTTTGCTTTATGATGATCGTTTTACCTTCATATATGTGGGAAGGGTTTGACAGAAGAATGGATGTGTTCATATGATTTCTTCCTTTTTTCCAGGCGCAATATGGACTAATCTGCCTGACTTCATAATGAAAGGAACTTGTGGACACATTTTTAAACATTACTGCAAATACATTTATCAAAGCTTTGTAGCATGTAGCAAAGAGCAGAAACACAACTACATTGGTGTCACAGAACATAGTCTCCATTGCACATTTTGAGCTTAAATTTTTGATTTAAGTCTGAGCAAGTGACAATCAGATCCATAGTGCATATGTCATGATATTTTAGTGATTTATTTCTTAATCTTAGACACAAAATGTTTCACAGACAGAAAAAAATACATTAATGACTGTGAAATACATTTGAAGACTAATATAAGTTGCAGTTGGACAACATACAGAAATCACACTATAAAAGCATCGCGGTTGAAGTCCTCTAAAATAATGCCGCTACTGAAACGAGTTCGACTGTCCCTGTTGTTGAAGCTCACTGTTGTCCTGGGATCAGTGTGGATGCTTTCATTACTCAATGAACTGAGAACAGACTGGAGTCTTACCTACAACTGGCGGGAGTATACAGATGTGGATGGCGGTCCAGAGAAAGAGTGCAACTGTGCTGCAATCCTACAGGGAGAGACGGAGGCTCTAAAAAAGGCCAGATCACTGGTCCTCACGAAAGACTTCCACAAGAGCATTGACATTCCTGATGAGCATTACATCAATGCAACCAAAGACTGCAGGTGTGTGGCTTTAAAACACTGCCTTCAGTAACTGTTGAACTCTGAGTCATTACTGAAATGTTTTGAGTTGAAGTAAAATCCTTGAGTAGCATTTGTTGTTCAATTTTGTGCTTTTGCAGGAACTTTAAGTTAAGCAGGAAATACTTGACATTCCCATTAAGCAAAGAAGAGGAGGACTTTCCTCTGGCTTACTCTATGGTGGTCCATCACAAGGTATGAAAACTCAGAAGTCTGAATTCAAATTTATACAAACTTTAAAGGCTGTGCAGTAGGTCTACAGTATAGCTGTATAACGTTTTCCTTGACTGTGGAGGAAGTGTAACGTTTGGAAAACTGTCCTTCAGGATGAAGGTTGTAATTGACATGTAATAACTGGCTGTGAAATTTTGAATTAAATGTAAAACTTGAAAGTGGACATTTGAAGGTACAGGGATCGAATAAATGACTCAGTTGAGCTGCATTATAGGAAATGTCAAATCCATCTTTTGTGGAACTTGTCACATCATTCAGGGAGTACCCCTTTAAACTGATGCACAAATGAAGCAAATCATTCAATCACTGATTGTTTTTTCTCTCCATTTACTTCAGGTGCAGAATTTTGAGAGACTACTGCGAGCTATTTATGCACCTCAAAATATTTATTGTGTCCATGTGGACAAGAAATCAGAGACCTCAGTCTTTGCTGCCATCATGGCCATCACCTCCTGTTTTCCAAACGTCTTCATGGTCACACGGCCTGTCACTGTGGTCTATGGTGGCTGGACACGAGTCCAGGCTGACCTTAACTGTATGGCTGATCTTTATAATCTCAGCACAGAATGGAAATACTTCATCAACGTTTGTGGCCAGGATTTCCCTCTGAAAACCAATTTCGAGATAGTACGGATGTTGCGTTCATTGAAAGGTCAGAACATCATGGAGTCAGAAAAAATGCCAGCGCGAAAGAAACGGAGGGTGACATATGTTCACCAGGTTGTTAATGGGCAAGTTCAGGTAATTCGTTTGGAGATTTTTTTTTTTACATACCTAAATAGAGGAAGTACCTTTGTCATTGTAGAAATGTTCTATACAGACTGACCTCACTGACTGTCACCATAATAATAATGTACTATGTCAACTTTTTCAGAGGACAAAAAAACTAAAGGAGCCACCTCCCTTCAACCTGCCCATTTTGTCAGGAAGTGCCTACATTGTGGTCTGTCGAGGTTACATCCGCAGTGTGTTGGAAGATGATCGAATACAGACGCTGATAGAGTGGGGGAAAGACACCTACAGTCCCGATGAGTTTCTCTGGGCAACCATTCAACGAATGCCTGGTGTTCCTGGTTCATTGAGGCCCCATACTAAATACGATATGTCAGATATGAATGCAATTGCTCGACTGGTGAAGTGGCAGTGGCATGAGGGTCCATATGGTTTCCTGGATGCAGTGTATTCAAAATGTCATGGTCACCATGTGAGGGGAGTATGTGTGTATGGTGTTGGAGACCTGCAATGGATCATTTCTCAGCCTCACCTCTTTGCCAACAAGTTTGACGCCAACAAAGATTCCATTGCCATCTACTGCTTGGAGAAATATCTGAGACAAAAGGCACTGGCTGAGTTACATTAGGTGGAGGTTTCTGTGGCAGCCCAGAATCAGTCAGAGAAGGGAGTGGTTGACTCGTGACAATGCTTAAGTGGGTGGTACATGCCAAAGTAGCAGGAATCAATGTTTCCCAACAGAAAATTGCAGTGTAACAAGAAAATCAATTACTCAATTCACTCTCTAGTGGACAGACATCATATTTTATTTGTATAAATCTTGTAATCATCAACCATGTACACAACTTTTTAGGGATATGCTGATAGTTATTAAGTTGGAGAATACTAGATATGCTGTACATTTCCAAGGTTACACTGACATGGCAATCTTTCCTTAGATGTGTTGATATTTTAGGTTCTGATAGTGTGATAACCAGTGTGGATTTTGTCTTTGGTATATATGTATTTATGTGTAATAACAGTTTTGGAACAAGAACAACAAAAAGGATCATTGATATGTTAGTGCCTGAGATAATAGGGTGCATTGTTCTGGCCTCCTGACACCTTCCTGTTGATTTTTTTTGTTTGTTACGTAATTCTTATATTCGTCTTTCTTTGCATAGTTTCTGATGTATATCCTGTGAATGTCATGTATGGGTGGAGGGAGGGGGATATTTATTTGTCCAACTGTATTTATACACTTCTTCTTCTTCTTCTTCTTTTCCTTTTGGCTTTTCCCTTCAGGGGTCGCCACAGCGAATCAATTGCCTCCATCTAACCCTGTCTTCTGCATCCTCTTCTCTCACACCAACTACCTTCATGTCCTCTTTAACCACATCCATAAACCTCCTCTTTGGTCTTCCTCTAGGCCTCCTGCCTGGCAGTGGGAAACTCAGCATCCTTCTACCAATATATTCACTCTCTCTCCTCTGGACATGTCTGAACCATCTCAGTCTGGCCTCTCTGACTTTATCTCCAAAGCCTCTAACATGATGTACTCATTCCTGGTCTTATCCATCCTGGTCACTCCCAAAGAGAACCTCAGCATCTTCACTTCTGCTACCTCCAGCTCTGCCTCCTGTCTTTTCCCCAGGGACACTGTCTCCAGACCAAACAACATGGCTGGTCTCACCACAGTTTTGTAAACCTTTCCTTTCATTTTAGCTGAAACTCTTCTATCACACATCACACCTGACACTTTTCTCCAGCCGTTCCAGTCTGCCTGTACACGCTTCTTCACCTCTTTTCCACACTCTCCATTGCTCTGGACTGTTGACCCTAAGTACTTAAAATCCTCCACCTTCTTGATCTCTTCTCCCTGTAACCTCACTCTTCCACTTGGGTCCCTCTCATTCACACACAGATACTCCGTCGTGCTGCAGCTAACCTTCATTCCTCTCCTTTCCAGGGCAAACCTCCATGCCTCTAGCTTCTTCTCCACCTGTCCCCTGCTCTCACTACAGATCACAATGTCATCTGCAAACATCATAGTCCATGGAGACTCCTGTCTAACCTCGTCTGTCATCCTGTCCATCACCATAGCAAACAAGAAGGGGCTCAGAGCTGATCCCTGATGAATTGTCAAATTGCATTGACACAAGTTCAGAAACAAACCTAATCCAAAGTTATGAAAGCTAGTTACTCTACAAAATATTTGATTTGTCTGTGACTACAGATAATTAGAATAGATATATTTTATTTATGCATATTTGCAGTTCAATGAAACAAACTACAGTCATGAAAATCCAAAGATGTTGCTGTTAGTCTAGCAGTCTGTTTAATAATTTCATCCATCTACTCAAAAATGCAAATGAAAACACAAATGCTAGTTTGATTTCTGGCCATGCAATTGCAAAATACATGGAAAACAATGTAATTTGTAAAGGAACAATTGTTGGGGACAATCTCCAAGTAAAATAAAGGTGGTTGGTTGTAACAGTTGGTGGTGTTCTTTCAAGAGTGATTCATTTGTATCTACTTTGATATTACCAAGTATTTTCATTGATTCGTGTCAATGATGTTGGGGTCATCTTTGTCCATCTCTTGCACATACATATGTAAAACTGGACAAACTTTATTGTGGCATTAAGTCAGAGTTATCTCCAGTTGTAACAGCTGAAAGCATGCAACATATTACTGCAGCTAATGATAACTGTTTTTTTGATGTTAACAGGGATGTTATGCTACTTCTGTTTGCATGTACCTGTTAGGCCTGCTTCTGCAGGCTCTAGATAGGGTCCCTCCTTCCCTGTGTATTTGCTTTTCTTTCAGGTGTGCTGGATGCTGCGGCGGCAGGTGAAGGCAATCCTCTGCAGGCAATCAGCAGAAGCAGGAGCAGGTGCACCAGTGCCAATCAGTCCTCTACACTCCTGCTATCCTTCGTCTGGCTTTTCACATTCGTCTACGGTTCCAACACAATCCCCCCCTCTGGACTCGTCATCTGGCTCATCACCGCCATCTCCGCACGGCTTAAAAACCCCTTCAGCCTTCCCCTGTCGTCGCAGCCCCCATCTTCAGCTCCCAGGACCCCAAGCCCTCCGGCTCCCAGTTTCCCCATCTCACACCACAGTAAGCTGTGCCACAGTCAGAGCAAGTCAGATTAGATTAGATGTTTTTGTCTACAGACTGTTTTTTGCCTTTAGCCCGAGTCTTAGATTATGGCAGATGTTACTGTCCATTTTCAGTCTGCCCAGTTATAGTTTAGTATAGTATAGTATAGTATAGCATAGTATAGTATAGCACAGTATAGTATAGTATAGTATAGTATAGTATAGTATAGTATAGTATAGTATAGTATAGTATAGTATAGTTGAAGAAGTCTAACAAAGGAAGAAAGAGTACTGGAAGTGTTTCAGCGAAGTCCAAGAAAGTCTGTGTGGCAAGCTCGTCGTGAGGTACGCATTTCAAAATCATCTGTCCATTGCATCATGAAACGTTGTCAATGGAAAAGTTACATTCCAAGATTAGTCCATGCTCTTCATGACAATGATCCAGACCGAAGAGCACTGTATTGCGAGTGGTACTTGGAACGATGTACCGAAAATGCACACTTTCCCACAAAGATCGTGTGCAGTGATGAGGCCACAATCAAATAAACAAAACTTCTTTTTATGGGGATACCTAAAAGACAAAGTCTATGCAATGAGACCTGCAACAGTCACTGAATTGAGAGCAACCATTGAATGTGAATGCACGCAAATACCAAGGGAATTGTTTCATGATGTGTGCTATTTCATCGCTTCGAGTTGTCGGCAGTGTCTGGACCAGAACGGACATTAGTTTGAGAACAATAGACAAATAGTGACAAAACAATAGAATGATGTTTGTAAATTCTTTTACATGTTGAAAATTAAATAAATTATAATAAACACCTCGTTTACAATTATTTAAAGTGTGTATACCAATGACGTATATATAGAGCTAGACCGCTCACTGCTCGGCGGACAACAGCGGCGCCATGGTAAATCGGCGCTGACTTCCGGTAGTGGCAAGAAGCTCCGGCGCGCTGTTTGATCCTGTGTAAATACACCAACTTCAAGGCCTGCTTGTCATCACTGATGGGACAATATGTGTTATGTTATGGCTTTTACTGTTAGCAGACAATAACATCTCTGTCCTAGGCACGTTTTCACGGCAATCACAGCGTTGTTTAGCCCTCACAGACAGAGACAGAGACCACCACACAATAATGAGTGCTGAATGCTGATGCAGTGATTGTGTCAATAACAAATGTTTCATTCTTTCTGCAGCATTAGTCTTTCACTTACCTGGGCTCTAGAAAATATTCGAACCAATGCCAATTAAGAAAATCAGTGTTTTAAACAATTTTTCTCCAATTCAAATTATTCAGCTGGACTTTGAAAAGCAGCACATGCAGTAGTCAAAAATTCCAAATTATGTTTTAGTGTAAAGAGGGATGGAAAATTCACAAGGATATGAACAGGGCAGAAAACTCGTGCATGTTGTCATCTACAAGCTAAACTAATCAGCTTCAGAACCTGCACGGTGGTTTTTCACAGCTGCTCAGACCCACATACCTTGGAATGGTTGCTTTTTTCCTCCCACAAAAATGGCCATAAAAAGTTTCTGGAGGAGCAATTCTTGCAGTCAGAACATACACAAATCTTCTGGTTGCCTCAAAACAAAGCTTCAGCTATTCTATTTGTAAGTAAGCTGTGGAATTCAAAACAAAAAACGAATTAAGATCCTATGAAAAGCTTCATTTGCTTTTGTTCTGTTAAATTTGAAGCAGATGACTGACACCTGAAATGTCAAAGAACTTTCATGAAAGTTCCACAAACACGTCAACAAGAACAGCTTGCAAAAATGTTCTTGAGCAAGAAATCAAGCAACATTATTTATGTAGTACCTTAACATACACAGAGGTTTTTCAGAGTAAAATGTAAAAAATAAAGTAAGTAGTGTAATAAAAAATGAAGTCACTTTAATCAGAAAAGGTTCATTGAATACAATGGACACTCATTTCTAGAATAATTAAAACTGATTGAGTAAAACAGCCAAAAGAAGACAAGAAATGAAAAAATAAAAGCATGTCAGACACTAACTGCAACAACCAACAGAAAAGAAGTTAATTTAAAGTAAATTTAAAAAAGTGCAGATAAATTTATTAAAAGTATAGTACAACATTAAAGTGTAAAACTTGTAATTTCCTCTACAGCAGGTGACGCTATGACTGAGTGCATATTGGCATATGGATGTCATCACTGCAGGACTGTGATCAATCACATAAACTCTCAGGCAGATTGCAGTATGTAGATGGCATTTATACAGCGCATCATGCTTCATGATGAACCATCAAAGTTCAGTCAGCCCCTCTGGCCACACCCTTTGAGTTTAATTTGCAATTTTCATAAATATTGAACCTAAATGCGTGTTGTATATATGTCCCAATTTCAGGTGTTGTGGAGTTACAAACAAATGACATTATTCTGGTAAAGAAACACGGTCTATCAACATCAATTTACCTGTAATTGAAAATTAAGTGTGATCAAACATAGTTAATAGCTTAGATAGTTTCCACAAGAATGTTGGGTATCACAGCCGCAAAATTGTTTAGATAATGTTGTGGAAGGCAAAAGTACAGTTATCTGTGAACCAGTCATCATCTCATGAAGCATTAACAAACATTGATCTCAATTCTAGTGCACTGTGTGGGTGAGCAATGTGCAGTTACATAATTATATTTAAATATGCTGCATGTCACTCATATGTACTTCTAAACAAGGAATACCTTTATATGCAGCAAGCATGGAATGAGCATCATCAGACGGGGCTTGTATTTTCTTGGTTTTAGCTAACATGGCCTCCAACGTCACTCTGCAGCGCTTCTCTCTACGTTTGGCATTGTTGAAGTCCTGCCTTAGCTTTTCATGCTGTACAATTAGATCGTCATATTTCCTCTTCAGGGTGTCGCTGTCTGTACAGTATGGATGGTCTTCACCAACAGCAGCACTGCCCTCTTCACGCTCTTTGTTCAGGCTCCATGTCGATGTGCTGGTATAATGCCACTGCTGCCTGGCTGGTTTGGGTTGTCCTCACTGTGATCCAAAACATTTGATAAAAGAATTAACATGGCAAATTCCCAAAAGATTTGTTTCTGTTTCACCAATACCTGAAAGAAAACATTATCACTATGAATGGCTGCAAATCACTATGAAAGCCAAAAACCGATCCTGAATCAATTTCATTGCCACACAAATTGACAAGAAAAGAAAAGTACTAAACTGAAATAATGAGCAACCATTAACAATTAAAGAACATAACCTTTTTCTCTGGTTTCCCCAAATTGAGGGATGGTACAGCCCCTGGCATGAGAAGCTTGTGTAGAGCATGTTTTGAGAGGATGAAGTCCTCCTCCCTGAAATGGTTGCTGCATACATAATTATGATCATCTCCTCTTGGTCCCCACCGCTTCTCTACTGATGGCCTGTATCCATTGATCTCTGTGTGCTGTCCTTGGACTGCTTGGGAAACCTGAAATGTGTGGCATATTATAATACATCCATAAACAATGATGCACTGTGACTGTCATTGAATACTGATAGTCACACCAGCTTACACTGTACAGTTAGTGATTCAGCTAAACTGGCTGAGTGCAAACAAAGAAGCAGAGCAAATTGAGGCAGAATGTCCCAAATAAAAGAGCCACTTACTTATGAAAGGAAATATTACAGCCACACACAAATCGATTGGTGCAGGAGATGGCAGCACACAATTTCACCATGGTCAGATATTAGCCACATCCACCTGAAACCATAACAACAGAGACACTTAAATTAACAGGTTCATGATGTGATGATTGCAAGGTGAGTGTCAGCACGTTTCCTTTCACTTACATTCCAGAGAAGGAATCACAAAACTGGTGGCACTGAAGGAGCTAGCAGAAGTGCTGACTGGTAAGTGCTATGCAGTGACGTATGCACTTACCAGTGTCAGATATGATCATGCCGTGCTGTTCACCTTCTCAAACAGATTTCTAGTTCATTAACACATATTTTCTGATGACAAAAATAGCCTTGTCACCCGTCACCAGATCAGAGTGAGATCACAGGCACAGGGGGAATGGCGAGCCATGTGTATGGCAGCGAACTGGGGAACTCTCCTGAGGAGAGTCTGCTCAGCCAACACGGTCTCACGGGGATTCGTGAAACTGTCACGTCAGTTTTTGTTTCGGTTTCGTGCGCACCAACACGATGTCGTCATGTTTTTCGTGCCGCTCACCACGAGCGAAACCCGCTGTGGTAATCACATCTGAAAGTGGTTTATACCGGCGGATTCATGACGATCTAAGCTGTCCATCGGCGTTTGCGGTGGCCGCCGGACATTCTTTGAATTCCTATGCAAATTCGGCGGATTCATGACGATCTAAGCTGTCCATTGGCGTTTGCCGCCGCCAGACATCCGGCCGCAGCAGCGGCCGCAAACGCCAATGGACAGCTTAGATTGTCACGAATCCGCCGAATTTGCATAGGAATTTAAAGAATGTCCGGCGGCCGCAGTGGCGGCCGCAAACGCCAATGGACAGCTTAGATCGTCATGAATCCGCCGGTATAAACCACTTTCAGATGTGATTACCACAGCGGGTTTCGCTCGTGGTGAGCGGCACGAAAAACATGACGACATCGTGTTGGTGCGCACGAAACCGAAACAAAAACTGACGTGACAGTTTCACGAATCCCCGTGAGACCGGGCTCAGCTGCAGTCACTGAAAACCCAGCCAGTGCTGGTCTAGGGGCTCCTGGCCTGATGTTCTCAACGTATTTCAATCATTGTGACTTGATTCCAATACAGAAGTTTACTATACCTTGGTAAATCACGAAACACAAAGTCACATACTGTGCTGGCGTTCCAATATGAAATCCCCTTCTTGCCACTACCGGAAGTCAGCTCCTATTTACCGCCTCTCAGCAGCCAGTGAGCGGTCTAGCTCTATATATACGTCATTGGTGTATACATTTTTTGGACACCCTATATATATATATATATATATATATATATATATATATATATATATATATATATATATATATATATATATATATATATATATGTGTGTGTGTGTGTGTGTGTGTGTGTGTGTGTGTGTGTGTGTGTGTGTGTATGTTTATTGCCCTTTCTCAAACAGTTTTCTTTGATTATTGACTTACATTAGATGTGATCTTTGCATATGGTGAGATGGGGAACCTGACATCCAGCACCATAATCATGAACACAGGCACGCCACAGGGGCATGTGCTAAGTCCAGCACTTTTCACCCTCTTCACCATATAGACTGTGTCCCCATCCACTTCTCCAACACCCTGATAAAGTTTGCCGACGATACCACAGTGGTAGGCCTTATCAGGGACAACAATGAGACCTGGTACAGGCAGGAGGTCCAACATCTGGTAGGGTGGTGTGCACACAACGACCTGAGGCCTGTTTCACGAAGCAGGTTTATTGAAAACTCTGAGTTTGTTAACCCTGAAATGAGAGAGACTCAGAGTTTTCCGTTTCACGAAGCGAGGTAACTCAACCCTGAGACAGAGGGGTAACTCGAGCCTGTTTCACAAAGAGGGGTAACTTAAACTCTCGGTCAGTTACCGCAGTAACAGACTATGACTTTAACCTGGTCGCCAGCAGGTTTATCTGAGAAAACCTCGAGTTTCTCTCTGTCTCCGCCCTCTTTCAGCCACATATGCTGTTTCATTTCCTCATTCATTCAGTCAGTAAGCGGGCGAGTTTTGGCGTAGAACAGCTTTTATTAACGATCCAGTGGATAAAGGAGCAGCATTACTGCACAGATAATTAAATATTCGTCGGTAGATTGTTATCAGACCGCGCATAAATGTTCTCGCATTTCCGGACAATTAACTGTTTGAGCCGTAACGTTTCGTAATCGTTTCAAGTCCATAATCTACATAAACAACCTAATCCATCCTTACATTTACATTACCAGCCGTAGTCATGCTCTCACATCCAGCAGATATTGTGTGTTGCGCTGCGGTTCTTTGCAAATGGAAGTTTTTATATTTTGTCAGAGATGCAGAACACTTCAGTAAGACAACTGTATGGAGGACGGTCAGAAAAGTATTCCTGAACCTGAAACGACTTTTACTCATCATTGTGGTTTTCCTGGACATAAATCTGTCAGAGCATCAAGGAGGAGTTCCACGGGATTACAGGTGAATGATGTAGAGATCTGTTAAATTCATTTTAAATCATATTCTGTTAATGACATTGTGCTGCAACCTCAGACTGGGATTAGTCATTTTAATTTCTTTTAGGATTTCCCAGTGTGATTGGCTGCATAGATGCACACACATCCCCATCACAGCTCCCTCACATCATGAACAGGAAGTCCATTCACAGCATAAATGTACAGGTAGGCTACAGGTAGACTGACTACTGTTTCTAAATGTTAAAGACTGCATCATAGTTCAACATCTGTCATTCTCTGCACTATCCAGATCATATGTGATGCTGCATACATCATTTCCAATGTGGAGGCCACGTGGTCTGGGTCTGTTCATGACTCCAGGATTTATGGAGAGTCTAACCTGAGCAACAGACTGCAACATGGTCAGCAGCCTAAAGATTTTCACAATAGAATTCTCTTGTCTCTCTCCTATAATATACTCTGATGTATCCACTGTACATTACAGGAGAGTTTGATGGCCTTCTGCTGGGTGACAGGGGTTACCATGCCAACCCAGGCTGATGACCTCATACCCTGACCCTCAACCAGGCCCCCAACAGAACTTCAACCGGGCTCACTGCAGGACCAGGGCCCGGGTGGAGATGACCATAGGCCTGCTGAAAGCCCATTTCCAGTACCTACGTCTCCTCAGGGTGACCCCTGAGAGGTCCTGTGATATTACTGTGGCATGTGTTGTTCTTCATAATATTACCACTATTAGAGGAGAGCAACACCCTGCCCTACAAACTGAAGACCCAGATGATGTATATGTATATGTATATATATATATATATATATATATACATATACATACATATGGCATGCCGTTTAGGAAATTATATATTGAATGAAAGTCGATATATATATAATGAAAGTTGATATATATTGAATGAAAGTCAATATATATATATATAATGAAAGTCGATATATATATATAATGAAAGTTGATATATATTGAATGAAAGTCGATATATATTGAATGAAAGTCAATATATTTATATAATGAAAGTCGATATATATATATAATGAAAGTTGATATATATATAATGAAAGTTGATATATATATATATAATGAAAGTTGGTATATATTGAATGAAAGTTGATATATATATAATGAAAGTTGATATATACATAATGAAAGTTGGTATATATTGAATGAAAGTCGATATATATTGAATGAAAGTCGATATATATTGAATGAAAGTCGATATATATTGAATGAAGGTCGATATATATATATATATAATGAAAGTTGGTATATATTGAATGAAAGTTGATATATATATAATGAAAGTTGATATATATTGAATGAAAGTTGATATATATTGAATGAAAGTCGGAATATATGGAATGAAAGTTGGAATACAGAATGTTCCGATTTTCATTCCATCTACTCAAAGTTTCATTCCATATATTCAGACTTTTTCCTACTGAGCCCTGGAAGGACATGGCAAACAAAAACAGGAACCTTATTGGACATTTGCTCTTCAGATGTGCTCTTCAGTGATTATCTATCTGTCTTCATGGTTGTCACAGGGAACGGTGACTACGTTTGAGAAAACAGGTAATTTTTAGAGATGTTTTGATTCTGAACACTGAACGTGTTAGCATTAGCTTAGCTACTTAGCTTCAACTACATTTGCATCCCTACATAGCTTAAAGGTTAAACACATGCACCATATGTTGATGATAATGATAATATCTATGTTTATCTTTATAGCTGGTCTTAAGGCTACCGGTAATTACGAGGCAGAGGTCAGCTGCTGCCTGGACACATCCATGATCACGCCACTGGTGGGACACAACTGTACTGGATTTCAGCTGAAGGCTGCTGTTCTGTCCAAACTGAGACATTTTTATTGTGACATACCCTCCACTGTTGTTAGCTTTTGATTCAATAAAATTTTTTGAAATGAGGAAATCCCTATTGCATGTTTCTAGTTAAATACCCTACTTTTATGATATATCACTACAGCATGCACTTTTTATATTTTCCATCAATTTCACCCAAAAGTTGAATAACTATTTGTGAGCAGTGTATGTAGACACATAATAGAAGCACATTTCAATAATATATCTGCTGCAGTAGTGCAGTTCATCTACCTAGATTGGTGTAACAGTAAAAAAAACAACAACATATGCTACTGATGTTTCTGACTAAAATCTGCTTGAAAAGCACAACTGCTTATCTGTCAAAATGTGTGTAACAAAAGTGTGCACTGAACACTGAATAAAGTCTCTGTAGATTATAGACAAAATTTGCATCTCTCATCACAAATTTCTGTTTATTCACCCGAAGTGCATGAGTAAAATACAAAACAGGTGAAGTTAAATAACTAAAAATTAAAGGAATTTACAAAAAAAGATTTATTTTCTAGAAAAGACAGTAGTCAACAATGCAGTTTAATTCTGGGACAGTTGCTCCAGCACCGACACCATGCGTCCCATCAGTCCAACCAAGGTTTTCATTCATCTTCTGGATGTTCTGGAGCATGGCAGAGGTCATGTCTTGGTGTCTTCTGATCTGTTCCAAGAACCGTTCCTCTGACCTCTCCAGACACTGCAGAGGATCCACAGCAGCTTTCTGGTTCCCTTTTCCTGCATAAAAGCACCAAAAAGTACTAGTTGTCAGTAATTATTTTCTATTTTCATAAACACAGTTAACTTAAAGTAAATGTTCTATTTTGTGATTTTAGGATGGGTTAAAAGATAACATACTGATCATGTTGATGTCTGCATACAGCCATGGCCATAAGTTTGGACACAGCATGACTTACTATGTCTGTTTTGATGTCTATGACAGAACATAACTAATATTTTTTGACAGCACCAGTTTAATTAGTCAACAAATCAACAAGGGATATAATATTATCAATAAATTCCAACAACTGGAACAACTTTGTTCCCAAAACATAATATTAGAAGAAAATAACAAAGAAAATGCAGTACTTTCACAACCGAATTTGGTAAGAATAACAAAATGACACCAAACTCTTTTGATGTTTTTTTAAAATATGAAACTTAATATAGTTCTCAGGAGTTATGTACTGTATTGTAAGTGACAATTTTGTGGTATTTTCTAAGATTCACAAGCGTCATGGTACTTGTGTCCAAACTTATGGCCATGGCTGTAGTCTAATCAGATCTTACTTGATTTGGTCTGTTGAGAGGAGGACGGCGTGGAGGAGCTGCAGGATGGGACCAGCGAGCTGCAGACTAGTGCTCCTGGTAACTGGACCTCATCATCCAAGGCCGACAACTAAATAAAATGAACAAGACATGCTGTTGACAGCATCTGTAATACAAATGATTTTCTCCATTAACTGATTAATTATTGCTTTGTTCATACAATGTTAGAAAGTGTTACAAATAATACCTGTAATCATTTCCAACAGTGATAAATGCCTTGTTTTATTTTACAACAGAAAAACACCAAAAGCATCTGTGTATAAGAAATCAGTGCATTGGATTTCCACATCTGCAAAGTGGAAAATCACACAACAATCAGCATTTTACCTTGAAATTATGAAAATAGCTGCAGATTACCAGTACTCTTTATTTCATTGTGTTAACTTGATCATTTGAATCAGTTTTTTTAGACTTGTATGACTGATACAAACATAATCAACACATAAATTAAAATGTGTTCGCAAAGAGTTCACTGGTTCTTCAAGGAAAATTTCAATGATAACCATATAGTTCAGTAATATGATGAATGGGTCATTGTGTAACAGCGTGGGAGGTTCTGAATACAGGTCTGGTAATGAAATATTGCTGCTGCTTTCCTCCGGTTTTATAAGGAGTTGTTTCATAGCTTGTTAGCTTACCAGCGGCTAACTGGCTGCCAAACAATAGTTCAACGCCAACCTCTGATCACTGATCCGGTGTCTGGACCACGCAAGCTGACGGAACGTTCATAATACTGATGTGGGACTGTTGCAGCTAGCATATTCATAGCAGGCTAACAGCAGGATGTTGGAGAAATAAAACTTACCATTATCAGGATCGCTGGTCTGCATTGCAGACTCGTAGCGCATCGCACTGCTTGAATGTCTGCGTATTTCAGGCCCATTTCAAAATAAAACTCAATAAAACTCTCGTCCGGGTCAGTGTCCTCCATTGTCGCTTCGCTATACCGACATGTCCCTTCCGGGGCTCGGTAGGAAAAAAAGATTTGATATATATTGAATGAAAGTACGAATATGGCATGCCGTTTAGGAAATTATATATATAATGAAAGTCGATATATATATAATGAAACTTGATATATATATATAATGAAACTTGATATATATATAATGAAAGTCGATATATATATAATGAAAGTCGATATATATATAATGAAACTTGATATATATATAATGAAAGTTGATATATATATAATGAAAGTCGATATATATATAATGAAACTTGATATATATATAATGAAAGTCGATATATATATAATGAAAGTCGATATATATATAATGAAACTTGATATATATATAATGAAAGTCGATATATATATATAATGAAAGTCGATATATATATAATGAAACTTGATATATATATAATGAAAGTCGATATATATATAATGAAAGTCGATATATATATAATGAAACTTGATATATATATAATGAAAGTTGATATATATATAATGAAAGTTGAGATATATATATAATGAAAGTCGGAATATAGAATGTTCAGATTTTCATTCCATCTATTCAAAGTTTCATTCCATATATTCAGACTTTTTCCTACTGAGCCCTGGAAGGACATGGCAAACAAAACAGGAACCTTATTGGACATTTGCTCTTCAGATGAGCTCTTCTGTGATTATCTGTCTTCATGGTTGTCACAGGGAACGGCGACTACGTTTGAGAAAACAGGTAATTTTTAGAGATGTTTTGATTCTGAACACTGAACGTGTTAGCATTAGCTTAGCTACTTAGCTTCGACTACATTTGCATCCCTACATAGCTTAAAGGTTAAACACATGCACCATATGTTGATGATAATGATAATATCTATGTTTATCTTTATAGCTGGTCTTAAGGCTAATTACGAGGCAGAGGTCAGCTGCTGCCTGGACACATCCATGATCACGCCACTGGTGGGACACAATTGTACTGGATTTCAGCTGAAGGCTGCTGTTCTGTCCAAACTGAGACATTTTTATTGTGACATACCCTCCACTGTTGTTAGCTTTTGATTCAATAAATTTTTTTGAGATGAGGAAATCACTATTGCATGTTTCTAGTTAAATACCCTACTTTTATGATATATCACTACAGCATGCACTTTTTATATTTTCCATCAATTTCACCCAAAAGTTGAATAACTATTTGTGAGCAGTGTATGTAGACACATAATAGAAGCACATTTCAATAATATGTCTGCTGCAGTAGTGCAGTTTATCTACCTAGATTGGTGTAACAGTAAAAAAAACATATGCTACTGATGTTTCTGACTAAAATCTGCTTGAAAAGCACAACTGCTTATCTGTCAAAATGTGTGTAACAAAAGTGTGCACTGAACACTGAATAAAGTCTCTGTCGATTATAGACAAAATTTGCATCTCTCATCACAAATTTCTGTTTATTCACCCAAAGTGCATGAGTAAAATACAAAACAGGTGAAGTACTAAAAAAGATTTATTTTCTAGAAAAGCCAATAGTCAACAATGCAGTTTAATTCTGGGACAGTTGCTCCAGCACCGACGCCATGCGTCCCATCAGTGCAACCAAGGTTTTCATTCATCTTCTGGATGTTCTGGAGAATGGCAGAGGTCACGTCTTGGTGTGTTCCGATCTGTTCCAAGAACCGTTCCTCTGACCTCTCCAGATACTGCAGAGGATCCACAGCAGCTTCCTGGTTCCCTTTTCCTGCATAAAAGCACCAAAAAGTACTAGTTGTCAGTAATTATTTTCTATTTTCATAAACACAGTTAACTTAAAGTAAATGTTCTATTTTGTGATTTTAGGATGGGTCAAAAGATAACATACTGATCATGTTGATGTCTGCATAGTCTAAACAGATCTTACTTGATTTGGTCTGTAGAGAGGAGGACGGCGTGGAGGAGCTGCAGGACGGAACCAGTAAGCTGCGGACTAGTGCTCCTGGTAACTGGACCTCATCATCCAAGGCCGACAACTAAATAAAATGAACAAGACATGCTGATGATAGCATCTGTAATACAAATGATTTTATCCATTAACTGATTTATTGCTTTGTCCATACAATGTTAGAAAGTGTTACAAATAATACCTGTAATAATTTCCAACAGTGATAAATGCCTTGTTTTATTTTACAACAAAAAACACCAAAAGCATCTGTGTATAAGAAATCAGTGCATTGGATTTCCACATCTGCAAAGCTAGAAAATCACACATCAGAATTTTACCTTGAAATTATGAAAATAGCTGCAGATTACCAGTACTCTTTACTTCATTGTGTTAACTTGATCATTTGAATCAGTTTTTTAGACTTGTATTACTGATAGGAAACATAATCAACACATAAATTAAAATGTGTTCGCAAAGAGTTCACTGGTTCTTCAAGGGAAATTTCAATGATAACCATATAGTTCAGTAATATGATTAATGGGTCATTGTGTAACAGCGTGGGAGGTTCTGAATACAGGTCTTGGACTGAAATATTGCTGCTGCTTTCCTCCGGTTTTATAAGGAGTTGTTTCATAGCTTGTTAGCTTACCAGCGGCTAACTGGCTGGCAAACAATAGTTCAACGCCAACCTCTAATCACTGATCCGGTGTCCGGACCGCGTTAGCTGGCGGAACGTTCATAATACTGATGTGGGACTGTTGTAGCTAGCGTATTCATAGTAGGATAACAGCAGGATGTTGGAGAAATAAACTTACCATTATCAGGATCGCTGGTCTGCATGGCAGATTCTTAGCGCATCGCACTGCTTGAATGTCTGTGTATTTCAGGCCGATTTCAAAATAAAACTCAATAAAATTCTCGTCCGGGTGAGTGTCCTTCATTGTCGCTTCGCCATACGGACATGTCCCTTCCGGGGCTCGGTAGGAAAAAAGATTTGATATATATATATAATGAAAGTTGATATATATATATATAATGAAAGTCGATATATATATATATAATGAAACTTGATATATATATAATGAAAGTTGATATATATATAATGAAAGTCGATATATATATAATGAAAGTTGATATATATATAATGAAAGTCGATATATATATATAATGAAAGTTGATATATATATATAATGAAAGTTGATATATATATAATGAAAGTCGATATATATATATATATATATCAAGTTTCATTATATATATATCAAGTTTCATTATATATATATCGACTTTCATTATATATATATATCAAGTTTCATTATATATATATCGACTTTCATTATATATATATCAACTTTCATTATATATATATCAAGTTTCGTTATATATATATCGACTTTCATTATATATATATCAACTTTCATTATATATATATCAAGTTTCATTATATATATAATTTCCTAAACGGCATGCCATATACGAATATATACATATATATATATATAATGAAAGTTGATATATATATATATAATGAAAGTTGATATATATATAATGAAAGTTGATATATATTGAATGAAAGTCGATATATATATAATGAAAGTTGATATATATTGAATGAAAGTACGAATATATGGAATGAAAGTCGGAATATATGGAATGAAAATCTGAACATTATATATATATATATATATATATATATCGACTTTCATTCAATATATATCAACTTTCATTCAATATATATCAACTTTCATTATATATATATATATATTGACTTTCATTCAATATATATCAACTTTCATTCAATATATATCAACTTTCATTATATATATATCGACTTTCATTCAATATATATCAACTTTCATTTAATATATATCAACTTTCATTATATATATATCGACTTTCATTCAATGTATATCAACTTTCATTATATATATATCAACTTTCATTCAATATATATCAACTTTCATTATATATATATCGACTTTCATTCAATATATAATTTCCTAAACGGCATGCCATACATACACATATATATGTATTTTTTTTTTTTTTTTTGAGTGGAAAAACTTTTTTTTTTAGCATGTCTGGCTTATTTTAAGAAACCAAAGCTTTATACCTAAAATATAGCTTCAAATAAGTTTTCACAGCTAATTTTAAGCTCTCAATATTCTAATTATCATATCTTATTTCAAGAAATCTTACAAGCCATTTTTCACTTGTTCTTTTGGCAGATTTGTTCCTTCATTGTTCATTGTTCCTTCATTGAGTGGCAGGCTCGCTCCATCACGTTGCGATCACCAACCAATCAGGATAACTGTAAAGAGACAAATGCCCGAGGCAAATGCAGGGAGTGGATTCTACAGTGAGACACTGAAATGAATGCTCGCAATGATAATTAATTGTGCGTCTCAACAAAACTAACCAGACAAGAACACCATCAGATTTGTTGTTATGTAGAAAGAAGAGGTTCAGAACAGATAAAGGCAGAAGCATCGGATCTGAATCTCTGCTTGTAAAATCACAGGTAGGAAGAATTTGCATGTTTTATTGCTTAAAGTTCTTTATGTCTATATATCAATCAAATGAACAAATTTTATCCCACAGATTGTTTACCAGTTATTAAAAAGGAGGTTTTATTTTTAAGTATTCAACAAGAAATCCTGTGATGTATATTGTATGCTAGCACTGTAACCTCAAATTGTATATTGGTGTATAGTGGAAATGTTAGTCAGTCAGTTGCATCCGACGGTATCGGTGACACAAATTAAGTTCTTCATCCAGCTCCCTCTGTCCAACATTGTAGTCAAAAGTCCTTTGCAGACCAGTGTCTTCTTCTAGTACCTTCCTTATTGTTGTGCTAGGACTGCCAACCCTTTTGACAGCATCAAATTTCCACAGCAGTTCTCGACCAGCTGCTTCGCTGTGTCTCACCACATGTCCAGCCAAGGCTAGTCTACGTTGCCTAATGATGGTTGACAACCCTGTATGTGGACCATACAGCGACTTGTTGAGATGCGATTTTCAGGAGATGTTTTGTACCTTCCGTAGCATTCTGGTATGAGTCCCATTAATTCTTTCTGAGAGAGTCTTCGTTAGTGACCAGGAATCAGATCCATGGAGAAAGATGGATTCCACTGATGCCTTGAAAACTCTCATTTTGGTTGTTTTAATCGATAACCATAGTTTTGACAGAGAGTTAAATGCTCCCCAAGCTTTACCAATTAAAATGTTAGAACTGTAGAGGTAAACAGCCCTTAACTTGCTTATACCAGTTTCAAAAGTAATAATTAGTTATATTTAGTGGAGCTACTCAGTTATCATATTTAGATGGGAATTACTACTACAACATCTGATTACAAATACTAAAACAATTGGGATTTCTAAGAGAACTAAATGCACAAACAGAACATGTTGCTTGATGTAAGTCACTTGAAGAACCAGTTTTCTTTACTCTTTACAGGAGATACCAAAGATGAGTAAGTAATTACTTCCAAGTGTTTTGAAAGAACAGGTATAACCACCACACCTTAATGATAAACTTCAACATAGACTGCTAAAGGACAAGCAACAGTTTCCCAGCACTCACAGAATACTTCACTTCTGTGTATTGGTACAAACATCCCTCAAATTAAAAGCATGAACTTAGTTTTACATTCACCTTTATGTTTCATGACTGTAACTAAAAAAATTATGACAGATCTTTGCTCAGTATTTCCAGGGGTAAGGCAGCAAAAAAATGAATTGTAAATTTTCAAAATGCTGACAACTAATTAAGAACAAACATACAGCTATACTCAATACTGTAACCTAAGTGATATCTTATCCTTGTAAAAGCTGAACTTCTAGTTTAGAAACTTTTTGACTAACATAAATGTACAGTTATGTGAAGAAGCAGCACGTTATTTAAACTTTAGAAGTCTGAAAGGTACAGCTTGCCTCCGAATTTTCTTTTGTTTCTTTTCTGCTTTTAAAATTGTGCTTTATTAATGACATTATTTTTGATTGCATGCTATCACCATAAACAGTCAATATCAACAATAATATTCATGTAAACATGACTTTTGCTTTATGATGATCGTTTTACCTTCATATATGTGGGAAGGGTTTGACAGAAGAATGGATGTGTTCACATGATTTCTTCCTTTTTTCCAGGCGCAATATGGACTAATCTGCCTGACTTCATAATGAAAGGAACTTGTGGACACATTTTTAAACATTACTGCAAATACATTTATCAAAGCTTTGTAGCATGTAGCAAAGAGCAGAAACACAACTACATTGGTGTCACAGAACATAGTCTCCATTGCACATTTTGAGCTTAAATTTTTGATTTAAGTCTGAGCAAGTGACAATCAGATCCATAGTGCATATGTCATGATATTTTAGTGATTTATTTCTTAATCTTAGACACAAAATGTTTCACAGACAGAAAAAAATACATTAATGACTGTGAAATACATTTGAAGACTAATATAAGTTGCAGTTGGACAACATACAGAAATCACACTATAAAAGCATCGCGGTTGAAGTCCTCTAAAATAATGCCGTTACTGAAACGAGTTCGACTGTCCCTGTTGTTGAAGCTCACTGTTGTCCTGGGATCAGTGTGGATGCTTTCATTACTCAATGAACTGAGAACAGACTGGAGTCTTACCTACAACTGGTGGGAGTATACAGATGTGGATGGCGGTCCAGAGAAAGAGTGCAACTGTGCTGCAATCCTGCAGGGAGAGATGGAGGCACTAGAAAAGGCCAAATTACTGGTCCTCAGTGAAGACTTCCACAAGAGCGTTGACATTCCTGATGAGTATTACATCAATGCAACCAAAGACTGCAGGTGTGTGGCTTTAAATCACAGCCTTCAGTAACTGTTGAACTCTGAGTCATTACTGAAATGTTTTGAGTTGAAGTAAAATCCTTGAGTAGCATTTGTTGTTCAATTTTGTGCTTTTGCAGGAACTTTAAGTTAAGCAGGAAATACTTGACATTCCCGTTAAGCAAAGAAGAGGAGGACTTTCCTCTGGCTTACTCTATGGTGGTCCATCACAAGGTATGAAAACTCAGAAGTCTGAATTCAAATTTATACAAACTTTAAAGGCTGTGCAGTAGGTCTACAATATAGCTGTATAACGTTTTCCTTGACTTTGGAGGAAGTGTAACGTTTGGAAAACTGTCCTTCAGGATGAAGGTTGTAATTGACATGTAATAACTGGCTGTGAAATTTTGAATTAAATGTAAAATTTGAAAGTGGACATTTGAAGGTACAGGGATCGAATAAATGACTCCGTTGAGCTGCATTATAGGAAATGTCAAATCCATCTTTTGTGGAACTTGTCACATCATTCAGGGAGTACCCCTTTAAACTGATGCACAAATGAAGTAAATCATTCAATCACTGATTGTTTTTTCTCTCCATTTACTTCAGGTGCAGAATTTTGAGAGACTACTGCGAGCTATTTATGCACCTCAAAATATTTATTGTGTCCATGTGGACAAGAAATCAGAGACCTCAGTCTTTGCTGCCATCATGGCCATCACCTCCTGTTTTCCGAACGTCTTCATGGTCACACGGCCTGTCAGTGTGGTCTATGCTGGCTGGACACGAGTCCAGGCTGACCTTAACTGTATGGCTGATCTTTATAATGCCAGCACAGAATGGAAATACTTCATCAATGTTTGTGGCCAGGATTTCCCTCTGAAAACCAATTTGGAGATGGTACGGATGTTGCGTTCATTGAAGGGTCAGAACAGCATGGAGTCAGAACCAATAGCTGGAAAGAAATGGAGGGTGACAAATGCTTACCAGATAGTTAATGGGAAAGTTCAGGTAATTCATTTAGAGATTTTTTTTACGTACCTAAATAGATGAAGTACCTTTGTCATTGCAGAAATGTTCTATTCAGACTGACCTCAGTGACTGTCACCATAATAATAATGTACTACGTCAACTTTCTCAGGGGACAGGAAAGCAGAAGGAGCCACCTCCCTTCAACCTGCCCATTTTCTCAGGAAATGCCTACATTGTGGTCTGTCGAGGTTACATCCGCAGTGTGTTGGAAGATGATCGAATACTGACGCTCATAGAGTGGGCCAAAGACACCTACAGTCCTGATGAGTTTCTCTGGGCAACCATTCAACGAATGCCTGGTGTTCCTGGTTCAATAAGGCCCCATGGTAAATACGATATGTCAGATATGAATGCAATTGCTCGACTGGTGAAGTGGCAGTGGCATGAGGGTCCACAGGAGTCCCTGAATGCAGTGTATTCAAAATGTCATGGCAACCATGTGAGGGGAGTATGTGTGTATGGTGCTGGAGACCTGCAAGGCATCATTGCTCAGCATCACCTCTTTGCCAACAAGTTTGACATCAACACAGATCCCATTGCCATCTACTGCTTGGAGAAATATCTGAGGCAAAAGGCACTGGCTGAGTTATATTAGGTGGAGATATTTGTTGCAACTCAGAATCAGTCAGAGAAGGGGGTGCTTGGCCCATAGCAATATTGCAGGAACTAATGTTTCCCAACAGAAAATTGCAGTGTAACAAGAAAATCAATTTCTCAATTCACTCTCTAGTGGACAAACATCATATTTTATCTGTATAAAGATTGTTATCATCAACCATGTGCAAAACTTTTTAGGAATATGCTGATAGTTAAGTTGGAGAAGACTAGATATGCTGTATATATGTATTTATGTGTAATAGCAGTTTTGGAACAAGAACAACAAGAAGGATCATTGCTATGTTAGTGCCTGTGTTATGATTCCTGCTCCAGCTCCTGCTTCTGTCTTTCATTTTCCCTCCTGTTCTCTCCTTCTCTCCTCTGCTCTTTCTGTATTTGTTTATTCTGTTTTGATCTGTCTCCTTTTGGCTCCCTCTGTCTGTTACTGCTCCCTCTTGTTTCTCTTGTCCCTGGGTCTTGCTCTCCATGCTCACCTGTCCACACTCAGCTGATTACTGCAGTGTGAGTCACCTGCAGTAATCAGCTCACCTGCCCGCAATATCTCCTGCTCACTACTTAAACCTTGCTCATTCACTCAGTCGGATCATAGATGCTGTTCCCCATCAAACCTGCCACCTCTGGACTGCTTCAGCTTATGGATTCATCTGTTCTCCTCCCTCCTGGATTCCCTCGCCCACTCCACCCCACCCCCAGACTCTGTTGTTCACCTGTCTGTTTTTGGATTTTCCCCAGCCTGTTTTGCCCCCATGGTTGTCAGTTCCCCCATAGTGTGACTACCTCTCCTTAGCTCTGTTGTGTTAATGCTGTTTTGTTTTGCAGACTTCCATTTTTGCATTCCTGGTGTTAGTTCGTAGAATTTAGAATCCGAACTTTAGAACCCTAGTTCAGTTCTCCATTCTTGTACTGGTTTTGTTAACTGGTTAAAGTAAATGGTTGCATTTATATAACACTTTTATCCAAAGCGTTTACATGATATGTCACATTCACCCATTCACACACTGATGGCAGAAGCTGCCATGCAAGGTGCTAACCACAACCCACCAGGAGCAATTAGGGGTTAGGTGTCTTGCTCAGAGACACCTTGACATGAGCTTGACAGGCCAAGGATCAAACCAGCAACCTTCCAGTTACAAGACGGCCACTCTACCCACTGAGCCATGCCGCCAAGTGAATAAACTCTTTAATTTATTCACTTGTCTGCCAGTTTTCTCTGAGTCTGCACTTGGGTTCTCCAGCTTCCCCCGTAACAGCCTGAGATAAAAGGGTGCATTGTTCTGGCCTCCTGACACCTTCCTGTTTTGTTTTTTGTTTTTTGTTATGTATTTCTTATATTTAGCTTTCCTTGCATATTTTATTATGTATATCCTGTGAATGTCATGTATGGGTGTAGGGAGGGGGATATTTATTAGTCCAACTATATTTATACGCTGAATTGTCAAATTGCATTGACACAAGTTCAGAAACAAACCTAATCCAAAGTTATGAAAACTGCTTACTTTACAAAATATTTGATTTGTCTGTGATTACAGATAATTAGACTGGATATATTTTAATTATGTATATTTGTAGTTCAGTGAAACAAACTACAAAGAAAAAATCCAAAGATGTTGCTGTTAGTCCAGCAGTCTGTTTAATAATTTCATCCATCTACTCAAAAATTCAAATGTAAAAACACATGCTAGTTTGTTTTCTGGCCACGCAATTGCAAAATGCCATAATTTCCAGACTATAGAGCGCACCTGAATATAAGCCGCACCCATTAACTTTAAAAAGAAAAAAAAATACATATATAAGCTGCACCTGACTGTAAGCCACAAGTGTCCATGAGATATTTACACAGATTTTTTTTACTTTTAATTAAATAAATGCTTTTTTTCCCCAAACAGTGTCTGTAACACGACAATAAAACGCACTGAGTCAGTTCACGCTGTCGACTCCAGTGTCTCACCATGGTTTCATTGATGCCAAGCTTATGTGCAGCAGCTCTATTTCCTTCTACGACAGGCAGATCGATTGCCTTTAACTTAAAAGCTGCATCTTATGCTTTTCTTCATGTTTTCCACGATTAGGGTGTGAGCATGAAGCGCAAAATGGCTGATCTGAAGAATTTAGTGAATGCTTTTGATTTAATTTGAACAGTTTCACTGGTCCACTGTGACCTGTTCAGTAGTTTCATTCTGATGTGGCAAGGCTAAATGTATTGACGGCATGAAGCTCGCCTCTAAAAGTCTATACATTAGCCGCGTCGTTGTGTAAGCTGCAGGGTTCAAAGTGTGAGGGGAAAAAAGCGGTGGCTTATGGTCCGGAAAGTACAGTACATGGAAACCAATGCAATTTGTTCAGGAACAATTGTTTGGGAGAACCTCCAAGTAAAATAAAGGTGGTTGATTGTAACAGTTGGTGGTGTCCTTTCATGAGTGATTCATTTGTATACACTTTGATATTAAAAAATATTTTCATTGATTAGTGTCAATGATGTTGAAATATTTTCACTGATTCACTACTCTAAAAAAAATGAAGATTGTAAAAAGAATAGGAGGAACACATCTTTAATGAAGTAAATCATGTTCCATATTATACGTCAAATGAACGCCGTGCAAGCCACAAACATACAAATTTAAGAAACCACACAGAAATGTAGACATGTCCCAACCTGCACAGTGTACATTTTCTCTACTGTATCTCTCTCGCCATCAATGCACATAAAGAATTTCTTCACCACATCTCAACAAGTCATCTTTGTCGGTCTCTTGCACATACATGTGTAGAACTGGACAAACTTGAGTGTGGTGTCAAGTCGAGACGGGTATGGCTGCAGCCTGGAGACTCCTGCGTGATGGCGCTCGTCTCATGGCGCTCGTCTCATGGTGTGGGCGTGTACAACAGCAAGTGTACACGATCAAAAATCTAAAGCCGTGCTTTCAGTCAGCGATGGCGTTACAGGTAAATTCCCAGAGAGGCCGATTTTTATATCCATTTAATACATAAAACGTTTGACGTTTGAATGCAACGTTAACGTTTCATTTGAATTGTAAGGTGTCCGTGGGCTAACACGTAGCTACGTCTTTATTTGAGGAAACGTTCGTTGCCTCTTTTTTTTCTTTAAAGCTAATACCTAATGTTAGCTACCTAAAGCAGTGTTTTTCGAACTCTTTTACTGATAAATGAAAGTGTTTTTCAGTAAAGTGTCCCTCATGATAAGATGTTCAAAGAAATAAATCACTTATTTACTTATTTATTTTAAATTATCATTTGTCCACCTATAAATGTCAACTCAACTTTTTTCTAGATGAAATCATCTGCTTAATTGGCATGATTTATTTATTATTGTTCAGTAAGTCACCATTATGAAATGTATATAGTATGTCTAGGTGTTTTACAGATTTTGTTGTTATGTTCAGGGCAAAATGCGGCAAGAATAATATACAGAATACCTTTGTTTTGCATTCAGATGGCAATGATCATTGAAGGAAAATCATTTTTCAACATGAATATGCAAGAACTGTTGTAAAGACAATTGTGTCTCAGTGTGTAGCGTTAAACTGGAATAAATCAGAACATGATTCTCAGTTTAAGAGAATGTATGACAAGAAAATTATTAATTACAATTAATTTTTATTACTATTTTTGTATATTTTCCCCCTCCCAACTCCTTTTGAATGTCATGAAACATGTGATTTTTGATTTGAATGTGGACTGTGTGTTTTCTTGAGTGTAATAAATAATAAATGAGAATATAAATGAATATGACAGGCAAATTTATATTGTATCCCCATTTGACAATAAAAACAATAATAATAAAACCTAAAACAATTTTTGACAACAGACTACTGTTTGTTTTTCCTATATTGTTCCTTCAGAACAAATGACTGTGTCTTCCACCAGAAATCATAACACCATGCTCATGAGTATGCGTTTGTTTTATTGCTATAACCACAGGTTATGTTGGACGTGGGAGGTTGGGAGAGCTGCGGGGTGTTTATTCTGAGGATCCCCACCCTGGATTGTGCAGCCAGTTCTGCCAGCTTCAGTCTTAGTGTTTGCTTGTGTGTGCACGCATGTGTATTTCTGAATAAAGATGCAGAGATAAAGGTCATGATATGTGGCACATTGATTTCACACATCACATACAAGTGCTTATCCTGTATTGCTCCTGATGAGAGCTTTTAAGTGTTGAGGTCCACCTGCTATGGTGAGTGTTTGAGTAGAAAGAAAGAAAGATCAACGGGTGACGAGTATGGCTGCAGCCTGCAGACTCCAGTGTGATGGCTCTTGTCTCATGGTGTGGGTTTGTACAACAGCATGTACTCTATGGTATAGTGCATTCAGTGCAACTGCACCTTCAAAGGCTGCATGATGGATAATATTCAGACAGTACTTCTAATGGAATTCACTTGTTTCATGCAAAATGATTGTGTCTGCAACAAAAAAATCTAAACACCATGCCCATGAATATGTTTATATACACAGGTTATGCTGAGTATTTATTTGGGGGATCCCTAGCCTGAATTTTGCATCCAGAAATTTATAAAGTTATGAAGAAGGTATTCAACAAGCTTTATTATTTAAAATATTTTGTATATTAAACTAAACTCTCTATATATTAAATATAAAATACACAATAGCAAGCTGTACAAAAAAATAACATATCAGGTTCTGAACATACATCATCTGTAAAAGAGAGGTTTTTTTTCACTAAATATGTCTTATCTTTTCATTGTGACTTTACACACTTCACTCCACCTGTGCTTCACCTCCCATTTATCCACCGGGACGGTAACAGTGTTAGCACAGCCACCTGTAGTTTGACGCTGTGTAAGTGCGTAGTATTCTGTGGAAAGCGCAAGAGAATTTAAGTGATGTTTGTGAGAAAGACATTTTCAACATTGTATAAACCCCGCTCGGACAGGACGTGAAAAGAAGACATGTCCAGACAAAGAAGAGATTTGGTGCCCCTAGATAAAGAACGGTCTTATTTGACGTAAGCTTTTATTCTGAAATTTAAGAGCTCCTGGGGGTGTGGCTTCCTTGTCACCAGACCAGCGCCATCACACTGGAGGCTCCAGGCTCCAGCAATATAGTCTTGGTCAAGTCAGAGTAATCTCCATGTCGAGGCTAATGTTTGATTCGTCGGTTTCTTCATTTCCTTTCTTTAACCTCTTCACTGGAGTGACTGACACAAAGACTTCTCTTCTACATGTGAAAACTGTAGCCATTGCAATAATAATTTGTCAGCATTGCTCAAGGGCCTGATGGTAGCCACATCAGGGTTTGAACCACTGTCTTCTGATCAGTAGCCCAGAGACATAACCATTGCACGACTGCTTCTATGTTACATTCTTCATGAATATGGGTTGCTACAATTCAGCTAGTTATATTGTAAGCTATGTTTCTGTATGGTGTTTCAAATTTGTGCTCCATGTGCCCTCTTTTAACTTTGAGCACCTGACCCTCCAAAGGCCTCTGCACGGCCCTGAGAAAGAGGAACTGTCTACACACCTGTTACATACATAGAAGAGTGGAGTCTATAGTGAGACATCGAAAAGAATGTGCCCGTATCCTCATTCTTTATTCTCCTTCCTATCTCTGTACCTGTCCCTCTCTCTCCCTGCATCTCACATGCTGCCTGCACTCTGCTGATAACAGCATGAGAGTTAGCGGTAATGATTAGTCACTCAGCTCACCTGGTCACATCTCACATCCTGTTTTATAAGCGCGGTTGTTTCATTCATTCCCAGTCAGACCCTAGACTGCAAAAGCGTCATGGACCCAGTTCATCCCCCAGATTCCCACCTGTTCCTGCTTTGTCTTTAGACTGCTGATCCTTTCATGGACTCACTCCCTCTTTTGGATTCCCTCCAGAATGCAATAGCCACATGGACCCGGATCCCCTCCAGCCTCCTGTTAACCTGTCTTGTCCCCTGTCAGTTCCCAGATTCCCGTTGCCTGCTTCTCTGCCCCTTTAGTTTACCACCCCTGGTTTTGTGAGTACACTGTTTGTTTGCTTAGTTTAGTTTTTTACTGTTTTCATTTTTTTTCTAGGAGTTCTGTGTTTGGCTGAGTTAGTTTTTGTTAAGGTTTTGCTGTTTTTGTATTTAGTTTAGTCTTCCACAGTTGAGTTTACTGTTCTTCTTTGGGTTGAATATTGTTTTGGTTTTTTTTGCTATTTTTTTTTCTTGGTAAGGAATAAATTTATTTGAACCTTCCATCTGTCATCCTGATCTGCGTCAGCAGGTGGGTTCGTGGACCCACCCTCGTAACACAATGCAAGGAATGATAACCACGAAACTAACCAGACAAGAACGCAAACGGGTTTGTTGTCAAGGACAAGGACCAGAACAGAGAAAGGGATAAAGGGAGAAGCGTCGGATCTGATCCTCTGCTTGTAAAATTCACAGGTAGGAAGAATATACATGTTTTATTGTTTAAGAAATCGATTTATGTCCATATATCACTTCAACCAAGTTAATTCATTTTTTCCCCATAAATTGTTCTCCAGTTATTAAAAATTATGTTTTATTTTTAAGTATTCAACAAGAAATCCTGTTATGTATGTTTTATGCTAGCATTGTAATTTCCAATTGTATATTGGTGTATTATGGAAATGTTAGAACTGCAGAAATAAACAGCCCTTAACTTGATTATATCAGTTTCAAAAGTTAGTCGTTTATCAGTGGAGTTACTCAGTTATTATCATATTTAGATGTGAAATACAACTCCATCTAATTTTAAATACGAAAACAATCTCTTCACTGACCACAAAACTTTTCGGCTAACATTGCTTTGACATTTGTCATTACACTTTCATTGCCAGTTGCCATGATCAGATCGTCAAACCATATAATCAGGATTACCTTTTCATCATGTTTTTCTTTTGTGTACACACATTGACCAGCTAGATTCTGTATGAAACCATTTTCAATCAAACATGCACAGATTCCAGGTTCTACCGGACTACTTGAGACCATAGAGAGACTTATGCAGCTTATACACTAGTTTTTCACCTGTCTCTGACCATGTCTCATAACCTTCTGGCTGCTCACTGCAAAGATCACAGTCAATAGGTGTTAGTTCCTAGCTTTTGACTGTAGTCTTCCTAGCTTTTGACTGTAGTCTTTTGCTACGTATCTTGCCTAGTATTTCTCTGATCCATTAGTGTCACTCTGTAAGACATACACCCATTTACTCCCCACTGTTTGTTTGCCTGGTGGAAGTTGGGTGAGACTGAAGGTCTCGTTTTCCTCCAGTGATTGCATCTCCTCATTCATTGCATTTATCCACTGCTTTGAGTTGATTGAAGCAATGGCATCTTTGTAGATCTGAGGGTTGTCACACACAGCTCTGTAACAGAAATCTATACAAGTTTGTAATTCGTCCATTTTTCGACTAGGGTGCAGATTTTTCATGCCTTATCCTATTCTTGGTTAACAGCTCTTGAAACTTTCTTGTTGTGAACTCAGTGCCGTTGTCTGAATGAATGCACTACATTTCACCATAAGGTGCTATGTCTGCTAAGAATTTTACTGTGGCATTAACTGCATCACTTTTGGCTTTCAGGAAGTACACAAACATGGTACATGAGTAGTCATCTGTGAAACATTGATCATATGTGTGTCCCTCTATGCTTGGGGTTCCCATTGGACCTGCTAGATCAGTGTGGACTAGCTGTAAGGGTTATTAGAGCTTTTCTGTCTCGTTCTCTATTTCCACTCTGTGTGAATTTGCCTTGCGTACACAGTTCACATACCTTAGCTGACCTAACCACACTCCCTTTTATCCCCATGCCTTTTACAACACCTTGCAATCTTTGTACATCCTCATAATTGCAATGACTCACAATATCATGCCAGGTCTGGATGTTGTGGCACACTTTACACTTATCCACATTTTACTCAATAGTCGATAATACAGATTACCACTTTCGTAAATGTCAAAGCTGCTACCATACATTCTGGTCATGCGACTGTTGTCTTTCTTGAAGATAATCAATGCTCCTCCATTCGTAACCATAATGCCTTTCTTTTTCACGTTACCTGCTGGACTTCCGTTCTTTCTGTGTCCCACCTTGAAGAGGTGACCATCATCACGACCTTCCTGCTTTTTCTCTACAACTTTTCTGGCACCATCCTGTTCCCACTTTTTCTTGAACAGGGATTCTTTATATGTGTTGCTTGTACAGTAACTGTCCCACACTTTTTGAGTACACTGTCTTGCTATGTGTCCTTTAATTCCATATCTGTAGCATGTCATGCTGATATCTTCATGCCTTTTGTTATTAAAGTGTTTACTCAGATTTTGTTTGTTATATTTCATGTTTGTTTTCATCACATTGTCCGTCGATTCAGCTGTTTTCATTTTCTCAGCTTTCTCATAGATTCTCAGTCTCCTATTAAAGTCTGTGAATGTGACTTCATCTTCGTTTGGAGTCAATTTCATGTTGCTTAACAATGAGTAAACTCATGTCAAGTATGCTCTCTCAAAGCTAACTTCATTGTCTTGAGGCATGACATCAAAGACGAAGATCCTTTTTTCAATATAGAATATGAACTTAGTTTTATGTCTGCCAGCTAGACAACAAACATACAGCTATACTCAATACTGTAACCTAAGTGACATCTTATCCTCATAAAAGCTAAACTTTTGGTTTGGAAACTTTTTGAATAAACATAAATGTGCAGTTATGTGAAGAAGCAGCACATTATTTAAACTTTAGAAGACTGAAAGGTATAACTTGCCTCTGTTTTTTCTTTGCTGTTTCTTTTCTGTTTCTATACTTGTGCTTTTATTAATGACATTATTTTTGATTTCATGCCATCACCATAAACAGTTAATGTCAACTATAATGTTCATGTAAATGTGACCTTTGCTTTATGATGATCTTTTTACCTTCATATATATGGGAAGGGTTTGACAGAAGAATGGATGTGTTCATATGATTTCTTTTTTTTTCCAGGGGCAATATGGACTAATCTGCCTGACTTCATAATGAAAGGAACTTGTGGACACATTTTTAAACATTACTGCAAATACATTTATCAAAGCTTTGTAGCATGTAGCAAAGAGCAGAAACACAACTGCATTGGTGTCACAGAACATAGTCTCCATTGCACATTTTGAGCTTAAGTTTTTGATTTAAGTCTGAGCAAGTGACAAACAGATCAGTAGTGCATATGCCATGATATTGTAGTGATTTATGTTTGATCTTAGACACAAAATGTTTCACAGACAGAAAAAATACATTAAAGACTGTGAAATACATTTGAAGACTAATATAAGTTGCAGTTGAACAACATACAGAATTCACACTATAATGAAAAGCATCGCGGTTGAAGTTCTCTAAAATAATGCCGTTACTGCAACAAAGTCGACTGTCCCTGTTGTTGAAGCTCACTGTTGTACTGGGATCAGTGTGGATGCTTTCTCTACTCAATGAACTGAGAACAGACTGGAGTCTTACCTACAGCTGGTGGGAGTATACAGATGTGGATGGCGGTCCGGAGAAAGAGTGCAACTGTTCTGCAATTCTGCAGGGAGAGACGGAGGCACTAGAAAAGGCCAAATTACTGACTCTGACTAAAGACTTCCGCAAGAGTGTTGACATCCCTGATGAGTATTACATCAATGCAACCAAAGACTGCAGGTGTGTGGCTTTAAATCACAGCCTTCAGTAACTGTTGAACTCTGAGTCATTACTGAAATATTTTGAGTTGAAGTAAAATCCTTGAGTAGCATTTGTTGTTCAATTTTGTGCTTTTGCAGGAACTTTAAGTTAAGCAGGAAATACTTGACATTCCCGTTAAGCAAAGAAGAGGAGGACTTTCCTCTGGCTTACTCTATGGTGGTCCATCACAAGGTATGAAAACTCAGAAGTCTGAATTCAGATTTATATAAACTTGAAAGACTGTGCAGTACGTCTAAGTATAGCTGTATAACGTTTTCCTTGACTGTGGAGGAAGTGTAACGTTTGGAAAACTGTCCTTCAGGATGAAGGTTGTAATTGACATGTAATAACTGGCTGTGAAATTTTGAATTAAATGTAAAATTTGAAAGTGGACATTTGAAGGTACAGGGATCTAATCAATGACTCTGTTGAGCTGCATTTTATGAAATGTCCATCACAAGGTATGAAAACTCAGAAGCCTGAATTCAAATTTATATAAACTTGAAAGATTGTGCAGTACGTCTACAGTATAGCTGTGTAGGAGACCTACGAAGCTTGCACTCGTTTATATAAAAGGGGCACCACCTCTTTAGAGGAAATAATTAACATTAATTAAAAATGTATTAATTTAAATTTTGATCAGTCTCATATCTTAACGCATCTCAATAATCACAGAGCGATACATGGCAATATTGAAGGGGGTGTGTGTGTGTTGGGGGGGGGGGGGGGGGGGCGTTTTAAAAACGGATTCCTATTTCTGCAGTGTGCCGAAAGGACGTACGCTAGTCAGCCTGCCCGTTTGCAGCACAGCTACATTTTCTCAAGACAGAGAAGGACATTTGTTTTGGGTTTTCACACAGCCACCTCCCCGGAGTTCCTCTCGGTGTCATCGTTAAAGGCTTGAATCCTCGGTTAAATTGACCCACATTCTTCACAAGAAACACTCAAAACTGTAATTTGGTCTAAAATGAAGCATTTATTGACTATTCTATTGAATAAACAAGTGAAATCCTATTTCAGTGCATATGGGTGTGTATGTGCATGCGTGACTAATTGGGTGTGTGTGTGCGTGCGTCTGTGGAATGTGTGTGCGTGTGGAGTGAGGTTTGTGTGTGTGTGTGTGTGTGTGTGTGTGTGTGTGTGTGTGTGTGTGTGTGTGTGTGTGTGTGTGTGTGTATGAGAGACTGGAAATATGGTGAGAGAAGAGCCAGATAACTAATCTGATGAGGTACACGGTAATTTGGATTAAAATCAATGATTTGTAAAGGAATAAACGGATTAAATGAATTTAATTAATCAAGTGATTAGTAGTATCAACTAGGGCTGGACCCGAATATCCGAATATTCGTTCGCTACTGCACTATCCGGATATTAATTTTGGTATCCGAATATTCGCCCCCCAGCAGATTTCCGGTGTGGTCAGCTGAATGGAGTCGGTTGATCGGGAGTCACTTGATTTAAAAAGGTTGGTTCTTAATCAGTTCTTCGGAGTAAAATGAGTAAAATTCGGCTGAAAAATGAGCATAATGTCTAGCTTTAAGTTACAAAAAGAAAAAAGGATAAATAGTTAAACTTTGAAACTAAGAAACTTCAAGGAATAGGAAGAGACGCGCCTTTTTACAGAAATATAGTGAGAACCTCTAGTATAGGCTCTGCAGAGAGTGAAGGAAGGAAGAGAGTGGGGACCGGGCATTGTCCGGCTTATATCAGGCAAAGGGGGCCACGGGAGGACCTCATGGTGGAGGGAAGCTTCGGCGCGAATTCTCCACTTGAAATTTGACTCTCTTTGTCTCACAGAGAAAGGGGGCAGAGAGAGAGAAGGAAAAACTAATCCAGAATGAATTAAAACATTGTGATATTAAACACGCAAAACACGATCTGTCTATTCCTCCACCATACTTCAGTTGTGTGAAAGAGAAACATGGGTAGAGTTATGTGAATTATTCCATTCATAACTATATGTTTATGTTCTTTTGGATATTAAAAATATATATCACAGTGAAAATATAGTAACAAGTCAGACATTTGGTGATGGATAAGACAATTGTCATCCTTTCAACCTAAATAGGAAGAAGGAAGAAGAAGACAAAGGCAGATTAAACATCAGAAAATTAATAAATCCACTTCTATATGACATATAATGGTCAATTTTAAATCTGTTGGAGGTGAAGTCTTTCCTGTCACTTTGGTAAACCCGAAAATTCAAAATACATCTCAGAAATATAAATTTTTGAAAATGTTCTTTGTTTCAGTTCAGTTGAAGAGAATGGGGCTCTTCCTCTGTGTTCTTCTCATTCAGCAGGTCGTAAAAGATTTATGGTTGTTATCTGATCCCAGTAGAATGTAGAGACGTCTCCGGAGAGAGTCTCCTAAAGCTGAAAAGGGATTTTAGCATGAAAGTTTATTCACAAAACATCCATAGCATAAAAGTGAAAGTCACTGTCTTTCAGAAAGGGTTCTTCCAGGTGCAGGTTCAGCAGGGGGATCAATCTTTCTGTGAATGAAAATACACAGAAGTATGACTGTTCCAATCTTCCTCCAGTAGTAATGGGTGTTGGTCAGTGCTGGAAAGGGAGAGCTTATCTGAGTTTGTCTTAGGCCTTTGGTAAATTCCTACAGCTGTATAACGTCCTCCTTGACTGTGGAGGAAGTGTAACGTTTGGAAAACTGTCCTTCAGGATGAAGGTTGTAATTGACATGTAATAACTGGCTGTGAAATTTTGAATTAAATGTAAAATTTGAAAGTGGATGTTTGAAGGTACAGGGATCTAATCAATGACTCCGTTGAGCTGCATTATAGGAAATGTCAAATCCGTCTTTTGTGGAACTTGTCACATCATTCAGGGAGTACCCCTTTAAACTGATGCACAAATGAAGTAAATCATTCAATCACTGATTGTTTTTTCTCTCCATTTACTTCAGGTGCAGAATTTTGAGAGACTACTGCGAGCTATTTATGCACCTCAAAATATTTATTGTGTCCATGTGGACAAGAAATCAGAGACCTCAGTCTTTGCTGCCATCATGGCCATCACCTCCTGTTTTCCGAACGTCTTCATGGTCACACGGCCTGTCACTGTGGTCTATGCTGGCTGGACACGAGTCCAGGCTGACCTTAACTGTATGTCTGATCTTTATAATGCCAGCGCGGAATGGAAATACTTCATCAATGTTTGTGGCCAGGATTTCCCTCTGAAAACCAATTTGGAGATGGTACGGATGTTGCGTTCATTGAAAGGTCGGAACAGCATGATGTCAGAACCATTGCCAGCTGGACTCAAGCGGAGGGTGACATATGTTCACCAGGTTGTTAATGGGGAAGTTCAGGTAATTCGTTTGGAGATTTTTTTTATATACCTGGACAGATAAAGCACCCTTGACATTGCAGAAATGTTCTATTCAGACTGACCTCACTGATTGTCACCATCATAATAATGTACTACGTCAACTTTCTCAGGAGACAAGACAGCAAAAGGAGCCACCTCCTTTCAACCTGCCCATTTTCTATGGAAGTGCCTACATTGTGGTCTGTCGAGGTTACATCCGCAGTGTGTTGGAAGATGATCGAATACTGAAGCTGATAGAGTGGGGGAAAGACACCTACAGTCCTGATGAGTTTCTCTGGGCAACCATTCAACGAATGCCTGGTGTTCCTGGCTCAACAAGGCCCCATGGTAAATACGATATGTCAGATATGAATGCAATTGCTCGACTGGTGAAGTGGCACGCGCTTGAGGGTCCACAGGAGTCCCTGAATGCAGTGTATTCAGAATGTAATGGCAACCATGTGAGGGAAGTATGTGTGTATGGTGCTGGAGACCTGCAATGGATGATTGCTCAGCCTCACCTTTTTGCCAACAAGTTTGACATCAACACAGATCCCATTGCCATCTACTGCTTGGAGAAATATCTGAGACAAAAGGCACTGGCTGAGTTACATTAGGTGGAGATTTCTGTGGCAGCCCAGAATCAGTCAGAGAAGGGAGTGGTTGACTCATGACAATGCTTGTGGTACATGCCAAAGTAGCAGGAATCAATGTTTCCCAACAGAAAATTGCAGTGTAACAAGAAAATCAATTACTCAATTCACTCCCTGGTGGGCAGACAGTATAATTTATTTGTATAAAGATTGTTATCATCAACCATGTACACAACTTTTTAGGGATATGCTGATAGTTGTTAAGTTGGAGAATACTAGATATGCTGCACATTTCCAAGGTTACACTGACATGGCAATCTTTCCTTAGATATGTTGATGTCTTAGGTTCTGATAGTGTGATAACCAGTGTGGACTTTGTCTTTGGCATATATGTATTTATGTGTAATAACAGCTTTGGAACAAGAACAACGAGAAGGATCATTGATATGTTAGTGCCTGAGATAAAAGGGTGCATTGTTCTGGCCTCCTGACACCTTCCTGTTAATTTTTTTTTTTTTACATGATTCCTATATTCATCTTTCCTTGCATAGTTTATCATGTATATCCTGTGAATGTCACCATGAGTGGAGGACTAATAAATATCCAACTGTGTTTGTACATTGAATCGTCAAATTGCATTGACACAACTTCAGAAACAAACCTAATCTACAATTATGAAAACTGCTTACTCTGCAAAATATGATTGAGTTGTTGCTGTTATTCTAACAAGGACTGCACAGTGTCATAGTGGTTAGCACTTTTGCCTTGCAGCAAGAAGATTCCCGGTTCAAATCCCGGCCTGGGCGTGGGATCTTTCTGCATGGAGTTTGCATGTTCTCCCTGTGCATGCATGGGTTTTCTCCGGGTACTCCGGCTTCCTCCCACAGTCCAAAAATATGCTGAGGTTAATTGAAGACTCTAAATTGCCCGTAGGTGCGATTGTTTGTCTGTACATGTAGCTCTGTGACAGACTGGCGACCTGTCCAGGGTGTCCCCTGCCTTCGCCCGAGTCAGCTGAAATAGGCTCCAGCTCCCCTGCGACCCTAATGAGGATAAAGCGGTGTATAGAGAATGGATGGATGGATGGATGGATACTATGTTACTCTGTTTGTACTGGCCCTGGGCCGCTGCATTCCTCCTCTGTTGTTTTCTGGATTGCACTCAGCTGCACGCCTTCATCCACCCGGCCTCCGTTGACTCGTCCCGCCTGCCGTCTCTGGAGCTGAAGCTGGATTGGATCAGACCAAAGTACAGTCCAATCTCGATGCCAGCTGCCTCTCAAAAGACTCCTTCATCTGGCAGCACTTCTTCTGAGGGGAAGCTGAGCTTCAGCAGAACTTTGGAGATGTGTTCCAGTGGTTGGTGGATGTGTGAGCAGATAGAGAGGGACCTTTGAATTGTTCAGAAAGGAAAATGGGGAACCCATTGGTAGTTTTAGTTTCAGGTGCTACTGCGGTGTGTTCTTGGGTTTTAAGAGGTGAACAGGACGAGTTTTTTCCGCATTGATGATCTTTTATTTTGTTCCTGGTTGTAATGCCCATCAATGTCAATGTGAAGTTCACTTTTAGCTCTGTTTATTTATTTTTATTTTAATAACACCCATTTGCTTTTAACCCCCTCACATATTGTGTTGTTGTAAACTTACTCTTTCAAATAAATACTCGTCCAGCCCTCTGGAAACCAGCGTTTGGATGGTTTTTGTTTTGCTCCTCACCTACTTCAGACCTCACCTACTTCGAACAGAACAACGTTTTGTGGAACAAAGGCCATACTATGACGTTTTTAGAGCGACATGCTATACTATAGGCTTTTTTATTTGACATATTACTATAACGTTTTTTGTTTCAGTTTTTATTGTTGTTTTTCAGCAAAATATAAGAATCTACACAGTTTTAAAAATTACTCTACTTTTACTTGTGCAATGAAATATTATTCTGTGGCATTTTTTAGACCACATATTACACTCTGATGTTTTCTTGAATGACACTATTTTGACAATATACTGCACTATGACATTTTTTGAACCACATATCATACATGACAATTTTATTCAACATCCTATCATTTTGCACTTTCTGAACCACATAATAATCTATGGGGTGTAGACAGTAGTAGTAATACTAAAAGTACAAGCAGCAGTAGTAGTACTAACCCGAGGAGCCGTGGTGGGCATCCTTTATTTTCATTTCTGAAAGGTGGTAACCCTAGCTACAACTCTAAGAGCTATTTATACTACTACTGCTGCTGCTGGTATTTTCAGTACAGTGGGTACGGAAAGTATTCAGACCCCTTGAAATTTTTCACTCTCTGTGTCATTGCAGCCATTTGCCAAAATCAAAAAAGTTCATTTTATTTCTCATTAATGTACACTCAGCACCCCATCTTGACAGAAAAAAACAGAAATTTAGAATTTTTGCAAATTTATTAAAAAAGAAAAACTGAAATATCACATGGTCATAAGTATTCAGACCCTGTGCTCAGTATTGAGTAGAAGCACCCTTTTCAGCTAGTACAGCCATGAGTCTTCTTGGGAATGACGCAACAAGTTTTTCACACCTGGATTTGGGGATCCTCTGCCATTCTTCCTTGCAGATCCTCTCCAGTTCTGTCAGGTTGGATGGTGAACGTTGGTGGACAGCCATTTTGAGGTCTCTCCAGAGATGCTCAATCGGGTTTAGGTCAGGGCTCTGGCTGGGCCAGTCAAGAATGGTCACAGAGTTGTTCTGAAGCCACTCCTTTCTTATTTTAGCTGTGTGCTTAGGGTCATTGTCCTGTTGAAAGGTGAACCTTCGGCCCAGTCTGAGGTCCTGAGCACTCTGAAAGAGGTTTTCCTCCAGGATATCTCTGTACTTGGCCGCATTCATCCTTCCTTCAATTGCAACCAGTCGTCCTGTCCCTGCAGCTGAAAAACACCCTCACAACATGATGATGCTCCCACCACCATGTTTCACTGTAGGGATTGTATTGGTCAGGTGATGAGCAGTGCCTGGTTTTCTCCACACATACCGCTTAGAATTAACACCAAAAAGTTCAATCTTGGTCTCATCAGACCAGAGAATCTTATTTCTCATAGTCTGGGAGTCCTTCATGTGTTTTTTGGCAAACTCTATGCGAGCTTTCATGTGTCTTGCACTGAGGAGAGGCTTCTGTCGGGCCACTCTGCCATAAAGCCCCGACTGGTGGAGGGCTGCAGTGATAGTTGACTTTGTGGAACTTTTTCCTATCTCCCGACTGCATCTCTGGAGCTCAGCCACAGTGATCTTTGGGTTCTTCTTTACCTCTCTCACCAAGGCTCTTCTCCCACCATTGCTCAGTTTGGCTGGACGGCCAGGTCTAGGAAGAGTTGTGGTCATCCCAAACCTCTTCCATTTGAGGATTATGGAGGCCACTGTGCTCTTAGGAACCTTGAGTGCTGCAGAAATTCTTTTGTAACCTTGGCCAGATCTGTGCACTGCCACAATTCTGTCTCTGAGCTCCTTGGGCAGTTCCTTCCACCTCATGATTCTCATTTGCTCTGACATGCACTGTGAGCTGTAAGGTCTTATATAGACAGGTGTGTGCCTTTTCTAATCAAGTCCAATCAGTTTCATTAAACACAGCTGGACTCCAAAAAAGAAGCAGAACCATCTCGAGGAGGATCAGAAGAAATGGACAGCATGCGAGTTCAATATGAATGTCGCTGCAAAGGGTCTGAATACTTATGACCATGTGATATTTCAGTTTTTCTTTTTTAATAAATTTGCAAAAATTTCTACATTTCTGTTTTTTTCTGTCAAGATGGGGTGCTGAGTGTACATTAAAGAGAAATAAAATGAACTTTTTTGATTGTGGCAAATGGCTGCAATGACACAGAGAGTGAAAAATTTCAAGGGGTCTGAATACTTTCCGTACCTACTGTATTACTACTACTGCTTGTACAGCTATACTACAGCTACTATTAATCGTCTGGTATTTGGCTGTCAAGCTGCTAGCTCCATTAGTGTTTTGCTAGTGGCTAACTAGCTAGCTCTCATAGACCGGAAGCTCTCAACAAGATTTAATCATGAAAAAAGAGCCAAAAACTATTCTTACCTTTGAAAAGTCATTCCAGGTTTCCTTGTCTCAATCGTATTACGTAGTGTGCTATTGTATGCAGCACAGTGAGACGGTGTAGTGCCGAAGAATTGGCGTCTGAGGCGGAGTGTCAAACACAGGTGCTAACCTCTTTACTCTTTATTGTTGGTTACACTATGTTTTTTATTCTCTTTGTTGTTTTATTCTTTTATTTTGTGAAGCACTTTGTGTTGCATTTTAAATGGATGAAAGGTGCTATATAAATAAAGTTTGATTTGATTTGATTTGATTTACTGACATCAAACGACAGAATAAAAGCACTCACGGTACATGTGGAACGTAACTCCCAAACAGGATGAGTAACAGCATCAACAGTCCGTGTGCAAATCTAGGGTGACCATATTCTGTTTCTCTGAAAAGAGGACACACTTCCAGCTCGCGAGCGACAAATTTTCAGTCCCCCCCCCTCCCCCCCTTTTTAGGGGTTTTCCGTGGGTCAGGGGGCTTTCTGTGCTTCAAACTCAGTTAAACTGATTTTCTGAATTCCCCAGAAAAGAACACTTTACCTGGATATACAGAAAAATAGCCCAAAACACTCACAAACAGTTGCTTTATAAATAATATATTTATTAAATTAAAGCAATTCTCCTAAACAATATAATCAGTCACATACAAATATGGCATGCTCTAGTCTTTAATAGTTATTGACTCAAGTTGTGTAGGAACACATGTATTCAGATGTTTAACAAAATAAGAAATAATCATCTCTCTTAAGTCTGACACTCACACCTTAGTTAGGAAAAGTGAGGTAGAGTACCATTCTTCAAAATAGCCTCCCAATTGTCAGTTATGTAAAAATAGAAATAATGCCTCAAAATATTAAATAAAAAGAAAAAAGAGAGGTAGCCTATTCTTCAATGTTCAGTTAGCCTATTCTTCAAAATAATGTGTCTAATGGCAAATGAAAAAAAAATATAGAAATAATGAATCAGGTCAACAGTCCTTTTTTTCCCTTCTTTTTCCTTCTCTTATTAGCTACAGAGACATAAGTCCCAGCTTTGCAGACTGTACATTCTGCCTCCCATTTGACACGACCCGGACGAAAACAGGGGTACTTTTTTCGCATTTCATCAGTGAAATGACATTTGCGTTTCGGCATTTTCTTTCGGTTCGAGTGTTCTCTCGCAGTGTCTATCTGACTGTCAGCCTGCAAGGAGTGAGTGAGTGTGGAGCGCCTCTGCACTGTTGCCAACTCCTCAGTAAGGAAAGTCGCTGTTGGCTGTCCTAAAAGTCGCTAGAAGTCGCTAAATGACGTCATCGCCTAATTTGCATATTTCCCAGTTTGCATGTAATTGTAATCAACGTTGTGGAAGAGACCAAAAAGTGAGTATAAAACACCCAAAATATGTTTTTGTACTAGAGGCTAAATGCTGTGGTTTATTTTAGCATGACAGTGATGAAACATTTTCGTTTATATGGCTCCGTAAGTCTGGATGGGATCTGTAGTGACTTTGCGCATGCGAGGTTCATCTATCGTCTGGCCGCGGAGTGATGTGGGTCTCCCCCTCCCCTCACTGGGTCTGCTGCGGGGTTACTGGACTGACAGCCTGTGCTCTGGGAGGGGGAGAAGCTCACAGCAGCACCTGCTGCTTGTTGAAAACAGTAACTGCGGAATGAGCCGAGTTTTCCTATCAGAGTCTCCAAAACGGCAGAAAAAGTCGCTAGATTTGTCACTAGTCGCTTTTGACAAAAAAAAAGTCGCTAGGAGCTTTGAAAAGTCGCTAGATTTAGCGAGAAAGTCGCTAAGTTGGCAACACTGCGCCTCTGTACTGCTTTGTGCTTTGGGTTCGGCTCAAACTCCGCCTCTCAGAGCGTGTTTCCAAAGGAACCATTCAACGTGAATGATAAATACACTGGTCTGTGACGCGCTCAAGCTAGGCAAGATCAAAAACCCGGACATTTGAAGGACTTTATAAACGCCGGCCGGACAGGCCGGATAGCCTCTCAAAAGAGGACATGTCCGGGCAAAAAAGGACGTATGGTCACCCTAGCAAATCACAACCACAGTGAATTATGTAAACCCACTACAACGGCACACTTGTTTCTGTTTTCATGTCATCTACATCAACAGAATGCTTTGAGACTTTGCCTCCACTAGCTTAGCCTCGCCATAGCACACAGCTCAAAGGGGCATGTGCTATCTACTGATTCATATCCATGGTCCTATCTACTGTTTCATATCTATGCACATTAGTCTGGTCCGATGCCATCTCGATGAAGATGTTTCATGAGTACATGAGAACGCAAGTATGACAGTTACGTACTGACAAATGGCCGTAGTCTTCTTACTGCAAAGGTCCAAAGCTGCTCGTCTTCTCCTCCAGCATCAAGAAACCACTGATCTATAAATAAATCCTGGATGTTGTACTGGGCTGCTGAAGCTGAGGTAACCGGATATACTAAAGTGGCCATCTTGTGAGCCCCAAAACAAAGCCCTGCTGTGGTCCCCCGCTGGTTTAAACAAAGCAATCCCATGCACTTGCACGTGTTATTCTTTCTTAGTATTTTTATTATTTTACAACGTTTCTTACCATTTATTATGCCATCTTGTGCAGCAATTAACTGTACTTACAGAAAAGGGATAGGAAAGGGGAAAACCTTTCATAAATCCCGTTGTGCTTTAGTGTCACACCCGCGGGACACTTTGAGATCTGCATAAGCATTTCCTTAAATGTCTGAAGCTGCAAACGCGATTATACAAACACTATACACCCATGGAAAGCTTAGATTCTCGTGAATCCGCTGGTATAAACCACTTTCAGATGTGATTGCCACAGCGGGTAATATAAACACATTTCTCCAACAAACAACAAAACATTTAAAGGGCACAACTCACCTTTGGACGCTCTTTTACTGGTCAAAGATGAATATAATCCACAAAAACCGGCCAGAATCCAAGCTTCGGCATCCAGACAATACTAGCAAGTATAATATTTTGTCCAAAACATATCTTGAAATAAGTAAATAATCCACAAATAGCTCGGCTCCGTGCACGCACACGCGGCGCATGGCGGCGCTGCGCGTTTCATATTCACTGTATTTATGTCCATATTTTTATTCAACGTACAGAGATCCATGCGGTCTTGCACTCAAAATGGCGACTGAAGTCTTTCCTTTATGTTTACACCGCATTTCAACCAATCAAGTGACTCTGGCCTGCCTCCGAGGCCTAAACGGCCAACCGTAGCCGAGACTGACCGATCTGGACCTACTTCATTTCGTCAGTAAATTCTGAGCAAATCACGTCGGAGGAAACATTTGACTGACAGGGCTGGTAGCCAATGAGCCTGCTGAATAGCAGAATATAAATACAGCCTCTGCCAGCAGGGTTGTGTGACATGTCACACCTCGGCTCTGGCTGCAGCAGGAGTCTTTCTGTCTGTCCCTCCCAATCTCTGTGTCTGATACACACTAGAGCTGCTCTGAAGTGCCTTTTTTGAGTTCTTTATGAGTTTTTGGAGTGAAAATAATGTGAAAACGGGCTGAAAAACGAACATATACTATTTTTCCCCAGGGTATGCAGAGGGTGTACAGAGGGTGTCCAAAATTGACAGCGCCTGGCCATAGCAGTACAAATACATGTGTGAAACACTCATTTCTTGTAGTATTGCTCTGAAATTTTGACCTGAACTATGTAAGACCCCAGGCTGTTGCCTTTTTATGTTTTCAAGCTGTCACAGTGCTGCCACAGTTATTTTCAGGTGTTTTATTAGGGAAAAAATTTAGGCGAGAATAAAATTCATCCTAATTCAGTGTGTTGCAACATAAAATACTCTGTACCAGTAGCACCTAGAGTAATTCTGCACTGGGTGAAAATTCAGGTTGTCAGCTTTCAAAGGAGACCCCAACCATGCCTGTACTCCAAACAGTTCAAGAACAGCATTCAATTTACTTTCTGTACATCTTCAGTAGAAATTTCAGGCGAAAATTGACGGAAGCTTATAGGGTTTCAAAAGTAAGTTGAATTTATAGTTTATTTTATGCCATTTAATAGGTCAGTGAAAAGTTCTGTAAAAGGTACATTTCCCAAGCATGGCAGAACAGAGCCCCTTATTATAACCTGTTACTGACAATAACTAATCATTACAATTTTATTGATTTTTAAATATGCTTCTTAATAAATATTTAGACATATGTACCTATAATTATAGAATAAGTTATATTCTGATATAAAGCAAATTATTAAGAAGTAAAAAATTCTTATGATATATAGAGGTGTGTGTGTGTGTGTGTGTGTGTGTGTGTGTGTGTGTGTGTGTGTGTGTGTGTGTGTGTGTGTGTGTGTGTGTATATACACACATATGACAGATAAGGGTTTTGTGCTAAATCCATGTACTTGTATATATATATGCAGCTGTTTAAAGTACCTTCGTTTAATATTGTAATATGGTATATATTACATTATTTAATAATTAAATAAAAATGCTGTTAGAATAAATGACATTATTAAAATATAGTATTACAGTATTAAAATAAATCCGGTTTATGCCTTCAAGACATCTACATGTATACAGTGCCTTGTGAAAGTATTCGGCCCCCTTGAACTTTTCAACCTTTCGCCACATTTAAGGCTTCAAACATAAAGATATAAATTTTTAATTTTTTGTCAAGAATCAACAAGTGGGACACAATCGTGAAGTGGAACGAAATTTATTGGATATTTCAAACTTTTTTGACAAATAAAAAACTGAAAAGTGGGGCGTGCAATATTATTCGGCCCCCTTGCATTAATACTTTGTAGCGCCACCTTTTGCTGCAATTACAGCTGCAAGTCGCTTGGGGTATGTCTCTATCAGTTTTGCACATCGAGAGACAGAAATTCTTGCCCATTCTTCCTTGCAAAACAGCTCGAGCTCAGTGAGGTTGGATGGAGAGCGTTTGTGAACAGCAGTCTTCAGCTCTGTCCACAGATTCTCGATTGGATTCAGGTCTGGACTTTGACTTGGCCATTCTAACACCTGGATACGTTTATTTGTGAACCATTCCATTGTAGATTTGGCTTTATGTTTTGGATCATTGTCCTGTTGGAAGATAAATCTCCGTCCCAGTCTCAGGTCTTTTGCAGACTCCAACAGGTTTTCTTCCAGAATGCTCTTGTATTTGGCTCCATTCATCTTCCCATCAATTTTAACCATCTTCTCTGTCCCTGCTGAAGAAAAGCAGGCCCAAACCATGAGGCTGCCACCACCATGTTTGACAGTGGGGATGGTGTGTTCAGGGTGATGAGCTGTGTTGCTTTTACGCCAAACATATCGTTTTGCATTGTGGCCAAAAAGTTGGATTTTGGTTTCATCTGACCAGAGCACCTTCTTCCACATGTTTGGTGTGTCTCCCAGGTGGCTTGTGGCAAACTTCAAACGAGACTTTTTATGGATATCTTTGAGAAATGGCTTTCTTCTTGCCACTCTTCCATAAAGGCCAGATTTGTGCAGTGTACGACTGATTGTTGTCCTATGGACAGACTCTCCCACCTCAGCTGTAGATCTCTGCAGTTCATCCAGAGTGATCATGGGCCTCTTGGCTGCATCTCTGATCAGTCTTCTCCTTGTTCGAGGTGAAAGTTTAGAGGGACGGCCGGGTCTCGGTAGATTTGCAGTGGTCTGATACTCCTTCCATTTCAGTATGATTGCTTGCACAGTGCTCCTTGAGATGTTTAAAGCTTGGGAAATCTTTTTGTATCCAAATTCGGCTTTAAACTTCTCCACAACAGTATCTGGGACCTGCCTGGTGTGTTCCTTGGTCTTCATGATGCTCTCTGCACTTTAAACAGAACCCTGAGACTATCACATTTATACGGAGACTTGATTACACACAGGTGGATTCTGTTTATCATCATCAGTCATTTAGGACAACATTGGATCATTCAGAGATCCTCACTGAACTTCTGGAGTGAGTTTGCTGCACTGAAAGTAAAGGGGCCGAATAATATTGCACACCCCACTTTTCAGTTTTTTATTTGTTAAAAAAAGTATAAAATATCCAATAAATTTCATTCCACTTCACGATTGTGTCCCAATTGTTGTTGATTCATGACAAAAAATTAAAATTTTATATCTTTATGTTTGAAGCCTGAAATGTGGCGAAAGGTTGGAAAGTTCAAGGGGGCCGAATACTTTCACAAGGCACTGTATATATATATATATATATATATATATATACACACATGCATACATATATACATATACATGCATAGACATGTAGACCTACAATATATGCAGCTTTATAAAGTAGTTTGTGGAATATTGTAATACTGTGAACATATTAAAACTAAGTTTATTGCATAACAAAAATAAAATATTATTTGAATTTTAAACAAATCTGTTATTATTCATTTTGCATAACCAGAAAACAGTTTCATTGTGCATATAGTACTGTACAGTACTGATTACTGTAACTAAAGCAAGTGTCTGTTTTTTATAGTCTAAGTAGTTTGTTAATTTTTTTTGCCTAAAGTTGAAGACATCTCTAATTCTCCCCTCTATATTATAGACATAATTATAATAAGCTAAAGACACGCAGAATTTATTTACAAGTAATAATAGTTGAGGCTGTTATTAAGCAGGCCTTCACATAAAACTATATGCTTAAGCCAAAGCCCGGGACTCTGTACTACTGCTTATTGGGGCCCGCAATATGGCTGCTAGCCCAGCCCCACTTACCTCAAAGTTTAGCTGCCCGCTTAGTCAGATGCAACATCCAGGGTTTATTTATAGATCAGTGCAGGAAACGTCTTCAAAGCTTCTTCAAATCCAAACGAAATACAATCAAAAGATCAAACTAACCTCATTGGCGCAAAGTTGTGTTCAGGAGCGTCGGAAATCGGAGTATCAGTAATGTAAATGTAAATTTCCAACGAAAATTTTGAGAGGGACACACGGGATGGCCAATCAGATCACAGAGGGTGGGGTGGGGGGGCACTGCCCGGGCAGCGCGACACACAGGCTTTCAAATCGTAGACTGTATATATACAGTCTATGTTTCAAACACAGATGCATCACTCAGAGACAGCCAGGCTCATGGATATATACACATACCTATGGCCAGTGGTGTAGTGGTCCCTGGAGAAGTGGGTATACTCTTAATTTTCACCTTTTTAAAAAAAAATTAGTCCAGAAAAACGCCCTGTTTTAGAAACAGTGACATAGAAGACTACTCTATTCAATTTTTTCAGTCATTTCTACTTGCCCACTATTATAAAATTATCATGACTTGATTAGGAGCAGTTTGTAGTTATTACTGGTCACACAAGCAAACTGGATTAATGTAACATGTATTTATCATGAGGCAAACATGGTGTTTGTTACTTTTGAACATTTATTTAAATATAATACTTCAAATATGAAGCTGACAGTGCATCCTTGTTCATATTTCATCATGAATAAAACTTCAATATTGTTTTAGGTCGAATCTTAAACTACCTGTCCCCATTCTTGTGTTTTTACTTACTTTAAAATCAACTACCAGCCTAGAGGTTTTCCCACATTATCCCAATCTAGCTAGCTTCAGACTTACGTTAGAATAACGCTAGCCTTTCAAAACGTTAGTCAGACTCGGCCCGACATTCAGTATAACCCGTTGCGCTTCAGTTACGCTTCAGTGTCCCGCCCGGGGTACACTTTGAGATCTGCATTAGCAGATTATACAAACGCGATTATACAAACACTACACGCCGATGGAAAGCTTAGATTCTCATGAATCCGCCGGTATAAACCACTTTCAGATGTGATTACCACAGCGGGTAATATAAACACATTTGTCCGACAAAAAACGAATATCCATCCATCCGTTCTCTGTACACGGCTTCAACGTACACAGCGCGACTGACATTTCCGGGTTCATTATTACACACAGATGAAAATATTCCACAAAAAACGGCCATAATCCAACCTTGGACATCCAGACGAAACAAGCCAGTAAACTATTTTGTCCAAAACATGTCTTGAAAAACGGTATATACTCCACGAATAGGTCGTTTTCGAGGAAATGCACCTCGCGATGCGCGTCCAATATTCCCTGTATTTCTCGTCATATTTTTATTTACAAATAGAATATTAGCGATTTTTTTTTGTACTGAAAATGGCTGGAATTGACTGCAGCTTTAACCACTGGCGACAAAATATCTTCTCCTTGAAATGTGCAGTCATGTTGCCAGTAGTTTAAAACAATGATTCATTTGGAAACCACCTTAAAACTTACCTGAGAATTATATCGTTCATGAAAGTAGGTTTGCTCGATACGTACCACTCACTTGAAAGGGGTTTATTCTGACTTTCTCGCATTTCCGCGCATCTTTCAAGCAGACCTGTCAATCAACTGGAGTGCCACAGAGGTGTTAGCAAAATTTTCCTCTGTATGACCCGCCCTACTCTGCCTCTGATTGGCTCATCCCTAAAGTTAACCAATCGAATCAGTGAAGGTAGCATGTACCAGCCAATTACAGGCAGAGGAGGGTTGTTCATGGCTTCATCATCGGGCTACCTGGCACACAGATATTACTGAATGATGCGCACCAGGGAGCATTAGAAGTGGGTATAAGCAATGCTAACTGAAAAATAAGTGGGTATACGCCGTATACCGCCGTATACCGCCGTATACCCTGGACTACACCACTGCCTATGGCCAGCCTGACAGCTGCACAATGACTGGGTAGCGTGTAGGACAGAAAATGCGGACCGGATTTTCACAAACCTGGCATTCTCTGGAGTAAAAACACGAACTGGATTTACCCAAAGGTTACATATTCCATAACAGCAAAGTTGATTTTTTTTTTTTCCTTTTTGCCCGTGTGATATTTGGAGTGTGGCGTGAGAGTGCATGAAGGGACTGAGTTACGTGTGTCTCACGGCCAAAGCCTGAGAGTTGGCAGCCCTGTATCATTGCAATAACCACTGCCAAAGGAAGCACAACTACACACAATATGGGCACGAACAACCTGCCACATAAAACAAGATCTCAACCCGAATGACCCATTGACCCGTTGTCCTGTGATTAGCTGCAAAAGACAAACCCTAACCCAGACACACTTCTGCATAGCCATGTTCGCACCTCTATTTTCCTTTACAATTCGTAAAACACTCCCTATATTTTAGAATTTGGTCGCACTGTCAAATTCAATCCTTCTGCACCTGCTTATTTTGACCCGATCATCGGCTGCTCTGTTACAGAGATGAGATTTTTAAAAATGTAAGGCTCGGCCACAGTTTCAACTTGATCTGTGCTGCCTCCTTGTGGTGAGTAATGATATTGCAAGTTTCTGGAAAAGTAGAGCAGATCCATCTCTCTGCCAGAAAATCTCGACAACCATTCATCCATCATCTACACACCACTTAATCCTCATTAGGGTCGCGGGGGAGCTGGAGTCTATCCCAGCTGATTTAGGGTGAAGCCATCTTACAAGGCTTCCGGGTCAAATACGCCTACAGGGCAAACCCTGGTGCCATTTTGGATCACTTCTGTATGAGATAACTAGGTGAATTACCAGCCTATGCCAACAGTCACCCAATTGTAAGGTTTAACTGTATGAGAAACTTTTTTTTACCCACTATTGAATTTATTCTACAATCAAAGTTTTTTTTTTAACAAACTTTACTTTTCAATAATAATAATGAAAAAATATTGTGACAAATTTAAACATTGTTTGGATTCTTGAATTTTATGGCTAAACTACAGTCGATGAAACTCCCTGCTCCAGGGTCAACTCTGGCTGTGAGAGGGAGCGATCAGAAACCTTCCTCATCTCCTAGAAGAACAGATCCATGTTCTGGTCAGGGGAAACAGTGCACCCATGGAGTCCCAAACACAACATCACAACAAACTAAATAAATAATTATCAAAGCAAATCTGCTGCCTGTGTTGTGTGTTGTGATAATTCTGCCAAATTTTCATTTTATGATGATGACTTAAACAGAAGTGTGGATTGAAATTTTGTGCTTTTTAATGTTTGGTATTTTTTCTAACATTTTTTGGACCTTACAAATTCACAAGTACAATGTATTAGATTTCCAAGTCACAGTTTTAAACAGAACTCAAAAATGCATTTTACTTCCGTTAAAAACTGCAACCCCATCAATTTTCCATAAGCAGCAGGTGTTGTGATCCAAAGCCAAAATCTTATTTTTGTTCAGTACAATTTTTCCATAACCTGTTTTGATTGTCAGTTATAATTGCAAAACTGCACTAGTTCACTAGTTTAACGTCTGTGACAGAGTAATAGAAATTAGGATTGTTACCCTGGAAGTGTTGTTTTTTTTTTTTTTGTTGAGACAATTAACCAGTAAATAGTTCAAAAAGTACATTTTGGGTAAACTTTCAAAGGTCATATCACCAAGTGGTATATGGAGTCAACTAAATTATCTATAGCATTTGAATGGTCACATTATATCCACATTTTGATGTCAGGCTCATATTCTAGCAATGATTTCTTCTGTGCCAAAATATTTTTCTATTATAGTCATGACTCAAATATATTTTTCCACCCTTAAAAATTCCATGTGGTTATCACTTGTACTACTAAAGCTATGAGGAATTTTCAATTATGTGCTTTACTGGAAGGTAATGAAATAATCACAGTATGACGGTTACATTTTGCATGGCCTCAGTAAATAGACTAAACCTATTGTACAACAAAATCAGCTGATTCGGATCGCGGGATCGCGTTGGAGGCACTGTGGTTGTGCTGAACGTCTCTTATCTGTAATTGCTGTATTTCCTACAACACTTTAAGGCAGCATGTGATTCCCGTCCAGCCATATTCACATGGTCAGTGACGTCAGACGCAGCGCTGTGGACGCAGATGCGTTCACGGTTCAACACATGTAACATCACCGGCTCTCTATCAGTATCGGGCTTCATTTTTATCAGTATACTGTGAGCGGACCTGACCGAAACCGACGCCATCACTTTCCAAGACAACTCCTCGGATAAAACCGTTTCAAGAAGTGTGAGCCTCAGAGGAATCTAACGGTTGTTAGCATAGCTAGCATAGCTGGTGAACTTTACCCATCGCCGCTCGAAGCTCCAACTTTATCCGGTTCTAGCGACCTAACCCGGCGGGTGAAGCTCATGTCGTAGTAAACACAGGGACGAACCCTGATCTCTACAAGGGTAAGATTTCAGCCTCAGCTAGCTGTCAAAGCGGTGCGTTAGCCGGCACAGTGGTCCTGGCTGAGTAGCCGGTCTGACTTCCTTGTGTCGTTCGAGGTCATTCTGTAGCGTAAATAGCCAGCGGTTGTCGGGATACCAGCCATGAAGAGCCTCCCATACTTCTGCCGGGGAGAGGTCATTCGAGGTTTTGGAAGAGGAAGCAAAGAACTCGGCATTCCCACAGGTGAGCTGATTGTTCGACCGGTGGGGCTTTTACGGCGAGCTAACGTTTAATCTCGCCTACGCAGATAACGTTAAGTCGGTGTGAATATATTATAACGTACCACGGAGACAGAGACCCAGAGTAGCCTTACGTCATAAACTGAACATTGATGGCGTTTGGTTATTAATTACATGTTAGATAATTTGGTAGACAGTTTGTTGTTAATTTACACTGGCTACCTGCCCGTTTATTGCCTTGTCCTGAACTACACTGACGACAACTTTTTTTACGTAACCAGCTCCCCTCCGTTTTACCTGCGTTGAATGAGAGTTGAGTAACTGAACTTGGCAGATGATTAAAGCGTTTTTTTTAACCGAAATAATGTCTTTTATGCCATAATGGCTGTTTCGAGAAATATGTAGTAATGTCGACATAGGAGTGATCCATAGGGCAGAAAATAATGATCCCATTAAAATGCTTTATTTCACCTCATTCAAGTCATTATTGATCATTTTAAAAGGCCTGTTTTTTACAAAGAAGAAATTGGTTTATTTTTAATTATATATTGATATTATTTGTAAGTGCACAGATAGTAATTTAAATATAAAATACACACAAATAAATAAATGTAGTAGGTAGGTTCTAATAAATAAGGATAGTGGAAGGATCTCTCATTTATACACCTTTAAGAAGTGAAGCCATCAGATGTGAACTCCTCGCTGGCCTCCATGTCCACACAAGTCTGACTCACCGGATGTAGACTGTGGGTATAAGCCTGAAATTGGCTGCACATTTGACACAATTTTCACTGCTTCTTCTGTTATCTATGTGCTACCATTTTCAAAATCCTCCCTCTACTACAGGAAACGACAGCATTAGAACAACAGCCGACATGTTTCTAGTTTTGCTGAGGAGTTGGATCGTGCAGTATTCCTATTGTTTTGTGATGAATTAGACATTTTGTCATGTGACATGTCTTTTGTCTGGAACCAAAATACGTTTGCAGTTAAAATTTAAATCATGGTTTACAATTTTAGAATAGCACAAAGTTTGCTGAAATACCTTTGTTTAATTTATGTCTTACATATGTTTAATTAAGAGAGACTATTTCACAATTTTTCCTTCTATGTTGATAACTAATTAGATAATACTGTGGGTGGGACATCGCTCAAGTCCACAAAGTGATTACAGACGTTAACACTTGGTGAAGAAGCCTTTTAAGACATGCTGCTTGATTTGTCACTAAAATGTTTGAAAAGAAACAACAAATAAATTGTTTTTAAAATAATATCAGCTATTGCAAAGAACCTTTGCATGTTTCAACATAATAAAACACTTTGTGAATCATTTTATCCCAACAGTTGATAGGTTTCTCTCTGTGTTCTCTTCTTTGGAGTGCCATTAAACAAGTCTCTAATTTCTTTCATGGTAACCCTTGTCCTCCATCCTCTGATCTACAGCCAACTTCCCAGACTCAGTGGTGGAGCATCTTCCAGCAGATATTGGCACAGGAATCTACTATGGCTGGGCTTGTGTCGGTAATGGAGATGTGTACAAAATGGTGATGAGCATTGGGTGGAACCCTTACTACAAAAATACCAAGAAATCCATGGTAAGTAACAAGATACGCCACGAACCCTGAAAAATTGCTCGATTTTTATATTCAGAAAGTAGAAGAATAGTGCACATTGTAAATGTCAAATAGTCTTTGTTAGTCTGACAAACCAAGATTTTCACCTAATGATGGTTTGGTCACAAGTTAAATTCTTTCTCCACGGCTTGAGTTGGTGAATCAGATTTTCCACAGTGGGACAGCATTTGTATCAAAAACAAGAGTCGCTCTTTGAAACTTTATGCACAACTGCACATTCGAATGTGTTTGTTGTTGGACTGACTAACCTTGGCCTGGGTCTGGATGTCACACGTAACTGAGCTCTCTTTGTGGTGTTTCTCTGGAGGCAAACTGTTAGAAAGTTGCTGGAACTAATTCGATTAAGTTGTCTTTATTTGCTGTGTGTCTTATGAAAATCTACCAATTTCAAAACAATGAAGGCTTTGTAAAAATACTGAGAATGCCATTTTTTGCTTCTGATGGAAACCACTGAGACATCAGAGGGAGTAAGGAACTGGGGAAGTCTTTTTCACATCCTCACAGTTATATTTTGGTCGTATTGTTAATTATGTAAATAGTATTGCAACATTTAATGACACTTCGTACACTGGTATTTTTTGGCATATATTTAGAAATTCTAATATTTTCAAATTTGATGGTACCAGTGCAATGTGGTATATTTTGGTATTTGCTGTTTTAATGTGAAAATAACTTGTACATTTTGTTGTTGTTGTAGGAGACTCATGTGATTCACACTTTCAAAGAGGACTTTTATGGAGAGACTCTCAGTGTTGTCATGGTGGGATACATCCGTCCAGAAAGAACCTACGACTCACTTGGTACAGCTTTCTGTCACAGTCACAATTTACCACCTAATCTGCAGTCCGTACCACTGGGGTCAGAACCCTCATTAAATCAAAAACAAATGATTTTTCAAGGCTCCATATTTTATTCAGTAGTACTTCGTGCATCCTTCTTTTTTCACCTCTGTCTCGCATATCCTCTGACTTTGCTCGCTTCTTTTCTGCACATCTTTATCTTTGTCCTCACAGAAGCCCTCATTGCGGCAATCAACAGTGACATTGAGGAGGCCAAAGTGAAGCTGGAGCTCCCGGACCACCTCAAACTGAAAGAAGACAACTTCTTCACCAGCACAGCCAGCTCGTCTTCAGTCATGCCCTCCACCACTGCATCCACGTCACAGACTATTATGAACGGTCACTGACAGCTGGCTGGGACAGCAGCACTTTGTGCATACACTCACAAAGACCAGAGCAACACAGAGGTTTCTATGTACATACAGGTCTGTGTAAATGCACAGCCTCATTCTAACATCTCCCAGCTGTCGCTATAGCTGCACGTGGATATAATCATAAACAACCAATCATGTTTGTTGCATTTTTCTTTTACTTTGTCACTGTTTATGTTAAAGAACTCTTTCACTTTCCGTATGGTTTTGTTGCAGCCAGCCACTGAATATGTTTATTTGTATATATTCACACCAGATTGCCTCTTTGGGTCACACTGGTCTTGCTGTATATTTGGATTCTTTTATGAGAGAAGGCACCGAAAAAAATCTTCATCTTGAGATGAGGATGACTACAAATACAGGCAGTTTGTAGTAAGCTGTATATAAAATATCAACTTACGACCATAAACTCAAATCTGTTAACACAGCCTAGCCAGAGTTAATATGTGACCTATCAAAGGTTTTTGTGATGAGATTTGTTTCTGCCTCAGATGGTTAAGGAGGAGGTTTGGGCATTATTATCTGTAACAAAAACACAGCTCACACGGTTAGACAACGTTATGCAACAGTGTGATTAGATGCAAGGCGTCTGTGAAAACGGTGGTTGAAGAATGAAATTCTGTACATTTATTGGTATTCAAGTTCCTCCTGGTTGTCTCCCTTCACTTCCCTCTTTAGAAAATCTTTCCCTTTCATTGTGACACACTCTTTATCACTGCCCTGAAGTGTATGAAACATATACAGTGGACCAGAGATTGGATTCAGTTTTGATGCTTATGCATTTATAAAAAATAATGTTAATTTTTGTACACAAATTATTTAGTAACCTCCAGCATGGTTATTGATCGAATGAAATTGTGTACCAAAAACATGTTTTAAGCGAAGTCCTTTTGCATAACTTCAGCATAATTATCCTCCAGACTTAACAGTCTTGTATGTTTTCTTTTTCTCCAACTCAATGAATCAATAGAGAGTTGTAAATTATCTCAAGGAATCTGTCACTGAATTGGTGACTAAGTTCTTATGCACACTGGATAGATTTTTTTTTTCCCTCTGCACCTTGCCAGTCTCTATGGGTTTGTTACAGGTAGTATAGTGTTGACAAGTGAGTTGAAGACAAACAAGAGCTCACAGCTTCCGTTCTACCCCGGTGTTTGCAGGCGGTAGTGGTCTTTAAAGTGTGTCAACACTAATGTATACCATTAGGTTTAAAACAAATCTGAGCAGGAAAATTCTATAATACACCTAATTTTCTTTATTTTTATGTAGAATATTTATTCGTTAAGAACACTAACAAATATATTTCAAAACTGTAGACAAATCCCTGAAAGAGGAGTATCTCTCCATAGTGTGTATGCCTGTTAAGCTTTTACAAAAAAAATTACATGAAACAGTTTAACATAAACCTACAAGTGTCTGCAATTATTTGAACGGTAAAAATCTTTCTAAAAGAAGAAATATGTAAGTATAGCTATGTGATTTTTGCATTTTAAATCTGTATTGTATTGCATTATTTTGGTTTATTAAAGTGCTATTTAGGGAGTAAAAGCTATGACTGCATTTTATGAATACAGTTATCATGCAGCAGTAGCCATGATCTATTTACGAGAAACATTTACCCGTTTTTGCCTGTACCTTTGTATTCTCAGTCTGGTAGTTTAACATTTAATTTTAATTGGCTTGTTTACTTAAAGGGACTGAAGTAATTAAATAAGCTGCTTCGTCAAAGCTGTCAAAGATTAAAAGAGGGAAGTGTCATTACACCTTGAAACACACTGTTGTAGGGTTAAATATATTTCAGTCTCATACGTTGCAGTTATTTATTCTAGTTTACAGAGGGACCAGGGTTATAGCATGTAGAGGCTGAAGGTTCAACATTTTTGTGTTTTCATTTGTGTGTTTTGTATAATTTAAATTAAATAATTTGATCAAAAAACACTTGAGTTTATTTTCTTCTTAAGACTTTGACATGTAACGGGTAATGTGTTGAACACCATAAAAAGCTGGACACCCTATGATAAGATGTTAACATGGCTGTGCTTGACTTTTTGTCAGTTGAAATCATCACTGCCTGAGTCTTGCTATTGTTCTAACTTCTGCAATTAGACCCAGATGTTAATTCTAATTTAAATAATTTCTTGCAAATATTTTTCAAAGAAAGTACTTCAATTGGCACTGTCCCATATGGTGCCCACTTTAAATTACTGTGTAGTGAAATAAAAGTAGATCGCATTAAGATTGAAGATCCAGAAACAATGGAATTAAGAGGAAACTTGTGTCCATCAGCACAGACTTTAAAATAAACTGTACTTATTAGTGGTTAGTAAACACTCCAGTGTTGTCATTTAGCTATTTATATGTACCTTTGGCAGCATGCTTTGTTTTATTGTCTTGCTGGAAAACAATTCTCCCTAGCTGCAATTCTCTAGCAGACTATCAATTTTTCCGCTAAACTTTCCCAGTTGTTGGCTGCATTTATTTCACCCTCTACTTTGCTAAGTCTTCAGGCAATCCTGCTGACAAACATCCCTATATCATGATACTGCCACCACCATGCTTCACAGTGGAGGTAATGTGGTTGTGATCATGTGTGGTGTTTGGTAGCCGCCAAACATAGCATCTAATCTGATGGACAAAAAGCTCAAATTTGGTCTCATCTTAGCAAAGAAAGTTCTTCCAGTTGTCTTCAGAGTCACCCACATACCTTCTGATGAACTATAGGAGACTTAATATGAACTTTTTTAAACAGTGACTGTTTCTTTGCCATTCCCCCAAAAAGCTTGGACTGGTGAAGAACTCCCTAACAGTTGTTGTATACACAGTCTCTCCCATTTCAGCCACTGAAGTTTAAATTGACCACAATTCGGTGCAAATAAAAAAAAGCCATAAAAGGAGTCAAGCTTCCAAGGATGATGAATACTTTTTTTTATTGGCCCTGTATAACCTCAACACATCAAATTCACTCTGAACATGTTACTCAGCTCAACAGTCACATGCCTGTTAATTCACAGGTCGCAGCACATATCAGAGTCCAATGTTATTATGAAACAATCAACGTCAACGAAAAAAATATTATTTGTACTTGCACTTTCCAGTGGTTGTGAAGTAGATTGTTAGCGTCTTAAGGAGACAATACAAGCTAGATATGAAACTTTGAAGTCAAAACATTTAAGTAGAGCGAAAAGAAAATTATTTTATCGAAAACCTTGAGAAAATCACGTCACCCTCAATTTTGTGCTGTGTTTAAAGCAGATGTCTGAACAGACGCACACTACTTTTCTCTGTAGTCTAAACAAGAAAAAAAGAGTGAGTGAACTCTTTCTGTGTAAATCTCCTTGAATAGATCAAAAGTGTACCAGGGACTCAGATCTGACTGCTTTAGTGTGAGTTTTGCCTTGAATTTTCAAGGAACTCCACTACTGTGACACACAGTCCAGTTAAACAAAGAAACGGCACAATACTGCAGCGCAAAATGGTGAAACTACAATACCGATTACCAACTGATGCAGTAAGAGAGGAGGTATATCAGATAAGCATTCTGCCCAGCCTTGGAGAAACATTTGGTTTCTAGTTAAATGTAATCTTGTTTGTAATGTGTGCAAAGGTGAGTCTGAAAAATCAAAGTTATGTTGAGCTGAACTACGCTCCTGCAAAGATGAATGCTTTATTGTATCTTTTCTATAAATAGTATCATTTGACAATCATTACTAAATTGTTTTATTCTGTAACACTTTCTTCAATTGAAATGATTTATTCTAGAAAAAGCAAACAAACACTCGAAAATTCATGACTGTCATACACATTAGCTACATTAATCCTCTGAGGTTGGTGATTTAACAAAGAAGCCTAATTTGTTTATATGCCAATGAGACAGGTCCAATCAAAGGACTTGGCTGCATATTCTAACAGTAAACAGTTTTTCTTAATTTTAAGGCAGACGGCAAGACCAGAGGTAAGTTTATGTCTCAGATGACACTCACAATGACTTGATTAGCAAACTGAATCTCGATGACTTGTGCAGCTTCACAGAGTAAGTTGTACTGACACCAGGAATTTCACTGTATATTTCTAAGCTTTTTTTTTTAAAATCAATCCTTGTGATGATTTCGACCACTTGCAGGGAAAATATTGATTAGGCCAAGATATTGAGGTTTCAAAATTTAAAGCACAAAATGTTATTTTTGTTATAGCCATAACTCCTCTCAATATACACTGAATGCACCACAAAAATTAACTTATCACCCTGCTCTTCCTGCTAAATATACCAACATAATCTAAGGGACAAATTTTTTTTTAAACAAAAACAAGAAACATACAGTATATTGCCAAAAGTATTTGCTCACCTGCCTTGACTCGCATATGAATGTAAGTGACATCCCATTCCTAATCCATAGGGTTCAATATGACGTCGGTCCACCCTTTGCAGTTATAACAGCTTCAACTCTTCTGGGAAGGCTGTCCACAAGGTTTAGGAGTGTGTTTATGGGAATTTTTTGACCATTCTTCCAGAAGTGCATTTGTGAGGTCACACACTGATGTTGGACAGAAGGCTCTCAGTCTTCGCTCTAATTCATCCCAAAGGTGTTCTATCTGGTTGAGGTCAGGACTCTGTGCAGGCCAGTCAAGTTCATCCACACCATACTCTGTCGTCTATGTCTTTACGGACCTTGCTGAAGGGGCCAGCTCCAAACTGTTCCCACAAAGTTGGGAGCATGGAATTGTCCAAAATGTCTTGGTATGCTGAAGCATTCAGAGTTCCTTTCACTGGAACTAAGGGGCCAAACAGAAGGTCTACAGCGATTGACTTTGCAGAAAGTTGACGACCTCTTGACACTATGCGCCTCAGCATCCGCTGACCCCGCTCCATCAGTTCACGTGGCCTACCACTTGGTGACTGAGTTGCTGTCGTTCCCACACACTTCACTTTCTTATAATACAGCAGACAGTTGACTGTGGAATATTTAGGAGTGAGGAAATGTCACGACTGGATTTGTTGCACAGGTGGCATCCTATCACAGTTCCATGCTGGAATTCACTGAGCTCCTGAGAGCGACCCATTCTTTCACAAATGTTTGTAAAAGCAGTCTGCATGATCAGGTGCTTGATTGTATACACCTGTGGCCATGGAAGTGATTGGAACACCTGATTCTGATTATTTGGATGGGTGAGCGAATACTTTTGGCAATATAGTGTATTTCACAACATAGAGTTCAGTAATATGAATGGAAGAACTCCTTATGTACATTCAAGGTGCTTTCTTTTCAACTATATGAGTAGCTCTCGTCATCATACTCTAGCTCAATGTCATCTTCATCCAAGAGTCCGTATTTGAACTTCCGATACACCATTCCATCTTGTCCCATGTACACAATATCTTCATCTTCGTCTTCTTCATCATCTTCACATCCGATGATTCGGTCGCTGTACTCCCCAAACTCAGAGGTGGTGGATTGTAACGCAACACTTCCATTGGTGTCCACTTTCTCATAGCCTCCAGCTCTGGTTTTGTGTGCAATGGTGGCTGTTTTAGATCGAGCACTGAGAAAGCTGAAGAACCCTACGCCCACAATGAGGATGAGCAGAACACAAGTAGTGACAAAGATGCTGACTGTGCTGTCTTGAGCCTCATCGCCTTCCTTCACCACATAGTTGACACCCATGATGCACTCCACTGTAAAGAAAAAGAAGGAGCAGACTATTGCACATATGTAATGTTTGTTTGTAGTGAATTTCTGTTTGGTAGGAATAAGGTTTACAAGATTTTAGTTCAAATGAAATGTCTGTGGTGCTACATGCAAAGAAAGTTTGAAAAATTTCTTGGGATTTAACATCAGCATAAAATACTGGAAACATCCATTTGACAGGAAGAAGAAACTCGAGTCTGGTCTGTGGGAAACCTATCAATTAGATGAATTATACATTGCAACTGCAACAAATGGCTGAAGAAGGCTGGTGACTCATGCACACATAAACACTATTTTCAACAAATACAGTATCTATTCACAGACTTTGCATTGTCGTGATGATGCAAGGGGCATTAGTAAAATGTGTGTGCTTTGCTGGAAGTTTGTGTTTACTTATTGATGACTCGCAGTTGCAGCACTCCCAGGGTATCGGCTTATCATTGTGGCGCGACTCATTTCCACAGCAGCTCAAGCAGCGGCCGTCATCAGACACGAACGGGAGTATGTGGCACTCAGTGCAGTTCCACACGCTGGGACCACGACAGCTCAGGCAAGACGGGTCGCATGCTTTGCAGTTTGGTTTACTGTTCTTCAGCCCAGGGTCCTGAAGCAACAAAATAATACACAGCAGACTGAGTGCTACTTTCACACATTTGTTCTGTACATACTGCAACTGTAATATGCCATTCATCTTCTAATGAGGCAAATTTCAAAGCTCAGTTGAGTAAACACAAAACCCTGTCACCTGTGGAGCAGGGTAGAAGCCCACCATACATGGGTTAATACAGATGCCACCCATAAGAGTGAATCCATCATAGCAAGACCCGCAGGACAGAGCGCCTTCACCTGGAAAGAGAGAGATTTTGCACAGTAGGAAACATCAAGTCTTATCATGGCTAAACTGGATTGTCTGAATAAAAAGCGCATCAAGATGCACAGAAGAAATACATATGTTATGGTTTGGGAGGATGTGACATTATGATGACATTTATTTTAAGTGCAAAAAGACAGACACTTATTTGACAATGCAAAATGATTGCCTCCTATATACTATTTTAATTCACTTTGTTGTTGTTTTTAAATGTATCCCTACAAGAAACATAATTCTAATGGACATTCATTCTTGTTGCAGATTAAGAAGTAATGACAAAAGGCTCAGCTGCAGAAAGAGTTCTCCATCTTGCCCAGCAACAGGAGTTCAGCCCACAAGCAGCCAAGATCCAGTCTGAGGACTCCAAAAATGCCCCCAAGACAGCCTCTTTTCATTTGATCTGCCTCAAACCTGACACTGCATGTTCTGGGGTCCCTAGCAATATAGCTGTGAAGTTAGAAGTGGATCAAATGTTACTTTGTCGAGACATGCAAAGAACCTATGCACATGGACACATACAGAGATTCCTGGATTTATTACTTATTATTTCATTCCATCTCACATCATCTCCTATAATTCTGCTCGACCGTCTCTGATGAGCTTGAAACTTTTTAAAATCATAATTTATTCATATTTAAAATGGTATCTGTGGATTTTTAGATTGATATATAAAGCACATTCCGATGGTTTTTTTTTTTTAGATTTTTTAAAATTGCCATTGATCTAAATTCAGCATTTTTGCTCTCACATTTAAATTTAAGGCTATGCTAGCATGACAACATCTCAGGAAATATTAAAGATGAAAGCTTGAAATTTTCACTGTTATTTCTCATTATGCCATTGATTTCAGATCTGCAATGCAGGATAAGTAGAACAGACAATCTCTGATTAAGAGTGAGTTTAAATATGAAAAATAGTTTAAACCTGCATGAGAAGTTTCGAGCGTACATAACAAAAGATGAAACAAAAGTTAACTAGCGATATTGTTTTGAACCACATATAGTTGCATGTCAGATACATCCAAACACAGAGCAGAAATATAGAACACTTTTAATACGAAATACTTGGTCACAAAAATGAAAAAAGAGTTATTTTCAATGAACCTTCATAGCAGGTATGACAAGGTGGACCACAAAAACAAAGCACTCTTTGGATAGCCTGATTCAGGTAGATCAGACTGCTGGAAGTTCTTTTTTCTTTTTCTTTATTAATGGTTACTATTTTAAGCTTCTTTTTTCAAAAATATATGCATATTTTTCATTTTCAGACTCCACTTTGTAGGACTGTACTGTCAGCATACCGAACACACAACACCTCACATCTCTATACATATCCATATTTTGTGCTCAAAAAATTTCAGACCTGGTTGAGCAGAAGTTGTTCAAAAAATCTGATGAATTAAGATGGAATGATGCCTAGATGAGCTGTGATGATGTGGTATATCTGTTGTTTTGATCTAATGTGTATAATTGCAATTTATCCTTCAAACATCTTTTGATAGAAACTGTAACACAACAATTCATTCTCAACAACATGGAAATTGCACAAATAAAGTAACAAGCCAAGACAGGCTTCTTTTACCAGTGCAGTCCTTGCAGGTGGGGTGACACTTCTGACAGGTTTTGGACTGACTGTCTTGGTAGTAGCCTAGAGGGCATCTCTGCAGACACTGTCCCCACTGTCTCAGGTAGACATAACCCTCCCGGCAGCTCAGACAGTTCCTGTTACTATGACCCCAACAATTGCTACAAGACGGGTCACATCGTTCACAAAGCATGGTGGTCTTGTTGCCAAAGTGACTGAAATTCAGAGAGAACATCTGTTTAGTTGATGGAAGTAGAGGAGGGAGGGTGTTGTATCTGTTGCACTTGTTCTACTAACCTCTCTGAACAGGTTTCCACGCAGTTGATTCCTTGCTTGAAGAATCCCGGTTTACAGGTGACACACTCCACACTGTGATGGCCAACACATGACTGACAGGTGAAGTGGCAGCGCTCACACACACGAACGTCCTTGTCGGCATAGTAACCCACAGGACACTCCTGCACACACGTGTCATCTGATGGACACAGATGCAAAGTCAAGACTTCTGGAGAAGAAGTGTCCTTTTTGTAGATAAGAAGCATAAAAGAAAGACTGAAACACATGTTTGACTCACTCATTAGGAAGTACGGCTCATTGCAGCTGAGGCAGTGGTCTTTGCCTGGTCCAGAACAGCGATGGCAAAGTTTATGACATTGTTGGCACTCCCCACTCTGATCCATGTATGATTGCAAGGCGCATTGACGATACCACACACAGTGTCCGGTGGCATCTTTACGCCTGTCAGTGTCGCAGCTGAGGCAGGATGAGGGCTCATGACCTGAGCAGGTCAGACATGACCTGTCACAATCTGGGAAATAAGAGGTCATCAGACACAACCAACTAGAAAGGTGGAAAACCCTCAAATAATTGCATTTATTATATTATTATTGCATGATTACATGAGGTTTCCACCTTTCCTACCTCTGCATTCATTGGTTGTCTTATCATAGTAAGTGCCACTGGGACACTTAGGCAGACACTCTCCTTTGTAACGGACAGCTTTTTTGTTGCGACACTCAATGCAGTCATCAAATCCTGGTCCATCACATGCGCCACAGTCAGCATGACAACGCACACACTCATCTTGCTTGTCATTAGCAAAATAGCCGCCAGGACAATCATCCACGCACGTCCCATTATGGAGGAAGTGGTAATGTGCACACTCTGGGACAGAGGAGAAAAAGATATTCAAGATAACACCAACAACTGAAATCTAAGTAAAAAACTTTGACTTTTCTGCTTGCTATTGACTTAAAGTGCATCATAAACCCATAAAAAAAATTCAAGAATTGTTGTGAAGCTTCTCTAAATAAGAAATATTTTACAGCTGACTTTAATTGTTTATAAGTTGCTTTAATTTCTCCATCCATCCACCAGTTACATACACCTGCTTTACTCTGGGGAGGGTCATGTGGGGCTGGAGCTTATCTCAGCTGATGTTGGGGCCAACACAAAGAGACAAACAATCATCATTTTTAGACTTACAGCCAATTTAGAATCACCGATGCATGTCTTGGAGGGTGGAGAGTACCCCACAGGTACAGAAAAAACACGCAAACTACCTGAAGAAAGCCCTCAGTCAAACGGCAGGTTCAAATCCAGAAATTTCTAACTGGGAGACTACAGTGTTAAACTCAAAACCACTTTGCCACCCAGCTTTTTAATTTGTGCTTCTTTTTTGTATATTTACAGTGACAACTTTGAAAAAAAATTCAGCAGCCCAGACTAAACGTAATTTTCCAAAATCAATGTAAAGACAAAAAACTGAAGGTTTCATCTATTTGTTGTTATTTCGCTTTTTAATAATTTTGTTTTTAAAAATCGTCTTCATGTCCACACACAGCACACACATTTCCTACACACCCTACTGTTCTTCTTATCGCCTTTGCGTGCTCATGTAATCACTACTAATATAATAGAAGAAAATCCAATAAACTTAGAGAAATCCTCATTTATGTCATGTCAAATCACTTCCTGTCTTTTTTCTTTGTATTGCAGTACTAATATGTGGTGGATATTGTGAATTTCAGACATAAAGCTGTATCACATGTCTGTCTAAAGTAAATACATTTTATGATAGTACTCAAAGGTACTACTAATAAAACCAGTCTGTCCCAGACAAAAGTAACTATTTTCAGTCCAAGGAGCAGAGACAGAAGCACTCTGCACCTCCTCTTCCTCTTCTATTAAGCTACTTTTCAATTTAATTCAATTATATTTTATCTATCTATCTATCTATCTATCTATCTATCTATCTATCTATCTATCTATCTATCTATCTATCTATCTATCTATATATATATATATATATATATATATATATATATATATACATATATATCTATATATATATATATATATAGCACCACTTCACAACATATGCCATCTTATAGAACTTAACATAGTAAGGTGAAGCCCTTATACATTTCAAACAGAGAATCCAAAGGGAACAGAGAATCCCTTTGGATTCCCTTTGAGCAAGCAGTTGGCTACAGTGGGAAGAAACTGGCATCCCTTTAATCCTCCACTCCACGTCCTTCATTCCTCCATCCAGCGTACTTACTCTCGCACAGGCCATCCTGATTACACTTGACGCAGTGAGTAGGGCAGTGATGGCATTCTGTGTCGGTCGCATAATAGCCCTCTGGACAGTAGGATCTGCAGGAGTGATCCAACAGCAAGAACCGTTCCTCACAGCTCAGACAGCGGGTAGGTTTTTCCTCACAGGATTCACATTCTGGGGAGCACATCTGGCATACATCATCTTGAGGAAACCCTCTGTGAAAGAAGCACAGAGAAGTATCACTGTTGGTGGTCTATGGCAGGTTTCTGGGCAATTCAAGAAATGAGAAAACAGGACAAAGCACCTCCGACACTCCACCACACACACTCCATTTTGCAGATAAAGTCCACTGCGACACCGCTGGCACAGTTTGGCCTCCTGGCAGCTGACACACCCTTCCAGACAGTCCTCACACCGGCCAGACGTCTTGTTGGCAAACGTACCAGACGGACAGCGAGACAAACAAGTCTGCTGAGCAGTCAAAAAATGACCTAAAAGTGAAATGATCCAAGAAGAAAATACACAGGATACATAAAGGTCAACATCTGGGGTCAGTATGGAGGTTTCTAGTGACTTTCTGTTACGTTGTTCCATGTAAACCATGGCATGACATGAGACCAAGGTTGATGTCATTCTCCCTGCTCACAACACTTGCTGATGAAAATACATGCGCTTTGATAGAATCTTTTTTAAAACACTGAAGACAAAACTAAATATTTTTTAGTATCACACTCTAACACAATATACAGACAGGAAATGTTTACCTGGGTAGCAGCTGCTGCAGTCCACTCTGTCTTCACCAATGCAAGTCTTACAGGAGGAGTGGCACAGCTCACATGTGTCCTTACCTGGTGGCATAAAGCAGGACAAAACAGTGAGACAAAGATGACATTAAAGAGAAGAAAAATGAAAGGGAAAGATTTACTGAGCATAGGCATGTGGCATGGAATGAAAAAACGCCTAAAGTTACTAAGTACAGAACAACAGACAACATATATGTCACTGCAACATGTTTCAGTAGTTGCAGCTGATTTCAATTTTCCAGCTTCGTATGGGATTGATGTTTATGTGATGAAATCGATAAAAAGTCACATTTTACATGTACAAGCAGAGAAATGATTCAGTTTCTTAGTATTTTATTACCCAGATCAAAAGGTTAGAGGTAGGTCACGCTGGTGACATTTAAGACTGAGGTAAAATGAACTTATGTTAAAATGCCTTACTGTTTCTGAAGTGATTCTCAGGACAAGCGGCCATCAGGCTGCCGTCTAAACACTTCCCGTCTTTCAGCGTGAAGCCATCTTCGCAGGAGTCACAGTCGTCATATTGTGGCCCTCCACAAGCGCGACAGCTGCGGTGACAAGGTTCACACTCCTGGCTCTCCTCATCCACAAAGAAACCTTCCACACAGTGATCCACACACTCTCCCTCTGGACACACATATACATTCTTTGTTTCTTCATGTAAACTGATTTTTTTTTTTTGAATGAAAGACATAATCTTTGTGCCTTGGATGATAGCGGTCACGGAGGTTAACAAACATACGGTTTTACTATGGTGTAGACACTGAAAATACCATCTGGAAAATGTGGTAAATGAAAGTGTTTTTTAATCCAAATCAGATGCGATTCAGTTCCCCTAAGAAATGGAATAGCTAATGATTTAGAAAACAGTGCAATAACGCTGAAATCAATATTTCTGGTGAAGTGTCAGCTTCTTCGAGTGCCTCAGTCTAAGGATATTATGCATATCAATTCAATTCAGAAAACTCTATTTGTCTCCTGGGGGCAGTTTAAGGCACATAGAGCAGTTGGACAGTAGCAACAACTGTACTATAGTAGTAGCAGGCATGTGGTAGTTAAAATAGGATACAAATCGAATTAAAAATAGAAAAATAAAAATTTAAATATCACACTGACATTAATGTACATTCTGTGCTAAAATGCTACAGAGGTGCAAGATGCCTGTACATGAATTTAGCATCATGGATAAATAAAGAAGCAGCACATGATATTCACACCACAACACCCAAAATAATAATTTGTCAAAGGCTACCTGAAACATAGAATCCCTCTTTACACCAGTAGCACTGGGACTTGTCACAGTTTGCACAATGTTTGTCTTCACAAGGATCACAAGTCATGGTGTCGTTCACACTGTAGGTCTGATCTGGACAAGACAGATGACAGTTATCTCCTAACCTGGTAGAGAGAAAAGGAGCAAGGTCAGTAGGACGGTAAAGGAATATGGGGGATGTAACTCAATGAAACACTCATCTGAAAAACCCTTACTGGTAGTAACCATGTTCACATTTGAGGCAAACCGTTTTCTGCTCTTCATCTCCTGAATCATCTGCAAAGGGTAGAAATATAAACAAGTCATTAACAGCAGATTTGAATTCCGGATTGCATTCAATGGTTCTGTTTGTGATCACAAACTCAGGCAAAAAAAAGATGGATAAGTCTCAACATTAACTGTTGCAGTTTTTGATCAAATATTTTTTAAATATGATGCTGTAGTTTTTAACCTTTTAGCATGTGAGGTGAAGCAGCAGTAGTCAGTTTATAGATTAAAGACAGTGCCCTCTATTTTCTCTATGGCAAAAAGGTTTAAAAAAAAATCAAATCTGTATAAAGATGATATTACTGTTGTAGTTAACTGGTTAAGGTTTGTATATTTAGCATGTCATCGACATTGCACCCAAAGGCAGCACTGTAGTTTTCACAAACCCAGTTTTCTGGAACACCAGCAGGAGGCACTCTGACAACACGCAATAAATGTGGTCAGTTCCCTGTGGTGCTGAATGGCTCAGATCAATCATCACCTGAGTGTGATCGGTTTAGGACTAAATCTAACAGAGGGGTCTCCTAAAAAACGCACAAGTCAAATCGTTTTTTTCGCCATTTTAGTTCACACCTATGACATCAGTTCATCAGTCAGTTTCTCTCATCTCAAAGAAGACATATGCTGCTGCTGTACTCTAGTGTGTGTGTGTGTGTGTGTGTGTGTGTGTGTGTGTGTGTGTGTGTGTGTGTGTGTGTGTGTGTGCGCGTGCGTGCGTGCGTGCGTGCGTGTGCGCGCGCGCGTGTGTGTGTGCGTTGTGTGCGTGTGTGTGTGTGTGTATGATTTTCTGCATTGTTTGTTGAGCTTTCACTGCAGGTGTACTTCAGTTAAACACAAAAACGAACATAATGTGAGTGAGAAGTTGTGATATTTGCTAGGTTCTCTGTTTGTTTATTCATTTATTTTGCCATAGGACACCAGAGAACATATGCAGAGGTTATTAATAAGTAATTCAGGTGAGCGAGAGAGACACACACATCAAAGAAGGAAAGCTCATTTCCTCCCAAGCTAATTAATTCCTGCTGTCAATCAAAACCATCCAGCTGGTAACTGAGGGAGAGTCACGCTGTCATCCCTTAGTCCAACGATGTCAAGACATCTCCAAGGACAGAGAGAGCAAGAAGAGGGGGGGCAAGAGGAAAAGAAAGACGGGAAAGACAGAGAGAGAGAGAGAGAGAGAGAGAGCGTAAAGGATGGGAAAAGGGGGTTGCTTAAAAAGCTGCTTCTGCAGACTTTCCCTTGGGACATTCATCCTCTCTAGAAAAGCCTCCGTCGACCCCCACACCCCATTCCTCTGGCTGTCTCCTTCCAGCACCCACAACTTAACACTGCACTGGTTTGCACTTCAATGCAGTCGACAAGCCACTACCTGTGAAAGCAATTACTCATACAGAGAGAGACTGGGAGAAAGGGAAGGTGGGAGGGACAGAGGTATAGAAGAAGAGAGAGCGAGCGAGGAGCCGGAAATCATGCCTTCAGGCTGTGTCTATGTGAGAGAGAAAATAGCGCCCGCATAAATATTAACTGCAAGCCAGGGGAGGGGGGGACTTCAACAGAATTTAAACTGGTGCACACATCCTGAAGTATTCACTTGTGGAATGTGCAAGCACTCACACATTCACAGTGTATGTGCACTCCCAAGCTACATATTATGTTAGCATTTTGCAGGACACATATGATAAACATGCACATAACCGGAGATTTGCACTCATTCTCAGTAAAACTTTAGTCAGAGTCAAAACACAGTCAGTAATGGATGACCTCAGTTTTAATATCAGCTCAAATCATCACTTTACCGTAATCGTATGTTTATCAAGAAATTTTTGAGAAGTGCAGTGCTGATGTAGAAAAAGGAAATAAATGTGCGAATATAATGAATCAAAAGAAAAAGACATTTTTGCTTTAAGCACGGAAATGGGCTTCACTTTATTAAAACAGAGCTTTAGTGTGCTAACAGTCTCTGAGCAGCGAAAGTGAAGCTTCACAGTAAAGGAGGAAGGCATCACTGCTATTTTCAAGGAAAGATCAAGCTGATATTCAGAAGGAGAGAGGAAATGCATTGTGCAGTTTGTGAGAAGCCTCTTTGAAACGAAAAGGTGATGTACAGGAGTTTAGTGATGAAAGCGAAGATAGGACACAGACACCATGTGAAGTAATTTTTTTACGTTAGCAGAATTACAATAAAGCACACAGACTGACTAGAAGTATGTCAACAGTGTCGGCCAGAAACAGAAAAAGTCACAGATCCACGTGCCAAAGAGGACCAAGATGAATGTCTTTTAGGTTAAAGACAGCATCAGGTGACTTCAGCGGCTGGCAAGAGATCTTACCAAGACATGCATGAGTGCCATCACTGAAATTATCCAGAACCAGAAACACGACTCATCCAATTATAAAACATTTTCAAACCTCTAGCCAGTGATTAAGAAGTGACGTATGCCGAGAGGATTAAAGGGTATAAAACTGATGATGAGTGGAAAAGAAGTGTTGAATTAATTTGATGGGGAAGATAGAACAAAGAAGAGGCGGCTGCATCTTATCACAGACTGTCAGGCTGGCAAATTCATTGATAGAACTCATTCAACAGACATGAAAACACATGCAGCTCATTTACTAACTTGTAAGCCTAATAGTACAGGCAAATGAAAACAAAACCCAACACAAGAACAAATGTTGGCTTCAGAACAGTTTTGTAGTCTTCTGTTGGCTTTTTGAAATTAATAACCAGCCTGGTCTATTAATTTGAATCTTTTTTTTTTTTTACAGACATGGCCTTCAAAATATAATATTCCAATTGTATGGATGTCTTTCTTTTAATAAATCACACTTCTGGTTGTAATCCTAACAGAGCCAACAGACAAGTACGAACCAGATCAAACAATTTCACATTTTTCCACACGAAATGTCTAAAATTTGATTTCATAAGCCTAAAAAAAATTGAGGATGACACCTAGTATAAGCACACACATAAACATATAAGATACCGGGTTCAGACACAACACAGTTTCATCTTTACTTTGCAGCCAATCATGTCAAATCTCTAATCTGCTGACTGACTTGTTTAGCCTGCAGAGTTATGATTACTACGAGCAGATAGGTGTCAGGGAGGCTGTGGTGGGAGCCGGAGTGAAGAAAGATATTCCACCCAGAACGCATAATGACATAATAACGGTCTGTCTCCACCTCAGACTAGTTCAGTTCACAATAACAACTTTCAATGGTATGTCGATAATCATCTTGCGGAGGAGGAAGTCTTTTCGTCTTTCTGTGACTTGTGCTGACAGGGTGAGGTGTAAGAGCACAAGGAATGAGATGTGCTCATACACAGTGTGGAGAGAAAAAAACAGCAAGTCAAAACACCATTTAGAAAAATCGGTTTAGGTGTTCTAAGTTGATTTGCACAACGAAATGCTCAGTAATTGCAGAACACCTTACATTTTAACAACTTAGCTCATTTGTTGGGCTCATTTAAGTTCATTTATGTATCTGCTGTAATGGGGAGGCTGCAGCAAAGAGTGAGGGGCTACAGCAATCAATGGCAACATCGTTAGCAAATGCAGAAGCACCGCCTTGCACCTACATTATACAACTGAAGAGAATGCACCCCTGTGCAGCATCACTTAATCGTCAAATGATTCTCAATTATATCACCTCGAAGTTGAACATTAGGGGATTTGTATACATGTAAAACTTAAACAAACCAGATAAGATTTTACTCAAGTAGTTCACCTTTCCTGCTGAAATTCAAATCTTTTTTTTCAATAATTTGTATGCCCACATTTATTTATGATGACAGACTTAATCCTCTTTGGCTTGAAGGATACCAGAGTTGCATAAATTTCTCAAGAACTGCTCTGCTCTTATTCAGAGACTACTTTTTCAGCAGTTCTTTGCTGGAGGGGTTGTGTTGCACTGTCTTTCTCTTTAAAATAGCCCAAAGGTGTTATTGGATCTAACAAAATACTTGGCCGGGTTATCGTTTTCAAGTTTTTTCCTTTGTAAAGCTGTGGATCGCTGTGGATTTCTAACGTGTTGGAATATTCCTCCTCTGCAAAGCCCCTGCAGTGTGGAAATCATTTTGTCAGACAGTGTTTAGGTACATCCACAGACATTCATGGTACTATCTGTAAAACGTATTATCTCCTACACCTTCAGTGCTCATGTAGCCCTGTATCATCACACTCCCACCTCCGTGTTACACTGTTAGGACTATGTGTTCACTGGAGTAGTCCTGGACAGGTTTTTGCCCAACATGCTGAACCTAATTCAGTCAAACTATTTTATCTGGGTCTCATCTAACCAAAGAATGTGCTCCCAACTTCAATCAGGCCTCTTTTAACGTTCTTCAACAAAGTTAATCTTGAAGTTTTGTGTCAAAGAACCAGCGAGGGAGTTTTCTTAGATGTCAACTTCTATTGAAGCAGTTTGTAGACGCTGAACTGCTGTCCTTCACTGTCAGAGCTGTCACTGAAACTCTGATTACACTCCTGTGCAACATGCAAAGCATGTGCCTGTCTGTTTTCCATAGTTAGATTGTATATGTGTCACGTCTGTCACATTGTTTTAAGACAACGGCCACTCCAGCTCTGATAAGTGGTACTAATCTCAATGCCAACCCTGAACCACTCTATACATTGTGCATGCTTTATATTGCATACCTGATTATGTCTCATTCAAAAAAGGTTGTTCTCTGTTTCATTGCATCGGCTACATATCTCATGTTTTTGAAAAGTCAGTAACTTTGTATTTAGTGTTAAATAACCGTATTTGCACTAAGCTTTGGTTGGCTGTCATTCTAAAACTATGGTTCACTTTAAACATGATCTTTACACATATCTGTAGGTGTGAATAGTACATGAACATGAATTTTCCTTTCATACCTTGTTGGCCTTGTTTAAATTCATGTGTATATTTTGTGTAAGTACAAACAAGTAAACACTGGAGTCAACATTTTTGTATGCGTTCACACACTTGACCAATAAAGCTGATTTTGATTGTGATTTTGATTCTGATGACTTGTTCTTTAGCTATTGATTCCTGCTGCAACTGTGTTTTGAATAATTTTTGAGGTGGTAACCAACATTCTGCAATCATTTTCTGCCTTTGTGAGGTTTCGTAATCTGATTTTTCAGTTTCTCTGGCAGTTAGCTTTGCATCAGGAGCCATGATGCAAACATAAAGATATAAACAACGCATCGGTCTAAAACTGAGGATGTTTTGCATTGGCAGGTCATTTTATAACCATGTTCATGCAGTTAGCTAAGATGACCTTGTGTTTCTAATTTTGCTTCAGTAATGACATGCGTACTCATTTTTTTGCAGTGAGTTTCTGCTTTGAGCCTGTGTTTGCAGTATAGCAAAGTACATGCTGATTGTTCATAAGAGGAAATACTCTGTCAACTCAGAAATAATGCAAGATGATACAATTTTGAATGATTTCACACTGAAGTGATATTGTGCTGGGGTGTACTCACTTCAGTCGTATACTTTATACCGGCAACCACTCAGATTCTAATAACTGATTTTTGATTATGAGATGGGTCATGTGAGTGCTCCTTCTCCTGACATTGTAGTACACTTGGTTTTATTTCTAAAGTTTGGTTAATGGGGAAAAAGTTAGATAGAAAGAGAGAAATGAAAAGATGCTGTTTATTTACCACGTTTGCATTGCTCACAACCCTCATCGCAGTGGAGACAGTCTTCGTTCTCCTCATCTTGAACCTCACCTGATGCACACAGAAGATAAAATTGTGAATTAAAAGAAATGCACATGAAAGAAAGGGCAGTGAAATGACAGACAGACAAAAAAAAAACAGAGAAAAATACTCAAAGCTACTTTTCAAATCTGCACGTGTTTTGTCTGTCACAAGAAATGTGTCACAATGTTTTTAAATGGAGCACAATATATCTTACAGACATGACAATCAAATTACTACCTGTCTCAGAAATTGACAGTGTAATCATCAATCAACAGGATAGCGTCGCTCCGCCAGAGCCTGTCATATTTTAGAATTACATATTTAGTCATCGTCGTTTTATTTCTTTCAAAAAATCTGAGCTTCACTGTGTCTTATGTTTACAGGAAGAGAAGAGAAGAGAAGAGAAGAGAAGAGAAGAGAAGAGAAGAGAAGAGAAGAGAAGAGAAGAAGAGAAGAGAAGAGAAGAGAAGAGAAGAGAAGAGAAGAGAAGAGAAGAGAAGAGAAGAGAAGAGAAGAGAAGAGAAGAGAAGAGAAGAGAAGAGAAGAGGAAAAAACACTAAATCCATAGCAGGCCTCTATGGGGTTTGTTGAAACTTCCCGCCACATGTGATAAAAATTTGGTCTTTTACTCCCCCTCATATACCTTATTTCCTCACATACAAACTGTCATCATTACTCTTCACCATTGTTTCACATTCTCTGGTGAAAGAAGTGCCCACATCCACCTCTGCTCTTTATCTCAAATATCTCAAAAACCACAACATCTCACTCACAACACCTCAGCTCTTTCTCAATTCTCCTTTGGCTGGCATCCCCATTTGAAGTGCAATGTGTTCATCTTTCACAATCTCTCTCCAAGGATTAAAATATGTTCCTCAGTTGAATGAAGTAGAAACAAGAAGTAAACGCTAGAAGACACAGGCACAGATCAGGCCCAGGTAAATTAACAGTGACTGCATTTGTCTGATTGTTTCTTTATCTTAATAAATAGTTAGTATTTACCTAAAGCAATAGTAAACATGCATTAATAGAACTCATATGCAATGTTTTTGTATTTCTGTTTTGGCGTTTTTGCCTCTTCTTTCAACACAGTTTTGTAATTAATTTATGTAACTTGTATTATTCCTTTATGAACATTAAAAGGAATGACCTGTATCACCTCACTGACATGTAACATTATGAACGAACCTTCAAATGCCCCTTGATTCACTTGTGAAATATTATTGAAATGTTCAGAGGCTTAAAATTCCTCCTCTGAACTACACATTTTTTACAGCTGGCACTGAAATTCAAATACCTTTATAAGTAGTAGAACTTGTGCTGCACAGAGTGTCCTAGTTCAAAGTGAAAAAGTAATTCCATTATAGAAGTATTTCTATTAAACTGTCGATTGAAGTTCTGTGTGTCATATTTGAATTTTAATACTTTCTTTTAAATGGGGTCACTGTGCTACATGTTGGCTCCCAGAGGTGACGTTTGCCAAATTCAGGCCAGCTCTGTGACACTGGTTCTGAGTGACAGTAGCAGCTATTATAGAGTCCTTCTAAAAAACACTTAATTTATTCACCAGCAGCGAGATGCAGATGGCATATTTGTTAATTATGCATATTTTACTTGATACAACAGTACCTATGGTGGTGAACGCTGCTGCAAAATTAACAAAATGTGCATTTCAAAGGGACATCACCTGCCAAAGACCACAGAACAAAGAGTTTCGTGTCCCACCTGCGCTGCACTTCAGTGGGATGCAGAGGCCATTTTTGACGTTGTATCCTGGGCGGCACTCGAGGCAGAGATTTGCTGCAGCGCAGATGAAGCACTCTGCAGCACAGGCTTCACAGCACTTCCTCGCAGAGCCGAAGAACCCCTCTGGACAGACGTCCAGGCACTGACCCTTAAAGAGGTACCTGGAGTCGCCAAACTTATCTGGGTAGAGGAAGAAAGAGAAAGAAATCTGTTTTCTCAAGGGAAAAGAAGTCTGGAAAGTGAAAAACAAGGACTGTTGATGTGCGGCACATTCAAAACACTATGCAGACATATTCAGAGGAGTCAGACGTGGGTTTGGACAAAGCATTTTCTTTTTCACTTTTAAAAAGCCAGAAAGAACATTTGGCACAATCGGATGGATGGATGGATGGATGGATGGATGGATGGATGGATGGATGGATGGATGGATGGATGGATGGATGGATGGATGGATGGATGGATGGATGGATGGATGGATAGATAGATAGATAGATAGATAGATAGATAGATAGATAGATAGATAGATAGATAGATAGATAGATATTACAAATGGGATTTATTCTTTTGATTTTTTCTAGATTTTTGCTCAGTGTTTCCACATCAATCATGTGAACAGTGGTGATTAATTTCAACCATCCAATTGAACCTATTTTGTTTGACTTGAATTAAATATTTGCATTCAAAACTGAAATTACACTCTGTGGTGGCTACATATTCACAGTCAGGTACTCAGTTGCTCATGAAATCCAAATCATCTTGTTTGTTGTAGAGTCTGCCATGGAGATGAAGAAAAACGTTTGTACTAATGCCTGAGCATGAGTGTGTGCATCAGTATCTTGAAACACTTTGATATTTTCCATATTCCATCTTATTTTTATTTATATTCTCTGTTCCCTCTCTTTCCTCGTTCCCTACTTTGATCCCCATTGCAGCTCTTTCTCTTTTTCCTCTCTGATAGCAGCTGTAATGCAAAAAATTACAATCAAAGGTCAGTATCAAGGATGGTTCTCTCAGTATGTAGCAGCATGTATGTATGTGTGTATGTGTGCGTGTGTGTGTGTGTGTGTGTGTGTGTGTATGTGTGTGTGTGTGACTGGCCAAGATAAGAGCGCTTGTTTTGAGAGAGAAATGACGTGGGGAGAAGAGACAGATAGAGGGTCTCCTCGTGTTGTTATTGTTATGTCTCATTGAGCCTCAGACAGACCTGCAATTAAATGAAACCACATTTTCAAACACAGTCTGACAAACTTTGCCGGCTAATTGAGAGTGTGTGTGGACATGTGAAGGTGACAGAGAGTGTGTGTGTGAAGGGAAAATCTGGTGTTAATCTTCTTTTGGCTGTCTGGTATCTCCAAGTGTGTGTGTGTGTGTGTGTAGGTAGGGGTGTGAGTAACAGAATCTCCCCATTGTAAATACAGTCATTCTGACAGCCATAATACTGTCTGTAACAGTGTGATAAACACAGTCATTACTACCACCCTCAGGTTGATATTTCTTCAGCTGTGATCGTCTAATGGTGTCAGGATTTTGTAATAACAATTGTTGCTATGAGGAAAAATACTTTTTTCCCCCACAAAACTTACCAGAAGTTACGTCTTTTAAAAGCCATCAAATCCAGACAAATTGTGCCCTTTAACTAAAAACTTGAGTGACCTCTATGCAGGGATGCAACACACAGATGACTGATTCCCACTTTTAGCACATCGATCAGCAGCTCCTGGCTGAGCTCCTGCTTTAATTAGATTCATTTACTTTTCGAGGATTGATTAGAGGAGTCCGGCACAAATGAGCCTTTGCTTGATCCATGTGATGTTACGAAAAAGCACGACTTCACTTGCATTCAAGTCACACCTAGATAGATGGGTTTTTAAGTGAACCTCTGCAAGAAAGCTGCCTGTGTCAGAGAGAAAAGTGTTCAGATACACACCTGCACTAAATGGTGCAGCTTTTCCAACCACATATATCAACTGCTGATTTTGTGTACCTTTGTCGCAGCTCGTGCAGTTTTCAGGTCCTTCATCGTTGCACTCCTTGCAGGTGGGGTGACAGAGATGGCATTGTCTGTCCATGGCGTAACGACCCAACTGGCAGTGGATGTCGCAGCGGCCATCATCAAACAACCTGCAAGTGGTTGATGAGAAACAAGCAAAATCAGCCTCAGACACTGCATGTGATGGGTGTATTTACAGTGCAGTAAGTTTATTTGCTTTATCCCAATTTCAGTTTTGCTACTTTCCCCCAGCTCTATCGCCCTACATCCTGTAACTATGGATGTTTGTGTGTCAGGAGGTCGTCACCATGTTGAAGGACAGCTGGTGCAGTCCTCCCTCTCTGGACCTGTGCACTGCAGACAGGTAACATCACACAGGTGGCACTTTCCATGTTTACTCATGTACTCTCCTGCAAACACAGAGCCACAGTGAACATCACCTCACACCTGCTGTCTACACCTGCAGATTCTGACCTTTAGTTTTCACTAATTTCATACTTAATGCATCATATAGTTATTTGGCAGCTCCAGGTTTTTGTTCTGATTTGTTTTAACTGTTTTTTTTTTTCTGCTTGAGTGACTGGATTTGATAGTGGGATGTAGTTACACAAATTAAAACCAAGAGTCAGTCGTTATTTTTTCCATTTCATTGAAGGTCCTGCTCATTATCCTCTGGTTTCTGATATCACCTGCACAATAACAATTATGTTGCATCTTAATATCATGCATGAAGACAGTTCACAGGTTTAAAAAAAAATCTTTGACAATTTCAGGTTTGAACATGTCACATGCTAAGTGCAACCCAAGTTAAGAGAGATATGATTTAGATTTTTCCCATTTTGTGCCCCTTAAGAGACAAGAAAACACAGAGCTGTACCACAATAAAGCTTTTTAAACAAACACATTATGAATGATCATTACTTCACAGGTGAAAGCTAATATTTATCACAGCACATAGTTTTAGAATCTCTAATCTACAGTAAATGAAAACTGATAATAATAATTTTATTTGTGACTATAACCTCTTATCAGTACTGCTTCACTGCAGGAGTTTCATGTTCAATTCATCACTTTTTTTGTTAAGTTTCTATGTCTCTCCATGTTTGTGTGGTTTTCTTCCATCATCCAGCTTAAGGTTCAAAGCAACTGGAGCCTTTCCAGCCCTCAATTTTTTTTTATACTTTACACTTTTTATTTACCTTAGTGCACTTTTTTATGTACACATTAACATTTTTTAAGTATTAAAAGGGACATTTCTAGTAGTCAGTATCAGTGACCAGGTCACAGCTGTTCGGAGGAGAAATGTGCTTAGTGATAAGAACAGAGATGCAACAGAATCATCTACAATATCACACAATAGGTAAAGTTATAAAACACATCCTCCAAGGATGAAATGCTGAAAATGTATGTAGGTGTTGGAAAGTTTTTATCGTAAAACCGACAGGAAATTGAGTTTTGAGCTCCAGAAATCTCAGCGCCTGGCAAAGTAATTGTTGAGTCACTTGCATTGATCAAAACCATTTTCAGATTCCAGGTGGATGTTATACTCATTTCATAGGACGTAGAAATAATACTACTACTACTAATAATAATAAAATTATTCTTACCAAGTGACCTTTTCTTTCTCAGGTAGAAGTGACTAATCTTTGCTCACACATAAAATGCATGTAAGCTATTGTGTCCAATTTTGCTAAAGAATAAAGAAAAAGTTTTTAAAGAAACCCGTCAACCTTCAGCTTCAATCTCGGCTGCACTGAAAAGAGCCATAACAAAGGAGGCATAAACATTGCCTCCTATCCACCTTTTGTATTAGACAAAGGTGATAGACACTGGTTCAGGCATAGGGATGGAGCTGTGTGTGTGTGAGCATCCTTCAAGGCAGCGGTGAGGTTGTCTGTGCTCTCTGGCTTTCTGTGAAAAGCTCAATTGTTCCTTTCAAAACAAAAGAGCTTCTTTGTGTACAAACACAACAGGCGGTGGCTTCCCATTCAGTAGAGCTCTGCTGAAACCATTCAAACAGCCCCCGAATAAACGCCACCACTCTTCTTCACACACACACATACACACACACACACACACACACACACACAAATTGTCTCCCTGTCTTTCTGTTTGTCTCCCCCTCACTCACGCTCACAAACAAACAGAGAGCCAAGTTCTCAAGGGACGGGAAGCCGCACAGCTCCACTCAGCAAAAGCAGACACTTTGGACTCCCACTGCCAGACGGGAGAAGAATGGAGCGGAGAAGATAGAGAGGCTGTCACTCAGGGGATTAAAACTTTTCCTCTGTTTTGGACTCGGCTGACCTTGTGAGGACACTGACAGTCGACTCTGTCAGCAGAGAGAGAGAGCTCTGCCGGCAGGTATCACACTGACATCCGCCACACCTGCTCCTGAATCCCAATTCCCCGGCCTTTCCACCTCCCGATGCCTGTGCACACTTGGTCCAAGAAAGTAGAAGAAATTATATATGTAGGCCCAGCAGGTGGTCATGAGGATGTTAGGCATATTGTTTATTTAATGCTGCGATTTTTAACACCACAGGCAGTCGCTCCTCCTTCATCACCTGAGTAAAGTTGTACATTATTAATCCTAATGGGGAACTTTTACCTATCCTCACTATTAAGTACACTGTAAAGTATGTTTGTAGATTTTACGGTGAAAAATTGTCAAACCATGGCGGTAAAAATCTGTAAACTCTAAAACAGCTTGATGCAGTTTATATTACACTGAATCCCCTTAAATAGGACAATTTTCCTGACTCCTACACAGTTTTCTATGGAAAATGCCATAATATGTATAACAATACTGTAATTTTTGCATTTTATTCTCTAAAAGAATACAGTTTTTCCCAGCTGAATGCACATATTGTTGTGCTGATAACAGAAACATGCTGCAATATTTACAACAAGTAACATGGCAATTTCTGCATTTATTATATGTAAAAAAAAAAAAATACAGTGTGTTACCGGTCAAACTGATGTACTTTTGTGTTTATAACAGAGATATGCTTTAATATTTATGACCGCTTTAACCACAGTTTCTGCTAAAAATGCATATATTTCATGTTAAATACACTAACTGTTATGCTGATAATGGAAAAAATGCTGAAATATTTGTAAGTTACACAAACCTAATTTTTAAAATTGTATTTTCAAGTAAATTTTCTAATTTTTAAAGGTTAAAACTTACTTTTTTATAGTAAAATATAGAATGAAGCCCGTTTTTAAACCCTAAAATCAACAATATTTTATATTTCTTTACAGTAAATGTAGAAACTGTTTTACCGTGATTTTACGGTAGCGTTCTAGCAACCACAGCTACTGGAATTTTACCATTAAAACAACAATTGCTTTGTACAGTGTAACCAAATGTTGTGCTAAAGGGTGGCTTCGGGATTATTACCAAACATTAATGTAGTTTGAGCTTGGAAGCACCTAAATACGAAAAAAAAAAAAAGGAAAATCACAGAGGCTTAGTGCAAGCTGGCCATGAGTTACAGCTCCCCAGAACATGATAAAACTTAATGGATAACGTGAATTATGGCCAGATTTAGCACTTAAAAAGAGCACTTCACAGAAACATTTGCTTGGAGTCTGATGAGGACTGAAATCAGCATTTATGTCAAGGATGTTGACTTTTATTTCATCAATAAAAAAATATCCGTGTGTGATGGAAAAATCTGTGGCATTGTTTGAATTTAAGACACTTACGGGATTCCCAGAAAATCATGCTGGATTCATTTAAGTGACAAAGTAGGTCAGGACTGAACTACAGGATTGTTCACACACGCATTCTGCTTTGCTGTACCGCTGGTCACATTTGGCACGCCGAAGCTGTCTGAGTAACTGTATATCGCTGTATAATCTTTGAAAAAAAACATCTTGAATCACTTTTACCAACAGTTTAAACAAGTTTTTTTAAACAAGTTCTAGCTGATGAAAAGAAAAATTGTGGCAAAACGCAATCACTCAAATTCCTGCTGTAGCACACTTGCCAATGTTTGAAGATGTACACCAGTTGTAAGACACAGTGGCATCTGGGAGGTTACACCTGGGCTATTCCATCTCAGATGATCACACGCCTTCTGTTCGACTGACAACGACTTCTGAATTTTTTTTCATTCTAATAAACTAGTGTCTAAAATGGAATCTGGTAAACTAAATGCAGCTAAATTCGGCCCAGAATATATCCCTAGTTAACACCTGCTTTAGCAATGTTTTTGTTAAAAATGTGCTCAAAGATGGGATCTTCCATGGCAGCTTTTTTATAGTTTAACTCACTAGTAATCAGAGAACATCTGACCTACTTATCTAATATTGTAGATTCTGAATCAAACACATAATAAGAAATAACGGTGAAAATTGCAGGCCCTTATCTTAAATAGCTCTTGAGATGTTGTTCAAACATAGCCTCAAATTTCAATGTACTGAAAGAGGCAATGCCTTAGATTACCTTGGAAACTGAAATTTAATAAAAATCTTAAAAATGGCTGGACAGAAATCCTTTTAAAAATGTAATGATTTGTAATGGACTGGCCCAACCTGCCATACTGTATAAAGCAGAAATGTACCGGTAATATCTTCTAAATTAAAGTGGCCCAGTAGCACTGAAATGTTTCATGGAGGGCTACTGCATGATTGTTCAATATTTTTACTGTTATTCTTAAGTTAGAAAAAGCTTGTGGTTAGAAACAACAATCTAGCAACTACTAATGCTTCTTCCTCCAGCTCATACATTCATATTATCTGATTTGTAGCCTTAGACCTCTTGATATATGTTGTGCTTTATGGCAAGTAAAATACACTCCTTGTATTCCACTCATGAATGCAAACTATACTAAATCCACACAAGACAATGAAGCTTGCACCTATAAGAAAGCAGCCAACACCTTTTTTTCCATCTTCGGCCTAATTGTCATTGAGCGCACATATCTACCTTTTAAATGCTCTGCCTGGGGCGGGGGCCACTTTCATTTAATCAATGTGATCAAGTGAGTGCCGGAAAAATAAAATCTAGCATCTCAATTTCAATTATGTCATTTCCTTTCGTGAACTTGTAAAATATGTACTGAGTGTAAAACGGGGCAAAAGTGAGAAACCGATAAACAAAAACGCTAAAAAGGCAAATTAATACTGACTGATACGCTGCCAACATAGTAAGAACTTAAAAGAAAACAAAAACATGAACAGATTAAACATTTTAATAAGAACACTTAAGTAAAAAAAAAAAAGATTTTCAAAACTAGGACTTTGAGTAACATTAATAATGCATTGTCACAGATATGTCACAGGTACACAATAAAAACAGCTTTTATATGAGGGGTGGGCGTGCGTGTTTGTGTGTGAGTGCAAGTCTGTGTTTGTCTACTACCACACACACACACACAGGTCATCTTAAACAATGACCAAGATTAAGTTTTTGTTAACCAAAACAGGGGATTCATCAATCTTTATTACAAATCATCAAGAACCATAACCAGGTGACAGTACAACAATTTATCTAATACTGTAAATGCTCAAGCTGCAGGTGTGAACACCCACACAAAATAAGAATCTTAAACATTATGTTTTTGCGGTTCTTTATTAGAAACCAGCACCTCCAGAATAACTTTTGAGTTCCATCAGGAAAAGTTCAGAGACAGACAGGAGGAGAAACCAGGCGTCTGAAGTCTGTTGGCCTTTTATCACAAGCATAGATTTGGCTCAATATGATGTATGTTTCTGACACGACTCCTGATTCTGCAGTGACGTTGTCGGTTCACTTTTAGTTTTAACTATTAGAATGCAAATAGAAAAGGAAAAAATATTGCCTCGATGTGCCCGTTTCCCAATTTTTCTGCTGCCAAACGTGTTTTAATGTCCAAAGTAACTGAAAGTAAAATGGTCAGAGCGCTGATTTGCACCGCAGCATGTTTGCCACCTGTCTTCCCGTGCAGATGAAACGTGATAACCACAGAATATTTTCTGTGCCAAACGTTGACCTTCTGTGTTCAGAGTGTAGCGCAGTACTTCAGTTGATATGCATTTCCATTATAATGGAATGACGCAGAGTAGAAACTTCTAAAACTCTATTTTATTTGCGAACAGTAACATGTAGGGATGCACCGATACAGATAAAATACCATCAATGGACAAAATTCCCTTCAGCAGGGTTATATATGGCATGTGGAAACCAACATATAAAAGAATTTCAGGTCCCTGTAACAAATATGAGCTATATTTCGATAACTTTATCCAGTGACAACAAAGTAAAGAGGAGCTTTAAATCTTTTAGTCACAGTAATGGATGGAATCAATACTCCGTTTTGGGCAAAAGTTCTGTATCGAGAATCTTTGTCTTGAGTGAAAAATTGGCATCGGTACATCCCTAATACCACAAATCCATTACAACTCACTGCAGTGTTTCCTTCCCTGCAGAAAGACCTGGAAGGAATGACTATCAACTCGTCTTGGAGTACCTTTTGAATGAATCAATGCTGTCTGGGCTTACATCAAGAATTAATGGCATTCTCCTGGACACACCAATAAAGACAAACACACACACGATTCAGAGGGCAGGTTTATGTTTTAAATAAATGAAATGAGGTGATTTTGGTCAGTAACGTGCATCAATCTTGGCATACAGTGACACTGTGGTGTCTATGAGTTCAAGTGGTGGCTGATTTATGTGTCTGCGTTCATGTTTATAAGTGTGCGTGTGTGGTAAATGAGCATCTGTGAGCGTATATAACTGTGTGTGAATTTGTCTTCTCTCCCCTAAACAGCCAAAAGTCAGCCCAGACACACATTATTTTCACATTACTGAGTGAGCTTCTCTTTTTTTTTCTTCTTTGACGTATATTTACAGGCAGAAAACCACGGCCTTTCCTACTGTATGTTCACTTTCCATCTGTTTATCGTTAACGCTGGAAAGAGAGGAGGAATAGGAGCCAAAATAAAAATGCACACAGACGTATTCAGAGCTTCACAGGCTGAGTGGCTCCTGTTTTTAGCTATGCTTCCTACACTTGCAACAAAAAAGAAGGTTCAATTATTTTGGCATCAATGCTTTGGTCACAAAATACCGACACTTTTATTCTTTTGTTTGTTTTCGCTTTTGTTTTTCATTTGCTCATTTGTTCTTGAAGTAAGTCCCAGTCATTTTACACCCTGACCACATGTGTGTGTCCCAGTACAGAAAAAAAGGTAGGTTTGTTGTAGTCCTGTCATCGCACCTCCGATGCAGTCCCTTTAAGAGGCACAGATTCTCTTATAAATTATGTGACTATGAATGAGTGGGCAGGGGGTTTGAGAGGGAGGGGTGCCCCCTGTGCCCCCGCATCCCCCCTGCACTCCCTTTACGCCTGGCGACTACGTCCCGTCACCCCTTTTGCGAGCATGTTCTGCAGCACAGTTGCTGCAGCACTTTCCTCTGGCAAAGATTGTTCTTTTTAACAAGCACGCAGAAGCTGCCTTCCGCCCAAGATTCTTCATTTGCTTTCCACAGACCAGGAAGAAGAGATACCGGGGGGGGGGGGGGGTTGGAAGGAGGGGAGGAAGGGTAGGGGGAGACACATTCACATACACACAAATACAAACACATGTGGAAACACACACAGGGCAGAACCATTAGCAATGGTTGAATGACAGGCAGAGCCGTGTGATTGATCAGGAGAGGGTTCAGGTGACAAGAAGAGGGTTTTTTTTTGATCCAATCGCAGTTGATGTTCATCGAGGTAGAAAATGATTGTAGTCCAGTGGAATGATTGGATCCACGTCAGGAGAAAAGTAAAGCAGATTTGGGAGAAAAAAAAACAGAGAGAGAGAGAGAAAAAACAAACGTCACACAATTAGCAAATTGAGGATTTTTGAAATTCACAACTTTGTCTCATTTTGCATAACAAAAGAAACACTTAAAGTGGACCGCCAGTCTGTGAAACCTGTAGGTCAATTCCTGCATTTAAAAGCAATTTAACAGGAATCCACTTTTGAGCTACCAATTCAAAAGAATCCCCAATAGAGACCAGACTGAGTGTGCACTTTAAGCAAAGACCCCATCATTAACAGAAAGGTCACACAAGAAAGATATTTTTTCTCCTCAGAGCTTTATCTCATCACCAGCTGGGAGACTTCATGGCCGTGGGTTCATTTTAACTAGAAGGTTATGACTAAAGCAGCAAGTCACAGGTTGTAGTCAAAACCTCATTATCAGAAAATCACGTCAGTCGCTTAGTGAAGCGCAGGAACATTTACACTAAAAGACTAATAAAGCAAACATGCACAATTGGGCAAAAAGTCAAAACGCAGCAGAAAAAGGAGAGTACAAGTAAAGACAAAGAGAAATTAGAGAAGCAGATGATATTGAACACTTGAGCAAAAAGGAGATTAAGTAGACGGTACTGAGAATCCAAAGCACAGCAAAAATCCAGGAAAAGAGGCATGATATTAAAATAAAAGGACAAGAATGTGCAAGCGTGTAATCCCAAAGAGATATCATATTAGTAATGTGCAGAACTTGAATGAGACCTAGATAAAGAGCACAAAAGCCTAAAGCAAGGACAGACTTCCTGCTGTAAAGCTACACCAGTGAGCGCTTTAGTTCAAGGTGTTAGTACAAAGCTCAGATTATTAAACTAGAGAGGCCACAAGTGAATCCTTTTCTCCATTTAAGAAAACTATATGTCACATTTTTGTTTTCACACCGTGGGATATGTAACAGAATTCATTTCTAGAGACTATGCGTAAATCTGCCCCTCTGAGGTTTTTGATTAGCTGAGTTGGTCAAGTCCACAACTAGTATATATTTGGGTTTAACACTTGGCAAAAAATGAATTTAGCTCTTTTTTTCCCCTCATTTTAAAGCATGTTTTTTCCACCATGTTGCCTGTTAGATGCAATGAAGCAAGTATCACGCCCATCAAGAGCGTCTTAGAGATGAGAAAGCTGACAACTCACCATCTTTGCAGATGGTGCTGACCACGCAGGCTCCTGCCTCCAGGTTGTAACCACTGACACAGCTGCTGCAGTTTCTTTCCCCGTGCCCCAAGCACTCGTAGCAGCTATTGTCACACCTGTCAAAGGTTAGATGAAGAATTACCTTCTGGTCTAGCCGGCACTAAACTTTGCACACATATCCTCTTTCAAAGTTAAAATTGTTCCTTAAAGACAACATACATTTACATGCTCCAATATACATTCAAACCACTGAGCTATAGGTGTAAGTAAATCATCCTTAAGTAACAAACACCCTTTTGGAGTTTGGTGTTTCATGCTGCAGTGTAAGATATGTTATCATAGCAAGTGTGCGTCAGGTGATTAGATTATATACAGTCATATCAGATGTTGTGTAAATAATCACAGTGAAATAGCCATTACTCTTCCTCTTCTAATCACAGAACATTTATGTGTATGATTTCTTCTCTTGTCACTAAATTCTGGTCTAGTGTGCATCACAAACTGTGGAGGTATGTAACAGACCAATGTTAGTTTCCAAATTGTTAAAATACAAAATTAAGCAATGCCTTGGAGGTCCGATCAACCACAGCTCAGGAAAAAAAAAAGAAAAAAGAAAAATATCTATAGTTGATTCAGCCCTTTCGGTTCATATTAGTGAACAGTGTTGCAACTGAAGGTTTTAAAAATTAAGCAAGAAAGGAAATTCTAAGAAAAAAATACCTGAACATTTCTTCAGGAGCAAAAGGCTAGTGTTAGGCAACAGAAAAAAAACAAAGTTCTAACATTTACTATGCTGCTGGTGTGAAAATGGGGCAAAAACATTTACCAGAAATGAACTGATTGAAGTTTCTGAGACAAGGGGGTGGTGACCGGGAATAAAGGAATCCAGTAAAGGTAAAGGATCAAGTGAGTAATAAATAATTCAAAGTGGGAGAGACAAATACCAGGGAGGCAAACCCATCACAGGAAACGATAAGAAGAGCAGACAAGATGTCTGAGTCTGTGGAGGAGTTTGACTGTGGGTGTGATCGGAGACAAACTAGTCATCAAACTGTCATCAAGCATAGCAATATGAGTATGTTTACATGTTCTTTCCCTCAATTTTCTACTCATCCAGGTCAACGTTTGTGAGGAACTGTTCAGGGGAAAAGCACACACAACTTTAAGACGGAAACAATAACTGTACCAGACGGCAGCTCTGATGGGCTTGTTGAAAAATAACTTCTTTTTTTTTTACACTTTACTGTTAATGTAAATTGCAGATGACAGCAAACTCCTCATTTGCAGGTTTTTGTCACAATGACTGTAATTTTGTTGAATTATTCCTGTTGGAGTCTCAGTTTTAAATATAGTTGTAATTCAACACTTGTTTGCAGGCCAATTTCACCAAACCAGAAACTCTGAAATCAAACAGTGTGCACTGCAGAGAGGACGAGTAAGAATAGAAAATGCTAAACTAATCTTAAAATAAGGACATGTGTACGACACTAGCTCAGGAAAGGCAGATTTCCTTGTTTATCTCCACAGACTAGAACGTTTTTTTGGTTGTTACTGTCGTGCAGAGGTGTTGGCAGGCGTGCTGACTCACTTCTTACAGGACCTCTGCACCTGCCCGTTGTCGGAGGTCTGCTCTGACAGGTAGTAGCCGGAGCTGCATGTTGACACACAGCGCCAATCCTCAAGTAAGTAGCTGTCTGCGCATTTAGTGCATGCTTCTATACCTGTGCCTGAAAAACACATGAACACACGCTTCAGGAATTCTGTCACAGCCACATCGTTTAAAAAAACCCCCAAAAAAACAGCAGCACGCATGGCCTACATAATAAATGTTCTTCTCATAAAGTGTTAGCTTATTACTGAAAGTCTGATGACTTCCTACCTGCGCAGGTGGCACAGGCCCGATGGCAGAGTTCACAGGTCTTTCTGTGGCCGTTGTAATAAGTTCCTGGGTCACAGGTCATCTGACACTTGCTTCCTTGAAGACTGGAAAGTAGAAGACAAAGGTAAGTTTTTGTATCTTTGTAGTAAATACCAAAAGAAAAGAATATTGTATTTCCTCTGTTGGCAACATGAAATTCAAACTGTTGGCTCTGTATAAGTGAAAGTTGGCCTGAAATAACAACTGCTGCAGAAAAAATTCTGGACAAAGATTTAGCAAGGAAAAAAAAAGCTCCAGTGATACTGTGTCATGTGTAGGAGTGCATAATGATGACTGGCCTTTCGTTCACATTTTGACTAATAATCAGAAAAACGAAGTGCAGATCAGTCTCATTTGGACCAGCGCAAAATGTAGATAATTTTGAAGGTGTCACATGTTGGGATGGAGGTCAGTTAGGAAGCAGTTTTGGAGGTTATAAAGTCAGATCTGTGAAGTCACAGTGAGGACAGGTTGGTGAGCTTGCTGCGCTAAGCTGAAAAACAGCTGGTCCGTGTTAGCTAAAGTTTCCCAGAAACGATCTCGTCTGGTCCCCTCTTCCTCCCCGACTCCTAACTGAGCATTAATGGTGAAGTAAATGGAAGAGGGGAGGAGGCTGCGTGTGTGTGTGTGTGTGTGTGTGTGTGTGTGTGAGTGTGTGTGTAACTGTGATCTCGCTGAGGAAATTATGGCCTTCGAGTGTCCCCACCTCCACCTCTGGCTACACTGAACACTTAGAGGTGGGTTCAAGACCGCAATATGTTTAAAACACTTCACAAGTGTTTCCTTCATGACCTATCAGGAATTCCAGCACTTTGAAACGCCCTATCCTCTGTCAGGTCAAGTGTAGCTGGGTCGGTTTGAAGAGGCTGCCGTGGATGTGGCCAAAAAATGAACTGGAACATGTCTGCCTGGTGAACTACGTGGTTGAGATCAGAGGCTCTTCAGGGTGAGGATTACAACCCAAAACAGATCCACTTCTTGTGGGTATCCACATGACATGAGTATATGTGGGTTTTAATAAGCCTGGGTCACCGGGTGAAACTCAGTTTACTCAATTTGGGTCCAAAGCGGAAAGCAGTTGGGAAGCCCTGGTTTCACTGATTTATGCTGCAAATCCAAACCACAGCGTAACATAATGTGCCGGTCTAAATTAGCAGCACTGTGCTCCTGCGGCGTTAGATTTGATGAACACAAAAGGTCTTTATCCTGAGGCCACAACACTGATGTTAAAATCAACTTGATGCAAAATAAAATGTTCAAAGCTTTTAGAACACAGAGCACCATGTTTGTAATACATTTCAGAATTAACTGATAGCAAATTAGATGGTGTATGTTTTGTTGAGCTGCATATGAACTAAACTGTTTATATACTTGTGGAGCATAAAGGTTGGGTGTAACTCAGGAGGTGAAGCTAGTCGTCCAGTAATCACAGGATTGGCTGCCCCCCTTTTGAAGTGTCATGGGGCAAAGCACTGAACTGTGTGTGTGAGAATGAGAGGCATATTGTAGTGAACTTTGTAAAACAAACTGGCTTCTATGGCCGTGTTCTGATTTTAGCACACTTAAAGGTGGAGCACAAAGCCGCCATCATAATGTGGATGCTTTCTAACAACCTTTCATTCTGCATTTATTTGGACATAGAAAGGGAAAAGACACCTCCACTCAGTTGACCAACTACTGCATTGACTGTAAATTTACAAAAATTATACTGTCACGGCACTGTGCCAGCATCCAGCCTCATTACTACACAGCAACACTGAGACCAGTTCTTTCCAAAGACACCAAAATGATCAGGGCTTTAAACTCTAAACACCAACTCCTGTTAGGCTCTGTGTGGCTCCCAGCTCACCTCATCCCAGGTTTACATTCTGTGCAGATACTGGAGGTCGTACACTTCTTGCAGTTCTCCTGACATCTCCTGCAAATGTTGAAATCTGAAAGACACAGAGGGAGCCAGTCGTACACAGTGGCTAATAGGAACCATAAGTCTGGTTGCATTTCGAAAAAAAAAAGGACAGGAACGGAGAAGAAAGACAACAAAGACTATGAAAAGGCCTAAAACGAGCGAGGAGGAGCAGTGAGATGTGGAAGAAAGTGGAGGGAAACGACAGAATAAGTTGAAAAAGGGGAACATGAACAAAACAGGAAGGGGGGCATGGCGAGATGGCAAGATGAGGGGGGAGAAATCTGCAGGGCTGAAAAAGAAAATTGTAGTGTTGGTGAGGGAGGATGGGAATGTAGATGAATATTTCAAAAGGCAGGCTAAAGGCAATGACACGCTTTGACACAATGCACATGGACACTTCTGCCTGCAGCGGCAGCGACGATTGCCAAAAAGATATGCGAATAACATGTTTTATCATTCCAGGGAAGCCGGGGAGAAGACTACGACTATAAATTAAAACTCTTATTTCGACATTTCCGAAAAGCATTTCTTCTGTACGACACATCCTTTGCTGTTCTGTTTGGGTTAGTGATACAATGAGCGCAAAGAGGACGAGTCTGAGAGTAAACGAGGGTTGCTGGTTGGGCATTCAGGGATCTTAAAATAATTACAGACTGGATACAGGACATGACAGAACAGACTGAGTTTCATGAAAAGAATATGCATTTTCTCATGGCCTCGAAACAGTTATTTCCCCATTTTTGCAGAGGATTGGAAATCGAAATTATCTTATCTCTGTCTTACTTGCTTGACTAAATGTGAATTGAACAGGGGTGTGATTATCCACCTTTTTGGTTTTGTGTCGCAGTTTGTTGAATATCTTTGTATTTCGGACAGTCGGTTACAGTGACGACAAGCTTTGGCTCTGTGAAACTGTGATTTCACCATCTTCTGACATTTTATACAGTGAACATAAATCAGCCAATTAAAAAGCAATAAAAAGATTAATCAGTAAGTAAAACAACCCAGTACAACCTGGGGCAAGATGTTTTACGGACATGCAAGAGTGTGAGAAAGTCTCTATCCGTTGTCTTTACAGTAATCGTCAAAACCACACTCGATCTGTCATCTCTAAAAAGATATCTTGACCTGTAATAAAATCATGCCCACGTGTTGGTGAAGGCAAGAATTCACCTCGCTTTGCTTTCAGAATGATAAAAGGGAAAGAAAACATCACAATGCTAAGCTGCGCTGACATGTCTAAAGGGAAACGGTATCCACTAGATCTTAGCCAGTTGAAATGTTATGATTGAACTTGGATGGGATCATGTCAGATCTGCTGCCAGAGACTCTCACAGCTGCCAGGACTTACACTATCTTGGCTAAAAAGCAAATATATAGACATAATTAGAAGATATACACAGTTTCAGTCTCCCATTCCTGATTTGCTTTCATCCAGCCAGGCATACATCTCGAACATCAGACAAACCAGGATATGAATACTGCTGTACTACTCCGTTTATTAAAAACTGGTGATAAACAGAGAGAAAACAAGACAAATTACCTAAAATATAGTCCAAAGACAGTCCTTCAGCAGATCTGTTTTATTTCAGGTTTCGTGCAACTTTAATTTGGTGAAGAAAAAAAAATGGCATAGACCCTTCAGTCCTGTTCAGTTTAGCGAGCATAAAAATAAACATGTGGCTAGACATTACATCAAGGGTACCATGGCATCATTCTGAGGCAGCGAATTAAAGTTTTGCTGATAGTTACGACCATTTTTGTGCTGCCAGTAGCGCACAGATTTTTCTTAAAGTCCAGTTTGTTTCCTATTAGTGCGTTACCTTCTCCTCCCTTTGCAGTACATTTCAATTAGACTGTAATCTTATTCACTTCAGGCCTCGATAATCAGATCAATGGACAACTAAGTAACAGTGGACTTGCTGGGACAGTGAGGACAATCGGGACCTTGGGTGGGCACACAGTAGTCATCATCTATCTCTGTGCTGACGGGTGCAATTTGCTGCAGTGTCTCCACAACTGCTAAGCCAAACAAAGCCCGTTTGCTGCATTTTAGGATTGCAAAAACGAGATACTCTCAAAGGCAGAAGAAGCTCATAAAAACTCCAAACTGGCATCAAGGAATGCTGAAAAAATACAATTGCCTGACAGCATTATGCTCTGCCATGTATGTTCTCACTGGATAAGTGTTTGTCCATTGCAAAGCCAATGTGACTGGCAGGGACACATACCTTTATCGAGGTAGAAGCCGTCGGCACAGGTGGTGACGCACGTGTTGGAGCCCTCATTGAGGTGGGAACCTGTCCTGCATGAGGTACACTGGTCGCTGCGACTTCCAACACAGGTCTCACACAAGGAGGAGCACTTCTTGCAGCGCTTCCTATCGTCACGGAAAAAACCACTGGGGCACTCAGACACGCACATCCTGCAGAGAGACGTGATTGTAGGGACAGAAAAGAGGGAGAATTAGGTGAAAAAGAGCATCACAAAAGGCAAAAATGAAACAAAACAGATTTGTTACAAATTCATTCAGGTTGCCTCTTCTGCTTGTGCAAGGAAGGCCAAATCATTGTTCCATGATGAACAAGCTCTACCACACAGGCTCAAAATGTAAAATATATGTAGTAGAGGCATGGAGTTTCAGAGAACTGAAGTAGAAATAAATATGCTTTTGCAGTAAAATGACCACATAATGTGTCGAGACGAACAGCTACAGAAGTAGACGAACTGAGCTGTGTGCGTGTCGATGCTATATAGTGAACAGGTCAACATCTGCTGAATAACTTCACAGCCCCTCATCACCCCCTCATTTCACCCAGAGGCTCCCTTACTAAGGTGAAAAAGACTTCCAAAATCCTCAAGAGCACACACACAGACTCAAACACACACACACACAGACTCAAACACACACACACACTTTAAGCCGCATTCGCACACTACAGAGTTTTCTGCCAAGAAACACATATGGCACGTGTGAAACACATAATCCACGTGTGCAGGAACACACTGCCATTCATTTGTCCTCCAACTTCAATACCGTTTCTCTGCTACACTGAAATGAATATTTAAACTACACAGCTTAGACAAATACTGTAAAATTACACCAAGGGTACCGCTAAACATGAACTCTAAACTGCTGTTTCCTGACCAGCACCTGTCAGTGCAAAAGTTGTGGTAAATGCTATTTGAATTAAATTTTTACTTTTGTATTTTTCTCCATAATCCCCATTGGTTATGTTTGAGTCCTCAGAATAATTGGAGATTAATTCTTGCCTGCTGCGTCTTCAGCATCCTGCCAACACCAACAAATCTCCAAAAGTGGACACTAAGTGAGAATCATTGCGACAAAAAAGTCTGACAGAGGAGGATTCAGATGGAGGCATGATCAGGTGCTGACCCCGCTATCAAAGGGAGTGGAGAAAGACCAAAAACAAAGAAACACCAAGCTCCTCCAAGCCAAAGGTCCTCGATTTATCAATCAGCCTCATCAGTCCAGGGGCTAAGGCATCTAAGGAGGCTCAGGGTGCAGGAACACATTCTATAACTTGGAAAGGCAACTCAAGTTTCCAGACTACAGACGCCAGCCTCTGACCTGACACAAACAACAAAACTAGCGGCCCTTATGGAGCTGAAGGTACCCTGGAAGAAAAGAATCTAGAAGGTGCACGAGTACAAGCTGGGAAAAAGTTAGTCCCTCATCCTTGAACGCCAGCAGATGGCATGGGGGGCTTTGAACCTCCTGCTGGAATTACCCTACAGGGGCTTCCCAGAGCATCACTCTGGAGATCACTGGGAGTCCTCTGAGTCTGGTTCTACTGTCCAGCCCTCTGAGGCGTTGTGGGCCAGTCAACAAAACACCAAAAAGGGAGGTGTATACTTGAAATCCCTCTGAAGTCACAAAGATCTGAACCACAAAGCACTTCCCTCGGATAATGGAGGGGCTACGGACAAGAACGATTTCATAGCAGCCCCCTCACATAGAGATCATGTCTGCGACGTGAGCAGGCTGCGTCAGTGTGAGGACATTGCTGAAATCTGACAGTGTGGCAACATCATGCATTGGGGCGACAGAGCAAGACACATTTGAAATGTGACAGCGACTATAAAACGTCTTCACCCGCATTAGAAGGTCTCCCTCTTTTTTTGCTTTTTAACATTAAATCAGAGAAGAAAACACAGACTACCGATTCACCAGCTACTGGACCTTACAGACACAGGTGTCTTTATAACAAAACAGCAGAAAATCTTCATTTCATTAATCCAGGCCCAAGTGGCCATTTCCTGTTGAAACTGATGAGTCCCTTTAAAGAGTGTGAACACTTAAGTTATCTTTATTTTTACATTCTATATTTCTAACTGACATTAGTGTAAACATCTGTTTCTACTTTGACACAGAAGAGTCTGTTTAAAAACATATTCTTGTCAGAAACTCTAATTAATTTGACCATGATTCAATGTCAAACAGGAATAAAAGAAAAACTTCAATAGGGGGTGAGTACCTTTCATAAGCACTGTACATGTTGATAAAACATACCGATATGAGTAACATTTTATAAATGCATTAAAACCAATTTACATGCATAGACACACCATTCCACAATTACTGCGCTTCAAAGGAAAGAAAACTAACAGATTCACAACTCAGAAACAATTACAATTAAATGTAATTTAACTAGAAACTATAGAATAAATCATCCCACTAAAACTCCTGGTGAGGTAAAGAGGGACATAGGGAACCATTTTTTTTTAGAATAAACCACAAAATAACGAAGGAAAATGGTTAAAATGTTGAATTTTCCGTTTGGTCAAAATGACTAGGAACTTACTGCATAAAAACAGTCCGCGAAGTTCCAAAGACCAGCACACGGCTTTGTGACTGCAGACCATCAAACACACATATGCTGGGATGTAATTATCTCAACATTAAACACCACCGCCGCCCCGTCCCCTTCTTCCAACCACTCCCCCAATTCTTCATTCATCAATTGCTCCCTGTGGTGGCAGAAAAGGGCAGCACACCACTAAAGTGGGCTAATGATAAGGCAGCACCTAAGCTTGCACATTCTCATGCACCTGCATCGGTCTCCCTTTTATTAGTGCAGAGACAAGTCGACACAAAGGCAATTACCACAGACTTTGATCCTAATGGGATACTAAGGGCACACACAAACGTACACACATGCACACATTGAAACGTATACTGCATTATATACATATGACTAACAGGCAGAAAGATGGACAGAATATGATGTGACTGACAGCAAACAGCATCTCTGATATGAGATTGAAGTTGAAACAGTGTTGAAACATACACACGTGCTATTTGAAGGGAATTCTACACCAACCACAGTTTTAACAGCATCACAATGCTCTGAAATTGATGCCCTTTGTGGTGATAACATGAATACATACACGAGTCAGATTCCTTCTTTTAGTTTTTTAAATTCAACTGTCAAAAAGTCACAAGATGGAGTAACTCGTTTGCTGGATTCACACAGTGAAAAACAGATTGTATATTTCTGCCAGTTTGCTGAACGTTGCATTCAATCATGCAAAGTGGGCTGGTAAACAGATGTTTCTTTGACGTGTGTAAACACAATCTAAATTTCGCCTTCAGCTGATTAAATCCACGTATCGAGGGATTGGTATGCAACTGCATTCACTTTACCTTTGTAAAACTTTGTGATTGAGACGCCCTCAGCTAATATTGATCCGTCTTTTCACTGGAACCCATGCGCTTTAAAACAATCAAATGCTGCTGAAATAACATGAGCTGATGTATATTTTCACTTTGCAGCTTTCTATCTCGGACGCACTTTTTAAATTAATAGAAAAAAACAAGCTGTCTCTGTTGGGGCCTGCAGAACAAGATTACTTTCACATCTTCATATAAATGGTTTGAGCAACTATAAACCGTTCCCCTGGAAGTTGGAAAAGTCTTTATTTCAGTCAAAACTTTGTTATCCAAGCGCTTAAATAGGAGCAAAATAAAACTATAGTCACTGACTTACTAATTTGTTCATTCATAATTTCTTTAAAATATTTTACCTTGTGTTATAATATTATTTGTGTTGTACTGCTCTGAATATTTAGTTTCTGAACTATTTCCAGTGTAAAAATACAATGAAAGTCTGTAGAACGCAGCAGTAGATGTCGTATTTGTTGTACAAAACGGATACAAGTTTCCCCTCATGATTTGTGATTTCAATAGAAATACTTCCAAAAGCAAAATAAACCACACAAAAAATGACAATAAGGATGTTGCAAAGCGGTCTGACCTTGTGTTGTTCTTGAACTTGAGGAAGTAATGGAGGCAGTTATTGCAGTGATGGGGTCCGGGACCCTCGCAGCCATTCTCATTGCATTCAGAGTCACAGGGACCTGCAGAGACACACAGAAGACACTTGCAGGCTCTGCAGTCTAATAGCCTCATCCAAATTAACAGCTTTAACGGAAATAATCATTTACTTTCTTACAGTCTTTAAAAGCATCCCTAAATCACATGCTACAATCAGTGTACAGGTCGAGATTTATCGCCTACCATTGTACTCCTCTGTGAACTCCTCATCGGTACTCGGATCTGCGAAGCGAGGCTTCTCTATGTGGGACGAGTACGGGTGGACTGAGGTGCCATACAGCACCAGCGACCACTCCTTCAGTTTGCCTGACAAAAAAGAAGCCTTGTCATGGTCATCTTATAAACAGAGATATTTCAGTCTGTCCTAATGACTCGATTAGTCTTTCGTCCCTATACCCAGGTTGGACGACCGATTTGCACGTCAAAGCTGCACTTTTTAATTCGGTCAAAAAAAAAAAAAAGCTGCATAACATCAGACAAGCGTTTTTTTTCAGCTCAGTGGTAACATTATTAACTGCAACCTGACTTTCATGATCACAACACAACAGCAAAAAGAGCGAGAAGCGAGGATGAATTTTTTAGCCCCGTATTTTCAGCCACCACAAGCAGATTATATCATGTGAAACTTTAATGATACCCAAAATTAAACTGAGCCAAGTTACATGGAATTATGGCGACTGACGTAACAGCTTTTGAGAAACTGCTACTCCCCATGCGAGGCTCTAAATTAGTGGGTAGATCTAGTTGTAAAGTTCGCTGCCTCCAGAGCAACATGTGTGCCCCTGCTGGTCCTCCATCTATGCCAGTCAAAATGTTTTCTACTTCTACTGGAAATTACAATATATTACACAAACACCAATACCAGTGGAGACTCATGCTTCCTTTTTATTTAAGGAAGTTATTAATAGTATCATACCAGGTACTTTCTGGCTGCGAAGTTGAGAAGGTGAGTCATAGATTTCTAGGACCCAGTCGCCTGCTGCCTTCTCTCCCCAGCAGTGGGTGGTCATAAACTCCCAGTTCTTAAAACCCTCCATGGAGTGATCAAACAACCTGCACATTAAAAACACACACACACACACACACAGAAATCACACACTGATATCAGATGAGAAAGTGACTGAAGTGTTACCAGAACAAACAATCACAGCCGCTCAACTAAATACTATCGCAGCCTCTAATGAGCTGTGGACAAACATTATAGAGGAATGATGTTTATGTGACGTTACCCCGTGGTCGCTAAAAAAAATCTAGACTCTGATTCGCTAGAAGGTGTGAACCAACTCTTAATCTGGCAGTTTAACTGGACACTCAACCGAAGAAAGAATAGCTTCTTAGTGTGGCCCACACAAATGAAAATTCAAACGTGTACCATACTTGAGTGTCATCGAAAAGTAAATATTAGCGGTAGAATGAAAAAAAGAGGATTTAAATGAGGACCTAAACAATGTCTGAGGCTCAGCTGGAGTGGAAAGAAGGCAAACGATCAAAACTGCACCGAATATGAAGAGATATGGAGAAGACTCCCACAGGTAAGAGTGACGGAGTGCAAGAGAGGTGCCACAGAAATGGAGCCTGTAGAGAGTTTTGTGTTTTATTACAACGCTGTGCAGCACAACACAACACTAATCTCTGTTTTCAGTGAGAATTTCTCTGCCAGTCTTTAGACTTGGCAGGATTATAAAACTCCCGCTCCAAGCTTGGCAACCCCTTCATGTTTAACGAGATATAAATATTTTTCATGCTTAAAATAGAAAATAATTAACTAGTGCAAATAACAATTTTGTTTAATTACAAATGGCAGTTTTGTTCGTCCATTACGTTCAGTATCAAATCCCTTCAGTTTTTGAGGGGTTTTAGGCAAAATTAAAAATGACCATTTTTGGCAATATCTTAGAGAATAAAAGGAATTTATTTCAAGGCAAAGACTTATCTAGTTTAGTCTTTAACTGTGCGAGTCATAAATTTCTAATTTAATAACGCTACAAAGGATGCTGAGACTGTTCATCTGTGACAACATACACAGTCAAAATAAAAAAGAGTGTCACTTCACTTTCAGTTATGTGTTGAGACGTCCAGATGAGCCCCAACAACCTCTATGAGTTGTGTACCTGTTGGCGAGCAGCTGAGACTTGGTCCCTGAGGGTGAAGTCAGGTTGATTGACAGGTCTCCACGGCGAGGGTGTGTTATTGTGATGCGTACGACCACATGCTCCAGGTAGATCACATGGTGGTTGGGGTTGTCGGTGCATCCTGTGGCTTTGTACACCGACCGGACCACGTGCTCTGGACGGATGGTTCTGGAGGGCGGAACCAATCAAAATGTAAGAGAAACATCACGGTAATGAACTATTTACTACTAGCACCGACGACTTGATCCATTAAAGACAATAATAATCACGTCAAAATTAATTTTATTGCCCAAAGTTTCCTTTCTAGTGACACCTGCCAATCCCTGTAAGGCTGCCAGCCCACAAATGAAAACAAGAAAGTTCACTCGCAGCCAGCGCCACTGACAAAAAGCTGCAAAACCAAATTTAAGGCGATTGTTGTATTAGCCAAAGATATTCAGTTAATGTATCGGTACATTTAGCAATTTTACATAACAAAAAAAACACACCGCTGCCACAGATGCAAACAAAAACATAGAATGGCCAATCAGACTAAGGTCTTGCAGTTACAATAGAGAAATAGATAAATTACACATTGCCGCAGATGTACCCGACTTTGGATAGATTTCAGGAAACACACCAGTTGGAAACCAAATCTCAAAGTGAATTTGTTGCGTCTTCAGAGCTCTCGTGTTTGCACGTCACAGTTTCAACCGTTTTGACTGGAATCATAGTTGAAGTAGATTAAAACTGGACATGAAAGCCACTCTGTATGAAAATAGTACACTGCAGCCTCTTTGCTCTTTGAGGCTGGAGCCTTTCTACACAGAGACATCCAGCTCTCACCAAAAAAGCTGTTATTCACTGACAGAACCTTCAACATCAGTTTTCAACGCACCTAAAAGCAGTCACGTGTACTTCTTTTGATTTAACACTAAAAAATGAAAACGGCAAGCACTAAAATATTAAACCTCAACTTGCCAAAGAAACCAAGAACCTGATAAGAAAGATGAAGAACATCATTTGTTCTGTCTGCTATGCACATCGCAGCAGCAGAAAGATGACTGAACTGCCAACAAAAACATCTAATGGCCCCGCGAAGAACATCTGCAGTATGATCTAATATAATAGCAAAACAGCACCAAAACCAAGGACAGGTCCAGAAGAGGGGACAATGAATACCACCTTGCCAGCAAAAAGACTTTGGAGAAAAAGAGTCATTGGTTGCTGCAGCACAGCAGTCGCACACGGAGCAGCTGAGCCAGCTCCACACATTAACTCACTGTAGCAACTGGATTACATGCAGGGATTACTCACTGGAAATGAAAACAGAGCTGGTGAATTACACTTGCTGGTAAAAAATAACATACTAAATGATAACTATATATTTTTTTTTGTTGGGTGCAGGGTTCAAAATAAAATTATTGCCAGTAACTTGTGCTGTTTGATCTTGTATTGGAAACTATTTTTATTAGATCCCCTGTTGTCAGGGTTACAGTCGTTTTTTAGTCGCGTGATACAACACAGATGTTTATCTTTGAGAGGAAAATTACAGCGAAACAATTATCAGTTGGTAGAGATTGCGGGCAGTCGTGTGAAAGATGAATCATTTTCAATAGAAGGAAAACACTCATAACACTTGGCTAAAGAATTAATTGAGACAAAAAGCAACAGAGTAGATTATTTGATGACAGAAAATGCTCTTTTTTGCCATTCAGAATGTGGAATGCTTGTACACAGGTTATTAATTACTGCTAAAAATATTAATTACTTTTGTGAAAGGCCAAAATTAGCCATCAAGATGAAACTCATAAATTCCACTGAGTAATGTTGCATTAATTAGCAACATTGGGGCATTAATTAATCCGTCTCAAATCAATTAGATTAGTGAATTGGTATGAAAGGGACAACAGAGTCTTGTTATTCAAAGCAGCACATCATGAACTGTCTTTTCAGCATGCCGAAAGGAAAACAATCTATATATTTTTTCCATTTGTCCTCCAACTCTGTCTCTAATCATTTTATATACTAGAAGGCTGACCAGCCCAGTGAGGGACTGAGTCCCTATAAATAATGTACATTGAAACTACCGAAATCAGAAAAACACAAAATGGCACGAGCTCGAGCACACTTGATGGAAAAAAATACCAATCGTCTCTTTCGACGACTGTTTGGAAAGCGGTCAGCGGTAATGTCTGGGGAGTCTAAAGCTGATTTAACGGCTCTGGCTTCTCTGTGACACAGCACAGATAACTGAAGCATTCGCCTGGGACCAAGAACAACAGATGCACAACTGATTACCACCAGCCTGATTGCACACAGATCATGCAGTTTTCCTGGTGCATACTCCAAGTGGAGTGGGGAGATCAACTGCAGACAGACATTACCAAACGCAGTCAGAGGGGCCAGCCAGAGGGTGTGTGGGAACACAGCAGCGAGGTGACGGCAACGCTTATGTAGCAAGTTACACTAGAAGCACAGAACACGCACGCATGCAGCGCACACACCCAGCAAAGTCAAAGATGCTTCCAAAAGCACATCTATGTAACAACACAGATCGTTCTGTTTTTTTGCTTGGTTTGTTCTCCCCATCGCGCAATCACAAGCACACTCATACCACAAATACGCACACACACGACATTATACATAAATTAACTCTCTACTAAGTGCTTGGAAAGGAATGTTTTAAAAAAAAAAAGAAAGAAAGAAAGAAAAAAATCAGTTTTGAACTGTGTTGCACATAAAACTTTCATGGCTGTTTTGCCTTCATCCCAAAAGCAAAATAAAACAAAGCCTTCTGTTTCCTGGCAATTGTCTGCTTATACTTTCATTTGGCTGGATGGATGTATAATTCTATTGAAAGATAAGGCCATATTGCAATTTGCATATATCTAAGGCTGCTCATAAACACACAGCACATGACGGGGGGGAAACGAGGCTCACATTTTTTTCTTGCAACAACAGCGGCTATTTCTCCATTAACCAACACGCATTAAAAAAGTCTGGAGACCTGTGCACGGCTGCCTCTGACACGAGCTAGACTTTACATAAGTCTCGTATAGGCTGACTGGTGCACAAGAGCAGAACAGACAGAATGACACTGATAATGGTGGCCACTGAGCCTTCGACTGAAAGCAAACCAGTTCAGGGCCCAAGTTCAGCCAGCCAGCCTAACACAGAACAGTGCTCAGGCTTCCAGATGCATCAAGAATAACAAGCTGTGAAGCCCTGGCTCTCTCTATGTGAGTAAGTGTGTGTGTGTGTGTGTGTGTGTGTGTGTGTGTGTGTGAGTGTGTGCGCACATAGTAAAGGTCTTATGTGAGAACCACCCTGCCAGAACTAATGCTTGGCCCCTATCAAGGTACAGCTTGCACAACCGCACTCTCAAACACATGCCAGTGCAAAACACCAGAGACCGAAAAAAATAAGAAAGAAAAGAAAGACAGTACAACAAAGAGAGACTGGAACAGACGGAGGGGTTCGGGTTCTAAGAGAGGCACAAAAACCTATTCTTGTATTCACAATGCAACCATATTTTGTCAAACTAATATATTGTTTGTATCAGCATCGGATTTCTTTATGTCACAAAAACCACTACAATGAAATGGCCACAGCAATGAACCTTCACAGTGTTTTTGTGTGCACGTCTCGGTCTGAATTCTTTTCATTTGAAGCACACGATAGTTTGAGTGCTTCAAGCATTGTAGCAGCAGTTTGGACACCAAGTCATATCAGTCTGGAAAATGCAACAATTTCCCAAATTTGAAGTGGAGAATCTTGACATGTCTGCTCAAAGCCTTGACCTCAGTTCCATCCAACACCTTTGTGATAAACCGGAAAACCAACTACAACACAGAAACACTTCACTTAAGTCCTCGTTGCTGAATGGGATCGTCTTTAAAGTGTGGAGGCTGGTGTAGCAGCAGATTGGCACCCATGTGTTAGAGATGCTAAGTAAACACTTCTGGGTGTAACGTCAGAATGTCCACATACGGTAAAATCCTCAAACAGGCTTGAGGCAGAAGGATTGATGGTCTGGATGGCGTTTGTGTTGGTGCTTGAGTTCTACCTGATTTGTCGGTCAGCGCTCTCCACGCAGACGTGTTGAGCAGGGACTTGCTTCCATCGCTCTGCCTCCTTTACCATCGCCTCAGCGTCCATCAGGCCGAAGCCGTACAGGTGACTGACTGCAGGAAAGAATGAAAAGTTGCAGCTGATCACACCACTCCTTTACTGAATCTATGGCTTCATATATTGATGATATTTGGTCAAAAAGCTAGATTTTGTGAGAGGTATTTTTATCTTGAAATCACGCAGCCATATATAATACGAATAAGAAAGTCAGATTAAGCGACTTCATGAAGTTTCAGCCATCTTTAAAGGAATCTAGTAATATTGTTTTCAGATTCCTAGAATTGCCATGTAGGTTACTGCAGAGTCAGATTATTTCAACAAAAGTGAAACTTCAGAACACACTGTTGTTTTAACTGATATTTTGTCTCTTAAGTATACTCTAAAAATACTGACTTAGGTAATTGTTTCAAAATGAAAAATAAAGTTTGCAAAGCACTCAACTTATGGCTTCAGCTAATCAAATATGAATTCCTTTCATACTTCCTCACCCCCCTCCCTTGTTCTGTCACTTGGAAAATCTCCAGGCACACTGGGCCTGCAGCCTGGCTGACCCTTAGTTCTCACTCTCTTGGTTTCTGTCCAGCACACACACACTCACAAAACACACACCCAGCACATGCACACCCAACACTTGCACATGCAGGTGCGCATTAAACACGCACTCAAAGTTACAAAATAGCGCCCACCACATGGACCCTGACAGATGGCAGCTGGCGGCGCAGTAGTTAAGTGAGCAAGAATTTTTGGAAACTGCTCGTCACTCCTCTTCTGACTGGAGAAAAACTAATTAACTAGAGAAAACACTAAATGTTCATGTCTCTGTAACCCTCATGTTTTGTGGTCTTTAAACAGACTAAATTCCACCAAGCACAGTAAAGACAACAGTTGTTTAATTGACATGTTCCTAAATGCCATGTGTTCACACTGATTCACAAAGGTTTTCCTTTTAAAAAAAAAAAAAAGGTCATCACAATTACTATCACCTAAATTATTTGTAGAGACACAACTAAACACTAAGAGAAACTACAAAGCTCTTTATGAAGCTTTATTAGCTCCATCCTCCATCGTTTCGTTTGCTTAATTTTCTGATGGAATGAAAAGGTGTACAGATTTATAGCAACGTATCAAAGCCCCCAAAGAAATATCAAACAAAAGTCACACATCCAATAAGATATTAGTCGACTTCATAGAAAAGACATTCAAATAAAGTTAAATCAAATCAACAGAATTTCAAAGATTTTTTATTGGTTATCAGCTGTGCAAACTGCAAACAACGGAAAGTAAATCCCTGCAGTGTTCTTCCTGAAGATTAATGAACTAAATTCACTGATTATTGTATTGTGTGGCATCGCTGATAAGATGTTGACATTAAATTTGCACCAAACAGATCCACGGATGAGAAAAAACTGCTTTAGTTGATCCGAAGTGATAAACTCACATTTTATATTCAATTTCTATATTACCACGAAGGAAACAATTTTTTTTTATTTGTATGCAAGTGTGTGTGTGTGTGTGTGTGTGTGTGTGTGTGTGTGTGTGTGTGTGTGTGTGTGTGTGTGTGTGTGTGTGTGTGTGTGTGTGCTGGCTATACTTGTGGGGACCAAATGTCCCCACAACTGTAGGAAAACTGAAAACAATGTCACTTGTGGGGACCTCATTTCGGTCCCCACAAGTTTAAACAGTGTTTTCTTGGCCATGTTGTTGTTACTGAAAAAAGTAAAAGTGCAAAAAAACGTTTCTTTAGGGTTAGGCATTGTTTTGGTCTGGGTTAAGGTTAGGGTTAGATATGAATGGGAGTCAATGGTAAGTCCCCACAATGATAGAAAAACATAGTATGTATGTGTGTGTGTGTGTGTGTGTGTGTGTGTGTGTGTGTGTGTGTGTGTGTGTGTGTGTGTGTGTGTGTGGGTATGTGTGTGGGTGTGTTTGTGTTTGTGTGTGTATGTGTTTCCATGTACCGTTGTAACCAGCAGCATTTGTCTTCCAGTCGGGAGCACTGAGATGTCCGGCTCTTGAGGTCTTCACAATGATGTGCTGAACATCCCTCCACGTTAGAAGAGGACTGGAGGGAAGAAAACACAAACGGAGAAACACACAAATATATTCATTTATTTGTCATAATGTAAAAATAAAAAAAGCGTAGCAGCCCATAAATGTGCAGGAACTAAGGAAATGTATGACATAGAGACCTTCATTCCATACTCAAACAGACATTTGCATATGTTTTGAATAACATATGTAAATCTGTACACATGCACTCACATAAATAGAAAGGTTATGCAGGAATGATGATGCAGAGCAAGAGAAAGTTATTGAATAATTTATTGTGTTGTGAAAGGATGAGCAGAACATGGAGACATAAACCAAATGTGTACGAGGGACAGAGCGGACATTAAGAGACGAAGAGATCATTGTTATGGGAGTAAATTCAGACAACGGCACGGGGGCAGATAGGTGGATGAAAGAGAGACATAAAAAAAGTTTAGCGTAAAAGCTGAAGGAGACTTAAAACAAAGCACAACATAAGGGAAAGAAGATGAAATGTAAAACAAGGTAAAGAAAACATAGCAATACAAAGTAGGTGGAAGATTACTGAGAGAGAAAATTACAGAGGACCAAGATGGAGAGCATAGACGCTTGTTCGTCCATCCCTAGTTGCTCAGATCTCACGTGAGATCCATTACGAGATGGCAGCCATGTGTCTCGACTGCTTTGATGTCCAAACGCTACATTAAAGGAAAAACCAGGAAGAAGTGGGTCACCAAGTTTCCTGGGATTCCCTTCCATCTCATATGCTGGCCAGATGCTCCGTTCCCTCCCCTCATGTCACTCCCTCGCCATCTGAAAACTACACAGTTTGCAATTTGGTAAAGTTTTTGCAATTTTCAGCGTTATGTTTGAGGCAATCTGCTTTCTGAAGCTAATCAAGATTGCACAAAGCAGGGAATTTTATAAGGAACAAAGATTTTGTCTTCTTTGACGTGAACCAGACACATTACATCAACAGACATGAACAGGCTGACATACATGTCCAAAACTCACTAATGCTCTTAGTGAGGCCACACTTATCAAATCCTATTGTAGAACACAGACTAAACGGCTGAAAATAGAGTAAAGAATAATTAAAGGATGGCAGCACAGAGAAGTCCTACGAAAAGTCAGAATAATTAACGGTGAGATCAATATTAATAGGCTTAGCTGCCACTGTGTAATTATGGTTCCATAAATGTTTCATGGTCATTAATTAAAAGTGACTTTGGCTTCGTTATATAGGCCATGACCGCCTTCTCATAAACAAGCCAATACTAATTAATAGAGTAGCTCACATACTGGGGAAAACCAGCAGCAAATCAGTAGTATAATATAGGTTTCTTGGTGCTTCTCTCAAGTGTAATTATGGATGAAAACACAGGGGTAATCTGAAGAGAGAAAGCAAAGAGAGAGGTGAGGGAGGCGAAAAGTCAAACATTTTAACATTCCATTTACATTTCACCTTAGTTCAGCCCAGTGATGGAAGGTTACCCATCAAACATTCATTTACAAATATTATCTTTCACTCTCTCAAGCTTGAATTTTAAAGCAGATAAATGGAGAAAGAGAGTTTAAATTTCACCCATCTGTCCCTGTTTTGGTTTTTTAAAACCTGCCAGTAGATGAGGTTCATATGGCAGGTTGTTCACGCTCATTTCTTGTTTATCCCTCCTAAATTCCTCACTGAAGTCTTCCATCTCTATGTTCGCTCATTTTTCCATTTCTTCCTTTCCAAGGACATAAGGAAATGGTAAAGAAGTAAAAGTTACTGAGGCTCTAAAAAGCTGCAGCTCGTCGTGCTAAATCATGCACTCACTTAAACGTCTTCTCCTTGGCCAACAGCGAATGGGACAGTTTTCTAAAGTACCATTTTCCAATGTACTCCCAGACTAAAAGAAAATGCCTCAGAACAGAGAGTTTAGTGAGGTCTAGCGTAATGGCATCCTGACGTGTTTATCACAGAAAGTTTGCGCGCCCTCATTCACCAGATAAGAGCAGATACGATCGGTTCTGCAGAGTTTGTCTAAACTGTTTGCCTCTTTCATCCTGTACTCTCTCTTACTGCTTGTACATGCATGCAACAAACTGAATGAATGGACAGAAAAAGAAAGAAAAGAAAGAGAAGACTGTTTGCCTCGGAGGAGTAAAGAAAAAAAAGACCATCGTGACAGTGGTGGAGGCACAGCGAGTACAAGGAGGAGGAAGTGAGAGCCAGCAGAAGAGAAGAAAGCAGGCAGGCAAGAAAGAGTGTGTGATAATCTTGTTGAGGAAACAGGCTTATGTGCCCAGCACTGCCTGGAAACCGAGAATATTTTCTACAGGGAGGATTTGGATTGGATTATCCAGGTTAAACGAAGTGACCTCGGCTAACTGAGCTGCTCAACATGTGATGATGGGCCTAATTCAGAGTCCCTGCACCTGTACTACACTGTTTCCAATTCATGAATTTATCACAAATTAAGCCACTCAACAGGTTTCAGCGCCAGCACCTGCTGTGTCTCGTATAAAATGCAACAAGAGCATCGAGAGAGCACAAGGGCAGTACAGCACACTGACAGCTACTGGGAGAAAAATTGCTTTTAATAAGCATCTGTCTGACTTATCAAAAGAATTGCTTCTAGCAGAAATGTTTGGCGTGAAAAGACAAGGCCCAGAGATGTCCTACTGTTTGTAGAAAAGAGCTTAAAATTAAGTAAATCCTTAACTATTCTGCCGCTAAGGACATCTTGAAATCAAAATCTTAAGAGCTTTTTATGTTTCAGAACAGCAAAACTGTGCAAGTGCAAAATCTGTTGGGATGATACGACAACATTCAATTTTTTTTTCTGTCAATAACAAAGATATAAAGACAACTGCAATATATCACAATTTGTGTGTCCCTGAAAAGGACACTGTATTCTTAAACGGAAAAGTTTGTCCGTGAGAATGCAGTTATAATCTATTCATTCCGTGTGAATATTCACTGCATTACATACAGCCTTCACTTTTATTGACAGCTGAGATGGAACACTGTGTACCAAAGAAGAAAATATCTGTTTCTCAGCACGCACAGCTACATAAACACATGTGATCATCTGAACTTAAACAGCCATAAAAGGCAGAAGGCTGAGCAGCCACAAAGCAGCGCAGCTTAGGAGTTCAAACATCTGCAGTAAAAAACAGAAACACGGAAGGTGCTTCACATTTGTTTCAGTGTGAAATGGTTATGACATATGTACAAGTGTATTCGTAATGTACCACAGGGGATTGTCTGGCAGAATCCCAGACTAGACAGGTTACAGTATGTACACTCTGCAGCTATATAAGGTGGCCACTTCACAATGGAGGGTTAATCCTGCTAAAGGTCAAGTACAGTTCACCACTGAGGGAGGATGATGAAATTGCACAATCTGGTGGTAGTAGTTGAAGCAAATCGGTACTGAGTAACAAAACGGACAAGAGGGTCTTAACACGTCTCTGCCTAGAAAGTCAAAATGCTGGTTTGTCATCGACACACCGTCTACTACGTCTATCAAATTAATTTTAACAGCTGATAACTCCTGTCACAGGGTTTTCTATCTGCACCCACATAAAGCTACGTAGCAATATTTGTAATGAGCAAACCTACTTTGGAAGAGCTAACAGGAGTTCCGTATTCATGCAAACCTTTAACACAAGATGTCTCTATCAGATGAATTGAGCTGCAAGTGCAAAAGCAGCAAATGTGAACAAGTCACTCCAACAATGCAGGTTAATTGCACATATACTGAAATGATGGGATTACGCAGAAAACAAGAGGCTAATTTGTAATGTAGGATTAACTATGTATTTTGTTTTCCACTGTGTCTCAGCAAAGCTTGCTCTTCCAAGTAGATAAATGCATCTCAACCGCTCACTTGACAGTGATGTACCTATGAAAAAATGCCTCTTGAGTTCCCGTAACAGATCGATGAGTTCAGAGGTCAAGAGGGCATTAGAGGGTAAGCAAGAGGCCAAGGGATGAAACGAAGGAAAGAGGTTAAGTTGATCTTACTTTGCCTCCAGGGCCAGAGCAATAATGGCAGCAGCCATGGGAGCTGAGGCGGATGTCCCTGTGTGACTGTCTGTACATCGATGTCTCAGGTCTGTTGTGATCTGTAGATACAAGAGAAGACAGGAGAGTCAGAGGGGGAAGACAGAGTGATGCAGAGGAAATACAGCAATGACGACAGGAGAGGAAGAGGAGGAGTCGGCATCAAAGATGAAAGGGGAGAAGATAAGCAAACTAGATGATGGAAACGAAGAGGAGCATCGTTATTGAGGACGAAGGAGAGAAGGCGATGGCGACAGTGACGGCATGACGAGAGGGAGAAAGAGACAAACAGACAGAGATTTAAGTTGTAAGGATCAGAAGGATTTAGACACACCTGAAACTGCTGAAACTCACATTCCAGCTTTGATACGCTGCCTCGCCGGAGATAACACACACAGACACTCACGTACGAGTACACAAATCACCAACTTCCCCGAAGGAATCAATTCAGTGTTCAAGGAGAAACAAAGGACGCAGTGTAATAAGCGATGAGAGGTGGTAAAACGTGTTATTAAAGAGCTGTATGTTCGCTTTGATTGTATGGACTTTAATCAGCCAACCAGTCAGACAGCTTGACAGTCTGTCAGCCAAGAAAAGCTTGGCTAACTTCCAGCCTGAGCCCTCATCAAAGGACCTTTCCTGGACCAAAAAGTTTGAGGGATTATCTGAAGACACACACACACACACACACACACACACACACACACACACACACACACACACACACACACACACACACACACACACACACACACACACACACACACACACACACACACACACACACACAGTCTGAAACGGTTTAGTAAGAAGTGAAAGTGGTCCAACAGCATTAGAGTAGACAGGACAGTATGTGTTCGAGCAGATAGGCTGACATTGAGATATATGAGGCTCTACTGCTAAGTGCATAAAGAAGGAGAAAGAAACTGTAGAGTGTGTGTGTTTGAGTGTGTGTGTCCATCTGTAGCGTCAGTATGAGGAATCTAGAAAGACGCCGCCAGACAAGTTAGCTCAAAGCGGTTAACTGTCACTGTCCATCCCAGTGGGTCATGGGAGCGGTTTGAGTCAAACGAGGTCACAACCGCTGAACCCAGAGACACATGTAAGTTCTACTGAGCTGCACTTTTAACTCAAATTATAATCTGTATGTGCAAAGTTAGAGGTAGACATAAGAACAGCAAGTCTTAGAAAACTCTCTTAAACCTTAAAAGTTGCATCTGTAGTATTTTAACTGATATCTGGACACCAGCGAAGAAGGCACGGTTGTTTGTACTCCTTTCAAGAGCTGATAATGTGCGTGAGTTAACCCTCCTGTTGTCCTCATTTACGAGCACCAAAAAATATTGTTTACTTATCTGAAAAATATCCAAAAATTCAGCAAAAAATTTGCCAAATTTCTGAAAATTTGCAAAATCATCAGAAAGAAGATTCCAATTATTCCTTAAAGTTTCCCTTAAAAGTTTTATTTAAAAAAAAAATCCCCCAAATTTGGAAAAAAATTCTTGGGAAATATTTTCAAAAAAATTGTAAAAATCTTCCAAAAAAATCCTAAAAATATCTAAAGTGATTACATACATATCAGCAAAACTTCTAATATTTTCTTTAAGAACATTCACAAAAAAATCATTATAATATGATTCTTTTGTGAATGTTCTCAAGAAACATTTTTAACATTTCTTTTTTTTTCACCAAAAAATGTTAAAAGATTCCCCAAAAATGTCAAAAAATGTAGACATCAGAAGTTTCACTGTGAAAATATCTATTTTTTCCCACATTTTCAAACTTTAAAACGGGTCAATTTCGACCGGCAGGACGACACTAGTTGTTCTGGAAATCTTACTATCTTTCGGTCGTAGTTCTCGCCGCTGCTGTAGGTGGTGGTGAGCGTGGACGAGCATTCCTCCAGGTACCAGGGCTTGCGTCCACTCTCGGCCGTGCTGGAGATGGAGATGGTGTAGATGGAGTTGGTGTAGCCGTCACAGGAGCAGTGATCTCTGCTGCGCCCGCCATTACCTGAAGCCCAGACAAAGATGGAGCCACGGCCCTTCCTCCCCTGACAAGTAAAGATGCACAGAGGCTACATTAATAAGAGGCTTAAATTAGAGGTAATTACAGCTAAGACTTTGTTTTGATTTAACTTTTGTTGCCTATCAGGAAGAAAGTAGCTGAATCTGTGCAGAAATCACTGCATGAGAAAGAAAAGATCTGTACCAGCATGAGAAATGTGAAGCGAAAGATCAGAAGGTTGTGAGTGTCTAGGAACAGATCTGATGTGATTTAAACTCAGTTCAGTAATCATAATGTTTTAATTGGCCAAAATCTATTGGATGTTTTTTCCCCCTGAAAAGTTGGCATTGCTAAGTTTTTTTAAGCTGGGAGGAATTTCTGTCTCTTGTCCTGTCAGAGCAGCAGAGGAGTTCATTTACTGCCTGACATCAGACTGTTACCAGAATCAAATAAATGTTGCCATTTTCATTAGTAATATGTCAGCTACAAGACATTACTTAAAAAGATGCATGTTTTCCCAACAGCACATTCCATTGCATCATGTCTGGTGTCTGACTTCAGCTTTATCTTTTCCATTACTTTCCCAGAATAATATTTTATTTGTGGTACAAAAAAAATGTAATAAGTGTGGCCGTGTATGCTTGAACAGCATTATGTAGATAAACAGCACTTACAGAACTTTCCATTTCTGTTTAAACTTCATTTTACTTTAAAGCTATTTTTTGATCTTTCACTCCGATTTATTCTTTTGCTTCGTGTCGTGATATTCTCTGTCTGGCTCTGCTGCTTTCTTCTCGAGGCAGGTACCCTGTGTTCTCCATGTTCAAGTTTGTTTAATTACCTCTCCTGCGGTCTAGCTGAGTATGTTTTATGTTTGAGACTTCACATTGAACATCTTATGTAAGCAACTGTATGATCTGTATCTGAAGAGCGACAGAAAAGCATCAAAAGGGCAGAAGCAGGCACCATCAGAATGTGGTTAATTGTGCAAATTTGTGAAAGGAAGCACGGCAGTATGTTTGAAAAACAACTTACATGGTGTGGTTTGTTAACATCAAGAAAAAAACAGTTGATATAGCTATTTAAGGTGTATGATTTACATTTTAGGAAAGTGCACACGGGCTGAACAATTATTTGATTTTAAACCGTAATGTAAATTCAAACAATGCAATTAGTGAATCGCAAACGCTGCAACTTAGGATGTACATGGTGTGATTACAAAACATTAATAATGCTGTAATTCAACTTTATGTATTTCAAGGAGATTGAAACTTTGAGGTGTTCTTTCGCATGTGGTTCAGGCTACACGTTGTGGTTCGACTGACCGGTCTCATTGTTTAATAGCCCCGTTATCGGGTTCAAACTGTTATGTCAACAGTTGAACAAATTTATCAGTCCTCCTTGTGTGTCAGCCACAACTTCAAATCTTTTACACAGAGAATAATGAACTGAAACTTACATTGCAATATCTGAAAAATGAGATATTTTTGCCAAACTATTCTTCCTAACATATGGACAATTCTTAAAGTTACGTCACATTACATGTGCAGTCAGGTTTTGGTACATAAAAATACACTCATCCCAGATGTATTCAGAGGATTTTGGTAATCAAAAGGCCTGGACTAGTTCAGAATGTGCTCCACACTGGTTCAAGTTGTGATTCAACACAATAATTAATTTACTAGTAAAGTATTCAGTGTCAGTTTGTTGTTCATTGGTGGTTAGAAAGTCTGCTTCCATATTTAGCCACATTAAATATGATCTAAACTCTGGAACTGGTGGTGACGACCGGCTGAGTTACGAAGGCCAAGTTCAGTCAGGAGTCAGCGAAAAAAAGACCTGACAAACTGACTGACACCGAGATTCACAAGGTTTGTCAAGACACACTCAAAACAACACTCTGCTCTCTCTCACACACACACACACATGCGCACACGCACACACGCACACACACACATAAGGGAATAAAGGTAGAATAGAGTTCTTCAAAAGGGGGCTTCTGTCAGGCAGCGATAAGCGAGTGAAGCCCCTCACTGAGAGGGGGATCAGACTGGAGCAAACGCTGACAGATGAGAGTGATGGAGAGCGCTTTGAAAGAGAAGTCAGAAAGAGAGGGAGGTGAGGGGGAGGTGAAACGGAACACGAAACTGATCATCGGCGGTCATTGGCAGTCGATCAGATGAGAATAAAGGTGATAGGCAAATAGACACAGAGCATGTCACTGTCACACATAAACCTTGTTAGAATCGAACATACAGCTGGCTCTCAGTGCTCTCTCCAACACCTCAGCTCTCTGTGATAAACTGTAACTTCAGGGTGTCACACAGCTACATGTTACACTCTCAAACATGCCATCTTCACTCAGCTTCACGCACACAACAGCAGGTGGCCATGCAAGCACATGTCCATGTCCAGCTCACACCAGCTGGACAGATACAAGCCTCACCTCTGTCGTCTTAAAAGGCCAACTTCTCCTCACACTCCCTACCTGTCTGTCCCTTTTTTCTCTTTTCTCCTCTTTGTAACACACCTTTTGTTGGCAGCGTGTCACTACAGAGGACCCTGACCACCACCACTCGCTCTACTCAACTCCCATCACCTCCTCAAAGGTGCTTAACTAAATGACACATAACCAGCTGTGGCAAACTTTGTAAAAGTGTGGAGGTATGCTTGTGAGATGTAACCAGTAAATGGCTTCACCCCTCTTAACATCAGTTACAGCTTTTCCTCTCCACTCAGCCAACAGCTCAGCACCAGCTTGTCGTTATGCAAAATAATCTATGAATATGTAAATGAATGTATGCTAATAGACCAGGGCTGCTCTCTAATGTCCACAGGAGCCTCACAGGTACAGATAGCCAAAGAAGAGTTTGGGAGTATATTAGCATGAAACACGCATCTGATTAGAGTGGCTGTTTGTGTATGTGTTTCTATCTTTTCTTGCCACATGAATACTAATGTCAAACTCTTGGCTAAAGAATAAAGCACATGTTTATGTGTACATGCTTCTGTATGTAAATTTGTGTGCATGCGCCCACCGTGCGGATGCCGTTCTCAAAGGCCTGCCTGGCCAGAGATGCTGGTCCATCAACAGTCTTTCCATCATCATCAGGTCCCCAGCTGGCACTGTAGATGTCAATGTGCTGCGGGTGGAGGCTCAGAGACCGGGCCTCCACCATGTCTGTTACATCCCCATCCAGCATTCGCACACCTGATTAATAAACAAGGACAGAAATAATGTATGCAAGAAAACTAAGCTTTAATCTGTCTCCAAGGTATTCCCACACATTCACTCAATGGAGCATCTCCCGTCATGATTACTGCAATAAATTAAAAACAGGCCAATGAACCAGAACATCAGCTACTATGCATTTCCATGTCAGTCCTCATCTCCCATATCGAAGATCCATATTAATAAAAGCATCTAAGAAAAACAGAGACAACTAAAATGTGTTATTTCTATTTAACTCTCTCAACCACAAAAACCAGTGGCAAGTTTGTAAAGTATGTTGGCTTTAAAAATCATCAAAATTACACCATTTATCAAAAAAAACTACAAAAAAGAGAAAATCATCTGACTTTCCGACAGTCCTTGAGCTACTTGCCTGTGATTTGCCAGGAAACCTAAGCTTAAAATCGTTATATTTGATCAAAATCGACTCACTCCACCTGTCTCATTTAAAAATGTAGTGAAAATTGGCCAACAAGATTCTGAGGGAAAAAAAGCGAATCTCAGCTGATTTGCAGTTAAGAAGCTATAAGTGACTCAGCTGCAAGGACAGGAGCAAGAAACAAAAACGGCATAAAAATTCAGGGACTTTTCAGCTGTACTGCAGTAAATGTCTAAACAAAATAGATAGGAGACGAAACATTATATTAAATATTAAAGTATCAAAAGCATGTGGGGTACCTTTTTTAGTATTCGAGTGTGTTTTTTTATGATTGCTTTTTATGACATAACTTTGACATTTTTCAGTTCTTTATGCTTCTAGCTATGGCCGTGCGGTTTCCTTAAGGGGTGCAGGACTTTATATTGCTGTGAAAAATAAGGCCACAGTGAGCAAAAGAATGTAATACATGAGAATTAGAGGGTTGATGTGTATATTTGTGCACCAAAATCCTTAAAAATGTAATCGCATCATGTGGTCAGAAGTTGGTTTGAGGTTGGAATCCGTAAAGCTTCTAAACACATTTCAGTTCTCTGGATCCTAAGAACGTACATACACATAGTTATGTGGTATAGACTAAACTGACATAGTTTAACAGAGTTCATTTTAGTCACATCAAACTGGTCGGCTAATTCTGCATAATGACAGTCAGCAAAGCATTAACACCAGAACACACAAATGTTCAGTAATGGCAGGTTGTAGCCTTTTTCGAGCCCTTTCAGACTCTGTCAGTAGGCTTTCAACATGCATTAGTGGTTAACAAGCCTTAATTACACTAACATACAAATAATTATGACACAAGCCTCTGTTGAATAAACAGAAACATGATTTAAAAAAAATGGATAAATACCTCCTATTCTGGCATTGTAGGCAATTCCCACAATGCAGTGGGAGTTGTTTGCAGCTGCTGCAACTTCACCCGCACACCGTGTTCCATGTCTGAGGAAAGAGTGGGAATGAACAGCTTATTACATAAACCTAAACACACACACACACACACACACACACACACACACACACACACACACACACACACACACACACACACACACACACACACACACACACACACACACACACACACACACACACACACCGTGTATCTAAACTGAAGAACATCACAGGCAAGGTTAACTTAAGGAAATGTATACACAACTAACAGAACATACACACACACTACGCCACAAACATGCAGCTTTGCAGTGGAGTGAACGGGCACTCGCAAATAAACACACGTTTACACTGACAAATGTGTACATTCCCGTTGAAGAAATCGTAAACTGCTTAGAGTCTAATAAATGTTACAAATGAAGCAAACACCATAAATATTATTTCAACAATTCTTGATTTTTCCTGGTAGTCCTCACAGAGAAAGCAGTGTAACACTTGTAATACTGTCAGGACAAATATGTTTGGTGGTCATCAGTGCCAATATTCCCCAAACACACACATTTAAGGACACAGTTTGGTTCTTTTTTCATATTTCCTGAGGGCAGAATGTGAGCAATGTGCTCCCCAACAACGATAGCAGCATCTAACAGTGACAAATCAGGCTACTCACACTTCTCTAACAATTAAAAATATGCGCACGTGCACACACACACTCACAAACACACACACTCTCACACCAGGGTAACATTCCTCCAGTAACTGCAGTGGTGACAATCGGCCCAGGTCAGCGACCAGCGTAAACAAACATCGTGTGTTTGCATCCACCGCCTGCTCAAAAACACCACTTTCTGGATCGGCAAAAGCACACTCACACTCACACACACACACACATGCACCTCATGCAGAGAACATCTGCATCACAACACACCCCTCCGCCCCCCGGAAACAGCTATGACCGCTGCCATGGAGACCCAGCATCTAGCCATCAAAACCCCCGGAATAGAGACAGGGAAGTTTCAGAGTCCAGGGAAGCACTCAGACTTTGGAAAATCCGTTTCATAGTAACCTGATGATCTCTAGTTAACAAGATTACAAGCTACAAAAATATAAAGCATCACTGTCCTCGCTTTGCTGAGGTGAATATGGCAGCATTGGTACTTTCTACGATTAAATAAAATTTTAAAAATGCTTGTAAGTAGGAATTCTTGAACAAAACTGTACTGTCTGCACAGCATTAGAACTATAGGTTGATTTTAAATCAATTTCAAGTCTAGATATTAGAGACATAGACACCATTGTACAGATGTGAAAACTTTCCTCCGATCCTCTGTAGAATTGGAAGTTTAGAGACAAATGAAAACAGTGAGGGTTAAAGTAAAACATACTAAATGGCGGCAAATCGGTAATGGACCACTTTATCGCAGTTAATGAGCCAAACTGCTGACTCGCTCTTTCAAAATGCTTCAACAGTCTCCGCTCAGTTCACTTCACTCCAGTAATCCATAACAGCGTCTGCCTGGCCATCTGTCCAGCCTTTGTGTTCGCCTGTATTTTCCATTTTCTACACATCTGTGCCACAGTCACTCAGGCATCTGTCTGTTCAACCAGAACCACACAACGCTTGTGCAACGGATAAGAGTCAGTGGGAACAATTCAAATGCAGATACCCTTCAGCTTTCTTCACGTTTCACAAGGACGCAGTCACTTCAATGCACAAGTAACTTTTTTTTAGTGTTTTGACCTTGATTGGATTGCATCTACTCTCAGATGTACGTTTCTTTTGATATAAATGTCTGTGAAATTAAATTGTTCGTTAAATTCAACGTTGAAAGTATATTTGTTCCTTCTTTGTGAATCACGTTGAATACATTTCCAGACTTTTTAAATGGGATTAAATGGAATTTTTCAAATGGGATTCCATTTGAATGTAATCTAATGCAGCTTTCAGTGTTTTCAGGTTTTAACAGGATCTAGGAGATTTTTATGGCTGCACAGACTCAGATGCATTCCTAAAAATCACAAATATAATCCCTTAAAAACACTTGATGTTAGAAAGTGGTAACCATGACAGTTAGGAGATGGTCTTTGTAAGACAATGAAGAACATTATTTTTTCTCCTCATGTCATAGTGAACACAAATCTACAGCGTCTGTGAACATGCAGGTGAAAAGCATGTTGTCTTCAGATGAATCAACAAAATGGCCCCATTCATCACAGAAAGAAACTGTAAAATCACACAAACATAAGCAACTTTCAAGCGATCTTTCACCTGGTCATCTGTGATGGAAAGTTACATAAGAAAATTGTGATATTGTGTCAAAACATTTGTCATTAAAAATGTCAGAAAAGTGAACTATTTGCTATAACCCTGACCTGTACTGGAGGAACCATTAGTGAGTCAGATGTGAGTCACAGCTGTGCTAAAATTTCCAAGACTTTTTGGCTGAGCTGCAGGCAGTGTTCAGACATGCAGGTAGGAGACAAGTATGGAAACTAAATAAACACATAAATAGCAAAATATCTATAATATGTAGGCATATCAATATATTGGTAACACAGGAGGGCATTTTAGAAAATACATTGTACGTAATGATTGCCGTTTTTTTTAATTTTTAGAAATTTTGTATCAAATCTTTTTTTATGATTTATGGTGCTCTGACTATGTCACATCGCACAAAAGACATTTTTGAGTTCCCTCTGCTTCTATCCATGTTTGTGCTGTTTCTAAAGCGGCGCAGGACTTTATATTATAGTGAAAAATGAGCTCAGTGAGTAAATATATGAGGAGCAGAAACAGCTTGGGATTTAGAGGGTTAAACAGCAAGCAAGCACACAAACTAAAATCAATCTAACATCACAAACACAATTTTACACAACTGTCAGAATTTCAGGGACAACGGACATCTGACTCAGACATAACAAGATTTTTCCAGATTCATCTTGTCACAATAGATGATCTGTTGACAGTATTTAAAATTCAGCACACACTGAAAGCTCATGGTTAAAGACGATGGTGCATCCAAATGTGTTACTTAGAGAACTGTACTGGAGATTGATGCAGTGATAACATGCTTCATTTTTTCCGTCTCGCATACCTTCAAAGAACAGCTGTTAGAGCCGCTTGTACACACAGACAACAGATTTAAATCCACAAGCATTACATCATCCTTGTTGCTATACAACACAAAGTCTGACAACAATCTGCAGTTTGCCAGATGTAGCTAAAGTTCACTTATTCCTGACAAATCCAGCAGACGACGTGCTTCTTGCCTTTAAGGCACTATGACCAGTCCTAACTTGCCGGGAACTTCACATCACCTTTTCATATTTATTCAGCTTCTATTGAAGATTGTGACTGCAATGATTATCTTTAGTTCTTCAATCCCGTATGAGAATTCATTGCAAAGAGAACAGTAACATGAAAAGTTCAAAAGTACACCATGATTCTGTCCACAAACATAACATCACAGACAGCAGTGGATTCAACCCTAAAAGGAAACCAGCTCATTAAGCTGCATCTGTAGCCTCATGTCTCTTTAAGACAATACATTACCAGCAAGGACTGAGCCGCTGCCACCGCTACACACACACACACACACACACACACACACACACACACACACACACACACACACACACACACACACACACAGTCAAAGCCAAACTGGCACAAGACAAGTGCATGAGCAAGGGAGTTTCTTTTTTTCCCCCTGCCACACACATACAGTACAGACAAATACACACAAGTTCTTCCAAACAGAAAAACCACAACGCACCCACAAATGTCACAATCAAATTCAGTAATGTAGCTCATCGCACCCACAACAAAGTCAGGACTCCGCAAATACAAACATATTGAAGGACAGCACTTCTGGGAAAATCAATCAGGAAAACGCTGAGACGCTGAAGAGTATTTGGCAAAAGTAACAACAAAACACTGAAGCCACATGCTTATTTTTTTACCTGAACCCAATTTGAACGGCTAAAATGATGTTTGTCCCTCTTGTCTGTGGGATAGGTATTGTTCTCTTACTTGTTTTCGTTGGTTGCATCATATCGAGGCATTGGATCCACGTCGTTGCTGTTGACATCATAGCTTGCTTGAGGATCCTGGAGGAGACACGGAGGTCAAAACATGCATATCAAACACCAAAAGAACATCTGGAATAATGTTCTGAATATAGATGGTGAACAGGCTAATTTATGAGAAGACACACATTATCAGTGTGTGTGTCTGTGTCTGTGTGTGTGTGCATCACTGACTTGTAGAACACTGAAAAGCTTCTCTAACCGAGTCAAACACTTCACATGAGCATCACTCACAACAGTTTTGCAAATCGAATGCAATCAGAGCTAACCCAATCTGCCGTGCCGCTCGCCCCTCGGCATCAACAAATCCAGGCATTAAGAGTAGCTAATGACAGCAGCGCAGCCCCTGTCAAACAGGGTGTGAATCTTTTTATCTGCACAGTTGATTGATGGTCTTACCTGCTGCTTCAGGCTGCTCTAACTATCTGGCCTTGGTCTGAGGCAGACATACTTCAGCATGCACATAAAGTCTGGAACCGCAAATAAATAAACATGCACACACAGCATACCTGCACACCCACAGGTTTAAGGAAACATCCCTCTAATATGTCATCCGTGACGCAGGACTATCTGATCCAAACTACACCCATTACTGTAATCCACTTGATCACTATAATAACGATTCAGTCATGCGGTGAAAAGGACATTAACTTCATAAATAATCTGCTTTTAATATCTCAGTTATAATTATCTTTGATTTAAATTTGTACACTGCGTCTTTTTCCACAACAAAGAACTTCGATGTTGATACAGTGCCCGTAAAAAGAGTTTATTTTGCTTTTCAATACTGAACCATGATCAATTTAATTCGGCATTTCTGATGAATATTTTTTAAAAGACTTCTTCATATCAAAGTGTAAACGGATTTCAACAACATAATAGTCATTAATTGAAAATCTAAAACATAAAGTAAGTGACTGCACAAGCATTCACCTCCGTCAAGTCTGTGTTTAGTAGATGGAGCTTTGGCAGCACTTACAGTACTGAGCCTGTGTGGATAGATCTGAATCAGCCTTCCACTTTTGGACACTGTAATTTTACCCCATTCTACTCCACTAAACAGCCTCTTTACAAGCCTTCCACGTCCTGCTGCTCAGACAACCCACATCATGATGCTGCCACCACCATGCTTTACAGAGGGGATGCTATGTTTGAGATGATGTGCAGTGTTTGATGTCTGCCAAATATAGTGTCAGATGGCCAAAAAGCCTAAATTTGGTCTCATCAGACCAAAGACCCTTTTAGCCGACTCCAGACACTCTCTCATGCCTTACAGCAAACTCTAGTCGAGAATACGAGCATTTTTCAACGGTGAATTTCTCTCTGCCGCTCTCTCATAAACCTTTGACCGGTGAAGAACAGGCAACAGTTGTTTTATGCCGTCTCTTCCACCTCATCTGCTGGAGCTTGTAACTCCTTCAGAGGACTCATAGGTGTCTTGGTGGCCTCACTCGTTAGTCTTTTTGTTGCACTGTAACACAGTTTTTGAGGACACACAGCTCGAAGCAGATTTATAGTGTACATACTTCACCTCTTCAATTTATAGTTGTCTTTTCTTGTTTTTCTTGCTGTCACTTTGCTGCTGTGATGCTGCAAATTTCCCCTTGTGGGACCAATAAAGGAGATTCTATTCTATTCGCATGTGTCGTATTTCTTTCATTTTTTAATGATGGCTCTAACTGCACTCCGAGGGGTATTCAGTGACTTGGATTTGTTTTGTATCCATCCCCTGACTTATTCGTTTTGATAACCTTTTCATGAAGTTCCATAGAGTCTCCATTTGTCTTTACAGTGAAGTTAAAGTCAGGAGGACTAATTCCACAGTGACTGGACCTTCTAGATATTGCCGTATTTATACTAGCCAACGTATTTATACATTTCAAACCCATTCACTGTAGTCAGATGATTTGTTTTCACCGACTGCGTGACTTCTAGCACCACTTGACTGCAGCGTATAATTAGGAAAGCCACTTTAAAGAGGTAAATGACTCAATTTACATATATCTTTATTTAATTGACATAAATTTGTAGAAACGAGAACTGCTTTTTATCAATTTTTGCCAATTCAATGTAGAAAATCAATAAAAAGGGGAAACTAACAAGGAACGGAGATGATTTTTTTTTAAAATCAGACTGCTGTGGTCCTGTTACACACACCCTGAATCAGATACACTCACAGCCACTAACACATAAACAAACACATTTGAATTCGCATACTTCCCTAGACCTCATGCACACACAAAAATTAACACTGATTTCCCTGATGACTAACCATCCGGCATGCACACACTGTCACTCATAGCCGCCCTACACGCGCATACATACACACTCACGTAGTTCTGAGAGAGGTCTGGATGGTTTCTCTCGATCCCGTCATCCAGTATGGTCACCACCACATCTTTCCCCGTGTAGCCCCTCTTCCACGCCCCCATGATGTTCATATCCGACTGGCAGTTATGAACATCATCGTTACAGTGCTGGAGAGATGGAAACAGATGGTGAGGGGAGAGCAGGTGGAGGGAAAAATAAAAACATATGAGGTAGGGGTTAGCAAATGTGCAGATGTACAACTTGACTTTATCTTTACGTACGCCAAGCAGGTCCATTATCACTCATCACACAGGGGTAAAATCTGTTATAACCAAGTCCAAACAAGTTAAAGTCTTAAAAATTCAATGCAAAATTTCATATAGCCTGGTTAAACTATAATAAAATTCATTTAGCATTACGGTACAGGAGCATAAAAACTCTGACTTCCAGACTGAAAAACTGTTTTTATCCCAGAGCTGTCCAGTCCATTTCCTCCCTGCACACACAACAAACACACTATGTGCAATAAAGAACTGAGTCATGCACTGGACTACACTTTACACTCAGCCTACTGCTCATGTGCGCTAATTCTGTTTAAATATTTATATTTTTGAGGTTTTAAAGAAAAAAAGTGATTTTATTTCATTTGTATATAGTGTGCCATTTTCTGTTTTCATCTATAGCTGGGAGTCACCAATCGCAATTTTGCTGTGTGGAAACACAATGACTATAAAGATTCTTGATTCTTATAATGTCTAATGCCAGGTCTGAACAACACAGTATATGAGACAGTAAGATAGTGACTGAGTCAGAATAAGCGATGATAGAGTAGGGGTGTGCTGATTATTAGTCGAGTCAATTTTTAGATGCAAAATTCAGCATTTTTCAAACCATTGTTATGTACACATGTGGACAAAATTGTTGGTACCCCTCAGTTAAAGAAGGAAAAACCCACAATTCTCACTGAAATCACTTGAAACTCACAAAAGTAACAATAAATAAAAATTTATTGAAAATTAAATAATCAAAATCAGCCATCACTTTTGAATTGTTGATTAACATAATTATTTTAAAAAACAAACTAATGAAATAGGGCTGGACAAAAATGATGGTACCCATAACTTAATATTTTGTTGCACAACCTTTTGAGGCAATCACTGCAATTAAACGATTTCTGTATTTGTCGATGAGCGTTCTGCAGCTGTCAACAGGTATTTTGGTCCACTCCTCATGAGCAAACAGCTCCAGTTGTCTCAGGTTTGATGGGTGTCTTCTCCAAATGGCATGTTTCAGCTCCTTCCACATATGTTCAATGGGATTCAGATCTGGGCTCATAGAAGGCCACTTTACAATAGTCCAACGCTTTTCTCTCAGCCATTCTTGGGTGTTTTTGGCTGTGTGTTTTGGATCGTTGTCCTGTTGGAAGACCCATGACCTGCGACTGAGACCAAGCTTTCTGACACTAGGCAGCACATTTCTCTCCAGAATGCCTTGATAGTCTTCAGATTTCATCGTACCTTGCACACTTTCAAGACACCCTGTGCCAGATGCAGCAAAGCAGCCCCAAAACATTACTGAGCCTCCTCCATGTTTCACCGTAGGGACAGTGTTCTTTTCTTCGTATGCTTGGTTTTTGAGTCTATGAACATAGAGTTGATGTGCCTTACCAAAAAGCTCCAGTTTGGTCTCATCTGTCCAAAGGACATTCTCCCAGAAGCTTTGTGGCTTGTCAACATGCATTTTTGCAAATTCCAGTCTCGCTTTTTTATGAGTTTTTTTCAGCAGTGGTGTCCTCCTTGGTCGTCTCCCATGAAGTCCACTTTGGCTCAAACAACGACGAATGGTGCGATCTGACACTGATGTACCTTGGCCTTGGAGTTCACCTTTAATTTCTTTGGAGGTTGCTCTGGGCTCTTTGGATACAATTCCAACGATCCGTCTCTTCAATTTGTCATCAATTTTCCTCTTGCGGCCACGTCCAGGGAGGTTGGCTACTGTCCCGTGGGTCTTGAACTTCTGAATAATATGAGCCACTGTTGTCACAGGAACTTCAAGCTGTTTAGAGATGGTCTTATAGCCTTTACCTTTAAGATGTTTGTCTATAATTTTTTTTCGGATGTCCTGGGACAATTCTCTCCTTCGCTTTCTGTTGTCCATGTTCAGTGTGGTACACACCTTTTCACCAAACAGCAGGGTGACTACTTGTCTCCCTTTAAATAGGCAGACTGACTGATTATGAGTTTGGAAACACCTGTGATGTCAATTAAATGACACACCTGAGTTAATCATGTCACTCTGGTCAAATAGTTTTCAATCTTTTATAGAGGTACCATCATTTTTGTCCAGGCCTGTTTCATTAGTTTGTTTTTTTAAATAATTATGTTAATCAACAATTCAAAAGTAATGGCTGTTTTTGATTATTTAATTTTCAATAAATTTTTATTTATTCTTACTTTTGTGAGTTTCAAGTGATTTCAGTGAGAATTGTGGGTTTTTCCTTCTTTAACTGAGGGGTACCAACAATTTTGTCCACGTGTGTATTAAAATGATTACCAAAAAGCTACTTTGGCTCTGATGCACATGCCTCTCTCTTTAAGCAGTAAATGCGGGCTTTAGAAATGCTCAGCCCTGTGTGCTTGGCATGCGTTTCAGGAGTAATGACCTATTGACAATGAACAATAGAGGTTGAAAAGTTCTCTACTAATTCAACACAAGGAAAACACAAATATAAAAAAGCATTTCAGTGAAGTTTTGTGTGGAGATCTATGCTATTCTACATTTTGAAGAAGAGATTATCAGTTTCACTGCATATATATTGTTTCCAATTATCGATAACACCACATCAGTCAATCCATATTATAGTTATTCACTCTTGCTGTGACTTGGCTGAAGCACATGACAGACTCCACACTGATCATGTATCAACTATCACCCGTTATCGTCCCTGCCATCAGGAGAGAAGTGCTAGGAACCAGCTACCGGAAACAAGAACCCAAACAAATCGCTATGGGTTGCACAAAGAGGACGGCTCTTCTGCCTGTCTTTCACTTCCACATTGTGTGTGCTGAGTGTGCTGCTGTGACACGATGGGAGGGACGGAAAAAATCCTGACTTGATAGTGTTTCTGTCAGGATGTCAGGAGGCGTCCCAGATTCAGCATCTGTTGTCAATGATGACAGCAGGAGAAACTATCAGTTGTCAACTGTTCAATGAGATCCTTCAGTTGAGGCTATTTTTGAGTAAATATTGTTAAGTTTGAACCAGATACTATTTCACCATTTGAATGAAAAGCCAAATTTTTAAAAAACTGTAAATACCAAACTGGCCAGTACTGATAAAAGCATAAAAGAATACAATGACATCAAATCACTGGGGGGAAATGCTTAACACGTGTTCCTTTTTTACCTTCCTGCCTCCTGAGGCCCATTAGCACTGAACCAAAGGCTCATATTCACCTGAATCTCAGCCGCTCACAGTTCTTGTAAACTTGTCTTATGATAATGCATTTATTGGCTGAAGCTGATCTGTTATCAAGTGTCTGATTAACCCTTTGAACACCAAGCAGTTTCAGTTCTGTTTTTACTCACACCTCCAACTCGACTTGAAAATGTCGTCTGTGCGGTATGATAGTTATAAAGATATAAATTATAATAAAAACTAAAAGAATGAAAATTACATTTTTTAGATTTTTTTTATTTTAGAAAAAAAAATAAAAACTGGAATCCACATGTTTGACATTTTTCCAAGTACCTGTAGGTATGGTGGTTATTCACACTCTCGATATTTTACTACATACAGTTTGAATTAGTTTTCGTACTTCTCTCCTCCATGCAAACAAAACTTGCGGTTCAGTGCAGTTCAGCTGAAAAGTCTCTACATTTTTGTTATGTGACTGCCGGCAACAGCTGTGCTACTAATAGCTCCCTGGTTTTGTCAAGAGGCACAGAATTTTTCTGTATTTTATCAAATCTGGATGCAGCAAATGGTTTGCTTTAGGCCACTTTTAATTGGGACATGCAGGGTGATGTGAAATATCACTTCATAATTTCATGCTTTGATTTGGTTTCCTGACAGAAGTTTAAGCACCATCAAAATCTGACAGTTTTTTCAGTTTTTACTGACTTTCAAACTTGCTTGTGGGTTTTGGAGTTGAAGTGGTCAAATGACATTTTAAACTGTAAGATTTTGAGCTGTCTGAAGGGTAGGGCTGTACCCGAATATCCCGAATATCTGGATATTCGTTCGCTATGGCACTATCCGGATATTAATTTGGTATCCGAATATTCGCCCCACCCCCCACCCCCCGTCAGACGTTACCGGGCGGAAAGAATATGCCGCGTTACTGTCTTCCCTCCGCCTTCGGTCCACATCGGCACTTATCGGCTCATCTCATCATGTGATCACATAAACATATACACACATGTCTATAACATATACACATATGCCTATGTGATCACTCCCTCCTCCCCCCAGACGAAAATATTCGGAGCTCGTCTCTTCCCTGCGCCTTTGGCCCACTTCGGCTCGTCCCGCCGTGTTCTTCGGCTCATTTCGGCTCCTCCATTCGTGTTTGTAAACACCACCCGATGGCCGGGTGGCTGCCGACTCTGACGTCGCGCTTCACTTCGTTGCATAAACACAAGACAAGATGCAGAAGACCTCTGCTGAGGACAAAACGAAGGCAACGAAGGTCGGTTTACACTGGGTTCAATGTGTCATCAGGAAATGTTGGCCAGAACTTTCTAAAAATGAAAAAGGATCCGAATTTTCGGGCCGTCTGTGTCACAAGCCGCCGCCGCCGCCGCCGCCACTACCGCACCCCCCCCACCCCCCGTCGGACGTTACGGGGCAGCACGAATATTCGGATATTCCTCTTTAACAGGGCTCGAATACTCGGAGGCCAGAAACCACTATTCGGGCCTGCCCTACTGAAGGGAAACTTGAAAATCATGAGAGGAAGGTGGGCAATCCAAAAAATTATGCTGTGAGACTGACAGACGATTTGAAGCTTTAGCAACCAAAAGCAAAATTTTAAATCAGATCGAAACACTCCATCAGAACATGTGCCTTTTATGCATGATGTTTACTGTTATGGTAGGTTTGTGCTTTCTGCTAAAGGAGAAAGAAATTAAAAAAAACGTAAACATCACAATTTTTTTAAACAAATGAGTGATGCTGAAGGAGGATCTGACCCGATAATGTACTTCTGTTTTACTACTTTCTAGTTAGACTGTAGCACAACAAATGACGGTTCATTATACACCAACGACCCCCAACTAATACTGTCAGTCTGAATACAGACTGAGGCCAAGATCTTAGTAGCCCTATAAGGTACAGTCAATTCCAGCCATTTTCAGTACAAAAAAATCGCTAATATTTTATTTGTAAATAAAAATATGATGAGAAATACAGGGAATATTGGACGAGCATCGCGAGGTGCATTTCCTCAAAAACGACCGATTCGTGGATTATATACCGACTTCAAGACATGTTTTGGACAAAATATTTTACTGGCTTGTTTCGTCTGGATGTCCAAGGTTGGATTATGGCCGTTTTTTGTGGAATATTTTCATCTGTGTGTAATAATGAACCCGCAAATGTGAGTCGCGCTGTGTACGTTAAAGCCGTGTATAGAGAACGGATGGATGGATATTTGTTGTTTGTCGGAGAAATGTGTTTATATTACCCGCTGTGGTAATCACATCTGAAAGTGATTTATACCGGCGGATTCATGAAAATCTAAGCTTTCCATCGGTGTATAATGTTTCTATTATCGAGTTGGCAGTGTCGTTCTATTTCGAAAAATGCTTATGCAGATATCAAAACGGCCCGCCCGCGGGCCGCTGAACCATAACGGGTTGAAGCCATCTCACACAGCCACTAAAATCTGAATTAATTCTGATAATTTGTAGGTAATTTCAAAGTGATTCCAGTTTGAAAATGACACCCTAAATAACTGGTACTAACTAATAGTAATTTTTCCTGAACATGAGGAGAATTCTGTGTTCTGGAATAAGTAAAAAAAATAAATCAATATACAGCCAGACTGGCGACCATAGCCTACGTCAGGTAACTGTTAGATTTGAACGGAGGTAGCATTTATCTAAATCTAAATGAACACAAGCAATAAGTCCAGAGTTCGATCCTAAAGCTTGAAAAATATAAAACCTCTGGTCAAAGTATCATGATTTATCTACACTAAAGTTATGAATTGACAGAGCAGAGGACACTCAACCACACAGATCCACGTGCAAGAGCAGTGATCTGAGGGTGTATGTAAACACGGATGATAAGACTGAAAATCTGACTGAATGCACAAGAGTACAGGGAAACGATTTCAAAATTCAAAAACAGAGACACGGAAATTCCTACTTGTGGGTGGACATTCCTGTGACAAATACTTATGAATAAACACAGAAAATCTTGCTTTGACCCTAAACTGTCTCATTTCAAATTGAGGTACCTCAAAAATGTCGTTACTATAACCTTTCTATTCTTTTATTCAGTAAAGTCCACACACACACACACCCACAAACACACATAAATCCCTTAGATCCACTTGACCTGCAGTAATCAGAACCATGCCATGACCTGAGTCAGCCTTTGACCCACAAACTGGATAAATGTGGGCAAACAACTGCACACAATCCTTTGAGGAGAACAGACGAACATAGCACAGACTTGACTCATTGGCTCTGCGTGCTTCAGGACGTCCGATATTTCTGCTTTGGTGCGGTGGACATGCAAACAGAGACGGATTTCGGTGCACAGCTACTTACAATGTACCACATACTGCTCCACTTGGCGTCATTATAGAATATGTTGTTTTGGGCCGGGCTGCTTTGGGCGGGGCTGGACAGGGAAAGGGGCGGGGCCTGTCTGTAATCCCTCTTGATCCTCCTCTTCACCACCTGCTGTTGTATCCACTCCACCTGAACGCACACAAAGACAGGAGATAGCAGAAACTGAGAAGCCGTCGAATAGTAACACACAGCGGCAGCAGAATTACTTCACAGAGTTCATCTTCAATAAAATAAGTGCAGATGCAGTGGCTATACTTCTTGTTGTTTGCCTTATGTGATGCACTCAAACAGAGAACAAAGATACCAACCATCTCCACATAATATATGTGACAAGGATGCTGTCGTGCCCGACCAACCGAGACAGAGAAAACATTACAAAAGCAGCAGCGGAGAATTGATTTTCTTTATGTGTGAGTCATGAGACTAGATGACATTTTCTTACTGTAGACAGAGACACTGCCCAGAGGGACATTTTTTGTTTTATTGAGGGGGTAAAGGTGTCAGTGCACAGCCGTGAGGCAATTTCAAGCTTATAGATTGTCCATAAATACGTGCAACAAAGCTTTGTGAGATCTCCGCACGTAAATGTGGAAAAAGGTGAAAACAACTACCCATTAAAATTATCTGCTCAGAGAAACAGCAGCAGCACATAAAGTACCTGTGGAAGCAAATATTCAAGAAGCCTCACAAAAATACAGATTTATTATTTTTTAAAGTTATCCTTTTACCCATCTAAATGTTACCCTTTGCGCATTTAACCTACAAGAGTTTTGCTGTGAATAAATCAGCACATATCTCCCTGTCTGTGAATAGACAGGCTAACACACACACATGCACTAAGACTTGTATGTCTCTCAGGTAACATCAATCTCTCAAAAGTTATGAGCTCGCTTCAAGGCGCAAGGCATTCCTTGGCAGGAATCTCACTCCACTCTCCTTCAGACGGAATTTTCCGATTTCAAAATCAGCATTGTTGGATCTGAATGTCACGGCTGGACCCACTTGCTTGGCCCTGGTCAACTCTTTTTAAAACCATGAAGTCTTATGTTTAGTCTAGCAGACTTCATGTGTCTAAAAAGACTTCATCAGAGGTTTACGTGTACCACTGATGACAACACAGAAACTGAAATATTAGTAGGTATGAGATTGGTACAACACATGAGAAACAGAGAGAGTACGCGTAAATCTGTGTGAAAGATGTAAATATTGCTGTAATGAATAAGTCCGGGATTTTTCAGACCAAGGTTGCACCTAAACTTGATTGCGGAATAGTTTACACAGTCTATATGATAATTTTAGCAGTGCATGTTCAGATGCAACACTGTGGAGCTACTCCTTATTCATACATTATTTTCCAGTGTAGATGTGCAATCCCTCTGCGATGCTTCCCGCTCCATCCTCTGTGAACCAAAAGCTGTACACACGAAATACAAAGGAACTCCAGTCGTAGCAGATAATCATTAGAATAATTTTCACATTGCAAAAGTGGTTTTGTTTTGTTTTGTTGCCCAGTTTGCCAGTTCCAGAGACTTTAGTGAATAATGTCCAACTGTAAGGACAAAGCATTTCTCCACATCAATACGGCTCCAGCAGACAGAGCGCAGAAGAGAGAAAAAAGAGAATAGCTGACATAATGACTGCAGAGTGATTATCTGGTCTCATGCACTGAAACAATCTGCCAGGCTCTCCGGAGAGTTGGAGAGCGAGGCAACAAGACAAGATAAGACGAGAGGAGAGGCGATAAAGAGCTGAAGAGAACGAGTCCCAGGAGAGTCAATAAAAAAAGACAGAGCTCGAAGGGGAGGGAAGCGAAAACAAATAGCGAGAGAGACCGAAAGGCAGCGAGTGGAAGGAGGATAATTGATTTTATAAATAACATCGATTTAATAACTCAAGTATGTAGCCCTATATAGATTGCAAACGAGGGAGAGGAAGAAACGATCGAGCAGGTGACGTCATTTAATAACTGTGCAGAACTCCCTCTTAAGAGAGCAAGATAGGGGTGAAAAAGAAAAGAGCAAAGCGGGGCAGAGAGAAAGATAAAGAGTCTAAACCCCGTGAGATATTTCGTTTTAGCCCGATGCTCCTCCCGTCTGTCGAGGTCTCAGCTCATTTCACTCCAACTTCTATCAGGACCATCAGCTTCAAAGCAACCGTTTACACACGCCATTAGCCGCAAAACAACACTGTCATCAGGAATCGTACGAGAGTGTCTGCGCAAAACCACTGGTGTATCATTACAATTTGCATGCATTAGCATAGCATCAACCACAATCTTTGATCAGCAGTGTAACTCCCAACTGCTCTTGTCCGCAACTTGGTTATTCCAAGGAGGCCTGATGATGAATGAATTACTGCGTCTCACGTCGCCACAAATCCTCTCCCACTGTCATAAATTCTTCTATAGACTGACAAGACAAAGACTTCACCAAAGAAAAAAAAGGAAAAGAAATGATTCTGCTGAAGTCGGATCTTTTGTGTAGTTTACCTCTCATGTCTTGGATAAAACCCACAAATTAAAAGGACCCAAGTTATGCCTTTTTTACTTTACAAATTAACAAAAGCACGTGTCTTTTAATTCTCTGCTTAAAATACTTCAAAGATGGTTCATTTTACTATGACTCTGTAACTCTAGCTTTGTTCTACACACGTGGACAAAATTGTTGGTACCCCTCAGTTAAAGAAGGAAAAACCCACAATTCTCACTGAAATCACTTGAAACTCACAAAAGTAACAATAAATAAAAATTTATTGAAAATTAAATAATCAAAAACAGCCATTACTTTTGAATTGTTGATTAACATAATTATTTAAAAAAACAAACTAATGAAACAGGCCTGGACAAAAATGATGGTACCTCTATAAAAGATTGAAAACTATTTGACCAGAGTGACATGATTAACTCAGGTGTGTCATTTAATTGACATCACAGGTGTTTCCAAACTCATAATCAGTCAGTCTGCCTATTTAAAGGGAGACAAGTAGTCACCCTGCTGTTTGGTGAAAAGGTGTGTACCACACTGAACATGGACAACAGAAAGCGAAGGAGAGAATTGTCCCAGGACATCCGAAAAAAAATTATAGACAAACATCTTAAAGGTAAAGGCTATAAGACCATCTCTAAACAGCATGAAGTTCCTGTGACAACAGTGGCTCATATTATTCAGAAGTTCAAGACCCACGGGACAGTAGCCAACCTCCCTGGACGTGGCCGCAAGAGGAAAATTGATGACAAATTGAAGAGACGGATCGTTGGAATTGTATCCAAAGAGCCCAGAGCAACCTCCAAAGAAATTAAAGGTGAACTCCAAGGCCAAGGTACATCAGTGTCAGATCGCACCATTCGTCGGTGTTTGAGCCAAAGTGGACTTCATGGGAGACGACCAAGGAGGACACCACTGCTGAAAAAAACTCATAAAAAAGCGAGACTGGAATTTGCAAAAATGCATGTTGACAAGCCACAAAGCTTCTGGGAGAATGTCCTTTGGACAGATGAGACCAAACTGGAGCTTTTTGGTAAGGCACATCAACTCTATGTTCATAGACTCAAAAACCAAGCATACGAAGAAAAGAACACTGTCCCTACGGTGAAACATGGAGGAGGCTCAGTAATGTTTTGGGGCTGCTTTGCTGCATCTGGCACAGGGTGTCTTGAAAGTGTGCAAGGTACGATGAAATCTGAAGACTATCAAGGCATTCTGGAGAGAAATGTGCTGCCTAGTGTCAGAAAGCTTGGTCTCAGTCGCAGGTCATGGGTCTTCCAACAGGACAACGATCCAAAACACACAGCCAAAAACACCCAAGAATGGCTGAGAGAAAAGCGTTGGACTATTGTAAAGTGGCCTTCTATGAGCCCAGATCTGAATCCCATTGAACATATGTGGAAGGAGCTGAAACATGCCATTTGGAGAAGACACCCATCAAACCTGAGACAGCTAGAGCTGTTTGCTCATGAGGAGTGGGCCAAAATACCTGTTGACAGCTGCAGAACGCTCATTGACAAATACAGAAATCGTTTAATTGCAGTGATTGCCTCAAAAGGTTGTGCAACAAAATATTAAGTTATGGGTACCATCATTTTTGTCCAGCCCTATTTCATTAGTTTGTTTTTTTAAATAATTATGTTAATCAACAATTCAAAAGTGATGGCTGATTTTGATTATTTAATTTTCAATACATTTTTATTTATTGTTACTTTTGTGAGTTTCAAGTGATTTCAGTGAGAATTGTGGGTTTTTCCTTCTTTAACTGAGGGGTACCAGCAATTTTGTCCACGTGTGTAAATGGTCTGTTTCAGTGTCTGCAGCTTTAAATGTAGCTTAACTGCTGCTGTCCATGTCCCCTTCAGGAAGACGACTGTCTCTGCATCTGTGATGGATTGAGAGGAGAAAAATTGTGTACCAGCTAGACCTGAAGGAGTGTCTGAGACCAAAGGGCTGTACGACAAAGCAGGAATAATGAGTTAGTGAGGTATGCTGAGCGTAAAGTCAGAGTTGTTCATGTCATGAAGGTGACTCTCTTTCAACCTGCTTGATCACCATGGCGACTGATACGGCACAGTGAAGGTTCTGTTCAGAGTTTCAGATGTCAATCAGCAGTAAGAGGTAACAAAACACAATAACAGTAACAGCCATTGTTAGTTTGTTTCAAATTGGTCTCAGAGTTTCTGACATCTGAGTGTTCCTCATGCTGGCACACAGTTGAAGTAAATGGTAATACTGGTCACCTAACAACCCAACACTAAGAATTGTCCTGCTGTTGTGGTGACATTTCCATCAATAATAAAAGTAATCTACTGAGGCTTCATTTCCACAGATGCTGGGAGTACATTAAGACTTTAGTGTTCACTCTTGCAGCCAACATCAGAACATTTGGTTTGTTTTGTTCGTGGAGGAGACGTTTTACAGTTATCAAAAGCAGCCTTAGAAAGTTAACCAACCTGGTGGGCTGAGAGGCAGCTGCTCATTCTGTATAGCTCACCTGGAAGTAGCGATGGGGCAGGCTTATGCAAATTTCTAGCTGGACAACTACTGGTTCCTCCCTTCCTGTTTGCCAACTGAACACAATTTGACTGGCTTGCAAAGCTGGGAGGCTAGCTAGGAAGAGGTGAGCAGGAGTAAACGTCTTCTCATTCTTGCAGCTTTTATTTTCATGTTCAAGTTTTTAAAACATGCAAAACACGGTAAAATGGGTTTTTACCATATAGGACCAAGGATTTCTGTTCATTTTGATTAAAAATGGCTTAATGTATCTACATGCTACATTCATATGACTGCAGTGCTTTTGAGCAAGACACCCTGACAGTTAGAAGAGCAGGAATCTCCAACTCTTCAGCCTGGTGCTGCTCTGTAGCTGATGATGACCTCCATGCTCCCTAAAGAAAGGCAAGACTGAGGATCAATGAATGTATTATTGCAGCTATATACTTCCCATCCTACATGCGGGCAGTGTAGTGAGTAAAAGACTCATACAGCATTTCTAATGCATTGTTTCTACTGACACATCCATCTACCTGACAGAGTGAAGACCAGATGAGGCTGGTTTGCCATCTGAGTCTTCCTTTGGTTTAGTCACATTTTTTGAAAAATGAAATGTTCAGCCAAAACAAAGCTTCTCACTTTAGGTTTACAGGCTGAAAACCATCTTTAATTTCATTACAAAAAAAGAACACAGTTTTCAAAAGCATTTAATTTGTAAAGTTGTAATTAGAACTGCAATAATTCATTAAATAATTATCAAGTTGTCTACTAAATTATTCCTCAAGTGAGTAATTGGTTTGAGTAATGATTTTAAGAAAAATAAAATCTAAATTCTCCGACTCCAGCTTCTTAAATGTGAATATTTTTTTGGATTCTTTCCTCCTCTATAACAGCACACTAAATTTCTTTGGTTTGTGAACAAAAGAAGATGCTTGAGAATTTCACCTTGGGCTTTGGAAAACACTGACCAACTATTTTCACCATTTTCTGACATTTTACAGTTCAAACGACTAATCGATTAATTGAGAAAATAATCAGTAGATGAAGATAATCTAGTTAAAACAGGCTATGGTTAGTCTACGGCCGAAGTAGTCCTGGAATGATCTCTAACTGATCATCAATGTCCTCATTTTCACTCCTCGTGTTATTCACAGCTTCTATTTAAGAATGGTGAGAGGATAAAGAGGAGAGAAAACACTGTTGAAGCCAAACGAAAATTATTCAAGCCAACTGTGACCAACAGCATCAAAACGAGTACAAAGGCTAAGTAAATAAGTCCAGAGGTTTCAGTGGGAATGTGCGGGACGTTGACATTAATATCAAGATGTCTAAACAGCACTGCTGGTATTTATATATAAAACAACTCAGCATTTACACTCGGAAAGGAGTTGATAATTTACTTTTATTGATTTTCCTGGGGGGCTGCACAGTGGAGTAGTGGTTAGCACTTTCGCCTTGCAGTGAGAAGATCCTGGTTCGTATCCCAGGGTGGGCCTGGGATCTTTCTGCATGGAGTTTGCATGTTCTCCCTGTGCTTGCGTGGGTTTTCTCCGGGTACTCCGGCTTCCTCCCACAGTCCAAAAATATGCTGAGGTTAATTGATTACTCTAAATTGCCCGTACGTGTGAATGTGAGTGTGCTTGTTTGTCTGTATATGTAGCCCTGTGACAGACTGGCGACCTGTCCAGGGTGTCCCCTGCCTTCGCTCAAGTCAGCTGGGATAGGCTCCAGCACCCCCCGCGACCCTAATGAGGATAAAGTGGTGTATAGAGGATGGATGGATGATTTTCCTGGAAACACAGAACTGTTCCAAAGAGCAGTTTCACCACAGTCTAACGATCCTACAGGAATCACTGTCTCGCTACAATAGATTATGACATCCTTATAATATCTGCCAAGTACACTACAGCAGAATGGATGTAATGTGCACGTGTTTTACTGTTTCATGTCGTATGTGATGTTAAATATTTCATTTCAGCAACATCTGTCGAAAAGTGGTTCCCTGGTTTTGATCGTCATACTGCTGGTGTCTTTACGTGGATTATATTTTAAAAACTATGCTTTGTGTAGGATGACTTGAGGCGAATATTGGTATCCAGCAGTTTTTCTACAGCTCTGCCATTCTTGTTCTGTGCCTGATGAAAATCCCTCACTGACAACAGCCTACAGTGATCCACATCAGCTGTGTCACATCTTCCAGTCCCTTCCCAAACAAAGACAATATTCCCTCTTAAACTTACCCATGTATCACTGTCGTCATTTTAGTGCCAATTTGCTGGCCGGCTCTGAGGCGTGACGATCTACTCCATTCATCCAACTCCAGCTTGGTGGAGCAGAAGAATGATCTGTTAGCACCTGAACCTCTCTATCGCCCTCCTTTTCTCCCCTTCTGTCCAACTCCCTCCACTATCTCACTCTTACTTTTCTCATCTCGCTTCCTCATCTGCTTCCTTCTCGCCGTCTCTACTTCACTGCGTTTTTGGTCTTCTTCTCGGCAGATGCCCATTTCTCTCTCAGATGGCCTGTCTTTCTCTCACATTCCCACTCCAACCCCCTTCCTCCCTCCCTCTCTCGCTCATTCGCTCTCTGTTTAAGGGTTTGCAGGTGGCTCTTGTTGGCTGGGTCAGTAACCAGGGGAAACTGGGGAAGAGTTCACTTCAATAGAACAAATGGGAACAAATTGATCCACTTTCACTGCTGTTTGTGTGACGATGTTTGAGCTGCAGGCAAAAAAAAAAAAAAAAAAGCCAAGGGTATTTAAAGACAAATAAAGGCCAAAGGCTAGTGAGCAGAATCCCCACAGCAACCTTTGGACTGATGAGACGAGAAGCCAGTTCTGGAACATAAGTGCATGTCAGAGACTCGGCGCTGAGTCGCACAACTTTTCACAGACGGTGCGAGCCGCGGTGCTGTGCTGGCCAGCTGTAGGTGCTCGTCTCAGGGCGTCGACTCTTTAATGGTTCATCTGTTAAACAAATTCAAGGCAAAAACAGATCCAGGAGTCTTGCACAATATGTCACACAAGCATCCTGATGTAATGGAAGTCTGTACCTGGGACTGTGTGTAGTCTCTCAGTACCTGGCATGCAAATTATCCCTGAGGTGCTGACAGGTACACAAGCTCCGTCTGTGTAGGCTCCGTGATGCTATGAGTGTCCTTGTCTTCCACATGTTTATGAACACGGCAAACTCTAAAGGCACTTGGGTGATCAAAAAATCTAGCGAGCAAAAACGGATAAATATTAAGCGGACTTCAACTGTTTAGTAATCGAATTTGAGCTCATTTGACTTTATTCAAGCGGCTTTACAAGGTGGTAAAATACTTTGCTAATGCGCCATGACTTCGAGAAGCCTGCAACTCATAAATATTACAAAACATCGACATTTCATTTTGTTGTCACAGTCATTTTGCATGTTAGTGTATCCCAGCGAGGATTCAGCTGCAAACCACACCTGGCTCTCAGTTTCCCTGCACATGTCAGGATAAACGATTTCAAGTAAACAAGAGTCTCGCTAAGTGAAACGGGCTGGAAACACCACGCTCCTGTAGCAGAACGCCACGAACAGACAGCCGCGATGACGTTCAGCAGTTGTTTTTTCTCTACTAATCTCTGCAGACTTCAAACGGGAATTATAAGAGCAGAAACAACCACTGTAGTACTGTAATTACTGTTTACAGTAAACTTGAAATTGCTGGAAATAGATTTCAGAGAAAGCAGACTAAGTTTACTTGAAGTCATTTCACACCAAAAAGTAAAGTGCAGAGTTACAACAACAACAAAAAAAGCAGTCTGTGGCTGTCTAAACTCTCTTGGAACTCCCAGTATGAATGAGTCATGGGCGTATGTCAGCATAGCAGTGCAAGGTGCAGACCGAGTGCTGCTTTAGACAGAAAGAGAGGATGGTAGATTTCACTGGCACCACAGCATATTTTAATCACTTTGTGTTTCTCAAATTAGTTGATTGAGATTAAACACCAACCTCAAATGGACATTTATGATCTGGTAAAGTTGCATTTGCCCCATTACTTTAAATATAAAATGAATTCGAGCCTTTACGATCCATGCATGTATAAAAGCTATCGTCATATATGTGTGTATGACAAGACTATTACACAAAAAAAGATTTTCACACAAATTAAAGGTCCAGTGTGTCAAATTTAGGAGGACCTATTAGCATAAAAGAAATTGGATATTCGTAATTTTGTTTTCATGAGGGTATAACCACCTGAGAATAAGAATTATGTTAACGTTACTTTCAAATATATATCTATGGAGCTAGCAGGCCTTTCCCACATTGCGCTGGCATGTTTCTTCATAAGCCCAGAACTGACAAACCAAATACTGGCTCTAGAGGAGTCTTCTGCAATTTTCAAAGTTTTAGTAGCAACCCAACGCTCTTCTGCAAACGTGGAAGTGGAGGACGAGGATATCTGCAACCTCACCGCTAGATGTCACTAAATCCTACACACCAACTGGACCATTAAAGGGGAAATTGGCTTTGCTTTGTTTGGCGTATTTCATATAAATTCAGCTAAAGTGACTGTGGGTCATGCTAATTCTGCCCTCAGCCCAGAGAGCCCCCTACAGCTTTCCAAACAAGCCTGATTTTTATGAGGCCTTGCGTATTGCTTGTCTCCGAGTCAAAAGTAAACATAAAGTATCTGCCTGGAAAAGTCATTATGGCTAAATGCATTAGGGATCTACATCTGGGACAACTTGCTGTCTGACTTAATCAGCCGACATATCCATCCACATCGCCTTTTTTTTTTTTTTTTAAACATGTGTGAGGTTAAGGTTGATTACATCCGAACTGTCTGCAACAGACACTTGAAAGTCCAAATGCTGTTACTATTGTTAAGATGAAGCAGGTCATTTTACTTTAATGAAGAACTGCATTTATTTGAACTGAAGTAGAACAGACAGGTAGGTAATTCAGACAGAAGAGGAGGCGGAAATGATGGACGCAACTGGACCACCCTGAAAGACAATGTAGCTCAGGAAGCTGGCGGCGTTCCTGTGGACTCCTCTCTGAACAACCAGCCGAGAGAGAAAACTTCTGCTGCTAAGCATGGGACCGGTTGACGCAAGACTTGCAAACAGATGTGTCCACTAATGAGAGAATCCAGCTGCAACTACGACAAATTAATCTGCAGCACTGGTCAATGCTGTCGGCCTGTTTCAACATGCAAAAAATCAACTGGAAATTAAAAACCCTGAGCTTTACATATCGTGAGATAAAACCATCACAAAACTTAAAATGCCATGTGATGTGTGTTTCAGTAGCAACAAACATGGAAATGGGCTTTATCATCAACCTACCATGGTCTTACATTGCAATTTAAGAAAGCAAAAACAATAATACATAACTAGCTTTAAGTGATATAAAAATATGAAATTATTACGACTTATTTGAGTAGTTACGCAGTGCAATAAGTTGCACCTAGAGACGATCATTAAGGGAAAGCATTAGTCCACGAAAAATGCACGGTGCAGCTGAATCAACAGTCTTCTACATTGTGACACACGTAAACAAAAAGTGTCAGACTCCTAAAGAAGTGCTTCAAAAGATGTAAAGCATGTAAAACATTGATTTAAACAGATCCTTGAGACGTGTCCACATACATCTAGTTTAGCACTAGAGCTGTAACAAATGATGGATTAATTTGTTTGTGTAATTTCTTAGTAAAAAAAAACAAGTCTTAATGTTCAGATTCCAGCTTCTAAAATGTAAATACTGTCTCTTTTCTGACTTTACAAAAATATTTGCCTTTGACGTGTAACTGAATTATTTTGAGAACATTATCTTGGGCTTTGGGATCTTCTGACATTTTACAACCAAATAATTAATAATGAAATCAAGAATAAAAGTAAATGAATAAGTGAAAAACAATCATCCCTATTTGGCGCATGTTTCTCCTTGTTTCCCCGTAGCAATGTCGGTGCAGAGTGCTACGAAAATTACCGCAACCCACAGAGCCACGGTTGCCCCATTTACAGGAAATGCACCACAAGGAACGGTCAAAGTGAAGATACATATTCTACACGCGCAAACGACCTTTCATCAGCCTGCAAAAAGAGCCGCTCTTTGACCTGACAGGCGAGTGACAGCGCAGTAAGGCAGGTGCCATAAAGCGGTAATCTGTGCTGTGCTGCATCACCATGGTAACGTGCGTGCCAGTGAGCGCCGTGGATGGCAGGGTGCGCCATTCATGGCATCGCTACACCCCTCTGACTCACTCACACACAAAACACACACGGCTGCCATTATTACAAAACATCATTAGCAGCATGCCAGGCTGCTCCGCTGCCAAACTGGCCGTCATGTTGATCCCGAAACCCGCAGACAGGTCCGCAGATCACGCTGAAGGGATAGCAACACTGACAGCTCCATTTCTCTCCACTCCACTTTTTCTTTATTTGCTTTCTTCTAATCCATCTTTCCCCTCTTCCCTTCACTCTCCTTCTGTTGTAATAGCTCATTTTCTCCTTTCTTCCATTTAACCTCTTCTCTCTGATCTAGTCTTCTGAAATCTCTCAGTCTCTCAGCCAGCTGGCACCGGGACACAAACCTTCCTCTACCATGGCACAGTGTCAGGCCCAAGAGGGCACGAGAACCAAAGACAGAGGGAGGGCGATGAGTACACTGAAAGCTACAATGAGAGAAGAAAGCAGGAGAGGGAGTCCAAGGAGGCGAGAAGAAAAGGGATGACAGGTAAGGACAGCAGGTGGACAAAACAAGCTGAGTGGACCGAAAAGAATAGACAGAGACGAAAGGAAATTGAAAAGAAACAATGAGCCGGAGGACAACAAGATCAGTGAATAACAGAAGGTGACAGGCGCTGTCTTTTCTTTCTGTTTTCGTCCTGCCATTGTATCCTCCTGTTTTCAAAACACACAGATTCATCATTACCATTCCTCTGCAGTCAGCGTGCATTCATGTGCACAGATTCAAACTAATTCACGCATATTGAATCCACCTGCTGCTGTGTGAAAACCCCAAATGTCCAGAAAGTGTCTTTGCCTTGTTTTCCCAGTTTCAAGTCCAAGCCTGTCTGATAAAGCGGCCTGCTTCATCCAGCAGGCCGACATTCGAAAGTCTGAGTCAGGCACAAAGATGACAGAAATATGCAAAAGGTGAAGGAAGGAGCAAACGTTTTTCACATGTCAAGAATGAGTCATCTCCACACACTGCCTTGTCACAGAAACCCATTTGAAGCTATCCATTTCAGCACTCTTTACACATACATCTAAATAAAACATTAGTATAAGAAAGTCTGTTGAAAAATGGATGCACCACGTGCTTCTACGGAATGCCCACTGAGTTTGATTTGCAATTTGGCCCGTGTATTTTGACTAAGCCCAGAGTGTTGTGAGATTAAAGCTTCAATTATAATGCAGTCAGGGGTTGATGAACTGGTAGAGCACTTGCAGGACAAGAGCACAGGTTCACCATATTTCAAACTTTGTTTTTTGCAAGGCCAGTTCAACCAAATCACAACAAAACAGATTGTTCAGTTGACTAAGATGCTTTGCAAGGTTTTATTTTATAACTAACTGAAGTGAAAAAGAAACCATGTCAGCTACTTTATATAAACGCGTGTTTTCATAATAACCTGATCATCAGTTTAATATAGTAAATGACCACTGGGGTAAATTTTCCGTGGGTCCACTCACTGTTTAACAGTTAAACTATGAAGTGCTATCTGTGGCTAAGATCACGTTAGCCTGTCCTACAGCAGTGTAGTTTGAGGGAATTAGCTGCTGTGCTGACAGGCCAAGGCTTTCTGTAAACTTATGTGAGCCGCTTTCTCAGAAAAAGAAATCCAGCATTTTCACAAACTTTGATTAAACAGATCCAATTAACTGGTTAGTCCTTCTTTCTGGCGCACCACTCTGTCTATTAAGTGGCCTTGTGCACTTGACAGAAAATTAAATTTCAATAGATTTTGATTAAATTGTCTTTTCAATTACACCCAACAGCCAGTGATAGTGAGCAAATGCAAACCAGGAAAACACAGAGCTAACAGTGTGTCGTTTTGTGCTACACCTTTAGATTGCGAGGTGCAATCAATCCTGCCAGCAAGATTTTTAACTTTTTTTTGTTTCAAAGTAAAATTACCTTTAGAGAATCCAATGTAAACCTATCGATCAAACCTGAAATTGCTGCGTGTGTAGAAAAGTAGCAGAATGTGCCTCGTGTCATTATTCAGCTGTATGTGGACAGGATTCATCACTACAGCATGAGATGAGAAGAAAATTGGGATCTTCCTGCGGTGTTCCTGTCCTCATGAACACTGTGTCCCTGGGATACCCCATTTGTGTGCAGATCTTGTCTGCAGGAACGAGGACAAACAGCGGGGTCAACTGAGCTGGGGTGTAAAGCAGAGTCCACACACTGTCCAGGCTTGTCGTCGCTACACAGCATTGACGCATGAACGCACACAGGGAAGAAGTAAGCAAATGTTCAAGGAAAAGCCTTGGTCAGAAATGCCTGAAAAGTCTTCCAAAAATGTCAAGAATTTTGGCAAACCGTTCTCAGTATAAAAGTGAACTTTTAGCCTCAGTCATGCTGTTGGATAAAAAAAACATCTCATTACAAGGTCCACGGACTTTTCCCAGAGCTTTCCACAGAATCTCTTAACCTTCATCAGCAGTCGGAGTTTGCTCGGTCGTCATCCAGAATGGAGGTCTGATCACATGATCAGGAAGCTGACTCAGGTCATGTCATTGCAACAGAGTCATCTCCATGACAACAGAGCAAACTGTCTGAAAAAACACATAACGTATCCGGGAAAAACTGGAACATGGGCCATATGTTGAAGTGATCTTAAACTGCTCACAAAAAATGTAAGCAAAAGAAACTGCTTTGATTCTATCCTATAGTTCACCAAACAATACCACCGTCCTACCTTGGGCTCCATGGAGATGAAATTATGGCGACCACGGCTGGACAAGGTTGACCTCTTGATAGTCCGACTATGGAAGAAGTGATAATGGTCTTTGAGATCTCCAATCTGAAAACACACACACAATCATAGATTTTATTTTCATTATGTAACTTTTTTTAACAATGCCCTAAAAAGCGCAGCTGCTCCAGCATTAATATTCTTGCAGATGTGTTTGCTTTGCACAGCGTTTCAAGGTACTTGACAGGTAGATTGTTCGAAGAATCATGTAAAATTTGCCAAAGTTTTTCTGTGGATTTTTGCCGTCTCTGGCTCTTCCTGTAATCCCAAGCTGAGTCTATGTGAGATCAGAGCTCTGTGGGGTTTGTACCAACTACTGCAGTACTCTTAGTCTCTCTTGTTGCTTAAGATAGATCTTTGTTATTCTTTATGACTTTAGGGCTGTGTGTTGGTTGTCGTACTGCAGACTGAATTTGGGACCGATCAGGTGCTTCCATGATGTTGTTGTGTAATGGATAAGAATCGAAACATCCACTTTTTCAGGTTGTACAAGTCCTGTAGTGAGTGAAAACCAACATAACTAAAGAGGATAAGTATATTAAAACACAGAATTATTTCAAAAAAATGAACCTGTTATAATTTTGCTTAAATGAAAAGCTTATAGAAATAGAGAAAAGGCACAAAACACAGACTAAGTTAGATAAATGTACAATAATTTGAGTGACAGCGAGAGGAGGAGGACAGAGGAACCACAGGCAAACAATGACAGACAGAAGGCAAGCTGCTGGACGGTGATTAGTTTTAATAATTGATAAAGACCATACAATCCCTCAGATGATCAAACTGTCATGGCTGCCAAGGGTCCTGTGATGCGTCACTGATCCATGGCTGAGATCCACCACACAGATCTCATTAGATCAGCTTTCAGCTCATGTATGCGCACACACAATTCCCCAACTTACTCACCAAAAAACTGAGAAACAAATTGTTCTGATAAAATCACATTCGCTACTACTGTCCTAGCTTCAGTGCAGGCTGTGCAAAATCTCTCTGATGTTTGTTTTCTCCCCCATTTTTTGCTCATCTACAAATGTGGCTTGAGATGTTACCGCAGTTATGAAAGCATCACATGGTGGTGCAGTCAACGGGAATTTGTGTATCACAACCTCTGAATAACCTTTGCTTACTGGGAATTATGTTGAAAACAAATTCTGGCGTATAACCACTTGCACAACAGCGTTTCACTGACATCTTGCTTAACAAACTTTCAGTGGATGCAAATAAATTTCTCTGTCATCTGATGCAGAATGCTACCAGGACCTGCCAAAAGGTGAAAAGACTTTTTTTTCCCCACAGAAAGCTGGCTCAGACTACCAAACTACAGGTTGAGATTTTGCCTGAAAAAATGTGGTCAAGATGAGCGCTTTTCATGCAGGACTAAGACGGGCATGACACAAGATGAGATCACACAAACATTTCAAAATTGTACCTTAGCAAAGAAAAACATCTCAGGTTTCAACAGGATTGTGAATGCAATTGCAAAATATCTGTTTTCTAACTTGTGCTGCAGCCTTATGGCAGCTACGTGGCATCAAGGACAATACTGCTAAAATATTTATTTCATTTATGCGCATTTGCATGCAAATGTGGACAGATGGAAGTAAACTGATGAGACTTTTGCTGCTGTTGTGTTCTACAACCTTCATGCACCTTTCAGAACAATCTGCACCATCTTTCACCCACCTAACCCCACTATGCCTTACACCGACTGGGCAAGAATGAGAATTAAAATCGGCAACCGTGTCCAAAGACTAATCAATAAACCAAAAAGTGTGAGAATAAAATACTGATTGCTTTCAGAGCAGGTGAATTAGCAGTCTGGATAAAAATGATCAGTACGAGTGAAGCATTAGTGGAAAAACAGCTACATGTTCCTGTAGATGCTGCGTTTTGGTAAATGTCCCAAACCAAAGCGTTGTTGGAATGATGCCTTTGACACATTAGTACAAACTGTACAAATAAGCTCATAAACTTTTATTGATGCCACCAGCTCCTGTCCACGTCTGGCTTCTGATTATGACTCTCCCTCACAGGAGCTCCAAGTCCTCTCCCATCTCTTCAAAACACCAATTTGAACAGATATCCACGTCTGGGGCCTTGTCAGCTGATTTAGACTCAATTTGGGCCAGTGTCTTAGTCTGGGAAGGGGACTCCATGGTTAAGAGGATTACCCAGAATTCCCCAACGAGGTGCTCTCTCACTCCATGCCAACTCTTTTCATCCATCCGTCCATCTATCGTCCCTTCTTTCACTCCCTCCTTCCTCCATCTCCCAGTGTGTGGTTATCTTTGTCTGTTCTCCCCTTTCCAACCCTGTCAAGAAGACTATATTGTCCCTCTGCCACATTTTTTTCTACCCATCCCCCTTTTTCTCTTTTTAAATGCTTTGCTTCCCTTCACAAATTTCTCATCCTTCTCTCATTTAGCAGTCAGATCCCAAAATCACGTATCACAAACATTCCAATCTTTAATAGCCGGAGTAAGTTTAATTAATGTTAAAAACACTTGTATCTAGAGCATCATCAAACTGCCTTCTGTCATCTCACTTCATTAAGTTTATTTCATTCTCCGTATACATCAGCGGCACATTGACATGAGAGGGAGGAGGGCTGACGGCGGGATGTCAGAGTTCACATTAGGCAACCGGAGTGTGCTGTTATCGCTCCCATGGGAGCGGCTTTCGGCTGACCCCAAAACCAGGAAGTGAAGTAAAACTCTTGTCTACGAGGTGTCAAAGTCCAATGAACGCTCCATATTGAGATGGAAATTAGGGCGAATGGTGGGGGTTGGGGGCGACAGTGCACTCCACAGGGGAATTCCTATGGGGGGGTGGTATGGAAAGAGGGGGGGGGCTCCACACATTAGTTCCTGTCAAAGAGAGGGGATAAACGAGGCCATTAAGGCCTGCTCTCTGGGGAGTATAGTGGGTGGGCAGGCTGGATAAGGTGGAGAGGGAGGGGAGGGGGGTTCAATAGCTGTTGACTAGGCTACCCCACAACAACCTGTCAGAATGCCCCCCTCTGTTCCATGCTGTCTTCATGTCGAATGCTGGCAAGTGCAGGCTTGAACTGCCCACGTATTTCGGTAGTATTTGAGCATGTGTGGGGTCCGTGTTTGTGAGGCGTATTTCTAATGTGCACAAAGAGCACATGACTACTCTGTCAAAACACATTTCCAAGTGGCCACAGAAACCCCTCCTCCTTCACATGTGCACAGTATTGTTCAATAATAAAATGACATGATATGCAGAGAGACAGACAAACCTTACACCCCTCACTGTGGTTGTGAATGCACTTTAACAGATGTGGTTAGGATTTATTTTAGACCACACTAAGCAGTGACAAGCTGCTGTTGGAAGAAGTGTCAGATCCAATGAATATTTCAGGGCCTTGGACTGTGGAGGCATGTATATGCCTGCTGGATTAACTTTAAAAGCCTGGCTCAGTGTTTGTTTTAATGACATTCATTTTAACATTTGTCAATTAGCAGTGCTTTATTCCAAATAAACAAAAGGAAAACATTCAACCAAATAAGTTGCTGATAATAAAATGTATGGAAGCATTTACTAAAGAATTCATCTTAAGTCTGTTAGCAGCTGGCCCAGGAACAACCCTGAGCAACACTGAAATCCCTATTTTTCTCCATATAATGTTCTATATACACACTGCCATGTTTTCCAGTTATAAGGCAAAGCTGCTGTGCAAACCAGGATGTGTGATGGCATGTTTTAGAGTCAAATCCACATTCATTATCAAATAATGTTAGGAAAGAATCTGCTTCACTGATGATCTTTAAAAGTCACTTCCAGGACCATAAACCAAACAGCCCTGACTGTCTCACTGGTGTGTCAGAACCACAGAGTACAGCAGCTGATGGTGAGCAAACAGATCTGTGGAAACACAGCGAGGAGGCACCTGTTGTGCCATCCTGCTCTTATTCTTCTTTCTTTGTTCCCTGCAGCTTCTGTCTGAGAGTCAGAGAGCTGCAGGAAGAGTTGAGACAGGGCTCAGGTTTGGACTTCAGACCTTTCGTGTCGTTTGCGGACTGCTTGAAGGGATAACAAACCGCAACGGTGTGTCCTACTGTTAAGAGTTGGCAAAAACAAGAAAACACATACATAAGAGACTACTTTGAGCCGGAGCAATAAGCCACCTACCTGTCCCATGTTCCTATAGCCATATTTTTCCGCTATCCACTCGGCCACCTCGGGTCCCCCGGCTATCCTGACTGCCCAGTGGTTGGTGTAAATCCGAGCTTTGCACGGCGGAGACGCAAAGCCGAGACTGAGCGCCAGGACGCATAGCAAGCTTCTTCTCCAAGCGGCGTTGTGGACCATCTTCCCCCTTACTTTTAACCAGACTCTTCTCCTCCTCCTCCTCAGCCGACCAGGCAAACAACCAAACTTCTCTTCTCGCCGAGCAAGACTCTCATAGAAACACAAATATCCGGGCAAAAGCAGTGAGAGAGAGAAAGAGAGGGAGAGAAGGGGGAAGGAATGGAGCCCCGAAGAGGAAAAAATACACCTTATCTTCAAACCTCTGCTTTCCACATGGGAGAGTTGGAAGTTTGCGTTTCGTGTGCCCTCTCTCTCTCTGTTCCTCTCTCTCTCTCGCTTCTTTTTTTTCCACGGAGAACGAGGAGGAAGTGTGCGTGTCTGTGCGCCGTGCGTCTTTGCGCGTGAGTTAGTGGACGTGTGCGTACGCGCGGAGCTCCTCAAAGCTGATTTCTCTTCTCCGCGAACAACTCGGATGTTGGTCGTTCAGCTCATCGGGCTTTCATGTGGCGAAATGGCTACAGCGCCTCCCCACAAATAACTAGCTGACACTCTGGAGAGTAGAAACAACTAAAGCCGCGGGGTTTCCCTGCCGAGCTCCGCTGGGTCTTAAAGACACTCAGCTTGGATCCTCTGCTGACAGCCCGTCCGGCAGACTCAGCTCAGGGAGGGGGTCCAGCTGGGGGCCAGAGGGCCGCTTGGGGGCCCGGATACAAGGGCTTCCTCCAGGAGGGGAAAATTCACAATCAAAGCTGGCTGGAAGTTGTACTTTATATTTGAAACACTTTTTATTTTGTCATAACTCCCAGCTGAATTTGGAAAATGCAGCGTGACCCCAACAATGTGTATCTGCAGTTAGATAGAATAGAAGAGATAAACTTGATTGTCTGCCCCAAACGGTGACAGAGATGCAACACATATCCAAACTCACTCAGGACAGAAGCTCACAACGTACAGACATCTAAAAGAAATGTTACAAAGACAGAGCAGCCGATAAAAACATATATGTACTGCTTAGTGTCTTATTTTAGTTTGCTCAGGGTGGTTGTTGCAGTGGGAATAAAGGGTCTTTGATAGATGTTTTTGTGGGTCAGTGGGGCTTTGTGACATCTGCCCGATGGAAGTAACTGGAAGGAGTGTTGCCATGTTCAGGTCTGTTTTCAGAAAGGATAAAAGTGACTCAAAAGTGAGAGTTCTCTTTTTTCTTTCTTAACACTGACAAAGATTTGTGTAAAAGCAGCAAAATCTGCAGAAAAACACAGCTTATCAAACATGCCACACGTGTAAGCAGTGGTGGAAAGTAGCTAAACACATTTACTCAAGTATCCTGTTTAAGTACACTTTTGAAGTACTTCAAGTATTTCAGTTTTATACTGATTTACACCTGCACTCCACTACATTTCACATCTCAATAATATATCTCAGAGAGGAAATATTGCACTTTCTACTACACCACATTCACTTTTAAGCTAATGAATTTTACACAGTGGATAATATTTCACGTTTTTTAAAACAGAACACGTTAACGATTAAAATCAGTGCCTTCTCACCTCTTTGGCTTCTGGCGTCTTACAAAAAGTTCAGCTCATATTTCAGATGGCTACTGATTTTCCTTCTAAACTAAGACATGTTCAAATGATCCAATATTTCACCAACAAATCAAACATTCCAGAAAATGTCCACAAACTGAAAGCAGATTTGTGTGTCAGAACTTTGTTTTTTTTCTTTCCTCCCTCAGTAATCATCTGACAACACCTCAGGTTTATCTGGTATCTTTAATATAAAAATGTATATACCGGTAATGTAATTTAAACCTGCTCCACCAGCAGCAGCTGCAGCAGTAACATGCTGCTGACACACTGATGCTTCACTATTAATGCTCTAATGGTGTCATATACAATATTACATCATTCAGAGGAATCAAAGCAAGAGCTTTATTTTAACCCTCCTGCTGTCTTCATTTACGGGCACCAAAAAGTATTGTTTCCTTGTCTGAAAAAAATTTTAAAAATTCAGCAAAAAATTCCCAAATTTCTGAAAATTTGCCAAGCCTTCAGGAAGAAAATTCCAATAATTCCTTAAAAGTTTCCCTTTAAAGTTTTGTTTCAAAAAAATCCCCCAATTTGGCAAGAAAATTCTTGTAAATGTTTTCAAAAAATGAGTAAAAATCTTCCAAAAACATCCTAAGAATATCTAAAGTAATTACATATTTATCAGTAAAACTTTCAATGTTTTCTTTAAGAACATTCTCAAAAAAATCAACCAAAATCCTGTGAAATTCGCTGGATTTTGGATGATTTTTATCTGAATGTTCTTCAGAAACATTTTTAATATTTCTTTTTTCCATCAAAAAATGTTCAAAGATTTCCCAAAAATGTTGAAAATGTGCAAAAGAAGTTTCAGGGTGAAAATATTTTCAGTCCACCGGTTAACAAGTGGATTTATTACATTTGGGATACTGCGCCACCTTCCTACATCTTGAAATCTGCTGTTGAATGCGAGCTTTGTCAGTCTCCTGGGCAATATTGACACGGACATACCAATGTAAAGTTGAGTAAACTATGACCTCCACCTTAGTCATCATCCAATGGAAAACGGCCACAGACGTAAATAAAATATATAGATTATATATCCGGGGAAAGGCTGTGAAAACACCCAACGTCATTTCAGTTTTATGAGTTTGATGATTCTTTTCATCGTGATCTATAGTTTACTGTGTTTCTAAGATTTCATCTGGATAAAGTGGGTAAATTAGATTCGGTGGTTTCTCTCTCTGTCAAATCTTTGGATATGAGCTAAACTCAGGTGTGTTTATCACTGTGATACTGTCAAAAATAACTTGATTGTCTGTCTGGGTTCTGTGCCATCCACTGCTAAGTAGGTCTTCTGCACTTCACATTGGCTTTTCTGCATATTTCCCCTCAATCAGTGAAGCTCTAGATGTCGTGCCCCCCATCGCAGCATAGGTCACAGCTGACTACACTGTCATTATGGAATGTGCCCGATATTATCCGCAGTTGAGCCTTTCATTCAATTCCTTTGTTGATTGATGGGTTTTTGTTTCGTAGCAATTTCCTGGGGATGTCTCCGTGCACAGCGAAAACTCTGTTCTGCATGGGACACAAGTGAAAATCAGCATAATTGCACTAATTGCAGACAATTTCTTGCTGAATGGACCCCGCTGTCACTTCTCAAAACAAGCAAGGGGGACAAGAGCATCTCATGGTCCCCCAGATGGAGATGAAAGGGAGTAAAGGTGGGAAAAAAAACATCCAGAGATCGTTCTCCATTCAGCTGGATGGAAGGGTTGGTAATTTAAAGACAGAAAAAAAGTAAAGGAGACAAATGAAACAGCAGAAATTGATTTGAGTATCAAATCAAGTACGCAGGTCACGAGGCCGCCCTGAGAACCAGGGCCCCCGATTTCCATTCAGGTCTTAAATGTCGCGATATCCTATGTGACAGCCTCACAGCTCCCAGAGTCGCTCCCAGGGAGCGAACCGAGTGAACCCCAACAAAATGTCTTTGTCAACATCTGAGAGCCGAGCGGTCACGAGTGTCAACAAACACTCTGAGGGACATTCCTGTGTGCATTCCTGTGCCTCTTCAATGAAATAACAGGGGGAATCGTGTGTTTAGACCAAACACAACTTGGGAAAAACTCCATACAACCTCCGTGATACATCACAATAGAAGGCCCCAACAGGAAACTGTGGCCAACCAGCTTTCTTCACCGAGGACCAGGCTAATTTGTTTATTTGGGATCAAGATCAGCACTTCTAGAGAGGAACCTCCCACATGATTTTCTCGTCCCATTAAGGCAGGCATGCTATCAGAAACATGGGCTCTGCTTTAAGTGTCTCTTGCCACTATGCATCTACCATTGCGTCTCAGCACCTCCATGTTTCCTTGGATTCCCTTTCCTCTGCAGATGTTTTGCCTCTTTTTTTGTCTGTGTCTTCGTTTAATGACAATTCTGGGCCCATTATTTCCTTTGGAGATCTTCTAACTCTTATTTTTCTCCTTGATGTACCTTTTTGTTCCTTCAGGTTCCTTTATCTAGAGCCCACCATATCTGTATCTCTCTCTGGGTGGGCTTACAAGGAGTTTAGGATTGGCCTTTCAACTTCACTTTGACCCTTGACCTTGTTGCTGTAGGCTCCTGCACTTAGGACACAATAGCACCTGCCATTCACCGACTTTCTATCCTCTCCGCTCTGCATCCCATCCTCCCATAACCATCCTTCTCTTCTGCTCTTCACCCACTCCTTTGTCAGCCACATTCCTGGCTTATATAGGCTCTTCTAGGGGGTTCACACACTCTCAACATTCAGTGGAGACAAATGAGCGGAAAACGGAGACGGAGAAAGCGCCGTAGACAAAATAAACTTCTGAATCCATGAGTACTGTCAATTCCAGTTTGCCTGGCTCACAACTGAAGTGTTTTATCAATTAAAACACACAGAATGACACAAATAATGTGAGAGCGGTGTTTGTCAGGCACCAAGTTTAGGTGTTCTCACAGAGTCGACACATCACTGGTTTGCAGTTTCATTTTTATTTTATTTTTTTTTAATTGCCAGAAGCAACTAGATTTATTTAGACCTCTTGTGTCCCAAGTGGAAGATGTAATTTATGTATTTCTCTGATTAGTGCCCACCTGTCTAAAAGGTACATCTGTTTGGTATAGAGCCAGTGAAAAACACCATTAGCTACAGTTATATACTGCCACCTGGTGGTGACTGATCAGATTACACACGAAAGATGAACGCTGCTTGCGACATGTGTGCCCATTTACACTTCTATGGAAGAATTGCTTATGTTTTTGAGCACATTGTCCGAGTTAAACTGTGTCCTTTGAGTTGTATTATTTCCCTTATTATACCATGATTAGCTAACCACAAGACTAACAGATCTTTTAGAATTTCACACACTTTGGATAGAAATCAAATATTATTGCACAAAAAAGTGTAAATGTCTGATATTGTTGGGAAAACTTGGGTGTTCTCAGTCATAAAATCAAATGAGTGACCTCCATCCTCTCTGCATCATCATTTTCTCATTAGAAAGTTGTATATTCCAATTTAAAATCTAATTTTCTCCACAGTGATTGATCAATTTTGGAGATGTCTGGTTTTTAGACCTTGCACTCGCCCTCTACTTCTACTCCCACCCTCCAAGACTGCTTCTTTCAAAATGGGGCCACAACATCCAAAACAAAGGGTGACATCATGGTTTCACTTCAAAAACATGTCATTGTCTTTACTCGTTCATTCACCCTTGTTCTGCATGACTGTATACTTTACTTCTCTGAAATCATTTGATGGCATTGTAGGAATTACTGTCTGCACAATTAAAACAACAGGTCATGCTGTCATCAAGCAATGAGCAAATTGATTCCTGTAATATTTAATCTGCATTACATTGCTTCTGTAGTACGTTTTGATTAATAGCATCACAGAATATGTATTTCATGGGAGAACGTGTCCAGTGACGGATTCGCTGTAATCAGAGCCACCTGTGTTCTGCTCAAGCTGGGCCACCATATGGCCAACTGGCTTTCAGGACTATTGCAGAAAACAGTTATGCCAACCAGGTTGCAGAGAATGTTCATTTCTTTTTCTGGGAACTACTTGGTTTTTGAAAGTAGACTGATTGATTATACACAACTTCTAAAATTTATAGCAGAACCTCACACGAGTTCACCATTTCAGAGAAAATAGTTTTTTCCCTGGAATGTCAAGGAAAAGCAAAGAGACTTGAGTTGAGGCTAACGGGTTGACTAGCACTTCTGCATAGAATACAGATTTTTTTTAAAATGCAGTTTTTAAAACAGGATTGTTATCATTTGCACATTTCAATTAGTTTTCACTACCTATCAAGTAATGTTTGATGCACTCGGGTGAATTTCTGCAGTTTACATTTCCGTTTCTTTTACAGCACTTTGGCTGTGATGTTTTTGTTGATCTCTTAAAACATTTTGCTCTGCACCACAAGTAGACACCAATTTGGCAATATAACAGTCTAGATCTACATGTAGGCAACATGCAATAAGACTGACGCTGTCAAGGCAACTAGACCTCTCAATATTCATCCTTTAAGATGTTTTCAGTACTCTGCCAACAGCAAATGTAACACAATTACTTTATCATGAAAGTTAGACTATTTTGTTGGTTTGTAAATTGCTACAGAAAGAGCTGAAAATTTGGTTTGAGGACTTTTTTTGTTAAAGGTTAAAAAAAAAAAAGCCTTTAATTGAAATGATGCCACCATAAAATGACATATGTATTGTCATATCAGATGGGCAATTACCAAAATAACTCTGGCTAAGGCAGCTATAAATGAAAAGCATCCAGTAACTTGCATTCTTTTTGCTTTAACTGGACAAACTGTAACATCTGCCGCCTGTGACACTTCTCCAGAAAGCTCTGAACGTCTGAACGTTCAAGGCAGCATCAAAGAAACATCGTGAGTAAAGTGGCACACATGGACACAAAACTGAAAGAGACTCGAGACAAGTCAGAGCTCCAACTGCTCAGAACTTTATTTCAAGAGAAATGAGGGTTAAAATTAAATTAAAATATAAAATTTAGATGGGCAGGTCTGGTGTTGACACAGGGAGAGTAGGCAGCCCTCCAGGAGAGGGAAGAAAGGCAGAAGGGGAAAGACAGGAAGCTACAAAATGAAGTTTAGAGGGATGAGCCTGGCCATTCAGGAAGTCATGTATAAAAAGAAAAAAATGAAGAGACAGATGCAGTTAGTTATTATAAACCCCACCCCCATCTGAAGTGTCCTCATATGCAATCAGTGCTATAGCTCTCTCCTTTTCCTTTTTCTGGTTTCTTCCAGGAAGTTTTTGATCATTTATCCTCTTCACTTGCTCTCTCGCCAACATCAGTATCTCATTCTGTCTAATGTAACATCTTTTCCTGCAGTTTTGAAAAAAGTAAACAAAGTCCTTCAAAAATAAAATGCAGCAACCACATTTCATGTTCTATTACATATACAGTATATATATATTTATATATAAATACATACATAAATATCTTACATGTACAACCAATTTTGAAAAGGGGGGGAAGAGAGAACCCAAAAGACTTATGAGGACTTGTGGAGGTGGGGGGAGCAGGGCAAGGTGGCCCAAGGTTGCTCATTGTGAGGGTAGTGTGTCTTTCTGTTGGCCTTTTTGTTTCAGCTTAACACACGCGCACACACACACACAGCCTTTTGGGGGAGAAGGAAATGGGAAGCATTCCTCAGTTTGCCCAGTATGGGGAGCTGCCGTAGCTGGACTTGCTGCCTTGGGTTTTCTGCTGCATGCCGCTGGACTGACTGCGCTGTCCGGGACCACCCTGCCAAAAAGTTGGAAACCAATTGATCGATTTGTTTGAGGCCAAGATACAACTTAAGGGATTTAGTCAATTTCCCAATTAAGCTTATTTGCCCTTTTCAGCCGTGAAACTTTGAGGGACACAATCTCACAAGCACATCACTACACACAGAGCCACTTTTGGTCTCTGTGGTGTAGTGAATTCTGAAAAATATCTATTAAAGTAGTACTTTCTGATGGCTAAAGAATATTCAGGGTGCACCGTTTACTGTTGACTGATACTGCAGAGGTCAAACTAAATCCCCCAAACTGCTGTTACAATATTGATTCAGATGCAAACAAATGCAAGGAGTTTGTTGCTGTCACTTAATTATTGAGCAGGAATAGAAATTTTCTTTACCGTTCTAACTTAATTACACTCAAGGGGAAAAGAGCCATAAAAGTAGAGGAAAAATGGAAAATGTTTGTTACAGTTAATATATTAAATTTTTTTAAAAGAATTCTCAGGAAGTTGAAATGCAAACAAACAATGCACCACAGAACACCTAGGATCAAATGCTTCTGGACCTCTTTGATGAAACAAACAAACAAAAACATCCTATATAATTATCAAATATTACAAATCAGTAAATTAGTGCACAACAATCATCTGACTTATGACCAAAGTCAGCTAAAAACATCATTCATTGAGGTTACAACTATTCAGGAAAAGGGAGTCACTAATAAAATGTACAAAATCCAAGATAAAAACCCTAATATTCATATTGGCTATTCATATTGGCTGAATGAGAGTATGCATAACTTCAGTTTTACCTGACCATCCTGCGTGAGATGATGGTGCAGCAGCTGGGAGTGGGGCTGTTGGTGTGGAGGCAGGATGTGCAGGAAGGGAGCGGGGGCATAGCCAGGTGCACCCCCAGGGTTCAGGGGCCCTGCTCCCCCAGAGCTGAAGGCAGGCTGAAGGGAGGCGGTGTCCCCGTGTGGAAGCCCTGCTTGTCAAATGACTGAGGAGAGCCAACAAAAAACACAAGAGATTAGAATTAGTACATGCATCTACAGCAGAATTCCAGATGCACATTTCAACTAGCATTCCGTTAAAATCTCTTAAATTTCTGTCAAACATTTGTCTTTACTCAAGCTGAATTTAAACTGTAAGATGATGTGGGTGCCGTTATGTCTACTGTTTCTAGTTTCAAATAATTCACTCAAGTACAAATGATGCAATATTCAAGGGTCAGCACAGACCCCTGTTGTGGACAAGCAGCCAAAAATGTACATGTACGTGAACCGTCTGTACTGTAAACACTCCTACCATTAACAAGTGGTGCTTAAAACAATTTGTTTGAGGGGGACATTCTCGGTCATCTATACCTTTATAATTCATAATTAAAACTGTTGTAATTTAAATAATCATTGCCGGACTTTTGAGATGCTTTGATTTGTACGTGATTTCCATCAATGGTGGACAAACACTACAGGAAGACCTGATGTCTCCAGAAATCAATTTTTCCATCAAAACATATCAGAAAAAAATCACATTGACAGAAGGAACTGCTATATCCCTGTGTGTTTTTCTGTGTTACACATAAGGGGTAACACGACTGTTGCAAAGCAGTCCAATGTGTATTCATAGTACAAACACAATCGTGTGCATGTCGGCTTTCAAACGCTACCTTGGCCTATGCACACTGATATAGAAAGCATGAATTGGCCAAAAGACTGCAATAATCTAGCAAAGAGAAGTTTTAAGCCTTGGTCTCACCACAGGCATGCAATAGCAGACAAGTCACACACACCTGTGTTTTGCTGTAGATTGAACCTCCCATGTCAGGTACTCCTCCACTGGTTCCTGATCCTGATAGTCCTGGTGCTGAGGGGATGAAGAATGAAGAAAGGGAGAAGGAAAGAGATGAAGAAAAAAAATTAAGAAGGAAGCAAAGAAAGTAAAACAGGGAAAAGGGACAATAGGACAGGAAAAATTAAGGGTTAACGGCCAAGAAGAACTATGTCAATTCACTGCAATGAGCAAATATTCAACACTGAATGTCCATTTCCAGTGTTAGTAGGACAGGGGCCAGCCAGTAGGAAGAAGCATATTAGGTGCGGAGGCGCAGAGAAATGCATCTCACTTTTCTCCACCCTTTGGCATGTACCCAAATATGTGCAATCACACACATGCATATACACACCTTTCTCCAGAAAACTCTTGACTGTAGAATCATCTGCAATTGTGAGTAAACCCATTTTTCCCCACTGGAAAACGCCCACTGACTGTGTGTGTTGCTGGAGTGTGCACGTGTAGTGTGTGTACCTTTCCCTGGGCCGCTGCCCGCTGACTTGGCCTGAGACTGGGCAGAGCCTCCGTACCCTGCCTTATTGTATTCCCCACCGTGGGCTTGAGACAGGTCATCAAAGGCTGAAGGAGGAGGAGGAGCACAGAAGAGGAGAGGAGGCAGAGCGAGCAGAGGAGAGGGAGGGGGCAGGAAGAGAAAGGAGATGGGGAGCAGATTTGGCGAAGAAAAGAAAACGAAGAGGAAAGAGGACGGGAAAAAGAAGAGAGAAGTGGGACGGGGGAGAGAGAGGCAGTAAGGTAACCTGACTAAAATGGCAGCTGTGTCTATACTGAGCCGTGTCCAACTTCAGCAGGGGGTTTGAGCTAGGCATGCAGCACAAGCAAAAAAAAAAAAAACAAAAAAAAACACACAGACCCAACTCCACACGCACATGCAGCATTTTGTATACATGTATTAAGGCCTGGCAGTTGAGGTCTCTTTTCTGACCGTCTTCACACCTAGTTTCAGCCAAACCCTATATAAGGTCTGCCTGACAATCCCTGCATTTGAAATATGGCTGTATTCCAATATTATCTACTTTTGTGCACCAAAATAAAAATCTAAGTAAATGGTCAACCTCACCTCCCACAATCTCTAGACCAACTCTTAAAGTTGATCAAATAATCATCTAAACTGCAATTTGTGGATAGTTCTGACAGACTGTGGTACAGTGACAGTTTGTCATTAATAGTTAAACATAAGCCTGTGCTGTCAGTTAAACTGAATTTGCACAGACTCAAGTCAGTGAAATCAATCCAATGGCTAAATTGAAATTGCTAAAAAAATAATACATTTACAATCTGAAGGAAATGTCCTGTGTTAATTGTCTGAAAACAGTCAGACCAATCCATGTTGTTTTGACCTGGTCTTACCTGTGCCATACGCATGCTGTCCATAACTTGGTTGATGCTGTTGGTGGTACTGATTGGAGGGGTTTGCCAGACCCATTGCAGGCTGCTTGGCTGAAGCAGGAGGCACAAAGACAGTGGGGCCATACTGGAAAGCCGAGGGAACCCCAGGCACTCCAGCATAATATGGCAGACCTGCAAGATGGTGAGAAAAATATGAAGTGCAATAAAAGACGTAAAAAAACACCAAACTGAACAATTAAGGAAAACAATGCATCAAATAAACAAAATGAAATACGGCCTCTTTAATTCTTATTTCATCGTGGGAACACAACAGTTCATCACCGACCCACATTTTCCCTAAAAGACGCATCTTAGACACACACAAGGCGATTTGTATGAAATGAAGTAACTGCATGACTAGAGGACAGACACTGAGGAGAATATCTCTGTATGATTTTAAACATTAACTGCATTTACAGTACTGGGATATTTACTCAAAATCAACACTGTTGGACCCAAATCAGAGAGGAGCATTACACTGCTGTGAACTGCCAAGGGGCTGTCAGTCGTCACTGTTTAAGCAACAATACTGAGAACAATATTTAACACAGCCTAAATAAACTAACTGATGTTATACGCACATTATTAGTCAATGCAATTTCATTATACCTGGTACAATGACAATGAAACTGATTCTGATGTAAGAAAATCTTGGTTCACTCTTGTGAATAGCATAAATGTTTGTAGAGTTCCAGTTTCCTAAATGACACCTTGGGCTTTACTGGCAGTTTTTGCTTCAAGTTTATACATTTTTGAATAACAGGGGAGACTGTAACTGAAGCAGGAATCTGCATTAGGTGCAAATCTAAAATGTATTGATGAGCAAGATGAAAATTATACTACATTTAATGTGATTTTGTTTTTCCCTACCAGTGTATCCATAGCCAGGGGGCAGAGGAGGGTTGAGGAAAGCCTGGTTCTGTGTCTGCTGACCCTGGCTCTGACCCTGCGCTTGTCCTTGCGTCCCTGCCTGCGGCGTCTGCTGAGGCTGTGACTGCACCCCGGCTGTAGACAGGCTGGTTGGGGGAGCTGGAGAAGAAGAGTCATTCCTGCCAAACTTTGTTGCCTCGCCTGGAAAGGAAACAATGGTAGAAAAGGAAAGAGTGAAGCTGAAAGAAATCTAATTCTTTGCCAGCTATCTGCTGAACAGCTAACATAAATTGGGAAAGACACCACCAAATGAAAGTGAAGATAGATTAAAATCACCATAATAATGTCCTACCAACCCGATAGATTCAAGTGCAAATTGACACGAGTAGTGACATGAACAGATGAGTACTTCTCTGAAACATGGAGTAACTGCATCAATTGTTCAGTGCCAACATGAGTTAATAGCCAACTTGAAACATGTAAGGTCAGTAGACCTAACAACTACAGGTCAACACAAACTTTGACTTACCAGAATATGGATTGTTAGCCAGACCATCTCTTCCAGGCATAGCAGCTGTAGCACCAGGGAATGTTACACCATAGTAGTCCTGTTAAAAAACAGAAAAAATAACCATTAATTTAAAAGGCAAGCTTAGTTCTCTCTGTTTCATTTCTTTTCAAATAAGATTCTATTTTACATCATTTCTTTGGAGATTTGCGGAAATGTGTGCAACAAAAGAGGATCAGGATTACTTTATAAACAAGAATCTAACACTTAGAGAAAGACATCTGAAAGCCAGCTGCTACCTTAAAAGTATACAACTACCAAAGTAAAAACAAAAGTGATAAACAAAAGACTCACCAAAGGAAGGCGAGACTGCAGCATTTGCAAGTCCTCATATCCATAGATCTGCTGTTGAGACAAAGACCTTGATGATTATTTAGTACCACACTGGAAACTCTATTAAACCTCACTAAAGCCTACAAACTGCATATTAGGTTTACCCTCTACCCATTTTAGCTTTTACTCTGCTTTAGTCAGTGTTTCAGTGCGTTCCATAGACGTCATGTTTGATCAGAACCTACTAAAACACAGTCATCATCAACACTGAAAAGCTCGAAAGAATAAGAAGCCAACTTGCTGCAATGGTTGTTCAATGCACCTACTTCTGGAAGAGTTCATTTATTTAAGACATATAGACTTGAGATCTTAGAAGAGTGAACATAAGTCAGTTAGGACACCCACACCCAACTATTTGTAGTGATTAATTTTCACATTTAGAAAAGGCCCTAAGGGTAATTAATGCATAAAAAGTAAATTGAATGAAAAGCACATAGTTACCGTATAAGCAGGGAGCAAGCCACCAGGGCCCATGATGTACTGATTGGCCAGGAGAGGGGGCACTCCTTGGGCCAAGTTGGGGGGAGCTTTACCTGTGAAAAAGAGAAATATTTTAAGTTGCGAAGTGAGAATTACTTGTTTGGACAGCTCAATACAGTCTTAGCTGAAAGTCAATGATATCCTGATCATATTTTCTGTGAATCATAGTGTTGAACAAAAACAAAGGTTTACATTTCAAGAATCTGCCTAAAGTGTCTTCCTGTATAATGGTGGTCATGCCCGTACCAGAGGTGGTGGTGAGCAAGGGTGCTGTGCGGCTGCCTGCAGCTGAGAGTGTGGCGTTTGTGCCATTGGGAGTTAGTCCGGGTGCTCCAGATGGGTGCAGACCATTGGTGGCTGAGCTACTGACAACTGAGGCAGCTGAAGGACTGGGATTGACCACTTGGCTGGACGATGATGAAAAGACATGGAGGCTGCTGCTGCTGCTTTCCTCATTACTTATCTAAAAGAACAGGACAAAAACAGAGAGATGCACGTTGAGAACGAGCTAGACCCTCCAGAAAAACGCGATTATGTATGCGATCGCATGAATTCCCGCATTAATCACAAAAATGCCACTGATTATGCGGGGGTCAATTATTTCCCAAAAGGCCGCATAATTCCTGCAAGAATCTCACATTTCCACGAAAATAAAGAGAAATATGCAGGTCCCCCTTGATTTCACAATTTCCGCATAAAATGAGAAAACTATAACCAATATAAATGGAGTTGTGAGTGAGTTTTTATGTGACGCTCGGCCTGACGTCATCAGTTCGCGCATTCACACAGACACTAGAAGCATGAGCCGATGCGGAGCGCGGCGCTTCGAGACGAAAAGCGAGGATGGCGAATGCTCAAAGATCACATTTACCTACGAATATTTCAGCCAGAGACTGGACAAAACAGTACCCAGATTTACTGCACGAAAGTGGGGGGAAACTTTTTTGCACTCCGTACAACATCGTTCTGGAGCACCGAAGAAAATCAACCGTGTTGCAGCACTTCTCCACGGAGTGTGCTGTTTGAGTGCGCTGTGTGGGTGGGTGTGTGTGTGAGTGAAGGAGCGCACCGGGGTGTGTATGCGTGTGTGTGTGGTTAAACCCCAATTACAATTTCTTAAATAAAAAATGAATAGGAAAGTGTTTTAACCTCAGTAAGGAATGTGTGTCCTAGTAACAGGATGTAGGAGAAGAGTCACCTTTTTTTCCCCCCCAATTCTTACATATTTCGCATCTTTTTGCATATTTTACAACTATTCGCATACTTTGCAACTTTCCGCAATTTCCCCGCATAAAATGGCATAAAACCCCCGCATATTTATTCGCATAATCAAGGATTTTAGTCTGCATTTTTCTGGAGGGTCTAACGAGCAGCTGCTTTGTCTGTCAAGGACCGATGTCGCTGACCAAAAGCTTCACAGTTTAGTGAAAAGACAGTCCTGGAAAAAAAAAAAAAAAAAAGAAAAAAAAAAGTTGGCCGCCAGAGTTACAATCTATGCATTATTGAAACGAAAACAATAGAATGACTCACCATCAGGGAGGAACTTGTTGTGAGGGATGGCCCAGATGAGTGACTACTGCTCACGTGGCTACAAAGAGAGCAAAGTCAACCTGGTGAAATCTGACGAAGTGTCAAAAACACCTCACCTCCAAAGTATGAGCACAGAGATTCAGTCAAAAATATTTCCACATTACAGAGTTAGGATATGTGCTTGTAACCATCATCATCTCCAGGCAAATGTCATGGTGAGTCTGAATCATGGCTTACCTGCTGAGTGAGGGGATGGGTGTTGAGTGGGAAGGTGTAACCGCAGGGGAAGGGATGTGGTGTCCAGAGCCACTTTCACTCGTCATGATTGGAGACTCCGTTTTCACTGTTCTAGATGATGACGTTGCTGGTTTAAAAGGAAAATGAAACCAATATCAACTCGGCACAAATGTTTCTGTGTTCATGTTGCACAATGAGGATGGGAGGAGGATTTTAACGGGCAAATCCTCATTAGCGTTTCACTTCCTACCAAATGCATTCTGCAATCAATATTCATTACTCATTTGTCATTCCTGTGCAGTTCTCTAGTACTGACAATCTTCAAAAATACTTACTGTCCTGTGTGCTCTGTGTCTTCATGCCACTGTAGCCATTCTAACAGAAAAAGAAATACTCAAATTCAGTCTTTCAGCTTTTGTCACATATTAAGCAGACACTTTCAAGACAACAGTCAGCAGTTGTCCAAAATTTTCTTGAAGAAAGCAAGAGGCTTATCCTCACCGTCAGAGGTCCACTAGCAGGTGATGGGACATCTTTGCTCTGAGAGAAGCCAAGATGAGGTGGCATGGACCTTGGGCCACTGCTCTCCACACGGCTGGCTGTGGTAGGGGTCACAGAAGAAGGTGGAGCAGCTGCACTGGGAAGACCAAGCGAGGGTGAAGGTGTGGCACTGGGTAGGCCCAAAGATGGTGAAGGGAAGCTGGGGTCTGATACAGCCGAGGGTAAGGTTGGTAAGCTGCTCATGTGCTCACTGTTCACAAGCCCAAGAGGAAGTTGGAGTTGGGGGTGGGAGGGAGAAATAAATAAATATATATATATATATATATATATAATAAGCATACTCAGATTATAAAAGTACATCCATAAGACTTTTTTTTTTTTTTTTTTTAAATAGCTGTTGCCAAACAAAAAAGGAGCAAAGTGGTTTCAGAGAGGTTATGATAAGGGCAATAAACTCAGTTGAAATTGAATAAAGTTGTGATGAAGACTGACTGAATACTCCAATATTAGGGATGTGCGCGACTAGTCGTTTAATCGTTTAACCGCCTACTCCTTTATTAAACGTTTAGTATTTTACTAGTCAGTTAAACGCTGCATTAAGCATCATGCACCTTGTTCTTCGCGCCTCTGCATCGGCTTCTGTGTAAACAGGCTGAGCAGCCAGGGACAGAATTGCTCCTCCTCCCCTCCCCTCCCCTCACACACACACGTAACAGGGGCGGTCGATCTCCGGATAACACGTTCATTTCTCCAAACCTACACCGCCTATCCGTTCACCCCCCGGTCCCGAACGGGCGCCGCCATGCAGCTCTACGCTCGGGCGTGCGCCGCACGCTCGTCCTGTCTGGGCTACCTGGTTGATCCTGCCAGTAGCATATGCTTGTCTCTTTTTTCAACCCAAGCTATCCCCCTCATCATTAGCGGTGTTTTGACCACTCCAGCTACACTCACCACGTCCCTTCCTGCCACCCCGAAGCAAAGCATCGGCTCCAGTATGTGCTACTCGTGGACTGTCATGGCGTACCAACCCGCTGCCGTTACGCACAGACGCAGCGGCACTTTCTGTCTCAGTGGACGACTGAACATCTTCATCAGAGGGTGAATATTCCTCTTCAGAATATGAGTAAGCCATTACTTGACGAAGTACTTTGTCAGCGTTGACCAGACCTCTCGGTACGGTGAGTTTTCTCACTCTAAAATGTGTCGTCTTGCGCTCTGATACGCTCCGACGGCGAGCCTCGTCTCCTCGGTTTTCAAACTCTGTAAACTCCAAAACTTTGAATGAAAACACGCCCACAACTGATGCTCAGATTGAAGTTCCAGATGCCCGCCATCTCCTGGTGTACAGTACGAGGCACACGAGGCAGTATATTTGAAGCTATGGCTTATGTTCAGCAATGTTGCTTGTCGCAATATTGCGACTTTGGCGCTTAAAAGGGTTAAATTGCAAGTTTTCCGAACCGACTAGTCGTCAATAAAATTAGCGAGTAGTCGGTTCGGAAATTAGTCGAAATTCCCATCCCTATCTAGTATATGGTTCTGAGTGAATAGCGCTTTTCCTCTATCCTCTGCTAGGCTGTTATGCATATACCAACAACATGAGATACAAGTACATAAGAACAACAAGCAGACAATGCACACACAATGTGCAGTGAAGGAGGTGGGTTCCACTTCTTAAAAGAGTAAAGGATCCCCAAGAATCACTTTTAGCTCACTGACAAACTATAGCAGGTTTCTCGCCAGTGCATTTCAGCCCGTTACGCTGTCGTAGCTGCCCGTTACGCTGTCAGTTTAAAATATTGTTATGAGAGTGTGTGGCTCCGTCATGAGAGAGGGAGAGAGAGCAGCGTGTGTGAGTGTGAGAGAGGAGGAGAGCGAGATGTCCGAGCGACCCTGAATGCAGCGCGAGCGAGAGAGACGGCATTTCGGTAGAGGAGTAGAGAAGGTGTGTAGTTGCTGGGTTGGTGGTACTGTGCGGTTCAGCCACTGTTGATAGACAATAAAGGCTGCAGTGTTCTTTGATACAGCTGGGCTCCTGTGTCTTTGCCTCTACGGCTGCTGATGAAGTGAAGGGGGTTAACCCCGGGCTTCCTGACCACGGTCGGGGGCCGAACAGGAAGGGTTAACACTGATTAGGGCCGCTGCGTTGTTATTTTGACAGATAACGCCATGTGCGTTTGTTTTTAATCGACTGAGTGCCTATCTAGGTTAATTTATGTCTCCCCACCTCAGCCGTACTTTCCTGTCGATTGACCCATTCCCGTCTATTGCACGCGTGCGGGAGGACCTGCCGTTACGCTGAAAAAAATCCTGGTGAGAACCCTGTATAGCTGCATGTTCACAACAGGAACTTTCCCTGGGGACAAATAATCTTTGGTGGAAATGCAAGTACAGTAACTGAGATCCTCTGGAGGAAAAGGGGACTAAGAAGTTCCAGAGATACAACATCTTGTTTTTAAATAGCGGCCAAATTTTCACAACAGACACCTACACTTCCCACATCAACATACCTCACAGCCCCTGGCTTGGAGAACAGGCTGCTCTGTGGTTGTTGTGTAGGAACAGACATGGCAGCTGGGGCCTGAACCGGGGTGTGTTCCCTGGACAGCTCCGTCTGTGCCATCTCTACTGTTTCACTACCAGCCTCAGACCCGAAGTCCAGAGCTCCAAACTGAACATTCAGACCAGATATATCTGCTGAGCCTGGCATTTCCACTGCTGACGATGGAATCTGAGGTAGACAAAGAGGGAATTCATAAGAACTTTGCCAAGATATCAGGGCAATTTAATTTCAACTTGTTCACGTGAAACATTTAAATACCACAACCACAGTTAAACTTATTTTCAGTGTAACACAAACACAGATCACTGGCTAGTATTCCTCCTCAGTCAAAAAAGTCCTCTGGACTGCTACTTGAATGTGTGACCATATCAGCAGGCACTGGTACCAATCATGTATGAACCTCATATACTGAGAACATAATGCATACTAATTTATTAGCTCTGTGTTTGTTGCCAACAAAGTCACGGAAGCAGAGCTTACAGTTTGTGCACAACTTTATTGTGTCCGTCTCTAACAGATAACTGATTAACAAGCTGGTTTGTCTTGTAAAACAGGGAACACCAGATAAATAATTGACTCAGTTCCTGTCTTATCTTGCAAGAAACACTGCTCTTTTGTCATTTCTGCATAGCGGGTACCATGTCTTTCATCTCAAAAAGGTCCAAGTATCACAAGAGCTTACCTTTGAGGGAGGAGGTGCTCTGCGTCTCTGTGTCTTTAGTTGCCGCTGAGGCGGTTCTATGATTGGAGGCTCTAGACCTGGGAGCTTCATTCCTGGAGAAGCCCCATCTCTCACAGGAGGTACAGTGGACTCATGACCTGAATGAGATGGCATGCCAAGGTCATTAACACTCATAACAATAGGCTCTATTATATAATAATTAAACTTGTCAGAAGTGAACATCATGAAGATGGTGATGCTGCGATGACCTGAAGGAAAATATGCTGTTGATAGTACTTGAACAACTGATTTCTTTGGCAGAGAGTGATGGTATCATCTTTTCAAACGTGGCTACAGTCCCTAAACAAGGCAAAATGATAAATATTTTCTTCTTTTCCTGCCACTGTGGATATTAAACAACTCAGCAGGTCATGTAGCACAATTTATTGTTGGCAATCCAATTAACATTAATTGTTAACATTATCAAAGTAACTACTTGACCTGCAGCTCCGATATGCAGATTCTGATTTATCTAATAGCACCGTATGGTACTGTTCTGCAGTCCTACCTGGCGGTGTGGGGGCCTGTGGAGCATGTGACTGAGACAGGCCCAGAGGCTCTGTGGTGGGAAGGATGGAGGACTGTTGTTGCCTCTGAGCCAGCTGGCTGAGCACCATGGATGGCTCTGGCTGAAGCTTCATCTCCACAGTGTTGTCTTTAAGAACAATTGGGTAGAATTTTAAATTTTAGTTTAACAGTAACCTTAACAATAATTGTGTGCTTATTTCTTATCCACTTGAAGCTAAACTTACAGTGTTGGGCAGTAACAGGGCCATTCTCCACTCTCTGAGCCTTAATGTCTGCAGAGGGCGAGGGGGCAGGTGCAGGACTTTGCATCGGGGGCGGCCCTGCATCAGTGGAAACACTACTGTTGCTGGTGGTGGTCACCATCTGACTGGCTCTCTGACGAAGCCTAGGCCCATTGAGTTGCTCTGATGTCCTGATGTCTGGGGTAGGTGTCTGTTTAGGTGCATTCAGAGACCCAAAACCAGAACCTAAGACTGAGGACTGGGAGGATGAGAGAAACAAAGAAAGCACTGAACAAATGGCATAGATCAGTATGTAGGCACACAGTACATCTAAATGCATCATATCAAATGCTGGTTCTTGCACATGTGAAAATGTGTGTGTAAGGCTTGAATACCAGTGCAGCATGTGCGTAGGTGGTACTAGCAGAGGCGGCATGTGCGTAACTGTTGGCTGTAGCGTGTGCGTAGCTGTGTGTTGCAGTGCGTCCGTTGTGGTGGGAATTGGTAAACACCAGGCTTTGGCCCAAATCTTCGGCTGAGGGTCCATCGACTATTGCCCCCAAGTCAGGGTCCATAGAACCCACTCCAGCCTTGGGCAATAAGCTAGCCAGGTCCACACTGAGAAAAAGTAGGAGATAAGAGAGCAGGCAGAAAGGGAGGAGTGAAGAGTGTGAGAAAAAAGGTTGGGGTGCAGAGTGGAAAAGAGAATAAATAGCATGGATTAAATAGCATGTAGGTCTCCAAAATGAAACCCTTTTTAACTTCAGTTTCAAGCTGATAAGGATTTCAGGCAGAATGGCTTACTTGTGTCCAGGTGTGACGTGGTTTGTTGGAGCAGAGGAGGCAGTGAATACTTTGGTCTCAGACAACTGTGTATGGGGGAAAAAAAATACAGAGTACAAACACAGTCATTCATCAGACTAATATCAGCTTATGTTCTGTATTGTATATTGATCAGTCTTTTTTAAAAAAAAGCACTGCTATAGTTAGGACACGTGAAATCATTCTATACCAACAGCATACAGAAAAAGACACCAGTAACACTGGCCACAAGTCAAGCCAGAGCCTATACAAAGTAATGCCACTAAAACTCAGCCTTCACGTGGAAGCATAACAAATCCTTTTCAGATCGCTACAAAGAGCTGCCTTACATCCTCATTCCAGTCTTCTGAAGTCCAGTCTTCCAGATTGCCTCCCCATGTCCCTAAGAAAAACAGCAGAGCAGCCATGTTTACATGTACTCACTACTCAGCATTTATCGATTACACCCAGGGAAAGACAGAAAATTAAGTATTAGGACTCCCTAAATATAAAGACAACTCATAAGAAATTAAACCATTATGTATATTTTTTTAAATTTCTGCTTCTACTTTACTTTTGTGTTGATGTTTTGTTGTCCGAAACTAGAAATATGAGCTTAAACAATAGATGAAGCTAATGAAATCAATTTAAAGATAGTAATTCCACAACACAAGCAATATATGGCAAAAAATGTGACATCTCCTACCTCCCTTACCAGTTCCCTCAGCAGGTTCGTTGCCATCTCCTTCCCAAGTCTCCTGACGAGCTCCAGAGTTTGCAGTATAGTCAGCAGGATTGAAGGTGCTGAGAGTAGGAAAGAGTGGACAAGAGGGATGACAGGAAAGGTAGAAACATGTAGTAAGGTGAGTAAATGGAAGTGAAAACTGAATGGAAAACATTGCTTCTGTTGTAGCTACTGCCAATAGAAGACACAGTCTTGTCTGTTCATTTTCATTGAGGAGATTCAGAACACATTTTTCCACACATTTATTTAAGATATGTGCTTGTAATCACCATCACTATCTCCTGATCCCAATTAAGGCTTAAGATTTACACTCAACATGTTCTTACCCCATTCCCTGTGAAGAGAACCTGTTACCAACAGCTGCTCTTCCTCTGCCACGACCCCCTGTCCCTGAGGACAAGGAACAGAATAAAACATGATGGATTCGGATTGGCTTTGTTCTGCCTCAACTTCCCAATAAGCATTTTTAAAAAGACATTAAACTTCATCACAGCAGATGAGCAGCAGTATATTCACTAGGAAAGTAATCTTTAGTCATTGGATCTTCCAGGCAGGCATTAAACAATTTTTTATTTTTTTGGTTTAAAACCATACCTGTAGATATGCATCTACATTTCCTTTCTGACATGATGAATTTTTGCTAAAATATGGTATTGCTCAAGTAATATTATGAACAGTCATATTCAGTAACTACACCTGAAAAATGTCACACAAATTTATGATGTCAAAAAACACCAACACATTCCCAGCAAGTCACAGACATGCTGTCTAAACAGACCAAAAGGAAGGTAAATGATCCAAGAAAAATCTTTAACTTTGGTGTGTTGACTTAAGATATTAACAGTTATTTTTAAAGCTAGGCACACACAAGAATGCATGCATTTGTCCAGTTAAGGAAAACCTTGTCATCTGACATTTCTTCTCAATTATGCTTCCATCCACTTATCTGATCTTATTGCATTTGTTTTTTAAAAAAAGAAGGCCTACAAAATCAGGATAGATTCTCCTCCTTTCCACCTTCTCTAATCTCTGACAATGACAAGCCTCAACCACCTACACATTCAAGCAGCTCCATGGACTGAGGACATTCCACAAATGTAAAGGGCAACACATAACACAGACGTAAATAAATGTTACCAGCTACATCACTCAAATACAAAGAATATCATTTAAGCCAATTCTTTATCTAATGATGGTGGGCAATGATAAACAAGAATGTTTTTGGAAAACGTGGAACTGGCAACTACGGTTATAAATTTTTTTCCCCAATATATTCATAAAATTCTACTTTTCATTAGATCCGGTCTATAAAACTTAATGTTATATTCTCTATAATGTTCACCTCTGCCACGACCCCTGCGTCCACGATCTCCACCTTTCTCACCAGGAGCTACCTCAAATCCATTCTCCTCTAACCGACCTATAACAGAAGAAGAAAATTAGACAAATAAAACTCTTAATACTCAACTGAGCACAAATTCTAAAAACAATCCTGAAATATCAGATGTAGCAAACACAAAACAACACTTACAAACAAATGAACACATAGACACAGAACCTAATTATTTCCTTATAACGGACACACCTTTTCTCTTTTCTTACCTTCACGCCCTCGACTGATGCCTCTGCCCCTCCTGTTGGATCCTCCACGACCACGACTGACCTCCCTGTCTCCCCCTTTCTTCTCCCTACTCTCCTTTATATCTGAGGGTCCACCTTCTTTTCCAAGGCTGCGCTTCTTTCCCACAGTCTCCCAGGAGTTCTGATTGAGGGCAAGAAGAGAGTGATGTTGGCAAAATACACCTACATGTGACTGAAATTTTGCATGATGTATTTTGTTTTAGGCTTTGCCATAAGAGAAGGGAATAGCCATGAGACATGTAAACATAGCACAAAATGTGTTTATGAAGATGGCTTGTCCATGTGTAGATGGTCTTACTGTGTCAGAGGTGCTCTCCAGGAGAAAATTGATGGCTCTGTTTACATCTTCGTTGCAGTCATGGAGAGCTACCATGCACTCATCTTGAGTCTTTCCGGTTACCTCAATCAACTAAAAATAGCAAAACACAGTAAAATTAGAACAATATGCGACAAAAAAGCACCCCAATGTTCAGGACTTCTAGGAAACTACTAGGGCTGGCCCGAATAGTGGTTTCTGGTCTCCGGATACTCGGGGCCTATTAAAGACAAATATCTGAATATTCATTCCGCCCCATAACGTCCGACGGGGTAGGGATGTGGCGGAGACAGCCCGAATATTCGGATCCATTCGTCTGGTCTCCCGGACGCAAATTTTGCACACTGCCTTCGTTTTGTCTTCAGTTAAACTGAAGACTTCTCAACCAGCGGAGGTCTTCCGCATCTTGTTTTGTGTTTATGCAACGAAGTGAAGCGTGATGTCAGAGCTGGCAGCCACCTGGCCATTCGGGTAAGATGAGCCAAAGTGGGCCGAAGGCGAAGGGAAGAGACGAGCTCCGAATATTCCTATTTTCGTCTGGGGGTAGAGGGGGTGATCACATAAACATATGTGTATATGTTTATGTGATCACACGACGGGATGAGCCAGGGGGGTTTGAATATTCGGGTCCAGCCCTAGAAAATACGCTGTCGATTCAGAGGGTAACTCTTTCTAAATGTGTGCACAAATACATTACCTGTTTGACCTTGTCTTCAAAGTCGGCATCATTTTTGTCGTAGATCATTTGGGCTAAACGAATCTGTTCTGCTGTGGCCTACAAACAGAAACAAGATGACAGGAGCACATGTTACCTGGCCTCATTTTTGTTTTCAAACAATACAAGACACCCCAAGAAACTGGACCTAAATATTTACCTAAGTGAGAGATGCTATAATCTATTGTAAAAATACATTTTCCATATTTTTGTACTTTCAATGTCAGCATGACAACATTCAATACCAAGTAAGGCAACCTTTCATTGCACTGAAACAACAGACTATATTTTGACTGAGGAAAGCAATTGCTTAGGTGTATATTGAACCCTGTAGGTACAATGGTGAAAACCCACCTGTATCTGTTTCTGTGGCTGTGTTGTTTGTGTGTTGGTGGGCAGCGTTTTGTCCCGAGTCCCTCGGGCTTGATTGCTGACCACTGAAGTCATCATATACAGTATATACAAAACAATGTATGTACAAAATAGAAAAATCTGGAGGAGAGAGGAGATTGGAGCAGAAGCAAAGTCAGTCTTTGAGAAAGTTACATAATCTTATAATTTCTTACCAAAACACAATACGGAATAAATGTGCAATGCCAGTACTGTATACTTAATGTAAGCAGACCGAAACTCACTGTTGTCAAGTATACCATGTAAGACTATAACCCCCATCTGTCGCTCCCCACATTACCCGGTTAAATTTAGCCAGCCAAGAGGGGACTGTCCGGGTGTCAACTTACAACTCTCTCAGTTCTTCACACAAAAACACCGTAAGTATGCACCAGCAAATATTATTGGCATTATGAACACTTTTGCCCCCAATCCACGACGACAATACAGCTACAGGCACTGACATTTGAATAAATGCATCGAATAACCACAAACTAATCTGATTTACATCAGGAAATAAAAAAAAGAATGAATCCAAGTTACTGGTCGCCAATAATACTGCCACCAACCGACAATTTGTCAGCGTGGGATCCCAAATCAGATCCACCGGCTGTGATCACACTAATGTTCGACAAGTGGATATAGGCTCAATGTTACGGAGTGAGGAACGGTTAGCGTTAAATGTATAATTTATTTACTGTACAGTGTTTTATTAACGGAAGAGACGACTGAATGCTAGTCCTATTTAGGCGAACATTACAGGTCGCTCGACGGAAACATGAGCCACAGTGGCTGACGTTCACGTTAGGTCAACTAGCTCACGATAGCTGTAGCATGGCTAACCGCTTGTCTTTGTTCCGTGTGCGATTCCCACACGATTCTTCCTCCTTAAAATGCCATATTTTACTGGAAATTAATTAGCGGCGTAATCGTGCGATTAGCTAGCCTTTCTGCAACCGTGGCCGTTGTTTGTACTGTCGAACCGAGGAGAGAAGAAAAAAACCAAACGAATGTGACAAATGCGGCAATGAACCCCTTTGTGTAGACCAAGAGAAAAGCTAACGTTTGACAGTAGCAGATTTAGCTAACGTTAGCAGCGAGCTAACAACCGAAACGAAACGGAAAACCGTTGTCTGTTTCGATATTACTCATAACAGTCGGTGCTGGATATTTTATTTCTAGGAACGGAATGTGGGAGAGAAAGGTTGTCGAAATACATGTGGCCCACTAAGCCACGACAGTTATCGGCAGCATGCTAACAGCCCGGCATGTGAATGGCCCGACGGCATACAAAGCAGCAGTCACGGATACTGGCTCGCTAGCGAGTTAGTTAATTAACTAAGCACCGAACAAGTCGAAAGATGTCACAGAATTGGTCCCACCGCCGATTTAAACCTATTCAAAATCACACAATAAGACACTTAAGTAGCCAAAACGCCTTTTACATACTCGCAACACAACAAATTGTGTCTTTCGTTTACCTGCTAACACGCTTCGCTCAGCCAGCAGCAGCAGATGCTGTCACGTGACCCACCGCGCCGTTGTTCAACGTTGTGAAGCCGACACCGCCAACCCAAATCAACCCTGTTGGTCACGTGGTCCAACGACGAGCCTTGGCGTGCGCGTTCCCACGAAGGAACGCGTACGTAAAAGTGTTCCCGGTCCAGACAGACAACAAGTGGAATTTTTCTTTGTTAAGAATAGAATATGTGGGGATTTTCCCATGTGAATGCGACGGGTTGTGCGTTGATTTAACTTGTGTCGACAGGGAGATTAAAATGAAAGCCAGTGTTTTTTAAGACTTAACTAGTTATAGAAGCCTTGATTTTAGTCTAGCAGAAGTGCGCTCAGACTTTTTCCGTTCGTCTCTGGGGCATATAAAGACAGGTGACAAATTAAAGGAACTGAATAAATCAGTTGACAATCAATGAAAACAGGTGCCTCTAAACAGGTGCACTGCATGACACAATTAACAGCCAATCATAATCTGTGTCATGTGTACTAATGCTTAAGCAGGCCCAGTTTATTCTGATTTTGTATCAAGATGACAAGCGGAAAAGATCTAAATGACTATGAAGAAAAATTTATTTTTAGGGTAGGGATGGCAGGAGCTTCAGTCATAGAGATTGCTCAGCTGGGTAGTGTTTTATTATAAACAGTGGATGAAATGACATCTGCATTGACATCAGTTAATGGTGTTAAAAACTGAAGTCAACAACACATATTTGATGCTTGCACTGTAGTGCAATATATAAGGAAAAAACAGAGGAGAAACTCTTTTCCGGTGACTGAGAATGGCAGCGCACAGCTTGATCAGACTATACACAATAACAGTCCATCAACAAATTCTACAGAGAGGGATATTATGGTAGGGTCATTATAGAGATGAATGGAAATTTGATAATTTTTTATTTTATTTTGTTCGAACCAAAAACACATTTGAAAGACATTTGAGGAGACAAGCTTGGGTGAAACATTTGTGTGCACATTTCTGCTGAGAAAATATCATCATATTATGTAATCAAAGAGAGAAACATCTCACACCACAGAACAGATTATGTGGTTATAAAGCAAATTTATTTCAATATAAAATCCAAATGAATTAGCTGAAAAGTGAAGATTACCATGTAAAAATGAATGTTTTAAAACACACAAAAAATCGTTAAAATATAGCACCAATCAATTTGCCTCTTGTTAGTTAGGCCCTCTGTCACAACCTGAATATAAATTTGAAAAAAGTCAGCAAAATATTGGTTCAGTGTGTTCTTGCTGTAGATTCAGTAAAGAATGCAGTCTAACAGAAAATTAACAGGCTGGACTCGCCTTTGTTGAGACGAAGTCAGTGGCAGATTGACTCAAAACATAAATTAAGAGTCAAACCAGGGAAACTGAAACGTTTGAGTCCAGTACAAAGGTCCAGTACTATGTGAATATGTTGCTCAGTATGCATCTGAGTCAACATGTAAAAAGAATACTACAAAACAAACATAAACAACAATATGCAGAAAGCGCAAACATACAAATAGACATACTTATCCCTTTAAAATATTTTAGAATATTGTAAACATGGAAAAACATGTTTTGGCAGGTTTCCCATGAGAATCCTTGCATAATACATGTCTGATGTCACTTACATGAAGTGTTACTTGTCCAGTCTCCAATCAACTAATAAAACACTGGTTGATTAAACATTAAAAACATAAATATTAATGTGTCTGATCCATTGTGTAGTTAGTGTTGCCACTGAAAACATGTTGTGCACTCACAAACAGCTTTACCTACCCAAACCAAAATTTGGTCAGTGTACCAATTGTACCTTAAAATGTGCATATTCTGGCTAATTAACTTATAAATTCAAATTAATCGGATCATGATCGCCTCTTCCTCTGTGGTTAGGCTAAATGGGATTCAGATATGGCTGCAGCTGAGCTCTCATGCTGTGCACACAACGAGCTTTTTTCTCCATGATTTCCTCCAGCTTGAGGATGTATTCCCCAAATGTCTGTAAGACAATGATTGCCATGATTGAGAACAAAAAGTGCAAAGTTCATAAAAAACAAATGAACAGGACTTAATTGAGCTAAAAAATTGTGGATTTGATTTATTCTGACCATATCAAGTTGCTGACACAGAAGCTTGCCTTCTTTACGAAATAAAGCCTCCATCTCTTTTAGCTGCTCCCAGTGGGCCTCGACTATACACAACCTACAGTTTGATAGGGTCAGAAAAAATGTAGAAATCATTTGCGATTACTACATTACTATGACACACACAAGAATTGTTTACTGTTATGGCTGTAAGATTAAAATGCGTGAACCAGATTTTCAGTAGCACTTACTTTTGATGATTAGATTAACAAAAGAGTGAGAATTCTGGCACTTACTTGGCTCGGTCTGAGTCGTCCAGCGTAAACACAGGGACGGTGGGTCTAATTTGATTGCTCATTCTTCCATGACCATTTGACTTTGCAGAATTGTTCAGTTGAAGTGAAATGTTTGACTTGCTGGAGTGGTTTGAATGAACCACGAGAGGCTGGTTTAGCACTATGTCCAACTGGCCAGAGGCAAGTTCTAATTGTGGTGTTGTAATGGCAGACAATGTTTTTTTGTGCTCAATAAGTGCATGTTCTGGTGGCATTTGTGTAGCATTTGTCATCAGATTGTGTAAACTGGCTGAAGCAGTGTTCCCAACGCATTCGGCAGAGGGAGACACGGCAGAAGTTTGCATAGAAGCACATGTGGAGAGTCTTACTGGAGATCCAGGGGCTTTGCTGCTAAGAGCTGGTGTTATTTGGAGTTTCTGACTGTTGTCTTGGTCCTGGAGAGAGGACAGCATGTCAGATGTAGTAGGACAGCAAGTCTTTCCTTGTGGTGGCTCCAAAAATGACAGGCGAAATTCTCTGTCTTCATCCTCCCCAATTTTTTCCCCACTTGTGACTGAAATGCTGCTGCTGTCCCCTTGGAGGAACGAGACAGTGGCAGCCTGTTGGTCCACTTGAAGCAGGGAGATGCTAAGGGGGTCCATGAAAGAGCTACAAGAATCTGCATAAGTCTCCTGTTGAGGTAAGACAGACATTTTACCTTTGACATCTGGAGTGTGAGATAGATTTCTAGATAGCTTGTTAAGGGGCTCAGAAGTTGTTTTCCATTCGATCTGCGTGATGGAAGAAGTGAGAGGTAATGAAGCTGACTGAGCATGAGAAAAATGCCTTCTGTTGGCATTAGCAGCAAACCATGGTTCCGTCTCACTGCTATGGCTGCTCGATGGCACTGTCTCTGGAGTATTTTGCAATGGTAGAGGGAGGGTGCTGGCAGTGCATTGAGCACATTTCAAGTCTAGAGATACATCACTGAGTTTGTCTGGGGTCAAGAATGTCCTGGTGTGTTCGCAGACTGGGGAGAGGGGTCGTTCTGCAGGAGATCGCTGATGTAGTGACTCAAAAGCAGGGTGGGTAAAAAGGCTGTTGCTATCACTGTTGCTGTGGGCAGACACTAAACTGTCAGCTGCTCCTTGCTCAGTACTCCACCCTCCATCAGCTAGGACGTCTGAGGCATCGAGTCGTTCTACTCCCACTTCTTTTGAATCGCAGCTGTAAGACGACTGTGCCTCTACATGTGTTGGAATTGCACCTGTCATCCTATTTGCTGGCTCTCTCTCAGTTGTTGGCAGCCACGCATACCTCCTTTTTCCCCCTTCTATCCAAGCTGGCATCCTGTCGTCCATCCTTAGTCTTGTTTCACCGGTTGCCTCCACCGACCTCTTGTTCTCACTTTCACCCCTGCCTAGTCCAAATTGTCCTTCCCAAGATACTCTCCAGTCTACACCAATACCACCACTGTGACTATGAGCATCCTCATTATCATTGTTACTGTAGACTGCAGAGGTTTCACTCTGTAAGTGAATCTCACCGCTGGGAGAGGGCTGCTGTGCTCTATTACCATCAACCTCAACCTTGGCTGCATATGCATTTAAAACCTCCTTCATACGAGGACCCATACAAGCAGAAACTGAAAAATGAGATGAGTGTCGGAGAGAAGATGGAGAAACAGAAGATGAGAGAGACTGCTGAGCAGAGGAAGCCAAAGATGTAGATGGTGAAAAGAGATGGGCAGATGAAGAAGTGGATGAGGGTATAAACTGCTGCAACTGCTTGTGATACCGTCTTAGATGCTTCGCCCTCTCCTTATCACTATCATCGACCTTTTGCAAATCTCTTCCCCTTAGTTTTTCTACTCCACTACTTGTGGCAATACTGTTTTCTGCTTGTCTTTTTATTTCTATCCATTCTCTTTCTTCCCTTCTTCCCCCTTTCAAAGTGTATTGATGGCTCTTGTTTTCTCTGTTGTAGAATCCAGATGAGGCATTACTGCTGTGGGCTACTTCATCCTTTTGCATCTCCCTGGAGTGAACTTGCTTTTCTATTGGTTGTTGGAACACTGGGCCTGTCTTCGCAAGGAACTCACTAACAGAGTGACTGCCAGTATCTGCATATCTTTTATTTTCAGTCCTCATACCTTCTGTTTGACCTGCTCCCTTACTCTCTTGCTTTTTATCATCCATTCTCAGCCAGCCTCCAACTGGTGTGATGTGTTCAAGTCCAATCCTTTTCTTGCACTTGCATTTGTTTCCTTCCCAGATCTTCTGTTCTTTGGTGTAGAACAGAGAATTGTGCCCCCTACAGGCAACCTTGTAGTAGGTGTACTGACACCAAAATCCTCGTTGTTCCTCCCTAACTTTGGCTTTTTAGGTGGGCTTTTCCCTCGGATGCCGGAACTACTGCCACTGCTGCTGCTGGCAAACAGGTTATGTTTGGGGGAGGGTGTTGCCTTGCCTCTTCTTCTTCCTCTTATTCCTCCATGTCCCCTCAACTCCTTCACTCTACAAGCAATAAAGTACACATAACATCTAAAATAGCAGTCAGTGATCATTGCCACCACAGCCAGAGTTACAATAGAGTGGGAGCGAGATTTAAAAAGAAAAAACTCTCCTTAAGTCAAATTAATGAAAGCAAGAGGGCTTAGCATTTCAAGCAACTTCATTCCAATATACCTACTCACACACATACAATCACAAAACACTTACCGATCAGCATATCTCAGTGTATTAAGTGTGTGTTCAGTAGCTGTGTGACCAGGTGAAATGTTGGCAATCATGCATGTCATTGAATCACCAACAAAGGAGTCTCTCAAAACCTGGAATGAGAATGAAGTAGTTCACTATGAAAACACATTGGAGTTGCACAATAAGGTAGACAATCAAGAAAATCAGCAATGATATTCATGCATACTTGTACGATGTGTTACATCAGTCTTACTACCTGAGTCAGTTTGCTTTGTCTGAAAGGTGTGTGCGATTGCTCTTGATCAAGGGACCGGATACATTCTTTAAGCTGGAAGAAAAGATATTAGAAAGGACACACATTCATAAATATCTTTGACTTGAGATCTCTGAGTGTGCGAACATGTGTCTGTAGAGCTTACAGCCAACAGACTCTGGTTGATCTCAGCTCCCTCCATACGACTCTGCCTGTCTGGTTCTTTGGCATCTGATGCTCTCTCACTTCCTGCCAGGTCCACAAACCACATCCTACAAGCACACACACTTCTTAGCTCATTTTACACCATATTGGTCTTATTTGTTCTAGTTCAACCAGTCTGGTAGTATGTCTTGGAGAAAAGGCACAAAGTTCACGCATCAAGACACACTCGACATCACTCACCTGCCAGTTATCTGCTGGTTTTGGTCTCTAAGCTGAATCTGAAGCAAAGCATGGGAACGAGAGGAGAGTGGATTGATACCACTCATCCCCTGCGTTCGCTCCTCTGAGCCCTGTGAAATTACCTTCATAAGAGATACAGGAAAAGAGACCGAAGGGTGAGAAAGATGGAAATGTGACGATATGCTAAAAAAAATAGTGCAACAGACAAAACTCAAAAAAGAAAAAATGTAGAATTTGTTATTTCCTAGAGTTTTCCTGTTAAGAGATATTTTACGGATTTAGTCTGCTGGTACATCCATGAGGACAGTAGCTGATGTGAGGCGCTTGACACAGTTAATATTAGATTTGAAAGTTGTATTCAACTCTATACTCAGTACATGAAAGCACAAAAGATTTATTTTAGGAAATAAAAATATGAGAAACATTTGAAACCAATAACCATGATATGGTGCATCCTTACAGCCTACTGATTAAAGTGTATGCGCCATGCATGTACCCCTTGATGTCATGGTCTTCCTTTGTTTCCTGTCTGCCTCTATAGCATCCTATTTATTAAACTATTAGAGATGGTGATATTTTTTGTGCTCTATCAATAAGTGTTGCAATTTAGATTTATTGTTTTGGAATTTAAGTCTTTGTATTAACGTGTTCTAAAAGTGAAGGACGGGCAGTTTTTGAAGAAAGGGTTGAACCTCCAGCAGCGAGCTGACCGAGTCCACTCTGACATCACGCAGCCCCATAATGTGAACTACTTTCTGTCCATCCTCCCTGGCAAATAACCTGCAGTGCGATGAGAGAATGAGAGAAATTAAGAGCGAGAAGAAGTAGTAGTACTTTGACAACACATCCAAATATTGAGGACAGATAACATTCTTTTTTTTTGAGGATGTGACTAAAACATGAATGATGACTAATGGAAAACCTAAAGAACACAAGCTGATTTTAAAAATATATTTTACAAAAATCTGTATAATCAGGTAAATAACAAATTCTAACTTATGTTGATGTAAACATGCAACTAATAAAGTGAAGACTTTTTAAAATAATCCTTTGCTATTTTGTTATCTTTCTTTCTCTCCTTCTGTAGTGCAAGCTCCATCTCAAAAATTCCGAGGCTCTTTCAAGCACAACTAAATAAAAACACAGACCTTTTCCTGTGGTCCAACAGGTCATACAGCTGACCACAGTAGATCTCAAAGAAGCTGACATACACCTGCAGGGAGGAATGAGTGCGCCTGGTGGCCAGGTGAGCAAAAATGTCCCGAACTGCCAGTGCATACAAGCCTGGTCTCCTGGGAGATGAGCCCAACATTGTGTGAGTCTTCCCTGCACCTGTCTGGCCGTATGCAAAGCAGGTGGCCTTGCCCCTGTTGACACACACAAGACTAATACAAATGCATTTGGAAGACAAAGATTGAAACAGAGAGCAAAAAAAGCAGGTGGCCAAGCTCCAACATGGACTCACATGTACAGAAAAACTGGTGTGGTGACAACATATACAACTCTGTAAGTGCAACTACATCAACGCTAACCTACCCACTGAGCATGTGCAGCACCAGAGGATATGCTGTTCTACGATATACGTCTTCATTGGAGCTTTCCTCCCCAAAAACCTGGTCATAGTAGAACCTGTGCTGTAGGGACAAAAAAAGACCAAAATGCAAGGGTTGGATTCAACAAATCCGAGCAGACTGATCTGACAACATGACCGTTGAGTAAAAATCTGCCTTAGAATTCCAGTGCTGCAATTCATGTTATATTACAGTGATGTATCATTGTCTCTTCTCGTATCTACCTGCAGTATGTATTGTGTGAGATCCACAGATTCTTTGCTTTCATGCACAGTAACACACTCTCCACCTGGAGTCGTCACAACATCTGCCTCTCCTCTTCTGCTCTCTGCACGTGTTAGAGGTCTTTTTCTCACACATACGCTAATCCGCTGCTTCCCTGTGTGCCTGATACACACACATCACAATAGAAATATGAATAATCAATTAAGCAGAAAACAATGCTCACATGCAAACTATATGATACAAAGAGCATGTCAAATAGTTGAAAAGCCATCTCCCAGTGCAGGTGTTTTTGCACCATTTGGAGGCAGGTAGTGAGGACAGTACAAACCACCACTACTCACTTTTTGTTGACAGCATGAGGGGAACTCAGCGGCAGTCCATAGTTGTAGCCGGCTGTCCTCTTTGCTTCATAAACAGGAGCTGGCTTGGCCATGTGTCCAGTAACTTCATTACTGCCCATTTTTGTGTAGGAGTTTGGCCTCCTCGAGATTACTTTTCTGTCTTTGTGCCCAAATGGATTGTTGTTAAATGTTTTTGATGCCACTGTTTCAACACTGGGTTTTGGTTGGTGAAATGACGGTAACCTGGTGTCACTGCTGTACATGGAAATCCCTCTTGCGATGTCCAGCTTGGTGTTTTCACCCTTAAGACAATCAGATGGATGACGATGCACATCTGGCTTGTAGCAGTTGTTCCCATGGCAGCCACACGTCATAGCTCTTCCACCTTCAAGCTGGAACTGCACAGGTACGACTGATTCTCTTCCCTGGACTGGCTTATTGCTTCTATTGTGACTTGAACTGACATCAACAGTGTTTACAGGATGAGAAAATTGCTCCTGATGATGATCAGCGGTTTCATTACTGAAATCAAGTCGCCTGCGAACATATGATGGTCTGGTGAAAGTGGTTGAATTCAGTCCTGTCCTAGCAGCTCTGCCTTCATCCTCATCCTCACTTACATCTTCATAAGGATTTCCACAGCTGTCATGACTAAAGCTACTATCCGCTACAGCACAGCCTTCATCACTTCCATCAACATTGTAATCATAATCATCACCATCATCATATCCAAGACTGTCCAGGTCGACAGTTTTGACCAGCTGGACCAGATTAAAAAGTCTAGTCCTGTCCTGCATAGTGCGGATTCCCAGGAGGGGGTAGTCCTCCATGGTCAGCGCTGATAGGTGGCATGCACGACAAACACCCACTGAGTTAAACCTGACAGACGGGAGAGACAGAAAGAAACAAATAGTCTTACAGAACAACACTGAGCAGGTGTAGGTTTGGACGTCCGGTGGATGAGTATACCTACCTCGCATAGTGATGTTGTAGTCCAACCGCTCTCAGACACTCATACAGGCAAAGTGTCATTTTCTTCTCTTCCTTTATTTTACTCCAGCAACCCTGGGAGTGGCAGACATGTGACTTTAGACAAGATGTACAAAAAAAATCATTGTACACTACAGTAATGCTATGATGATGGGCTAAACTGCAAACTGCAGGCTGCTGGAGCCAAAGTACGTTTCTCAAGACAGCATGCCCTTGCCGTTTTTCCTCCCTCAGCGATCTCTGTCACAGAACTATGGCCAGTGGTCGGTCACTGTGTCATTACGAGCACACTGCTCTGTTGTGGTGCTAAGCAAAGCACGGGGCACCGGTATGATGCTGAAATCTGACACTAGGTCAGGATAGAGCCGCCGCAGCACAGTGCAGCCATCACACATTTCAGTATAGTTGCAAATATGATAAATATAGCAGGCACAGGCAAGCAACTGCTGCTTCCTTGGATTCTAGAGTAGATTAGATGGCAGCTGCAATAGTAATGCCATACAGCATGAGTGAGACTCTACTCAGATGTATAGCATGGCTTTTCCTGCATTGAGTCACAGTAAGATATTGCATAGATTTTGTAGCTTACCAGTATTAAAAGGATAAAAAAGTGAATGTTTAATCAATTGACTTCTCGTTTATTCAGGCATAAGAGATATTTATGCTTATCAAATGGTCCAAATTAACAGGGAAATGCATATATTTCTATCAAATAAGGTAACACAGATTAACTGCTTGTATTGTACATTGACAGATTAAGCCTGTGATGAGTGTTTATGAAACAATATACTGCTTTACATTGTGCCACTCAGAGCAATGGCTTAACAGATCCATATTCTCTGCAGGCTGACCCACAGTCCCTGCAGTGAATCCATGTGGGGATTTAATGAACTGACTCATTATACAGAAAGAGTTCAGTTTGTATTTATGGCTGCAGAGCATAAAGTAAAGAGGAAGTGTGGCGGTGACACCTGTCCATATGTGTCAGAACTGACTCACAATACAAAATGAACAAAAAGTTGCTATGTTTTTTTAAATTGTTGCCAAACGTACTGAACAAAGTCAAAATTTACACAATTTGTTTAGCTAGCAAATATTATGTATTAATCTCTAACTTTAACTGCAATACATTTTCTAAAAGATACAATAAACTTACCAGATTGACTCCAGACTTTGTTTGGCAGTAAAATATAACTGAGAGAACGGGAGAACGGGAAAAACTGAACTGACCAGTTGCATTAATTTTTCACAAACTTGCTAGCTTGAGTGGTATCACTATTTCCGTCCACAGAGTTGGTCTCCATGGCGACAACGACAGTTCAGGAAGAGCGCCGTGTTTTCCCGGTTCGGTCCATTCAGCATCGCAGGAGTTAAAATGTTCGCAGTGTAAAAGCTGAATGTAGGAAGCCCAGCCGGTCAAATTACGCTCATTTCAGCATGACAGAGAGAGATAATCCGTCAGAGGGCTTAATGGCCACCAACAAACCCACTAAGACAAAAAGCCTCCTCAGACTAAACCATTAAGACATTTACCCCAGTGGCTTTACAGCAAACTGAATGGGGAGCTGCACAAACTAATACTGACAGACGTTTATTTGCTGGGTTTATTAGTATCATGTACATTGCTCACATTTTTTGGTCTAAGGAATTAATTACCCCCTCATAAAATGTGCTATATATTACAGATAGATAGATAGGTAGATAGATAGATAGATAGATAGATAGTTGGCATCCTGACACATGGTGGCCTTAGCCCAGCCCAGTAGTCATCAGATTCTAACCTGATAATTATGTGATTTTCAAATGAATTTCATTAATTTATATGTATTTTATTTCTTAATGCAAAATTAACAGCTCCTTTTATTTCCATCTGATACATTCAACAGGTAGGGTGTTGTTATGCCAAAGCTATGGGGCAGCTATAGACTGTATATGGTCAGATCAGAGACTTTACAAGGAAAATTCGTTTTAAACCTTAATTTAGGGCAAAGTACAAACATTTCAAGAGGTGTATTTTTAATCACATTTTATTATTCTAAATATGCCATTTTATGTCATGGTACCCATTGAAAGTTCAGTTAGGACTCTCTGTCCCTCTTGGTCTGTTTGAACTTTGAGTGACCGGCCCTTTAAATTGTCCAGGACAAGAGATGCAGGTCCTGTGAGGGGAGAAAGTTCATCTTTAGTGCCACAGTAGAATGAAACCAATAAATGGTCTAAATATTAGTAATCACACCAAACTTTCTGCCCAGACAAATCATAGTGTTACACTGAGCAGTGCTGTGGATCCACAGACTAAAGTCACAGAAACTGGATGAAATATGATTTGAGTTCCTTCCTTTAAAGTAGGTGTTACTGATCTTGATAATTTTTTTAAATAGATTCTTCTAGATGTAGTTGTCAGTATCATCTTAAATGTCTCTATTCAAAGTTTCCCTTTCTTTGTTTAAAGGTGTTTTGTTGTGTTGTTTTCTTTCTGATCTATCTACCAATGACGCCCTATAACCCAGTACCCAAAATGTATAACTAATAATAATCAGAACAAATCTATAGACAAAATAAATAAATACATTTTCCCTACTTTAGTTTAATGATATCTAACCTCAAGAATATACAATAAAACAGTAAAACATATTTTTATTGCCATTTGACTGTCTGATGTCCTATTTTGTAGGCCACATTAATAAACACCCAGACACAAAAACAAACCATTGCTGCAAATATCCTCCTGATATTGTGAAATTGAGAATCTCCATTATGAAACACTCTACATGACATTAAAAAATGGACTTTAACGAGCAGAACTTTAAGATCCTAACGTTTTTGAACAATGATGATAAGTGAATGGATCTATAATAATAATGTGCTTTAACTACCGTTGCTTCTGACTGACAAATTAACAAACAAGATGTGACTAGTCCGTTTATAATGTCAGTCCGTTCCGTGTTTGGTTTCACTGGGGACAACATTGGATGTAACACACAACATTGGCTCTTCCGCAAACTCATCGGAATCAGCGGGTATCTCGAAACCTCTTAGTTCAGGTTACATTAATAATTTCATACACATCCAAATTATTAAACAGCCTAGTTGGAGACAGATAAAGCGATGTTTCTGCGTAGTTTTAGAGAAATAAATCTCATGTCCCGCTGCTAACACGTAGCATCTCCAGCAACTAGTTACCGCTTGGAAGAGAAACATCCAGTGAGAAAAACTGCCGGGGACGACCACCTGCAGGACTAAGAGGTGACATACTGAGTCCCAGATGCTACCAGACTACATAAAAGGTATGTTGAATTAATTTTTAGATTGGTTACTTAAGAGTAAGAGCTGAGTTATAGAGAAAGTATTGCGTATCAGTAACTCATGATGTTTCGAAAGGTTAAGCAACGTTATGTGGCAATTTCCAATCCCTTGAGAATATGTTGTACTTAAAAAAATGCCTGTTTATAATGTTAAGTCGCATAGTGGAAAACAAACTGACTATATAGACAAAATTCTGTGTGAACCAGTGTATCCCTACAGAAAACCCACAGTGTTATTTGCACCTCATACAAAAATATAAACGTAACACTTTCGTTTTTGCTCCCATTTTTTATGAGATGAACTAAAAGATCTAAAAAACTTTTTCCACGTACACAATTGTTCATAAATCTGTGATAGTGAGCACTTCTCCTTTGCTGAGAAGGCACACCTGTGCACTAATCATGGTGTCTAATCAGCATCTTGATATGGCACACTTGTGAGATGGGATGGATTATCTCAGCAAAGGAGAAGTGCTCACTATGGTACCTGGTCAACTCGTGCGTATTCAAACTTGTGCGTATGCAAGGGTTAGGGTTAGGGACGACAATTCAGCAACTGCCAGTGGTTTATAAATCCATGTTTGATCACCATAAATAAATAATAAAACACTGATTTTACATTCACTCAATACACACAAGTTTGCATATGCACGAGTTGACCAGTATCCCTTACTATCACAGATTTAGACAGATTTGTGAACAATATTTGAGAGAAATGGTGATATTGTGTATATGGAAAAAGATTTAGATCTTTGAGTTCATCTCATAAAAAATGGGAGCAAAAACAAAAGTGTTGCATTTATATTTTTGAGTGTAGGTGTTTCACTGCTATAAACAACTTGTAAAAAATATCAAAATTAACCAAAACATTTGTGCAAATTATGCAAATGCTGTAGACATAAGTACAGTTATTAACAATAAATGCAGTGCTATGCACACATACCATACATAACGTAGATGGAAGATGGTACAGTGAAGTAGAAGATAATGTTGCTTGAATGGAAATATAACAGTTATGTTAAATTCTGTACATACAGTGGTCCAGGGTTGGAGAATCATGATTTGGAGTTGCAGTGGTTGCTCAATGTTTAACTCCATCACAGTGATTGAGTGCATAACCGACTATCTGCAGCTCAGTTTCAAAAAGATAAAATGGTGATCAGCTATTCATTAATTTCAACTTAGCAAATATTTTAATGTATATTTGGATGGTAAAGTAATCAGTTCCTTTTCTTAGTTAATTTGATAATGCAGATTCAAGTTTTATAAGCCAGGAAATGAACACAAGTGGGCAAACACAGTGCTTTTCTTGTCATATGGGTTAAGTCTTAGAGCTCCTTGCTTGTGTTGTATCTCCTCTCAGATATATGTCGCTTTGGATAAAAGCATCTGCTAAATAATATTTTAAATTGTAGAATTGTAGAGCTCTACACCAAACCAGTAATTGCTATTATGTGTATTTTTGCTAGTAATTAAGTTCTCAACAGTAAAATTTCTTTAAAAACAAAAAATTTCTTGACTTGCTACCAGAAAATCTGCAGTGAGAAGCGATCAGCATGTCGTCTGAGGAGGAGACTTCTCAGACGTCCTCTTCTTCCATGTCTCCTCCTTCCTCCTCCTCCACCACCGCCCATTTCATCGGTAAGAAGGAGGAGATTGTCAAGGCCGGCCGTGTGACCAAGCTGGTGAACCGATGCAGGGATGTGCTGGTCCTGTACCACCAGGGGCAGCTTCATGCAATGGACATGCGCTGTTACCGTAAGCGCCGAGTGTGTGGGAGTCATTTGTGTTGACATAACACGTTAAGTGTGGAATGTACTTTCTGCAGTGGCTTGTCACATGTTTGAAACACTGGTATGTATGTTTTGTCAGATGCAGGTGGTGCACTGCAGCATGGAGACATTGAGGTGAGTTTTCCTCTACTTTATTGCAATAAATTTGGTAAAATATGTCAATTTGAATCATAATCACTGTAAAAAGACATGAACACGTCAAATATTTATCATTATGCTTCATGTTCAAGCCTTCACATTTTCTTGTAACATTGCAATAACCACTGCTTTAGTTCTATCTTATTCCTCTAACCACCTTCCTGCTGTGTCGATGTTAGGAGTTTAATGGGAGGCTGTGTATCGTGTGTCCGTGGCACAAGTACAAGATCACACTAGAGGAAGGGGAAGGGCTTTACCAAGCTGTGGATGATCCTATGGCCAAACCCCTGAGGACTTACTGGCGCTCCAAAGGCGTCAAACAGAGGATTCATAAGGTCACGGAGGTCAACGGGGACGTATATGTAACTCTGAATGACTCCAGCGAGGCCATCGAGTCAGACACCTACCAGACTGAGAGATTTAGGACTGGCTCACTCAGTGCCCAGCCTAAACCCAGGAAATAACTGGAGACTCAAGGATGTTTCAGGAAAACAATCAAAAATACTTGAATGATTCAGGGGTAATTTTGGAAGGTCTTTATCTTGGAAAAATCTAAATATTTGAAAATCAGTTTATTTCAAAACGAGTGAAATAAAGAATAAATGTTAAACTGTTGTTAATTGTTAATATAATATCTTTGAGGTTTGGTTTTGTCGATCCGATTTGAAGATATCAGTTCAGACATTGGGAAATTGTGATATCTGCCTAATGTAATTACATTTTACTGACCAAACAATGAGTTGATTATTAAGAAAATTATTGGAAAATGTAGCAGTTACCTGTGGCTCCAGTTAGACTTTACAACATAACATCAGGTGAACTTGTACAAAAGGATGTATGTTATAGATTAAGTTGCCGAACAATACAAAAAGTCAAAGGAACTCTACCTTAGTCAGCAGCATTGGTAAAATACTGCTTCCACATTACTTCCTTGATAGATACTCTACATAATTACAAAAAAAATAAATGATGTCAAATCATTCCTTTTTTTATACAACTAAATTTTATTCACAGTTGTACAAAACAACAACCTACAACAACAAACAGGTGGAACAGGGCTGGAAACAGCAATAAATTAATAAATGCATTTAAAGAGAGAGACAAAAAGAGAAAATGGAAAACAAAATGAAAAATAGAAAAACATACATATTTAAAACTTTTTTAAGGACTGATGATACAAATGGCACTGCCAGCAGCACACAGGCTTACATGCAAGCACATTTAAACCATCCAACAAATGCTTGACCCCTTCAGACCTCTTTTATTTTAAATAATATGTAATGTGTCCAGTTGCTTTTCCTCCTCTCTGTTATAGAATTGCAGTAGAGGAGGGAGACATTTTTGCCAAGTTACATTTTTCTTAGAATTTTTACATGTCCGTTTCAGTCGATGCCACGACTGAATGGGAATGAAATATCATTTAAACTTAAGAAAAACAGGATACGTTTTTAACATTTGGAAGTGGATGTCTGCTTGTGTGTCCGTGTCTGTGTGCAGGTCTGAACGTGAACAACTTTACATGTGATTTGGGGTGACATGAAATCAAGACATCAGTGTTGAGGTCTTTATCGGTTCAATATCATGAATGCATTGCTGTACTTTTTAACATAGTAGACTACATGCAGCAGCTAATCACACACTGAACATCTGGAACAGACTTGTGGATACTTTTGTCTGTTCACTCATTTTTGATGAGTGGCCTCGAAACACTTTCTGTGTTACACAAAGCACAGTAGAGCCTCTTGCATCTGGTGGCCTTTCCCTTATCGTTATAGTTGGGTATGTGGTCAACGATGTCAAACTGCACTTTAAAAATAAATAAATGAAAACATGTTAATATTTATTTATTTTTTAATCCTGTGCACTTATGAAATATATTCAGAATATATGAAGATATCACCACTTTGAATTGCTAGAATTATGCTGAGTGCAAATTGACTAGGTTACAATCACCATATAATAATATTTATGAGGAAAGAAAAGGTGTTTACTTCTTTTGTCAAGCGTCAGAGCCATGTTTGTCTTGTCTGATGTCTTCAGCTCTCTTAGATCAAGTTAATGGTCAAAACTTCATTGTCATTAGATAATCAGAAACCAAGCAGTAACATAGCATTATTGAAATGATGAAATCACAAATTTACATGTGGTCTGGATCCAAAAATATGTCATGTGGATTCCAGTGGATGCAGATCTGAAGGGGTTTTAAAGTACCAGTGTGCATATATAGGCCAGCATTCCCTGAAGGGAAAAAAACATATTTCAGTAGAAATAAAAATACTTAGATTAACTCATTTGATGGAGAGGAGGTGTTTTTTTTAAATAATGTTGAAACTTCTAGACATGCACATCTACACTCTGTGCCAGCTGGTGGCGGTAATACACCTTATTAATGTTTGATTAACCTCCAATATGATTCAAAGAAGAAGAAACGAGTCGCAGTCTGATGACGTATACAGGCTTCAGTCAACGCGACTGATGTAGTACTTACAGGAAAGCTTGTAATTTTCTAAACACAGAGTATTTACTGAAGTATCCGCTGTTAGACTCTGTAGACATTTCGCTCTGTGAATATTGTTTAAAGTTTTAGCTAAAAATGGAAGCTAACAGGAAATAAATCTACAGAACAAAGACTTAGCGTCGTTTGGGATCTCTGCCGTGATGGCTTCAGGTATGTTTTGACAGAGTTTTAAGGAGAAGGACGGTTGATTAGCTTCCTCAGAGCAGAGCTGCATTTTGATAAAATACTTCCAATGTTTCTGCAGAAGATGAAATAAACTTGCTGGTCATCGTCGTGGATGTAAACCCGATATGGTGGGGGCAACAGGCTCAACGTGAACAGGAGGTAGTACTGTTATGTCGAATAATGTTGTGACTGTGTAGCTGATTAATGTAGCTCATGCTAAACAGCTTCCACTGTCCTCTTGTGTCCAGTTCACCCTGTCCAAGTGTTTGGATGCAGTCATGGTGATGGGAAACTCACACATGGCCATGAGCAGAACCAACAAGCTGGCTGTCATCGCAAGTCACTGTCAAGACAGGTATCACAGTGATGAAAATAACACTAGATGCAACATGCTGTGCTAAGTATTTATTGTAATCTATCTGTTCAACCCTTTTATAACCAAGTGGTCTGATTGCTAACAACATCTGGGAGTGAGCTCTAGAAAAGATCAGAAATCTAAAGTGTAATTTTACATCAGAATAATTTCATGCTGCTTTTACTTTGCATATTTTCTTTTTTATATTCCACCAGGGCTTAGAGAGAAAAAACATCACTCCTTTAGATTTACTTCACAGTAAGAGTTAGTAGTGACTTTTCAGATTAAGATTTTTTTTAAGAGCACTGTGTTTGTTTGTTTGTCCTGTCAGTGATTTCCTCTTTAAACTTCTTACATATTTTAAATAAAACAGTTTAAGGTATAAAGATGTTGTTTTATTCAGAATTTTCTTTAAAAAAGCAAAGAGTTAGTCCAAAGTCCATTCCTTAGTCCATTAATCATCTCATGACTCACAGATTTATCTTGTGGCAGATAGAGGAGCTTGACCCTTAGGACTACAGACTATAATTCTGAATAGTATTTAAGATAGTCATTTTAAGAAGCTCCACCATGACCCAGTATGGTAGTAAGAAGATTTTTGCACATATCCATGTTGGCTACTATATATATTATATTATTATTACATATATGTAATAATGGATCACTTATAAGGCCATTTTTCTGAAGAAGCAGTAATTATACTTCAGTACTTTAAGTGCAGTTTGCTGCCAGTTCTTAAATACTTAATGCACTTATTTAATGTAGAACTTTTATTTGTAAATGAATATTTTAGCATTGCTGCAGTGGTACTGTTCCTGATGCACGGATCTTAATATTTCTTCCATCAGTTTTAATTTGCAGGATTATGTTGCAGGCTGAAATGTTTTGGTGCCATCACTGCGAATGTCCACATTTCTGTCACTTTCTTTCAGTCACTTCTTGTATCCCAGTAAGAGCTGGAGAGCCGGCGACAGCGGTGCCGATGATGCATCCTCCAGCGGGGATGGAAAATACGAACTCCTGTCTGTCGCCAACAACCTTATCGCGGAAGAAATCAGGAATGTCATGTCAAAAAGTAATTCTGTTTTTTCTGCGGCTAAAATTTGAGGATTCAGGTTTTCCCAACATAATAAAAGCAAAAACAGATGGTGTTTGCTTTCATTGCATTGTATTTGTAGTTTCATTTTCAGGTATTTAATGATACTGTACAGTGTTGGCTACTTCTTAAAGTTGACGCTGCTTTTATTGTGATTACAGCTGAAGTGAGGGGAAATTCAACCGATACTCTGTTAGCTGGAACTCTGGCCAAAGCTCTCTGCTGTATCCTTTCAGCGAAAACTAATTCCAGTTTTGTCATTCATGATGTGTCGTGGGTTATGAAGTGTGTATATATATATATATATATATATATATATATATAGTATAAAAGACTGTACTGAAGCTGCAAGTAACCTGTGGCATAAAGAAATGTAAGGAGAGACAGAGACAGGATGTTGCCTGATCACATATTCACACCTTTTTGCAACCGTATTATTACATGTGCAGATTTATTTCATATTGATTTCCTGTCTACAACACACAGTGTCATGAGAAGCTACATGCTGTTAAATTTATGTGCCGTTATTGTGGGTGTCAGAGTTCAAAGTGTGCTTATACTCATTGTGTTAGAAGATGTAGGTGATGGTTCAATCTGTTGACTTTCTTTGCTGTTTGTTCTTTTTCATTCATGTTAAAAGAACTACAGATTATTTTTCATCTTTTTTAGCTGTATGAAGTAATGCGTGTGGCTGCCCTGTTTCCAATATTTTCTTTAAACCTTCAATATCCAGATGTTAACAGGGTCTCAAAAGATCTGGAAGGTAATTGTTTTTTAATGCAAGCTGAATAAGGCCTGTCATTTAATGAAGTTTTTCTTGTAACACTCAATAATATATGCTTCTTTTTCCTTTTTTTAGTGGGACAGGAGATTAAATCAAGAATATTGGTAAGCCCCAAATGGTCTAATTCATGAGTGCTCTTGTTTCCTTCTCCTGACTTTGAACACAATCTGACACAGTCTCTGTATTTGTCGTACTGAACAGGTGATAAAAGCAGCTGAAGACTGCGCCCTCCAGTACATGAACTTCATGAATGTCATTTTTGCAGCCCAAAAGCAGGTAAATCATAGATGATGCTGTTCATTATTTCATTACTTGTTTCTATTAAGTATCGTTATTTACAGATGCTTTGTGTGTTAAAACAGAACATCCTGATTGATGCCTGTGTGTTGGACTCAGACTCTGGTCTCCTTCAGCAGGTACATTTTTGATGTCACAGTATTGCAGGTTCACAGCTCAACTCTCTGAAGACCAGATAATGAGAGCTGAACCACAGAATAACAAATCTCTTATGTACACACATTAATAGTATTGGTGGAAATTGACTAAATACAGTTATGCAAGTAAAATTGTACCTAAGTGTAATGTTGAGGTATTTGTACTTAATTTGACTATTTATTAGTTCTTATTTTCCTTTATGCTTCCACTTCATTACATTTCAGAGGGATGTTTTTTAAGGTTCTTGTTCTTCACATTAATTTGACAGCTTTGATTAGTACTAACTTTTAACATTATGATTTTACACATTTTTTAGAACAAAATTTTAAAATACAACACAAGATTAAACCACGTGTTTCCAACTTTTCTGGCTTCCGATGTCTTACAGTTCAGGCTTTATGGGTTCTGTAAAGCATCTGGAAACAATCTTGAATTGTAATTGTTGCTGTATAAATAAAATTGAATTGAACTGAATTACAAAAACCAGCGTGCAGTCAGGCTCACATTTCAGATGTCAGAGTTGTCGACAGCTCTACCAAATAAGGACTTTTCCCTTTAAATCTCCCACATAGTGGGAGATTTAAAGTCAAAACAATGCTTCAGTCATACAAATATCAAAATCAAAGAGCAGAGAGGAAGTCTAAAACCTGAAAACACATTTGTCATCAGAATTGAGTTTTTTTTCTTGTCCTCTTCTATTAATCATCCAGTGACCCGTCAGATTTAGCTGCCGTCCCTGTCTATAAAACTGTATATAACGTAGTTCAAACCAGCTCCACCTGCAGCAGCTACAACAGTAACATGCTGCTCACACACTGATGCTTCACTATTAATAATATAATGATGTCATTTATAATAATGTATCAGCCAAAGGAACCAAACCAATACTTTCACTGTAATACTTCACTGAATACGTCTTCTAAAATTATTAAATCACATTATGTGATATTGTGACTGCATTGTGCTGTCTTAGCATGTACATCCCCACTTTTTGTTTTGATTTTAAACTCTTTATTTTAGGCTTGTGATATCACTGGAGGATTGTACCTGAAGATACCACAGAAAGTTGCCCTGGCGCAGTATCTTTTGGTGAGTGTGTGCTGCAGTTTGGCACGTCTGAGAATATTGTTTGTCTCATTTCCCTGTAAAAACCGCGAGTCTCTGTTAATGATTGTGTTTTCTGAACAGTGGGTGTTCCTGCCCGACTCGGAGCAGCGTTCACAGCTGGTGCTGCCGCCGCCTGCACATGTGGACTACAGAGCTGCCTGTTTCTGTCACCGTAACCTCATTGAAATCGGTTATGTGTGCTCAGTTTGTCTGTCGAGTGAGTGCGATTCCCGCTTTAAAGAAGCAGACATAACAGCAATCATTCTATTACTGGTGAAGTGTGTGTTTGTGGTGACATCTCTCCTGTCTTTCCTTTCAGTATTCTGCAACTTCAGCCCCATTTGTACAACATGCGAGTGAGTCTTTTTTTATTTATGTGTCGCAAAATGCATTTCCTCTGAACTGTTTTGGTGAAGTGTCGTGACATCATGCAGTGTCATTTCATTTTGTCGGCATTAAAATTGTCTAAAACGCTTTCTTTTCAGAACTGCCTTCAAAATCCAGCTACCACAGATGGTGAAGCCTAAAAAGAAGAAACTCAAACAAACCACGTGACTTTCTTCTGCGCTTATGTCGGAAATTTAGTTTTCCTTTTGTGATATTTAGATTATACTATTTTGTTAGTACATTTGTAACTAGATTCAGTGAGAGGCTGGCAGTACAACCAGAGGAACATGTTGACCAACCACGACACTCTTTTCACTCTTTCATTTCTTTGGTCAGTAAGAATACCTCGAAAAGATTTTTACAAAAAAATCAATTGAAATACACCTCCAAATATTTTGTTCATATTGACAGAAACTGATGCTGAGTAAAGCTCTCTGTAAATGGAGTCACTGCTTTGGACATTTTGGTGATGTCATTTTTATATAATAAAACACACAACGTTCTTAGAAATGTTTGTCCCAGTTTGTTTTGCCACATTCATCATGGTGAGGACAGAAATGTTTGTTCAGATTCAGAACTCCACTGAATCAATCATTATTGTGCATTAAGGTTAATTTTTTAATGAATACTAAAGTTTAGCTTTCAAACAACACTTGCCAAATTGAGCAAAATCTTTAATTTTACACAGAAAAAACATCGTAGAGTAATAATTTTTCATCTCACAAAGATCCCCTGATTAGTTCTTGCATGTTGTTCAGTGGGTCATCTATTTCCTAATATTTAAAAACAAAGCATTATCAGTTGATGATAGTAGTGAGACATTTCAACAACTATAGATTTTGGCAAGATTTTCTTTAATTTGCCTCATCAATTTGACCCAAAATGCTCTCATTCACACAGGCTAGAGATTAAACAGTCCGATTGCAATAACATTTGCTAAGCGCATCCACACTCAAAACAGCACAAACTAAAAGTGCCAAAAGCCCACTCCTTGAACCCGTAGAAAACTAATCAGAGCACTGTAAGGTAGCGATTTTTATGTAGCTCTCAGTCAGTGAACTTAGCACAACCTGTTGAACAGCAGTACTTTGACACCCGACTTTTATACATCTCATTCTGAAGAGTATCCTTGTGTGAAGGAAATCACAGTTCTCATTAGAACAGATGGAATTGGAACAAAGTCAGTTTGAACCCATCAGGGAGAACATTAGTGGTGGAAGGGATTCCAAAATCTGAATTCTGCACAGTGTGATGGTGATTATCGCTGCACTGGAATAATGTTGCATCTGAAAAAATAAGAAAGTTTGTGACTGACATGTACATGAACTTTACACCTGCTAAGACCAATAGAATTTACGTAATAGGAAATGTTCACTGTGTACTAAAGACTACTTCAACAGTATAACTACTACACACATAGAAGCATTTGTCTTTGCTTCTACTCTGCCAAACTAAAATCTCTCTTAATCCAAACACGCTCTGACTGTCTGACTCGTTCACTCACCCCAGCAGACCTCTGCCTGACCATCGCTGTGGAGTCAGGTTCATCTGAACTTTCTGGCCGACCCGGATCACTGTGACACGTAGTGGTTTCTGTGGAAGAACAGGACAGCAGTTTACACTCAAGGTAATCATGTACAGTCACTGTCAAAGCCATGTAACTTTAGGAAACAAAAAGATAAAAAGACAAAACACAATTGCACCAAAAACACCATCCCCAAAAATACAACTATGGATGAGTGAAATTTAAAGTATGGCCCATAAAAGCAGATGTGGATGACGGCTGTATCTTACCCCTTCGCTGTGTTGTACCACAGAGGCAATGTTCTGGAGGTTCTGAAAGTTTGCCGAGTTCACAGAACCAAACTCAATGACTTCATCACCGACACGGAGCCCCTTTGAAAGAAAAAAATAACAGCTACTAAGGTCACAGCAACAGAAACACATTTTTTTAAACTCTTACGAGTAAATAATTGGGATGATGTATCTGAAACAATTCCTAGAAACAAATGTTCCCGTCACTCACAGCTCCAGAGGCAGGCGAGCCGTCTGTCACAGCATCCACCCGGGCAAAGGGCGGAGGCAGAGTGACCTGTTGCTCCATCGCCTCCTCCTGAGCTTCTGCCTGATCCTGTTTCTGCTTGGCTTTCTCTCGAGCATGCAGCTTGTGCAGAGCTTCTTCTATTTCTACCATGATGGCCTTGTGATCGTTCTGCAGGCCTGAAAGACATGACCAAGGCTTAAATGACGGAAAAAAAAATACTGAAATGATCGAAACATCTATTTATGGACAGAAAGTTTTTTGATATAATTATTTGATTTGTAAATGGACATGATCATAATCATTGTGACACCAACAGAAAGGTTCAAGCAAACATGGCACTCTGAGTTGAGCTTCTTCAGGGTGTTTTAGTGCATTTTACATGATTGTAAAATAAATAATACAGTTTTGGGCTTTGGATTGGTTCTACATTTTACAGAATGCACAAAATACATTAACTCATCACATCAGAAATACTTTTGCTGCTTGACACATAAAAACAAACAAAAACTCCCAAGGTACTCATTTCCATGAACAGTCTACAAGAGAAGCCAACAAAACATCATTTACTTTATTTGAAGGTTCTTAAAGGCTGAGAAGGAAGATTTTGTTGCAAAAAGAAACGCAGTATCAGTTGTACAAAAATATTTCCGCCACAGAAAGAAGGATGCTGACCAAAAATAGTGTCTTACTTGCACTACATGAGGCAACACAATTAATTGTTCAAAACTATTAAATCAGCACCACAAAGCTCTGTATGTGGAGCACAATGCCAGATCTGGCAGTGTTACACCATATGAGAAAGGTTTCCTATGGCCTTTTTACGATTTTTAGAAATTATTCTAATTATTTTCTATGTAGCTGTACTCGCCTACAAAATCACCCCATTCATTTTTGAAAGTCTTTAAAAATAAAGTCAACTCATCTGGTGTGAATTTCTGTATTTTTTTTTATATTGTAAAATATATTTATGAACAACTACACATTGCAACGCAGCCCGACACTGATAAATATTCTACATATCAGCTGGTATGATATTTAGAAACATGTGACCGGTTCTATCATGTCTTTTCATTTACACTTTGAAGAATTATTCATTTTAAGATAAAGAAAGTAGTTGTTAAAAACTGCAGTTGAGAATCATAAAACAAACATGTTATGGAGGAAACTCAGACTCTAGTTTTGGCGTCTCGGTCTCCACACGAGTACTGCTAGACAACAGGAATGACACTGTTATCTGCTATAACTAAACTAAACAACATGCAATACCAATGTACGTATTACAGAATTTACACTCTATTACCTGAATGACAGTAAAAGACTCACATACTGTAACCGTGACTCAGACAAAGTTATACAAACGTCCCCTACTATCAGAGAAAACACTAGAAACAAACAAACACACTGCTGCTTACATGAAATTTCGTGCCTTGCTGTCCGGATTTGGTATAAATTAACATCTGCTCGGGGATAACCCTCTTCGTCAACCAGCGGACCTTCAACTCCGACGCCCTGCTGTGATCAAAAGTAAAAAATAAGACACATTTATCTAACAACACTGAATAATATATAAACACCGGGTACCACTGCGTTAGCTTTGTGCTAACACTTCTTATCTAATAGCTGACTTACGTCTTCTAACACGTCGTAATAGGCCTTTATCTGCTCTTCAATTTCATCTTTCTTCTTTATGAGTTTTTTTACATCATCCATGGTCATTTCAGAGTTTCCAGAGCAGTTTTCTGTTGTCATCTTCATGGCTGCCGCTCCTCGGGCTCACTTCTTCTTCTTCTGTTTTTACGGCAGCGCAGCGCTTTACGGCCCCAAACACGGAAGTTCCCCCTCCTTTTTGGTTTGTTTATTTGTTTGTTGTGCTCTATTCGCATTTTTTTTAAACTACAATATGAAGTCCTGCACATCTATGGAAACAGCACAACCCTAGCTGGGAGTATAGTTAAAAATGCCTTTTGTGCAATATGATAGATATTTTAAAATTCAGTTTTAAAAATGGTACACAAAGAATCAACTTAAGGAAAACTCAAAAACACAATACTGAATCACATAGCTTTAATATAATATTGTATACAATCATTAATAATAGAACAACCCATTATATGTTTTCTAGAAACCATTCAAAAGTTGTAAACAGTGTGCACTAGACACATGGAAAAATGTTACAAATTTTGCACTGGACTGTCAATGAAATATACTGTGAACAATTAAACAGCTCAGAAAAACCGTTTTTCATAAATACAACCTCTGACTTGTAGTGGTTTACAACTAACATGTTCTCCTGTTGCACATTTATCAAATTTCACATCGGTCTACATATAGGCACAGTGGTATAAACTATTAGAAAGACATGTTACTAAATTAGCACATTCAAAGTCTTAAGTAACATCCCCAAGTGCTGTGTACCCTGAGTGCTGAACTTTCAATCACGTGTTACTATAAATTGAAAAGTAATTAGCAAAGTCATTAAAAACGGTGTGACCTGTGTTATTACATGTAAAAAGTTTCCTTCAGGAGGTTTTCCTTCATTTAAACTGGCTTAGGAATTGCCTACTTCTGTGGTTGGAACTTGTGCAAATGTGGCATTAGAAAATAAATCCTATTTGTTTTGCAGCTTTCATACATTAGTGCTGATGATCAAAGAGAATCGAGTACCAGATGAGGGAGTTTCTCTTCATAGCTCTAACAGTCTGTATCTTTTGGACCTGCATGTTGATCCTTCAGCACCAGTAGTGACGGCTGTTTTTCATCCTGAGCTGAAGGTGAAACCATCTGTGAGAGCTCAGCTTGAGCCGTTATCTCCTTCTGCACCAGAACAAACTGGGTTGCTGCCTCATCCAGTTGTGAATGAACTGCTTGGACCCATTTTTGTAGCTGCACATTAAGAGCATCCATCCCTTTGTCCAGCTTCTCCTGCCGGTCTTTCAGCTGTTCTAACAGGTGCTGTGTGTCACTGGCAGCCTGCAGTCTCTTGTTCTTTGCAGAGGGAACACGCTGACCCCGCATGTAGCCTTCAAACTCTTCTGGACTGAGGTTGAGTGCCGGCCCATCCAGCTTTTCAATGAAGGTCTCCGCACAAGACTAAATCATGGGACGAGGACAGAGGCATGAGATATCAGTGGACCCCACATCTTGTGTGTGATGGATGAGCAACTTTTATGATCAACTTACCAAGTTTGTGAAATAGTAGCCGCTCTCTCCTGCCATTAGACTGTGAGGGAGACCAAACCGAATCACATATTGCATGTTCGAGTGCAGGCGAGGTGGATTAGCCTTCAGCACCACATAAATCAGGCCTGACAGGAAGTCATCAGCATTAGCGGGCTCGCTGTTAGACGTGGAGAGCGCTTCGAAGACATGCTGACTGCATTTGGACACACAGGCAAGTTTATCTTGAGGTGCTCGTTTAGCATCCATTTCAATTATGGCTGTTGGGAGAAAAAAATACGGGTCAGAAATTTTAATGATGTTTATAGAATTTATGAAATGCACCTCCATTACTGTATAGTTTAAATCACAAATTTATCCCTTTAGGAAATATACTTTACTAGAATTTACTTTCTGGTGAGGAGTTAAGACTCATTTTCACTGCACACATCATTCATCACATTTATTTGCACATTGAAAACTACTGCAGTTCAAAATCATAACATCACAACTAGGGCTGTCACAATATCAGACTTTTATGACTTGATTGTTGTTGCCAAAATAATTGTCGATAACTGTATTATCATGGTATCTATAGAAAATCTGGGAAAAAAGAACAATGCTTGCAGTTAAATGTATCTTTTACTTTGCTTAATTGTGCGTTTTGTCTTATTTTTGAGAAATTACAAGAAATTAGACTTCAAATAGGAGAAGTCAAGAGTTGGAGAGAGGGTCTGTAACCATAACTGTGCTGTATGTCGGAGAGTCAACCAGACAGCTAACAAACTAACATGATGGCAATCTGTCATTTTTTAAATAACATGGTTATCATCTGGTCAGAATTGTCAAATTTCAGCGACAACTGGCAGAGATAAAATACTGAACAGCTGATCGACATCATGAACTTGTGTCACATGAGGCATAACATCAGTGGCTCTGCATTATATTTAAATGCACATTGTGGCAGACCAACTACTGAATCCTGTTCCTCATACTCTATTAAGATGGCAATATGCAACCTAAAAGCTGGTCATTGCTGGAGGGAGTGCTGGATGCAGTTGAGGCTGAATTCTCCATTCTAATCTGTCCTTTACACAAAAAAACACAAATCCAATCAAAGTTCATTTCCCTCGGCACTGTCGGTGTCAGCAGTTTTAGATTATCAGAATTGCCATGAGAGACATAATCTCATCCTTTGTGACACACAGTCTGAACAGGTCATTAGATGAGGATCTTAAAACCACTTTCATGTCTGTCGATTAAATATAAGGCTTCAGTTAGCTTAGCTTAGTTTAACATCAAGACTCGAAACAGGGAGAAACAGATAGTCTGGTTCTGCACAAAGGTAACAGAACGTGCTCACGAGAACGTCAAAAGTCTCTGGTGGCGACATCCAGCCCTTCACAAGAAAGTATTTAAGGGTGTTTCCCATTATTATGTATTTCTCTCATGTGTTCAATCACCTGTTATAGCAGGCAGAAAGGGGTCGCCTGTGACTGAAGTGTTTTTGTCAGGAAAAGGTACACCCAGCATCTGTGGAGTCACCCAGTTTAAGGAACTGCAGAGTGAAGAATCAACGTCAAACAGGATTTTGGATTAAAGGTTTAGATCATGTACAGTATAAGTCACTTGTATATAACAACTGTATAATGGCTACCAACCGTATCCTTTTCTGGAGAACCAGGTCCTTCTGTTCATCATCACAGCTATCATGGCAGAAAACCCATTTGTGCAACCGTGTCATTATTAACTTCTCTACATGCTCCATTATCTGAGTGATCTGAGCCTCAGGGAAACCTGAAAACAAAAGAAACAAATTACAAGTCATATAACTTCCTCGTGTTTTCATATTGAGCCACCCAACACATACTGAACTGGTCTGTACTCACCACGAAAATATTCAGCAAAAGACTGGTAGAAATCTTGCACAAGGTCTGACTGCTTCTGTACTGGCAGAGCCTGTAAAGAAAATGTGAATCTATGATCAGGACGGCTCTGAAATAGCAAGAGAAAACAGTGAGAACTGTAATACTGAAAGTGTGAACAGATAATTACATGATAGGCCTCCATTGTGTTGAGGAAAGCTGTACAGCGGGACTGCAAGCGCTGGGAGGAAGGGCTCCGCAGTATCTTTAGGAAACCAGTGAAGTCCCCTGGTTCAAGGCTCTGGAAGGCCTTTAACGCATTCGCACGGCTTTCAGCAGACTCTAGAGGGACAAAAAACAAAAATTACTGATTAACAACAAGTAAGGTGATATACAGAATGACTGCATTTGTTGAAACACTGCTGGCTCTGTGTCTGTATTCAGTAAAACAGTAAATCATATTGGAGTAAATGACAAAAATACACACAGTTATGAAGGAATAATTTCAGCTACCACTACTATGGGGGTTTGGACCATAAACGCTGAAGTGTGCACCTAAGAACTTTTAGATAATGAAAGAAATCAACTAAAAAACTGCAACTACAGATGATGTACTGATGAGGTATGAGGTGTTAAATGGATGGAAACATTTTTATTACATCTATCCAGTATTGGACAACAATCTAAGCAGGTCTTTCCAGACCCCATTCTACCCACAAATCTTTTCCAGCTCCTCTTGGGGATTCCCAAAGCATTCTCAGGCCAGATGAGATATTGAGATACGTAATCTCTCCAGTGAGTTCTAGGTCTACCCAGGGTTTTCTTTGTTTCCAGTTGTTTGAAGCATAAATTGGTCTTACAATCTCTCTTACGAACATAATTTTTCATCATTTAAAGGCTCCTTTTATTTTTTACCATCATACTTTTAATCCTTCAGGCAGACTAGCTCATTAACAACCCAAATAAAAAAAAAAAAAAGTATCTGCTGTCTGCGATTGATTTGGGTTGTTCATAAGCTAGTCTGCCTGAAGGATTAAAAGTATGACGGTAAAAATGAAAGGAGCCTTAAAATGATGAAAAATGATGTTCATAAGAGAGATTGTAAGACTAAAACTAGAGCTACCTTGAGGTTTTGGAGGCGTTGGGTTGCCCCAGAAGAGTCTCCTCATGGTATTAATTCGACGACCTTTCTCAATGTTTTTCTTCTCTTCAAATTTGGAGAAGGTGGGCAGCGTTCCATCATTGCTCGGTCTGCAAGGAATGACAGTATTAAGACACTTAAACTAAGTTGTTTCAAGATGACAGAAGACAGATTTCTGTGGATGCACGTGTCAGTATTTAGATAAGTCCATTTGTAGATGCCAACACAGTAACTCTCACACATCCAGATATAGGGATACCAAATTCATAAAGTATTTTTATTCAGGTTATCATCAATGCGGCAAGGATTAAGTTACTTTTTAATGTGCGACAGGAATCTGTTTACACACTGACACCTTTGTGGTGAGGCACTATAGAGTCATTAAAGTTTACCTTGTGTCTTGTCTTGGGGCTGCGGCTGGTCGAGCTCTTTCTCTCCAGCACTTGGAGCAGAAGCCTTGCCATGCAGGGTTTCCATAGTAACCGCAGGCATTCTTGCAGAGCAGCTCCTCCTTAGATACTCTGATTCCTCTTTGCTTGTCCGTCCACATTGTACACTTTTCTCTCATATATCCAACCTGTCGAAAATTTAAAAAAAAAAAGAAGCTTCAGTATACTTTTCAGATCTACTAATTCATTTGAAAGGAAATTTTTTTCAATGAAACTCAGTTCGTTTTCTTAATGTACCTTCAGCGGCCTAAATCTCACAAGCTAAGTGTTCACAAAAGGCTTGTTGTGCCAAACCATATAAATACCCGAGGCAGCTGGGATTATTATTATTATTATTATTATTATTCATTATGAGGACACTGTGCTGCAATACAAAACATTAAAGCCCAGAAGCACTAACTATTAGTGCACCTGAACTTCAGGCTTTCTAGGTGTGCTGCCATTACAGGGTTGAAAATTATTATTCTGGGAGATTTACAGATTGTGTTTCCATGAAAACTATAACTACTATAGTCATAAATCCTTAACAGCAGAGAGATAGAATGAAAAACACATGAAAAAAAATTGGCATTTCAAAAGAGTAAATTATTTTGCATTTCAACTAATTTTTCCATCCAAAGAATCAATCAGAACTCTGATTATCGGGGACAGAACAGATGTTGTCCGAGTTTATCAGAAAGCACCATTAGATGACTGTAACCGTTATCGTATTGGCTTGAGAGACAAACATTTGTTCTTCAAACGATAAATTGCATTTCTAGTTCTGCTTCAGTTATGAGGCACAAACCTGACAGTTGAGTTAAAGATGACTTCTAGATTTTTGTTGAAATGGGTGTAATGTTTGTCTGAATAGAGGAACAAGGTTTTCTGGGTAGTTCTTTTGCTCAGGGCTTCACTGCAGTGAAAACAAACCACTGATGCAGGCAAAAAATCCAAGAAATCTAATGTTTTTAAATTGTTATCATTGTGCCTAAAAGCTGTGAAATAGTAAACTACTTGTCTCATAACATGGTGGAGGAAAAGATTTCTTTTTCCAAATTTCCATTCACACAGAAGATCTCCACAACAAAAGAGTGTGGCTGAGGGATATCAATAACTAGAACAGGGACGGCAGCCACTGGAGCCTAGGGGAACACCTTTTGTGTTTTGGTGTGGGAAGTATGGTGCTGCTTTGAATAAAGCTTCTCAGTCAGTCCTTAGACATAATTTCACTTTACTTGCCTGTATAGTCATTCATGATTATTTAACCTGACTGCAACATTACCAGGAATTCTGCCACATCCTAACATAGTCTAAGCAGCTATTCTGAGTCATGTTTACAGTAAGCCATACAGTGTCATGAGTAATATTTTGACTAAGCAGTTTTGCTTGTGGACTTGTCAAATGTCATTTATAAAATTTAGGGAAATACATGTATAAGCAGTTACAAGTAGACCAGCTGTGACCTAAGGGCAGAGGACAGTTTGACAGACTCTACCTGTGGTTTAGTTTTCAAATAGCCTCTACATTACAATAGGATAAGAGAAATGCTGAAACTCAAGATTTTCATGTGCCACCCCTGTGGAAAAAATCTGGAGGCGTCACTGGGAAATGACGCAATTGGGAAACTTCTTTTTAAAATTTACAATAATTAACAAAATAGCAAAATACAAACAATGCCATGGTGGTTGAACTGTGTCCAGACTCCGACTAAATTCATAAAACTCTCGGTTTATGAGTGGAGAGTTAGCTGTTAGCTTGAAAGCTGGAGCTGCTGACTGTCAGCTGATTGGAGATAAGAACCACCTAATGCTAAGGTTATCTAATGCTCAGCGAATCAGCCGATCACCAAATCAATCAATAAATTAAGTGTCTCATCACCTTGATACATCCACGCTCCTCACCTGTAAGAGGGTGAAATCATATCAAGCTTCAGCTGCTGTCTTCTCGTCACTTTGTGGTGCCTTCACGGTCTCAGGAACTCCTCATAGTTTGTACATCGACAACCTTCCGAGTCTCCGTTAATGACATGGAGACACGAAAATATGAAGCAGAGGCGGCGAAACTGTGCGAAAAAATAGATAAAAGACAAGCAAAAGCTTGAAAAGCAGCCAGAAAATCAGCCGCTTTCCAACCACAGACGGAAGCAGCTCGGAAGAGGAAACTGTAAAGTCAAAAAGTTTTAACAACTAATAATCTTTTCAAAGCAAAGCTGTGTATGAAAGCTGTAAGCTGCTTCAAAGTCTCCAAATCATGTCACAAATCATCTTCTCAGTACAGATATGGTGGGATCGTCATATCTGCTCCCAAAACCTGCTATTACATTGAAAATATTAAAAATAGGAGTCTTGTCACTTTTACTTATTTAGATATTTTATTCAGAAGGTCCAAACCAGAAGTGGTTGCATTTAGGTTCAAACTATAAACTTGATTAAGTCAAAAAAATATGCCCGTATCTTGCTTTTAATTCACTTTGCACATATCTTTATTACATTTGTTATATTTTTTGGGAATTGTATAATATTTTGCCTAACTTTACTAAATATACACACTGTTTACTTTATAGTTATAATCACTGGGTTTACTGCCATCTAGTGGCTATATTTAGAAACTGCAAGGCTGAATATAGATAAGTCAAGTTGCCATTAATGGTAAAATAACATGAATCGCAGTCTAATGATCACTGTCGTTTATTGTTTGCATTTGACAGTTCCATAAGACTTAGTGTGATTGATGAAGCTGTCATATATTTTGTATAAATGTAATAACATTCTTTCAAATGTCACTTAAATTTTTTTACATTGTACTGCGCTTTTACTGTTTCTTCTGCACTTCTGGTTAGATAGTACACTCCACTTCGCTGTCTTAGTGCTCAGTGTAATGACAACAAAGATTAATCCAGTCTTGTACTCATTAAGCATGTCTCCAATCTATTTTGATCCCAGACTTAGAGATAACAAATGATGCCCTAAATTCAGTTCTGTATTTCACTGGAGGTCAGTTCAGGGCTCTAAAAAATTGCAGTAATGTGTTTTCTCCTCTTGGTGTCTGTTAATTTTCTTGCAGCAGCATTTTGAATGAGTTTTGACATATGTGGCTCAGAATTATATTAGGGAGGCCAATAAATATCGCATTTCAGTAAACTACAAAAAAAAGAGAAGTAAAACAATGGGGGAAAAAATTAAGGAGAAAAAGAGCAAACAGTTAAAATAAATAAATCAGACAACTGCTGTGCTTTAAAAAAAACGAGTGGACATAAATCTTCAGGTTATATCGCCCTTAAAAATAATTGCCACGTCTTTGACGTGGCAGCTGTTGCCATGGTGTAGTAACTAGGCAACGAGACGCTTATGTTTTATGGGTTACAGCTACAATAGTTCAGACTAAACAGACGGGTTCTTGAAGCATTCAGCCTCATTTACTGGAAATAGTGAAACTATAACAAAGCGGATATCGTGTTGATGTGTTTCGGTTCCTTTAACGTCTCATTACGTTGTCTTTAACAGCCGTAAATTAGCCTCTTTGGACAATTTAGCCTAAAGCTAACGAAGCTAACTAAGTTAGCTTTTCAGCCCTCAACTTGACCGAACAGAAGGAGGAAGATCTTTGAAGGCATTTTAAAAAGTAAGATTCGTCGTCTTGTGATTAGACATCATGTCAGATTCTGAAGCAACATCCGAAAAAGCTGAAAAGCAGCAAGTACAGGACATCAAAGCAGCAGATGAGGATGAAGAGAAGCAGAGGAAGAGCAGTGATGAAGATCATGGAGCAGAGGTCAGGATAACTGGTCAATCTCAAGTCTACACTGCAACCAGAGACACACTTTTCCCAATGAAGAAATCTCACACCACAGCATATGCATTGGTAAGCATGCCTTGGTAAATGTGTATATTTGAAGAACATATACTGCTTGTATCACGACCCTCTGCGCTTGCTGTCAAAGCTTCAACAGAAGTGTACAAAAAGTGTTTTGAAAGATAAAAGGCACCCTGAGGACTTTAAATGTCTCATGATAATACCGCAAATTTGTGCTTCATCCAGTCACTAGAATGGGTCTTGGGGATGAATCCTGTTCTTCCCATCTTCACTCTGCAAGACCACGATCAGCTGGTGGTCCTCTATGCTGCAGCTAATGTTGGGATCATTTATAACCACACCTCCAACTCCCAGCACATACTCCAGGTAAAAATCACTGTTAGTTTTCAACCTCTTGAGAAATAGTCTGTGTAGATTCTTTGTCATCCAGGTCATGGTAATCCTGAGAGCTTCAGTATATATCAACGGGACTCCTCTTTTTTTTTAATGAGTAAACAACTGAAGACACTTCTTGGATAAGCTGTGAAACATGATTAAATCCAGCTGCATTTTTTTGGAGCTCTTAAGATTATTCTTGCGCAACATGAGGCAGTGTCCTTCAGACTAAGACAGTGTTTTATGTAATTTGAATGTCGCTGTAGTTGCATACAGTGGGGTCCAAAAGCCTGAGGCACATGTTGTATTTTCATGTAAATCTGGAAACAATCAGCAAGTTGTGTCATGTAAAATGAAGAAATAATCTTTCAAATATTACACTATTTATGGGTCAGAATTCAAGTTTTGGCACGTTAACTTGTCTGTACAAAAAGTCAAATTTATCTGAGCTGAGGCTTTCCATTGAGGCATTGTTCGCATTGTTTTCTTATTGATTTGATCTAGTTCTAGATCAGTTTCCCTTTGGGGATGAATAAAGTGATTCTATTCTATTATAGTCATCATGGGATTGTTCAAGCAGATCAACTTAATACTTGATAAATATGCTGTGCTTCAAGTTTTCATTTAAACCTTCCTTAGTAAGTATCATTATCATAGTGGGAAACGTGCCATCTGAGCTAAGTGAAGGTGTTATTAGTCAAATTATTATTATTATTATTATTATGAGCAGAGAGGGGTTTTCTCATTACCAGATACTGAATAGACTGAAGGCTTCTAAGGAGCCAGTGCATGACACTCTAAAACACTTTGTGGACACTGGCTCGGTTATATCAATGCACAATCGGACAGACCAAAATTGATGACACCTGAATGTGTGGTCAAGAGTAATTCATCAGGCTTTGTTCACTCTTGATTTCAGAATTTTCTATATAAAGACCACAAGAGTCTAATCAGCAAAACCACTGTCAAATATGGCTGTCTACTTGTGCTTTCAGAGGATGTGTAGCATCTCCAAGCATGTCCATACAAGTGAGCTAAGACATACCACTTAATGGGGGATTATGGGGGAAAAGTAATATTTACAGATGAATCCAAGTCTGGGATTAGTGGCAGTAACAGAAGGGTGTATGTAAGGAGATAAACAAAAGACAGAATGATACTGCAGTGTAGTAAACCTACAGTAAACCATAATGGTGGAAATATTCAGGACAAATTTGTACCAAATCAGGTCCACCCTGATCAAGAAGAAGCAGCACTCTATTCTGTAGTGACATGCTGCAGCCTCTGGTTTGCATCTTTGTAGAAAATGATTAATTCTGGTACAGGACAATGACCCCAAACACACCTCAAAGCTTTGTAAGAGCAAAGAACACCAATGAGTGCTGACTTTCATGTGCTTTCCCCTACAGTCACTTGACTTTGACCCAAGTGAACGTTTCTGGACATTTGGAGACGCAGAAACATTCCTAACATCACACTGAGCTCTTTGAGTCAATGTCAGATTATGCTGGGTCATGAACACAACTGTGGAGGCCATGCAGCTCAAGTCCTGCTGTCATTAAAGAAAATAGTGGCCCAGCAAATGCTAATTTGGAAAATTATGTACATTTATCAAAGATATGACCATTTGTAATAAACAAAGTATTACATTTGAAGCAAATGCTGAAGTGAAGGATCTTCACTATTGGTCTATGACTTTTGGAGCTTGCAGTATATCTCTTGATAAAGGTGTCCAAGTAGCAGGTGTGATTTTAATTAGTCTACTGTATATACTCATCTTCAGGGTCACTCCAACCCCATCTCTTGCATGTGTGTGAGTGAGGACAAACGCTGGGTTGCCACAGCAGACCAGGGGTCGAAAAGCATGGTGATAATATGGGACTCCTACTCTGGGTATCTATATTCTACACATATTTTGGTATTTTTATGCATGAACCTTTGCTCTTTATGGTAACCATTCGCATAATCGATATCCTAGCATTCCTGTGCAAACACTATTCGATTGCCAGTCCGTTGAGGGTGTCATTGCCATGGCATTTTCAAGAGATACGAAACATCTGGTAACTGTTGGAGCGGAAGAAGCTCAAGTAAGTAGGACAGAATGGTGGGAATAGAGAGTAAAAAAACTCCTCATTGTTTGACATTGACATTATAGTGTCTAGTATTCATCCATACATTTATGACCTTGGTCTTACTCATTCTTTCTACATACAGTCTTACAAGTTTACAAAACAGCTTAGATCATTTTCAAGCTAAAATAAATTCACATCTGTTTTCAGCCTAATAACCATATGATGACTTTTTTCAGTGTGTGTGTATTTGGGATTGGACCAATGAAACACAAAAGCCTCTCTGGTTTACTGAACTCAATCCTGAACATGGTTTTCAAGTAAGTAAGGTTTTTCTTTTCACATTTGAATGTCACACAGCTTTATGCATAAGACAGAGACAAGATCAGATGTTCATACGCTGAATTGTTTTTCAGGATTTCGTCATCTTTAATCCAAACAATAACTCTCAGTTGGTCAGCAGCAGTGAAAGTCATGTGTTATTCTACAGTACAGTAAGTCAGCTGTTCTTTTTTCTTTAATAAAAATGATAATAAAGCTGTTGTGTATATGTTTCTGACATTGATTGGTCTTTTTCCAGAGCCTTAGAGGCCTGCAGTACTTTGCCCTGAAGCTCAAGCCGGTAAAGTTATCATCCAAATTTTGTGTCTGATGTTGTCAGATATGTTTCCTGAGTATTTAATAAATATTTTGTAAAATTTTATCTGCAGTTCAGTGATGATGCCACCCGTGCAATCAGTGCGACTGAATTTACTCAACCTGCTCCTGGTCCTTCTGGAACTGTCCCTATATCTGATGCATCTCTCAGTCGCTCTGTGTTTCACTGGCGGAAGCCTCAGGTCCTGACAGCCATTGCAGGCAGCATCATGGTGTGGGATGTGATGGAGGACCTGGTTATAAACCAGTGCCTTTCCAGAAACAGAATCAGACTAATTCACCTCCAGGAATACCCCATCACTGTTCTCACCACAACTGACAGGTAGCCACTGTGAGAAATATTCGTTGTTGTTCCCTTTTCACTGTGGTGTCTATTTACTGGTCTCTAATCTCTATGTGTTTGTTTGTCCTTGTGTGTCACAGCTGTATTGTAACTGCTGATACTCAAGGCAAAATCCATTTCTATGATGAGGAATTCAAGCTTCTTATATGGTACAGTGAATTCAACCTGGATGCTATTGTCTCCATTTCCTTTTCCAAAGAGTTTACAGAGGGATATCTTGAGGACTGCACTCTGGAGGCCAAACCATTAATAATCAGGTATAAAAATACAACCTATTATATCATAAGTTTGAACTATTTTGTGCTACAGAATGAGAAGCTAAGAACACAGCAGAACCCCTTTCAGTCTGTAAGAAAAGACTTAAAAAGCCATCTCTTCACTGAACGTCTTTGCATTTATCAGACCACAAAAACGAGAATGATTAAAATTTAAAAAATCCTATTTTCTCCTGCACTGCCTGTAGTCACCAAGGTCCTATTATCACACTTGAACTTGTTTTATGACACTTATCCAGGTTGTTTTCTCCTGACTAGATCCTTGCTTGTGTGGCATCTTCTCCCAGATGTACTTCGCTTTAGACAAAAGCGTCTGCTGTATGAAATCGTAGAATTGAAGCTGTTTCACCCAGCTGTTCTCTTCTTTTCTGCAGGAACTTTGTTGTGTCCACAATCAGTTCCACAGTGGTGCATGTGAACAAACAAAGCCACATCCCTCAAATCCTGCTGCATGACAACTCAGAGCCTCTACATGCGGTGGCATGCCACCCCAGTCAGCCAGCTGTGGTCATGGGCACTCAAAGGGGCATTTTAAAAGTGTGGGACTACAACAGCAAAGTAATCACTGGCAACAGAGTCTTTGAGAGAGAGACACAGATTCAGTGTGTCGCTTTTGACCCTAAAGGTGAGTGAGTCTGCTTGCTGCGCCATGTAACCAGTGTTTCCAAGCAGCTGGATGGAGTTTATTGTTCTGTTTTGACAGTTAGGAGCTGCACTTTTGTCTCCAAACAGGATTGTACTTGGCAGTTGGCTTTGGCAGTGGGGCAGTACACATAGTGAATCCCAGCACTTTAAAAAGTGACCCCGAAGAATGCTTTCATTACACTGATGACAGCATCAGTCTCATCACGTTCTCCTCAGACTCAAAGTATCTCGCCACTGCGGTGAGCTTTGTATTAGATGTAATATACAGTACATGTATTTAGTTGTGAAAGTGGTTTCAGACTGAGATTTGTGATTTAATGTTGGCCTATTTTGCCTGTAATTATAGATTGCAAACCCAAACTTCCAATATGATGTGAACTTTTTATCTCTTTCTTCACGGTTAGGATGCTGGAAGAGCAGTGACAGTGTTCCGTTTGCAGACTAATGAAGCCTCTACACCTCGCTGGATGTATCTGGGCAGATATCGTTCTCACTACAAGCCCATCAAAGACCTCCTTTTTGGGGTTCACCTGGACAGCACGCAACCCAGGCTCCTCTCTCTGGGAATGGACCGCCGACTGGTTAGTCCACTTTGTGAAAATTGTGATACTGTTTATGTGGGATTTTTCAGTGCACAGACGTCTCTGTTCATGTGTGGAACTGAACAATAGGTGGAGTACGACCTGGAAAACAGCACCGTAAACCAGCTCCTCATCTTGAGCTCAGAGTGCATTGAGCAAAGCGCTGTGCCGATGTGCATGACTTGGTATCCTCCCCTCACGACAGAGCAGTTTCTTCTTACTGCTTCAGACCAATACAAGATGAAGCTTTTCAACAGCACAACAAAGATGTGCAGGTCTGTGTTGGGTTACTTTTGTCTGTTGTTTTGTTTTATTTTACTGTGTTTTTATCCTCTGTAAAGTGACCTTGGGTGTTGTGAAAGGCGCTGCCAAATAAAATGTGTTATTATTATTATTAAATACTATAACAAGATTAGATCTTATGTCACTGACTGCTGCCACTGCAAAAAGTTCTTACATGTGTCTTACATGTTCTGAATAAAAAACAGAAAGACTCTCCTCGGCCCAACATATGGTTCTCCCATTAAGCAAATAATGGTTCTTCCCAAATCTAAAGAAGCTGAGGGAAAGTCATATTACCTTGCATTCATCACAGAGGACAAGGTCAGTAATGCAACTTATCGATAGTATTTTATGAAGAATTTTTATTTATGTAATCAAAATTAAGCTCTGTGTTATTACAGATAAATAGTTTGCATTTTACTGTGTTTTATTCCCACAGACAAGTTATGTTCAGCCCTGCAAAACACTGTGTGCGAAGCTTTTTGAGATTTGTAGCGTGATTTATTAGACTGACGCTTGTTGTCTTTAGTTGAGAGAAAATTAAGCAGAAGTTAATATGTATTTTGTAAACAAAAGGTAGTGTTTCGCATTACTGCTAATACCACTAAGAGTGTCTTTCATCTCCTGTAGGTGGGTCTCCAAATGTTACCTCTGGATGGGAACCCCTACAAGTCGAATGCTCTGCTCTGCCATCCAACAGGGGCGTCAGCTTTTGCCTGCTCCTACGACGGCCAATTTCTTTTTACTGCAGGAGGATCTGACTGCACTGTCCTCTCGTGGGAAATAAACCTTAAGTAAAGTTCAATCGTAGCAAGTCGAGAAACTGAGGAAAAGCATGAACAGTGTAATCAAGGTAACTGTCCCTCTCTTGTTGTGAATGCAGTGTGATGGAGGCAGCAGCTGCGTTGGGTGGAAAGGACCTTGCACCCTTTTACACTCTTTTGGAGGGAGGGAAAGATGGCAAGTTCTACAGGGTGAGTTAAAGGTTTACTTGTGTCCTAAGATTGCTGAGTGTTAAGTGAACAACTCTGGTTATTTCATAAGCTTAAAAAGAAGCCTGAGTCCCATTCCTTGATCTATAATGTCACAAGGGTTATTTTATTATTTTATTATCTTCTTTCTTTCTTATTACTTTTGATTTACTGAGCTTCATGACATTCATTTCTTTGTTTCACAGAATTAGTTGTCCTATGTTTTCATTTATATGTTGTAATTTCAGCATGCTGCTCAGAAATGTGTGCTGGTAGAACATTTTAATCTCTTCACAGTGACACTTTGTGTCTGTGCCAACAATGTAATGTCATTGAGTTAATCTGATGGTTCCAGCACTTTGTCAAATATCCTTTCACGTTTTTGTTTTCATAGTGAAGAATATACATTGGTTTCTACATTTACATTTGAATTAATTTTATTTCCATTTTCTTGGATTATTATTGTATTACTTTTTGCTGGATTTCTATTCATTACCAGTGTGGCTGTATGACCTAAATTGTTTTTGAAATATGAACCAGTATAGACAACTGGAAATGTGCTGTGAGCAACTATATACTTTTGAGAAGAAATGTATAATCAGGCATGCAGGTTTCTTCAAAAAAAGTTGCATTCCTGCTCAAGCTATGAGTTTTTACACTCGTTTATGATGCTATTTTAACCACAGATTCTTAGTTTTCTGAAATTTTCTAACTATAGGAGATGGAGGACTTTTTTTACTACTGCCAAATCCGTCATCAAGGCCTTGACTCAATGAATAAACGACAAGTGTCTACCAGAATTCCCTTGTCAGAGGTTCCCTCTCTGATGAGAGCATTGGCCTACTTCCCTACTGAACGAGAGGTACAGTCAATCCAACAAAAGCAGTTCAACCTTAGTAAGAACAGAACTATAATAACAGTTCACTTTATTATTTTCACCAGATAGAAGACATGCAAAATGAGGTCAAGTTCAGCAAGTATGCCGAAACAGGAAAATATGTAACTGACATCGACCTGGAGGAGTTTATCAAGCTGTATGTCAACCACCAGCCAGCATGCAACACTTCTAGCAATGAACTTGTTCAAGCTTTTCGCATCCTTGGTAACTGTGACAGTACCGGGCAGCCTGTTCTGCAGAGACGTCAACTATTAGAACTGCTACAGCTTCGAGGTACGCTACAGGCAACACAGGAGTAGTCTGCCTGTTTTCAGCTGTTACTGTCACTTTATTGAAACAGTCTTTATCTTCTGTTCCATGTTTCACTGTCATCATCCAACGTATGAGTGATTTTGATATTATTGACAGGAGAACACATGACTGAGGAAGAGGTGGCAGAGTGCTTTGCTGCAACTTTAGGCCTCAATGAAGAGAAGGAGGAAGAAGGAGCAGAATGTTCTGAGCAGGACACACCTGACGGTATGTACAACAAGAACATACTTACAAGCCACAATGTGTGCACTTGAATCAGATAATCACTGAAGAACAATAATCACTTTTTGATGTGTATGTGGGTCCAGGTGGAGAATATTTATTGGAGGATGAAATTCCAAATGAGATCTCTGTGGAGACGTTTACAAGTTACATCCTGGGCTTCCTGTCCTCAGCGGAGCACAGTGGCAGCCCCCCCCCCAAGTGATGAAAGCAACAGCCTGTCTACTGGGAGAAGCTGTGTCGATGGCAAGATTTTAAGTCTCAGTCACTCTTTTTAGGTTTTTTCTACAGCGTACATATAACGGTGTATAATTATTTGGGTCAAATGTGCATTTGAGGGGGAAACAAGTACCCATAAATATATAGAAATAATACATGCTTTTTGATATTTCATGTACTTCTTTGTTAATATCACTTTTCACTCATTTTGAATGCAGCTAATGGTATTTAAATATAAAGTTACTTCTCAGATCAGTGGTTGTTACAGATTTTATTTCCTCAAACAAAACATAGGGAACAACAGCTGTATTTATATCAAGTAAAAATGCAAACACAGTATTAGATATTTTCTTAAGTTCTTAAATACATAATTATTATTCAGACATCTCAACAATGGACCCTTGTATGTATTGCAAATAATGACTGGCAAATCATAAGTGTGGTGATAGACCAGAAATCGCAAGTCATCAAGTAAAAGCACAGAGTTAATGAGGTTGTTGATGCTGCTTGTGAAACATTGTCTTAATGTCCACACAGAAAGAACCCAGACCAGGAATCTTCTATGAGGCGACTGTGCTAACCACTGAGCCATTATGGAGCCTCTTGGCAAAGTTGATAGACATTTGGGGGGACTGACACGTCTATCCAGAGCTGTCTGAAACAGTATTTTAGACGACAGATGGTGAAGATGTGGACATTCAAGCTGACTGCAGCTCGACCAGACATGCAACATCCAGCATCCAGCAGCCTGTTCTCCTGGTTTTCTTGTCGTGTGTGGCATTCAAATAAAGTTGCCTTTTACAGTCACTGGTCAACAGAGTGTCTCTGTACTGGTCTCCACCTGATCAACGTCCTTTAAAGTCACATTTGACTAAGATGTGGATTACCTCAACAGCTGAGAATTGGTCACCAGTTGAACAGCTATAAAACTTTGGGTGGACAATTGCTTAAATTGAACCCAATGCATGCTACTACCCTTGTATCCTTGTACTTGCCCTGTGCTGCTGCAATACCTGAATTTCCCTTCTGGGGATCAATAAAGGATTATCTTATCTTATCTTATCTTATCTTATCTTGTCTTTTTCTAGCCATAACAGCAGAATACGATTTTTTACTTTTTCTCTAAATCAGAGAGGAAGACTCAGCTCAACTCAACTTTATTATTTGTCCCTTGAAGGGCAATTTGTTGTGCAGCAGCTTACACAAGCATTCACAATAAGCAAACAATAAAAACAAATTAAAAGAAGTGATTTTTTGTTTTGTTTTTTATAAAGTAAAACCAAATAAAACTAAATTGGAATAAAAAAGATAATAAAATGAAATGAAAACATATCACACAAAAACATGAGATGAACAGGGACAGGGATGGACATTATTTGCAGCAATCTTGGTCATTCATGTAGTCAAGTATAGTTCAGTGCCAACAGACGCTTAATCAGCAAGATAGAATAAAGTCAAGTAGAAACAGGATAAAGTGCATCACAGTACATGATAAAGTACAGCAGCAAAAACACAGTGCATTACCTCCTCTTCTTCTCAGCACTTATAATTTGGATAGAGGTAAGCACAAAGGAGAACTTGTACCTGTTTTTGTTGCCTGGGGTACTGCCAGACAAAGCCTGGAGAGGAGCAACTTCCACTCCTGTTTGACAAGGATGAGTCCATCCATCAGAATAGACTCTGCTTTTCTTTTAACTTGTGTATAAAAAATGTCTTCAAGACTTTTAAACACAGCCCAGCTACTTGAGAGGCTAATTTTACTATTCGCATGCAGCGTTTAAATTTGTATTTAGTATATTATTATGTATTTATGTTTTCAGGGGAGTCACAGGACCCTTGCACTGGCGGACTCATATATTCAGAAACGAAGAAAACAGAAATACCCATATAACCAAGCTGGCATCAGATAACACTTGGTTGTATATTTATTAGAGGTTAGTTGCTTCTCGTAGGCTTTAGATGCAGTTAGCTGCCCTGCTCCTGTCTCCTGCCTATACAGTTTATGTTCCTGCCTCGTGTCTCCAGCCTCACAGCGCTCTGTCGGTTTATTTTGAGTGTGGATGGGTGGGGTTCTGGCTGCAGCCAATCAGAGACGCTCTCACACAGGAACTTCCTGCTCTGGACAGAGGAGCCTGAGAACAGTTTTTTTGTCAGCTGGTGGCTGCGACTCGTAGCTACGTCAACTCTCCATGAAGACAACAAGTTAACTCGGGCCACTAATGAACCGACAGCGAGCCTTAACATGAGAGAAGCGAATGCCTCGACTCCTCGGTGAGAAGTTGGCGAACTTCAACAGCCAGACTCGGCCGCGTTTCCCGGCGCCGCTGTCAGCAAGCCCCATGACTCGCAGACTTGTATTGTCTTAGCTTGCTGGCTAACGTTAGCTATTTGTTCTGAGCATGGCTACCAGAGAGGTGTCTCTACGACAGAAGTACCGTCACCCACCGGTGACGGTGAAGCAGGAGCCGGACGACGACTCGGACGCGGAGGAGCCTCACCTGGGGCTGCGGAGGGCGGACGGGCTGGAGTGTCAGATCATCCACAGCGGACATTTCATGGTGTCGTCGCCCCACAGCGAGCACCCTCCGAAGAAGGGCTACGACTTTGACACTGTCAACAAACAGACCTGTCAGACTTATCATTTCGGCAAGGCGAGCACGTCGCACCTCTCCATAGACGCTTCACTCACCAAGCTCTTTGAGTGCATGACTCTGGCGTACAGGTAAGCTGTGACACATCTGATCTACCTGAGCTTTCATTCTCAGATCAGGTCGTGTTGAGTCTCATCTGTATCCCCGGTGCAGTCAGACGTAGTACACGATGTGAAATTGCAGTCACGAGTCATGCGACTTCCTACTCCTCATGATTTTGATTTTTAGTGTGAATGTGCATAAAGGACCCAGAACCTTTATGTAGAAGAGTAAAAACCACAAGTACGAGTCCTGCATTGAAGTATCACTGGCAAAATGTGAATATTCTGCAAAGACAATGGACTCACATGTCATCACATATGACCCTTTCAGATTGTGCCTGAAGTGGCACCCATTTGAACATTGTCATGGAAAAAAAAATATTAGACTACCCTTGTCATCAAAAACAATGGTTATGCAATCAAGTACTAACTCCTCATGTGACTAAAACAGACAGAAAAGAAAACATGAAATGCCTAAATGCACTGTTTCTATTTATGTAAGAACTTAAATGATTTTAGGTATTATTAAGAAATCCATGGAAAATGGCTCGATATCAGCTCTTAAATTAAACTCTTATGAGCTATTTTTGTTGTTGTCATTATATTTGTCCAAACAAATACACCTTTAGTTGTACCAGGCATTAAAATGAACAACAAAACAAGGGCAGTCTAATATTTTTCTCCGTGACTGTATATCCAGTTTTCAGTAGGAACTCCCCTCTAAGGCTCACAAGATGAATGTTGGGGGATTTTTGACACGATTAATCGGGTATGAGTTAAGAAAAATTAACATTCATGTTTAATTGTGTGCGATTATACATTTTTTTCTGCCTCAAGCTATTGAATGAATCGATTTAATAGCCAAATGTTCATATATAGAAACGGTTTTATAGGAGCTTTGTTCAGCAGTTTCCACTAAAGACCCCCTCCTAAGACTCACAAGATAAATGTATTTGTTGACATGGTTAAACAGTATGAGAGAAGAAAAACTTATATTCATATTTCACTTGGGCGAACTTTACCATTTTGGGCATCATACAGTTAAATGAAGCATTTAGCAAGTAATGGGCCAACTTTTTTTAATATATGCACAGTTTATGATGATTTTTCCCAACAGTTTGAAACTAAGGACCCCCTCCTAAAGCTCGAAAGATAAATTAAAGAGAACTTTTGAAATGGTTAATGGTGCATGAGAAAAGGGAAATTTATATTCATATTTCATTTTAGATAATTTTACCATTTTTCTGACTCAAACTGTTTAATTGAGCCATCAAGAACTATTGTTTCTGGCCTAAATTTTCATATATAACCAGTTTTATGGTTGTTTTGTTCAATAGTTTCTCATTAAGGGCCACATGGGATACATGTAAGGGATTCTTTGACATGATTAATGGCCAATGAGAAAAGAAATATTTATTTTCATATTTCACTTTGGATAACTTTACCACTTTTGGTGTCAAACAGTTAATTGAAACTATCAATCAAAGTATTGATATTGTGCCAAAACAAACTGCAGAGCTTCAGCATGCCTTGCCAAAAATTGCTACAGGAATAGATCCTTTTATTTTGTGCCAGAAGAAATAATTGAGCGTTCTCAATAAATGCTGGCAGGCGCAGCTCCAGCAGTTTTCTGTCACCTGTACTTAAAATAGTAATCATGGCTTTTGGATTGCAACATGTTTATGCTGGGCGCTAAATAATTGGTGTTTCAGTTACTGACTCCCTTTATTGTCCCCAAAAGAGTAAATAAACACCACATTCCTCCTGGTGCATAAGTATGAAAACAAAAAAATAAACTTGTCTTGAACAGCAGCATTCATGCAAGACGTGCAGGAAGTTTTTCATTATGAAAGAAATGAAAAGAATGTCAAATATATGATGCCATTCAGTGAGATTGCAGCAGTGAAAGCAGGTACTTACTACGGATTTAAAACTTTCTTTTTAATTTGTGGAACTGCAGCATCCTGAGTAACAATCAAATTATTTCTCTGGAAACTTGAATATGTTTGTGGTTCATTTTTAAGTTTCCATTTAATCTATAAAATGATATACACAGGGAAACAAACAACACTTCACCTTCAATCCACCTGGAAAATGTCTGACATTTTTACTTGATTAGTAGCAACCAAAATCAGAAGTTGATGGAATTAAATTACTAGACTGATGTTTCAGCGTTACATGCAGCCTACATTAAACAAAGGGCAATTATAGGCTCCTTACCTGCCATCTAATACCACAACAAGTGTGGCGTCTAATTATTATTTTCTTTACTGACTAAACTAGCAATTATGTTTTTCATTAGTATTGTAGAATAGTAGTTCCCAGAACCCAAATATACATCTTCAAGTTATTTGTTTGGTTCAAAGCAGAAAGATATTAAATTAGAAGTTATACAAACCAGCAACTCCAGCACAAGAGTTTTAACCAGAAAATGTTAAGCAATTTTGCTTCATAACTGACTTCTACAATAATGTGCTCTAATCACAACACTCCTCCGCCATTTGCACCATAAATCCTGAGAAGATATGATTCATAACGCAGCCCAAGCTTCTAAAAAGCCAAACTAAAATAAGTCCAACAAATGCTGATAAGTTTATAGTACTTAAGACAATGTTAAAGCCGAGGGTTTAGATATAAACTGAAATAAAGATTGAAATTAATGTAGATATTATTAGATAAGTTGCACAGAAAAATGCAAGACTCAAGTTACTCATGGTATTCTGTTTACAGCTGTAGCGTTGGTGCCAGCTGCTCAGAGGATTCCCTCTGACTTTGCGAATGGCACCAAATTTGACACACTGGGGGGGCTATTTATAGACGAGTTACTGTTCTGTTGTTGTCATTCATCCTATAAGAAGAAGTTCTGAGTATTTATTTACACGAAAGAGCCTTTACGTACGACAAGATCACTGGTGAATCCCATTAACACTCTTGTCAGTACTCCCACATTTCTGTCTACTCGCTGAAACAGATTTTCCACTCCCAAACCCCCCACACAGTCCTCAAAACACTCAAATGATGACTGGAGCAAATCTGAAAAAGACTGGACAGGAAGAGCAGATTGTTAAAGAGACACAACAGGGAGGGTGGAAGGAGGGAAACTGTGATCTAACCCTGGTGGATTGTGATGAATGTTTGGAACCCTTTGTTTCATAATCACTGTCCTTCTTAAAAATATTGACATCAACTATCATCATTTGAAGAACATTTATATTTCTATTCATACACTCAGATGCTGAAGTTTACCCCAGGATGGTTTGAGTCTGGAAAGTTTCAATCAGTCAGCACTTTGTTATTGCTTGTTTAACTCTAGTTAAAACAGAAGTGTTGACGTCTTCTGGTACTGGACAGACTGTTTACGGCTACAATAAAGTCGCTGTGCTCACTTGCTGTAACCACACCAATGCACACTGATGAGCTCCTCTGATGTCCCCATGTCTTACATTAGCACCACTGCACTTGGTTTATATGACTCCTTGTATCCATATCAAAGCTGTAAAGCTCTAACCTGAACCTGATCTCAACAAGCTTCGTCTTGTTTGCTTTGCTTGCTTTCTTAATGTGCCAGAGCTGGTCAAGGTGACCTGTAAACAATGTCGTGTTTGCTCTTGGATTCCCAGGGTCCAGTTGAGCTTGCCTGTTCTTGTGGTAAGAGACAAATCACCCAATTCAGTGGGGAAAGTTTATTTTGTCAGATAAACACTTCTGAGATGCTTCCACAATTGGCATTTACATATGGCCGAGTACTACATAACTGCTTGGGTTGTTGAAGCCAAATTTATGCTACAAATGACGGACACTGACTCAGTGGTACAGCGAACAAACATCACTAGTAAATGACTTGGAGGGGGGTCAATTATTAAAATTGAAATCAGAGTGAAATTTTTAAAGCAGCAGCAGCATTTATTTCTGCTGGTGTTGAGGTTTTAAAAATAGCCTTACAGAGTAAATGTTTGTGGTGGGGATGTTCCCGGCAGAGCTCAGTAATCACATTGGTATCGGCTTTATTTAGCAGTCAATGCTTTACTTGTGTCCGTTGTCACACAGGTGTTATAAAGGCAGAGCATAACTTTTCTTCTAAGCTAACTTGAGCAAAAGCTGCACTGAAGCCAAACACATTCAAGGATGCGTTCAAAAGAAGAGATAAATATAGTTGAGACACCAAAAGATTATAGAGGATAAAAGAATTCATTGTGTTGATTGACCAGCCCATCGCTGGAGTAGAGAATACAGGTTTTCGCCATTGTTTGGAGCTTTTGGATCCACAGTACACCTTAGCCTCTCCACACTGGAGCTTTGCAACAAACTTCATTACCACCTATAATGCCTTTTATGAGATATCACTGCTGCTGGCTTTACCACAGACATTTAGAGTTCTGGCCTCGCTGCGCACTGGATTGACTGCACTTTTGATTTACAGCGTGCAGTGCTGCATTCCTATCAGTTTTGCAGGTCTCATACAGCAAAGCGTGGACTCCATTGGTCGATGCTTGAGGTATTGGTGATTTCCTTATACGAATTAAGCTAATGTCTCCCATCACATGAGAAATGTTTTGTCTTTTCAGTGGCAAGTTGGTGTCTCCTAAATGGAAGAACTTCAAAGGCCTTAAACTGCTTTGGAGAGACAAGATCCGCCTCAACAACGCCATATGGAGAGCCTGGTATATGCAGTGTAAGCCCCACATCGTCTGTTATTGCCTTGTATTTGGTTTCCATAGAGGGAAAACTGTCTTCTTCAGTATTTATCAAGTTGCAGCTTGCATCAAGAGATCAGGATCTGATTCAACAATGTCTTGGCAGAAATTGTGGGGCGAGTTTTGAACATGTTGCCCTTGTCAAGATTCAGGCGTTACTTCACTTCATTTAAATTCACATTTGCATGTGTCCTACAACTTACACTTAACAGTACTTGTGTCATTATTTGTGTAAGCATAAACTATTGCTTCAAAGAATCGAATTCAAGATTTCAACATAAATACAGGCGCAGGAACTTTGCTTCCGTAGTAACAGTTTGTTTACATGCCGCAGGCAATTCTGTGATCATGACTGATAGCAACTCTCATTCATGTCATAAAAATAAACACAAACTGGGTCAAGCTTTTTATGAACTGTGAGTTATGATCTTTGATCTAACGCTGTTCATGGTGGCAGAGCATGATTCAACTGTGGTCTGTGTGATCCTACAAAATCTTCCTGTTTTTTTAATTGCACTGTAAATGTCCTTTTGTGGAACAAAAAAATTAGAAACTGTGTTTTTTCATCAGGGACTGACTTGTGTTGTTTTATCTACCAGATGTGGAGAGAAGGGAGAATCCTGTTTGTCATTTTGTGACACCTCTGGATGGAACTATGGACTTGGATGTCCATCGTTCTGCAGAGGTAAAAATAGAAAAAGTGTGGTTTCTTTTAGACAAAGGCACCAACAAAGACTCTGTTGTTAGTTTTCTCCAAAATCGTCCTGTTGATCGTTTTATGTTCAGTCTCTCCAAGTTTTAATTGTCACTCAGTTTTATGTTTCCCTTACCATTTCCTGTCTTTGTGCTGTGTGCTTGTTATGGACTTTGGTTTAGTTTGCGTCTTCTTTTTTCTCCTGCAGGCCCTGGCCACAGAGGGGAAATGCTGGAAAAGAAGAATTGAAATTGTCATTAGAGAATACCACAAATGGAGAACATACTTTAAGAAAAGGGTACTGTATTGTTCAATTTTTTTTAAAATAAATACACAATATTATTTCAATTTTTGTTTGAAGGGTACTGTGTATTTTGTAGGCATGTTTTCTTTATTTGGCCATGAAACATTATTATATATCTAATGTAGCGCTCACCAACTTTTTTGTAGCTACAGAAACACAAGGATGATGACCTGTCAAGCTTACTTAAGGTATGCAAAACTGCTTCAATTTCCCAAAGCTCTTCTCGTAGCAACGCAGTCATTACTATCACCATCTATTCGACCAGATGTTGATAGTAATGTACTTAACCCACGCTAACCCAGTTACCAACCTATTATTTTTATTCTTTTTACCATATCATCTTTACAAACGAGTACTTTTGACCACTTGCACCTAATTTCTTGAGACACTGTATACACACACAGCACTGTGCAAAAGTTTCAAGCATTATAATGAATATGCTTTCAAAATAATGCAATAATTCATTTTTATTCGTAAATACTTATCTGTTTCATACAAACTGTAGTAAACAGAAAAAACTACTTCAAGTTTATGTTTGGTTTGATGACCCTTTGCCTTTATTGCAGCACCAGTTCTCATTAGGACAGCTTCTCAAGCACTTGGCAGGTCAATTGCTCCAAGTGTCTTGAAGAAATCTTCATAACTCCTCTGTAGGTTTAGTGTTTCTGTCTCCTTATGTAGTAACAGACTGAAGATATTGAAATCAGGGCTCTGTGGGGATCAGACAGTCTGTTACGGGAGCCTTTGTCCTGGTTGTTGCTGAACATAGATCTTAATGACTCTTACTCTATGTTTGGGGTCTTTGTCATGTCCAGTAGTCCATCCATCCACATTTTTTCTAAAGCTTTTTCAAACTGGGTCATAGTAGTAGCTGCAGGTTCTCCAGGTCATTCCAAATGTTTCTCTCCCAGTAACACTTGCCGGTTCCTCATGGTAGATCCCAAGGACAAATGAGATTTTAAAAAATCCCTCCAAAAAATTCTGGGGTCTCCTCCCTGTTGAATGTGCCCCAAGAACCTCAGAATTAAGGCTGCTAGGAGGTCTCCTTATCTGATGCCTGATCCACCTCATCCAGCTCCTTCTGGCATTCCATTTTCATCTGTCATGTACAAGTTCTCAAGATATTTAAACTTCTTCCCTTGGGACAGCAAGCATCCCCAAACCTAAAAGAGCAATCCACTGGTTTCCAGCAGAGAAACTTTGCCTCAGACTTGGAGGCTTCACACTCAAATTCAGAATGAATTCTGTATCAGTCAGATGCCTTCCTGTGTGATGGATGAGAATCCAGACATCTAGAATGCCTCATACTTTTGCACAGCACTGTACCAATAAATAAGGAATTGTTTTTAAGAACAGTGCTTGATTGGCTATAGTTCGGCCCTACCTCTTGTTGGCTGTTCACAATGCTGCATGCTTGTGCGTCATTAACTTGCTTGGTGGTTGCATTTTGAATACCCAAAGGGGCCAGAGGAGCAGTTGTCGCTGTTTGGGGAAGTGTCTCCAGACATGCTCCGTGTCTCCTTTTATCAGGATGAAGAGACTGCTGCACGCCGTGTGACTCGTAAGCACAATGAGCCGCCTGCCCCAATGGAGATGGACGCCCTCTTTGACATGGATGTTCTCATGTCTGAGTTTTCAGACACGTTGTTCTCTACATTGGCCTCACATCAGCCCATAGCCTGGCCCAACCCCAGGGAGATTGGTGAGAAAATCATCAGATGTTTGTTTTTAAAAACGAGTAAAGACTTTCTAATTAAACTTTTCGCATCTTCCCACTCACCTGATTTGATAATTCATCTTCTTTTTCTCCTCATTTCACTTAGTTACAAATAACAAGCCTCCCTAAATTATGCAGCATCCCAGTGTTAGGGCTGGGGCTCAATATTAGGTTGTGTATCTGTCAAAATATTGGCATGTTTTCCCTCTGCTTCTGTTTTCCACAGCTCATGCTGGGAATGCAGACATGATCCAACCAGGACTCATCCCCTTACAGCCCAATCTAGACTTCATGGACTCCTTTGATCCACTGCAAGGTAGCAGCAAGACACCACCTGCAGTAGCAGCAGCAGCGCACACATAAACTAATAATGCACACTGGACAGGAGTCAAGCGCACATGTTGTAGTAACTCTGCTGCAGCCGTTGGCTTAGCCTAACACAACATGTAGTGTGGTTATACTAACCTCTAGCTAACATAGAGACTCTTGTTCCAGACTTATTTCACAGCCTCCGTCAGCCCGTCTTCCCCTCTGTTTCCCCCACTGCACCATCTGTCACCCCTCTACACAGCAGCAGCTCTCAGTCACAGGTAAACACCGACCCAAGGCTGGGTCCCTAACACACACCTCCATAATCAAAGTTTGTTCAAGAAGTGTTGTTTTTTCAGTTTGAAGATTTTTGTTCCATTTTTGAGGGTTTTCGCCACATCTTCCACCATCTCTCTGTCTTAATGTAGTTACACAAAAGATCTATGTAACATAATAATCTTACTAAACTTTATTTACATAGCACTTTTCATACATGACTTGCTCAAACTGATTAACATTAAAGTTGATATTCTTTTGAAAATCGAACCATCACTATTAATATGGCTAAATATTTTGCTTCTCTTTAGTGCTGTATTCCTCCTTGAAGCTCCATAGATGTAATTTATTCAGCCATATTTGGATGAAGCTATAGAAATGTGTTTGCAGGAGTTTCTGTTACGACAGTAAATTTACTGTAGGTCTTCATCTGACTTTAAGGCACAAAAGCATTATAGTACTGTTGGAAACACTGAAGACATGTTCGTGTGCAGGTTTTTAACAAGGCAAAAGGATTTCAGAGGAAGATAAATCTAGGACTTCAAAAAGGAGTGATCTTTTTTTTCTCCTTCAATTACAACTTAAGCCTGGCTCATACTACAGAAGTTTCAGACTAATTTGCCCCCGTCTCACTTCTACCAGCAATTGGAGGAATAATCTGATCAGGGACCTTGGTCTGAACTGATGTTCAGTGATGTTAGAGGTTTACAGAGCCAGTCTTAAACCTTCTGAACTCATCACTCATCAGGTTCATACCAATTAAATCAAACATGTTTGATATTTACAAATTAAAACAGGGAGGAAGCCACATATCACTAAATATTTTAGCCCTTGCAGTTAATGTTAGCTACAGATATTAAGAGTAATGGTTAAAATCTCACCTTAAAGCTGCTGTCCGGAGTTTCCGTTTGTTTTCAATTTATGTATCATTTTTTAACAAAGCTTAAATGTGTTAGTCTAGTTCGATACTATAATATAATGTTAGTATAACGCGATATGAAAATTTATTCCTGAGATCCGCCTTCCTCTCATAGACCCCCATGTTATTCCAAAAAGCGCAGGTCGCTGCCGACCAATCAAGTTCGAGCTTCAGCTTTGTCATGCTGTCAATCAACGGTTACGCGCACAGCAAGCAAGCCCATGCAGAGGTGGGCGAGCTACGCACTACGCAACCGCGCGCACATTTGTTTTGCTTGTGGAGGAGCTGAGAGAGCATCAGGGATCAGCAACTTCCAGAAAAGTTACCAATCCCACGGCTTGTCAGGCCAAGAGACTGCAGGACGCTTTTTGGCTCGGGGTGCTCGCGTCGCTCCCCGACCACGGCCTCCATAGCCCGCCTGACGGCTTCGTTTAGATGCCCGACCTCTGGAGGAAGATGTTGGAGCGTCTGGGACATACTCTTCGTCAGAGGAGTCATGCAATTCTGAACTCTAGATAGAAATAAATAAACAATGTAACACATATACACGCGTAAATGCACTAAGTTTGATAAACAACGTCATCGAGAGGGATACACGAGTGTAATCACATATTGAAACTTTACTCGTTCGTCCTAGCAGATTCATGTTATTTTGGTATTAGGACAAGTTAGACTCAATACAGCATTCTAACGTAATTCCTTTATTATTTACTAAATGTACTAAATGTAGAAGAGTGGAAAACAGCAAAACAGGCGAGATGCTGCAGCACTCCGGGCACTCCTCTCATGTACTGCGCGCGTGCACAAATAAAGGGGCGAAATCAGAGGGAGGGAGGGTGGGACCACCAGTGTTTTGGGAGACGCTGCGATTCAAACTCCGGACAGCAGCTTTAAATTCTCTTTAAAGAATAGACAATCTGTATTGATCGTGTCTTTCCATCCATTTTCTAAGTCAGACTCGTTTAGCCATCTGCTTTTGTTTATACTGTGTGCCTGTCTAAGAGTAGAAAGAAGAATATGTGGGAGGTTTTTTTCTTATTTTCGTGATGCACTCTGATTCCAAAATCTGTTAGGATTTTAAAACTCCTGTAGTGTGAGCACAGCTGATTTTCCTGTGTAATTTTGTACTATAAAACCTCTTCAAAATGTATACGCCCTGAATTCTATAAATACAAAGACATGTACTGTATAAATGCAGCTACTTGGACAAACATTTGTCCACAGTTTTGCTATTGCCTGTACCCTCCCCTGTTATTGTAAAAGGCACATTATAAAAGCCGTTGTTTGTTGAGGTGTAATTTCATTGCAGCTTGTGAAAATTCAGTTCAAGTGTCAGTATTCAGCAGCCAGAAAAGTCAAGTACTCGTTATCATTTGAATAAAAAATAAATTGGCTTCTGATTTTGTCATTTCTGACGAGTAAAGAATCCAGTCAGGATCGACAAATTGCCATTTAACATGAACCTTAATGAAATTGCATCTGTTTTGTATCATATTGCACTTTAAGAAAGAAATAAGAGTGTTGTTTTGCTTTCCTTTTGCCCTCCCTTGCCAGACCCAGTTAATGTCCTCTATGCCGCTCCACGCCAACCACATCACCCCCTCTGGTCCCCTGTCCATTCCCTCTCCCATGGCCGGTCAAACCAGTCGGTCCGGTGGTGGCAGTGATGCTGCATTTGTTCCAAACTACATGTCCCTGTTTCCTGGGCAGGTGACAGCCAATGATCAAGCAGGTGTTTCCTCTGTCTCTCAGCCTTTATCCCATGATCCTCTGGTGCAGTGCCTTTCAGGTCAGGACATGGGCCCTGCAGCACCCATGGTTCCCTCACCCTTGAGTAACAACTCCACTGTGGATGAGACTGTAGCGCACTCTGTGATCACACACACAGCCTCCTCTACGGTCACACCCAGCGACACAGCTACCACTTTCAGCCACAGCTCCATGTCCACACAACCTTCACCTCAACTCCAGCCCATGGCCACATTACCCACCACTCCTGTGCAGCACCCTCAGACGTTTGCTCTGCCGCGCCCCTTTCAGCCATCCAGTGCCAATAAAAGCCGACCCATGCAAAGGATTGCTCCTGCTAACCCGCTCCCTCAGTCCCACCTCATCCTCACAGGTCTGTGGTTTCTGATCAACATACTGATTCTAGAAGGCATTGTAAAGCTGCTTCAGTTTATGTTAGGAACCACAAGATAGCGCTCAAGCATTTCAAATGCAGCTATTTAGATTTACAATGATAACGCTGTGATACTCTGCACACACATCTGAGCCACTGTAGCTCCTACCAGAACAAATGAAAGCATGTTCACTAATTAGCAATGAAACTGTTTTGGTATTTTGATACGTTTAGAAAATAACCTCTCTAGCAAACAGCTTAGTGTTTTGTTATTTTAATCTATAAGATACTTAAGTTTGTTTAGCGAGATAATTTCAACAATTTGCAAGATATTTTTAACCAAAAATTTAAATTGTTGTACTATAATGTAGTGTAAATCTAATATCAATCAATCAAACTTTATTTATTTAGCACTTTTCATACAATAAAAATGCAACGCAAAGTGCTTTACAACATTAAATTAAAAACAAGAATTTATACAAGAAGAATATATCTATACAATAGTATACAAGCCATCTTTGTGTGATTTTCATTAAAGATATTAGAAATCGAGTACGTTCAGGTTTGAAACCTGTTCAAAAAAGCATTACATTAGCCACAGAGTTCAGTTTTATATAAATGGAAGAGCTACATGTCAAAAATGATGGCCTATTGATGAATTTTATTGTATGAATGTATGTTTCTCCATTCAGCCCCTTTTCTAGGTCATGCCAATGCTGTGATTGTTACACCCAAAGCAGATGTGGTCTCTAACCCAGGTGTTGTCATCACCTCTTCTCATCTTGGAGCAGTATGTTTTCAACTCACTGAGCATCATCTTCTTTGTTTCATTTTCTTATGCGAACTGCAGAGCTGCAACATTTATATTTGCATGTCGCATAAAGGTGATCAGTTACAAAGCAAATAAAGACCATATTTTATACCAATGGTTCCTGCATCTCATTTTATCTATTTTCTTTGTTCTCTTTTCGTGTATTTCAGACTTCTGGATTTCACATCGTCCAGAAGTCTCCACAGTCGATTGTTCCCAAAGAAAAGTCATATTCTTCCAGTCGCAAAAATCAGAGAACTTCCTCTCCTGTTGGTAAGAAATGACTCTAACCAGAAGGTGCCTCATAATCCACCCCAAGCCCACTACTTTGTAATTTATGTTTTGTTTTTTTAAATTTTATTTTCAGTTCAGCCAGGATCCGGTCAAGGATCGCCATGTGGGTTGGATCAGGTTCCCAGTCCACAGTCACTAATCAGCAGCAGCAGTACAGCTCTTGTAAAGAATGAGCAAAATCAGGTTTGTGTCTATTAATGTTTCTTCATAAAGAATATAAATATTTGATTATTTGTATAACATATAGGGCATTCACATATCAGAGCTAATTTCTTAACAAAATCTAAATGCCGCCTAATATGTTAAAAAGTCACAGACTGAACTACACATCAGTAGCATTTCCCCTTTTCTCTGTAATATTTGACGCACTCTGTAATACCTATGTGTATTATTTCCTTTGCTGTTAAATGACAGGGCCGAAGGACAACGCACATATCTGCTGAGCAAAAGAGACGATCAAACATAAATATTGGCTTTAAGACACTCTGCAGTCTGGTTCCTATAAAGTCACAGTCAAATGTAAGTCTGTGTGTGTCTGCATACAACTTCTGTAGCAGATTCTGTACATGTTTTTGCGCAGTGCGTTTCATTTCCTGACATATTTATTAACTTTGTCTAGGTCAGTAATGCAGTCACGTTGCAGAAGACAGTGGAGTACATCGGGAAGCTCCAGCAAGAGAGGCAGGCGATGCAAGAAGAGGTCAAGAGATTACGAGAGGAGATAGAGGAGCTCAACACTTCCATTAGGTATGTTCAGACATCTTACGTGTCCCACCCATTTTATGATGTACACAAGTTGGAGAGACACATAACGCATCAACTCTTTCCTTCTTCCCTCACTGCTTATCGACAGTGTGTGTCAGGAGCAGCTGCCTGCGACGGGGGTACCAGTGAGGCGGCATCGTTTCGACCACATGCAAGAGAAGTTTAATGAGTATGTAAAGATCCGCACTTTACAGAACTGGAACTTCTGGATTGTATCCTGCAATGAAAGAGTTCTGACACTGGTTGTTGCTTATTAACGATGCGTGGTGTTGTGTAAATGATTTGTGTGATGATTGAAAATATTATACAAACAACCCAAAATTCAGTGTGACAACTTTACCAGTCATGCAGTATTTTAAAAAGAGAATTACTTTGCCAGCTATTCATACAACTATCATGGAAAGTAGACTGATACTAGTACTAAACAACATCCTAGCATTTGTCTTTTGCACTTTCTAATGCAGAGTGAGCTTGGGCAGATAACTGATAGTGTTATCTGGGCTCATTGGGTCTTTCAACATCCTACCTAGCTGCCCAGGAAACTCAGTTGGGGTTGATGAGGTTCAGCCTCAGCTGTTGCCTACATAACAGTCAAAAGGTTTGCTTCTGTTGTTCCTGTACTGTTGGGGACGTGTACAGACGAACAGCTCAGTTGGGCCAATGTGTCCTCCATGTGCTCATCCTCTAGCATGACTCCATTGCATCAGGCACCAGCACAGTGTCCAAGCTACACGTTGACTGAACTTGAATCCAACATCAGCTGGCAAACCTGTTTGCCAGCTGATGTTGGATTGAGCTGAGTTTGGGAGCTTTCATGCTGCCATTGTCGTTCTGATTAGGGCTCGACTGATATGGGTTTGGTTTTTTTGTTTGTTTCATTTTGTGGCTGCACAGTGGGGTAGTGGTTAGCACTGTCACCTTGGAGCTAGAAGATCCCTGGTTTGCGTCCCGGCCTGGGATCTTTCTGCATAGGATTTGCATGTTTTGTCCAGGTGCTCCAGCTTCCTCCCACAGTCCAGAAACATGCTGAGGTTAATTGGTGATTCTGGATTGTCCATAGGTGTGAATATGAATGTCCTTGTTTGTCTGTATGTCTAACCCTGTGATAAACTGGTGACCTGTCCAGGGTGTCTGCTGCCTTCACTGTAAATCAGCTGGGATAGACTCCCACCCTCCATAACCCTAATAAGGATTAAGGGGTGTATAGATGATGGATGGATGTTTTGTTATTTGGCCGATACTGATTTATTGGTACTCAAGAAAGACTGATAACTCATATTTGGAGGCGATATACATTAAATGTAATGTATTAACAGCATGTGACAGCAGAGAACCTATCATTCATAACTAGACTTCTTCATTAATAGGGTGACTATAACTGAACATAAAATAGAAATAGGAGTTGCTAATTTCGGACGCTCTGTTGATGTGGGATTGACTGAGATTGATCAGTTTCTTCTTCTCTGTTCTCTTAATATTTCACTGTTCTATCACTTTTATTGTCCCCTAAGGTCCATATCTTACAATATTATTCTTTATTGTTATCCAGACTCTGTTTCAGGGTCGCTAAGCCAACTGCGTAACCGCTCGGCATTAGCATAGCCTTAGCCACTGATTTCCTCCTTTCTTGTTCAGTTTTTCAGTCTCTGCTTGAGAGGCATTTCTGACACCACAAAGTTACTACAGACAGAGAGGAGGCTGCATCAAACCAGAAAAAGCATTGTTAATGTATCAATAATAGGTTAACAAAAATACATGTGACAATAGTCGAGAAAATGGCAAACATCAGCTACAATAATCGACATGACTGATAATCGATCCATCCCTAGCTTTAATTGGCATTTCTCCTGCTTTAATGAAGGAAATATCTAACTATCTTAGCTTCAGGCTAAGAAAATGGGTTCTTAGAAGGTCACACCAATACTGACCTTCACCCAGAGCCATTGAACGGCACGTCAGGTTAATGTTGAGCTTCACCTTCCTCAGGCAAAGAGACATTTGTTGAGAATCAGCCAGGCTTGAACAGTGCAAGGTTGGCTGGGCACAGGAGGACATCATACACTACCAGGACAAGAATCCAGAAGTCTATGTTGTAGATGAGCCTGTTCCACTGTGGCCTTTGCCCTCCATTGGCTGCTGATTTTTACGGCTACCACACAGAGATTTTTTAATCAGCTAACTTGCAGTATCGCCCAACCTCTCTTAAGGCCAATTCGTGGTTTCTGCAAAACCAGTGTGGAACTATTGTCGGTCTGTTATGGTCACATTCAGATAGTAACCCCATTCCCAAACACAGAAAAACACATGGAACCTCTGTGGACGTTTCTGAATTGAGCAAGACTCAGCAATCTTTACAGGATGTAGCAGCAAGTTACGTCACTGTGTTCTGAGTTGTCGTCAAAGTGGGTGGACGCAGCACAGGATGTCTGAAGAACTTAGATCTTCCTACTGTGTTTCGGCACATTGGAGAGTGTAAAAAATCAAATCTCTTTCAGAGTCTGGTAGTGATTGCTTCAATTTCACCTGTTTTAATGATGAGTTATAAAGGTGTGAATGACAAACCAATCCCCTTCCACAGTCTGTCCTTGTAGCAAGCATTTGTTTTGAGCACATTTGGTTTTCTGGTGGTAGGATGACAAAATTAGCAAAAATTAATTAAAACTTTCTGTGCAGAATTAAGGAGAGCCTATCATGTATTTCCACTGAGGCAATGCTGTTCAAACTCTGTGGACTTGGCCACCTCCCCAGCAGCAGTGGACTCTTCTCTCCATTTCATTGATGGTGGAGATTAAAGGAACATTAAACATCATGCAGTACACTCATCATACCAAAATAGTGCAAAGATTGCATTATTGATAACTGTTTTTATTTCTAAGCTTATTCCTTTAGTTACACGTGAATGATCAAGAAACAGTTTCATGAGTTTCATCATTTAAATGTAAGAACAAAAGCTACCAAAGCACAGATTTGAGTTTGTCACTCTAACAGCTGATCAGGCAGAACGGCATTTGTCCCAGTACATGGTATAATTGATCCTTGACCGTCATGTTTTCTAGTTCAGCATTATTATCAAGCCTCTCTTTGAGTCTTTCAACGGGATGGTGTCAACTACAAGCAGAGCCGAGCTGTATCAGACGACGCTGCAGTGGCTCGATCGTCACTGCTCCCTTCCGGTGCTCAGACCCAGTAAGTAAAACCGTTGTTCTCTCAAACACACACATAATTACAACTAACTTTCTTTCCAGCTGTAGAGTTGCTGTAGAGATCGCTGCTATCTACACGCCACGATCTTTGTTATTTCCTGCCTGTTTTCTGTTTTCAATCAATAGTGACATTACAGGAAATGTAAATCTACCAACACTTCTCATCACTTTTATTAATACAGTGAAATTATTTCAGTTGTAATTACACTCTGCATTAGTGTTTTTTTTTCACCTCCCGCTTGATCTAAACAATATGCTTAGTTGCTTCTTAAGTGTGACACTGACAGCTTCACTTTAAGGAACCTGAAGAAGGAAAGTGACGTCAACTGATGTCTATCATTCAGTCATAGCTTTAGTGGATAACTGTTGGCTGTGCAGCTGCAGAAACCTGTAGAAAAAATGAAGGTTATCGCTCCAACTTTTTTCTTCCATATATGTTGGGCCCCCGCCCTCCTCCCTCACGGAGTCAAATCTTTGTCTTGCAGGCAAGTCATTGGTTTTTTAAAAAGTCCCATAAGTCACTGTTCTTCTGCATTCTGATAAAGTGATAAAGAAGTGTTAAATGCAACAGTCATGAAAAAGTGAAATGACAAATTTGCTCAAAGTTTCCTGGAAAGCAATAAACCCAGAATGTTTTTTTTTTCAAAAGAAATGATTTAACAAAATCAGATAGAATATCAGCCGCTTTGCTGGTCCCCTCAAAATTTTGCAATTCAACACTTTATCACTTTGTTTGTAATCCACAGTTCTGTTTTGTACCAGTATGAACAATTTGCAGCATTGATTTATACGAAGGTACCTCCATGAAGACATCAATAAGATGAGAGCTGAAAACTTTTTTTGGTCTTTCTGCTCATTGTTTTGTGATTTTCCATTTTACATCAGATCCCGCATCTTTGCCATTTTGGTTGTCTCACTGTTTTCATCACTGCAATGAGATTTCATGAAATAAAGTATGATATTTACAATATTGAGATCTTAGAATTAGCTGGTAAAACTGATTTTAAGCTATATTTTACCAGGATTGTCAAGCTTAGGTGTCTTAACCCTCCTGTTGTACTCGTTTACAGCACTTAAAATATTATTGAATTGTCTGGGGGGGAAAAAAATCCAAAAATTCAGCAAAAAATTTCCCAAATTTATAAAAATTTGCAAAATCTTCAGAAAGAAAATTCCATAAAAATTTTATTTAAAAAAATAACCCCCCAAATTTGACAAGAAATACATTTTCCAAAAAAATCCTAAAAATATCCAAAGTGATTACATATTTATCAGTAAAACTTCTAGTATTTTCTTTAAGAACATTCAGAAAAAGAATATATTTTTTTGTTTTTAGAGAGGAAACATTCTTTAAACATTTCTTTTTTTCCCTCAAAAAATGTTCAAAAATTTCCCAAAATAATTTTGAAAATATGGAAGTTTTCACTGTGAAAATATAATTTTTTCCCCCACATTTTCAAACTTTAAATGGGTCGTTTTGACCTGCAAGACGACACAAAGGTTAAAACAAGATAATTTCAAGATTGTTTGACTTAGATTAAATATTTAAGATTCATTGTCTTAAAACACGTCCCTCCATCTTGCTGAAATGTCACTTGTTAAGTGAATTTATCTTAAATCAAGCGGGATGAGACATTTTGAATAAAAATAAGACAGACTTGGTAAGATTTTGAGTTTTTGCAGTGTAGCCCCTGTTTATAGGTCGTCCACTTAACCTGCTGAGCTACATGGGGTCGTAGCGGAGTTGTAGGTCAAGGGAAAGAAAGCATGAGGACTCACCCCTGCTGTGTATTCTGGGAAACCCTGTGGTTTTTTCCAACTTGGTGTGTCATCCGGAAGGAAAGGAGATAAGGAGACTTGGTGGTGGAATGAGGAGGTACAGGAGTGGATCCAGAGAAAGAGGTTAGCTAAGAAGAAGTGGGACACTGAGAGGACTGAAGAGAGTAGACAGGAGGACAGGGAGATGCAGCGTAAGGTGAAAGTAGAGGTGGCAAAGGCCAAACAAGGGGCTTACGTTGACTTGTATGCTAGGTTGGACAGTAAGGAGGGAGAGACTGACCTGTACAGGTTGGCAAGGCAGAGAGACAGAGATGGGAAGGACGTGCAGCAGGTTAGGGTGATAAAGGATAAGGATGGAAGTGTGTTGACAGGTGCCAATGGTGTGATGGGAAGATGGAAAGAGTACTTTGAAGAGTTGATGAACGAGGAAAATGAGAGAGAACAAAGAGTAGAAGAGGTGACTGTTGTGGACCAGGAAGTAGCAAAGATTAGTAAGGATGAAGTGAGGAGGGCATTGAAGAGGATGAAGAGTGGAAAGGCACTTGGTCCTGATGATATACCTGTGGAGGTATGGAAGTGTCTCGGAGAGGTAGCAGTAGAGTTTCTGACTGGGTTGTTCAACAGGATCTTAGATAGTGAGAAGATGCCCGAGGAATGGAGAAGTGTGCTGGTGCCCATCTTTAAGAACAAGGGAGATGTGCAGAGTTGTGGCAACCACAGAGGAATAAAGCTGATGAGCCACACGATGAAGCTATGGGAAAGAGTAGTTGAAGCTAGACTAAGGGCAGAGGTGAACATCTGTGAGCAGCAGTATGGTTTCATGCCAAGAAAGAGTGCAACAGATGCAATATTTGCTTTGAGGATGTTGATAGAGAAGTGCAGAGAAGATCAGAAGGAGCTGCATTGTGTCTTTGTAGATCTGGAGAAAGCTTATGACAGGGTGCCCAGAGAGGAACTGTGGTTTTGTATGAGGAAGTCTGGAGTGGCAGAGAAGTATGTTAGAGTGGTGCAGGACATGAGGACTGTAAGACAGTGGTGAGGTGTGCTGTAGGTGTGACAGAGGAGTTCAAGGTGGAGGTGGGACTACATCAGGGATCAGCTCTGAGCCCCTTCTTGTTTGCTATGGTGATGGACAGGATGACAGACGAGGTTAGACAGGAGTCTCCATGGACTATGATGTTTGCAGATGACATTGTGATCTGTAGTGACAGCAGGGAACAGGTGGAGGAGAAGCTAGAGGCATGGAGGTTTGCCCTGGAAAGGAGAGGAATGAAGGTTAGCAGCAGCAAGACGGAGTATTTGTGTGTGAATGAGAGGGACCCAAGTGGAAGAGTGAGGGAGAAGAGATCAAGAAGGTGGAGGATTTTAAGTACTTAGGGTCAACAGTCCAGAGCAATGGAGAGTGTGGAAAAGAGGTGAAGAAGCGTGTACAGGCAGGCTGGAACGGCTGGAGAAAAGTGTCAGGTGTGATGTGTGATAGAAGAGTTTCAGCTAAAATGAAAGGAAAGGTTTACAAAACTGTGGTGAGACCAGCCATGTTGTTTGGTCTGGAGACAGTGTCCCTGAGGAAAAGAGGCAGAGCTGGAGGTAGCAGAAGTGAAGATGCTGAGGTTCTCTTTGGGAGTGACCAGGATGGATAGGATCAGGAATGAGTACATCAGAGGGACAGCACATGTTAGAGGCTTTGGAGATAAAGTCAGAGAGGCCAGACTGAGATGGTTCGGACATGTCCAGAGGAGAGAGAGGGAATATATTGGTAGAAGGATGCTGAGTTTCCCACTGCCAGGCAGGAGGCCTAGAGGAAAACCAAAGAGGAGGTTTAAGGATGTGGTTAAAGAGGACATGAAGGTAGTTGGTGTGAGAGAAGAGGATGCAGAAGACAGGGTTAGATGGAGGCAATTGATTCGCTGTGGCGACCCCTGAAGGGAAAAGCCGAAAGGAAAAGAAAAGTTGTACCAACAACAAATTACATTTTCAGCTCATTAACAATTACAAATTTAAGCATAATGAGGTAATTGGTCTGATGCGTATTTTCACGTCAAATGTAGCTATTTTAATTTTAATGTTCAAATGAATCAGAATACCAGCTCTGCTGAATAGACTGTTGTTTTCTTGTTTCTTGTGGTTGTTAACGTGTGGTTCACTGCTTTTCAGTGGTGCTGAGTACTCTTCGCCAGCTGAGCACAACTACGTCCATCCTCACTGATCCATCGCTGCTTCCTGAAGAAGCTGTCCAGGCTGCCACATGCACAGATGTTTCGTCTTTCTCTCAGAGGAGTTGAGGTGACCCCTAAAGCCACCTGAACCATAAAAAAAGACATATCACTAGTCGTTCTTATTCAGCAAGGTCAAAATGATGAAGACAAACTTTGTCTGGCTTGGTTTAGCCTGAATGTAAGGCTGGTGTAGAGTTTGGTCTGTTGTACACTGATTGTTAGAATTGATGCATGGAAGGACCTCAGCTATTGTGCAAAAAAGGCTTTTATTATATTGTGTTTGAATAAATACTACTTTCACCTGCTTTAGGTGATGATCTTCTTTGACGGAAAGCTGGTACTTGTGGTTTTATTTGTTGAACAACAATGTATATTTAAAATAAGACATTTCTAATGTAAAAAAAAAAACGTGTTCAAAAGGGAAATATTGAATGAATGTTGATTTTGTGCTCTTGCTCAGATGTAGAAAATGTGTAGATATGAGGCTTTTTTTTCACCAGGAGATGAGATTAATGTGAGATTTACCAGGACTTGCTTGAAGTGTAGTTTGTGTTTTTTGGAGGTTTTAAAATCTTTCAGAGAGACGTCACCGCACAATGTAGAAGATCGACTAAAGCAGTCTCATTGATACCAGATGGATGCAAGTTTTGTTGTGTGTTCCATCCCTAAATTACTCAGGTGAAAGTTGTTTTGCCAGTTAACAGAAGTGGTTTCCTGGTGGCTTTCCGTCCATGCCGTACTTCTGCCTTCATACTTTTGCTCACTGTGTCCATTTGTAGTGATTTAAACTGCGAGTGGCACACAGCAGCATTCATCTTTGATATGTTACACACAGGTTACTGCGCAGGTCACAGCATAACGGAGCAATATTACTTACAGCCCTCATAGGGAGCATAGCTGAAACAGCAGTACACATAATATTTATATTCACATGTACAGTATTACAAGATTTTGCGCAGTAGGGGTCTTTTCTGGTCTTTGTCTGTGACTCAGGGCTATGCTTGTGTGTTTTTTTTCCCCTTATTCATCGGAACAAATCAAATCAGGATCCTTCTCTGCAGGAAGGCTTGTTATCTACAAAGGGTACAGGTTATATCACATGGTTTAGTTTTTATTTCTTCTCATGGTCACACTAATTTATGATGATGTGTGTTAATGAGAGAAGAAAACAATCAGTCTGTCTCATGAAGACAGCACAGAGACACATCCAAAGCCATATCAAAGAGTAGTTCATCCATCACCGCTGTTCATTTGTTGTATTACTGACATTATAGTTGGTGGAAAACTCTGCTCTGTTTGACTGTTTGAGAATTGGATACAATGCAGATGTAGTTAGCTTCTCAGCCTTAAGGTCAAAGTGTCCTTACTTGTGCTGATTAGTCTTTTTTTTTTCTTCGTGGTTCAGCACTCCTCAGGCCGACATAGATTTTGTATTTTTGCTTCCTTTTTGTGCAGAACAACTGAGTTTACGGTGGCAAAATGCACCACTTTGACAAATGTGCAGTCTTTTCTTCCGAATGTGGATGAGTGTCTTTTAAATGAGAGATTTCGTTTGGCTTCAGGCTAATTTACCTGTGCATAGATGGAGAAAGCAGTGATCAAAGTTAAACACTTTTGCAACATACAATTGCAACTATTTAGTGTTGCAAATCACATATTAAGAGCTCATGTGTGCCCTAAAAGAATTTGTTCAGAAAAAAATCAAATGCACCAATGAATGCAGCTATGGTTATCATTATTGCAAGTGATAACGTTTCCCTTTTTGACATTTTTTTCTTGACCGCACACAAAAAGCCCCAATGTTCACCTTAAGCTCAGCGTTTGTGTGATGATTTAGTCTGTTTTTTCCTCTTTCATTTAGCGATTTTTAAAATATTTGTCGTACCAGGTTGGATTTCCAGCTGTTGTTTGGTGTTTTTTGTGAGGAGGTTTTATACCAGTCGATGTACAGTGTGTCATTGCAGATTGGATCTGCGCATGTTAGTTCTTCCCACATTTAGTATTGTATTTCATTTGTTTTAAGAAGAAAAGATATTTTCTTATGCTGCATATGAGTGTTTTTTGTTTTCTTTGTAAAATGTCTACATGTGACATGTATGTTGTAAAATGCCTTAAATGACTCTGAATCACAATAAACACAACAAAAGGCAAAATCTTGACTTCTTGCAACTTTATTTTCAATAAATATCTTTAGATTTTCTATAAATATGACCTATTTATCAGAAACTGATAAATTCAGTACAAGTTTGCTTTGTCTACCGCTCAAAATAGTTATAAAAATAGTATTTAAATAATTTAGGGCTGTTTAAAATAAATACATTCATACTAATCAGTGATTCTAAACTGCTTTGCCGAGCCTGCCATGCAGGATCTCCAGCAGGCACTTGGCGTACACAAAACGGTCAAAGTCCTGTTCAAAGGAGGGCAGGCTGCACTTCTTTGTAGCCGTGGAGTTGTTTGTGGACGGCGCCACATCGTCGGTGTACTGGACGGCTTTCTTCAGCGTTGACATCTCAGGCAGTTTGGAGATCTCATCCAAGTAGCACCTGATGGAGGGGAGCTGCTGCTGCTCTGGGCCCAGCAGCTCTGAGGCGCTCAGGGAGTTGCAGGAGATGCTTGGAGGCAGTGGAGATGCAGCCTGCAAGAGACTAACTCGCTTTAGTTGAAGAGTCAGTGCAGAAACTGGAGCATTAAAGGCTGCTTGGTCACATTATTTCTGTGTCATCTAAGAAACCCAGAAAAGCTGAAGCATGGTTATATTGTTCCACCTCAGGAGAAAACTATTGCTGCACCCAACAATTACTTCAGATGTAATACATCAGAGAATTATTTTATTTCATACAATAGATATAGAATATTGCATATCATTAGACAAGCAATCATCAAAATTATTAAGTAATAATAAATTTTTTCATTTTTCTACATCATGCTATTTTTTATTTAATTAAATAATGATATTGATTATTGGATAAGAAGTCATCTATTATCTTCAATTTTGTTCAGTTTTTCAATTATTTTGTTTCATACAACTGATACAGATTGCATATCATTAGATAAGCAATTATGAGTTATTCTAGTTTTAAATCATCGGACAATTTTATTTTCAATAAATATTAAAAAGTTATTGTAGATTATTGGATGAGCAATAATCAATTAATTTTCTTTTAATAGATTTGGCAATAGAATTGATTTAAAAAGAAATTATAGATTAGGACACAATATTAGACAAGCAAAAATCACTTATTTTTCTGTTTTTAAAACATCGAAAAACAATATTCTTTGATTAAAAATAATTGTGTATTATTGCAAATTATTTGAAAAGTAATAATCTTTTTTTTCATTTTTTACATCATGTCATTTTTATTTCGTTAAATAATATTACTGATTATTGGATAAGAAGTTATGTTATTTATTTTCAGTTTTGTTCAGTATTTCAATTATTTTATTTCATAGAATAAATATAGATTATTGCATATCATTAGATAAGCATCCATCCATCCAATTACTGTACTGAACTGCATACAGCTCAGTTCCATTTACCTCGGTCCATCCATCCATTCATCCTCTATACACCGCTTTATCCTCATTAGGGTCGCGGGGGGTGCCGGAGCCTGTCTCAGCTGACTCGGGCGAAGGCAGGGGACACCCTGGACAGGTCACCAGTCTGTCGCAGGGCTACATATACAGACGAGCAAGCACACTCACATTCACACCTATGGGCAATTTAGAGTGATCAATTAACCTCAGCATATTTTTGGACTGTGGGAGGAAGCCGGAGTGCCCGGAGAAAACCCACGCAAGCACAGGGAGAACATGCAAACTCCATGCAGAAAGATCCCAGGTCCAAGCCGGGATCTTCTTGCTGCAAGGCGAAAGTGCTAACCACTACTCCACTGTGCAGCCTATATTAGATAAGCAATCGTCTATTATTTTTGTAGAATTAAAACTTCTGAAAATAATTTTATTTTCTAAAAATATTAGAAATTATTGTAGATCATTGGATTAGCAATAATAAGTTAGTTTTCTATTAATACTAATAATCTGAATGCATTTTTATTAATAAACAAATTATAGATTATTGTAGAATATTAGACAAGCAATAATCACTTAGTTTTTCTGTTTTTTAAACATCTAAAAATAATTTTCTTTCATTAAAAACAGTTAATCAATCATCTAAATTAATCATTTTCTGACTTTCAGGAACTCCTGCCTGAGGAAACACTGAACCAGGTGCAGCAGCACAAAAACCTCTGTCTGATCTCTGATGCTCTCTGCATGGTGCTACTAGAAAGCTTTTAAAATATTTAAAAGAACAACATCGTTCTGAACATAAACTAACCCTAAACGGAAAACTTCCCATCCCTCCACAATGAAGCAGCAAAGCCTTACAAGATTGTCCAGCGCCTTCCTGATCTCCGCCCGTATCATCTGGATGGTGTCGTTCACGGCTCCGCTACTCAGAGACTTGCAGGATGCTTGTGCAATGTGCAGGCACAGGAAGATGAGGACTGAAGATGAAAGAGCAACAGTGGAGATCAGTCAGATACGAACACACAGAAACAGAGATGTGAGCTGCAGCTGGAGACTTTCAGCTGTTGCGCAACGTTGGTCTCATAAAACCGAGCTGCGGGACTTTGAGCCGCACTTCGAGAAGATGCTTACCAGCACGGAAATCCATGACAGCTGGCGGTTTTGGTCAACAGCAGGCTCTGATGTGACACTTTCTGTGGTCCATCTTTCGAGGAGCACTTTTATGAGACTCCTGAGATAACGATCGACACCTTCAATTTTTCCTCTGCGCACCGAGTGCACAGGAAAATCCACAGAAGTTCAGGATTCTGACTTAGTGTTTGGGGGGGGGGTTCCCTGTCAGGGAGCATCTCTCTGAGAAAAACCTACACATACCGTAAGAGTTCTGCAGACAACCAGATTTTATCTGTAATAGGTGCAAAGATCACAGCGTTTACTGTGGTCTGCCTCTGATGATTTTATTTTCTATTATTACTCATCCATGAATGACTTTCATGCCATCTGGTGTGTATTTTTTTATTGGTAGTAATAGCTAATTTAACATATGGAGGCAGGGACGTGATCAAGTGAAGATATAAGATAACAAACCTGAACTAATTACTTGCAATCTCCTGCCCATATTTATTACATTTTATTAGTTTTTATTTGATCTCATTACCTCACACTGTACTGTATGTATCTTGCATCTTTGGTAAATGTTGGAATTCTTTTTGTTTGCATGTACATTTGATTTTCTAATTTATTGTTGTTAATTTAGCCTGTTTCAGTGCACTCTCCAGGCAGCTACTTATATTTTTGTCATAGATAGATAGATAGATTACACTGGCCAACAACATTTTTGCTGACTTACAACTGAGACTTGTTTCTGACTAATTTGAAGGTGCTGAATCCAAAAATCACAATGGTTTTTGCCAAGGACTTCAGGTTTTTGCTCTATGGCATAACTGCATATTTATCAAGTCCATATTAAAATATGATCACTTGGTCATAATGTTCCACACCCAGTGCATGCAACAATCCTGGTACACCATGACAATAAACAAAATCACTCTCAGCTCTGAAATATTGCACAAAATCTCTTTCCCTGCTGCGATAATATGTTACTTTGGTACCATCTTGGAGCAAATTCTTTTCATTCAGTCTTGAAGCTAATAGTTCTGATGTTTATTTTGAAAGACCTAAATCTCGCATTAAATCATTCAGCTCAGCCTGATGAAAACACTCTGGCTCTTTTGTGCTTGGACTGCATTCTTCTAAATCGACATCACTTCCATGTTCGCTATCAGCTGACATAACATCTTGATCTTCATCAAGTGAAGGAAACTCTGTAAAATGTGGCACAGGTACATCATCAGAATGGGGCACAGGGCGAATTCCTGAATACAGATTTGGGTAGCTTATTTTATGCTTATTTTTCTTGTTATAACCAGAAGTGTTGATGAGGCAAAAGTAGCAATCGTCTATATGATTCTTCGGCTCTCGCCACACCATAGGAATGCCAGATGCTAGTTTCTCCCTCTTTCCCTTGGTCCATTGTCTCAAATTTTCAATGCAAGGCTTGCACACTTTATGTGGTGCCCAAGACTTGTCCTGGTCTCCAAGTTTGACCTTAAAGTAAGCCAAGTAGGCTCGCTTCACAAAGTCACCAATATTCGCCCTTTGAGATGGTACAGTAAAATTTCCACAGATATAACAAAATGCATCTGGAGTATTCACACACTTTCTACGAGCAGTAGCCATGCTTGACTTTCAATCTGAAACACAACAGGAAATTTAATTAATTCGGGTTTAAGTTGGCATTTTCCCAATTAAACATGATGGGTGTGGCAGCCACCGATACTACAAGTCCAAATGCCACAGAAAAAAAAACGTGACGTGATAGGTAAAAACTGATGTCATTTCTGAAATCAGGACCCCAAAATTAGGTGAAAACAGGTGTTAGTTTTCAGTCAGCAGAAAAAAGTTAAAATTTGTTGGGCAGTGTTAAATCTTTATTGATCCCACAGCGGGGAAATTTAGTGTAACAGCAGCAAATAGAAAGAGCTGCACACAGTGCACACAGTGCATATATATAAATATTACCTTCTTCTAGAAGAAAAAAAAGAAATGCCCCCCATGTATGATGACAAGAAAGCTATTCTTTTCTGTTCTGTTCTATTCTATTCTAATTTGCTCTGAAAATTAAGACATTATTACTTGAAGACCACCACTCCTTAAGGCTAGTGCTTATATGAAGGTATGTTTAATTAAATCTGTAATCTCAAATATTAACCATCTTGGCATGCCCTCCTACAAGAGCAACACAGTGAATGTCACACCAACAGAATAGCTTACAATTCCAGTTAGATTACACAGGAATCTTCAGTTTGACATGTGTATGGTTGGGCATGAGGATCCTCCCTTTTAGAATGAGGTTCAGACCATCAGGAAATAGAAACCCGCTTTTGCTGGTTCGTGTTAACCTCCTTAGCTGAAGCAACCTTGTGTTGTGTTCTTGCTGGCATCGAGGATGACACAGCGCGAGTGTGAAATGAAAGCGGCACAGTTTGAACCGAGCATTTTATTAGAACAAATGCACCTTTGGGGTGTAGGTGACAGTATCCAGTCAGTTTGGACATTATTCAATATAAATAAAATACATAGTTTGTTTAGTATCCCAAATACACAGCATCTGCGTAATAAACCAATAATGTATTAAATAAATACATGAATAAATAAGCAAATAAATAAATAGATAAATAAATAAATACACTGTTGTCTAAAGTGTTATCAGGGGACATTGTTACAGGATGTCTCTATATTTGCGAATTCTTCCACCCACGTCCTGATAGAGTAAATGATCCGGAGGCCAAATACTTTCATCTCGAAAATATCTAGAGTTTTTGCCAAACAATGCCGCTCATTTCTGTGGCATCGTTTTGGGGCAACTTGGTTTCCACTGCTCGTCATTTCAACAACCTGTTCAAACTGACTGCAAAACGCTGTAGTGTTGCCAACCAGCTCGTCTCCGTGCTTCGGCTCCAGGCTCCTGATGATGTACGGCAGGCGGTGTTTGAGGTAGTCGGTGATGCAGCAGAGAGAGTTCTGGATCTCCTTTGTGGTGTTTCCCACCGGAGAAGTTATTCCCTCTGTTAGATTAAAACGGTTTGACTTGTATTCCTCTGGTGGGTCTGCCTTAAATATGTATTTGACCTACAGGAGAATTGAGAGCAATTATCACAAATGTCATGATGGAGTTCTGAGGATGTCAGCTGTCATTTTATTTTCAAGGTAACATGACTTTATATTGTGATATTTTACAATATCAAGTGAAATATGGAAAAGTCATAAAAGCAAAGCCATGTTTATCTGAGTCACTTTCAGTGCTCTGTATATTTAATACACTCAAAGCGTGATCAGTTTACTTACATAATCTTTTTCTGCCTGGTCTAGATTACACAAAGGCAGTGCTAAACCTTGCATGTTGACCCGAAGCTCCTGTATTTGGATGGTTCCGGAGGCCACAAAGGCGATGTGCATCATCGCGATGAAGGACAGGAGGAGCTCTGCAAGTAGTGATACAGAAAAAGATAGAATGGTGTCTCAAATCTAAATGGAATTTACATTGCAGTCAAAAGTCAAGATTATACTGATAGAATGATAGATTTTGAGTGAATGTTGCTTCAAAGGTCATTTCAGATTAAAAGCACCACATCCTGAGACTTTACCCTCCCCAGTAATCAGGCAGCCAACTTAACAAAACAACAAAAATCACAGTACAAATATCAAAAAGTAACTCTTGATCACCGAGAACCCAGAGTGATGTTGACAGGTTTATCAATTTCTCACTCTTTGCATAAAAACAGCCCTTAAAATGACCAAACTGTCATGTAAAACCGGCTTACCTTTACCCAGACGCATGGTGCGACTTGTTTGCTGTTGCGTTAATGGTCCTAAAGTGGCATGCACTGCGCTTATATATATCGAAACATGGGATTTTTTTCTTGCATGCCATCAGTAAGTAGATGACGCCTGTATGGCATTATCATCAGAAAAAATCTTACTCAGAATCTTTATCTTTTCTGCAATTGTAGGGCACCGTTCACCACAGTGGTTGAATGTGGGAAGGATATGCAAACAACCACAGAGTTACCTAAGACATCTGATGCCTTTTGGTTGAAGGAAAGAAGATATTCTCTGAAGCTTTACCTGTTGAATTTTAAACCCTGACAGCCTGACAGATAGACTGCACAGATATCCTAGAAATTGTTGTTACGATACAATCAAAACCCAAGAAAGCAAAATGTAAACTGTTATACTTTATCGAATGGAATTTTGTATTCTCTGAACAGCTTTCCTCTTTCCTTGTTAAACCACTTCCAAAGAATCCCTCTACGTGTGAAAGAGTTGAAACACCTTTACAGTAAAACCACGGTAAAGTCACAGCCCAACTGCTTCTCCTGCTTACTGAGAGCAAAGTTTAGTGACACGGCCTTGGCCTGAACTAATCCAGCTGTATCGTTTTGAGATTAAAACACCAAGTTTGTTCTCTACACTGATTCCTGTGTCCCTGGATTTGTGACAAAATTAACCCAAATCTGGGCTTGAGTCATACTCAAGATATATCTTTTTCTATTTCCTGGAAGCATGAGTTGTCAAATAAACTTTGCGCTGATTTTATCTCGATCTAATGCTTTTACTAAGGCAGAGCAGGATGTTAGAGCCTAAGGAGTTTCTGATCCACCTAAAGATGTCGTCATGAAGTGACAAACAGAGATAAAAATGTATGGGTGTATCAGCTATTCAAGATTTCCATGTATTGATTCCACTCCTCTTGCGGTCTGTGGGAAAAATCTTGTTGAATTACTCATTCAGTTAGATAGAAATACACTACTGACAAACCTCCTTATATGAAGCTTTAAGTAGAACCAGAAGGTTTAAATATAGACTTATTCAACAACATTGATTGATTGATTGACTGACTGATTGAGATATTTTGAATATGTAAAGACAATCACCAAGTAAACAAGGAATTAATATTGAATATATATATATATATATATATATATATATACAGTAAAAAGTTGTGCATTTGCTGAAAGAAGTGTAAGAAAGATGTACAATTACTGTACAACAATGCGACAAAAATAATGACAGGAAGCTGCCAACTTCTTGCCTGGGGACCAGACAGCCTTTATATTGTGTATTACAAATACACATAAAGTCAGTCTGGAACTGCTCCATTGAACCAAATCTAGCCCAGAGGCGGGACTACCGATCACAGCTTGAATTGGAGAGAGCCAATCAGCGTAACACATGTGTGACGCAATCACTAAGCGACCGAACAATTGCCTTTCCGCCATGATGTTTTGTAGTTTTAACAGCTTCCTTCACCGTACAGGGGTCCTGAGGAAAATCTAAGCTCTCCCTTTCAACAGTGGAGGGCAGCATTACGCATTCTATCGTACAGCCTGCCGGAATTAAAAATACATCCTTTTTAAAAAGAAAAGTTTAAGAGCTGCTTCTTGTTGAGGTTTTAAGGACAAATTCAGCCCGTGCAAAACAGAGGAAAGCGCACGAGAGAAACCTCGCTCTGTTGCGGTCGCCAACTCGGCCCTGAAGATGACGCATCGTTAACTCCCGCCTCTGGTGCTCTGATTGGTTCGGTCTGATCTGCTCGGAGCTTGAAAACCTGTCAAAATGTGTCAATGGAGGAGGGCTAGACCGTATTCCCGTATATCCCTTATAACGGGAATACAGTCTAGCTAAGCTAGGCTAGCCAACTTCTGCCACAATCTTGCATTGCAAAGTCTGCTTTATATCATGCAGATCAGTCCTCGATACACTGCAGCAGCACTGCCACCTTTTCCTCACACATCCCGATGTTGAATTTTTACCTTTAAATATAAAATCACATACAGTAGCTGTCCCATGAAAATGAATATACATAGTACCCATATATTCCACAATTCTGGACTAGGTCTCCATATTCGAAAAGGAGTGAGAAGAAGTAAAGAAACACTTATTTAACCCCACCCCTTTTCCATAAATTATTGACTGATAATTTCCAGCGTCCTAAACATTGATATAATATACAATTTCTGTTTTTGTATGTAAGGTACAATGAAAATATATACAATTATGATGCTACCCATATGCCTATACTACCAGTCAATAGTGTGGACACAAGCAATGTCCAAACATGCTGAACTGAAATCACCCAACTTCACAAACTGTTGTTTCCGTCTTTAGTAGCTTTTAATCCATTTTAATGCAATGCCCCTGATGCCGTACCCTTCCAGTTTATTGATTAATAAGTCAGGATTGATCGTGTCAAAAGCTGTCTTTAGTTTCATTTAACTGAGGCACTTGCTCCGCTGCGTTCTTTGTCAGCCCACAGTTTATTTCTTTGTTTATCTGGAACAACACTGGCTCTTGATTTTCTTTGTTTGATTGTGTTACTAGTAGCAGCACCCACAGGCCCTCTTCTTAGTTTTGCCTACATTGTGTGTTACTTATGCTACTAAGCAATGCAAACCTCTGCTAAACCAAAAAACGATTGGCTTAATGTTGCTTCCCTGTACCCTGGGAGAGCTGGGACACCTACCCATCAGCCTCAGCTGTACTGGAAATGTACTTAAAAACAGTCACACAGAGCTGATCCTATAGATTAATTATGTCAGGGGCTGTTGAGTTATAGTGGATTTAAGGTGAAAACATCTAAATCTAAGCCTGATGACTTTTCCATCTTTAAACTTTTATTTAATCTTCAGCAGTTTGCTAACTGTGATGCAGGGATCCAGGATGGAGGCTTTGCTGTTGCCAGGCAACCCCCAAACAAACACCAGAGGCTTCTTCACAGACCAAAGACAAGCTGACCATGCATACATTGGCCTACATACAGTAGCGGCTGTGTTTCTCTTCAAATACTGTAAATCTACTGTATGGTATAAAATCATATAGCAGCTGTTGACTGTCATGACCTCAAACAAACTTTCTGCTGTTTTAGAGAAGAAGATTCGCCGCCTGTGTCTCAATGATTTTCCCTGTGGATATGGCAGCTGGGTGAGTTATTTTAGCTGTGAACTGGCTACATCGTTTTCTAGATTATCTTTAAAAAATCACAATGTCTAGGAGGTGGCTCAAACCCTCTCATCACTGCATACTGTAGCTTGCTTTTTCATATAATGCTAAAAGAAGGTTAAAAGTAGGCAATTCTCAAAGAAAGTTGACATTTTTTTGTTGATTAGTGAGCACTGTACATGTCAAATTAATGAATAAAGTAAATGAGTGACTCTGTTCCCAGCGAAAGACAAAGGACAGTGCAGCGGGAGCAGATTCAGAGTCCACACATTCCCTCCTCGATCTGCTGAGCTGCCATCACTCTCCGTGGCGTTACGATGATTCATGGAGCCCCCAAGCCTCGGCCCTGAGAAAGCTGGCTGTGCTCACACCTCAACACCTGCACACGAATTTCATTTACAGCTACTTTACTACACTTCGAATTGTGGACAAGGGAGTGAGTATACACAATTTGAATACTTTTCCCAAATGCTGCACTTTTTAGCTATGATAATCGTGGGATTTGAGAGAAGCTGATAAAACCTAAACAAGAGAGACCATGTGAGGTCAGTGAATGTGTCAAGTGACTGTAGAATAAAGACACCAGAGGAGTCATAGGTGTCTTGGTGGCCTCACTCACAAGTTTCTTTCTCGCAACTCAGTTTTTACGGGTTGGCCTGCTCGAGACAGATTTACAGATGTGCCATATTCCTTACATTTCTTATGACAGATTTAATTCTACTCTACAGAATAGTCAGCAAATTATATCTGGATGTGCCTGACATGCGCTTTTCAATAACTTTTTCACAGAGTTGCTTTGAGTGTTCTTTAGTCTTCATGATGTAGTTACATCCAGGAGTACTGGTTCACCAGAGACTGGACTGTCCAGAAACAGGAGTCTTCATACTACAGTCACGTGAGATATTTTCAATGCACTCACATTATCTATGTTCCAATAACTGTGTGACTTCTGGGTGGAGGAAATTGGTTTGAGTAAACCTAACCCTCGTGTTGTCCTGTGGGTCAAAACTGGCTCGTTTTAAGGTTTGAAAATATTTTCACAGTGAAATTTCTGATGTCACATTTTCAACATTTTTGGGAAACATTTGAACATTTTTTGGTGGAAAAAAAAGAAATGTTTAAAATGTTTCTTAAGAACATTCACAAAAAAATCGACCAAAATCTAGTAAATTTTGCCGGATTTTGGTTGATTTTTTTTGGTGAATGTTCTTAAAGAAAATATTAGAAGTTTTTCTGATATATATGTAATCACTTTAGATACTTTTAGGTTTTTTTTGAAGATTTTTACTTATTTTTTGAAAAATATTTACAGGAATTTTCTTGCCAAATTTGGGGAATTTTTTTTAAATAAAACTTTTAAGGGAAACTTTTAAAGAATTATTGGAATTTTCTTCCTGAAGGTTTTGCAAATTTTCAGAAATTTTTGATGAATGTTTGGATTTTTTTCAGAGAAGGAAACAATATTTTTTGGTCCCTGTAAATGAGAACAACAGGAGGGTTAAGGAATATTTTAAAGACAAAACTTGTCCGAATGTCAAATCAAGGAGGCCAGAAATATTAAACAAAAACCCTAATTTGCCGCCCAGGTAATGACTATCAGAACAGTGAAATGTCCAAATCCTTGCGGAGACCATTGATCTAATTTGTCTCTCCTTGTTTAAAGCATTTAATTCAATCAATCCATCAATCAAAGTTTACTTCTATGGCACTTTTCATACATAAAGTAGCACAAAGTGCTTAAAAAGTTAAAAAATTAAAATTAAAAAGACAATGTCCCACATCCCTCCCAACTCCTGCCCCCATCATACTCCCTATCAACACACACACATACACACGCAGACAGTCACACAGCCACGCACACACACACACACTTCTACATCAGAAATAATAGCGTTGGTTGGCTGAGAGCAGAAGCACCAGAAAGAGGAAACACCATCATTGAGAGCCGCCCGCACCCAGGGCAGCAGCAGGCCCCCACAGGCCAACTAGCTCCAGGGCCATTAGGCCCAGGCCCTGCCAAAGCCAGAACATTGTCAATTGTCTGCTAATAACTTGAATCACTTCCATGTTGTGCTTCCATGTAGTGCTATGTCATAAGATTGTATTGAAAAGGAAATATAGGTTCAGCCTCTCCATCTCTACGTCTCCTTTTATTAAAACCTGCATAGAAACTGTCTTTTCCTAAAAATGTGCGGCTACTTGATGTTTTGTCCGTGTTGTGTTCAGGTGTCAGACGTTGACGACGGCCTGCTGAAGTTCTCAAAGCTGGAGGAACTGGTGCTGAGTGCCAACCAAATCTCTGAAATCCAGGCAGAGAACCTTCCCAGCAGTCTGAAGGCGAGTCACAGTCCTGCAGCTTATCAGATAACATTGTGTTGCAGTAGTTGCCGCAGCATTAATGCAACAAATAGTGGCTTATGTCATAAAGGGCAGAAAAATATCACTTTTTCCTGCTCTTTCCCCACACGTTGTGATAATGGCTGATTGACATAAGTTGTAACGTAATGATGACTAACTGACTGCAAATATGTTCCTTTCAAAGATTTTGGAGCTACGTGCAAACCGGTTGTCGTCTTTGAACAGCTTCACCGGCCGCCTGCCCCCTTGCTTACAGTACCTCGGCCTCAGCCACAACAGTCTGGGCTCCCGTGAAGATATCTCTCATCTCACAGGAAGACATTGGTTAGTTCTCACATTCAACAAGCCTTTTTGTTTTTGACGAGATAAACCAAAACCAGGTCAAGAGCAAAGTGCAACTGCGTACTTTTAAAATTGATCGTCAGATAATGTTGTAAGACAATTACACCATCACAGGATGTTTTCACTGTAATTTCTCTCTGATCTTTGACCCCCTGTGGTTTCACTCTTGTGCTAATTCGATGGCAGTCTGTCAGTAAATTGCAGTGACGGAGGCAACATTGGCGTGTGCGATGACAAAGCAGTGTTACAAGATCTTTTGATCTCGCTGCTTTCATTGTCTGAAAGGGGATGCACAAAATGACATGCAATTTTGAAGCATGATAGGCTTGTACTAACCCTCCTGTTGTCTTCACTTATGCGCACCCAAAAAAAGTATTGTTTCTGTGTGTGGAAAAAAAAATCCAAAAGTTCAGTAAAAATTCCACAAATTTCTGAAAATTTGCAAAACCTTCAGGAAGAAAGTTCAAATAATTCCCTTTAAAGTTTTATTTTAAAAAAAATACTCTAAATTTGGCAAAATTCTTGTAACTATTTTCAAAAAATGAGTAAGAATCTTCCAAAAAATTTCTTAAAAATATCCAAAGCGACTACATATATATCAGTAAAATGTTGAAAATGTGGACATCAGAAGTTTCACTGTGAAAAAATATATTTTTTCCCCCACATTTTCAAACTGTAAAATGGGTCAATTTTGACCCACAGGACAACACCAGGGTTAAGGCAGGAATATAGCACACCCTCCACATACAGCTGTATGTGTGATGCCCTGTGTGACACTGGAAAACAACATATCGAACCACTTATACAGGGTTCCCATGCGTCCTGGAAAACCTGAAAAATGACTGACCAATTTTCCAGTCATGGAAAACATATGGAAAATGAGAAAAAGGGTCATATGTCCTGGAAACGGTTAACTTATCCTGGAAAAATATTTATTCTCCCCCTGTAAATGCAACAGTGTTATAAGTTAGGTGCATGCATGTCTGTTGTCACCTTATCTTCTGGACAATATTAAGGCATACAATATACAGTGGGTACAGAAAGTATTCAAACCCCTTGAAATTTTTCACTCTCTGTGTCATTGCAGCCATTTGCCAAAATCAAAAAAGTTCATTTTATTTCTCATTAATGTACACTCAGCACCCCATCTTGACAGAAAAAAACAGAAACGTAGAATTTTTTGCAAATTTATTAAAAAAGAAAAACTGAAATATCACATGGTCATAAGTATTCAGACCCTGTGCTCAGTATTGAGTAGAAGCACCCTTTTCAGCTAGTACAGCCATGAGTCTTGGATGGATTTGGGGATCCTCTGCCATTCTTCCTTGCAGATCCTCTCCAGTTCTGTCAGGTTGGATGGTGAACGTTGGTGGACAGCCATTTTGAGGTCTCTCCAGAGATGCTCGATTGGGTTTCGGTCAGGGCTCTGGCTGGGCCAGTCAAGAACGGTCACAGAGTTGTTCTGAAGCCACTCCTTTGTTATTTTAGCTGTGTGCTTAGGTTATCTATATGTATATCTATGTTATGTATATCTATGCTTCAGACCTCCTGAGTCCTCAGGACCTGAGCTTTCACACAGTCTGAGGGCTGAAAATTTTTAAGTCCCACAGTAGATCTCTGTTAGATTTAACTTTCAGACAGTCCAAGGACTGATATCTTCTAAGTTCCTGAGTAGATCTCTGTTAGTTTGAACCTTAAGACAGTCTGAGGGCTGAAATTTTAAAAGTTTCTTAGTACGTCAGTTAGTCTGAACTTTCTGGTTCACAGAAGCCTTAAAACTTGTGACCATGAGTCTTGATTTCACATTTAGACCATCCATCTGAGTTCTTCTCAGACCTTCACCTGTGGGTTCTTTAGAAATCCTGAACAAACTTTGATTCTCTTCACTGAACAGTAAAGTTTGTGGACATTAGAAGGTAACAGTTTGATCGATGCCTTCAGCTACTAGTAGACTTTATCTGGAAAGCAGTTTTCTGAAATGAGTTTTTAGTAAATCTGTCCACAGTCAAACCAAGAACATATAAAGAGGAAATGTTTGAAGAAACAACTTGATGTTTCATTTCAGACTAGAAAATGCTTTAAGGCCTTTATCTGTTTTTGCTCTTTTTGATCGTTTTATTGTCTCTTCTCTTTAATTTGATCTTCTAAAGTCTAACTGGTGTATTTTCAAATGTTTTGTCTTTAGTTTGATTCTTCTTAAATGTTTAGTTTTGCTCTTTTCTCACCTTTTATTCTTGTCTAATGTCTGATTTAATTTTGAAATGTTTTGTCTTTTTAATATTTAATTGTTTTTTCAAATGTTTTATCGGCTTGTTTGAAAAATTTCCTTTTCTTTCCCAGTGTTTAATTTTTCCATTAAATCTTTAAGGTTTTTCTTCTTAATTGTTTTACCAACTTTTAATGTTGAATTTTCTTTTTAGATGCTTCATTGTATTTTCTGTATTTAATTCCTATTTAAAGTTTTATTCTTTATAAGATTTAATTTTCTAATTAAACATTTAATTTTTTAAATTAAATGTTTTGTCTTTTTAAAAGTTTAATAATCTAATTAAATGTTTGTTTAAATGTTTGATATTTTTGTTTAATTGCATTTTGTTAAAGGTTTAATTATCTAAAACATTTCATCTTTAATGTTTTTGTTGTCACAATCATGATTTAGTCAGTTATTCAGTTTATCAATTCAACTTTATTTGTTTAGCACCTTTCATACAGATGACAAAATTAAACAAGCAAAGAGAAAAAAAAAACTTTGCTAAAACTATTATTAAAACTCAAAGACATTTAAAAAAAAAAAAAAAAGATTTAACATGGTAATAAAATATGTTGTGTCCAGGGGATAGAACTGTTCCAGAAAACCTCACTAAACCACATGGAGGGGCCTCAAGATAGTCATCCAAATGAAACCGTAAAAAAATCAAATTGGCACAGCCCAAATACTAAAATCTCCTGCTACCTACCAGAGAACCTCTTTAAACAGAGAATCAGGACAGGAACTCTTACCTTCTGGACAACCAACGTTGGTTCACAAACAAGAATACAGAATGTCTGACCAAAAACCTCTAAAGACTCACTACAGCCAAGATAAAGACACAACTCAGCTGCACCAAATCCACTAATCACTACACACACTAGTACCATGTGCTAACTGTTGCTAAAGAACAACATTTACCAAGACAACTATCCAGTACAAACCACTAAAACACACCAAGAAACACATTAAAGTCGATTTTACTACTGGAAGCTGCAAGCTAACGCCTAAAGAACAAACTAAAGCAACAGAGCCAAACCCAGTTCAGTGAAGAGAAGCAGAGGAAATGTTTGACTGCAGCCATAAAACAGGAAGACACTGAGCTGCTCAGGTGTTCCTGATAACACCAAGCAGTCACCTGGACAGTCAATAGGAACACAGCTTACTGGAGGTCCAGAGGGCTGGCTTAGTGAAGTAAATTTAGTTTAAAGTTGAAGCGGAAAGTTAGCAAAGAAAGTTGAAAACCACCTTCCGATACCTGAAACCTCTGAGTTTTCACACGTAGAATGTCTGAACATGTTAAAATGGTTTCATAGTAGAACCTTCACTGTAAAAACGTAAAAGTATGGTGTGTTGCTCAAAAAACATTACGACCAGCAGTCTAGGGTCGCCGAGGAGCGACACAAAAACAAGAGAAATGCTGGTTTCCAGGGGGTTAGGCAGGTATTTATTTGAAAGAGTAACTTTACAACAACACAATATGTGAGCAGAAAAATCACAAAGTCTGTCTTAAGTTCAGCTGAAAATATTAGTTTTTGTCTTTTTTATTGACCAAACTTTTCAGGAAGTATATGAAGAATAATTAAAGCTCTCATGTAAAAGTCTAACTTCTTTTAGATCCTTGTGGAGAGTTTGATCTTAGAGTTTGTAAAGCTGTTGAGTTTTTAGAGCAGGGGTGTCAAACTCCGTTCCTGGAGGGCCACTATCCTGCATGTTTTAGATGTTTCCCTCTTCCAACACACCTGATTCAAATGATCAGCTCATCATCAAGCTCAGCAGAAGCCTGATAACGAGCCTGATCATTTGAATCAGCTGTGTTGGAAGAGGGAAACATCTAAAACATGCAGGATAGTGGCCCTCCAGGAACGGAGTTTGACACCCCTGTTTTAGAGTCAGATGGCTTGTTTTGACATTTAATCACCAAAGTCCTGAAATAAAATTACAGTTGTGGATTTCTGTCATTTAGTCTGGACTAAACAAATAACAGCAGCATAAATCTCAAACGTCATTATAAGGAGTCTGGATTGAAGATTCTCACTTGATAATGATCAAAACATGAAATTTAGGTTGTTTTAAAGGAATATTCCACCTTAAATTTTTTGAATGTTGACCTAAAAGGTTGGTTTCAGGAAGTATTCCACCTACAAGGTCCTCGCACATCCACCTTAAAGGAACATTCCACCAAAAATCCTTGGACATGCACCTAAAATGTTGATTTAACCGAGTATTCCATCCAAAATCCTCAAAGAGACCTGAGGGGCTGGTTAAAAGGAATATTCCACCTAAAACCTCAAATATAGAACTGAAAGGGTGGTTTAGAAAAAATCCTTCAATGTTGACCAAAAAAGCTAGTATGGAGGAATATTCCACCTGAAATGTAGACCTGAGAAGTTCGTTTGGAAGAATATACCATCCTAAACATCCTTAAATGTAGACTAAAAGACAGTTTGGAAGAAAAATTCAACCTAAAATCCTCCAATGTAGACCTAAAAGGTGAGTTTAATGGTATATTCCAGCTAAAATTCGCTACTGTAGACCTTGGAAGTTGGTCTGATGCTATATTCCACCCAACATCCTTCAACAGATAACATGTGTCTGTACTGGCTGAAAATGTCCTGGAAAAGTCCTGGAAAATAATTTCAGGGAAAGAGTGGGAACTCTGATATACACAATTTATAACAATTTATTAATCCATAAAATTTCTAAAACACATTTGATGGCCAGTTAAACAACTTAAACAAGGGGAAGTGTTTTATTAGAAAATTAGTGGGAGGATGGGCTGCTTAGTTCATTATGCTTGGACTAAACACAGTTTATTTGTGTCACCAGGTCTGTATTAGTTCTATTTTCACATTATACCATTTTGCCATTACACATTGCAGCTTTTGTAATAATCACTTTTATACGAACAATTTTTGAAAATACCAGCATTTTTGGAATGTGTTTCTTCAACCAGCATGATTTTCACATTAATTGCACCAACTTTTATACATTGTTTTCTTACCTATCTTGAATGCAACGTGTGAGCTAGTGGATGCCTTGAATTGATGAATAAATGATAAAATATCTATCTATCTATCTATCTATCTATCTATCTATCTATCTATCTATCTATCTATCTATCTATCTATCTATCTATCTGACTTCAGGCCACAGCTGGTGTGTCTGGACCTCAGTGACTGTGACTTCCAGGACCAGCGGTCCTTACTGGAAGCTTTGAGCTCCCTCCCTCGCCTCAAGACGCTGGTGCTGGAGGGAAACCCCTTCACCCTGGCACCCTCTTATCCGGGCTTCACTGTGGACCATCTCCCAGGACTCTCCTGTCTGGACGCCTTGTGGATCTCCCCCGAGCAAAGACATCGTTTTAGAGGGTTGGCCGAGATGAGTGGTGAGATGTGCTGTCAAGCAGAACACTTGAGTGGGCTCATGTTTCCTGTTTTAATTTCCCAAGTGAGGATGGACGTAATTCAGCTGATGTTTTGAGCGTGCTGACAGTTTCTAATAGGATTGCTTTCTTTTGCACAGAGCTGATAGCAGACACGGCATCAGCCACAGTAAATGTGGGAAGAGTGAGAGGAATCCCAGACCCGCTGATGAGTGTGGAGGAAAACGCTCCTGACTTCCCTGTTGTCTCTTTCAGCTATTTTATCACATACGAGTTCCTTAGTCACGAAACACCTGGTGACCTGGTGATGTATCCTTCCGACACTGTTCACTGTCATTAAACATCTGCATGTATACCGTGATCCAGAATGCCACATTTGGAAATTGAATTCAAAGCAAATGTGTGTCAAGTATATATATTTTTATGATGTTGCTTCTAACATGTTGGGACTTTATTTTGTAAATAACAATAATAATGCACACATTTCTTTCACATGTAAAACCTTCAACAACAACAAAAAAAAAATCACAATTTTCTTAAAACAGTACTCACATGCTCATACATTCATTTTTAGTCATCCATTGCTGTAATAGCTCTTCTGGTCTGTACTGGTTGCACAGACATCCCTTCCCAAAATAACATTTTTAGTAGGAAATTCTTTCTTCTTTCCTTGGCACACAATCCTTCTGCACCTCCTCAACAAGGAATGCAAGGAAACACGAACGGGAAGCTTTGTCAAACAAAAAAATTCTGTTATCTTTTGAAAATATGCACCTGATCTAACACCACTAATATTGGTTTCAGCTGAACTTCAGAAGTTTATTGAGATTATTTTAGTTGTTGTTTTTCACACAGAGTGAGGACTGTGAATTTGTTGCCTTCACCTCCTGTAGTGGCATGTAAGGAAGCGACTTCATTGCAGCCAGTATGGGGAAGAATTCAAAATTACAACAAACCAATAGCTCTTTCTGTGTATATATGGGCATGTGCATACATTTTTATCCTCAAAGGTAAAGATGTAACTCAGATACTGATGCCACAAAATCAGGCCAAATGTAGCTGCAGGAAAGAGATTCAGCTTAATAGAGAAAACGTACATAAACATATGAAATCTCTTACAGTATTTGTTCAATGTGCACATTTGCTTTGAATGCCTTGTTATGCAATCATTTCTTAAAGCAAAAATTCAAACACTACACAGAAACCAGCGTGTTTTCACAATCTCTAATTCACTATCTTTTTATGTTCCTGTTCACAGAACCTTGACAGTGAAGCTAAATTTGACACAGCATCCACAGCACATGTGATAGAAGATGGCTCATGTGATACTGATCTAATATCAAGCAGGAAATGTAAACGAGAGATGTCCGAACCAGACACTGAAGCGTTTGTGGTTAATACTGAGGACGCCTGCTCTGATGCTATGCGTGGTAATAACTCATGTAGCATCTCTGTGGAGCTGCACGTCCAACACAAATACTGATAGAGCTGAAGCAGTTGTTCATACAGATAAAAATCAACAGGTTCTCACTGCATTGCATTCAGCAGAAGGATATAAAAGAGTAAGATGTTTGGATTTTTCTAACTTGTATCTTGTACCCATGGGATAAATGTTTTTCTTATCAGTTGTGTGGAATTTACACAAATTTCTTCAGAGAAACACAGTCAGAACAGTCAGATGGAGATTTGAACACACCCTGAAACTAGATGACTATGCTGACGGTTTATCAGACACTATCTACTACATGTGTCACACAGCAATTATTTGTCCACAGTGCGTGTGTGTGTGTGTGTGTCTGCCTGCTACAGTGTCTGGTCACAGTACATCAAAGCTGACGTGGTCGGAGTGTATGGACTTCAGTGATGCGCAAACGTACGTTGTTAGTTCTCTGGGAGACTTGAAGAAATTCCTCAATCAAGGACTTTATCTCAGGCTAGAGGAGGAAAAGGTATAAAACCAAAATAAATCTGAGGTGGGAGATACATGTTTGGATGTAAAATGTACCAGGACTTATATTGTGGCATTTGACATTTTAGGTCCTGTCGTGGCCTGCAGCCTCTGAAGATGCCCCAGTGACAAAAAACAGTCAAACTGTGAAAGAGAAGCAAGGCGGGAAAGGGAAAGAAGTGAGTTTGACTTGATATGACTATCGAGTCACAACTTGTGGGCAGATCAATGAGCTGACATTCAGGATAAAGGTTCAAAAAGAAACCGTGACAACTGAAAATGCATGTGGGTTACCATGGCAACTGATGTGGTATTCCAGCTGATTACTTGTGAATCGAAGAAATTTAGTAAAACTCATGTGCTTTTGAGACTCATAATGAAGAACAAAATCTTCTGGGTGATCTTACTGTCCCTGAAAAACTGCAAGTATGTATCTGTGAGATGTAAAACCTCAAATTAAAAAGGGGTTGTAGAGAACAATGTAAGTAGCAGGTCACAAAACAGGTAGGATATTGTAATTTTCTGTTGGTCAAAGGTGCAGTCACACTTTTTTATTCTCATCCAAAAATCACAGTTTATGTTAGCCTCCATTTCAATGTGATCAATCATTGCATAAATCTTTGCAGCAAAAAGGCAGTTTTAAAATGCATCATGGTTGCTGAAGGTGCACTTTTCAGCAGACAGCACTGTCTTCATACAGCAGTGATGCACAGTATGAGCTCTATTAAAAGATTAGGATTTAAATTAGTGTTTGGTTTGGTTTCAACAGAATCCTTTATTTTCCACTTCTTAATCACAGTTTGAATGCTGCTGACTGGCATTCTCAATTCCTTGGATATCTTTATGCAGTTCAATTACCCTTTTCCACAGATCTTTTGACAATTCTTTTGCTTTTCCCATGACTCAGAATTGTCAGTGCAGCACTGGATGAAAGATTTTCCTTTATTCTGTAGGAAAAGAGTTGCTGAAGCTGTGTTGTTACCTGTCGTTGACTAATGTGAGTTACAGACGTGCTTCAGCTTCAGTTCTAAAGCCGTTGGACAGTGTATACCACTCTGCTCTTAGACTTATCACTGGTGACGGGTACAGAACTCATCATTGTGTTCTGTATGAGAAGGTTGGTTGGAAGAGAGGTGCAACAAGCATTGGCTTTTATATATCTTTTGGAAAATTCCCACCTCACATCTCATCCTTGTTAGAGTGGAATGCTGGTCGCTGTACAACTCGCTCTACTGATCTGTTACTTCTTAGTGTCTACAGATACGGACCCATACCAGTAGCCCACAGACTACGGATACGGCACTTTCCATTTGCCGACAGATACGGACCCGTATGCGAGTCTCGCGACTCAAGAAGCTGCTAACCACTGCAAACTGTTGAAAGGTAAGCAAAGGTTAAGGTTAGGTTTAGGTTTAGGTTTAGGGTCCGTACCTGTAGTACCGATGCTACGGGTCCGTACCTCTAGCGTCTACCGGGAGTCATGTGACCAGATCTCGCGTATCTGATTGGCAAATGGAAAGTGCCGTATCCGTAGGCCACAGGCTACGAGTACGGGTCCGTACCTCTAGCAACGGTAAAAAAGCTTTTTCTTTTGATGGCCCAAGCTCATGGAACATCCTCCAACACCCTCTAAAAATTCATGTTCTTCCTTCTATTTCAGAGTTCAGAACTTTGATTTCTAACTATTGTGTTTCATATTGCAACTGTTTTGCTTGATTTTATTTTATCTACCTTATCGCTGATGAGATTATTGTTCACAGTGATTATTTTGTGCTTGTTTTATGGTGCTGTGGTTTTAATGTGCCTGTAGTCTCGACAGCACTGGAAATGAGGGACACCTCAATGTCCTTTTGAGAATAAATAAAGGTTTAGAAAAGATGCAAGGATCTGTCGTGAGCCCAGAACCTCGCTGACCTTTAATACACACTGATTAGAAGCAAACAGATCACAGGTGAGGATGGTTACCTTTAGCAGCCATTCAAACCCATTTGTGTCAGTAAGATGTTTGGATTTTTGTAACTTGTGTCCTGTACCCATGGGAAAAACTTCCTTCTTATCAGTTGCGTGGAATTTACACAAATGTCTGAAGAGAAACGTACAGTCAGAACAGCCGATGGAGATTTTAACACACCTGAAACTGGATGACTATGCTGACTTGTGTGCATGTTATAATGCCAAAATCTCCAGGGTATGTAAACTTTTGATCAGGATCATTTGGGTAGTTTCTGTTGTCATTATGATTTAAAACGAGTAGACACAGCTTGTTTGACAATAAGTGGCATCACCCAACCACCAACCATGAGTGAAAAAATTAGTTTTCTCTTATCGTTCATATTCTCTGAAAAATGGCCACAAAAAAAAATCACAAATTCTGCCAGAGTATGTAAACTTCTGAGCACAGCTGTAATGAATAACTGTTTTTCTCCAGCACCTACAACCAATCACGTGGATGTGTATGCTTTTGTTTGTAATTTCCTGTAGTCTCCTGTAAAATCTGGTTCCACTAAAGACAAAAAGAAGAAATGTGTCCCAGAGCTGGTCCAAGACGCCCCCATCAGAAGAATCCTCGGCTCTGCACACGTCCCTCTGCAAAGCCTGGTCAAAGGAGGTCAAAAGGTCAACGTCATCTGCGACCTCGGCGTCCTGCACTCAGACTCTAAGGTGGAAGCTCCGCAAACACCTCAAAAGGTGAGGTTACATAACTAAAACCACTGCAGATATCATGACCATTATTGGTCCATTTACCTCAGACTGGTGCTGATGCTTCACTGAAAGCAGGAGAAGAAACTCGCCACATGTGGGGCAGACAACAGGACTATAAACTGTGAAGGAGATATTTCATGTGTTTTTTTCTTTCCACACTTATCTTTAGGATCTGGGAAAGAAAAACAAAGAGGACAAGAAGAAGGAGGAGAAAGAGTCAAAACGGAGAGAAGGTAGCACTGCAAGACAGAAGAACACAGCATCCGTAAAAGGTTTAGATAATTTAAAAATGCTTTTGGCTTAAAATAAACTAAATGATGAAAGCACCACATCAAGGAGAAGAATCAGGGCAGCTTTAGACAGTGTTTTAATATTAGCCTCATTTTATACCGCATATGGTTTCTATCTTGTAGGGGATGCTGATGCAGATGACTAAAAGTAAAGGGCTCTGTTTGAAACTTCAATCCAAGTAATGCCAAGTAATTTCAGTCTGACTTTCCTAAATCCTCCTATTGATGTTGCTCTGTGCAGGCAAAGGAAAAGGAAAGAAGAAGCCTGAGCTGGACGTCCACACAGACGACTCCGTGTCCGTGGAGGTGAGCGTGGAGCTGGAGAAGTGGAAGTCTGCCTCTGAAGCTCACCAACTCGTACTACCTCGCTGACCCTTGGAAAGCACAGAGCTCCGTTCTTCTGTATGTTCTCTTGACTGCTGATGGTGAATGTACTATTGAACTGAACTGCACATTAAATCTACTATGGCATGATGGTTTCAGCAATTTCCTCCTCAAATGTAGACAGTTGAATGTTTTGAAAAAAATCTTTGCGGAACCCAAAACCTACAAATGAATAATGAACTACTGGTATTCACTTTACATGAGATGCATGTAGTTTGTCCAGATGGAGGCTACGATGTGAACTTCATTTCTAAACTGTAAAACTGTTCAACTGCTGGTTTTAGGAGCTTCTGCAGAAAATATGAACAAGCCACCCCTATGCAGAGCATTCTTATTGTTCTATGCAACAGCACCAACAAAGATGGCACAAGGAACAAGTTATTTTTACTTAATCCATAAATTTTATTTATTTTTATACAGATATTCCAAACAAGTGTTTCAATGTTTCAAACAGATATGATCTTCTAATTGATACGAAACGTTTTGGAAAGGCCATTTTCCTGGAACTGAAAGTTTACAGTAATAAGTGTTTCAAATTTAACTCCTCTCTTACCACTCTTCCAGAAGTCCTTTCAGAAAGGCGGCCATAAAAAAAGCTCCTATTAAAGCCAAACATCACTGGGTTTCACAGCTCCTCTCCACAAAAGAGTGAGCAAATTCCTCCCCGTCACATAATCACACACTTACTATCAAACCTTTAGAGAGTACATAGTATTTCCAAGCATACAAAAATAAACTATATCACCAATTTTTGCGCAAAACTGACATTTGTTTTTCAATCAAGTAATTTACAGTTTCAAATAAACACCTGTTATGATACTATATTTCTTCTGTCACCCCTCCGACAAGCTGTGCAAACAATGTAAGAATATTGATAAATTAAAAGATCTGAAGAGGACCATTGTTTCTCCCAGAATAATACATCCGCCTGCAACACCCTCTCAATCACACAATCCCAGGATATCAAGCAGTTTTCCTAGAAAGTCATTTACAAGTAGAAATAAAAACTGTTAACTCCTGTATTTTTCTGGATGTCTGAATTTTTGGAAAAAGAGATTCTGAGATCGTTCTCCTGTAAGAGCGCTTAAGGGCCGGCGTGGACGACAAATATGCTTGACAAAAACAAGCACACAAAATGCACACACACACACACACACACACACACACGAAACTATGATCCCAAAAGCATAGCAGAACTTAACAAGATGTGCAAATATAGTGATTGTGCGAACGAGGGTTAAAAAGGCTTTAAAAGGTCTGATCATCGTTACAGGAATCGGTCCAGTGGCCAAAGACCTCACAGATGTCGCAGTATGGCCGTTCTTCACCCTTATTGCCGTGGTAGGTGGTGTGTGGAGGGGAGTCGGGCATCTGCATTTGCGTGGGACAGTCCTCGGTGTCGTGGAGGTCGAAGCAGTCGCAGATGTCGCAGAACAGTCTTGGAGGAGGCTTCTTCTTCGTGGGTTGCTTGTCATGGCTGTGGAGAAAAACAAAGCAACTCTCCGTCATAGTTGGCATTATTTTAAAAGAGGATGGAGCGGCATTTTTCCTATTACACACAGGCGTAAACTAACCGTGACGTCACCTGTTGGTTTCAATGCCGAGAAAATGAAGCCTGGATTTTGCTACTTCCTGGTCGCCATTTTGGATTTTTTGGAGCCAGAGACGTAAAAAGCGTCATCAAACAGACTGGACCGGAGAGCAACTAGGGGCAGGATTGGCTGAGGATTCTCTTATCCCGCCCATGTTTTACCGCAGAGGCTTCTGTTGCTGTCTATCAGGTATAGCCACGCCCCCTTGCTCTGCCAACTTTAACGATTTATTTAAAATTCAGTATTGATTCATTTTAAGATCGGCCACCTGATCTCTCATTTTGACCATGAAAACTAACGGGAAAAAAATCCTGAGCTGTAGAAAATCAGTCTATCAAATTTTATTTTTTCCAAAAATGAATTGGGGTCTATGGAGAAAAAGCTTCTTGGAGCCAACCCTAGCGGACGGCGTGATATTGCAAGTTTTTGACACTTCCGGGTGGGCTTCAATTCTGGAGCCAGATGCTACGTCCACTATATATACAGTCTATGATTACACTGCAAAAACTTAAAATCTTACCACGTCTATTTGTCTTTTTAGTCAAAATGTCTCATCCCACTTGATTTAAGATAAATTGACTTCACAAGTGACATTTCAGCAAGATGGAGGGACTTGTTTTAAGACAATGCATCTTAAATATCCAGTTAGGTCAAACAATTTTGACATTACATTGTTTTGAGTTGAATTTTACAAGAAAACTCGAAATAAGTTTAAGCCTCATGTCGTCCTGTGGGTCAAATTAACCCGTTTTAAAGTTTGAAAATGTGAAAAAAAAAATATTTTCACAGCGAAATTTCTGATGTCCACATTTTCAACATTTTTGGGAAATCTTTGAATATTTTTTGGTGGAAAAAAAAAGAGAAATGTTAAATGTTTCTTATGAACACTCACAAAAAAAAAAAAAATCAACCAAAATCCAGCAAATTTCGCTGGATTTTGGTTGATTTTTATATGAATGTTCTTATAACTGATATGCATGAAATCACTCTAGATATTTTCAGGATTTTTTTGAAGATTTTTACTCTTTTTTTTTTTTTAAATATTTACAAGATTTTTTGCCAAATTTGAGGAATTAAAAAAAACTTAAGAGAAATTTTTTTTGATGATTTTTGGGGATTTTTTTCAGACAAGGAAACAATATTTCTTGGTGCCTGTAAATGAAGACAACAGGAGGGTTAATACATCTCAAATTTAGGAGGTTACATGAAAGCATGTCTGACTGATTATAAGACATTTAAGCTTGACAATCCTGGTAAAATATAGCTTAAAATAAGTCTTCCCAGCTAATTTTAGGATCTCAGTATTCTCAATATCATATTGTATTCAAGAAATCTTACCAAGCCACTTTTTACTTGTTCTACTGGCAGATTATTTTCACTTATTTCAAAGCAATAGTTCCTTGAAATAAGTATTTTTTTCTTGTTTTGACAGCGGCCTTTTTTTCCAGTGTAGTATGATTATTCTTGTGATCTGATTGGTCACATGTCACAAGTGGCAGCAAATCAACGCCCAGCGGAGCTAATTTACCCGAGCTATGTTTGGAAGGTGAGGTGGCAGATGTTTCTGAAATTGTAATAAATACGGCAATCTTACACAAGCAAGACCAGTTTATCTGTTACACTGAAAATGCCGAATAATTTAGTGTGTGTGCAGCTTGATGGTGCCAGACTAAAACTATCATTGGGTATCTGCTGTGCCTTTTAGCATGTGGATCACAATATCATTTTTCTAATATGTTTCTAAAGTGAGAATAACTTTACATGTCTCTCTAGCAGAGGCACAACCTGGAAAAACTGAGTAAGAAGCACAGGATGATAAATGATGAAATTAATTACTTTTACACTGGCTCAGGCTATGCTAACAGCGAGTGGCTAAGTTAGCATGCAGCTATAGTTAAACCTCTAAACATTATCTGGAAAATGACCCCAAATAATGCTTTAATATTTGAACCTTAGTAGGCTTCTAAAGTTATAGAACATGGAAAGATGAACAAAACATAGTAGCAGGTGTAACTGCAGAAGACAAACTGCACTGTACTAATCAAGTAACCTAGGTATGAACGCCAAGTTACTGCTATCACATGCTGTTAGTATACAACATTTAGTGTATATCGGTTATCAATCCAGTTTCCATTATCAATCTTGAGTACTGATAATCGAACAGCCGTGAAACAAACAACAACAAAAAAAAAAAACACAAATATTGTACAATCCCTGTTTTAGTGGTCTGAGAAAGTCTGCTGAAAGTGGAGCGTACCTATCATAGTTATCCAGCTCACTGGGATTATTCCCATTTAGAGCAGCAGCTGCCATTTTCTCCAGTTTGTCCTTGAGTTCCTCGTTCTTCCTCTGGAGGTCAACAATGACTGAATTCAGGAAATCAATCTGTAAAGGAGAAACAACAGTTGCATCAATCCTGCTCCTGGTGAATAATCAGCTACTGTCCATCATCAAATTTCCTTCCTACTACTAGTTATTTAACAATTAATAATAAAGTATATTTATTGTATTATGTGCCACTGCTTTGCCTCCCTTTCACAAAGCTCAATCGTGGCTACGCCTCATAAGTCCATAACATGAGTCCAATCTTGATTAAGGTAATGAACTGCCACTGTGAGTTGTCAGCCCAAGAAAAATCGAAGCTTGGAATGAGTCAGTGAAATACCCACATTTAATGAGTGTCTCACTGAGTAAAAAGTAATCAGCAACATATCTGACGTCTACTAAGATGAAATTTTCCCTGGGGATTTTGAGACCTCGCTCAGTGCTTAAACGTTTTGATTAATCAAGCTTGATTCATCTTCGGGAGACAGTTTGCACGCCAACCATAAAGTGACTCAACTGGATGGAACATAAGAACAAGAACCACAGTGACAAACATGCACAAGTGAGGCTGATGAAAAACAGTAACAAACCGCTGCCTGATGGTGGTGTAGCATTGCCAACATCAGAAACAGGGCAGAAGAGAGGAGTTGGAATTTAAGAAAGAGAAGGAGGAGAAAAAAAAATGAAATTCAAATTAGGACTCACCTACTGGCAGACAACACACTCAAGTCATCACAGACACAGAAACTACAGTATAACATTTTAGAGTCAACACAGGAGGGAGGTGAAAGTTGTGACACTGAAAAGATAAGATAAGCCTTTAATAAGAAATGACGCTATTATCCCACTATTGTGGCTAAAACACTGACAGAGCCGGGGCGATTAAGCTGCGCCACTGATTCATGGGTCGTATCAATCATCCCTGTGAGAGCTGGGATGGCGTGAGAAGCTGCACGTCTTTTCAATTAAATTTAAAATAGCTTTGGCTCATTTCACCTCCGTAAAACATTATACTGTAACAGTAGCGAGTCAACATTCAGAGTCTCCTGCTACAAGCAGAAATACTATTTACTGTCATTTAGTAGTGAGTACTAAGTAAGCAGCACGGTCATTCACAAACAACATTCAGTGAGACTGTTTCCATACGACTGCCCAAAACTACAATGACACAGAAATGCAATGAGGACAGGCTATCGTCAAACAAGATAATTCTATGGGCAGGGTAGGAAAGCATCATTACGCTGAATGTAGAGATGGAAAAAACAAGGAAACAAGAAAACTCAACCTATCAACGCATTACTGGGATGCAACAGTACACACCTGACTCTCTGCAGTCTCCTTATCCTCCCTCAATTGGTCCAAAACCACATCACCTGCAAAACAGAAGTAAAGTACACCATCTGCTTTCACTTCACAAAGAAATGATCTGTGGTTCTGAGTTAAGTCCAGCCTTACCCGAGGACTTGTTGATGGTGTCAGGCCCTGCAGCCAGGTCCGTCTCCAGCCTCTGAATACGTTCCTGTAGATTAGCTTTGTCCTGCTCCAAGGACTGAATTGTACCCTGCAGTGTCTTAACCGAGGCACTTTCCCCACGCAGCACAGTCAGCTATCAAAAAACACACAATATTAAAATACTAGAAAATGTCTATAGAATTGCTTTTTTTTGTTTTTCTTTTTACAAATTATTACCAACTTCTAAAACATAATTTTTACAGCAACAAGCGGAACTCCTCACTGAATGAAAAATTATAAGAAATAGTTTAATTACGTCTGTAACAGTAAGAGAAGTTTCCAACTCACAACTGGCTTATTCCATCCCAAAACACCAAATATTCAGGAAGGTGGTTGCAGCACCATCTTCAGTTTTACTGTGGGCGCTGGTGGTGGAAGATCATGATAAAAAAAGCTTTGTGTGCAAAATTGCAGGCATCTACTCCCAATAATTTTTGAGTTATGGCATTTTCAAATTTTAATAATCCAGGCCAAAATGTCCTCCTCCCAATCCTCGCCTGGAATTTTTAGGTTTTAAAATGCTTATATCTCTGCTTCTGGGTATCACAGAGACTTGACATTTTTTCTCCAAGCTCCCTACATGTTGGTGATGTCCTAGAAACAACACACACACTCAGGAGAAGTCTACTGGGAGTAGATGCCTGTAATTTTGCACATAAAGTTTTTTTTATCATGATCTCCCACCACTATCTTACAAAGCCAAATTGAAAATGGTGCTGAAACCCCCATTTGTGAATTCAGACGGAATTGGTCAACTTTCAACGTTGCAATTTCACATGAGGCAGGTTCTGAGGTCATTTGTCAGTACGCTCAAAGACCAAGTATGCAGTGACATTTTTTCTTGCTATAAAAGTGACATCATGTTAGCCTCTTCTGTGCAAAGCCACGTGCAGTAGATCAGAGTCTACTGAGTATTCCTTGTAACGTAGTACCCCATTGACATATGGTATAAAGAGGTATAGTAAGCCGTTTAACATTGACTAGCTAGACTACATATGCATTGCACATCTGGATTTCAACTGTTACTAGTCAAAAACAACAATCCAGATATCAGATGTCATGTTTCCGAGGACAAATGACATTACTTTTACTACTCATGGTTTCTCATTACAAATATTGACAATTTAGCTGCAGATATCCAGAGTGATACGTGGATGTGTGTAATTAAGGTTGTAGATATACAGTTTCATTCTAACTAGTCATAATTATAGTGCACGACATCTTTATTTCCCCTAAATTCAAGAGATCTACATCGCCCTTTGTAAATACCTACATTAAGTCTGAACTACTCAGAATGACATTGCAAACATTACGAAGTGGAAAATGATCAGTCAACATGATGGTGTAGATATCGCAAACTGTAATCCTGTCTAGTCAACATATAACGCACATCTTCATTTAAAGTTATGACTGGGAAAAGTGACGCTGCAGATATCTGTAATTAAGTGAGAAATTACGGTAAGAGGGAGGAGGCAGCTTGCTTTTCAAGGCATTTCCAATCTCTCAATCTTAGGCGCTGCAGCAGTGTGATGAGCATTGTTCTGCACAGCAGTTCAGACTAGTCACAATCAGGTTTGAGATATCTGACTACTATTTTGACGAGTTAAAATTAAACTGCATCCATCTGTATCAGAATTACATCATACAAATGTAAATAACAATTCTAACTAGTCAGCGTATAGAGATGTGTCAAGGCAAAATGGCATTGTCAATATCTGTAAATTAAAATGAAGCTAAATATGGGATGAATCAAGGTCCAACGTGTGTATCCTGTTAAAAGCTTTGAACATGCGCCTTGTTGTGTCTTTAAAGTTTAGAATCTGCTACAACAGCTGAAGAAAGTGGTGAGATTTTGATCCAAAAGTACATTAAAATAGTTTGGTCCCTCTAAATTCTGCACTTGCTTGAAAGCATGTTGTGCACGGTGCACTTGCCAGTTTTGTCAATGATCTTTGGGATCAATACTACCACAGTAACATCACGCATTAGTTTCTTACCTCACTCTTCAGGTTTTCCACCTGCTGGTCCTTTTCTGAGATTAAGGCACTGTTTTTATGGATGGACTGCTGGAGGGCAGCCTTCTCTTTGTCCAACTGCTCCTTCAAGGTGCTCTCACTATCAAACACACAGGACCAACTAAGTATCGCAGGTACTTTATAAAGTCACTTCAGGAAGAGAAAAACCCTAACCTTATTTTACCAATACTGACACTGTACAAATTTGACTAGACAAATGAACCAGGAAAAGCTGCCTAAATGGTAAGATTGCAAATCCCACGGTATTTACGGATAAAATTAAGGGATGCGTGGCACCATGGCCGAAAACAAACAAACAAAAAAGGAAAATATGTCAGGCAAGTGCAATGGGGAATTAATCATGTGCCTAAATCTGTGTGGTCAAATTATTTGTACTGTGACATGATGATGGCTGTTATGACGTAATATGAAAAGGCGCAAAGTACCTGAAGGCATTGTTTGGCAGGCTTTGAAAGAAAAGAACAGCATGACATTCACTTTATCACAAATGCTCGGCACATTTGCATGAAATGTGTGCTTGTATTGACACAGGCTTAAAAAAATATTCCTCATATTATTGGTGAACATGTACATTTCTGACAAAATGCCTGAATCACAAAACGACGGTGGATTTTCTTACCTTTTCTTTATCTCGTCCAATTGCTTTTTGAGTTTTGAGTGCTCACCCTTCAGCTAGAAACACAACAATTAAAATTCAATCATTGTCACCACAACCGCAGCACACAAGATGTTCGAGTGGGTTTATAAAAGATTGTTTTGAGATTAATACACTGCACCTTCACAAGATCACCCTGGTCTCTGTGATTGTTATCAATCTCCTGAGTCAGCTTGTTGTTCTCATCTTGCAGCTTCTGCAGGGACTGTGACTTCACAGAAACTGCTTCTTTAAGCTCCTCACTGGATAGACAGAAATGATCAAATTATTCAGAAAATCCTGACAGCTGATGTAGAGCACATATTGGCTTGTCAACTCCTTTATCTCCGTTTATTTACTGTGAGTTACTAACTGTATTGGGCTATTGGAACTTCAATGTGACAGTAAAAGCCAAAGTTGAGGATATTCTTACATTTCCTGGCACAGACTCTTAGTTCTCTCAGTTTCTGTGCAAATTTGCTTTTTGGATACATTCAGATCTTCTTGATATTTGGAATTCTCTTTCTTCAAAGATTCCAACTGAAACAAACAAAAAAAAAAGCACATGCATTTAGAACTACAGGACATACATGTCAAAGAATTCACTTCATTCTTTTCCTCTTACAATACTACTTGAGTTTAGAGTACAACTACAACGTTGACGGCAAATACATCCACGTTCATAAAGCTGTGCTGACAAAAACACACATTCCTTGGAGAGCAGTGAGGTGACAGGGTGTCAGCTGAGCAAAGCCACTTCGTTACTAAAAGACTACTTTATTGGTATTTCCTCTCTTACCTCTGTCTCTCTTTCCTGCTTGGCGCTCTGGAGCTTTTCAAACAAAGACTGAACTTCATTCTTCTCCTGCATCAAAGCGGCTTTCTCTTTTATCAGCTGTTCAAGAGCCTCAGCAGTCTTGCCAGAGGCCTCTGTAGCCTAAACAGCACATGAGCAGAACATTTGCTAAGAACGACAGTTTGACAGCGAACGGTTGGTTTACATTAACACCATGTGACTTCAACCAACCAAATTAACTATTCACAGGTCATTTGATAAAGCTATACAAAAGCAAAATTTGAACCGAAAACCCAATTCATCATTTAATTACCCTTTAATTAATTACCTGCATGCATAATGAATTAGGTACTTTATCTACTGATAAAGAAACAATTATACAAACCTCAGTTCAAATTTCAAGTACATTATTACAGACAATCAACAACAATTTTAAACTATGGAGAAAATAATTGGTACATACTCTAAAACCTGTGGCCTCAGAACGAATGCTCTCAACCCATTAGCTTGTGTAACAGGTTGGATAGGACACAAACTGTTTCAGGTATTGTATACCTTTAAAGACAGTCTGAGTAGAACTTAGATGGACTAAACCATGTGATGGTGTGTTTAGACTGTGTGAGTGTCATAATGATCACCTTACACCCCAAAAAATAAAATAACCCAGAAGAATTTTGTCAAACATTATATCTCGTTATAAGCCCACAGGCAAAGGCTGGGAGCTAAGGGTCAAAAACAGCATTTAGTAAATGGAAGATGAAAGTTAAACATGAAACTAAGAGGACAGGGAGACAAACCAGCAAGCATGCAGTCAGACGGTGACATAGCCCCAGCCACTCTACATTGGTGAGTCAGTGTTTACTACTGGAGGAGGAATACCTCAAGCTGCTTAGAAACTGCATTTTTTAGATGTGATTCGAGCTGCTTGACTTGCTGGACGGCTTCATCTCTCTCCATCTGCAGGGCATCCTTCTGAGCTGTTAGATGTGAGACACTGGAAGAAATTTCTTCTTTCACAATGGCAGAAGCCGAAACCTCTGCGACGGCATCCTTGTATTGCTTTTCCAGAACTTCTTTATCAGTCTGTAGGGTCTTGATATCAACCTGTAGCTGCTTCTGGCTGGTCTGCAAACACTCCAATTGTTTTAGAAGCTCTGATCGTTCTGCAAGCCAGTTTTCTTTGTTTGTGTGGAGAGAAGAAACATCCTGCTCTAATTTACGGCGGCTGGATAAAAGGTCCTCCTTCTCTGTGGTCAAGAGGGTCATCTGTTTGCCTATCTCCTCAAGCTTAGATAACAGCAGTTCTTTATCTTCTGCTAACTGACTTTTTTCTTCCCCTTGCTGCTTCATTTGTGTTTTCATAGTCTCCATATCTACCATTAAGGACCTCTTTTGCTCATCAGTATTCTTAAAGATAGAGGAAATCTCTTTATTATCTTCTGTAACTTTGGACAATGTTTTCTGCAATTCCTCAATTTGTTTGGAAAGACTTTCCTTGTCAGATGTTGCTTTATTCCGTTCACTGGATTCAGCCTCTAGCTGGGTCTCAAGCATGTGCTTGGCCTCTGACACTGATTCAGATTGACATTTTAACTCCTGGATCTCATGAAGAAGGTCCTGGTTGTCTTTCTGCAAGGACTGTACTTTTTTATCAGCCTCAGTCTGCAATGACTGAAGATGCTGATAATCGTTTGTAAGGTTTTCCACCTGTTTAACAAGCTCTAAATTAGCCTTCTCAAAATCATTTTTTAGTTTACTGTGCTTTTCAACAAGTTCAGTTTTGTCCTTTTCAAGAGTTTTAATATCAGAGCAATGTTTCTGCAGTTCATTTTGTAGGTCAGTCTTTTCTCTTTTCAAACAGGTCTTCTCTGCTTCCACCTCATCTTTTTGGCGTTTGGTTTCTTCTAGCATTGTTGTTAATTGACTTTTCTCTTCAACAAGCTCAGCATTAGTTCTGGAGGAACTATCCAATTGGTTCTTAGTTGTTCGGATATCACTAGCTAGCTTATCACGCTCAAGCGACAGAGCATTTTTCTCAGATATGGCCTTTGAGTGCTTCTCCTCTAACTCTCCCTTTTCCCCTGTCAAACGCTCACAGTCCATTTTCTGCTGCTCTAGTGCTGAATCCAGGCTCATCTTTTCTTTTCGTAAAGCATGTAGGGCCATCTCGGTTTCAGAATTCTGAAGGCAAAGCACTTGCTTCTCTTGGTCAAAAGATGATAATGCTTCTTTAAATTTGACATTAGACTGAGACAGTTGTTCTGCAGAGACTTGAAGCTTCTCCTTTAGTTCTTGTATCTCTCTGAGCAGCTCGTCCTTCTCATTGGAGGCTTTTCTTTGGCTCGCAAGTAGGTCTTCTTTCTCCTGTAGAAGGTGAAGTTTTTCAGAATCAGTTACCTGACTGTTCGTCTTGAACTCTTCCAGCATCTGAGTCAAGCTCATTTTTGAAGCTTTGAGGTCTTCACATTCACGGATATAGCTCTCTAAATCTTTCTTTGTGGCACTGAGCTTGTTCTGGAGGTCCTCCTTCACTGTCTCAAGGTCCTTTTTCTCCAACCCAGCAGCACTGATTTCAGAGGACATCTCCATCTTCTCTTTTGTCAGCGTTTCTGCTTGTGCCTGGAGCTGGGTATTCTTCAATGTAAGATCTTCTTTTTCCAAGTTCAAGGACTTAAGTTTTGTCTGCAACTCAGTGTTCTTAGCATCAAGAGACTTTTTGGCATTTCTAGCAGCATCTCTCTCTAATATCAGATTGTCTTTCTCAGATGTTAGCTTTGACTTGCTTTCACTGAGGTCCTCTTCAAGCCGGTTCCTCTCTTTGCAGACATTTTCATAATCCTCGAGTAGTTGCTTCTTTTTAGCCTCAATTTGCTGGATGTCTTGCTGATGCTTTACAAGAGCATCATTTTTCTCTGCAATTTGTCTTTGAAGCTCCTCAACTTGCAGCAGGTATTCACCATTACCATGCTTCAGTTGTTTGTTTTTAGCCTGTTCTTCTTGAAGACAGTCTTTAAGCTTCTCCAGTTCCTTGTCCACTGACATCTTCTCTTCTTCTAAACGCTTGTTGTTGGTGAGTAGTTCCTCTTGATGTTTGGCAAGTTTATCGCTGGTTATTTGCAGTTCTTCATTGTGGACTAAAATTTGCTGGTGACTAATCTCAAGGGCAGAAAGTTTAGTCTGCACATCTGAAAGCTGTTTCTCCAGTTTGACCTTCTTGCCCTTAACATCCTCATTTTCCTTCGACACATTGTCCAGCTCTAGATTCAATTTCTCCAGTTTTTTGGACAATTGTTCAATATCATGCTTGGAGGAGTCAAGCTCAGTGGAAAGACACTGGGAAAACAAAAGTGAAAGGGGGGAAAAAGGAGGGAAATATATATACAGGGCAAAGTATGAATGAATCCAAAATAAACCAAGCAGATATGGACATAAGTGATATGCAAATGAAAAGGTTAAGCTGCAGAAGCATCAAAAATGGTCGAAGATCACACCACAGCTTACACCACATCAAGTTCAAAAAAAGTTTAAAGTGGAACATTTTCACTTCAACTTTAAGTAAATAAATAAATAGCATTAACACCAGCAAATTTGTCTGGGTGCCAGAGCATGCCATTACTCGTCACTAGCAACATCATTGTAAAGGACTTACTAGGTATATATAGCTACTAAATTTGGAATCGCTATTCCAAAAGTAAGTTCAGAACTTAATTTTCTTTTAAATAATAATCTTTTCCAGACTATATAAGCCATTGTTGCCTACTATGACTCAGAGAATATACAAAAATAATGCATTTTTGTCGGAGTGTGAAAATGCTTCAATGAAAAAGCCGCTTGATGAGCTATGCTGGGAGGGGTACATCAAAATAGCCCTTACCACTCAATGGAAAACTGAAATCAGTAGTTGAAGAAACCTTTTACTTAGTGGTCATTTCCTTGACCACAGATCTACTTGTATTGCTTTTCTATTTAAATGGACATCCAACTTTCTTTTTCAGACCTGTTAATTCCAAACCTGAAGTACTGTGCTTCTTGAAACATTTAAAGATTTAGACAGCATGTAACACCCTTGTCCTGATTTATGCCTCACCATAAAGGTCTAAGAGTTCTTTGAAATTATGGTTTCACATTTACACTGCCTCCATTTACAAACAGTGTCCATAATATCCATGATAATCCATGTTAAGAGTGAACAATAATGATAAAGCTGTGCATGAATATCCATAAAGCAGCATGAAAAAAAAACTTAAAGTGTGAATGATTTCTTTGACTTTTCCAATAACCATAAACTGCTTATAAATACATTGAAGGCATAATTTTATCTGGTGTACCCCTGCAAGCATATACCGCACGGCACCATGCGCTTGTTATGAGCCTTAGTGTGAGGGGGGAATGAGCAACTTGTCATAAACAAGATGTATAACATTAAATGAGAAGAAATAATGTTACACAATAATCACTAATATTTAATGACCAGAGATAGTTATTTAGAGGGTGGGCCATAAGCTTTCACACATAGGAAAATGCATAATGTATTTTTTTTATGTTTCAGATACCCTAGAAGACGCATTTGATGCTTTTGTTGGGGGCAGTTGAAGGCCATGGTGTATCAGGTGAAGATACGAGTATAAATCATAGACTGTATATAAAGATGGACGTAGCATCTGGCTCCAAAAATGAAGCCCACCCGGAAGTGTCAAAAACTTGCAATATCACGCCGTCCGCTACGGTTGGCTCCAAAAAGCTTTTGCTCCATAGACCCCAATTCATTTTTGGAAAAAATAAAATTTGATATACCGATTTTCTACAGCTCAGGATTTTTTTCCCGTTAGTTTTCATGGTTAAAATGAGAGATCAGGTGGCCGATCTTAAAATAAATCAATACTGAATTTTAAATAAGTCGTTAAAGTTGGCTGAGCCAGGGGGCGTGGCTATACTTGATAGACAGTCTTGTCTGGAATGATTGACAGATCCTTTAGGGCGAGGCTTTCAGCAGTCTGGCTTCAGTCTGGCTCGCCCATAGACTGGTCCTGCCCCTAGTTGCTCTCCGGTCCAGCCTGTTTGATGACGCTTTTTACGTCACTGGCTCCAAAAAAATCCAAAATGGCGACCAAGAAGTAGTAAAATCCGGGCTTCATTTTCTCGGCGTTAAAACCAACGGGTGACGTCACGGTTAGTTCACACTTGGTATAAATCATCTCAAAGAACACGTGACCAACGCCATGACAAGCAGAACTTCAACTGTGCTAAGGCAAGTTCATCAACAATAGAAAACACATTAATATGTGATTTCGAAACAATGGTAATCATATACAACATATTATAAAAATAAAAACAATTGTCCAACATAAAATGTTTATTTCTCCTTTGTATGGAAACTTATGGCCCACTCTGTATAGTCCCCTGTAAAGTCTTTTTAAAGCTTTAACATTTTTGATGATCAAGACTAAAAGAAAAAAAGTAATATATACAAAAAACATGTTAAACACTTTGTCCATCAAAATGTAAAACATGCAGATTCAGCTTATGCGTCTTTAAGTTTGTGCTTACCTGAACCTGTTCCTTATACGGCTGCAGCTCAGATACCAGCTTCTCCAGCTCTTGGTTTTTGTCCTTGGAGGAGGACAAATCCTGTTTCAGCTGATCAGCCTGACTTTGCAGCACCTCCAGTTCCTTCACATGGAGCTCTGAGGCCTGAGAGCGGGACTTCTCATGTGAGGCCTTCAGTTCCTCGACCAGATTCTCACTTTGTCTAACTGTCTTCTCCTAGACAATATAAAATGAGAAAGGCAGTAATTACTCACATTACATTCAATGAATAATTTTGATGTAGCTAGTGACTAAAGGATACACTTACATGGTAGATTTTCCAAAGAGTAGTAAACAGTTTATTGAATATTTTGATATCTATAAAACAATTTTAAAGTCTTGAAGTATATATTTCACAGACAATACTAACCATGGTGGTAATCTTCTCCTGAAGGCTACTTATTTGAGTCTGATGTGTATCTCTGGCCTCTTTCAGCTCCTGCTCTTTGTGCGACTGTTCTTGCTGGAGTTGTTCATTCAAGTGTGCCGTCTTCTCCTTCTCCTCTGCCAACTGATTCTGTAACTCCTCAAGTCTCCTGTGTAATGACAAAAAAGAAATGGAAGTGTAGTGACAGGTTAGATACCCAGAAATTACATTTACTGCAGCATGGAATGAAAAACAACCAGGACATCTGCATATTAGTAACAACACATCATATGGAAATAAATATCCAATTCAGATAATATTGGTATAATATGCTTTTAAAGTAATATACAAGATGAGAGGAATAAAGAGTGCTACCTTTCTTTCTGCATGAGGTCCTCATTCATTTTGGTAAGCTGTACTGAACTATCACCAGATGCCTTCATCATGTCAGAAATATCATTTTCCAGTTTGCTTTTGTCCTTTGAAAGCTGCTCAAGCTTTTCATCTGCAGCTTTCAGCTTCCTCTCCAGCCCTGATTAAAACACATCAGTGTGTTCATGATGCTCAGAGGTTTAAATTCCACAAGAAGGAAATACTACGATGCAAGAGGGGATGAGCGCAAGCTTATTGTCAGCAAAACACTGAACACAGGCCAGTGCAGTTGCAATGTGCTCACCAGCAAGCTGACTTCTTAGGGACTCAGATTCTGTAGTCAAGGATATGCACTGCTCCTCCTTCTTAGTGAGCTTCTCAAGTGTTTCTGCAAAAACAAAAAGGCCAAATAGTAGCAGGTGATGGGAAACATAGGAGGCTATTTTAACAATGTATGACTGATTATGTAATTTACCTTGCATAGTTATTGCAGATTTACCCTGCTCCTCTGTGCTTTCAGCAAACTTTTGTTTCTGCAGGGAGAAATACCAATTTCGTATGATTTTTCTACAATGGACACATTTAGGAATGACAAGCCAAATGCCAAAGACACAATTAATGTAGTTTAAAAGGTGATGCAACTGTGAGAATATCAAACAAGGACCAGTGACTTAAATCATAAAGGTGTTCAATATACACATTCAAAAATTAAGCTATAAGACTCACCAGGCCTCCAAGCTCTTTCTCCAGGGTGTCCTTCTCCTCCTTTACAGTAGTAAGACTCTGCTGTAAGGAGAGAGCTTCCTGCTGTTTGCCCTCCAACTGAGAGCTCAATTCACTTACCTATAGTCAGGCAACAAATACAGTCGGCAAAAGGGCAAAAGAAAACCATGAAGAAATATGATAATCAAAACATAATATTAATAAAACATTGGTTGGGAATTGTTTTATGAAAAATGGTACTCTAGTCGGACAGAAGAAAAGATATTACACGGCAAAATGCAGCAAATACAAAAACTTTGCCTTAATATGGTCATCAGCTGAATAAAGACCCACCTTCACACCCTGGTTGTTTCCTTGGCTCTGTGCCTCCTCTAATTGCTTCTTTAGAGCCACAAGCTCCTGGTTACCTTGTGCCATTTGGCTGCGCAGTGTCACCATTTCTGCCATCTGCTCTTTGGTTTCTTTGTCCTTGTCTTGAGTCTGTTGTGCCTGTGATGATTCTTTCTCCTCGAGCTCCTTCACCCTAAGTTCAGCAGCATGAAGTTTCCCAAGAACATCCTCCATCTCCACAAGGTGCTGCTCCTCTGCTCTCTCAACACTGGACCGCAGTGACTCCTCCAGTCGCTCCTTTTCCTCAGTCAAAGACAACAGCTGTGCCTTCAGCTCTTGTGTCTCCTGAGTCCAAGCTGAGGCTTCAGCGTCACGTTTAGCTTCACCTTCATCAAGTGCCAACTTGTACTCCACTTTCAGCTTCTCTAGTGCACTTTTGGTTTCTACAAGCTCTTCTGTCTGGGCGCCTGCCCCTTTGCTGAAGGACACCTTCAGTTCCTCCATGGCTTGCTGGTGAGAGGTGACAGCAGACTCCATCTTGGAACGCCACAGTTCAACAATATCAGCATTCTCCTTCTCAGCCTGGCTTATGCGCATCTGCAACTGCTCTTTGTCACCAGAGAGCTTTACAGAGGAGGCCTGAAGCTGGGCTACTGCCTCACTGTGGGCTTTTTCTTCAGCTTCTAGCTTCTCCTTGTATTGCTCTAGCTCTTCCCTCTGACTAGATTCTTGAGAAGCCAACTGATCCCTCAGAGAATTTATCTCTTCCAGGAGTGGAGAAAGAGTAGAGTTTGAATCCTCAGAGCCCTGCTGCATCCCAAGACGCAGCTGCAGGTCAGCTACCTCTCTTGTTCTCAGTGAAAGGTCCCGCTCAAGCTCCATAATACGGGATCTCTCTGATACAGTTGCAACCTTTAAAAGCAGAAATCTTCCATTTAAAAATCTGTCCAAATTTGACATGTTGAAGTATTATTTACCAACAAACTAGTAGAATTAATCACAATTTATGGCCACTAAACAAATGAAAAAAATATTTAAGTGGAATAAAATACAATAAAGCAACTGTGTATTTGTAAAACTCTGAAACTGTTCACTTTGCTTGCTTAATGAAGCAGGTAGAAAAACTCTTCGTCCTCAAAATAAGGCATTATACTGACCTCTTGTGGTTACAAAGGAAATGGTCCAAATAATGGAAGTGAACACTGAAAGCATGTATGGAGCTACAGCAGTGTGCAAGACATTTTCCACCTTCCGATAAACCAAAACTCTCAGTCATGAAATTAATGGACTCGTGATTTAGTAGAGATATGAACTAAACAAAAACTCTATTAAACAACCATCAGGGAGCACTGATGTTATGGATTATTTATATATAACCCATGTTCCAAATCTACTGTATATTCCATTCTTCTCAAACATGCATCTCTTGTCGCTGCTTCAACATAATATTTAACAGTACAGTTAAGACAACTGAATCTTGCAGCAACACTGTCTTGATAATAGACTTGATATGATATGAAGACTATTGCCCCCATCCTCATGAAACTATATTTACTATAATTTTACTCATACTCCTTTTGACTCCAAGACCATAAGGGAAGACGGGATGCATCGTCTGAGAGGTGGAGCAGGTTTTAGGCTATCAAAACACAGGGACACCAAATAAGCAGGACAAATGGATGCCAGGAAGGACCAGGGAAATAGAACACAGGATAACTGAGAAAATGATTAACTTGGGACGAGGGGAGAAGTTTGTCTGTCTGGTTAAGCAGTGATACCAGTAAAGCAAGAGTGAGTTCAGGTTTGGCAACGTTTTGAAAAATAGTAGAAGTAAAAGATCTGTCACTCTAGACAGCTGAAAGACAGATGTAGTTCCTGTTTAAGTGACTAAAACAGAAATCCATATTTTAAGTGTAACAATTCTGAGTGGATTCAGTAAGTTTGAGGTAAATTAACATTTGAAAATGGCTACAAAGTGAATTTGAAGCTAACTAACAAAATATAAAGTCAAATTTGGCAATTTAACTATCTGGGATAGACTAAGCAAAGCAATTAAAACAAATCTAAGATAAGTATTACGTTTCTATTTGTGTTATAGTATTTTTTCTTCAAGCACAAGGGCATAATTTTCAGAATGTAACGCTGAACAAAAAATAACCTCCATGGTACATTCACCACAAGCTCATAAAACAATACTCCAGTTACTGCCTGGCACCTCTCTGTAAGCCTTGGTTATTTTGTGGCCACTGTCCCTGGCCCAGGCCCTCTTTCCCAACGCAGCACACTGCAGAGCAGAATTCATTACCCTAGTGTCTTCTAACTCTCTTTGGAGTTTCTCAGCTTTGGTCTTTTCAAAGAGCAGGCTCTGTTCAAGCTCCTTAATGTGGGCATGCTCCAGCCTGGTCTGCGTCTGTTAGTAAACAAGGGGGAGAGGAAAAGAACACACCAGTGCCACCATCACATGCCAGCCCAACACAGACAGAGAGGGGAGGGAGACAGGAGAGAGGATGGAGGGGTTTGGACAGTGGTGATGGTGACTGTGTGTCTGTGTATTTGGAGGATGGGGAAAGGGTACTGGGTAGGTGTAGGGAGTGGTGGATGCGTGGAAATGAGAAGACGCCTCCATGCAGAACTTTCAGGCCGTGCCATCAACTGCTGCAAATAGAGGTTTTTCTCAGTGAATGTGGGGAGTGGAGGAGGAGAGAATACAAGACAAGCAGCAAAAGAAGGGGGCATGTATTATGGATGTGCAGGATGAGTATGGTGAAGGAGGCAGTTTAGAAGTAACCATGCAAAACTGACACCTGGTGAATAAAGCACACTGATTGTTATGATACACGGAAAATTTGATAATGTGTGTCAAGCCAGCAAGTAAAAAAGTTCAAATGACTTCGCCACAGCATGAAGAGAACACAGTGCTGGCTGCTTCCTCATCTCTGTACTTCACTCTACTACATGAAGTCAATCCATTGCACAAAGCATATGTGATATATTAATTTACCATTAGAAAATCAATATTAAAAGGCATCTTTTGGCATTTATAGTCTTGGTTCAATAGTGATAAACTAATACGGCCTGTAGCATTATCAGCAGCCACACCGCTTTCTCTCCATGGTGATAAAGCCATTGTCCACACACTGTATAGTAAGTATTATTTAAGAAACCACCACTTATCAGACCACCATGTGCAAGACTTGTGACCAACTTAACAGAGATCAATCAGTAACACAAAAGCATGTTGGACTCAAGAATGGGCCTTGTTTGCCTTTTTGGTACTACATGTTAAGAATAGGGATATAATGGCAACTTAATGAAGCATTTCCTGCCACAATTTCTTGCTTCTAGTCTTGACATGATACTCATTGTATGGTAACTCTAAATTTCATTTAAAAAAATGTTAACAGCACCTGTTTAAAATGCTATGCCAGTGGTCGATCCCATGCCTAACGTTATTTCAAAATAATATTACTGAAGTAGAAGTAAAAAGCAGTCATCCAAAATAAAAATCACTCAAGTAAGAGTAAATAAAGTATTTGGTGAAAAGACTACTCAAAGGTAAGCTATATACCACATCCAGTCAATGCTATGGAAGCAGGAATGATTTGATACGGGTAACTTGATACACCTACATTCCAGGGATCACTCTGCTTTAAAAGCATACATTGAGTTCGACACTCAGCGTTGAACATCTACTAAATATAATGTGGCCTTGCTCATTGATCTATTTGTGCAAACATTACATTTGAATTCTGGTGAGTGTTAATCTCCTTAGACTGCAGTGGGCAGACTGAATTCAGGTCTGTGACCAGGGCAGTGGAATGACAAGGAAGCATCTCCAGTGGTACCATGCTGAGCACTGGACCAACATGAAAGACGAGGACGAGAAGGAAGAGAAGCAATAAGATCACATCATTGAACAGGGAGGCACTGAGGATTACAGCTTAACATTAGTACACCTTCAACAGCCTGAAGTTAAAAAGCCTTTTTGAGTTTGGCCTGTTCAAAGTGTTTTCGTTGTTGTATTTCAAGCCACATGCATTTTAAAAAAATCTATCCACAACCATAAGCAAGTTAAAAAAAATGTTAGTTCACAAGTTTAAAGAGAAGATAAAGGGGGTTTCTAAACCTGTAGCCCTCATTTTAAACATCTATTTTCAGCTTGGATGCCCTCAGGGTAACTGAGATGAGCCCCTGTGTAGCACTGTGGAATGAATGACAAATTATTTGATCAGATATGAACACAGATTCCACTGGGCTCTAGCACACATATTAGAACTTGGGAATACAGCTTGTCTTACTTGAGAAAAACACAACGAGTTATAAGAGCCCACTTCATTAAATTACTGTAAAAGATTATGTAATGGAAAACACAAATTGTGACCTTTCTTAACCCTCCTAGCTTTGATAATTTACTAGGGTAGTGAAATTTTTGATCTCTTATGGCAGGCAAACAATTGCAACGACATTGTTTTCTTAATTAATAATTCAGAACTTTAAAAGCTTCTCAATAGCAAAATTTGTCTCTCCACATTCAGTCTCTCATTAGGCACAAGTAACAGTCTTCCTGCACCACTGGATACATTTCACAGCACATCACCTAATGCAGGATGAAGCCAGTATCAAACCGTTCATGCAAACACAGATAACAAGACTGCAGAGTGGACAGTTTCTATTGCTATCCTACAAAAAAGGCAATGCAAATGCTCTGCATGGACTTGAATGTGGCTCTGTGACAAGGTAGCTAGTTCATCTCGTGCAATCTCAAATTGCATTGGACCTCAACTACATAAAGACACACCAATATTAATCACAGAATTATTTGCATTCCGAGTTGAAACCAGGCTGACTGGAGCACAAGCTGCTTCTTAATTAATATTAAAATTTATATTCTAAATGAATGGGTCTTAATCAAATATCCCTACCATGACAATATTTTTACAAATTGTAAATGTTCACTACTGACTATTGTGGTTTTCAAACATGAATTCAACAATACGTCAGTCGCAGTGGTACGGCTCTTTGTTGTGTATTTACCTCCAGGTCTCCTTTGGTAATGCAAGCTTCCTCTACACGAAACTGAAGGTCCTCCACTTTCCTGTTTAACATACAAAGATAGGCTTAAAAACAACAGTAGCAACCTCTAACCATAGTGACCCAGAGCAGACCTAAGCTAACTCAGGCAAACCTCTTAACTCATGATTTCATAAGACTGTATAAGTACAACAGCATTATGAGCTTAGCAGTCATTTTCTCCTTCAGCAAGTTAATGCAATAACATTACAACAACAGATTCTGACATACTGTTACTGGTGACTGGACGTCTTCAATTAGTCACACCTGTGGAAAATTCTTACCTACGCTCCTCCTCTAGCTGATTTAGCAGGTCCACTTTATCTTTGTCTGCAGCTTCTACCAAGGCACGCAACTGATCCATCTTTGTCTCCATCTTTAAAAAGCAGGAAAGAAATTGGACAATAACTCACCAAAGGCGATACGGCAATTACAAGTGATTCTAACAGTAATTCATCATCAGTCGGTGAGCCAACCTGCTCCTGATCGTCCCGGAGCAGGGTAAGTTCTTGCTCCATCTCTCCAACATGACCAGTGGCCTTGGCAACCTCAGCTCTCTCCATGTCCCTCTCAGCCATTAGCTGCTCAATATGTTGTTGCTTTTCCTTCAGTGCCTCCTGCAGGGCTGTGGTGCCTGAAATCTTCCGATTATACCTTGATGATGTCTCTGTCAACTGCAAAAAGACAGAAAAGTGGCATGCTTGAGAGCACTGTACAACGCAAATGTCTTGATATTGTGGATAGTGAGTGTATCCATGTCTCACCAGGCCTGTGCGGCTGGGCTTAGCGCTAACAGAAGATGCCACAGAGCTCATGGTACTGATGGATGAGGCACTTGGGCTTCTCTTTAGCCCTGACGGTGTGGCCACTACTTTCCGAACTGTCGTTTTTGCCTTAGCTGGAGTGGTGGAAGGGAAACCAATTCGTGTGACTTTGTGCACTGGAGCAAATAAGCCATACTTGGGTTGGCACTGAAAATATCTGGAGGAAAGATAACAGAATACGGTGATAAATGGACAATGTGCAGTTGATGCATATCTTTTCTTTTGCTTATTTACAGATCCTGTGGCTGCTGTACCTTGTGCCTGCAACTGCTCCATCATTCTTTCCTAAGGGTTCATCCAACTCCACACCACACCACTCGCCTTTGGCAAAATCTGTTTCACCAAGAAAACGCACCACTCCTGCCTTTGTGCCACCAACCTGAGGAGAAAACACCAAACATTAGACAACATTTAATCCTCTCAACAGATAAGAGAGGGCAAAAGAGTAATCAGCTTTGCCTGGTAATAAACCCCGAGTGAGATAATTCCATAAAGGCAACAGAAACACACATGTACCAGCTTTGAACAGATTGGGGACAAATCATGGCATTTGAAACAAACCTCTTTTTTGTCTTTCAAGTATTTAAAATGCACAGATTCAGTGTTTAAACAACTAAATTTGGACATTGTGAGCACATTTCCTCTGCAGGCCATTAGGCATGAGTAACACTTCCTCTTCACATAATGTGCTATACAGACTCGTGAGTGAGGAAAGGGACATAAAAAAGGGAATTTGTAAGGAGGAAGGAAGATGCTCATCAGCGTATAATTAGACCTACAGGACGGTACAAAGTACAAGGACTTCCATAGACTCAGATGTGGAGGTTTGGTGACACTTAGCGGAAACCACAATGTGTTCATTTCACTCATATGACTGATAAAAGTAAGTTTTCATTGGTCATGTGAATCTGAACAAGCATATTCATGATAATGCTGATGTTCTTACAGATACAGATTCTGAGTTCTGTCACTTTGATGAAACATCCAGGTAAGAAGCTATATTTTCCCTCTTTTAGAAACTGTAAAAAAGTTTACCAAAACACGGTCACCCATCTTCAGTTCCCGTTCTCCCTTCTTGACTGATCCAGTCTCTGACAGGTTGGAGACAGATTCACTGTTTGTGCGTGTGAGGTTGGAAGATGGTGTAACTGGTGTAGCAGGTGTAGTGGCGGAGGCCTTCTTGGCTGCCGTAGTAGTTGAGGGTAATGAGGATTTAGTGGCGGGCGTCTGTGAGGCCACGCTCCCTACTGAGGGAGTGGGTGATGCAGCACGGGAAGGTGGTGCGGTCTGAGTCCCATTAGCCTCCCCTTCTGTGCGAGACAACTTGGATGGGCGGGTAAATATCCCTCGCAGGGCTTCGCACTGGAAGTAGCGCACCCCTGCCACCGACCCGTCATTTTTCCCAATCGGCTCGTCTAGAACAATCCCTGCCCACTGTCCAGGGGCAAACTGTGTCTCTCCCAGGAACTGTATGTAGCCTGGCTTGTTTCCATTCACCCATACTCGCTCCCCAATCTGGAAGTTCTCCTCAGAGTTCTTGGCATCTCCTCCGGTGGCACTTGCAGCTGATTTGTCAGCCGCAGGAACTTTTGCTGCGTTTGAAAAAGCAATAGAGGTTTTGAAAAAAACAATTAGGTAATTGCCTTGTATTGGAGAAACAAATGACACAAATGTTGTGCAAATCATTGAAACACTATGTGACTTCATGCCCACATTATACTATATCTTTACTTTTTTTCCTAGCTGAAAAGGCCTTGAGAGTTGAAAGAACTGGTGTGTTTCTCTTATTCTATCATCAGTTTTACCCATCCAGTGAAAATGAATGTTTAGTTTGGCTATTTTGGCTCAAGGTAAATGCCAAACGCCATGTGATTAAGCTACACTGTACCACAAGATGAGCTGTATCAGGAGTGACTGAGCATAATGCAAATGTGCAACAAAAGCAAATAAGGTGAAATGGGGGTCAGGATGTCAAATTTCAAGTCCTTTAGTAACAGTACAAAAATGATGATAAATGTAATCACAGCATCAAGGCCAAACATTGCAGTGTCACAACTATCCCCGCAAGCTGAAGAAGCGGGACACAGAGACTCTTACCTGTATTGGGATTGGTCTTGGGGGCTCCTGCTCCGGGTGGCCTGGCTATCTTGCTGGGCACTTTGATCCCACTGGCCTTGGCTGTGCTCATATTTGCTCCTGTGATCTGACTCACAAGGCTTGTGTCTGTCAGTGGGTACAGACTGACCCCAGACCATGAAAACAACTGGCTGCAGCTCTGTGATGGCGAAGGTGTTCTCTCCGCTCCAAAATACTTGAACAAAAACTAAAAACAAACAAAAAGAAAAACCAGGAAAAGGGAGGAGGGAGAAAAAGCGTTGCTTACAAAAGGGACCCTGTTTTGGAAGAGAAAGAGAGTGGGAAAAACAAACAAGAAACATTACTTAAATTAGGTTTATTAAAACATATTTTTACGAAGCACTCATAGTACTAACTGTCTCATGAATCAGGACTCATGAATGACTGGCTTATAGTGAGCTGTGGGTGGTGCTGATAGCAATCATTTATCTTGACCAAACTAATAAACAGCGGGTACAGATATGTCTTCAAGGCATGCTCATTCACTTTGTTTTTGGAGCTCTGTTAATCGAGGCGTTTTGTTTCTGTTATGACAACAGGCTCCTCAGTATACACAACGTCACAGTTAGACCTAAAAATACCCTGTCAAAGGCCAACCAATATGCAGTCTATGGTGCTACCATTATGAACTTCCGAACAGTCCATCATCTACGACCTTGACCACAATACACACAAACAGTCTCTCGCTCAATCTATCGTTCTGGCATCTAAAATCATGCAAGGCTGTTTGGCAGCTTTTTCTAAAACAGGATTATTCCGGAAACATGCCCACCACCCGCAGCAGATTATCCTGTTTGTCAGATTACCTCACCACAGAAACAGATTGGCTGAATGTTCTATTTAAACAGAGTTTGTCTGTTGTTTGCTTGACGCTATGACTGGGTGTGCAATCATGATAAGCAAAACTACTGACAAGCCTTGAGCTTTAGAAGAATCTCCTGTCAGATTGGTAGCATCACAACCTATTTCGGTGGAGGGAGGCATCACACCAAGACCACCTCTGCAGAACAGGTGCACAGAAAGTCTAGAACACCAAGTCTCACACTGATGATGCAATCACAAGCAGTAGAAGCAACATACACACAAACAACCTGTGGCAAGGATGAGCTGCTTTGTCAAAAAAGTGACTAAACAAATACTACTTTTTACCTTTTCTAGTTTATTGGTAACTGTGCATTTGCAGATGACAGACTGGAAGGTGTATCTGTATACACATTCTGCTGTCATTAGCAAAGAAATTAATTATATACACTATTTATTCATTGGTATTAGATCTGATCTATGTGTGATCTAGTTGCTATTAGATCACATGTGAGAACAGGAGCTGAACAATAGTAATTTGTAGTGACTACTACAAATGGCTTGCATAATGTTCAGTAAATTAGTTTGACAGTAAATGCTTGCAGCATCCCTTTAAAAATGACAAAAACATAATGTTTGTCCCCATAAATTGCTTATTGAAAGCTTAGCAATTCTCAAACGCTTTCAAAGTCCTTCAATGCAAAATAAACTGTGAAGTCAAAGTGTTCTGAGTCAGCGTGGAAGCTTGACTTCACACGGCATAAATTTAACATAGGACTTGTTCAGCAGGGCCACACAAACATAACTTCCATTCCTGAAAGGGCCTGAGAGCTACAGTATGTTGGTTTGCCAAAGCAACCGAGAAGACAAGCTCTCACACAACCTTGAAGATAATTCTTAGTGGACAATAAAGGGTGGCCATCAGCAGGCACGACCTAGTTTGAACGCAATGTTCCAGTTTTCCCCCGCTGTGCCTTTGAATGATTCTGATTAGTGCCTTCAGGTCAAAGGGAGGCTAGAAAAAGAAAGTGTTTCAATGGCTGAAGACTGACTGCATGGTACAAATTACACATAAAGTAGCATTTGTGTGGCCTTGTGCATCTTCATTTTTTGCACAGAAATACAAAGAAAACGAGAAGAACTTGGACTAGTTTCATTAATATCTAGTCAGGCTGACTGATGAGCTTGTTGAATGGGAAAACTGTTGTTGCAGTATAAAAGATTATATACATAACCTGGCATGCTAAAATAATAAAAGGTAAACTGAACAAATATGCAAAAAACCACCTTGCTTTGCTATGACTGTCCTGTGAGTATTACCAGAGGATGTTTCAGCTGATTGGTGAACTGATGCAGTCAGCTAGACATGATCCACTTACACTGAAGAATTACTCCAGTTATGTTAATCTCTTGCCACTGACTCTCAGTCTAATCTGTTGCTTGGGAAAAAGTCAAATTCCAAAGCTCTACAAAGTTAAAGGGAATTAATACACTGAAGTACACTGCTACTAGGCTTTTGAAGTACATAAACAAACAGAAGAGGTAAATGGCAGCCCGTAAAGCGGAAGTGAGACTTCCAAAATGTCAGTGTTGGCATAACCAACTTCTATTTCCTTACGGAGGTTGACATGGTCAGAGTCTGTCAAAGCAAAGAGTATGAACCGTGTGACCACATTTTATGATTTCACTGCCCTCAACGATTCAAAACATGTTTAAATTTCAAAATAATTTCATATGGAATAAACATAAATATCTTCACAATAGTGCTACATAGTTAAGCAGCAACCTAATGGGAGGGTGTGAACGGTGACACAAGCCAGTGAAGTTTCCTCCCACTTTCATTGGGTTAGTATCAGCCAGTGACTTTAAGAATACTAAGCCACGTTCAGCAGGTCCAGATGTTTCTGACTGGTGTACGTCCACAGTCTTGGCTGTTGAGGCATCCCCCTCAAACTCTGCTTCACACATGGAGCGAGCAGGATATATTTTATGACGACCACAAATCTTATACACAGTAAACTCACAAATAGCTTCCACCAAAAACATCTTTATATCTTCAGAAGTCAGTATCATCTGCTGTACTTTGCTCTCTTTGTTGCTTTGTCATCTGAAGGCCAATTCAAGCTCTTCCTTTATGAGGAAACATCTGCTTGGATGATTACGTGGGCCCCTACTGTCACAGACACATGAAAGTGTAGAAAAGCAGCAAAGGGGACACAATAAGAGCCAGAAGCATCCTGTATCTTCAGTTTGTGTGAATACAGGTTCACTAGTTTTGAAGTTAACATTCCTTATTGTTTACAAGCAGACAGAACAGTCTACTTTACAGCCAGTAGTACTAACACCACCCTGCTGACCACAAGTTCTGACTCTTACAACTGAATCCAGACATAACAGTGACCTGAAATACTCAAGTTTTCCATTGCAGCCCCAATATGAAATCCAGACTTCCAAGACAGCGTCTTTTGATATTTGCATTAGAGATAGTAGAATGTCAAAACAGCTTCTACTCCAAAGGGCTGAAATAAACAAATGACATGCATGAGTGCAAAACTATCTAATTTCCCCTCAAATATAAACCACTCTCTCCTGTATCCATGAGCACAAATACTACACTGCAGTGTTCAAGGACCAGTAGAAATACCGGAGTGTCGGGGGTGAAAATGCCTTTGCACCACTTTGTAGCTTTAGTCATGTCATCAGTCCAAACAAGCTAAGCTGCTTTCTGTCTGAAACCGAAAGGCTTAATCATTAAAAGCCAAAGTCACACCTTTAAACCGCAAAACTGTCTAATCCAGACACTTCACTATCACTCGGCTGCTTCATCGACATATTAACAAGCTGTTCCTGGGAAGTGAAGCCAGTTGTCCTCACAGACTTGGCCTGTTTACTCGCCCTGACACCTCTGTCCGCAGCTAACGGATTGAGAGCTGTCGATGAGGTGGCACATCTGGTAGAAGTGGACCCCGCAAACACAATGTCACGTCGGCTAACTTACCTCACTAGCTAGCTGAGTAGTAGCTCTCGGGCGAGGCAAAAATGGCAGTTGCACTGTTAAGCACAACCCAGACACCTCTAACTACCTACTAATCGTTTGCTGCGGCGAGCTAAAGCGACTCGAGCGAATTCCACAAGTCCAAAAGTCTCCGCAATGTCACCGGAGCCCCAGCAGGGCACACTGCTGCTACAAGTTGAGTCAGCGTTACAAAATGTTAGCTTTGATCACCTGTATAGATATCCACCCGTGTAAGGTTGTTGTAACTTAGCTGCCCCCTCTTCGGCTTAAACGAATCCCATGCTGCAATCAGGGAGGAGAGGACAGACGTGATTAGGTGCTAAGTATGGTTAGCAGCGAGGCCCTAGCAGCACCAGCGAGCCGGTGGTTGGGACCAACGAACGGGCTGCTTTAGCTAGCGGGGCTAAACTAAACACCTCAAGTAACGTCTACGGCACCGGAACAACTTTCACCCGGCGGTCACTCTCCTTTTCAGCAGCCACGAACGGACAGAGATACGAGAGCTAGTACTGACCTGATATGTTCCTGTACAAGCTTCGTCTTCCGAGGAGAGAAAAAAATTCACAGCTAACGAGCTAAGTGGAGAACCGCGACGACTGCAGCTCTGATCGCACACGGGAAGGCAGGCAGGAACAGCCCAGCATACAAGCTGCCCGTCCAACAGCCGACAGGAACGTCAGTGGCGGGTGCCGACCAAAGATGATATGTTCAGGAAGATGGAGCACTCCGTCACCTTACAGAGGGCTTCACCATTCACATGCTAAGTCCTGAAATCTAATAATTTTACTCAAAAGTTGCATTCAGACGCCATCAGTGTCACATGACTTTGTGAGAAGTTCAACCAGTTATTGTCAAACTCAACACGCCCAAACATGGGCTTGTGTATTTGCATAACTGTACAAGTAGGTGCAGTTAGAATGCATGTATGTGCATAGTATTTGGAAAACACTGAGTTTACTATATGTACCAAGAAATAGATGGACATCACATTCAGAAACATGACTCAAATCCATTGTGTTGGGCAATAATTTATCCAAAAAATAACTGCAGGTTTAAGGTAATTCTCTATATAAATAAAAAAGAATTCTGCCCCAGGAAACATGGCTGTAACAATTGTGAGAAAATTAAAACAAAACCAACAGTGGTCCATACAATAAAATTATTTCTGTGATCTCTATGTAAAAAAAAAAATGCTTGGCAGGTCAGTTTATGAAGGAATTAAGCTTATTTCTGTCCTGACATGCATGTGTTTCTTAAAGAAAGTATAAAATAAAGAAATAAGACCACAGATTTTAAAGTAACTGCAATTCCATTTGCAAGGTGGTATGACTGTTAATAGTATCTGAGGATCAGCTTGGCATCAACTTGTTCACTGACTCTTACTAAAACTAGCTAACAATCAGCCATACACTGTTAGTTCACGTATCTGGCCATCTGTGCTGTCGACACAAAATGAAACAACACACAACAAAATGAAAAATAAAATCCTCATTTAGTTATGGCTACCAGACAAAATAAAACACAAGGCAAATACAAGCATGTTTACTTCGTCCTTTTAGAGCAAACTAAATGGGACAAAAATAGAAAAAGCCATTTGGACAGCAAGATATGAAAAATAATACAAGAAACCACCACTTTACAAATTTTACAATAAAATAAACAGCCCATGTAACACTACTGCTGCAAAAATCTGGGTCTAACTGGTCAGAGTGCGTGCTGTTAGCATATCCCTCACCATGTTGCAGGTCAAATGTGTACAAAGCATAGACATTCACCTTGGTACAAAATAACAGCTAAAAGATCATGCTTGATGTAGATGAAAACAGAAGGTTTTGCTTTAAAAAAATATCCACATATTGTATTCTTGTGCTGTAATCAAAATGCTACAGTTCTATTTTTTCTTCGCCAAACTTCGAGGGGAGCCTTTCAGTAAGTCTCTGATCCTAAGGTAAGTTCCTGTTGCTTCAGCAACTTCAGTGAATTCTGGTGTATCCTCAAATGGAACAATGCCCGCTGCAAACTTGCTCCGATGAGGAACAGCTGTTATCTTTTCCACACTCTGAGGAGAGGCACAACCTCCAGCCGCTTGATTAGAGGAATCTGCATTAGGGCTCTGTGGGTTGTCTTCTGGGCATCTGACTGGATCAGGGCTCTGTGGGCTTTCATCATGGGATTTGACTGCAGGGGGACTCTGTAGGCTTTCATCATGGGATTTGACTGCAGGGGGACTCTGTGGGCTTTCATCATGGGATTTGACTGCAGGGGGACTCTGTGGGCTATCATCTTGGGCTTGGACTGCTTCAGGACTCTGAGGGCTGTCGTCTTCAACTTTGATTGGTCCAGGACTCTCAGAGAAAGTCTCTTGAACACTCGGTTCCCTTTGATTTTCAGTGCTCTGGCAAGACTCTACAGGTTTCGTTGTGTCCATTGCTTCTTCAACTTCCTCCGATTCTGTGTCGCCGTGTGCAGGTGTTCCCAGTGCAGGTGTGTCACAGTCACTATTTGTGGCGGTGTCTGCATTTTCTAGAGCTGCCCAGATTAGCCTCTGCTGCTCTTCCAGTTCCTCCAGTGTCAGGTCATCCTCTGCTCCCTCCGCAGTCTCATCAACTACTATCCAGTTACGTCCCCGCAGAGTTGGAGAGCCATTAGTGGGTGTGGGTGGAGGAGTACCTTTAGGGAGAGGTGGGGGAGTGGGTGTAGCAGGAGGAGTGCCCTGGGGTAAAGGAGGTGGTGAACTGAAGCCAGGTGAACCAGGGGGAAGCGGTGGCTGGAACTTGAAGTCATCAGCACTAGGATTATAATAAGGTGTTCCTGGATCTGGGGGAAGAGATAAAATAAAACCTCCAAAAGATTAAAAAGCGACACTTTGACCAAATAAAGAGACAGCTGATTCAGTTGATACTGTATATTGTTCTGCATTTTAGCTATGCACAGGAACAGAACATCTGTTTTTAGAAGACATCAACACTGTAAAAAAGTTTTGTTTGTTTTATCAAGTCATAAAAACAAGAGTTCAGTGGATTTACAGATGCAGATGGAGAAAATTAGACATTACTGTTTGCTAGCTTTGAAACATAAACTTATGTTACAGTAAATTGTAAGGGAGATTTAAGACAATGTGCCAGCTACAAAAAGTGACAAAGATGAACAGTTACCCGACTCAATATCCATATCTGAGCTCCTGTCTGAGTTGCGATCAGGACTTGACCTAGTCTTCTTCCTGTGCTGTGGAGATGAGTCGGTGTCATGTCGTCTCTTGTTGCTGGTGGCACCAGGCTGTTGTAAAGGAAGAATGACATGCAATGAGACTACTTTAATGCTCTCATCAAAATACAGTCAACACAGGCCCCCTCTTTGTTAGTGCAAGCAAAAAATAATAGAGTATTAGTGTAAAAGAGGACTGCACATTCAGATCCGTATGATGGATTTGCTGTCTAAATGGGATCATGAAGAATGGGCTACATAGACGGCATAAATTGACGTACAGGAGCAAAGCAGCACAAAGACTGACAAGAGTGAAATTCACAATTGAAAAGGACAATAATTGCCTTGATATGTGTTGTGAGGTTACAATAATCAGAAAAAAATAAAGCAGAATGCCATCATAGAGAATGAGCACTGATCTGATAAGTAGTACATGAAGTGTTTTCTCATGTGTCGATAATCGACTCCCAGAAAGTTTAAAAGCTAGAAAGTTGTTGTTACAGGAAACCAGGAAAGAGTTGCGGCTTCCATGTTTTGAGAGGAAAGTCCAACCACTTAAAGACTTGAAGATAAATACCGCTGGAAAGTTGTTGGACAGGTAGGCTGCATAGTTCTGCTTCATGTGGCTGCTCTGCATCGGAATCGAACCATACTGCATGAATTCCTGGAGGGTAGAAAAAAAGAAAAAGGCACAATTGTCAGAAAAAAATGTCCTACCACCAAACCTGACAGCAATTTCCTACTTGAAAGCTGCCAACTCCTGGTGGCATAAGAAATCCGTTTAAATTGACTCCATACTACAGTATTTAAATACATCCATTCTCTATACACCGCTTTATCGTCACTAGGGTCGCGGGGGTGCTGGAGTCTATCCCAGCTGACTCGGGTGAAGGCAGGGGACACCCTGGACAGGTCGCCAGTCTGTCACAGGGCTACATATATAGACACACAATCACATTCACACCTACGGACAACTTAGAATAATCAATTAACCTCAGCATATTTTTAGACTGTGGGAGGAAGCCGGAATACCCGGAGAAAACCCACGCATGCACAGGGAGAACATGCAAACTCCATGCAGAAAGATCCCAGGCCCAAGCCGGGACTTGAACCGGGGACCTTTTTGCTGCAAGGCGAAAGTGCTAACCACTACTCCACATTGCAGCCCTATTTAAATACATGATTTGTCTTAATTTTGGTTTACAAAAATAAAAACAAAGTAACACCCCATAAACTGTGACAAATTCTAGCAAAAATGTTTTGAGAGGAAATATTGTGACTTACATCTTTCATTTTGTGTGGTGTAGGTACATTAAAGCCTGGGAAATCCACCAGTTTGGAAACATCATAAGTAGTACTGTTGTCTGTAACACTGCCATCATTTGACACTGCAAATGAGAAAAAAACAAAAACACAGTCAGTCCAACTTCTTTAACTTTTAGACATTTTTTTCTGTTTTCCAGTACTTTTCAAAAATAAAAATCACTGAGATTATACAGTTTTCAATTTCATCTCAAAACATACCATTTCCATCATACAGCGATAAGCCAGAGTTTTCCATTTCTGCCTCTTTGAGCCAACCTGGTGGGTAGCCTAGCTGCCTCATGCGATAAATGAGAGGAGGCAGGGTGTTCCCATCAATTCCCAGTGCTGTCAGCAGCTCCTCACTGTTCAAAGCACAACATCACAAAAAAAACAAAACATGATCAACATGTACTTTCACCTGTTCCATTAGTCACAGCATGCGATTAAATTAAATTTGTTATTATGATGTACAAAATAACAATACCACCTCATGACTCCAGGCTTGTATTTAGCAAACCGCTCCTCCACTTCATCAGCATGGTATCGCTGGTTACTCTGCATGGCCTGGTTGCTGTTCTGATTAAACTCCTTTCTTCTCTCATTAATTGCAGCCATATCTTTAGGCTAGAAAGGTTACAGTGCATAAATGTACTGAATCAACTTCAGACCTTTCTTGTGTGTTTATTTAGGTTAATCAGTATGTCATTAATGGTACCTTGGGACAGTCTCTCATCTGATGAGCACCTGAACCACAGTTGAAACACATCGACTTGGGTCTACAATGAATAGATCAGTGACAGAGTCATTAAATAATAACATAAAACACAGGAAATACACAAAGGAAGTTATAAATAGATGGGAACTAAATAAAGCCTGCAATAATAATTACAGTAATACCTTTTGTCCTTCATTTCAATTTCCTGTCCATCAGTTCCAATCACTTGGTTAAAAACCTGGTGATAGCTTTGCAACAATTCAGGAAGTTATATTACATTTGTACACACAGCAGCATAATCATATTAAATTAAACTTTTTAATTTAAGTCCTACTTAAGTGACGGCCATTTCAAAATAAGCTCATACATCTGAAAATAAAGACATCTTTGCTAAAAAAAAAAAGTCTTCTTCCTTTACAAACCTGATCTGACAAACTACACTGTTGCTTAGGGAGTAAATGGTTGATGAGGTGTCATTTATTAATTTTAAAGATACGTTGGAACATCCCATCCATCTGTCATCTGAGGGCTTTCATTCACCAGAGGTTGTCCAAGTTTATCAACACTGAAAGTAGTGAAATACAAGACACTTCCAACCACCTAAGAGAGAAAAATAATGACATCAGTTATTCATATTTATAAATATAGCAGGCGCAATATTTAAAAACATTGCATTCATTTTTTCAGGAAACAGGAACCTCTGCTGTTCATTGAGAAGTAAAAGAGTATACTCACTTTAAAGGCTTCTGTTGTTGTTCTCACACTACTAGAAGGCAACTTCTGCGGATCTTCATCCATAGCAAAAGCCGAACTCTTTGCACAGGACAGAAAATGTTCTTTTTAAAAAGAAGACTCATGACAGTCTTGACATTAATCCCAAAAAAATGCATTCTAGGTAAATACCTGAGGTTTTATATGAAAGGACGATTTTCTTTTTTCATTGCCTGGTTTGTGGTGCTTCAAAATCACACTGCAGATGCAATCTTCAATTTCTTGGCGACACTGCCTAGCAGAGAAACAATCATCATAGCATTCAGTCGATGATCATCATGTAAATGCAAAGGTGAGGTGCTCACAAAAGTTATTCATAGGCTGTGATTGTGTTTCATTGGTCAGAGTGTAAAACATTTTAAGAAGTGCTGCTATTTTTTGTAAAACCCTACCAACATTATCTAAAATGTTCACGCTTTTAAACTCGTCTTAGCAAAACAGATGCCACAAATCTTGTGCATACAAAAGCGCGCAGATACACCAGCTGAAATAATATGATGCAAAAATATTTCTTACTTTGAGATAAGATTGTTGGCGTAAAGTATCTGAAGAACGGGCCCGTCGATGTTGACATCTTCAACTGTGATGCCGCTGTAAAATCAACGGATATCAGTGTTGGGCATTGTGTTTATAGTTTCGTTTTCTTTCAAGTTAGCATTAGAGTGTCTGTTGGTTACCTTGGTCGTGTCAGGATGTTTAGCTTCCTTCGTAATACTTGATGTGGTCTCTATGTTAAGAAAACAGATAGAAATGCTACAAAGAAAGACATTAGCAGACAGTTATGGGTTGTGTGCTTTCCGTTTTGACGGGAGGCTCACTGAGCTAGCAGAAGTTAGCTAGTGCTACAGCGCTAGCAACACAGTTAGCTCAACTGACAGAAGGATATTCTCCTCAGAGAGTCTCTGAATGTAGTCGTCGCACTCCTCCAGTCTGTTCCGCAGCTGACTCGTCTCTCCCTGCTCTTCTCCATCTTCCGTAAAGCGAATGTGCGTCGGGAGCGGTGGTGCAGAGTCATCAAGCTGCTGAAAGAGCTCACTGTCCCCGAAATCTACCTCAGCCATTTTTCACACAGCTCCGCGGTGCAAGACGGGAGTTGAGAGGTCAAAGCAACGTATGTTCTCATTCATTGGTTCTCCTGCGGTCACGTGGGTATGGAATCTATTGCTAATTTTATGTCCACAATTATGTATTGCAGGCTACATAAATCCTGCAAGATGAGTCAGAACATCTCCCAAACTCCAAGCAGCTGCATATATTTCGCATGTTGTAGCCTTTTGTGTGTTATTCGGTTCGTTACATTTAAATGTCATGGAGAAGACGGCTTTTTTTCGTCTGTAAGGCATCGCTCAGGGTTTAACTGTTCCCTATAGTTAACTGGTGCCGTTCGGTTTGTTGTAGCCATAGACTGTATATGTTGTAGCCGTTTGATTTCATTAGTTTCGGTGTTTTAGTTAGAGTTTCTTCCTTTTTACGCCGTTGTGACTGAGTGGGAGGCTTCGTTGGCTTCCAGCAATGTCAAGTTGCTCGACTGTCCACTTAAGTTTACCGCAATGGGACGGAGGCTCCCGAAAAATCCGCTTTATTTACTTGGTGAATGTGACATCGTTCAGGCTGACTGAGTGTCCCAACGAGGTGAGCCACTTACGAAGATGTGTTTGGACTGATAGCTAAAAAGTAGTAAAACAGTTTCTTGTTTAGAATCACATTTTTCATACCAGCTGAAACCCGCTAGAGAGTGTTGCGTCGTTATCATCGCCATTAGTTTTTCAATATCAAAAGTAACCGAGTACTTTTGCTCAAGTACTATGATGTGGTACAATTTTGAAGCGCTTGTACTTTCCTAGAGTATTTCCATTTTTTGCTGCCTTATACGTCTACTCCATTGCAATTCAGAGGCAAATATCGCACCATTTACTACATTCAGATTTATTACACTAAACACAATCAACAAATAAATTATGATGTATTTTTATTTTTGAAAAGTTTCAGTGGGGCCTTATTGTTAAAGACAAATTAACAAAATACCTAGCAGTTGATGACATAATTTAAAAAAAAAGCTTTACCTTCACCAGCTAAAACATCAAAGTGACAAATACATTAGTTATGTCAGTAATATGATATACATTATTCTGAAATGGACCATTCTGCCTAATGAGCATTGGCACTTTCGGTAATTTATGTGTTTTTTATTTTAACACATTTGTACTTTTACCTAAGTTAAATATTAAATGCATGACTTTTGTTTGTTGCAGAGTATTTCTACATTGTGATCTCATCAAGATCTGAGTACTTCTTCCACTGTTGCAGTCACAAACCCCTTAATTGTATATAGAAAAATGCTGATAGACATATAAATCATATAGCCAAACAATAAATTGGTTGTGTAACAATTATTTGTCAGTGGTACTCAATGTGTCAATGTTTTGCACTGTAATTTGCACAACTGCTCTACATACACATAGTAACCTATTGTAAGACTGAACAATGATGTGGCTCCATTTTCTCTATTTCAGGGTCCAGTGATTCCTCTCTACTTGGGAGCTGATCTTCTGTCCAACACAGACATCCGTACAGAGAACCATCCCCGATACCATGCCAGGTTTGCCAAGAAAGGACTTGCCACAAAAATACATTTTTCTTCAGGTAAAATATACAAGATATCACAAATACATGACACTGAGATAAGACATAACACTGGCCTAACACCAATGCCCACACATCTTTCTTGCAGCATTCAGGTTCAATGGGTTGAAGGTGCCTGCTGCAAATAACAGCTTGTGGTTCTACAGCATTCAAGGACTTTTCCGAGTTGCCTTTGAAATATACAGTAAGACAGAACAACTTGCAGTGCTGGAGAACTTCCAGGTACATGTGTGTTATGTAAGTCTCTGCGTGATTTGTTTTTATATATATATATATATATATATATATATATACCACTGTGTATTTTTAATACTACTGTCTTTCCTCTGCAGGACGTTTGGAAATCACAGATAAATGACAGCCCTCTGAAAATGAGCTACAGCCTCAGTGTGCAGCTCGACGTTTCAGCGTCCCTCGGCCAGCGTGACACAGAATTAAGCAATGAAATGTCACAGTCTGTTTTTTGCCAGGCAGACAGGGAAATGGTGGATGTGCATGGAGGTGACACATCTAAAACATCAGCAGATCACGATTACTGTTCTTCCCCAAAGCAGAGTTTGCAAACCGAGCAAAGCCAACCTCTTGTATCCTCAGTGAGACAAAAATTGCACAGCTTGGACGACCAACTCTCCTCTGAACCTCAAAGCTGCACAGAGCAGCTGGAGACTGTTTTGCTGCTTTTGGAAAACATCAATCAGTACTTAAAAGGGAATCTAGAAGAAAAGGATGCGACTGAAACTGTGCTAGCCCTGCTACAGGCCAAAGACTGGGGCTCTGTGTATTCAAGCTCCCTGCTTAGTTGTGTCGGACGTTGGCTTGGGCAGCAGTTTCATGCAGCCAACAGCAGCATCAGCCAGAAAGTGGAGGGCTTTAAAGTTCAGCATATTGAGCGAATTAGTGACTTGCCACCCGCTGAGGAACTAGCCACAGAGCTCTTCCCTGAAGCCATGCAAACACTGTTGCTTCACTGGATGGGCTTAAGTGAGGAGTCCTCCCTGGAAAAGAGGCGCAGCGAATACCCAATCCTGCTCCTCATCCTCGAGTTTGCAAACCATAACCTCATCACTGGTGTGGCTCATGTGCTGTATTCCAGTCTCATATGCAAGTAAGAATGGACTTTACTACAGGTACCAACAAGAAGACCTGCTAATAACCTTCATGACTTTTGGTGTTCTAATAAATGTGAATTTCTGTGTGTAAAGTTGCAACTTCTTCTTTGGGCTGGTCCGTTTTATTTTTTTGCTGTACATCCTACTACTGTCGGGCTTGATAGTAGTTCAATATGGTTAATAAAACACTATAATTATTCAAATATTTCAGCATTATGCTCATTTTAAAAATTGTAAAATATTTTCTTGGCTTACAATGGGCCTTTGGGTGGTTACTGCACTTGACAGTGAGCATAGTCACACATGCATTACACATTTTCCTGTCATTTATGACTATTTGATAACCAACAAGGTACCGGTAATTAAATGGTGATAAATAAAAGGAAAATTAATGTCCATGATGCTTGACAAAATGGGACCACAATGAATAAATCTGGTTAACAAGTTTAATTGCTCTTTTCATTCTCAGTTCTTACCACTTTGGTTCTGTTGATTTTCCATTGGGGCTGGCTGAAAGCTCTTTGTGGCCTTGCTAAAAATTCTTCCATGCAGGGAAAAACCTCAGAGTCTGCATGATTTTTGGCTTCATTTGATATAAAATTGATATTGGAAAATATCTTCATATTAGGCTTGACATATTCAACTTAAGTAGTTTTACTTAACTCCCAAGTCTAGCAACAACACAAGCTTCATTTGAACCAGAATACTATTACCCACGCAGGTATCCTACAAACAAACAAAAAATAGGTGATGTATAAAAAGTCACTATCAACACAAAACTAATTTATTTCAAGAACATTTGAAACATATTACTCCCTTCAAGCGCATTTCTATCCATGGCAATCCAGAAGACAATATGTATTATAACCCATGTTTTGTTTTTCCCCAATCAGGAGAAGTGAAACTAAGGATTTCGACAATGCTACATTGACTTCAGATGCCTTTTACTAAATGAATGTAAACATTGTTCACTTGAACCACATTATACTCAGTTTATGGTCAAACAACAACATATCAATATATATTTGAGTTTAAAAAAGCTACCACATTATTCAAAACAAATATCTAATTTTCTCCTGCATCAACCAGTGAAAATGATGCTTCCTTTGCAAAGATGTACAGATTAATAAACACTGAGACCAACTCAGCACTTGGCTATTTACATTATGTTCCAATATGCGAGACCTTTGTCTATAAATAAATTACAGATTCAGAGCAACGTCCATGCAAGCTTCAGGGCTAGCGATGAATTGGTAGTCCTATATGATCAGATGAGTGGCAATGATGGCCAGAGTTTGGCACTAGACCGAGTCCATTCCACGTGAGAATGAGGAGGAAAAGCCGAGGCCCATCCCCCTCTGAGTGTGTGTTTGAGACCGAGCCATCTCATACTGTACATCAAGGTTCCTAAACATCTCCTCCTGTTTCTGGAGAGTCTTCAAGCCTTCATCGTTTAGTGGTTTGGAAGCTTCTGCCTCATCGTCTCCCTGCACACACCAAGAATTCTGTTCAGCTCTGACAAGTTATAGCTTCAAAGTGGTAAAATGAACTCAACTTTGGTGAAGTAAAATAACAAATTATACTTACTTTAATGCCCATTAGTTTGCGAAATTTCACATTTTGGTCCTTGTTTCCAAAGTTTAGCTTCTCCCATAACTCGGCTGTTTGGGACTTGTCCTTAGAAAATAAAACCAAAATGATGAAGTAATCATGTAGCGATAAGCACGCGTAAACTGGATATCAGAATATCCTTTTTCTTGTTGAAATGATTTTAAAATCCATTTTACGCCATCTGTGAATGAAAAGCTGGGTGCAAAGATCATTAGAAGCAGCAAAGTCAAAGCTTACCCCATCTTTCTTTCCCTGCCATAGCATTTTCCTCTTTTTCTCCTGCTCTGCAAACTTCATGGGGTTTACAGCGGAAGGGTTATAGTAGCTGGGCACAGCAATACCAGTCTCTGCCAAGGTTTTTGCTTGAAGGGCTGCCATCTGTGCCGCCATGGCAATCTGAGGTGTGACCTGAGTCCCAGACGCCAGGAGGGCTGCCACGTTGAGGGCAGGGTTTGAGGCAGCCGCTGCAGCAGCAGCAGCCGCTGCAATAGGGGCTGCCACTGAAAACAGAATACAGACCAGAGTAAGCAGCTGATTCTTGACTCAGCAATCAAAGTTTTAGCACTTTGCACTGAGCACTTCTCACCTGCAGCTATCTCCTGCTGTTGCTGCTGCTGTTTCTCAAACATTTCTTTCTCTTTCTGCTCCTGTAGTTTCTTGGCTCTCTCTAACCTGAAAAGAAAAAACAAGATTAATTTGCTCAACTGCCTGGAAAGACACATTATTCTCAGTGAACAGCATCTAAAAAGGATGGACCTGAATCTCAAAATCATGTTATAACAACAAGTTATTCATCATTTTTTGCTTTTTACCTTTCTCTAACAGTGAGAAGGTACAAAAGCGAAACATGAAACAAAGACCCCCAACCAGAATAAAAGCATGAATGTTGAAAAGACACCAAAGACACTGGCAGAACCCAGCAGTCAGTACTATTGTCTTTTATGTACACCCTCATTATCTGGCAAAGGCAACATCAATAATATGTAGTCTTAATTTTAATTTAAAATACAGAAATAAGTATCTCAATTGGGGAAGAAGTGATTTTTCTGTCTGGCTCCATTTATCCTACCAAGTGCTTGCTTGCCCACTAGTTAGCTTTAGAAAATATCAAAGCAATAACACAAAAGTAAAATTTGACACTGCCTGGCAAAAAAACTCAAGAACCACCAACAATTCCTTGAATCAACCAGAACAGCCAACCATCTACATTGTAAACGCCCTGTTAGCTGTTGCCTTGCCTTCTGGCCAGGGCCTCCTGTGCATCCATAGCTGTGTTTCGGCCCCGGAAGGCAGGTGGATTAACAGACCTGCTTCGACTCTTTCGGCGCACTTTTTCCGTCCTTTTCTTTCTCTCCCTGGGGGAACAACCAAAGTAACTCAATAAACATACAGTTAATAGCATGTAAAACGAAGGACAGACGTTCTGACACGTCATCACTACGATGCTCTTATTTAGGTTAACCTCACCTGCTCTTACTGCGACTTCTGCTATGATGACGGTGTTTGGGTCTTGAACCTGAGCGAGACCTAGCCTTCTTCTTCCTGTCCCGGCTGCGTGATCGTGATCGCCGTTTGTCCCTACTTCTGCTGTGGTGTCGTCTGAAAGTCACAACATTCCTCCATCAACATGAATCCAAGAACTTACTGACATTAATCCAGTGCTGCGGTAATTTCATCCTTGAGAAATAATTGGAACAGATTATTTACTTTCTTGGCACCATTGTGTTTGTTATATTAAAATGATTGAGTAAACACAAGAAATGTGTTGTGTGTGCACCTTATTGACCAAACTAACCTCTCTCTTGAGGGCGACCTGGACAAGCTCCGGCCCTTTGACGACTTCCTGTCCTTGCGCCTGGATCGCTCCTCTCCATTCTCTACGGAAAGTCTCTCTTGCTCTTGCAGCTCGTCTGTTTTTCTGTGTGACTTTGACGGCTTCTCAGAGTCTCTCTTTCGTGCCTGTTTTAAGAAGAAGTTGTCTCTTTCAGGAAAATAGTGCAACAAAAAGAGTTAGTACCATGGCTTACAGCAGAAGGTATGTCATAAATTTGACAAGTTCAAAAATACCTTGTCATTTCAAACCCAGTTCCATAACATGTACAAACGTCATTCTCAGAGCATGATTTCAACTGTGGGCATTTCTGTGTATGGACTACTTTGACTGCAGCCATTACAAAAAAGTTTAAGGAAACAATCAAACCAGCACATTTGGAACGTCTCACTAGTTTTGATAGTGTGCATGCAAACCTTAATATCTGATTGTCAGGAGAAACACTTTAATTAGGTTTATCAATTTAGTAGCAACAATTCAGTGAAACCTAAATGCTTTGAATCCATACCCACTGAAAAGTTCAAGTAGGGATGGGCATCCAATGGATGTTTTACAACTTCACATCATAGTCTATTTCGATAAATTTGAAAATTAATTTGATTAATTATGCCCATCCCTAGCTGCAAAAGATGCAAGAGTTAATTTCAACTTTTCTACTTATAATGTGAGACAAATAGGAGTTTGAATGGCAGATAGTTACCTGTCCCAGTAGTAGGCATATTATTTTGCTATGTCAGCAGGGTCTTCTGTTCAGTCTCTTCGTGCATTAGCACGCTGAGTATGATTTATTATAGAAATGTTATCATGTGATCTACACACAGGATTTAACAAAAAAAATAAAAGGAAAAAAACCTACTCTTCACCATCTCATATGGTTATAAATAATGACAGATAATATCCAAGGACACAAGCTTCCTTTGAAACATGTGAGCATAAGACGGGCAAAAAAGGAGCCTTCCCATGTGAGTAAGGCCATCACCATCTATTTCTGTCATTCTTAACTTTGTCTACAACTTCTGTAACCTAATAAAACATACTCACCTCAACCTAAAGCTAACAATGAATATAACTGCAAAAGGTCTTCAAAATCACATCTAATGTGTTTCTAATCGTAGAAATAAATGTATCAATTACCTCTTTGCTCCTGCTGCGACTTCGTCTGTATTTTCTGTCACCTGGAAACAGCAGAAAGCAGAGTGTTGGCAAATAAGCATTTCAAAATGAGTCTTTTGTTTGAAATTGTCTAAATAAATAATATCAGGAAAAACACATTTGGACACAGCAAAGCTACTATATAGTATACCATGCAATTAGAGGGCCAGATTGTGGTGTAATGTGCAATGCATGTCTTGTTGTGCACACATTAAATCTGCAGTTTTTAAAAGACCATCAGAGGTCAGACTTTGCTCAGTAATTGTAGTTATATGTAGTCATTTATCTTTATGTCAATACATGTTTAAGAAGTAACCTCAGTCACCTCGCAAATATTAGAACAGTTTAGATATTGGCTTAATCAGTATGCAGTTCTGTTTCTCCAACACATTCCACTGATTAATTTCATAAACATATATACTGAAAATAAATTAAATCCCAAGGTTCTAATACTTGAGCCATTTTCAGTATTTTCTGGGTACTATTACATAATACTAACGTTTTCGGTCCCTGGAGCGTGACCTTGACCGTGAATGGTGGTGTTTGGAGCTTCTGGGAGATCGGGAAGACTCCATACTGTGCTTTTTCCTGTGATGCACAGGGGAGCCTGTTCTGGTCAAGTCGACAGAGTCGTTATCACTTGCCTGAAACAAAAGTTAAGTAAAATCAGAAACAGAAGCACATCAGAGGCAAGTCAGTGTGGCACAGTATGCACACTGAGTAATTCTGTAGTTGTACACACCCCTAGAAGGCAGTGTGAACTATCTTCTTCAGATGATCTCTTGGTCCAGAAGAACAAGCTAACATATACCTGAGATGACTTACAGTGAAGCTAAGCACAAGTATAGTATCAGATCATTAAAAATGTAAACATGTTTTGCCACACACTTTAGTCAACCTGCACCATGTTACTGCATCTCAAATGTCAACCACTCAGTACAAGTCATGAATTTGCTTATTAGCTTTAGAAATTGTTCTTGCATAACTTGTCATTATTGTTGTCATTGAAATCAGTATTCCACGAGAAACAAAACCATATGCATTGTAGGTAATGTAATCTGTGTGTCAGTAGAAAGCAAAAGTGCTTTTTTTAACGTAAATTTAAGCCTTTAAGTTTCCACCAACGGGTTTGATTTCCACTGTATTTAAAAGTTGGTTTCAGGGCAAGTTGCGAAGAACATTTATTAACAGATCTTTAAAAACATTTAAAGCAATAACTGGCTAATTTATCAATACTGATAATATCAGTTTGTTTCAGCTCTACCAAATATTATTCAAGAAAAACACCTTCTGCTAACAGCTAGGGAGCCTACATCCTCCAGTATCCTACTCATTTCAATACATGTACATTTGTTTTCCCTTTAATATATCCTTTACATCAAAATATTTTGCTTTGCGCATTAAGATCGCTTGGCAGCTGAGTGAATTTAATCAAACAGTGACTTGAGAGATACTAAAGCCGTTTTCTAAGTATAGGTATCGCCTATCTTCACAGGCACATTGTTCAAACCTATTATGTGCTCTGTTGTGGGGAAATGATGTTCATATTGCGCGACACTTTTCCTCCCACTGGAGTATACGCTTAACATATATTAAAATCAACAACTTAATAAAACTTGGCCTAAAAAGCCAATGACCCCCACACACAAAACCCGGCGCTCTTAAAATGCCATTAATAGCGCTACATGAGTCCACACAGGTCATCGCAATGTTAAATACGGTTAGCTCACTGATTCTTATGAGTGGCCACTCTCTTGGCTAAGTCGAAATACGCCATCATGTGGATTTTACTGAATTTACAAAATAAACAGTGACCATGGCATATCTCATCTACACGAGTTAAATCCGTCGATGTTCGTCATTCAGACTTCCACCACAGCAATTTCAACGTTTGTCAGGATGCTAAGCTAACTGACGCTAACCGCCATCTTTAAGAATATAATATTCTGAATATGATCGTAAACCTACACTAACGTTATTTAGAAGTTGCTGAATTCGTGTAAGTTTTTGTCCTGGTTATATAATGGTACTTACCGACATAATCCCGAAGCACAATGTATATACGTTACGGGTCTTTCTGCAGTCTGTGCAAACGGAGAGGTAGCTCACTGCTAAGGCCGTTGTCTTGCTCAGCTAATTTGATCTGGGTTGCCAGTTTCCACTTCTTTCATCCCCCTAAATGTAGAAAAACAGTTGTTAAAACCAGATTGAACGGAGCAAAAAAAAGAAAGAAAGAAAAGCAGCAGGGACACGAGAAAGATATAGAAAACATAGCCAACAATTCAGTTTTTACTGAGTAAAATCAATGATGTTTTAATACATATTTATTGCGAGTAACACAAGATAGTTGGACTTTACCTGTCCGGGTGAGGAAATTTGCTCTAATAAACCAGTTTGTCTTACAAACACTTTGAAAATGTTGTTTGTTAAATAAACAACTCATCGAGTATTCTGAAAACATGTAAGAAATCCTATATGAAAGCAAAAATGGCCATAATCTTGGAACTGCCGTAAATGTAGCGAAAGAAAACCTGGCAACACGACAAGGCTCACCATACATTCCCACAATGCCCCGCCCGTACCGTTGATCGTTTACACCCTGAGCTTTGACTTTCAGGCGGCAATTATTCTCAAACTGCTACAACCCGAACAGGCGCCGTCAATTACTTGACTCTGCTTGTACCACGGACATGTAACATTATAACAGAGGCCGTGGGGTAGGTTGTTTTTGGCATTTCTTGACAAGGACGACGGATTTATGCATAGCCTCACAAGAAAATTTAACCTGCAAGGCAGAATTTAGAGAATATAACCTGCGTCACTTCCAATAATCTACAGCAGCAACCCGCCAAATTCCAAAGCTAATACGGCGGAGTGATGTTGATGCTCTGTGTTGTGGCTGTCTGATTTTTGCAGTAAAGGGGTGAGTTACGAACAGCGGAAGTTTACATAGTAATTCGCAATTTCTTTAAGCTTTCAGCATTCACCTTACATTTGGTTTGGTTTTGTAATTAAAGGCTAAATTAGTAGCATTAGCGTTGCAATAGCATTAAGGTGATGTTAGCATACAACAGAGTTAGGTAATGACAGCCAGCGGGTCTAGCTAGTTTTCGCACTTGGCGGAACAACTCATTGAAGCCTTTTTACATTAAAACACTTGACATAATCTTTCAGAATCTCTCAGCTCAATGACATGGCGATGTGGAGCGAAGTTGAGCTTCTGACCAACGAGGACACAAACACTGTCCGTTTCGACAGTGTGTCAAAGGAGGAGAATGGTAGCGGCTTGTACCAGGTGGATACACTGGTCAAAATCTCTACTGCCAATGAGGTAATGAATGTCAGTGTTTAGTTCACTTGCTCAGTTTTATCCTTGTTGCACACATGTCCAGGGGCGTAGTCAAGACTTCTCAGGGCTGCACTACAAAGTAAGATTAGTGGTTACTGAAGTATGTTGACCCTTCTAATCTGGCTAAATCACCATAGTAACAGATGCTGCAGTAGGCTAAATGCATGTGTCCAGATAACCTACCTGCATTAAGTTGGTGATGCAGAAAAAACTTTAATATATTGTTAAGCTTGGTCCAGATTTATTGCTTTATTTATTTTACGCTGCTGCCATTGTGGCTATGAGAAAACATATTGTAAAATTAATTAGTGTATTGGTATTAATCATGAATATTTGATCAGTAACCTTAGTGTTGCTTTAATTCGGCCAAAAACTAAAGGGATTTCCATTTATTTTTCATTTTTGGACAGTGTTATACCTCTATGCACTTCTTGATTATCGTTCTAACTATATAACGTGTAGCGGTAATGGTAGAAATAAGTTGCAGGCTTTGGGAGTGCATGGAGTGGTAAAATAGATATATTAGTTTACATAATTAACCGTTATACCAGCGTTTCTTTATTGCATCATACAACAGCATGTTTTTCTGTAATAAATTCTGATATTTTTCTTCGTTTTGCACTTGAACAACATGCTGCACCAATCGGACCATTTTGCGTGGAAGATAAGTCAAATATCAACACAAGCAGCCCCTTTTATGGCAGCCTGTGTAGAGCCTGATAAAGAAAACTTGGGTTAACATATAAGTTGATAACCATTGTCATAATACACATCTTTAATTGGACTTTTGGATTTGATCAAATCCGCTTGCACAAGGAAACTCTTTCTGTGTCAAACTTGCTTTGCAGTACATCCCTCTGAAGGAATATTGTTTTGTTCCCTTGATTTTTTTTTTAAATGTTCTACAAGAATTACACCTTAGTATTGACAGCACTAACCAGTGATCTGATGGAAATACGGGTTCTTGCAGGTGAACACAGATCCCCATCTCTCATCTTCCAGTGGTTCAAACTGGAGTATTGTCGTTGCTGACAAGACAGTTATCCTGTTTGATCAGAGCTATCAGACCATCTTTCTGCTTCTTCACTTTGGTAACCAGCTTCATTTTATGTTCCTACTTTCATGTCCATGCTGTTCACTGTCTGTAAGATTGTGTCCTCTGAGATTTCTTGAATCAGCTGGTCCAATAACTTCCAAAAGATGACAGACACCAGTTTCTATTCAAAGTCAGTTTGAAGATACTGTAAATGTTTACACACATATCAGATTTCCTTATAATTGTCCAACAACGTAGTTTCACCTGTCACAGTAGGTATTGTACATTAATAGCAAGGCTTGTTTTTCAGAAGCTGATGTGGATGACATTGATGTATGCCTGGACGGGCAATTTTTGGTGGTCTGTGAAAGAAATGGAAATCTTCATTTGGTCTACGTTCCACACAAGAAAATCCTCCTCACCAAGGTATGGATTTTTATTTATTTATCTTTGTTATACAGCATACAATATCTCACAAAAATGAGTACACCCCTCACATTTTTACAAATATTTAATTCTATCTTTTCATGGGACAACACTAAAGAAATGACACTTTGATACAATGTAAATTAGTCAGTGTACAGCTTGTATAACAGTGTAAATTTACTGTCCCCTCAAAATAAATCAGCACACAGCCATTCATGTTTAAACCACTGGCAACAAAAATGAGTACACTCCAAGTGAAAATGTCCACTTTGGGCCCAATTAGCCATTTTCCCTCCCCGGTGTCATGTGACTTGTTAGTATTACAAGGTCTCAGGTGTGAATGGGGAGCAGGTGTATTAAATTTGGTGTCATCACTCTCATACTGGACACTGGAGGTTCAATGTGGCACCTCATGGCAAAGAACTGTCTGAGGATCTAAAAAAAAAAGAAGAATTGTTGCTCTTCATAAAGATGGCCTAGGCTATAGGAAGATTGCCAACATCCTGAAACTGAGCTGCAGCATGATGACCAAGACCATACAGGAAAGGTGATTGAGTGGCCAAGCATGTCTCCAGACCTAAACCCTATTGAGCATCGGTGGGGCATCCTCAAACGGAAGGTGGAGGTGCGTAAGGTCTCTAACATCCACCAGCTCTGTGATGTCGTCATGGAGGAGTGGAAGAGGATTCCAGTGGCAACCTGTGAAGCTCTGGTGAACTCCATGCCCAAGAGGGTTAAGGCAGTGCTGAAAATAATGGTGCCACACAAAATATTGATACTTTGGGCCCAGTTTGGACATTTTCACTTAGGGTGTACTCATTTTTGTTGCCAGTGGTTTAGACATGAATGGCTGTGTGCTGATTTATTTTGAGGGGACAGTAAATTTACACTGTTATACAAGCTGTACACTGACTAATTTACATTGTATCAAAGTGTCATTTCTTTAGTGTTGTCCCATGAAAAGATAGAATTAAATATTTGCAAAAATGTGAGGGGTGTACTCATTTTTGTGAGATACTGTACCTATAAGGCCTGGTATATAAAGATTACTTTACATCTTGATCACTCTGATCTCTATTTGCTATACTGTACCTGTCTGAAGAGTAATGCTCAACTGTACACATTTGGCAACATCATTAATAGTCCTGATTACTCTGTTCTGTATCGTTTTCTGAATTTGTAGACTTTGGTTGAGAAACCATCCAGTGGAGATAAGAAAACCTATCGCTATCTCATCATAGACGAGGACAAAGCATCCCCAGGTGAAATTTATACATAAATACAAAATAGATCTGTTCAGTCATGAATGTGCAACCTGCACAGAAAACTCAAGGGTGTTTAAATGTTTTTCTCCAGCTGGTATATCTAATTATAGATATGTCTAATTTGAAATCCTGAATTCTGTTTTTATTGACAGGGATGTACTATGTGTTCCTGCTCACAAAGGATGGCTTTTTCCACATTACAAACCTTGCTCTGGCAAAGCTTGAAACAGGTATAATATGAGGGAAATTCTGCAAAAAGTTTGTTAGAAGCTACTCCTTTGACTAAATTAAATATTCCTTTTTCTTTTGCCATGTCAGCCATTGAAAAAATGGATGTTGGAGCTTTGAAAGAGGCAAGTAAATGTAGTCTTGGTTTATGCAGTGGATAGATTTTTTATTTTTTTTTTTTGACCAATGAAGAAATACTGACACTTTTTTTTTCTGATTTCAGCTCCAGTCACTTATCAAAATAGACTTCTGCTCCACCAAGGATTACCATGACGAGGGTTGCAGTACAGCAGTGATGTTCAATCTAGGCCATGAAATCCACTTGATGATTGGGGTCAGTGTTTATGAAAGAAGCTTTATAAATGTATTTACCAATTGCAGTTGTGATACATGGGTTACATTTGAATGAAAGCATATTTTAAAATTAAAAGACTTCTTATTACAGACCTTGCTACTTCAAGTATTTATTGCTCATTTTATTTCTGTCCAGCTTATACTGTGCTGTTTTCTACACTTCATTCACAATTGAATGCCTTTCTGGCACAGCCCTTACGGGAAATCACATCATCAAAATTAATCATTAAAATTAATCCTGCTGGTATGGCAGAACACACAAGTGAGCTGATTAAATGTTTTTGATTTGAAAATGAGAAATTTAGACCAACTCCACGTTGAGCTTCAAATAATGTGTTGGGGAAAGTTGCTTGTCATGTAACATATAAATGAGCAAAAACAATATTCTTTTCTGTCACAAATTCATCATTTTAACAGGGGAATAAAGACAACGTTGTGACTCACTGGATGATGGATCCAAAGCAGGCAAAGATGTGCTTTGCTCACTCCATCAACAGTAGCCTAATTCCAGGTAAATTCTTTCTTGATGTATGCTGTTACACTTTGTCACTGTCTTAAGAAAGAAGGGCTTTTTTAAAAGTGAAATGGTTAATTTGTAGGAGATTCAACAAGGGATAAATGTAGGAGCAGTTATTTTTCAGATTTGGTTGTTTAGTAAGAGGAACATAAATATAGTGAAATGCTGTAAAATGCAAAGTGTGGGTCAAAAAGAAAAAATAACACAAAACAGTACATTTTAAAGAGCTTTTTTCATTGTGTACATGTCTGCTTTACAGGTGTGAGGAAGATGGTGGTGGTGGACAACCTCTTGTATATTCTTGACACTGAAGTGAGTTCAGTGGTATCACCATGAGCTGTTTGATCAACCAGTGCAGCCTGCTACGTTATGGAATATTTCATGTCTAAATGTAGTTCATGTTGTGACCCTGATGGTTTTCTTCTGTCTCAGGGTATTCTGAGTCTTTGGGACCTGCATTTCCTTGTCATGGTCCACTGTTGGCCGGATCTTTCGATTCATGACTTTGAACTCACCACAGAATGTGGCTCTGCCTCCATGGTGGCGTATGTATCAACACTGTACAACATCCTCTAGCTGTAGATATATAGTGACATGAGTCTCCGTTAGGCAGTGCTGAAAATGTAAATTAATCTGTGTGTTTCAGCCAAGACAAGGGCAGCATGAAGATGATTACACTGACAAAGCAAGACAGCAGTCAGGTAGCAACATAAATCCCTCTGAAGAAACAGTAATTTGATTTTCTCAAGTCCTATTCTGAAGTCAATATGCTTGTTTTTAATTTTTCAGATTAGCTCTCTGCAAATACGATTTCTGCCCTCTATGACTGTCTGCTACTCTCTAGATGTCTCCTCAGTCTCCTGTCTCGTCCAGACAAAAATGAACATGGTAAACAATCAACGATTATGTCATTGCATGAATTATGTATATGCCTTTTTAAAATTTAATGTTTCTACATATTTAACTTGATTAGTTCCTTGTCTAATTTCAGGATGCAATTTATTTAGTTGAGGGGATTTGTGAGAACCCAGAAAGGTAGGGTACATATTTATTACTGTGATTATCAGCCAATATTTGAATATTGAGATATTAAGCTATGCTTCATTTCATCTTCCTGCTTTTCACGTAGTCGAGGACAGCCTGTAGCTTCTGTTGTTGTCAGATGCTTCACAGAGGCTTTGCCAGAGAACAGGTACCTAATTTTAGTTAGATTCATTTCTACTTTACTTGCAGTTTGTGAACCATATTCTCTGTGATATTAATGTCTTTTCTATGTTTCAAGACTTAGCAGACTTCTTCACAAACACATGTTTGAAGAAGCTGAAAAGTTTGCCATCACATTTGAGCTGGACTTGGAGGTAAGTGTGTTTGTCTTGACAGGCAAAGCCTTATTTGGCCTTTGAGATCAGTAGACAATTGAACTAAAAGAGAAAAGCAGATTTACTATTGTCGCAAAATTGCTACTATAAGTTGAGGCTACACACCACTAAGAATCCTTTTTTTTACTTAGCTTGTCTATAAAGTGAAGCTCGACTTTGTGCTGGAGCAGCTAGCCTCTGCCTCGGTGGGTGGATATGAACAGGATGTGTTGTCTGAACTTGTAGATGAGGCCAAAACGAACCTGATGAAGATCACAGTGAGTGTAACCCTTCTGTTTGTCTGATCTCAATTTATTGTTCTAAAATATTGATGAAACATAAGTTCTTTGGTTAGCCACAGGAATCAAAAGTGATTATTTAGACGCAACTCCGTAATGATAACAGTTGCATATGTCTGTGTTGTTTAGGATGGGCAGTATGTGGTGGACTATTGCCTCAAGGCTCCGTGGCCGACCTTCGAGACAGCGGAGAAGATGTTAAACCACGCGGCCACACGATACGCCTGCATACAGATTCAAGAAGCGTTGGCCAGGCTGGCAACATTTTGCAGCCTACACGGCTTGGAAAATTTCAAGTAAAGTCTACGTCTCTAATGGCCAATATTCTATCATTGTGTTACATTGTGTTATATACTGTGGTGTACTGATTGTTTATTTTCATTTGTTACTTTGTCATTCATAGTGGAATTGCCTGGATTGAGTTTCTGAACAGCACTGATAACTTAGGAGACATTCTGACCCATCTAAGAGATGGAGACATGAAGGGTGCACAACTCCTTTGGCTCAGATATGAGGTATCAACTCAATCAAAAATATTTTCTGTACTCATTAGTTATTGTACAGAAATGTGTCATTTATCAATACATTTAACACTATGTCACAAATGGTGAATCAAAATGTTTCTGTGATGATGGTGTTCTGGTCAGATGTGATATTTACTAGTGGGGTTTTTTAACAGGGGCAGATTGCAGCAGAATTTGATGAAAGCAGGCTTGAAGCCGTACTCGATGCCATCCCACAGGACCTGCCATCCCACAGCCTCTGTCCCTGGTTCAGGACAGTTTTTGTTCCATTTGTAAGGAGAGTGCTTCCAGGAGGACAGGTGGGATGCGTTCACTCATGCATAAAATACTGTCATCTCTGCCATATGATGCTGCGTTTAGTGAAAGTTCTGTCTGCTTATCCCCACAGAGAAACTTGGCAAAGTGGCTTGAGCAGAAGGCAAGGAATTTAGAGCTAACAGAAAAGGTAAAGAAAGTAATACTCAACTGAACAATCTAATCTAAGTGAAACTTAGTCATTTGTGAATTAGCTGTATAAAACACCCAAAGGTTTATTGAGTCAGCTGAACCAGTGATTGAGTATGATATTTTTCTCCAGGGTGCTTGGCCCCAGAACGGGTTGGACTTAGCTGTGCTTGGCCTGCCTTCTTTATGGACATGGATGAAATCTGTAAGATAGATACAATTTCTGTTTGTGGTCTCACAATGATCATCTACTTGTGAGACTAAAATGAAGCTGACATACCATCAACGTGTGTGGTTCACGAATTATTATGTCTCATAATGTTCTGAAGGACGATAAGAATGGTGCAGAAGAGGTGGAGAACCTCAAGGCCCTGGTGTCCAACCTTCGTCAGCTGCTGGACCTCCATCGAAGATACAACTGCAGGCTTTCACTTTCAGTCTTTGAGAAGGTTTGTCTTTTCTTAGTGACTTATCTAATTGTATCTGAGCTCCAGTCAAAGGTCCCAGTTGTTTGATAGGTCGCAGTCAAACAAATAACGTTCGCTTGCAAGGATACGTTGACTCAGTATGTTCTCATGCATTTGCTCGCAAGTGACTGAAAGCTCGGCTTGAATGAGAAATGAACAGATTGTTTTAGGAAGTCGTTTAGTTTCTTTACCTGAGCGACAGAAAAGCTGTTATCCAGCATATATGTATATGGAGGCATTGTGTTTAGGACGATGTTTATCCTTCTTACAAGGTGTTGTCATTTTCATGTTAATAATTTTCCTTTTATGCTAATTTGAAAGGGAAGTGTTTGGAGTGTGGCATTCTTCATGCTGGACAAAGTGCCGGCTCCAGAGCTGATCGCTGCCACAGTAGAAAACAGCATCCTGCCATATGCTGAGGAGCACGAGATTCCGTTTGATGACTTACTTCTACAGTACATCAAAGTAAAGCTCCACTGCAGCCAAACTACTGTGTACTTGCATATATTTTGTCCAAATATCTGATGTGGCTGCTTTTTGCTTCTCACTCTGTTCTTCGTTAGGATCTGCTGGAACGTTGCAGTTCTCAGACCACGACCCTTTTTACAGAGTGGGAAGCCAAAGCAGTGGCTGTGCTCGGCTGCATGACCGATACTGATGTAAGTTTCTGTAACACCATTACGATTACTCACAGATCATAATATGCTAGCAGTTAATGAGCACAAATATTTGAAGAATAAGCCATAACAGCAGTAAAAACTCCAGTCAGACAGTTAAAAAAAAAAAAAAAAACAGTATCGGGAGTTGTAAAATCTCACTTTGTTGTATTTCCTGCCAGCTGATGGTAGATGCTGTGCTGGAGATCATGCAGAAAGCTGTGGTACCTTGGAGCAATGTGGTGGAGAAACTGGTTCAGCAGTATCTAGAGATGGATGGACCAAAGTATGTTTACATTGTCCTCACCTGGAAATGGGTACCAATAACATAGCAACATTAGCTAAAATTAGCAGTGTCTGTATGATTTTCTTCCACCTGATTTATTCTCCAGACAAGAGCTTTTAAAGGAGAGCTACCGTCTTATGGAGATTCGTAAACTTCTCAGAGGCTACGGCATCCGCAACTTCAACCTCTCCAACAGTACACAAATCATGGTAAATTTAATTTAATCAATTACGTGACCTAACAGATACACCTCTGTTGTTCCTGCCAATAAAATAATACTCATGCATGTGTTTCACTCAAGACACTGATCAGATACATCCTGAAGCAAGACGTACCAACGTCTTTAGAGGACTCCCTGACATTAGCCGATGCATACAAACTACCGACGTCACAGATAAATTACCTGTATCTCATCCAGCTGATAGGCCAAGGCAAGGTAGGTTAATGCACATGTGATTGTTAAATCACAAATTTGTAGTTATTTACCCTTTTCGATGTTCCTGCTGTGTTGGTCGAAAGTCTCTTGTGCTGCTTTCAGACTGAGGAGATCTTGACTGTCCTGAAGAAACTGTCGTCTGCAGAGGCAGAGTGTGTGATTGAGCGTCTCACATCGTGGGCCAGGCTGCAGCTGGAGGACAAAGACCACATATCTGATGAGGTGGGGAAAAGAAAAAAAGATGTCATGTTTCTGAAATCAAATTGAATTTTATGTTTTTGTTTTTTATTCAGTTCAGTAAATGCAGTGTTAAGAGTACTGAAGTCATAGAGTAGCAGCTTTTAACATGGTTGTAGGAAGGTCAGGTTGTTCTTGCTGAACATTAACAGCATTTCAACAATACGGTTATAGTTAGCTTATAGCTTATAGTTGACCATATGTCACATTGGAGGTGCTTGTAAAACGAATGCCACTTGGATAACTGAATGGGGGGAAAAAATAGAATTAGTAGAAGAGTATTATGATAAGCATATAATCATTCTGTTGTTTTGTTTATAACCGCTTGTCTTTAAAAGCACAAGAAAAACCAGATGTTCATAGCTCAGGTGATGGTGGAGGCTCTGAAATGCCTGCATCTAATCCAGAAACGTAAGTGTTTACTTTACTCAGTACTAACTCGGTTCACTTTTCTAATTCAGAAACAATTATGTCAAAACCCTGCTAGTAAACATTAACCTAGCTGAAGCTTGCTCTTATCTGACTAATGGATTCCTCAAAGTGTGTTTTGCTAACGGGAGCTGAAAAATATCACACAAATGGACACTTTTCATATTTCTGTCACCTTAAAGTGCATACACAGCTGGATTTGGTTGTGTAGACAAAGGCTATGGAAAGAAATGTTTTAATCAAACACCTAAACATACAAGAGTGATGACAAGTGTCATGTCCTCGCAGATGATGCTCTTAAAAGCATGGAGTGTGAAAACAACCTCATCATGTTCAAGGCGATCGCCCATCTACAGGTAAGCTAGTTTAAGAAATGTGTTTCAGTGCAGTTCTATCGCTTCTATGATTTGTTTTTAACCTGCAGCCTTTCTTTCTTCTTCAGGAGGACTTTGATGTTTTTTTCACCCCCTCCAACTACGAGGATCCAAACATCCGGAAACAGATCCAGGAGCATCACATCACAGCCTATGAAAACACTTGTGGCTGCCATTCATCTAAGGCGAAGGCTGTTACAACTCCGGTTGTGGCTAATGATCCAGACGGCAAAACCAAAACCATCTCCACAGAAGCCGGCTTACGTCGTCTGGGAAGGCAGCTGCAGCGCACCGAGCAGGAGCTTTGGTCTGACTTGGCCTTACGAGCTCTTGGAGTGGGCAAAGTGGACAAAGCCCTCAAGATCTTCAGGTTTGCATGTGTGGATGTTTTGTCGTGTGAAAACTGATCAGACTTGAGGCTTTTCCACTCCTACTTAAACTTTTTCCACCAGATCTGAATGAAATAGTGTATGATGTTCTTTTGCCTTCATGTCTCCAGTGAGCTGTATGAGCACCACTATAACAGCAGTACAGGGAAGGTTTTGTTCACTGCTGCCAAGACATTATGCCAGATGCTGGAGGCAGATGTGCACATGGTGCTTCCTGATGGCATGGATTTACCAGCAGTTATTCACTATCTGGCCTGTCAGGCCATCACTGTGTGTCACTCAGGTAAAAAACACGTGCAAACACCACTAATGTTAAATAACACTTCCAGTTGATGAAAATAACAATTATTTCCTTATTTAGTTCTTTGTTAGTTTGCTGAAATGTTGCAGGAAAAATTGGATAGACATCAGTTATGAAAATGTGACTGGAACTTTGAAATCATTTATTTTAAACTCTGCAAAAAGTAAAAACTTAAAATTACACAGGCAATATATACACAGAGCTTCAGAAAAATAAGAACAAAATAAATCTTTACAATACATGTCTGTCTTCAGGTCAACAGACAGTGGTGACATTTTTTTTAAAATCTGAAAGAGTTTCTCTGTGTAACACAACTTATTCTGACTGCTCCTTATAGCTTCTACTCATGTGCAAGTTGCAAAATCCCCAACGTTCATATTATAACTGTTACAGATCTACTTCTGGACTGCCTGGAGCTTTGCAAGAGCACACGGATCGCCATGGACGTCTATCATCAGTGTCAGTTATCAGACGACTATGGCTTCATAGCGAAAGTTAGTATCTTGTCTTTTTCTATAGAATTGCACTTTATGTACTTTATTTTGGCCTGGTTTGTATTTTTGTATTTTAATACCGGTTAATTGTCAATCGGCATTAAAATCAATTCTTATTTCTTACATATTAGTAACTGAGAATCCCTTAGAGATAAAATTTGTGGATTTACAAAAAAAAAAAACTTTGTAATGTGTATGAATATTTTAATAGTTGCAAAGTTCCTGTCAGTTTGTTTTCAAGTATCAAATGAAACTTTCAACAAAATTTTATTGTGAAATTAACAAATGTATTCAGTCAACTGTAAAATTAAATTGTGTAATGTAGGATTTGACCGTGGAGGCAGAAAAAGATCCTTGTTCTCAGTGGAGTTTTCAAGACGTTTTTAATGAAGACTGCATCGTTCTGGACCCTGTGTCGGTGCTCCCTGTCCAGTATGAGATTACCAACTGCCTGCTGCCTATTTCTCATGGTAAGAAGATATTTTATTATGTTGTTGTACTTCACATACTATTTTAATGCCTATTTTTGATTATGTCGTCTTAGGCAGTCTGCCACTAACTGGTCTTACCAGCTGTTTTACTAATTTATCACGATCCTTGCAGATACCAAACTGTACCCGCTGGACTGTTCGTGTCTGTCTCACTGCTCATTTGAAGATGGTAAGTGTTTAAATAGAAAACCCCTCTTCTCTTCCTAAAAATGTATTTTTGGAAGTTCACCTTGTCTTTCCTGGCCCACATGCAGGTTCAAACTACCTGCGGCCCCTCCTCGGTCCTCTGGGCAACATGCTCCAGATGTTACAGGAGTGCAGTCAGCTGGAGTTGGCCCTCAGAGTGCTGGTCAGCTCATATGGAAGCTGCCTGCAACATGTCACCTCTAATGTTATGGACATAAAGCTAAGTGCACAGGTATGACAATGGCATTTTCCTCATTTATGCTACTTGATAAACTGTACCATTAGTATACCTTAAGTTTCTTGTCTGTGATACTTTGCTAAATGCATTGTCATGTTTGTACTGAAAACGACTATAAATTGTTTCCAACTTTCAGCTTTATGATTCACAAGAGCTTAAAAAGTACAATATTTGCCTGAATGATCTCCAAAAGACCACCACGTCTACTCTGAATGCTGTGGCTGTGGCTCTCTTGAACAAGGTAAGTCTCCAGAGATGTCATGACAAGGTTGTGGAAGATTTGCAGCATATGAGTGCATTTCTAAATATCTGTATCTCTATTTTCAGGTGTTCAACTGGAGGGTGGTTGATTGTGATTTGGCTATTGGACTCTGCACACTCCTCTCCACAGCAGATGTCTTCAAAACGCTGTGGAAAGTTATTGATAACACTTGGCAAAACTACGACAAAATTTTGGTAGGAAAACATCCCCGTCTTTATTCTAATGCCAATTTTTTTGTTGTTATAATATTTCAAATGAGAGCAAAAGAGCTAAATGTAATGTTTCTGGATTAGCAGGAGGATGAGGTTTGTGTGACACAGCTTAGTCTATAAAAAAAATGAACTATAGTGGTACCATTAAGTTTCCTTTAATGAGACTGGGCTCTCTGGGGAAAAAGTTATTTTATAGGCCTGAAGTGTGTACTAACTTCAGTGATCATTTAATGCTGCTTGAGATCTTAAAAACTTCATTAAAAAGTCTGTTTGTTGGGGGGAAAAAAATACATATGCAAGCACATGTTCATGCAAACCTTCAGTCATACTGTCTTTAAGTAATTAACTCTTGTGTTTCAATTACTTCAGGCTGTGGCCAAGGTTGGGGCCAATCTCTGCTGCTTGTACAATGAAGTCGAGGAACAAAAGAAGTTTCTCTCCGTCATCACTGATGCTGAGTGGGGCATCAAGCTTAGCAAATTAGAGGTAATGTAGAACTTGAACACAGCTGGCCAAGAGCATGCTGGCCTGAATGAAGAGATTCATCGAGAGTTAGTGTTAATACTCATGTTTACCCCTGCTCTGTTCCAGATCTCTATCCAGCCGGTGTTCCGCCAGCGACCTGAGATGAAGAGCAGTCTGATCCCGGTTTTGGTGAAGAACAGGAAGATCACTCCAGACATTATCCTCCAGTACTGCAGGTCAGTTACATACTTACTATTGTCACTTTCTACCATCAGTAAAGAATATTAAACAAGTGGGTCTCAGTTGTACTTAAATATCCACGCTGATGTGTTATGAACTTACCTGCCTTTGCATCGATCTGCAGTACTTTTGGTCTTGACCATGACGGTGTGATCAACCAGTACATTACCACCTTACTGCTGCTGCAAGAGGACGAGGAAGCTGCAGGAGACCGGGGACAGGAAGAGATGCAGCCTCTGTGTGACGCCGACACACTTGAACGAGTCCTGCAGATCATCCCAATGTTGCACAGCACCAGCGAGCTCACCGACAATCTCTGTGCTGCCATATTCAAGGTCTGAGTGCTGAACCCTAGAGAAAAGGGCTTAGTGTAGATTATTTTTGGACATTTAACATGAGTGTGTTTATATAACAGCAATTCATTTAAAATCAAAAATCTACCTGCTGGCTTTATTCTTTTAAATAATAGCTTTGAGCTATGTCACTGCAACAACTTGTATCATCTAGTTCTTGTGTTTTTTTCTGATCCAGTCAAAAAAAAGTTTGCCACCTATTATTTGAAATGCTTTTCTCCTACAGCTCAGCCCTTATAACTACGAGAGAATCGAAGTAGTGCTGAAGATCATACAGGCTGCAGATGAGAATGTGACCAGATTCTCTCTTAGTCAGGTAAAAAAAACACACGCATATTTACAACTAAATTGTTTCTTTTCCTCAAACTGAAATATGCAGATGAGGACTCGTTGTCTTTTAATCTGCAGGCAATGGGCCTGCTTCGGCACCTGAAGTCCTACCAGCGAGTTTCTCCTCCCACAGACGTTGAGAACACATATCTTCTGGAAAACAGTCTGCTGCCAAACCCCCTGTCCAACAGCAGACTTCCCTTCCACCTGCTTATGCAAACCAAACATTACTGGAAGATTATCTGTGAGTTAATTTCAGTGCTGAGTATTAATGCTTATAAGCTGACTTTAACAGATCCTTACCTGCTGAATGTTGGCATTATGTGAAATAAAAAAAAAAGAAGCAACTGTTCTTAACTCGGCAAGGTCCTCATGTTATCTCAGGTATAATAACATGTAAGACTGCAGATGAGTTCCTGAAGTGAAATATTAAAATATGTTTCTGCACTTAGCTCCTGAACTCAGTGAAGACACCTTTCCCACACTTCTTCTCATTAGCAAACTGATGAAGGTAACACACACTAATGGCATTTACACTTACTCTGTACAATCACAGAAATGTTGGGTTTGTCCATAAAATTTCACTCTTATGGTCATTCAAATCTTCCTGTCTCTATCCAGGTGAGCCTTGACAAGTTATACATGTCAGCAGCAAACCATGTCTTTGAGAAAAAGATGAAGCCTTTACTCTTGGAGCAAAGGAAGAAGGGTCAGGGTCATCGTGGCACCAACAAGGAGACTTTCAAGGTGGCCATGACCATGATGAAGTATATCCACTGCATCCAGAGCCCAGAGTGGGCTGCTGCCACCGCCCACAGGATAACTCAGGAGCTTCCACCAGGTTCGAGATGCACGTCGGTCGCTCCACTACACTGCTGAGTATGTTTAAATATATGTACTAAGATGTTTGCTGTTCTCTACAGGCCGTGAGAAAACACAGTCGCTTAGGTTCTGTTTGGCTCTTGGAGATGCGTGGCTCAAGGATCCAAACCTTGAGGTCAGTTTTTGTGTTTTTAATCTGCAGAAGTTAACATTAAGCAGCCTAAAATGTCTGTAATGTAGAGTGTTACTCATGAATTAGCTGATTTTCTTCAACCACTGTTTGATTCCAAACAGGAGGCGGCACGGGTCCGAGGGGAGACCTTTCTGTCAAAGCTGAAGCTGCAGTTTCAGCGCTCCGCTACTGAGAATACACTGATAACCTGTCAGCTGAGCAGCCCAGAGCATCTGAAGCTGACTGGGCTGCCAGCCAGGCTCATAGTGGCTCTGTACGAACACGGCAGTGTGGAGCAGCGATACAGAGAGTCAGGAGGTCAGACTTATCCAGGTGAGCACGAATAAACACAGCAGTTCATGTTTTACTCTGAGATCAGGTTCATCAGTGCTCACTTGTATCTTGGTTGCATGACACTGACAGTGTTTTCTTTCTTTAACTGAATCATTTGTCCATCTCAGACATACATGCTGCAGTTAAGGAAATAGCCACAATCAACAACGTGGATCTTCTGAAAATCCGTAACATGATGTTGGAAAAATGGATCTGCAAAACAGGCCCAGCTGTAGCCAAGGTTTGTCAGTCAGAGCTTAACCTTATTTTTTTAATAAACAGATTAGTTTCTGTTCATCAGCTTTATCACATTTGCTTCACTGAATCTGTTGTGTGAAATTCTGACAAATATTTCCTTCTTTAATTCAGGATATTGGTAATCCAGACTGTGTCGACAACATTGAGGACGACCCAGACTTAATGAGGTAGTCATCGCTATTACTTTTTACATCTGAATACTCTTTAATTATGTTCCCTCATTTTCAAAATTAAATGCAAAGAACAGTACAGTATAAGGGGTATGTGATTTTCAGTTGCCTGTCGCCTATGAATTCAGCTGGCCTAACTACATTAGGTTTAATGGTCGTCGTTGTATTTGTCTACTATGATCTAGTGAACAGCCATAACACTGGAAAGTTGGCTTACTGCATGTATTTGATGTTCCCAGGGTGGTGTACATGCTGCAGTCTTGCTCCATAGACGAAGCTGTCTGTCTTCTGAAGCCCATCCTGTCTGCCGAAACCTGGGTGAGTTTTGATGAGGAAATCACAGGAGTCAGTACTGGACAAAGTGTCCAGCAAAAGTGCCTGATGTGTGCTTTTCATTCTGTAGCCCCTCAGCACTTCTGGGCCCCGTCTGACCTTCTGCCATCGAACTCGAGCGCTGCTTTGTCTTGTCCGTCTTGCTGATTCAGCCACTCTGGAGGCTCAGCTGCAGATCCCCAGTCACAAAATCCTGTAAGAGGCCATGAAAACAGTTGAATGTTTTAGATTGAGGTTTAATGTAGAGAAGGTTTACAGTCATAAATGTTTCTGTATTTTATATTGCAGATATTACCTGAAGTGCTACATCTTTGTCTCTCAACTGGAGGCATTAAACATCCCTTACACGCTGCAATCATTCCTCAGTAGTCCCAAAGAGGGCCTGGTTAAAGGGCTGTGGAAGAACCACAGTCATGAGCCACAGGTATGTTCAGAGTGGAAAACTGCTGTCCTATAGTGGCTTCAGTTTAGCTTCACTCGGTTAAAAAATGTTACATACAGATGCAGACAAGCTGATGATGCCTTCTGTCATTTCAGGCTGTTCGGTTGGTGGCAGACCTGTGTCTGGAGTACCAGGTGTACGACCCTCAGCTGTGGAACAGTCTGCTTCAGAAGCTGCTGGGCTTCAACTTGGTGAGAGGACACACACCAGGAAGTTCCTCACATTTACACAGTCTGTCTGGATTTTAAGAGGCAGTTTTTCTCTGGTTATTTGAAAGAACTGTCAAAGTGAATGGACTGCTGAACATCCTTCAATACATTTTTTTTCAAAAACATCAGCCTGGTCGTGTGTTCTGAAATATAACTCACATCTATGTACTTCCCCTCCTCAGATCAGCCACCTCCAGAAGGTGCTCGAGGCGATAGTGGCTGTGCCTGCCTTGTGGGAGGTAATGTGTTCATCAGTTCGTAATGGGTTTATAGGTTCATCATGTAAAAAAAAAAATGAAGGATGTCTGCACTTCTTCTGTTTCATTTTAAACAGTAAGGTAGTTCTATAATATACATGATGATTGCTTTAGTTGAACATTTCAAATGCAGCACCAGAGCCAGCATTCAATGTGTTGGTGTGTTTTGTGACTAGAATGAAAACAAGAAAACCGAGTATCAAGTTCAATTTCCTGCATCCTAACCACAAGATCAGTGGACATCCTGTTGCTGCAGATGTTGAGCCTAAAATAAGAAGTGCAGCCTAATGAAACATTACATCACTAGCAATATGACTAAGAAGAGTAGGCGATGCTGAAGATGAACCTGAAATGTTTTTTTGTTGTTGTTGTTGTTGTATTCAATTTATCTTATTATTTAGATTTCAAGTTTCTCCAGGACCTGGAGAAGCACAATACTGGCACCTTTTGTCTCAGGTACTGGATTTAAAACTGTGAAATTCACCTGAATTTATAAATAACATGGATTTTTGTGTCTCAATGCTGACTGATGTTCCTTATACCATGTCCTGGTAGAAAAAGTGAGTCATTCAAATCTTCCAGCAATTAACATAACCAGACAGCTTCTGTTCAGTATTTCAGTCTCTATAGAAAGAAGGTGACATATGATCAGTGTGTGAATTCCTACTTTCTCAATATCAGAGTTTTGCATGAAAGCTTTTACAGAAATGCATGTAAGTTTTACATGCCAGCTTTAAATGTAATTTGCACTGTCACAACATAGCTTTGCTGAGATGTTGAAACCCTGTTGTGGTATGAGCTTTGCAACACTAGACTTTTTGTGCAACAACAGAGATAAACACTGAGGTAAATATTATGAAGAGAGTAAGTTTCTAGGAAGTGAATTCACTACATGCTTTTTGTGAGGCCCGAATATTAATTAATTAGCATTAATAATCTCCTGAATACTCTTGTGTTTTCTTGGTAACAGCTTCTATTCCTCTGAGTCCGGATCAACAGGCGACACTCTACAGGACCTTCGTTCTCCTGCTCAAGTATGTTTTATTCATGTTCAACCATAACCAACTGTCCAGCATGCAGGATGACTATTCAGAACTTTCATGGGCCACGAGTGCAGGAATATGACTACATAGATCAATTTGTTTGTGAGTAGCCTTTTGAAATGCTGAAGTCATTTTCAAAAACAATCTTCGTACACGACATGGTGGAAAATACAAATTAAGGCTCATGACCAGAAGGGCACACTGGGGAAAAAATGCCCCTCTCAAAACAAGAAAAAAAAAAGCTTATTTCAAGGAACTTTTACCTTGAAAGAAGTGAAAAAATATGCCAATAGTACAAGTGGAAAATGGCTTGTAAGATTTCTTGCAATAAGATATGATATTTAGAATATTGAGATCTTAAAATTAGCTGGTAAGACTTATTTTAAGCTACATTTTACCAGGATTGTCAAGCTTAGGTATCTTAAAATAAGCCAGACATGCTTAAAAAATTGCGGTTTTTCACTCAAAAATAGATTTTTGCTCTCATGTAACCTCCTAATTTGAGATGTATTCAACTTATTTTGAGTTTTCTTGTAAAGTCCAACTCAAAACAAGATAATTTCAAGATTGTTTGACTTAACAAGATATTTAAGATGCATTGTCTTAAAACCAGTCCCTCCATCTTGTTAAAATGTCACTTGTTAAGTAGGGCTGGACCCGAATATCCGAATATTCGTTCGCTACAGCACTATCCAGATATTAATTTTGGTATCTGAATATCCCCCCGCCCCCCCCCGGACATCACCGGGCGGAAAGAATATGCAGCGTTACTGTCTTCCCTCCGCCTTCGGCCCACATCGGCTCATCTCGTCCTGTGATCACATAAACATATACACATATGTCTATAACATATACACATATGTCGATGTGATCACCCCCTCCTCCCCCCAGACGAAAATATTCGGAGCTCGTCTCTTCCCTGCGCCTTCGGCCCATTTCGGCTCGTCCCGCCGTGTTCTTCGGCTCATTTTAGCTCATCCATTCGTGTTTGTAAACACCACCCGAATGGCCGGGTGGCTGCCGACTCCGAAGCCACGCTTCACTTCGTTGCATAAACACAAGACAAGATGCTGAAGACCGGTGTTTGGGAATTCTTCAGTTTAACTAAAGACTAAACGAGGGCAAAATGTGGACCCGGGAGATCAGACGAACGGATCCGAATATTCGGTCCGTCTCGGCCGCCGCCTCCGCCGCGCCCCCCCCCAATCCACCCCCCCACCCCGGTCGGACGTTATGGGGCGGAACGAATATCCGGATATTCGTCTTTAATAGGGCCCGAATATTCGGAGGCCTCAAACCACTATTCGGGCCAGCCCTATTGTTAAGTGAATTTATCTTAAATCGGGTGGGATGAGACATTTTGACTAAGTTAAGACAAATAGACTTGGTAAGATTTTGAATTTTTGCAGTGTAAAACAACCTTTGGTCAACCCTGTTTTTCAGTCAGAACTTATGTTTCCTCTACACAAGTGCAGTAATGGTTGAATCAGCTAAAAAGTGACTATAAATTTCTGTTGGATTCTTTTGGGCTGCAAACTACCCTCAGCAGGATGCCCTAGATGCCTACATATACACCTGCTGCATGCTCATATGTACATAGTCATGGTTAACTTTACAGCGCCTTTATATAAATAAAAATACCACTTCCGTTTGTTTAATAGATGCTGGAATTTGGTCAAGAAAAGGGAAAGCAGGCCTCAATAATACATCTAATAATCCCTTCATGTTTATTCCAACTGACCTGTCCTGCCTCTTCCCTCTGAAGGTGCCCTTTCCTGTTGAATCTGGACTTGATAGGAATTGCCAATCGCTTTGCACAGTTCAATCTGCCAGCCTTAGCACTGGGAACTCTCCTTCTCATCCACTGTGCCAATAAAAAGACACAGCAGGTCCAGGTAAGTGCATATATACAGTAGCAAAGTACCAGTAGTTTTTAAGGCTTCATTTACAGCCACTCTTTTTTTTTTTTTTTTTTTTTTTTGCCTGCTATTTCCAGGGCTTTCTGTCTGTCTGTAACCCGGTCACTGTCCTGGAGCAGGTTGAAGAGCTTATGAACACCGGTGAATTGGCTGGAATCCCTTCACAGGTCAGATGTGAACTCTTCCACCAAAGAAGCTGCTTTTTTAACTGCCTGAAGCTTTTACTTCTTGAACAGACAGTTGCTGTAACAATTTGGCTCAGAACTTGCATCTAACGTGATGCTTCTCAAAGCTTTCATTTTTCAGCTGCAGCTTTAATTGTCAGTATTTTGACTATTTTAAATATTTCAACAGAAAGCTCACATATTTCCTTTTCTTTCAAAGAGAACTCTTGTTCTTGGGTATAAATTGCCACGTAATGCACCCTTCTGTACCAGAATCTATTTTTGATATATTTGCAGCTTGATGGTTTCTCGGTTGAACTTTCCTGTTGTCAGTAAAGCTGACAACAAGGATGGGCTTGATAGGAAGTTGTGCAGGATGTTATTTTGGTTTTAATGTGTCCAGGAAAAACAGCTTTGTGTACCACGCACGTAAATACACACATGCTTCATGTGGGTAGATTTGCCATGAACAAAAATGCACACAAACAGGATGCCTGGTTCATCAAAACATATCTGCATTGTTGAAAATTTTATTGCAATTTCTTGTCACTTTGATTATATTTTCTTTTTGTGTCATGTTGCATTATCACCATGAAAACCCCTCAGATCAGGGAGACTGTATTAATGTTCATCAGCCAAACTGGACAGCACCAGACACTGCTGAAGACCAAACATTTTGACCGTCTGAAGCAGCACATAGTGTCCAACGGCCAACCCAGCCAGGTGAAAGATTTGGTGGACTACTTGATCAGCCAGAACTGGTAAGGCCTTTTTTTTTCCCATTAGCAAATGTCACAAGGAAGCAGCACAAAAAACATTTCTAGTTATCTCAGTCAGTCAAAAGAATAACAGTGTGGAACAAGATTTTGTCAAAATACTCACCTGATCAAAGCCAACAGTTTACAGAATTACACAAATGAGTTGTTAGCCTATTCTAAAGTTTAGTTTTAAACTGGCTTTTATGTTTGCTTAGTGTTTTTTTTCTTTCAAATTGTTCTTTAATATTTAATATTTTTTTAAAAACATATTGGCAAACAAAATGAAATGGTGATCTATTATCTTGTCTCTAACTTAGTAATGATATAATATTTACTGGGATATTAGGAACAGGGTTCTCTGAGACATGTAACAAAAATATGATCATGAGGGATCTACAGTTTATTTATTTTACATTTAAATATGCAGTCTATCCCTATCACAGACAGAGTTTATGTGGTCCACCTTACATCAGCTGAAGTTGAATGTGACTCAGTGAAGAGGTTGGATCACTCCACTATGAACTCCAGTGGAGCTGGTAAAAGAATAGAATGGAACAGAATGGCTTTATTGTCATCATATATGGTGGCATGATGAAAATATAGATAGCTTCTGCCGCACGGTGCATTAACAACAAGCAATAAGAAATAAAATATCAACATTAAATAATAAAGTCAAAATAAAAGCTTCTCAACACATTGTGGAGATTTGGTCTCTTGCTAAAATATAACATATGAAACTAAATTTTACACCATTTTATAGCTGGCAGAGTATCTGGAAAACTAAACTGAGTTTTATGAGTTCAAGCTGAGCTATGCTGTTTAAATATGTTATTTTTGACTATGGGTTAAGATTTTGGATTTTTTCAGGGCTTTTCTCCATTTTTCCTTCAGTCTAATGGCTCACAGATACTTAAACAGTTAAAGAGGAAACAGAAACTTGCTGAAATCCTACATGGTGTGCTTCACCTTTTCTAAAATGTTCACTTAAGTTTTTGATATCGGTTTCTTTGAATTTGTTTTTCAGCCAGGACGATGCCGACTCACTCGCTCAAGAGTACATGAAACTCAGAGAGCATCAAAGAGGAAAACCACTGACAAATGGTTCACTGTCACAGAGCTGCCTGAAGGTAAATGACGCTGATATGGAGGATCAATAAGTGGAGAATAAACACCACAAAGAAAGGAATATATTCAAGAAAATTACACACCTTTCATTCTGCATTAATTTGTTTTTCAGGACTTTCTTAAACTGCAAAATGGAGTGTTGGGATAAACCAGCACACATTCTTCAGCTATATTTTTAGTCTTGCTAGAGAGATGCAGTGTTTGCACTTAACATTTATCTATTAATTGTTCATGTATTTGAATAAAGTCTTTTTGTTTCTAAAATTGCGTGGAATACTTCTTTAGAAGTAGATCAAGAAATTCTATTTTATTACCTCCTGGCTTGTTTATAGTTATGTGTAATTACAGGTTGACGTAATTTGTAAGGAATAAATAATGAAATCGACTGGATAATAATTTGCTGTAAAAAATAAATGCTTGTCTTAACCTTCTTTCTGACATTCCTACGAATAGTAGTCTTTGACTGGCTATTCCAGCAAACTTAAGGGCTTTTGGCCTGACTCTAGCGCAAAATTCACAAACTCCTTTGTGTCTGTAACAACTTGGACCCCCTTGCACACACAGTCACACACACAGGCATGCAGAAGCCACCACACTTCTGCATGTGAAAGCAAGCACCCATACACATGCAACCTCAGCTTGAAATCATCCCATTTCACCAAATTCACTGCATTCTGTATGTCATTTTTTTAAAAAGCACAGAAATAAAGTGCTTTAACCAGACAAATTAAAATAATTCTGTGCTCCTCTATAACCATGGAGACTTTAGTGACTCGGCTTCACAAAAACTGAGGACCCCGTTGACTGAACTGCAGGCTGAGTAGATTGAATACAAAAACAGATTAAAAATGTCTGTAGTTTGTAGTTACCATTCTTTTCAAGTATTGAGAACACATTCAGACATTTGGAAAAGTGTTTGACATATTGATTTCAGGCTTTTAGCACTTCTAAAAAAATAAATATGTTTAACTGTTTCTTAAAAATGACACGACATACATTTATTGAGTGTCACAGTTTTTAATAGCCACATGTGAAAGGCATTTTACTGACGCTCTCATTTCTAAAAGAGCAGTTCCTTTCTTTAGTCATACAAGCACCTGCAATGTTAATGAGGAATAGGGCAACTACACTGAACGCTGCAGATCGTGACATCTAAATGGAATAAATCCTACCCAAAAAAAGAGTATTATCGGTCAAGACAGAAAGAACCAAACCTCTTTTGAGACCACATAGTTGCACAATGACAGCAGTACTGATTGCAGCTGACACTATTGCTGAATAATTCAGTCAGCAGAAGATGACTTCCCTTTCAAATTCACTTGTATTTTACAAATAGTCGTGCTGTTTCTGTACGAACTTTTGCAACTTAGTTCTTCCGCTTTAGTAGGTCATGCCCAACTTCCCCTTTATGTTTAAGATGAATAAAGAGTGTGTATGATAATGTAATTCATTTGTGTTCATATGTACCATAGAGACAGAGCGGGAAATCACACCGCTTCTATTTTTATGTATGCTATGATTGGCTTCTGGAAACTATGTAGAGGTGAAAGATTTTAAAAACCTTAAACTTTTAATTTAAACAAACTGGTCATTTCAAAGATCTGTTTCATTGTTTTTGGTGGAACTGATGGCCATAAGCAGTAACTGAATACCCTCACTGCCCTCACATCCAAACTGTGACACCAGTCGGTTAACATCTGGTTCATGCCTCCATAACTGTGAGATTGGTGATTAGAAATGAAGCTTGAAAGGAAATGTCTTCTGTGACAAAGGGGAAAAATGGGATTTTGCATTAAATGTTGCAGCAGACACTCAGTTTGTAATACTGTAAATGCTCATTTAACTTCATCAGTGGGTCAGTCAGCTTTGTGGTAACTCATCTGGTGATAGTGACTCAACAGCCTTTTATTTGAATAAAACATTTGAGATTACTACTTTGAAAACCTCCCATGACAATCGAGTTTTCAACTTCACCAGCATGTCTGTATGCTGTTTTTTAAAATATGACATGATGAACAAAATTAGCAGTGAACAGCACAGTGGAGCATTTTCACTATGAAAGTCCAGTTTAGCGATGACAGGCTGAAAAACAGATTAAAACCTCGAGAGTTTCATATCTACCAAATGTAAGGAAAAGGTCTTGTCATCTTGCAGTGTGAGACGTCCTGCGCCATTATTCTGCTTCAGGGTGAGTTTCTGGTTAAAACAGGTAAGACTGAATCACTCCAGTTTTACAAAATCCAATTGCTTCATGCAGAGTAGTTTTAAATATTTTCAGCAGAGTCGTGGGTGAGATAGTGTGCTTGAGTGGCACAAAAGAGGAGTGAACCACATAGATCTTCACATTCTAGAGATAACAGTGTAGAGTTACATCTAAGCCATTTCAAGGCAGGTAAGTATTCAGTTAAAGGAAAACACTTCTCAATATGAAGCTTTAAAACAGAGATGAGTTTGTAGCGATTTAGTCAATGTTTGGACGTTGACTTTAAGTGGAGTGAGTTTGCTTTAGCTGAATGTGAGCAAAAGAAAGGTGATTACATGCTATTAGGGAAACAATTTGGTCAATGAGAAAGAGAATTCTGGCTTTAAGCATCATGTGGTTAAATTTAAAAAGCCAATTTAATGGTAATTAAAGTGTATGAAATACCTGAGTCATCAGAGGTTAGTGATGCTGTTACCATCCAACCGCTAGTCAGCCGAGTGTAACAAAATACCCAGATGTAATTGGTTTGGTAAAGCAATTTATTGCCCTGTGTGGCAAATTTAACAGATAAGATAAACTTTATTGATCCCACAGTGGGGAACATTTACTGTTACAGCAGCTCCAAGGAGAAAAAATAACAAAAGTAGTACAGAATAAATTAGAAACACAGAGAACATAATATACACAGAAGATGTTTTTAAGAAGACTATTTACATAAGGTTGAAACAGTTGTTAAATATAGAAATGTATATTTATAGAAATTATCAAAGAAGGGAAACAAGACTGGTAGATGCAGCGAAATCAAAGAACAAAGTAATACCATGCAAAGGCTAACAGTTTTTAAACTCAAGAAACACGAACAGAACAACTAAACTCTTTAGCCAAACCTAAACACAATTGCAACACCCACCACAAATAACAGAAACTAATGCAAACGAGTCAACAGTGCACAGAACAAACTAAACAAAACTAGTGTCTCTGAACACACATTTAACACACAATCTGCGAAGACTCAAGTTATGAATAGCTTCTCACTAAAGTTAATGGACTGCCAACAGGAGCCCCAGTTTTCACTGAGACTAGTAGCTCCTCACTGAATTAGCAGCCGCTAACAGAGGCTCTAATTGTCCGTAGTCACTCCTTCGTGGCTATGGACCACACTGGAAAAATTGGGGTATTCTAAAACTTTTGACCAGTAGTTTTTACTGGATAGCTATGAGAGGCATAGAAAAAAATAGCTTATTTTTAGAGCTGGCTGAGTGACTGGGAGCCAGTTTCTCGAGTTTTCTTCTCAGCGCTTTCCACAGTGTCTGCTTGGGGCAGGTGAAGAACTTTCCTGAAGATGCTCTTAAAGGCAGGACTGGAGAAGTAGTAGATCACTGGATCCATGGCACTGTTCAGATAAGTCAGGCTGATGGTGATGTAAAATACAGAGGTCAGGTCGTCCAAGGCGGGACAGACGTCAGGTTCAGGGAGGGTGTTGATAAACTTTCGTGTCTTGATCCAGATCAGCAGCTGTGTGACGTTGCTCGGGAGGAAGCAAATGATGAAGACCACCACCACTACTATGATGAAGTACAGAGCCCTCTTTATCTTTGCATGTTGGGCCAGTTGTCTCCCTCTCAGGTGGCTGATGATGTGGACTGTGCAGTAGAGAATCACAAGCAGAGGCATGAAGAAGGAAAAGAGGAACACAAACTTATGCCAGATCAGATCACTTTTAAGCTTGGTCTCAATCAAGAAGCTCTCACAGTAGGTGGAGTTCACGTGTTGTAAAGTGAAAATGTGAGCAGTCATTGAAAAGGCCACCAGCCACAGTCCAAGTGCTCCAATGGCAGCTTTGGAGACACTCAGGGAGTTGATGAGATGATGGGGATGCACCACACGCATGTACCTGTCCACAGCGATAGCCATCAGGAAGAAGGTGCTTCCACTGCGATTCAGAGCCAACATGAAGAGACAGATGTTACAGAAGGTGCTGCCAAACATCCAGTTCATCCCAGAGATGTAGTAGCTGGTACGGAAAGGCAAAGCCAGATTGAGCAGAAAATCGGCCATTGCCAGGTTGAAGACTAACACCGTGCTGCTTTTCCAAGGCCTCAGGTGGAAGCAGAAGATCCACAGAGCCAGAGCGTTTCCAAGGATTCCCAAAACAAACTCCATCACCAGCAGTGGAGGGAGAACTCTGATCAGCAAAGTCTTGTTGAAGCTGCACTCCATGTTGAGTTGTGTCCTTCCTCGCTGCCTGCAGTGCAGAGAAATAACCACTTGAGGACAAAGTGCAATCTTTAAAAGGAGATGCCATCATCAAAGTGTTGGTTTTGTGGTTTGGGTTTATACAGGAAGTCTGCGAGTTCCAGTTTTCAGTAAATGATAACACACAAAGTTGATAAGCTCTATTGCCAAATAATGGTACATTTATTTATGAAGCAGCAAGGTAGAAAACAGTAACAACCAAAAAAAGAAGAAATGTGAGTGTACCAGTGCAGCATCTTTCTGTTTTTATTTTGAAAAGCCAGCCTATTTCCCTGGTAATCCTTTTGTAACATTACAAAGCTTTAACTAAGAGAGAGTAATTTTCCTTGATGCATCCTAATAGCTTTCAGCAGCAAGCTAACTTTTAATTTAAAAAGCCCACCTATGTGAACTCCTTTTACTTGGCCTTGTTAAAATCTTGTTCATTTTTAAAGGGAAAAAACATGCAGCAGCTGTAGGTCCTTAAACCACTGTTACCTGGGAGAGACTCTTATTTAGAAGTTTAAACCAACAGATATGGAGCCATTAAACAGCCAGTGGCTTATAGATGTGGGTCTGCGACTTGTTAGAACATGTATCAGTGCTTTGTTAATATCATTAGTAAAAGGTGGGTTGATTTGCCTTGAAGATGCTGATAGATATGTCCTGCTGGTAGAGCACACAATATAAATATACATAGTCCATGGAGCCAGCAATGTTTGCTACTAAACTGAGAAAGACCAGCCAGTTCTCAGCACTAAGTACGATGCATGGACATGCATACTTAGTAGTATGGGCTCACAAGTACAGACAAGTACAAATTCCCAAGAACATGAGAATGCGTTGCGGTCAATGTGCAGTTGGAAAAGCAGCGTACTTGACAACATCACATATCTGCTCAGTTGTGATTTTCATCTCGACCTTTATTTTTCGATATATTTACAATAAAATATCACATACAATACTAAATTGTCTGTGTTTGTTTTCATTTTATTCATATATTAATATTAATTAAAACTAACTCAAGATGAGGGTTTCTAGAAAGGCCAGTGGCTGAATAATTGATATTATCTGTCAATCAATGAAAGTTTTTTAAGAAAAACCTAAAAAGTTGTGTATTTACCAGGGCCAGGAGGAGGACAAAAGATCATGAGTAGATGATGGTGAAGATGGCCCAGGTGACGCAGAGATCGACCAGAAGGACCTGGAAGGAAGCAGGTGTGAAGTGGCCATCTGGCATCCCGGCCACAGTCCCGGTGGGTGGGTCTACAGGTTGTGTGAGCGAGGCTTGCAGCCCAGCTATTTGCTCCAGACGAGCTTCCTGCATGCCTCCATTAACATGAGTAAACTCTCCAGATGTAGTCATGTTCACTAGTATTTTTTTATACAGTGGTTGCTTGTTTGCAATATATTACTCATTTTTTGCAGTTGTTTTCCCTGCGCTGACAAATATAACTCATTGTAAATTGTATATGCCTACATTTTTTTCTGTTTTGTTTTATAACCAATTCACTGTTGCTTTATAGAACACATAGCCTGGGGTGAATTTTCAGTATAAGTAATCTTCATTAAATTAATTGGCTAATTTTTCAAAGAGAGATCATCTCTCTGCCAGCGCTGAAGTTGCCCTCTCTTCCTTCCTCTGTGACCAATGCCTCTCTCTCCCTTTCCTCTTCCCTCTCTGCTGCTCATTTAGAAAATGAAGGCCAGGTTTGTTGTCACTGCCTCTCTTCCTTTGAGGTTGGCTGGTTCTGGCTTCATCAGCAGAAGAGGCAGAGACCGGTGTGTTGACTGCGCCACCATAGTGACAGTCAGGTTTGTTACACTCTAGGGTGGACTGAGTGCTGCCCTGGAGTGCAGCATCCATCAGACTGCAGCACTGCCTGGTGGCAGCATCAGGCTACAAGCCTCTACCTCTTTTCTTGTCAGTAGGTCCCTAAGCTCTTGAAAACATGATGTTTATTACACTGTGAAGCTAAGTGTCTTAACACATTCACAGTGCTAAAGTCCACCTTATTCCAGGGGTACTACATCTGTTCTGTTGTTTGTGTCAGGTTTCATATATGGGCTGGCAAACTAAAGCTTAAGGTGTTTCTTTAATAGAAATCTCATGAAGCATCTCTCAGTATAATTCAAAGAATCAATCAGGTAAATTACCTTGTTTTAGTCCTTTAAATCGTTCCACGTCTTTTTGGCCTGTTTGGCAGTTACTGCCAGGCCAGAAGTGGTCACAAAGTCATAAATAAACCAATACTGTTATTAATGGAGACCACCCATATCTGACTCAGGTCCTTCGTAGACATACAGGCAATGATTCAGTCCCTCAAAAACAATATCTACTCCCATCCACATACAGAGGCGTTCCTCTTGCCCATGAAAGGCTCTTGTTCATCAGCAATTAGACTGAACAATTCTAAAGTAAACAGATGAGACTTCCACACAATTGAAATTCCCTTCGTGGATAAATAAAGTTCTTGTACTGTATTGTTGCCTGATGGCCTCTCAGTGAGGGCTCTCATTTTCTCAGTTGTGCCTTGATTAAAATAGTGTATGATTTTAGTTTGAATGCACAGCATTTACTAGCATGAGTAGAAAACTTTTACACGATTGAGACAAAATCTCAAATCTGCAACAGTGGCAGGACAAATTTTCAAGTAAAGTGTTAGGGGGGAGTCAGAGTACCCAGGTGCAGACAGAAAACTGGCAGAGGGGTCGATTTAGAAAAAAACTTAGACAAGACAACAAGACAACTAAAACCAATACAGAACATGGGAAACTGAAAAGAGGGGGAAACCAAACCAAACCCTAATCAAAACTAAACAACACTAGAAACCTACAGCCAAACTAACCAACTAAACCCAAAAGGAAAGACTACAAAAGCAAAACAAAGCATAACAAACGAACAGAGCTGACTAAATGGGGTACTTACAAAAATGGAGAACTGAAAACAAAGAGTAAAGGCAGGATCGGGGAAAACTGAGTCCATGTGGGGGCAATGAACAGGAACCAGTGGGAACATGGGGGAAGAACTGGATCCATGTGGCTGTTAAATATAACTGTTATTTTGTCTGTATTTATGATATAATAACTGTTTGTTTGTTGGTATTTATTGGTGGAGTAGCAGAACATTTTCCACAGACAGTTTTTCTGCTTGTTTTAACCAGTTTTCTACCTTCGGATGATGTTACCAGCAAACACTGAAAGGATTTTGATAGTTCTGTCATGTTCTGTGTTAATACATTTTACATGCAACCGTAGTGTCAGATATAATGTGTGCAAAGCACTCCAGATGTTGGTGGAGTTTATTTCTCTGTGTATTGATCAAAGAGGAGAGTTAGCATCCAGTAAATATTAGTTTGTTTAAACACAAGACATTTGTGCTTCAGGAATTAGCGATGCTAACCGAGCTAGCTGCTCAGTCGTAGCCTGATTTCAACTAACGTAGCATTAACGTTGTTTGTGTTGTATGAGGAAGTCTGGAGTGGCAGAGAAGTATGTTAGAGTGGTGCAGGACATGTATGAGGACTGTAAGACAGTGGTGAGGTGTGCTGTAAGTGTGACAGAGGAGTTCAAGGTGGAGGTGGGACTACATCAGGGATCAGCTCTGAGCCCCTTCTTGTTTGCTATGGTGATGGACAGGATGACAGACGAGGTTAGACAGGAGTCTCCATCGACTATGATGTTTGCAGATGACATTGTGATCTGTAGTGACAGCAGGGAACAGGTGGAGGAGAAGCTAGAGGCATGGAGGTTTGCCCTGGAAAGGAGAGGAATGAAGGTTAGCCGCAGCAAGACGGAGTATCTGTGTGTGAATGAGAGGGACCCAAGTGGAAGAGTGAGGTTACAGGGAGAAGAGATCAAGAAGGTGGAGGATTTTAAGTACTTAGGGTCAACAGTTCAGAGCAATGGAGAGTGTGGAAAAGAGGTGAAGAAGCGTGTACAGGCAGGCTGGAACGGCTGGAGAAAAGTGTCAGGTGTGATAGAAGAGTTTCAGCTAAATTGAAAGGAAAGGTTTACAAAACTGTGGTGAGACCAGCCATGTTGTTTGGTCTGGAGACAGTGTCCCTGAGGAAAAGACAGGAGGCAGAGCTGGAGGTAGCAGAAGTGAAGATGCTGAGGTTCTCTTTGGGAGTGACCAGGATGGATAGGATCAGGAATGAGTACATCAGAGGGACAGCACATGTTAGAGGCTTTGGAGATAAAGTCAGAGAGGCCAGACTGAGATGGTTCAGACATGTCCAGAGGAGAGAGAGTGAATATACTGGTAGAAGGATGCTGAGTTTCCCACTGCCAGGCAGGAGGCCTAGAGGAAAACCAAAGAGGAGGATTATGGATGTGGTTAAAGAGGACATGAAGGTAGTTGGTGTGAGAGAAGAGGATGCAGCAGACAGGGTTAGATGGAGGCAATTGATTCGCTGTGGCGACCCCTGAAGGGAAAAGCCGAAAGGAAAAGAAGAAGAAGAATGTTGTTTGTGTTGTATGTCATGTAAACAGCTGAAGTTTGTTGTGTCAGTGCAATGTGGCACATTTAGTTAATAAAACTGTCAGTGGAGATGCTGGTTCACATTAATGTAATATTTAGAAAACATAAATGTGATTAAAACAGTAAGGTTAAGGTTCTGTGTTGTCAGTAGTCCTGAGTATCTGCAGAGTCTCTGAAGTTAAACCGAATAAAACAGTGAATTTACTCCCTAATTATTATCGTTGTTTAATGACTGATTCACATGTTGTGGTACATATTCCTGCAGTGTAGATTGGAAAAATAATCACCCAGAATAAAACCAAAGTAACGATGAACACTACAGTTGTTACATTTAAATTGCACCACGGATAAGATGGATAATAAAATCCTCTACCCTGAAGCTTAAGTGACGACAGGTCTTTCTGTCTTTCAGTGCTTAGAAAGTATAAATGACAGAGGAAATCTTTCCAGGGATACTTTAAAATGAACCTCTGCTGTTGATGCTGATGCTGTGACGTCTGTCTTCATCTCAGGTGTCTCATGTTCACTGTGAGGATCTTCTGAGTGAAACCAACAGAAGGAAAACCTCATCTGGTTGTGAAGAAGGAGACTGAATGGACGACATCCTCAGTGAACCACTTCCTGTTTAGCTTTCACTTCCAGAAAACAGACCAACAAGCAGTTTATTAGTCTCTGTTCTTAGTATTCACAGGTTCCATTTCTTGCTTTTAACTTCACCTCCTCTGTTGTAGCATAATAATACAGACATGTTGTTATCATTTATAGACAATATGCAGCATTAAAACATCAACACATTCAGGACAAGAGATTATTTAATACCTTTTACTGCACATTTAAAAACAACATTATTTAAGAATTTGAACTGGAAAGGTGTAAACACATGTAATAAATTGATGCAATAAATAATGCTTTGCCCAGCTTACAGTGAAGTGTAAATAATAGGTAATGGTCAAAAGACAAGTTGTATTATGAGGAGAGGAGCTGAATCTGCAGCATTATTGTTATTACTGGAAGGATGAGGAGGACATCAGTGCATGAAGGGCTGATTGTGAGCCTTCTTTTGTTAAATATGCCAGAGCTACAGGGTTTCAAAGATGACTAAGCTTTGGCAGTTGTTCAACCGACTTCCAATTCATTACAATGGGTAGTTTTAACACACTTTTATTTGATGAATTTTGTAACAACTGTTCGATGAATCGCTATGGAAAGGCAAACTAGTGCCAATCAAGCCTCACTGTCAGGAATCGAATTGGGCAGACTCGAGCAGAGGGCACACTACCAAGGCTGGAGGAACTAAGTGATGCTTTATTGTACAAATATTAATAATGGCAGAGAATGAGAGGAACCAGGGTGTGCAGGAAAGGGTGGAGATGGATTGGAACAGAGTCGGGGCTCCGGAGCCGGGGATCGACGGTCACCATGGGTCCAGGGGAGGACCAGAGTGTGGCGGGTGGCGGCGGGCAGATCCCTGGCGACCGGAGGCAGACGAGGGCGGAGAGCCGGTGGGGAAGCAAAGGCCAGTGGTGTTTGAAGATGTCAGCCGCTGACGATCTGGAGGGCCATGATGGTGACTGAGCCAGTCGGCAGCTTTCGTCTCTCGGCTTTGCAGAGACGTGGGGGAAAACCTCGGGGGGAACAATGAGGCGATGGCGAGTCAGGTGTAAATCCAAGCCGGCAATGGCTGGGGAATAAGCACGAGCTATTGCCAGTGGCGGTTTTACAATAGAGACAAGGTAGGCAACTGCCTTGGGCCCCTCCAACTGCAGTGGCCCCCAGACCGGCAGCCGACTCTCCATTCACTTTCCGGGGTGGTGGCATGGCTCAGTGGGTAGAGTGGCTGTCTTGTAACTAGAAGGTTGCCAGTTCGATCCTTGGCCCGTCGTGCTCATGTCCAGGTGTCCCTGAGCAAGACACCTAACCCCTAATTGCTCCTGATGGGTTGCCTTGCATGGCAGCTTCCGCCATCAGTGTGTGAATGGGTAAATTTGACATATCATGTAAAGTGCTTTGGATAAAAGCGCTATATAAATACAACCATTTACCTGGGAGTTGGGGCCCTGTGGACAGTGATCCCCAGCCACAGCGTCTTTAAATAGTAAATTTGTATGTTTAAATGGGAAACAAAGACAACAAACTAAAATACAAAGAAATAAAGTATCCGTGTACACCCCTCCCATTTCTTTTATTAATGGACTATTCCATCCAGGCCATGATCGCGAGAGCTTCAAAAGTGAAAGACGGACGCGGACATGATAGCAGCTTGCACAGTGTTGCTGTAACCATGATGTGAACGCTGTCTGCTACCTGCTGCTGGCCATCACATGATTTTGATCCTACTACAAATTGACCATGATTTATCAGCTGGAAATCATACAAGGAACAAATGGTTAAATTGTGGGGTGTTTCTGAGTCCCATCAATTCCTGCCGACCGCAACATATTTTAGCAACGCCATGTAGCAAACCCCAGCCAGACACCTTAAGTTCAGCAGTCAACTTTATGTGAACACAAATTCACCTTTCTGTCCTTCCCTCATTTCTTCACCGTAACACCTTATAACCGCTAGGTGCTTATAAGTTTAAACACATCCTTTACGAGACAGCAACAGCGTGGAACCGTTTTCTGTCATCTTTATGTGAATTTTCGGACTTTTCCACAGCGTCTTCGTCATGTCAAGAAACTGCTTCTTAGACAACACTTCCTGTGTCGCTGGGATGGTGACAAAATAAAAGCCTGCAACATTAAAGCATTGAGGGAACGGTTATTTTAACACTAGCTTGCCAAAAGTGATGAACTGAACACACCTTCATAAGTGTAATTTACACGCAGTTTCGTATCTATACATAACATGCACATGCATAACACATGCCTGTGCTCAGCGCAAGGTCATTTTGATTTCATCTGTTGTAAATAATACATTACTCAGCAGCCTTGGTGTAGTACTGCGCTCTGAGTGTTTTTCTAGTTTCAATTTGCAGACCATGAAGAGAAGTCAAGACATCTCTTCTTACTTCAAGAAGAAAATTAGCACAGGAGGCGAGAGAGAGCCAACGGTCGAGCAGCAGAGTGATGAGGAGGAAGGAAGGGAGCAAATTAACTCAAAATGTTAACTGTACTGTTATTAGTCTATGCACATTAGATCATTAGTAACATTAAATATAACATAAGACAAGTTTATCAATAGGCGCTTCCTCAAGTCTTTCTGATAGTTTTCTGCTAGCCTACATACAGTATTATTATTTTTTAAGAAAGACAGTAATAATAGTACTCGTAAAATAAAATTCCTGAAATTAGACTTTTCAGTTTTGGTGTGCCACCCCACCTGGCCACCCCTATGAAAAATTTCTGCGGGCGCCACTGAAAGCAGCAGGGAGACAGTAGCAGTAAGGATAGAGACACTTTCCTCCACTCCTTCATTCACACACCCTTGTTTTCTCTCTTTGACTCCAACACATTTTCTCTCTCATACACATACATTCATTCACACACTCTCACTCTCTGTGTCTCTGTCTCTGTCTCAATCTCTGTCTCTCTCTACACATTGCTGTGATTGATATTATTGATATTATTATTGTATTATTACAATATTGTGTTATTATTATTTTTTATTATTATTTATTGTTCTGTTACAGTTACAGTTATAGCTAAAATGGGACTTATTGACTCACTGACACAAATAATCTGTCACGCTGCTTAACTATTTAAAAAAATAAATATTTTGCATTTTGGCATACAACGGGATGGAATCTGAATCGTATTTCTCACATTTTAAAAGGTCCTTGTTAAAAGTAAGGATTTGAAGGGCCCCCCTAGCTAAATTCGCCTTGGGCCCCCAAATTGCTAAATCCGCCACTGGCTATTGCGCGATTTCGGAACAGCTGTTTCCCCCACCGGTGTTTTGGCGTGAGCTATCGCGCGATTTCGGAACGAGATTTGCTTTCTAGCGTCCCGAGATTTGGATACAGACCACAACAAATAGCGATCACCAAGTAATGGGGAGGTTTTCATTCACTTCTCATCTCTAGTATGTTGTGGGACACTCGTTGAGACTATCCGAGCCGGTCAGTGTGGGAAAAAAAGCACCTTAGGGCGGACTTTGACGCGGGGGGGGTCAAAAACAAAGTTCCCCTTTAACAATCTGGCAGGGTGTGGAAGGTTCAGCCGGTCTTTATTGCGGTGGGTGTAATTACGGTGATGAGTTTCAGCTGTCCGGATCTCGTGGAGCGGCTAATCACCTGAGTGGAGACAGCTGAGAGCCCGTACTCCACTCAGGTGCAGTGCTGGGGAGAGAGCAGAGAGAGAGAGAGAGAGAAAGAGAGATAGAGGGAGAAGAGAGGGAGAAGAATAGACAGCGGGAGACAGATAGGATGGGGTATTTGAGATGCCAGGAAGGAATGGGGCAAGGAGAGGGCTCTGACACTCACGTTTTGATATATAATTTACATATGTTTTCTCAAAGCTGTGGAAAGAGTGACACAGAAAAAATGTGTAGGAATACGCATCACATGTTTGTTGTGTTTCAGTGCTTATATATTGGTAAATTTAAAAAGCTCATGACCAGAAGAGCGCAACAGTCTTTGGTCAGCCATGTTTTTCAATCAGAACTTAAAACTTTCTCTACACAAGTACAGTAATGGATTAAAAACAACTGACAAGGTGTGAAAACCATAAATTTTGATTGGATTCTCTTGGCATATCCAGACATACAGTAGTCATTACATCAATGTCATCACAACTAGGTCATGTAGACTAATAACACACATAGACACATGCACACAGTCAGTATAATCTGTTACATTTTGCTTTAATCAATTTGTTTGTTTTCCTGTTTTAGCCTAATCAGGGTTAGGGGCTACAAAGTAACCTCAGCTGGATGCCCTAGATACCTACTTATACACCTGTTGTAGCAAGGAAGTTGTTTGCAATTCATGCCAAATTGAAATCAAAATAAATAAAACAGGAAAACGTGATGTCTCTGTGGTGAGAATAAAAATCTCTAATTATTCTAACAGAGAAGATAGCAATGACCACGAAAAAGACATTTGGTCAGATTTATATGTATATTGATTCATTTCAATCATGAATCTCCTGGTATGACAAAGATAAAAGACATCATGTGATCTTTTTATCATAATATTTTCAATCTGTTTTCCATAATTGAGGATCTTTTTCACATTCTTCAAAATGACATTTTATTCATGTTTGAATCCATGTTAATTCAGACGGTTACTGCATCGTGTCACAATCTGTTCATAGTTTCCTGAGTTCTCATATGGAGCCCACTACTAAGTTCTGCAAAATATTTTGACAGAATTTTACATTTTTACCTTCAAAAAACATTTAGTAACAGCTAATTTTCTCCTAGAATTTACTTTCCATGACCCAAAAAATTTGGTGTGGAAACAAATTGTTTCCAACAGATCCTAATGATTGGATGGCTTCACAGGCTACATTTTTAATTACGAGACTTTGAAAATGGAAAAAAGTATGCAATTTTCAAACAGCAAAGCTACCCAATTCTGAGCTGCAACAAAATATTAAGTTCATAAATTCCAAGAGCAAATGTTTTACAAAAGAAATGTTTATTCAGTTACTATTCATGAGTTAACATTAACCAGCTTTAGTTAGATGTTGCTCTATAACATACATTACTAAGCTTGCTGATATTATGGCCACACTTTTGCTGCTGCTGTAGCATTTTAATTTCATCCGATAATTGCCATGTTTTGCAAAGGCAGTTTATTTGAAATAAACATGAATATATATACAGGATTACTGTGAGCAATTTAGGCATAACATCTTATTGGCTGTCTCGCTTTCATGACAACTTACTGAGAAACTTCATGAAGTCCGGTGGAATCAGTATTTTAGCTGCAAAACTGCACTTCATATTTCCCTGGTTTCACAGCTGGCTGAGCGACTGGGAGCCAGTTTCTCGAGTTTTCTTCTCAGCGCTTTCCACAGTGTCTGCTTGGGGCAGGTGAAGAACTTTCCTGAAGATGCTCTTAAAGGCAGGACTGGAGAAGTAGTAGATCACTGGATCCATGGCACTGTTCAGATAAGTCAGGCTGATGGTGATGTAAAATACAGAGGTCAGGTCGTCCAAGGCAGGACAGACGTCAGGTTCAGGGGGGGTGTTGATAAACTGTCGTGTCTTGATCCAGATCAGCAGCTGTGTGACGTTGCTCGGGAGGAAGCAAATGATGAAGACCACCACCACTACTATGATGAAGTACAGAGCCCTCTTTATCTTTGCATGTTGGGCCAGTTGTCTCCCTCTCAGGTGGCTGATGATGTGCACTGTGCAGTAGAGAATCACAAGCAGAGGCATGAAGAAGGAAAAGAGGAACACAAACTTATGCCAGATCAGATCACTTTTAGGCTTGGTCTCAATCAAGAAGCTCTCACAGTAGGTGGAGTTGTCGTGTTGTAAAGTGAAGATGTGAGCAGTCATTGAAAAGGCTACCAGCCACAGTCCAAGTGCTCCAATGGCAGCTTTGGAGACACTCAGGGAGTTGATGCGATGATGAGGATGCACCACACGCATGTACCTGTCCACAGCGATAGCCATCAGGAAGAAGGTGCTTCCACTGCGATTCAGAGCCAACATGAAGAGGCAGACGTTACAGAAGGTGCTGCCAAACATCCAGTTCATCCCAGAGATGTAGTAGCTGGTACGGAAAGGCAAAGCCAGATTGAGCAGAAAATCGGCCATTGCCAGGTTGAAGACTAACACCGTGCTGCTTTTCCAAGGCCTCAGGTGGAAGCAGAAGATCCACAGAGCCAGAGCGTTTCCAAGGACTCCCAAAACAAACTCCGTCACCAGCAGTGGAGGGAGAACTCTGATCAGCAAAGTCCCGTTGAAGTTGCACTTCATGTTGAGTTGTGTCCTTCCTCGCTGCCTGCAGAGCAGAGAAATAACCACTTCAGGACAAAGTGCAATCTTTAAAAGGAGATGCCATCATCAAAGTGTTGGTTGTGTGGTTTGGGTTTATACAGGAAGTCTGCGGGTTCCATTTTTCAGTAAATGATAATGCTCATCTGTACATAGCCATGTTTAATGCACAGTCCCTTCATATATATATATATATATATATATATATATATCACTCCTATCTCTTTCATGGACAAGAGTTTAAACTAATGCATGCTGGAATTTGTGTATAAAAAGGCAGTACAGACATGAATAACATGTCATATCTCTTACTACTTATTTCAAATGTCCTGTGGGCATTTGTGGGACAAACTTTACTGACATCAGTCTCATTTCTAATGCAACAGTTTCTTTATTCAGTCATGCAAATACCTGTGGGATACTTCTGAGGAAAACGCTATCCACACAAATGGAGTAGTTCAGAAGAATTTTATCAGACATTGAAAGGAAATTCATCTCTGTGGGTTTAATCAGGTAAAAAGTTTCAGCGTAGATTTGGATAAATCATTGAACATCATAGCACAGCGCACACAGATACAAAGGGTTTAATGGAGTTGATGTGATTGAGGTAATTACACTTTTTGCACCTTGAGAAGATGCTTCTGCTTTGGCTGACAGGAAGAGAAAGAACCAAACCCACAGAGTCACGCATACACACAATGACGTTCACTGCATATAGACGACAGCTGACATGGTGCTGCTGAGTATTTCAGTCAGAGGAAGATAACTTCCCTTTCAAAATGACTTGTGTTTTAAAGATGATGATTGATGCTTTTGGAGGATAACTTTTATTTTTGTCTTCAGTGTTGTGCTGAAACTTACAAATCACATCCCAAATTACTTGTTGTTCTTGAAATAGTGTCAGTGTTGGATTCATGTTGTGCATTGTTTGTCATCCACGGCTGCCTAGATTGTAGGTCTGCTTTTAGTCTGATACCAGCATCAAAGTGTTGGTTTTGTGGTTTGGGTTTATACAGGAAGTCTGCGAGTTCCAGTTTTCAGGAAATGATAACACACAAAGTTGATAAGCTCTATTGCCAAATAATGATACATTTATTTATGAAGCAGCAAGGTAGAAAACAGTAACAACCAAAAAAAGAAGAAATGTGAGTGTACCAGTGCAGCTTCTTTCTGTTTTTATTTTGAAAAGCCAGCCTATTTCCCTGGTAATCCTTTTGTAACTTTACAAAGCTTTAACTAAGATAGAGTAATTTTCCTTGATGCATCCTAATAGCTTTCAGCAGCAAGCTAACTTTTAATTTAAAAAGCCCACCTATGTGAACTCCTTTTACTTGGCCTTGTTAAAATCTTGTTCATTTTTAAAGGGAAAAAACATGCAGCAGCTGTAGGTCCTTAAACCACTGTTACCTGGGAGAGACTCTTATTTAGAAGTTTAAACCAACAGATATGGAGCCATTAAACAGCCAGTGGCTTATAGATGTGGGTCTGCGACTTGTTAGAACATGTATCAGTGCTTTGTTAATATCATTAGTAAAAGGTGGGTTGATTTGCCTTGAAGATGCTGATAGATATGTCCTGCTGGTAGAGCACACAATATAAATATACATAGTCCATGGAGCCAGCCATGTTTGCTACTAAGCTGAGAAAGACCAGCCAGTTCTCAGCACTAAGTACGATGAACGGACATGCATACTTAGTAGTATGGGCTCACAAGTACAGACAAGTACAAATTCCCAAGAACATGAGAATGCGTTGCGGTCAATGTGCAGTTGGAAAAGCAGCGTACTTGACAACATCACATATCTGCTCAGTTGTGATTTTCATCTCGACCTTTATTTTTCGATATATTTACAATAAAATATCACATACAATACTAAATTATCTGTGTTTGTTTTCATTTTATTCGTATATTAATATTAATTAAAACTAACTCAAGATGAGGGTTTCTAGAAAGGCCAGTGGCTGAATAATTGATATTATCTGTCAATCAATGAAAGTTTTTTAAGAAAAACCTAAAAAGTTGTGTATTTACCAGGGCCAGGAGGAGGACAAAAGATCATGAGTAGATGATGGTGAAGATGGCCCAGGTGACGCAGAGATCGACCAGAAGGACCTGGAAGGAAGCAGGTGTGAAGTGGCCATCTGGCATCCCGGCCACAGTCCCGGTGGGTGGGTCTACAGGTTGTGTGAACAAGGCTTGCAGCCCAGCTATTTGCTCCAGACGAGCTTCCTGCATGCCTCCATTAACATGAGTAAACTCTCCAGACGTAGTCATGTTCACTAGTATTTTTTTTATACAGTGGTTGCTTGTTTGCAATATATTACTCATTTTTTGCTGTCGTTTTCCCTGCACTGACAAATATAACTGATTGTAAATTGTACATGCCTATATTTTTTTCTGTTTTGTTTTATAACCAATTCACTGTTGCTTTATAGAACACATAGCCTGGGGTGAATTTTCAGTAAAAGCAATCTTCATTAAAGTTACTCGGCTAATTTTTCAAAGAGAGACCATCTCTCTGCCAGCGCTGAAGTTGCCCTCTCTTCCTTCCTCTGTGACCAATGCCTCTCTCTCCCTTTCCTCTTCCCTCTCTGCTGCTCATTTAGAAAATGAAGGCCAGGTTTGTTGTCCCTACCTCTCTTCCTTGGAGGTTGGCTGGTTCTGGCTTCATCGGCAGAAGAGGCAGAGACCGGTGTGTTGACTGCGCCACCATAGTGACAGTCAGGTTTGTTGCACTCTAGGGTGGACTGAGTGCTGCCCTGGAGTGCAGCATCCATCAGACTGCAGCACTGCCTGGTGGCAGCATCAGGCTACAAGCCTCTACCTCTTTTCTTCTCAGTAGGTCCAAAGCTCTTGAAACCATTGTTTATTACACTGTGAAGCTAAGTGTCTTAACACATTCACAGTGCTAAAGTCCACCTTATTCCAGGGGTACTACATCTGTTCTGTTGTTTGTGTCAGGTTTCATATATGGGCTGGCAAACTAAAGCTTAAGGTGTTTCTTTAATAGGAATCTCATGAAGCATCTCTCAGTATAATTCAAAGAATCAATCAGGTAAATTACCTTGTTTTAGTCCTTTAAATCGTTCCACGTCTTTTTGGCCTGTTTGGCAGTTACTGCCAGGCCAGAAGTGGTCACAAACAGGGCCGCAGCCAGGATTTTGGAATAGGTGAGGTACATGATGTGCTCGCCAAGCGCACGCCGAAAATTTTTCAATGTTTTTTTAAAATATTTATTTTTATATTTTTTTTTTAGGCTACAAGTCACACAAGATGTTGTTTAAATATCTTTTAATGATGTGAAATCAGCATTTTCCAAACAAAAATGTATATTTTTTTCAAAAAAACAAATCAACTTTTTACATCAAAGGCTAGCTGAATCCTCCTGTGACCAGAGGCATCCCACCGTCGAAGGATATTCTCCCGGTTCACCTCCACTTTCTGATGCACATGCATCATCGCCAGGCCTGTCAGTCTGTCGTTGGACATGGTAGATCTAAGCCATGTCTTAAGTCTTCGCATGGCTGAGAATGACCTCTCACAGGCACAAGTCGTCACTAGCAAGGTTAGAAATATCTTCAACATACATTGTATGTTGTCTGATGAGCCAGGCGCTCATCAAAAAAAAAAAAAAAAAAAAAGCGACGGACGCGCTCTCCGCTGTGGATAAAAGTAATTAAACTCTTTGATCAGATGATCTGACAGGCCGAACTAGTGCCGAATTATCTAAAAAAATATATTGTGGTCACCTTGGTGTAGATGGGCGGGGATGTGGTCTACAAAGTGCTAATAATAAAAACACTAGTTTTTGAACGGGGTTTGGCCCGCTGCCAAGCGCGTCACAGGGCGCATTTGCGGATACGTGCATCAGCTGATCAAACAGCTTTTCACCGCAACACGCACACAGGCACAAACAGAACACAAAGCCCATGGATGTTTACCACAATTTATAATTTACAAGCACGTTTCACAGAGAGGTTTCAAGTTTTTATGAGTTTATGTTTTATTCAGTTGGGCATATTTGGCGAAAAAAAAAAACCTCGGAAAAAGTAGGTGAGGTCCGGACCTCGCTGACCTCATACCTGGCTACGGCCATGGTCACAAAGTCATAAATTAACAAATACTGTTATTAATGGAGACCACCCATATCTGACTCAGGCCCTGCGTAGACATACATACAATTCTAAAGTAAACAGATGAGACTTCCACACAATTGAAATTCCCTTCGTGGATAAATAAAGTTCTTGTACTGTATTGTTGCCTGATGGCCTCTCAGTGAGGGCTCTCGTTTCCTCAGTCGTACCTTCGTTAAAATAGTGTATGATGTTAGTTTGAATGCACAGCATTTACTAGCATGAGTAGAAAACTTTTGCATGATTGACATAAAATCTCAAATCTGCAACAGTGGCAGGACAAATTTTCAAGTAAAGTGTTAGGAGGGAGTCAGAGAACCCAGGTGCAGACAGAAAACTGGCAGAGGGGTCGATTTAGAAAAAAACTTAGACAAGACAACAAGACAACTAAAACCAATACAGAACATGGGAAACTGAAAAGAGGGGGAAACCAAACCAAACCCTAATCAAAACTAAACAACACTAGAAACCTACAGCCAAACTAACCAACTAAACCCAAAAGGAAAGACTACAAAAGCAAAACAAAGCATAAAAAACGAACAGAGCTGACTAAATGGGGTACTTACAAAAATGGAGAACTGAAAACAAAGAGTAAAGGCAGGATCGGGGAAAACTGAGTCCATGTGGGGGCAATGAACAGGAACCAGTGGGAACATGGGGGAAGAACTGGATCCATGTGGCTGTTAAATATAACTGTTATTTTGTCTGTATTTATGATATAATAACTGTTTGTTTGTTGGTATTTATAGGTGGAGTAGCAGAAAATTTTCCACAGACAGTTTTTCTGCTTGTTTTAACCAGTTTTCTACCTTCGGATGATGTTACCAGCAAACACTGAAAGGATTTTGATAGTTCTGTCAGTAAATGTTTATTTTCTTATTGGTGCCGCTTTTAATACACTTTATAAGCAACTTTTTGTGTCAGATACAATGTGTGCAAAGTACTCCAGATGTTGGTGGAGTTTATTTCTCTGTGTATTGATCAAAGAGGAGAGTTAGCATCCAGTAAGTATTAGTTTGTTTAAACACAAGACATTTGTGCTCCAGGAATTAGCGATGCTAACCGAGCTAGCTGCTCAGTCGTAGCCTGATTACAGCTAACGTAGCATTAAGCTAACGATGTTTGTGTTGTGTGTCATGTAAACAGCTGAAGTGTGTTTTGTTAGTGTAATGTGGTACATTTAGTTAATAAAACTGTCAGTGGAGATGCTGGCTCACATTAATGTAATATTTAGAAAACATAAACGTGATTAAAACAGTAAGGTTAAGGTTCTGTGTTGTCAGTAGTCCTGAATATCTGCAGAGTCTCTGAAGTTAAACCGAATAAAACAGTAAATTTACTCCCTAATTATTATCGTTGTTTAATGACTGATTCACATGTCGTAGTACATATTCCTGCAGTGTAGATTGGAAAAATAATCACCCAGAATAAAACCAAAGTAACGATGAACACTACAGTTGTTACATTTAAATTGCACCAGATAAGATGGATAATAAAATCCTCTCCCCTGAAGCTTAAGTGACGACAGGTCTTTCTGTCTTTCAGTGCTTAGAAAGTATAAATGACAGAGGAAATCTTTCCAGGGATACTTTAAAATGAACCTCTGCTGTTGATGCTGATGCTGTGACGTCTGTCTTCATCTCAGGTGTCTCATGTTCACTGTGAGGATCTTCTGAGTGAAACCAACAGAAGGAAAACCTCATCTGGTTGTGAAGAAGGAGACTGAATGGACGACATCCTCAGTGAACCACTTCCTGTTCAGCTTTCACTTCACACTTGTTTGTGTTTTAATCTGGTGTGTCCCTTAATTTAGCAATAATCAGATGCAATTATTTAAACAGGAATCTTTGTACTCAACCTGTTGTAGCAAGGAAGTTGTTTGCAATTCATGTCAAATTGAAATCAAAATAAATAAAACAGGAAAACATGTGATGTCTCTGTGGTGAGAATAAAAATCTCTAATTATTCTAACAGAGAAGATAGCAATGACCACGAAAAAGACATTTGGTCAGATTTATATGTATATTGATTCATTTCAGTCCTGAATCTCCTGGTATGACAAAGATAAAAGACATCATGTGATCTTTTTATCATAATATTTTCAATCTGTTTTCCATAATTGAGGATCTTTTTCACATTCTTCAAAGTGACATTTTATTCATGTTTGAATCCATGTTAATTCAGACGGTTACTGCATCGTGTCACAATCTGTTCATAGTTTCCTGAGTTCTCATATGGAGCCCACTACTAAGTTCTGCAAAATATTTTGACAGAATTTTGAGAAATTCACATTTTTACCTTCAAAAAACATTTGGTAAGAGTTAAGTTTCTACTAGAATTTATTTTCCGTGGCCCAAAAAATTTGGTGTGGAAACAAATTGTTTCCAACAGATCCTAATGATTGGATGGCTTCACAGGCTACATTTTTAATTACGAGACTTTGAAAATGGAAAAAAGTATGCAATTTTCAAACAGCAAAGCTACCCAATTCTGAGCTGCAACAAAATATTAAGTTCATAAATTCCAAGAGCAAATGCTTTACAAAAGAAATGTTTATTCAGTTACTATTCATGAGTTAACATTAACCAGCTTTAGTTAGATGTTGCTCTATAACATACATTACTAAGCTTGCTGATATTATGGCCACACTTTTGCTGCTGCTGTAGCATTTTAATTTCATCCTATAATTGCCATGTTTTGCAAAGGCAGTTTATTTGAAATAAACATTAATATATATACTGGATTACTGTGAGCAATTTAGGCATAACATCTTACTGGCTGTCTCGCTTTCATGACAACTTACTGAGAAACTTCATGAAGTCCGGTGGAATCAGTATTTTAGCTGCAAAACTGCACTTCATATTTCCCTGGTTTCACAGCTGGCTGAGTGACTGGGAGCCAGTTTCTCGAGTTTTCTTCTCAGCGCTTTCCACAGTGTCTGCTTGGGGCAGGTGAAGAACTTTCCTGAAGATGCTCTTAAAGGCAGGACTGGAGAAGTAGTAGATCACTGGATCCATGGCACTGTTCAGATAAGTCAGGCTGATGGTGATGTAAAATACAGAGGTCAGGTCGTCCAAGGCAGGACAGACGTCAGGTTCAGGGAGGGTGCTGATAAACTGTCGTGTCTTAATCCAGATCAGCAGCTGTGTGACGTTGCTCGGGAGGAAACAAATGATGAAGACCACCACCACTACTATGATGAAGTACAGAGCCCTCTTTATCTTTGCATGTTGGGCCAGTTGTCTCCCTCTCAGGTGGCTGATGATGTGCACTGTGCAGTAGAGAATCACAAGCAGAGGCATGAAGAAGGAAAAGAGGAACACAAACTTATGCCAGATCAGATCACTTTTAGGCTTGGTCTCAATCATGAAGCTCTCACAGTAGGTGGAGTTGACGTGTTGTAAAGTGAAAATGTGAGCAGTCATTGAAAAGGCTACCAGCCACAGTCCAAGTGCTCCAATGGCAGCTTTGGAGACACTCAGGGAGTTGATGAGATGATGGGGATGCACCACACGCATGTACCTGTCCACAGCGATAGCCATCAGGAAGAAGGTGCTTCCACTGCGATTCAGAGCCAACATGAAGAGGCAGATGTTACAGAAGGTGCTGCCAAACATCCAGTTCATCCCAGAGATGTAGTAGCTGGCACGGAAAGGCAAAGCCAGATTGAGCAGAAAATCGGCCATTGCCAGGTTGAAGACTAACACCGTGCTGCTTTTCCAAGGCCTCAGGTGGAAGCAGAAGATCCACAGAGCCAGAGCGTTTCCAGAGATTCCCAAAACAAACTCCATCACCAGCAGTGGAGGGAGAACTCTGATTAGCAAAGTCCCGTTGAAGTTGCACTTCATGTTGAGTTGTGTCCTTCCTCGCTGCCTGCAGTGCAGAGAAATAACCACTTGAGGACAAAGTGCAATCTTTAAAAGGAGATGCCATCATCAAAGTGTTGGTTGGCTGATTTTGACTTTTACAGGAAGTGTGATGGTTCTGCTTTTCAGTAAATGATAATGCTCATCTGTACATAGCCATGTTAAATGCACAGTCCCTTCATATATATATATATATATATATATATATATATATATATCACTCCTATCTCTTTCATGGAAAAGAGTTTAAACTAATGCATGCTGGAATTTGTGTATAAAAAGGCAGTACAGACATGAATAACATGTCATATCTCTTACTACTTATTTCAAATGTCCTGTGGGCATTTGTGGGACAAACTTTACTGACATCAGTCTCATTTCTAATGCAACAGTTTCTTTATTCAGTCATGCAAATACCTGTGTGATACTTCTGAGGAAAACGTTATCCACACAAATGTAGTTCAGATGAATTTTATCAGACATTGAAAGGAAATTCATCTCTGTGGGTTTAATCAGGTAAAAAGTTTCAGCGTAGATTTGGATAAATCATTGAACATCATAGCACAGCGCACACCGATACAAAGGGTTTAATGGAGTTGATGTGTTTGAGGTCATTACACTTTTTGCACCTTGAGAAGATGCTTCTGCTTTGGCTGACAGGAAGAGAAAGAACCAAACCCACAGAGTCACGCATACACACAATGACATTCACAGCATATAGACGACAGCTGACATGGTGCTGCTGAGTATTTCAGTCAGAGGAAGATAACTTCCCTTTCAAAATGACTTTTGTTTTGAAGATGATGATTGATGCTTTTGGAGGATAACTTTTATTTTTGTCTTCAGTGTTGTGCTGAAACTTACAAATCACATCCCAAATTACTTGTTGTTCTTGAAATAGTGTCAGTGTTGGATTCATGTTGTGCATTGTTTGTCATCCACGGCTGCCTAGATTGTTGGTCTGCTTTTAGTCTGACGGCTACAAAATCTCACCAAGTGGAGTAATGCTCTTTCTGTACAATTTTTACAACATAATTCTTGTGCATAAGTAGGTCATGCCCAACTGGGTCGAATATCTGACCGATTCTATTATATACCGATTAAATGTAAACACTGACTTTCTCTGAAACTATGTAAAGACGTAAGATTTCAAAGCCTGCCAACAGCTATGTGATTGATGGCTGTTTGTGAATTTATTTCTACTGAGTGAACGTATTATAAGTCCTGTGATAGATTGATGACCTGTCCTTTGGAGCGATAGGAGTGCCAAATCAAAATCTAAATAAATAAATAAATAAATGTGGAAATATAAAGAGAAATAAATAAATAAATAAATGTGGAAATATAAAGAGAAATAAATAAATAAATAAATGTGGAAATATAAAGAGAAATAAATAAATTTAAAAAAAAGGAAAATTTTGTCTTTGCTTTTACCTTTTCTGTTTTTTCCTTTTATTTATTTATTTATTTATTTCTCTTTATATTTCCACATTTATTTATTTATTTCTCTTTATATTTCCACATTTATGTATTTAATTATTTATTTCTCTTTATATTTCCACATTTATTTATTTATTTATTTATATTTTGATTTGGCACTCCTATCGCTCCATACTGTCCAGGGTGTCCTCTGCCTTCACCTTAAGTCAGCTGGGATAGACTCCAGCCCCCCAGTGACCCTACAGAGGATAAAGTGATGTAGAGACGATGAATGAATGGATGTGTTTAAAGTGGAAATCTCAAACATCTTGGTTTCATTCTCTTTGGTGGCATCTATGGCAAAAGGAAATAATTGTCGGTGTGTTTTTGAACGTCACTGCCCTCAGATACGAGGATGCGACTGTTTGTGGTTGGTGATTACACATGAAGGCAAAAAGATAATTACGCCTTCTGAGATGAGGAAAAAATGGATTTTACATCTAAATGTCACAACAGACATCTGGTTTGTAATACTGTAAATGTATGGACTTTCATATAATTCCATCAATTGGTGATTTCCTCAGTCACCTTTTGGATTGTGACTCAACAGATATTATTTTTCTCCCAAAAGAATTAAGTTTTTTTCCCTTTTTTTTTTTTTTTTTAATATGTGCTGGAAGACACATCATGAGTAAAATAACCATTCAGCAGCAAGGTGAACCATGAAAGTCCAGTTTTCTGATGACAGACTGAAAAACACAGATTAAAACCTTGAAGGTTTCGTGTGGACCAAATGTAAGGAAATAGTCTTGTCAGTTTGCAGTGTGGGACTTGCTGTACCATTATTCTGCTTCAGAATCAGCTTCTGGTTAAAACCCATATGACTGAATTACTCCAATTTAGCAACTGGCAATTTTGTAGCACAGAGCAATTTCAGTAGTTTTAGAAAACATTTCTAAATATGAAACTTTGACACAGATGAGTTCTTAGCAGTTTGGTCAGCTTTTGGGCGTCAGCTTTAAGTGGAATGAGTTTACTTTTGCTGAACGTCAGCAAAAGAAGAAGTACCTATGTGCATTTAGAGAAACCATCTGAACCACAAGGAAGTGCACTCTGTGGTTTTACATGTGGTTAAATTCAAAAACATTTCATAAGAACTGCAGTGTGAAATATCTGTGCTAAACTAGATCAAAGGAGCCACAAGAGGGCAGACTACTAACAGTCATAAAAACTGTGCCAGTTATGTAGGTCACAACAGGTTTTTTGCACATTATTTGAAAGACTTAAATTTTACCAGTTAGATATCCTCCATCTAGAAAAAATGTCTTCCTGAGACCTCATTAAAGCAGACACTAAAATTCTATAATATACTGTTTATATTCTCACCAATTTGTGCTCTTGAACTGAAGATATGAAACCATTTCAACCAGACTGAAAACCTTTCTATATCTATCTATCTATCTATCTATCTATCTATCTATCTATCTATCTATCTATCTATCTATCTATCTATCTATCTATCTATCTATCTATCTATCTATCTATCTATATATATACATATACATACACACACACACACACACACACACACACATATATGTATGTATATATATATATATATATATATATATATATATATATATATATATATATATATATATATATATATATACATATAAAATAGAAAGGGCAAATGTTTTACAAAAGAAATATTTATTCAGGGGTTTTGCTGCCACACCTTGGTGTGATCAGTCACTGATAGTTACTAAACATGAGTTAACATTAACCAGCTTTAGTTAGATGTTGCTCTATAACAGACATTACTAAGCTTGCTGATATTATGGCCACACTTTTGCTGCTGCTGTAGCATTTTAATTTCATCCTATAACTGCCATGTTTTGCAAAGGCAGTTTATTTGAAATAAATATGGAGTCAATATATACTAGATTACTGTGAGCAATTTAGGCATAACATCTTATTGGCTGTCTCGCTTTCATGACAACTTACTGAGAAACTTCATGAAGTCCGGTGGAATCAGTATTTTAGCTGCAAAACTGCACTTCATATTTACCTGGTTTCACAGCTGGCTGAGTGACTGGGAGCCAGTTTTTAGAATTTTCTTTTCAGTGCTTTCCACCTGCTTGGGGCAGGTGAAGAACTTTCCTGAAGAAGCTCTTAAAGGCAGGACTGGAGAAGTAGTAGATCACTGGATCCATGGCACTGTTCAGATAAGTCAGGCTGAGAGTGATGTAAAATACAGAGGTCAGGTCGTCCAAGGCGGGACAGACGTCAGGTTCAGGGAGGGTGTTGATAAACTGTCGTGTCTTGATCCAGATCAGCAGCTGTGTGACGTTGCTCGGGAGGAAGCAAATGATGAAGACCACCACCACTACTATGATGAAGTACAGAGCCCTCTTTATCTTTGCATGTTGGGCCAGTTGTCTCCCTCTCAGGTGGCTGATGATGTGCACTGTGCAGTAGAGAATCACAAGCAGAGGCATGAAGAAGGAAAAGAGGAACACAAACTTATGCCAGATCAGATCACTTTTGAGCTTGGTCTCAATCATGAAGCTCTCACAGTAGGTGGAGTTCACGTGTTGTAAAGTGAAGATGTGAGCAGTCATTGAAAAGGCTACCAGCCACAGTCCAAGTGCTCCAATGGCAGCTTTGGAGACACTCAGGGAGTTGATGAGATGATGGGGATGCACCACACGCATGTACCTGTCCACAGCGATAGCCATCAGGAAGAAGGTGCTTCCACTGCGATTCAGAGCAAACATGAAGAGGCAGACGTTACAGAGGGTGCTGCCAAACATCCAGTTCATCCCAGAAATGTAGTAGCTGGCACGGAAAGGCATTGCCAGATTGAGCAGAAAATCGGCCATTGCCAGGTTGAAGACTAACACCGTGCTGCTTTTCCAAGGCCTCAGGTGGAAGCAGAAGATCCACAGAGCCAGAGCGTTTCCAGGGATTCCCAAAACAAACTCCGTCACCAACAGTGGAGAGAGAACTCTGCTCAGCAAAGTCTTGTTGAAGTTGCACTCCATGTTGAGCTGTGTCCTTCCTCGCTGCCTGCAGAGCAGAGAAATAACCACTTCAGGACATTGCACAAACTTTAAAGGAAAATTTCGTCGCCAAATTGTGGTTTTGGCTTTCACAGGAAGTGTGACGGTTCTGCTTTTAAATAACTCTTCTCAGTAACTGTTATCTTAACTATGACGTTTGTCGGTGATTTTCTGTGCCACCTCAACGTCTTCACTTTGTCACACTTTGGTGTCACAAAATTCATTTTAAACTCGTACATTTATTTAAATTTTTGGTACTACACTGAGTAATATCAAACAAAATTAAGATTACCACCAAATAAAGTTGGTCATGAAACCCACCAACAATTCTGGCTGTTTTGACGCCGATGGTCTGGGAAGAACAGCAGCAGATTTAATGAGCCACAAGGTATCACACTGGCTTACTTCAGCATTCTTCAGGGCTTCAAGAATGTGAAATTACAATTCTGTGAGTAAACATCAGTTCACTGTTGCATTTCAAGGTAGGGTGACCATATTCTGTTTCTCTGAAAGAGGACACACTTCCAGCTCGCGCGTGAAAATTTTCAGTCCCCCCCCCCCCCCCCCCCCCACACACACACACCTTTTTAGGGGTTTTCCGTGGGTCAGGGGGCTTTCTGTGCTTCAAACTCAGTTAAACTGATTTTCTGAATTCCCCAGAAAAGAACACTTTACCTGGATATACAGAAAAATAGCCCAAAACACTCACAAACAGTTGCTTTATAATTAATTATTAATTTAAAGCAATTCTCCTAAACAATATAATCAGTCACATACAAATATGGCATGTTCTAGTCTTTAATAGTTATTGACTCAAGTTGTGTAGGAACACATGTATTCAGATGTTTAACAAAATAAGAAATAATCATCTCTCTTAAGTCTGACACTTACACCAGAAAAGTGAGGTAGAGTACCATTCTTCAAAATAACCTCCCAATTATCAATTATGTAAAAATAGAAATAATGCCTCAAAATATTAAACAAAAAGAAAAAAGAGAGGTAGCCTATTCTTCAATGTTCAGTTAGCCCATTCTTCAAAATAATGTGTCTAATGGCAAATGAAAAAAATATATAAATAATGCCTCAAGTCAACAGTCCTTTTTTTCCTTCTTTTTCCTTCTCTTATTAGCTACAGAGACATAAGTCCCAGCTTTGCAGACTGTACATTCTGCCTCCCATTTGACACGACCCGGACGAAACAGGGGTACTTTTTTCGCATTTCATCAGTGAAATGACATTTGCGTTTTCTTTCGGTTCGAGTGTTCTCTCGCAGTGTGCCTATCTGACTGTCAGCCTGCGAGGAGTGAGTGAGTGAGTGTGGAGCGTTCCGGGGTTCGGCTCAAACTCCGCCTCTCAGAGCGTGTTTCCAAAGGAACAATTCAACGTGAATGATAAATACACTGGTCTGTGACGCGCTCAAGCTAGGCAAGATCAAAAACCTGGACATTTGAAGGACTTTATAAACGCCGGCCGGACAGGCCGGATAGCCTCTCAAAAGAGGACATGTCCGGGCAAAAGAGGACGTATGGTCACCCTATTTCAAGGGCTGCAGTTTTCTCCTAACCTCTACACACGTGGACAAAATTGTTGGTACCCCTCAGTTAAAGAAGGAAAAACCCACAATTCTCACTGAAATCACTTGAAACTCACAAAAGTAACAATAAATAAAAATTTATTGAAAATTAAATAATCAAAAACAGCCATTACTTTTGAATTGTTGATTAACATAATTATTTAAAAAAACAAACTAATGAAACAGGCCTGGACAAAAATGATGGTACCTCTATAAAGATTGAAAACTATTTGACCAGAGTGACATGATTAACTCAAGTGTGTCATTTAATTGACATCACAGGTGTTTCCAAACTCATAATCAGTCAGTCTGCCTATTTAAAGGGAGACAAGTAGTCACCCTGCTGTTTGGTGAAAAGGTGTGTACCACACTGAACATGGACAACAGAAAGCGAAGGAGAGAATTGTCCCAGGACATCCGAAAAAAAATGATAGACAAACATCTTAAAGGTAAAGGCTATAAGACCATCTCTAAACAGCTTGAAGTTCCTGTGACAACAGTGGCTCATATTATTCAGAAGTTCAAGACCCACGGGACAGTAGCCAACCTCCCTGGACGTGGCCGCAAGAGGAAAATTGATGACAAATTGAAGAGACGGATCGTTGGAATTGTATCCAAAGAGCCCAGAGCAACCTCCAAAGAAATTAAAGGTGAACTCCAAGGCCAAGGTACATCAGTGTCAGATCGCACCATTCGTCGTTGTTTGAGCCAAAGTGGACTTCATGGGAGACGACCAAGGAGGACACCACTGCTGAAAAAAACTCATAAAAAAGCCAGACTGGAATTTGCAAAAATGCATGTTGACAAGCCACAAAGCTTCTGGGAGAATGTCCTTTGGACAGATGAGACCAAACTGGAGCTTTTTGGTAAGGCACATCAACTCTATGTTCATAGACTCAAAAACCAAGCATACGAAGAAAAGAACACTGTCCCTACGGTGAAACATGGAGGAGGCTCAGTAATGTTTTGGGGCTGCTTTGCTGCATCTGGCACAGGGTGTCTTGAAAGTGTGCAAGGTACGATGAAATCTGAAGACTATCAAGGCATTCTGGAGAGAAATGTGCTGCCTAGTGTCAGAAAGCTTGGTCTCAGTCGCAGGTCATGGGTCTTCCAACAGGACAACGATCCAAAACACACAGCCAAAAACACCCAAGAATGGCTGAGAGAAAAGCGTTGGACTATTCTAAAGTGGCCTTCTATGAGCCCAGATCTGAATCCCATTGAACATATGTGGAAGGAGCTGAAACATGCCATTTTGAGAAGACACCCATCAAACCTGAGACAACTGGAGCTGTTTGCTCATGAGGAGTGGGCCAAAATACCTGTTGACAGCTGCAGAACGCTCATTGACAAATACAGAAATCGTTTAATTGCAGTGATTGCCTCAAAAGGTTGTGCAACAAAATATTAAGTTATGGGTACCATCATTTTTGTCCAGCCCTATTTCATTAGTTTGTTTTTTTAAATAATTATGCTAATCAACAATTCAAAAGTGATGGCTGATTTTGATTATTTAATTTTCAATACATTTTTATTTATTGTTACTTTTGTGAGTTTCAAGTGATTTCAGTGAGAATTGTGGGTTTTTCCTTCTTTAACTGAGGGGTACCAACAATTTTGTCCACGTGTGTATCTACTGTGAAGCCTGATGGTGGCATCATCATACTGCAAAGGATGTAGACCAGCAAAAAGATGATTCAGAGAATGACAAACAGAGTCAACGGATACATGTGCGTGTAAAAAACCAGACCAAAAATGTGTACATGATTCCAAACGTAAGTGAAGATCTTAGCATGACAACACCATAGATAGATAGATAGATAGATATGATGAAGAAAATAGCACACCTTTTGGTACTGCTGTCACATGTCGCCCATTCATTCAATTTCGCATGATTATCCACAATTCCTATATCCTTTGCTATTTACAAGTATTTACCAGACTCATCCTTAATTTAGAGATTGGATTTTTGACATTAACTTTGAGAGAAAGGTCCTCATCAATAGTTAATCCCAGGTACTTGTAACTGGTGAGCTATTCTATAGTTTTACCATGGGCAGTTCTAATTGAGGGGAACTCCTCCGAAGGAACAGATGAATTTGAAAAAAGTATCAGTTTGGATTTTTCTACATTTAGAACCATTTTCAATTTGTCCAGACCAAACTGCACTGCATCAAAGGTGGATTGTAAGAATTCAAATGCCTGTGCAATTGAATGTGACCAGCAGTAAATTACAGAGTCATCCGTAAAGAGATGATATGAGGCATTTGGCAGACTTTGCACACAGATCAATAAATGTAAATTGAAAACAGAATGGGTCCTAAGACTGAGCCGTGAGGTACGCCTTTTGTGACCTCAAGAAAAGTAGAACTAACTCCACCCATTTGAACACATTGTGTCCTACTTTCCAAATAATCAGCAAACCAAGAGGCAGCTTGTCTGGACATGCCAATCTTGATGAGAATTTTGAACGTGCTTTTTTCCCCCACACTGACCGGCTCAGATAGTCTCAACGAGTGTCCCACAACATACTAAAGATGAGAAGTGAATGAAAACTTCCACATTACTTGGCGATCGCTATTTGTTGTGGTCTGTATCCAAAGCTCAGGACGCTAGAAAGCAAATCTTGTTCCGAAATCACGCGATAGTTCGCGAAATCACACGATAGCTCGCACGATAGCTCGTGCCAAAACCGGTGTTTTGGCCCGAGCTATCGTGCGATTTTGGAACGAGATTTGCTTTCGAGCGTCGTGAGATTTGGATACAGACCACAACAAATAGCGATCGCCAGGTAATGTGGAGGTTTTCGTTCACTTTTCATCTCCAGTATGTTGTGGGACACTCGTTGAGACTATCCGAGCTGGTCAGTGTGGGGGAAAAAAGCACGTTAGGGTGGACTTTAAAGCAGGGGGGCAAGTTACCTCATACTTTTCGCTAGCTGAGCTGCTAGCTGAGCTCCTAAGCTGCCTGCCTGGCTAAAAACTGGAGCTATGTCGAAAATTCATTTCTCCATCACACACATGTATGAAATGACATATGAAAACAGACCCCAGGTTGAAAAAAACCGAAGTTCCCCTTTAAGAGGTTCAAATATGCACTTTGGCATCAACTGAATTTTTGTATATGTTTATCTATACTTTATGAATTTACTCATGAAAAAACAAGTAGTTTTGCCCTGAGATTTGAGTCTAATCTGTAATTTAGAAAATATTTGAGAAACGCGAGGAATCAAACTTTGAAAGAAACTTGTTTTGTTTGTGGATTTCATCACTTAATCAGATTTTTTAATCCTTTTTTTTTAAACCTTCTCAGCTTCTGTCATGTTTTATCAGCCACTCATTGTGAAGATTGAACTGGTTTATGCTTTCGCAGGATTTAACAATTAGATTCTACAATCAGAAGACATGAAGAGGCACCCCACTGACAATATGTTAACCTCTGCTGCTGTCTAGTGAATATCATGAATATCATTAGAAAATGTTGCTTTAAACACACGTTTTAGAGATTACGCAATCTGTAGGGTGCTTTCCTGAAACTCATTTTTTGTAAAAACACAAAAGTGTGAGTGTATTTTACATGAAAGATGCCATCAGCAACTATGGAGCTGCAAATCCTGTTCTCATTAATTTGCAAAAGGCTCTGTGACTAAAACAAACAGACGTGTGTTGAGAAGTAGGAGGATGAATGAAGAGGAGGAGTTGTAGGAGGAACTGTTGCTAAGAATTTGATCAATGATCAGTTTGCCCTTCTCAAAAAAATGACAGAATTACAACAACAAAAATTTTTGCATTTAATGAAAAAGGCTTTAAAACGGAAATAGACACAGTTATCAACAGTGTGGGAACAAAACTTTTCACCACATACCAACAGGAATGATCACTGATTTATCTTCACATGACTTATAATGTTGCAGTCTTTTGACATACGACACATGTCCTTCAGTAATTTATCTTTGGATACATGTAGCTTATGTCCTGCCAGCTCATAATCTGCTCATGAGTGTGTGCAGTTTTCAAACAGGACAGAAAAGAATGTGAAAGAGCCAGTTTAGCCTGCAGGGCAGACATGTGCTTCTGTCCTCTTCCACTGTTGTCCCATCAGCCCTTGTGTTGCCTTCACCTGCATACCTGGGAACAAAACATGATGGTTGCTGCTCCACCCAGCGTAACGAACATGACATTCCAGTTTCACAACCTTGAAGAGAGCAGACAAAGACTGAAATGTACATATGAAGTGGCTGAAGGGGTAGTTTGTTTGGTTGTTTGTCTGCTGGTGGTTTGCCATACCCTCCATTTAAAGTGAAATAATAAAATATGAATACACAGTGCCGTTTCCTATGTTGGACTGATTTTCTAGCTTTATTTCTAAATGTGCGTTGTGTAGGATGTGTAGGATTTCTTAATATGTGTTTGTAAAGTTTAAATTGTTTCTCCACCAAATAATGAAATGTTACGGTAAATAGGGTTAAGATTACTTTGTGCAGAATTATTAAGTAGTCTAACTAGTTTTCGGCCAGCGAAATATTTGAGTTAGCCTAAAAATAATAATGCAGCATCTGAAACATCTCTTGCTGCAGACAAGAAAAACCTCATAAAGTAATCAAGGGAATTATTTTAGCTCAATAAGATTATGAGTAGAATTTCGGTAGCTGTAGCTGGAATCAAATACAAGTTAGGGACCAAAATGTGAACAATAAACCATTGAGTCAACTGGATTTAGTAACTAAAACATTTATTTACTAACAACAACAGGACAACAACAACTAAGTATGATTAATGAAATCTATCAACTAAGAGCACAACAACACACATACAACACAAAACACTAACACAAAGCAAACAAATAGCGGAATGTGAATGACTGGGAAGGAAAGGAATAGAGTACAATATTACGACGCAATATTGGGAGAATATTACGTTATACACACGTGGACAAAATTGTTGGTACCCCTCAGTTAAAGAAGGAAAAACCCACAATTCTCACTGAAATCACTTGAAACTCACAAAGGTAACAATAAATAAAAATTTATTGAAAATTAAATAATCAAAAACAGCCATTACTTTTCAATTGTTGATTAACATAATTATTTAAAAAAACAAACTAATGAAACAGGCCTGGACAAAAATGATGGTACCTCTATAAAAGATTGAAAACTATTGGACCAGAGTGACATGATTAACTCAGGTGTGTCATTTAATTGACATCACAGGTGTTTCCAAACTCATAATCAGTCAGTCTGCCTATTTAAAGGGAGACAAGTAGTCACCCTGCTGTTTGGTGAAAAGGTGTGTACCACACTGAACATGGACAACAGAAAGCGAAGGAGAGAATTGTCCCAGGACATCTGAAAAAAATTATAGACAAACATCTTAAAGGTAAAGGCTATAAGACCATCTCTAAACAGCTTGAAGTTCCTGTGACAACAGTGGCTCATATTATTCAGAAGTTCAAGACCCACGGGACAGTAGCCAACCTCCCTGGACGTGGCCGCAAGAGGACAATTGATGACAAATTGAAGAGACAGATCGTTGGAATTGTATCCAAAGAGCCCAGAGCAACCTCCAAAGAAATTAAAGGTGAACTCCAAGGCCAAGGTACATCAGTGTCAGATCGCACCATTCGTCGTTGTTTGAGCCAAAGTGGACTTCATGGGAGACGACCAAGGAGGACACCACTGCTGAAAAAAACTCATAAAAAAGCCAGACTGGAATTTGCAAAAATGCATGTTGACAAGCCACAAAGCTTCTGGGAGAATGTCCTTTGGACAGATGAGACCAAACTGGAGCTTTTTGGTAAGGCACATCAACTCTATGTTCATAGACTCAAAAACCAAGCATACGAAGAAAAGAACACTGTCCCTACGGTGAAACATGGAGGAGGCTCAGTAATGTTTTGGGGCTGCTTTGCTGCATCTGGCACAGGGTGTCTTGAAAGTGCGCAAGGTACGATGAAATCTGAAGACTATCAAGGCATTCTGGAGAGAAATGTGCTGCCTAGTGTCAGAAAGCTTGGTCTCAGTCGCAGGTCATGGGTCTTCCAACAGGACAACGATCCAAAACACACAGCCAAAAACACCCAAGAATGGCTGAGAGAAAAGCGTTGGACTATTCTAAAGTGGCCTTCTATGAGCCCAGATCTGAATCCCATTGAACATATGTGGAAGGAGCTGAAACATGCCATTTGGAGAAGACACCCATCAAACCTGAGACAACTGGAGCTGTTTGCTCATGAGGAGTGGGCCAAAATACCTGTTGACAGCTGCAGAACGCTCATTGACAAATACAGAAATCGTTTAATTGCAGTGATTGCCTCAAAAGGTTGTGCAACAAAATATTAAGTTATGGGTACCATCATTTTTGTCCAGCCCTATTTCATTAGTTTGTTTTTTTAAATAATTATGTTAATCAACAATTCAAAAGTGATGGCTGATTTTGATTATTTAATTTTCAATAAATTTTTACTTATTGTTACTTTTGTGAGTTTCAAGTGATTTCAGTGAGAATTGTGGGTTTTTCCTTCTTTAACTGAGGGGTACCAACAATTTTGTCCACGTGTGTAATATGGCGTTCTGGGAGGAAGGAATTAGAAGACCACACCTGAAAACAGCTGCAACTTTTAGGAAATGCCAACGTGAAAGTTTGCAAAATGAATGGTTTTAGGGAATCTAAGAATTTAGAGGAATGCACCAAGTATTCAGTGATTGAAAGGTACTTGCGTGCCGATGATGATGATGATGATGATGAAGGTGACGATGATGTGTGCAGTCCAGTCGGCCTGTGGAAGCAGGTCAGAAAAACGATGGACAGAGTGGAGCCTCAGAGTGATGGATAGCAAGTCGACTTCAAAATTCAGGAGAACTCAAAGTGGTGCTTTCAGATGTGGTCTTTTAAAGTGGGCCTTTGCATATCATTAACTCAGCAGGGGTCTGGTACATCCTCCGTCAGGGAGGGCTGAGGTCCAGAGGTCCCTCACAGAGTTACATTTTCAGGTAATTTCTATAACTTTCCAAAATATTGAAATTTGGTGAACATGATTTATCTAGGAGCATTACTGATAGATAGCTGATTAAAATGATACCAAACATGCTCATATGTGATCGGCAGACATGTTAAAATTATGACATTGATACTAATCAGGAGGAATAAAATATTAAAAGTAAGGCAGGAGGTAGATTAATCCTGAAGTCATTAAAAAGTTCACTTGTTTGGTGAAATGGATGTACATAAAAGGAGTTTTGTCCAGAATTGGGAGATGATTGTCTTTGTTAGCTTTGAGGTGAGTCCAGAGTTCCTTTGTCTGTGAATGGAATGTCTTTGAAGTGATCCTCCAGGTTTCTGAGCTTCCTCTCTTCTGTGATTCAGGAATCAGTCAGAATTTTTATGGCCATCAATTTGGTTCCTTGGAGGCTTGGTGGTATTTGGGGGTTTTGAGCCAGCCTCTTGCTAAGACAGGTCCAATACACATCCTGGAGGTCTGTATTGGGGGGAATCCTTTCCTGCTGACTTGGTGCTTCGCACTCCCATGCCAGACATGTCCCACATCAGGCGTGGTGTCCTGGTGTCCCTCTTGCTTCACTGATCAAAAGGGGAGCCCGTCTCCATCCTGTGGCTGCAGAGGTGCTAGGACTCCAGAGTTTTAGGTAGGGGAATAAACAAAACCATGTCCTGGTTCTGTTTCATTGTTGATATTGGCTGGTGGATCCTACAGTTGTTTCTGAATGTTTGGGCTGAAGCTGTTAAATGATAAAAGACGGAGTGGATAGGCAGTCAGGTTTTTCCACATGCCACAGGTCATATGGTTTGTTGTGTAAAACTCGGAAAAGCACAGGACACAGTATTTGTTCATTAATTTATTAAGCGGGCAAATTATTAGCAGACCTTACCTAAAGATGAAGAAAATAAGTGACTCTCAAGGAGAATTAAACAATCAAAGGAAACACATTTGATTGACCTTTTAAAGCTTTGAGCCTCCTAATAAAGGACCTGCAGCTTAATGTGATGAGGACATCCTCGAGTAAATATACACAACATTCTGTCGTCATGAAGGGAAAGAATCGTAAAGTTAATATTGATCTGTTCCGCCCAATTTCCACCTGATCCTGAAGGCTTAAATTTTTAATTCAATGGAAACAAGCAGTCATGATTTCTTTGCAAGGTGTATGGACACTATGGGGCCAACCTATTAGCTGGTAAGATCCAGTAAGTTATATTAACCCTTTAAACCCTGCTGGTAGGTTTGAATGACATGTTGTTTAATAAAAATCACCAAAATAACACAATTTATCAGAGCAGGAAACTGTAAAAAGAAAAAAAAATCTTCTTTAGAAACTTTCTATTAGACAACAGAACTAAATCTACCCTTAAAATCATGATATGCCAACAAAATCTCTTTATCCATTCATTTAAAAAAATAAAAACTGCTCTAATAAGATTCTGTTACAAGCAAAAACAACAACAAAATAAAATATGTTCACTGGCACAACTGTGACCAAACAATCATGTGCCAAAAATGTGGAGATATTTTGGCTAAACTGCAGGCTGTGTAGTATTGAAACTAATTAAAATGTCATTAGTAAAATATCTATGACATGTAGTGTCTTTTTCTTTTTCAAATATTGGTTACACATATGGGCACTTCCAAAAACTTTGTACACGTAGATTCCATTTTTTTTTCAGTTTTTGTAAAATAATCATAGAGATCAAATTTTTTGTTACCTTTCATTTTTGCCACTGCAAATGTGTCATATTATGCATAATATATATGTCTGAGACATTTTTGTCTCTATTTTTGTCTCTAGTCATGGTTGTGCTGTTTCCAGGACTTTATATTGCAGTGAAAACGAGCCCACAGTGGCCAAAAACTTGATCAGAGCCAAAAATGTGATCAACTTTTTCGGGCCTTTGATTGAACTGCAGGCTGTGTCCCATGAAAACAAAAGAAATATGCAAGTAACAAAATATCTTTTGCATGTACAGTCTTTATTTCTTCAAATACTGGGTACACATATGGGCACTTTGAAAAATGTTGTTTATGTTGATTTGAGGAGTTTTCCATTTTTGTAAAATAATCATCAAAGTTCAACTTTTTCCCCTTCTTACTTAAAAACGATGTCTGCCTCTATACACTATGTTTCACATTGCACATAATACATTTTTGAAACATTGCACTTCTAGCAGGAGGTGTATTGTTTCCGTAGAGGTGCAGGACTTGGATGAAAATAAGCCCACAGAGAGCAAACAAGTGATTAGACCAAAAAAGGCCTCATTGGACTCAACTTTTTCAGATTTATCTGTTGAACTGCAGGCTGTGTAGTATGAAAATAAAATAAAAATGCAAGTAGTAAAATATTTTAGCATGTAGAGTCTATTCTTTTTCAAATATGAGTTACACATAAGGGCAGATGTAGCGTTTCCACAGAGGTGAAGGACTTTATATTGTGGTGAAAAATGATCCTACAGTGAGGAAAACTGTGACAGGAGCAAAAAATGTCCCATTGGTCCCAACTTTTTTCAGATTTTTGGGTTGAATTGCAGGCTTTGTAATATGAAAACAGAAGAAAAATGCAAGTAACAAAATGTCTTAATTAGCATGTAGTCTTTTCTTTTTCAAATATGGGTTAAACATATGGGCAAATGTGTTTCCATAGAGGTGTAAGACTTTATATTGCAATGAAAATGAAGCCACAGTGAGCAAAACGTGACAGTAGCCTCATAGGGAACAATTAAAAATGTTGTTTTCATAACATAACATCGCTGTTTAATGCATATAGCGATCTGTGTTATATTTCTAAGAACATACAGTTTTAAAAAATGTTTTTGTGTTGCCAGTTAACCTGATAGGCACGTTCTCTGATTAACATCTGAGCGCTATTTCCTGGTTTCTGTCACATACTGCTGGATTGTGGTGAAACCAGATGCAATGTCGGGATTATAAGAGTGAAACATAGCTCAGAAATAATCCTCGTGGGGGGGTTGGTTTCACTGAAATGGCGTCATTTAAATGGATGAGGAGGACAGGGAGTGGAAAAGACACAATAAAAACCGAGACAGTGACAAGGGATGATGTGAACATGGAGTTGTGAGTGGAAAGAAACGAGCTGCATGTGGGAGGATGTCGGCGGCAGAAGACGTGATGATGATGGTGATGATGATGATGATTTCCTCCACCTTGGGGGAGGATCCGTCCACGTAATGCAAACACTCGCACTCGCTTTTCCTCCTTCAGCCGCGTCGCATCAGCAGTAATGAAGTCGCAGCTTGGAGATGTCCGCAGCCCGGAGCGCACATAGAGGAAGCAGGACGACACACCGCTTTCGTATCGGACGTCTTTTTCTGCGTTTTCACAAAGCACGGATTGTAACTAATTCCTGCTGAAAGCGACGTTGTGAAAAAAATAGAGGATGAACAGCATTAGACAGGTGCCCACTCGGGTGAAAAGCAGGAGGACTGAGGCCAACCTCGGAGCGGAGAGGGAGCATTTTGACAAGCAGCAGGTAAATATTTTTAAAAAATGGGAAGGTGGGTTAAATCAATGCTGGCTGTGGGATGTGAAACCTTTTTTCAGGCCTGCTGTGGCTTTACCGCATAGGCCACCGTCTCCAAACTGAGCTGAGTGAGTGAATGAAGTGTTCAAGGTATCGCAGCTTCAAGTAAATTCTCCTGTAAAACATCCATAAAAGCCCCAAGAGGACAGCCTTGTTTTTAAATGTCAACTTTAACTGCTGCAGTGTGAGGGAATTTCACTGTAAGAGCTGAAAATGAGGGCACATGTGCTCCACAGAGGCAGACATGTGCTTTAAAACATCCTAAAATGCAAACATTTAAGCCTAATTGTGAGGATTATTATTTTCAAGAAGACTCAAAGTCAACTCTGCTCGGTCACGCCATTCATTCCTCTGTCCATTGGGATCATGCTCATCTTGTCCTTCCTGTTTGACCACCTCTCCTCCATTGCTGGCATTTCTTTCTGCCTTTACCTGCCTCCTTTTCACAAGCAGGAAACATGGAGCGTTGATACATTATCCTCACTTTCTGTTAAGATTGTGCCCCGCTGAAGGAACCTCATACAACAGGTGCTTTGTGGTTTCTGGCAGTTACTTCACAGCGCTTGCACACCAAGAAAACCTCCTCGTACAGCAGGAAGAAGTAGTGCAGACAATCCATAGCATTGTTGACTTTCTTCTTACAGACAAAAACCAAAGCGAGCCTTGATGGAGCCACAGTTTAAAGGGAAGCGCAACACACCCTGGTCTGACTGGGAAATGTGAGATTCAAAGGAGGTTGAGTAACTAAACAAACTGTTGAGCAGCTGCCTGGGTGTTCAGGCTTTACAGCACCTCCAGTAATGTGCTATCTGGAATTGGGTTGAGCTTTTTCCCTCGCTGGGCGTGTTTATGTCTCCTTGTCAATGTTTTATTTGCTTTAGAAGCACGTGTGGAGAGGTGGAGCTGAGGTGCTGCTAAATTAGTCAGAATAAAATACATTCAATATTCTAATCATGGTCATAAGTAGGTAAAATAATCCTTCAGCCTGTTCCTTCTCCACCGTCGTGCATTCTCTTGTTCAGTATTGCAGCATATTTGTTGATTCGAACACCAAATGGCAGCAAGAAGGCACAGTTTTGCCTTCAGACCTCGGCATTGTTGTTTAGCTAGTTTCCACATTGCACAAGGTACGTTGAAGCAGACTCGCAGCATATTCACAGTGGTGTGAAATGCTTTGAGCTGATATTCTTGTTAATACAAGGCTGCAGAGTTCAGCCTCAGGGAAGCAAGTCACTGCTGCTCAACTGAAGGGATTCACTGGGCAACATGCAAATAAAGTGAGCACATAAAGACTCCCGATGGCGTGTAAACATTTAAATTAGTAAAACTCTTTTGTACTAGCCCATAAAATCAACATTTTACTGCAGGCAGTGTAGTGGATTCAACTAGTGCTCCAGTATACACGGAATAAGCAAGATTTAAAATGACACTTGGGCTCTTTTAGTTGTGTTATATTAAAGAGGTGTTTGTGTGTAGGAGGGAGCTTCTACATTTCTCTTGTCTCTCAGAGTTTCTGCTGATTCACCCAGTGCTTCGACAGAAACTCCTCTACTGCTCTTTTACTCTCACTCCACTCTCTCCTGCCTTCTCTGCTTTTCATGTTGACCTCGGTACCAAGGTGAAACGTCTCACACAGCGTCCTGTGTGTTTGTGAGCGCGCTGTAGTGTTTGCCTTCCCTCAGTCCTGTTGCCCAAGCGAGCACCCATGAGAGAGGAGGAGGAGGAGGAGGGTGGGAGTACTGGAGGGTAAACACAGCTCCCGAGTAGGAGAGCAGAGAGAATTAAAAGCACTTTGGTGAGGATGTTTTCGTGCATTAAACGGAGTGCGAATTATAAACTGACAGTCGGGAAGGTCAAGTTACAAAGGAAAGTCAGTGGCCTGCAGGCGCCTGCTTCAGTGAACTTAAAGTCTTACAACCTAACAGTGTGTTTGTTTAACTCAACGTCAGCAGTCCGGAGATGATGATGATGACGATGATGAATCAAATAGACTAACTTTTGGATTTCAGGCTGAAAACATCTGTTCGTAACTGTAAAACTCACCAAACTACCCTCCTGTGTGAAGCTGTCATGTCAGACACAGAAAGGAGAGGCTGCATTATTATCTCTAAGACCTAATTCTTACAAGTTTTTAGCACAAAAAAGTGTCATGTCTCCACCACGCTTCACGTTCATGCTGACTTTGTGACGGAAATCTAATCTGAGTTCAATATAGTAGGAATCCACCAATTATTGAATTACCTGATGTGATATTCGTGACTTTTCCAATTATCAGTATATCTATTTTCCAACCAATTCCTGATTAAAATAGATATAAAGATGAGCTGCTTTAACTCTAATTCAGCCACTTATGTTTCTCTGTATTCGCTCTGCAGTCTTGATCAATGTTCAACCCACAACATTATCTCATTGGTTACACGCCACAAGTAATAGTTTATCAAGACTGGAGCATAAATGTCGTTCTCTTGTTGCTCTCTTTTAATTAAACATATCAAAAACATAAATTCTGACTTTTCAAGAAGTGTTGTGTTGGAATTTGTCTCAGTTTGTATTTTGAGAATTTAATTTTAACTGCTAATGTTAGTTCATTGGTTACTGGTCTCCTTGATAACTAATAATTGGTGTCAATGCTGAGAAAAAAAAGCAACAACATAAAAATAACTTATCAGTTGACCCCTACATTATACAGAAAGTATTCATATATTGTATTTGAACTGATACAACTACTCAGTTGTCAGTAGACATGGATTTTAATATTATTCACTTACTCAACAAGGTATAACTTCTGCATTCATTAGAGAAAACGTATGACAGGGATAACTAAAAACACAAATTTAAAAAAAACAAAAGTCTAAATAAGCCACAATAGCAACACAAAAGACTGTTATTGTTAGCTAACATTAGAAAATAGATGATATTTTATATTGGTTTAAAAAAAAGACACAGCTAGCTAGCTATTTAGCCAGCAATGAAAGGATGAGCTATCAGCTAGCTAACATTAGGCAGCTAGTAAATTATCATAAGTTAAGGCAGCTAGCTAATGTTAGCGTTAATCTGTGTGCATTTGACATAAGCTGATTCAAAAAACTAATTTAGATGATAAGAAAGCAAAGTGTGTAAAGACAATTTAGCTACTTACATTAACAATTAACAGACCCAATGTTGGCAGTGGGAGTTCAATTATGTCAAGGTTAAGAAATGGTACGGACCACTACAGGGGTGTCTGAAATCATCATATAAAATTATTCCAGGCGTGTATGTAAAATCTTTCTATTACCGTATCCACTGTTACAAGTAAAATGACATATAGAAATTTTTCGACCTATTGTTTTTGTCTCTCTTAGGGTCCAAGTTGTAATTTATTTAGGTCAGACCCCCCTACAAATATCAGAATCCTGCATTTACTGATGTGTGACCTAACTTTGTAACTTTGTGTAACGTAATTTTGTCTTTGTAGTGAGATTTCGTGTTAGAGTTTAGCAAAAAACAAAGAGGGGATTCAAGCTATTATCTCTAAATATTTCTAATCAAGCATTCCTGCAAATACATTTGTCATTTTTGTCCGCATGAAGCTTCACTAAATGCTAACTCTCAGCAAATATTCTTATTACTGTCAGAATCACAGTATAGGCAAATCCAGTATTCCAGTAAGTAAGTTAAACCTAAGTTAAACAGAGGTGCCCCAGCCTGCAAATCTTATTCTCCAGATGTAAGGGAACATGCTTTTTTGGTACAAGTCCATATGCTGCAAAAAAAAATCACATCATGGTTTTTATAGTTGTTTCAGTGGAAATGCAAAAATTAACACTTATTTTGTGAGCCATTTCTGTAAAAATAATCACTATAGTTTTCCCCCATATAGTTCATGCTAATAAGTGTTCATAATTAATATCCCTGTATGCAAAACATTTAACGCTCTTTCATTATTTACAAGTTCTAGTATATGTTGCCTGTAACATTCTTGTGTTAAACAGACATTAGCACACCATTAATGCCCGTAATCACAGTATCATCATTATCTTACTGTAAGTGTGACATCGTGCTGGCTTCCATTAAATTGACATCGTGACCATCATGTGAATCACGAGCTAACTGGTCAGCTCAGCAAACCGCTTAAGAAACTTCTGGTTGTGAAAGAACAGCTTATCTTTTGTTGAATATTTTAATGTAATATACATAATTTAATTGAAGATAAAAGTGAATCATAACCCAATAACTACAAAATCACCATCCCCATCTGTGCTGCCATTCAATGCTTCTCTTCACTCATTCACTCTTTCATAAGGTCATCTGTCCGTTCTGCCTTTGTTGACATGTTTTTCATGGTAATGCTTGCTGAGGATGTTTTCTCTATAAAGTGAACATACGTTTTGTTTGACCTGTAGCTTTTATTGGTGTCACCTGTTCCTTCTTGGACACGGTGCGATAAAAGTTCAGCTTTCTGTTCACTCCAATTTAATAAATTCTTCCTTTCATGGGTGTTTTTAGCATTAGGAGTGAATAAAACAATAAATCTGCAGGATTTCAAGTCTGCAGAGCGGCAAATGAACAACACGTGTGGCTTGTGGGCTTGGAGAGTGCTTTTAGGTACCGTATATCGCCTTTGCCTCCATTGCATTTTTGGGAGTTTATTTGTGTTTGTACAGTTTGCACGAGTGTGGCATGTGCAGTGTCCTTTCTGTTAGGACGGTTTAGCAGTTAGAAAGAGAACGAGACATCCAGCATTGGCTCAAGCTAGCTTTATTGCCTGTGTTGATTTGGGAGAGGCTGCACTTGTTTAATCAGAAAAGGGACACGGAAGGAGAAGAGGGAAACAACACAATAAGAAGTTGATGAAATACCAAAGCAGCAAGGATATTTAACCCTTCATATGGCTTTTCCTCTGCTGATTATACTGGTTGGTTGTTGCCTTTGATAACAGTGCTACATGCAGCAAACTACGGCTAATAGGTGTGAGCTGTGTTAACGTCTGTTTGTGACCTTGTCAGCCAGATCCCCTCAGCAGCAGTCTGTTGAATTAAGCTGATAAGGACCTGCAATAAGTGTTCCTGCCTCGGGGCATTATGTCCAGTGAGAAGCAGTTTAGATGGAGCGTCGCCGCGTTGACTTCATTGACTTCACTTGATCTCTTTAACCAGGATGTCCAAGCACATGGACACGCTGCTGAAAGGCCGAGATGACATGGTAGGCAGAGAGGCTTCGAGGTTGGGGGGTATTTAAGCAGCGTTTGGACTGTGGAGCAACACTGTAACAACAGTAATGCTAGCTGGCAACAGACCTTATGGCGGCCTTGGGGATTAGTCCAGGCTATCCCTCCCTCTCACTTCTCCTCTCTGCTGGTCAGGGGGATTTACTGACGCCTGGACCAGATGCAGCACTGAGTTGCTTTGCAGCCACACAGTCGACGGTATCGGAATGTCTGGAGCCCTCGGACCAAAGTGCTCTGTTAGTAGAAAGTTTGGATTTCATCTGACTTGATTTTCACCATGACATGAGGAAATGGTATCAGTCAGTGTGTGACCTGTGCAGGCTGATAGTGAGGCTTTGTGTCGTGTGTGTGTGGTAGCAGAGCTCTGCAAACAAGAAGCTTTCTCACGGTAGTAGTGAAGTAGCAGTAGTACAATTTAAGGGAAATTAGACAACTAGTAGTAAGAGCTGCAACGATTAGTCGATTTATTGATAAGTTGATTAGCAGAAATTAAGTTGTTGCCATTTTCTGGGCAATTTTCTTTGCTTTCCTGTGACATTTTAGTTGGATTTATTTGATTAATTATTTTCCAGACCTGGAATTCACCTGTACAGCATTTTACCAAGTGACCGCAGCTGTTACAATATTAAAAAAGGCGGAACCTACCAACTACAGATTTTTTTACGGCCTACATTTTTACTCGCCTCCCGTCTACTTAATGCAAACACAGACTGCAGTCCAACCCACTTCAGCTGAAAGGTGTCTGAATTTTTGGCACGTGACTGTTGGTCACCGTTGAGTCACTAATGGCTTCACAGTTGCGTTTAGGACCGCAGTATTGTTTGTTTTTGCTTATAACAGACTGTTTGTTTTTTGGACAATTTTAAATGTCACACACAATGAAGTGATTGTGATGAAATGTCACAGTTTTAAGCTTTGATTTCTCAATGGAATGGGATGGCGCAAATGAGTAGTTCAGAGATGGCCAGAAAGTACAAAATCCGACTCTCCTTGTTTTTATGGTTTCTGGTTCTGATGAAAGCTGTAATTTGGCCATTTTGGAAAAACAACACATCTTAGAAACCTGCTTTCGGGTTTTGGAATTCAGAGGGATGGTAATTTATTATAATTTTTTTTAGAAATTTGGAAATTACAGTTTTTAAATGAAAAATTTTCTCAAAATATCAAAACTTTTTCTTGTTATTTTGCAGACCAAATGAATAATCAAGCAAGTATTTGACCGATTAGTTACAGTAACTATTAGTTGCTGCCCTGCTGGTAATTGAAGGGTTTCTAGGTTCATCTCTGTGCCCATCGCCTCCCTAGTGGCCTTGTGTGAAGGCATGCAAAGATGTTTACACTGGAGTGCTCCCTCCAAATGTGTGTGGTTTACACTGCTGCCATACAGACAGGAGCTAGTCATCATGCACCTATGTTGATAGTAAACTGTATGTTTGTCACCCTCCACCTCTTCTGCTGCATTAGAAGTCCTTCTCCTTTCCGTTCCTTTCATTGCTGCTTTCTGACTGACAGCCATTCTCGGTGTACTATGCGAGTCTCCCTGCAGCCTCGCTGCTCAGCAGCCATCTGTTGAGGCCTCTGTGCCAGCCTCTGTGTGCCAGAGCACGGCCCCCATCCAACCCAATCTTCTACCCCAGCTGTCGGCCTTCCTCCCCCAACAAACCCCTCATTGTCGCACAGACCTCCATGCTAGCCCCCTGCACTTGCCCTGTGTAAACGAGGGACTCGCAGTTCATTTGCGTCAGAAGTAGGCGGGGGGAGTCTCCAATTAACCAGAACACTCCTCTCTCCCTCTGAACCTCAGCTTTCACCCACAGTAGCCCCTCTGTGCTTTCTTCTGTGGCCATGTATGTTTGCTGGTTGTGTGTGTGGAGCGGTGACTCCCAGGTTTCTAATGTATTAAAGAGGCTTTTATGGTGTTTTGTTGGATTAAGGGCCTCGGCCACCGATATGCGATTATGGTTTAAACAAAGATGTGACACAGATTTCTAAGCCAGTGTTTCAATATAAGACCAGACAACCAGCCTTACACTGTTGTATTTCATGTACGACCTCTACTAGATATAATGGTTACGTGTTCATGTTTTAAACGCCTTTTTATCAAGTAAAATCATTTAGACTGTCATAGCAGACACTGAGCTTGAACATATTGCCGCAGTAAAGCCTGAACTGATGTCGGATTATTCTCTTGCGTAATGCTGACATGGTGAAGCTGGTTTGCTGTTATTCTACAGATATGATAGGCCTCAGCAGATGAAATAAGTACATCTGCATTTGTGGTGCAGTTCTGTGCCGTTTTCAAAGTAGATGACAGTTGCCCAGAGTTTGACACATGCCCTGAAAGTAATCATAGTTTTCAGACTTTTAGATTATTTCTAATAATGTTATGTCCTTTTACCTGTTACTCTTTCTTTCTGCTGCACCCAACATTTTTTTCTGCTTGAATGTTCTAACAAAGACTTGCAGGCCTGATTGATTGTGACACATCAATGGACTGCAGAGTGAAGTTATTATTCGGTTGCGTTGTTGCCTTTCAGCATTGGTCTCTCATAGAAATCACTGCACTGAATTGTGACTCATGGCAGGACGGACACACAGTTTTTCAAGTCTGATTTAGCTGTGGGTGGCGTCACAGTAGTGCAGGGTAAATGCGCTGTCCAGCCGCTACTTTGATTATTATGCAACTATTATTTGTTTGTGAGTGGCTGATTTGAATCTCTGTTCTATGACCCCCAAAGACAATGTCAGTCAGCTGTGTTTGATTGTATCAAGGATGGTTGTTTGTCTGCTGTGCAAATTGTTTAAAGTTGCCACAGGATTTTTTGGGAATTATCTAAGCTGAACAGAATCAAAAAACACGATGCCACCTTCAGTATTTTCATGTATTTGAGTAGCCCTTTTTTCAAACTAACAATATTTTACTACCTTTTAAAAATGGCTTCCAAATCACAGCTTGAACCACAGCAGCTGTTGCAATACATTGTGGGAAAATGATTTGACAAAAGTGAAAGTTACAATGACACGGTGGTCTTTTGCTTTTAAACTTGTGCATCAAAGCGAGAAATTAATTTTAGCAGCTCAGTTTTTTTTTTAAAGTCACTTGGAGCTGAACAATCAGTTGAATTTTACTCAAAATAAAGTGATAGAACAGGGCTGGAAGCAGGACTGTAAAGCCAGCAGTGGCTTCATTATCTCGCTCAAGCAGGTTTTAGCAGGTGGACCCAGAGTTGAAGGACGAAGTGGTAATTTTATTGGCACAGATGGGACGTGACCGTGATGAGGACACTGTAATGTAAGATGACCATACTAAGCAGATTTTGCCTCGTGGCTGGGGCGTACTGCAGCTGAGGCTGGTTCAAAGAGGTGAATGTCTAAGAGGATACGCAGATCCATTATGCGGTTCTGTCACTCTTCCTGCTGTCGCTGAGCCACACTCGTTTTACCTGCTGGACAGGTTGCGGCTCGCTTTGTGTTCTATGGTGACTCTCATCAGCAGTGGGATGACTGGAGATGTTATCACTCGGTGTAGGGTTTGTCTCTTTTGACGTGAGCCTCCCGTAGAAAACCAAACATAAAGATTAATAGCCTCATACGCTGATTTTGTTGGTTCACATAGGTGGCACAAAAGACAGATTATCAGCACTAGATATTGAAAAACAAATTGAGTACTTATCTTAGATATTGAACCAGCAACGGAACAAAAAAATGTTCAGAGGGCGTAATCATTATTGCATACCTTTCTTTCTGTGATCACATTTCCGCGAGAAAAGTTTGGAAGCAAGGTCAGATTTGCACAAAAAGGTCTTAATTTCATTGGTATACTTTGCAATAAAATAAACATTATATCAAAAGTCACTCACCAGAATACATTACCATTATCTGGTATTTGTATCTGCACTCTTGTTTTTTTTTTTGTTTTTTTTTTTAATCAGCTATTTCTTACCAACCATTTCAGTCATAGTTCTAGAGATGTGGACACAGTTGAGATTCATTGGGATTATTGTATGCAAACTCTCAGAAGCTAAAGAGCTAAAGTGAATAATGCAAACTGGGATTTGTTTTTACTTTTGCACTGACATTGTTGCTCTTTTAGATCTTCTCAACTCTAAAACTAAGCCCTTCTTTTCTTTTATTAAGATTTATTTAGCAATTATCTGTTAACATCAATGTATACCTAAAGACAAATTTAGGAGAATGGTGCATATCTATGAAAGCACAGTCTGAACGTGTAGTAAATGCATCACAAAATTAATAGAATTCACACTGGTTTTTATTTTATTTTTAAGAATTTGTGAACAGAAACTTGAAGTTCCTTGCATTCAAATTGCTTCCAAACTTTTGGCCTGTGGTTAATCTTCATCCCAGTGTAACTTTTTTCATTTCAATCATTAAGAAATCTACCTTCAAGTTCTTCCTGAATTACTCCCTGCGTTTCTTTAGCCTAACTGTAAGGTGAGAGCCAAGAGTCCATCTGTGCAACACTGTGTACACAGTGCAGAATCATTGTTTCTCTTGTGGATTCCTGGCGTTGCAGCACAACTGGTTATCATTTGTTTAACTACCGGTCTTATTTAACATACCATGACTTATGTGCTAGTTGTTATGTCTATTCTGAGCCCTGCAACTGATTAATGTGTGGGTGGAAAATCAAGACAAGCAAGATCTAACATCCTCTTTCCTCCTCTCAGCTCAGCAGCATCAGCAAAGCCATCAATTCCACTGAGACGCCTGTGAAGGAGAAGCATGCACGACGTATCCTTAATAATGCCAAAAAACAAAGATCCAACATCAGCAGACTTCTTTCTCTGTTTGCACAAAGGCGTAGTTAAAAGCTAGACAAAGCAAAGAATGTCTTCAGTTATTCTTAAAACAGGACGGTGTTTATGCAAAACGCAAATCAGCTGTCAGACTCTTCCAACTTGAGTGGCCTGCTTGTTTGATAAAATGGAAATGTGTCAGATCAACATGAGCGTTGATCAAAAAGTTCCAGGACTGTGCATGAACTAGGTGCACATGCGACATGTGTGAGCAGTAACTGTTACTAGTCATGATGTCAGGTTAGGGTTAGGGTGCAACTCGTGTTTTATGATCACTAGTAGGTATGTATCGGTGATTTCTTCATAAAGAAAACATCACATTCTGTGTCATCAGCCACCAAGATGAGTCGAACATCATGTTGTGGATTAGGGATTAGGACAGCTAATGAGAGGTGGGTCTGCAGCTACCACAGAGAGAAAAAACAGCTTTCACAGTGGAAGAGTTCCAGTTTCCACAACCACAGAAGGCTTGTCTGAAATGCACCAGCATCAGACTTGTTTTCCTCAACATTCATGTGGTTCTGCACTGAGAATTAGTCACCCATCTAGTTCTACTGTAACTTGATGAGGTGTTTAAGGGAGTAGATTCGGTGCAAATAACCTGAACTGTGGTGGGATGGCATGTTGGTGCTGCAATGTACTGTAAGTCCAGTCAATACAACAACACAATTTTCTCTCTCCACCCTCTTTACTCGCCACGTTTGGTCTGCTGTGATTTCCTCCTCATCCCCAAAATGAAATTCAAGTTGAAGACTTGCCACTTTGACACAGTTTAAGAGACTCAGTGCTCATGGAAGATGGTGCTTGGCCTTTGATATAAGTTATGTGTAGCTCAGGTCCCGCTGCTGATAGTGCAGTGTCACTTGAAATCCTAACTGGTGACAGTTTCTGCTCGCATGTATTCTATGAACACTACATACATGCTCCCCATCTCTAAGAGTCTCTGATCTTTTGATCAACCTTTGCATTCACAGATAAGGAAATTCTATTTTGAAATCACCTCTAAAACAGACAACTATGCTATTTAACAACTGGAATGAAATAGTCAAATTTTATGCTTTGATCCAAAGCATTTTGGATGACCAAAAGAAAGCTCATTACAGTATTCTCGGCTGCTGACACAGACATGGGTGGGATTTTCTGAATCTGTCTGAGCATTAAGTCCACATACTTCTGAGATATTTCTGCAATTATGGAAAGATATTTTGGTGATGATACTAATATGTGAATACAAATTGGGTCAGCATCAGATTAGTCAGTGATAAGTGAGGAAAAAAGGTGCAAAAGCTTGTCTGAACAGTCTGCTGCAGGGTCACCAGTTGTCAGATCAATGTTTCTAAAGGTCACTCATTGGCCACTTAGTTGGTTTAGTGTTCTGCAAGGGCTGTAGTGCACATGTGCTGAATATGTGGATGCAACCTACGGTGCATTTAGGAAACTGGGTCCTTCCAACTGACAACAGTTGTGTAAATGTCAAATTATGTTTTTTGTGTCTGTGTGCACAGATGGAATTGGATTTGACAGCAGTCCCGATTTTGTTCATACTGCAATGCTTGGGTGTCAAATTACTACTCATATCAAACACAGAAAAGCAAACAGAGCTCTTGTTGATGTTTCTGAAAGGCTGCGACTTTGCACTTTTTACAGAGTGCAGCAGATACTTAGACATGTCAGTGAATATTTCTGATGTATCGAGCACAGTGGACAGATACAGTAAAGGATCTCTGGAGAAGTTAGAACTTTGTACTATATTTGGGTTCTGCTGATGAAAAACATTTTAAAATCAGGATGCCTCCAAAACCCGGCAGCAACTGCATCAGTTAAAACTCTTTTAATGATAAATTATCTGCTACAAGCTTTGCCACAAAGAAATGTGGAGTGAGTGAGTAGTAACACAAACTTTGTTGTAGGATGACATCTGATTCTCGTGGATCAAACTTCTAATCAGTAAACACTTTTACTTTAAGTGTCTAGGTTTTCTTGACTAGAGCCAATTTTGTCGACATGCTTCCACCTGCTCACTTGAATTTCTATCACAACAGTAAAGCTAAGGTCTAAATTATGAACCACAGACAGTTAAAGCAAACCCAACTCTCCAGGTTTCTAATGTTTTAACAGTATCAAAAGCTGCAGCAGGTTGAGCGTAACCAGCACAGAGACTTCTTGTCACTGTCAGCCCATAGATCGTTAATAATCCTGACGAGAGCTTTGTTTGCTCTGTGACGATGCTGGAATCTAAAGTGGAACTTTTCGATGTGTTATTTGTAGCAAGGTGGCAAAAACAGACTTCAAAGGTTTCAGGAAGTGGAGAGGATGTGATTTGCTCATAGCAATAGAGTAGTAAAAATATGTGTGGGTGGTGGTAATTATGACAGTAGTAAATGACAACTAATTTCCTTCTTCTGGGACAGACAATTGTTTTGATGTTGTTTCTATTCATCATCAAAATGTTGACACAGTTAACTGCACTCTCATATTTTAAAGTCATTGTGAGGCAGCATTTTGTAAATATGAGGGTGGAATCACCAGTAAGATCTCAGTTAGTGCCGTGAAAGTCAGATCTGTCACAGCGCTGGTTGGAACTTTGAGTGTAAAAACGAATAGATGAGCATTATTTAAGCAGGGAAATTAAATGGATTCATATGGATAGAAATATAATTAAATATGTGCATTATCTTGCAATGACAATTTCGTTGGTTCATTTCAAAACATTTATCCATAGTTATCCAGGCGGAAATGGGTGAAATGGTTTCATTGTATTGTGCCTTTTAATGCTGTCCAGCCAGAAAGAACGGCAAAGTTCTGTTATAGCTTCCTTAATGAAGACAACAGGAATCATCCTGGGGACTCACAGGGAGAAGGGAGCCTACACCTTCTGGTCCTACGCTCTGGGCTTCCCTCTGGCCAGCAGCTCCATCCTCAGCTGGAAGTTCTGCCACGTTCTGCACAAAGTCCTGCGAGACGGACATCGCAATGTAAGAGCTAATTTTCTACCTATCACACCACAAACTGCAGCCTCATGAACTGGACATTAAGCTAACGGCTTGTCCTAAAGAAAAAAGTATACAATGATTAAACAATAGGCCATTTGGTTTTGTGAGATCATATTTATTTTTAAATGCTCTGAAGAATACAGTCAGGATTGTTTCTCAGAGTGTAATAATTGAATGAAGTGTATTAAATATACACTTGATAGTACATGTGTTTACCAAAGATTGTTTCTAGAGTTGCTTATTGAAGCTGTTGCCTCCAGGTTCTACAAGACTGTATGAGACATCATGGTTCTCTAGTTGAAGTTGGGAAGCTATGGGTGAGTTCTATCATGTTTTATTCCATTTCTAAAGAGAATTTCAGCAATTCCTAACTTTATTCATGCTCTCCTCCTGCGGTTTCCAGACCCACCTCCATGATCGATATGGACAGCTAGTGGCTCTGTACACCAAGCTGCTCTGCACAAAAATGGAGTTTCATGCAAAGGTAAACACATCTTCAGTCATGTGTCACACATATCTTATGAATAACTCTAAAAAAACCTTCACACTGTGTGCAACAACTTGCACTAAACCTCATAAACTCCACCTCGCTGCAGCATTCAGAAATCCCACCGAACCTGGAGGTCACAGACGAAGTCCTGGAGCGCACAGCCGGAACAGACATAAATAATGTGTGAGTCTCAAAGTGCTGTAAAAGTAACCTTAAATTTAACCATCCACTCAACCTCAAATCACAATCATCATCAATCAGCTACTGTCATCCAACTTGTCCATAAAATGAACAGACAAGTCGGGTAGCTCTTTCATTTCACAGGGTCACATCATCTTTGTTTCTTCTCTGTCTAATGAAGGTATCAACTTCTCTCCTGCAGGTTCCAGCTCACAGTGGAGGTGTTCGATTACATGGACGCAGAGCTGCGGCTGGCCGAGACAGGTGAAAACGAAAACTCCTCCCACCTTCTCCCTATCCTACCCCTCCAAGGAAGAGAAACCTGAGCTACAGTCGAGGACTGCTGCCTGCTGACATTATCTATTTATGTACAAAAACTAAGAGCCCATCAAAAAGACTTATTGTGAGCAACTGTTAGCTTGCCTGCTTTCACGTAGACTGCACTTGGGTGTAATTTTCACTCATCCCCTCCTGTTTTGTTTTTTTTAACTGATGAGGAAATGCCTGCAATTATGAGACATTAAGTTGATTTCCTGCAGTTAAGAAGTAATGGTATGTTCCTCCCAGGCCTGTAGGGTGGAGGCCCGGGATCGCATCAACACCAAAACCAAATTTTGCAGCTGTTCTGTGAATGAATGTGGTTGTGCTCACATGTGCAGCTTCAGTCTTTTTTTTTTTTTTTTTTTTGGAGTCACAGGCACAAAAAGTCCTGACCAGTGTTTACACACTGTTACACCTCACCAGTTAGTTACATATTCAAACGTGCAACTGGTATGAATTACAGATAAACCAAAAGTTATTTTCAGTGATACTTAAATGCCCCGTCTCTGATTTTTTTTTTTTTTTCCCCCGTAGTGATCCGACAACTCAACACATCCATTGCCATCTCCACTCTCACGTCAGGCCAGTGTCGCCTGGCTCCGCTCATCCAGGTCATCCAGGACTGCAGTCACCTCTACCACTTCACTGTAAAGCTGCTGTTCAAGCTGCATGCCTGTAAGAACAGTTATTAGTCAAAATATAACATTTAACACAAGTCTTTGCCTTAGTTCCTCTCCTAATGTTTGATTATTTATGTGCATCTGACCTTCGTCTACTAATGAAAATGATTTGAACCAATTTCAGGTCTGCCTTCTGATACCTTACAAGGACACCGTGATCGTTTCCATGATCAGTTTCCACAGGTAGGTGTAAAAGCCTGAAGCTGTGAGTGAACAACAGCATCAAAGGGATTTTTTTATCTCAGGAAGCCTGCAACATAATCTCACCCCACCCAGTCACCACAGCACTTTCAACCGATGCAAATGTACCCATCGCTGCCTCCCATCCCCAACCTTCACTGTGTGTCAGTTGGCGTCGCTGTCACAGACACATTCATGATGAGTTCAGCCATCTAGAGGATTAATTTATTACAGAATTGTGTAGCTTAAATGTGCCTAATGCTTCGTGCATCTTTGTGACGCTGTTTGCCACACCTGTGATCGAATGAAGGAAAGCTACCCAAATTTACCAAAGACAATTACATAGACAAGCAAACAAAATTGAGACACGAGTTTATGTTCCATGTAATGTATTTTTTGAGCTAATAAGAGGTGAGCATTGGAGTATTTTTAACTTGTTTTTCTTTGTCCTGCAGCCTTAAAACCTTCTTCAATAAAGCCAGAGACATGCTGTACTTCAAGAGACTGATCCAGATCCCCAAGCTGCCTGATGTAAGAGCACAGAGGGATGAGGGGGGACGTGAGATGACTTCAGTGCTGAGTCACAGTGTCCATCTTGGATGTCAAAGACTTTTTCATAAGCCGGATACTGCTCGTGTTACTTACAAACTGGGGAATTGGCAGATCTTATATGTAAACAAACAGCTGTAATCTGCAGAAATTTGATGAACAAAATGCTTAAAGTTATGTAAAATATTCCACATGAATATGATGGCATGCTGTTAAAGGTTTAAGTAATACTTTCTTTTCGTTTCTCTTCTCGTCAGTCTCCACCTAACTTCCTGCATGCAGCCTCACTGGCCAAACATGTGAAGCCCGTGGTGGTCATCCCCGATGAGGACGAACCGGAGCAGCAGGACGACGATGACGATGAACCAGAGCCGCTCATCGAGGTCAGCGATGTCCCCACATCCAGCTTGCAGACACAACCACAGGTACGGTACGACAGACACAGCATACTGTCAACAGTAACTCACAAAAGTATACAGCTGTAGCATGACGTTGTGTAAACTTTTTGCTATATTTATTCATTTCTTTTTCATTTTTCCCAGCAGCTTGACATATTTGATCAGGCGTTTGGACCCCCAAATGGAGGCTTTGATGATAGGTGAGCCACTTTCACTAAAACCTGTTGGTGTTAAAATGTTTTATTTGGTTTCAGCAGTTTGTCTGTGCCAGCGCACTGTAACGGTGTGTTTTCTGTCTGTCAGGGATCTGCAGATTGAAAGTCTGAAGCGAGACCTTGAGCTGTTGAGAGCGGAGCTGGAGAGAGTCAAAGCAGAGGTATGAACTGCTGAGACTGAGTAGCCTCTTGTTTAGGCTTTAGACAGTTTTCTGTGTGTGTGTGTGAGACAGTGGAGGGCATGATTATCTATGTGCAAAGGAATCTGGGTCATGTGTTGGGCGGATGCAAATCCTACTCATGACATGTAGAATGTGGCAAGTAGCCTCTGCATGAGAGGTGACAGGAGTCCACTTGGCGTCACAGAAATGGCTTCGACTTGCAATCTTTTTGTGCTTGGCCTTCTTTCTTATTCTGTAAAAGCACGCATGAAAATAATTTGAGGGCAAAACTGGCTGGTACCAAGAGATGCACACTAAATGTTCTCGTGGAATTAAAACTTACATAACACACATTGCCACTGGTAACGGTTTTTCCTGAACTCAGATCTTTTTTTTTTCCTCCTCCTGAAGGCTCAGCGCTACATCACACAGCTCAAATCCCAGATCAACAGTTTGGAGGCAGAGCTGGAAGAACAGCGTGCGCAGAAACAACGTGCCCTTGTGGAAAATGAGCAGCTGCGTATGGAGTTGGAGGCGACCCGCCGCCGAAACTCAGAACACGAGAGCCTACAGACCACCTTCATTGAGGCAGAAAGTAAGATGTGCTGTTAACACTCTCACACAGAGAGGGCTTTAATCATGAGCCAGATACCATTCTCATGTCTCACATCTGTGCAGAAAGATCCCAGGCCACTGAGCAGCGGTACAATAAGCTGAAAGAGAAGCACACAGAGCTGGTGGCCAGCCATGCCGAACTACTGCGGAAGGTACAGATGGAGTGCAGATCAGTCCAGAGATGTTTCCTTTCAATTACATGTCTGCACCTGACTGTGAGTGGTAACACTTCATGTGCTAATGTGTTAACAGAGTGCAGACACTGTGAAGATGCTGTCAGCTACCCAGCAGACCCAGGAAGAAGTGGAGAGGACCAAACAGCAGCTGTCCTTTGAGGTGGATCGGATAAAACAGGAAGCTGACATGAAGGTTGGTGCTGTTTTGCTGTGAAAATATAGACGTCTTGTGTAGACATATATGCTTAATGCTGTTTTATTCTTTCTGCAGCTGGAAGAGCAGAAGTTTGAAATGGAGAAGCTGAAGAGAGAGCTGGAGGAGAAGCTGGCAGAAGTGATGCGCATCAAGGCGACTTTGCAGAACAGCGAGAAGGTGAGCGTGCACCTGAAATGTAGTAATGCAGCAGTAACCTTGATGATGTCCCGTTAATTCGCCTTCGGTTAGTGTTCGGAGCTATCATTGGTTCTGTGTTTGAAAGCTTGAGGCGTGCTACACATTTCTGCTTGGACTTTTCCCTCTGACACTCACAGCCATCTGGCTCTCCTGGCGTCTCTCTCTGCTCTGTGTTTTTTGCCAGACTTCGGAGCAAATGAACAGCTCAATGACAGCTCTGCAGGCAGAGAAGGAGCGCTTGATGCGATCTGTGAGTGAGAAGGAGGCGGAGCTGTCGTCTCTGCGGCAGACTGCGCAGGTGCAGCAGTCGTCACTTCAGCAGGAGCGAGAGAGAAACAGCAGGGAGCTGGGAGAGCTGCAGAGCAAACTGCAGGAGAAGGTCAGTCAGGACAGGAAAGCTCGGCTCAGCAGTGTGAGCCGGTCTCCACTCTGTAGTACTGTAGCCCTGTCTCCTTAATAAGAAAGACAGTGGGCCAACAACAAATGTGAACTATTTAGGAAATCCTGCCTTTTGTGAAGAACGTCCATGAATATTTGTATCAGTGTTACAGGAGCTGTTTCACTTTTGACCTTAGTAAGCTAATTGTGAAATTTCCGCAGTCATTAGTTTGTGTATAGGATGTGTGTATGCACAGTTTAAAGACATTTTGAGACACGTGCTTTGGTTTCCATGCTGCTTAATGACACATGACGACCATTGACTGTAACCAAATGCTTCAAGCACAGTTTTTACTTTTTGCCTTACAAAGATAGTGACAATGGAATACTATAGTCCAGCAGAATCTGGGGCTAATTACTTGAGAAAAAAATTCTCTCACGGAATGTCTCTACTGATTAATCAGGGTTAGTAGCACAATAATAACAATAAGAAGAGGATATCCTCATTAAAACAGCTCCACTTAAATGATGTCTTTTAAGAATATGGTCACTAGCTGGCTTGAAATACATCCTGCCATTTATCAGAGCCAGAAACTGTAAAAACAGAAGGAATAGTCTGATTTTTTTTTTTTTTTTTTGCTTCCCAGTGGTACTGGACCTACTCATGTGCATTCTGTTGAAACTTGATCAAATCTAAGTTGAAAATCAAGATATTTCATGAAAATGGCTTTATTCAAAATCAAAAACCATTTCCTTGAACCAGATTCTGGAACAAAATTTGAATGGTGACAAAAATTCAGTGATATCTAAAAATCTTTAAAATGACACCATTTGTCAGAGCTAGAAACTGTAAAAGCAGCTTCACCAAAATTGAGTTATTCTATCAGTTTATTCTACATGTCTCATTTGCAAATATGCCAAAAAATAAACCCTTTGCCCTACTCAGATTGTATAAAAATAATAAAAAATTGTGGGCTTCTCTGTGCAACAGTGAAGCCATTAGTGACTCAGCTTTGACCAACACAAATTCAGGGACTTTACGGCTGAATGAAAGCTAAATAAAGACCAGTATGGAATCTAATTAATAACATGAATAATAATATATCTACGGCATGTTGAGACCATTTTTCCAATACTGGCAACACATGTGGGAATAAATAATCAAATAAATTCAACTTATGGAATTGTAACTTTGCCTTACTGGACAAAACATATTTTGAGTTCTCTCTGCTTATCGTGACGAGTGGTCTGTTTTCATAGAGGCTCAGGACTTTATAAGGCAGTGGAAAATGAGCCAACAGAGAGTAAAAAAACAACACACTCAGAAAGCACTTGGGGTTCAGAAGGCTAAAGAAAGACACTTGTAAATATTGAAACAAGCTCAGTTAAGTGAGCACACAGTGAGGATATCATAACAACTCCTTTGCGGACAGATAGGATGCGTGATACAAAAATCTAGTCTATATACGTCCATATAAATACTCCTGGAATTCACACGTGCTTGCTGATTCATACTCTGTTGTGGTTGTTTACGTCTGTACATGTAGACAAGTCTGGAAGACAAGATGAAGCAGAAGCTGCTGGAGGAGCAGTTTGCTTTGCTGCAAGGAACCATAACAGAAGCTGAGAGCATCATCCAAGATGCTGCTGCCAAAGTGGACGATCCGCTTCATATCCGCTGCACCAGCTCTCCAGGTCAGACGCCTGCTCTGCACAGCAACAAACATCTGAATAATTTAATGAGAAAACGGCAACATGGAGTATTACATAGACCACCACCCTAACTAGTTGATCACATACAGTATATTATCTATTATGGAGACTCAAACGAAGCTTATTTAAATCTCCTCTCTGTCCTCCAAACACAGATTACCTCATAAGTCGGGCGGAGGCCACACTGGGCTCCATTGACAAAGTGAAAAAGGGCCACGCCGATTATCTGAGTAACATGGGAGGTAAGCTTCCTCTGCTTCTGATTTGACCCTCCTAACCTCATGACACCGTAACTGGTTTGTTATGTTGGTTATTGTGGCTTACTCTTCTCTCTCGCTTTCTGCTCTTGTAACCAGATGCTGGAGGGCTGCTGAGGGCTCTGACCCAGTTCTCCCACTTGTCTGCCGACACGATCATTAACGGCAGCGCTACTGCACACATGGCGCCCACTGACCACGCAGACCGTAAGGATGATTCTCTTACATTTAATTTCCAGTTCATTTTATTGTTTTTTTACTTAGACCCGACATCAGCATTTTTATCCAACAATGTGTTTAACTCTGCAGACACAGCATTTGAAAACTGATTTTTTATAGTTATTGAATAAAAAATCCATAAGTGTGGTTGATTCTTGGTTCTTTTAAAACCCTGCAGGGCTGACGGAGAACTGCAGAAGCTGTGCCTCTCAGATTCTGGAATACTTGAAGGACCTGAAGTCCAAGACCTCCCTCCAGAGGGCAGATCCAGCCTCTGTTCGCATTATTATTCAGAAGATCCTGCACTTGGGCCAGGTGAAAGGAAAAACTGAATTTTTGTAACCATTTCTAGCACAGTCTGTTGCTTATGGACACGACTACACACATTTAGCAGGAAAGCATGTTCATTTATACACTGCTCAAAAAATTAAGGGAACACTTTTAAAAAACATATTTCAATGTGGGGGAAAAACGAACTGGATATTAGCATTGATATGGATTGGATAATGTGTTAGGAATGAGAAGATGCCACATTGTTTGATGGAAATGAAAATTATCAACCCCCCAGGAGGACTAAATTCAAGACACCCCAAAATCAAAGTGAAAAACTGATGTGGCAGACTAGTCCATCTTGCTGAAATTCCTTGGCAGCAACTCAAAATGGTATTCAGTAGTTTGTATGGCCTCCATGTGCTTGTATGTGTGACTGACGATGCCGGGACAAGCTCTGAATGAGACGACAGATGGTGTCCTGGGGTATCTCCTCCCAGAACTGGACCAGGGCATCACTGAGCTCCTGGACAGTCTGAGGAGCAACCTGATGGTGTTGGATGGAACAAAACATAATGTTCCAAAGGTGTTCTATTGGATTCAGGTCAGGTGAGCATGGGGGCCAGCTAATGGTATCAGTTCCTTCATCCTCCAGGAACGGCATGAGTTCTCTTACCACATAAGACTGGGCATTGTCATGCACCAGAAGGAATCCAGGACCACTGCACCAATGTAGAGTCTGACAATGGGTCCAAGGATTTCATCCTGATACCTAATGGCAGTCAGAATGCCGTTGTCCAGCCTGTAGAGGTCTGTGCGTCCCTCCATGGATATGCCTCCCCACACCATCACTGACCCACCACCAAACCGGTCATGCTGAACAATGTTACAGGCAGCATAACGTTCTCCATGGCTTCTCCAGACTCTTTCATGTCTGTCACATGTGCTCAGGGTGAACCTGCTCTCATCTGTGAAAAGCACAGGGCACTAGTGGTGGACTTGCAAATTCCTGTGTTCTATGGCAAATGCCAGCCGAGCTCCACGGTGCCGGTCAGCGAGCACAGCGGGCACTAGAGGACGCTGGGCCCTCAGACCACTCTCATTAAATCTCTTTCTGATTGTTTGGTCAGAGACATTCACACCAGTGGTCTGCTGGAGGTCATTTTGTAGAGCTATTGCAGTGTTCATCCTGGTCCTCCTTGCACAAAGGAGCAGATACCTGTCCTGCTGATCGGTTGAGGATCTTCGACAGCCCTGTCAAGCTCTCCTAGACAAACTGCCTGTCTCCTGGAATCTCCTTCATGCTGTTGAGACTGTGCTGGGAGACACAGCAAACCTTCTGGCAATGGCACGCATTGATGTGCCATCCTGGAGGAGTTGGACTGTCTGTGGAACCTCTGTAGGGTCCAGGTATCGCCTCATGCTACCAGAAGTGACACTTACCCTAGCCAAATGCAAAACTAGTGAAAAACAGTCAGAAAACATTAGGAAGGAAAAAAATGTCAGTGGCCTTCACCTGTAAACTCATTCCTGTTTTAGGGGTTGTCTCATTGTTGCCCCTGTAGTGCACCTGTTGTTAATTTTATGAACACCAAAGCAGCTGAAACTGACTAAAAAGCCCCTCAGTTACTTACTTGACCAGATCGGTATTCCACATGTTTGACTGACCTGATGCAATACTTAGATTAAAAAGTGTTCCTTTAATTTTTTGAGCAGTGTATATAAACCCTATAGTACACAGAGATTATTCAAAGTGTTTTACAGGCAAAAGTAACAAAAAATATGTAAAATATCACAAATACAGCAGAATAAAATTTTATTAAATCTATGAAAAACAGACAAGTTAAATATAGTGCACACCAATTTTATAGGTTAAGTACAACTACTGGATTAAAATGGCAGAAAATAAAAATAGAAAAATAAAATCACGTAAAAAATAATATAATAAAAAGAAAGAAATCTATTCAAGTCAACAAAGGTAGAGATATGCTTATTTAAAGTACTGTCAGTGTAGACCAGACTGTCTAATACTTTAAAACAGTGCAGAAAAGAACTGCCCTCAGTTTACTCTTGGAAAATATTTGGGGAAAATCTAAGCTCCATGGGCAGCAGCATAATGACTAAACACAATTTCACTGTGACTGCTCTGAACTCTGGGCTCCACTGTGATATATTTTGGTTCCAGACCATTCAGAGACTTCACAAAAACTAAGGCCTTAAATTCAATTCTATTTTTAACTGGAACCCAGTGCAGCGATCTAAGAGTCAGTCGTGACTTCTCTCCTCTTTGTGTTTGTATTTAACTGTATTTACAGCTGTTCTGTTCATCATTTCAACTTGACATTTGCAAACTTTTTTCACCATTACTATGGTCTGCTCAGTATGAGTGACCTCATGTAGATCTGCTGAAAGACACTGATGTTTCATCACACTGTTTATTTTGCTTTTGTTTTTTTTTACATTCCTTCCACGTCTTGTTTGGAGTGAAAACATTAAGTGTTAGGAACATAATGTACGTGAGCCATCCGGCATCCACAGATGATCAGTTGAATCCCGCATTAAATTAAAGCAAGATGAACTTTCAATTTCACCACTTCATTTTTGTCTTCCAAGGAGGCCAAAAATAAGTTGCTGGAATTGAGTTTGCCTCTGACTTTGACCTCATGCCACCGGGTGCCGGATTGCTGATGTGTTTACTATTTTAGCTAACCTCTATAAAAACTATGAATCCATAGGAGGCACATCTAAATACATAATGACTTTGGAACAGTCTTTCAGTGTGTTGTGTTTGTGGTTTTATTGTATTTGAGATTTGGTTTGGATGAAGCAGGTTTCTGGTTTTTCTGCCAATTCTCCCCAGGCTTATTGTGAACATAAGGCAGCTGCTTAACACTTGATCATTGTTGGAGTTGGTACAGAAATGCAATTGTATTTCTTATCGGCTATATAAGCACCCAGACCTGTTATTTGTTTTTTTCCCATAACTAATAATTTTCCTCTTGTATCACCCAGGAGCTGCGGCCGAAAGGCATGGACATTCGTCAGGATGAGCTGGGAGATCTGGTCGACAAGGAAATGGCTGCAACATCGGCAGCTATCGAGGAGGCGGTCCGCAGGATCGATGTGAGCGATGAAGATCTTACTTTAAAAAGTTTTATATTAACCCTGTGAACCTCAAGTAGCTTCTTTTATTTTTACTTACTGTGTAAGCCCTGCATCTCTATGGTAACTGCAACGGTGACTTGCAGTTATAATGCCATAAATCATATAAAAACCAATTGAAAGTTGATTTTTTTTTAATCATTTATTTTATGAAAACCAAGGGAAAGCGGTGGTTCTGCATAGTACATATTTTACTACATTTCTTTATTCATTCATTCATTGCTACACTTTACTACGCTTCCAGATGTGCATCCTCTCTGCTCTTTGTAAACGCAGCCTGCAGTGCCGCTCACAGATCCTTGAATTTTTGTTATCTAATTGGAGGTCACTGCTGAGTCACCAGTGGCTTTATTGTTGCGCTGAGTAGCGATAAGCTACATTTTTTTCAGAATCTGGTTAGTTTAAAAGACATTTTATTGTTTTGTTTTTTTAAATTGAGGCATGTAGAATGAAGTGGTTTTCAGAAAATAGCACAATTTTAAGTTTATCTTTGCTTAATCCTCTCAAAGAAACCAAGAGTCACACATGATTAAAGGTCATCAGAAATTTAAAAGTCTGACAATCATTCTAGCTCTGATAAATGGTGTAATTTTCGTGATTTTTTTTTTTTGATAACATTCCTTTCATTTTATAAAAGGGTTTCGGGGTTCACAGGGTTGATCTCACCTCTACTGCACTGACCTCTAATATCATACAGTGTTATGATTGTAACTAATAAACATCTCACATGTTTTTGGATTTAGGAAATGATGAACCAGGCACGGAAAGACACATCAGGAATTAAACTGGAGGTCAATGAAAGGTTTGTTCAGTTTTTGGATTCCGTATATTTCAGTAAAGTTAAACACCAACTTCTAACTAAGGGCCTGTCTAATTTTTAAAATCCTTGTTTGTGGCTGAAGTGTCCTCATTAGACCAGTAAATGCTAAAATGGAGAGATGCAATATCAAAATGCATCCTCTGTCTGTGCTGGAAGTAATTTTTTTCTGTTAGTCTTTTCTTTATATTTTTCTACATTTTGTTCACTAAAGAAAAAGGTCAAAACGTATAAATAACTGTAAGTTTTATTGTTGTTAATTTCTGTTCTAATGTCGTTTGCAGAATCCTCTTTAGCTGCACAGACCTGATGAAGGTACAACACTTTGCTGTTCTACATCTTAAATTACCGTCACCCTGCATTTTTAATATACTTTCCTGTGAACATATGTTATTTTTTTTTGTCTTGTTCTGTCCTTTTTCCATCCACTCTCCCTCAGGCCATCCGCATGCTGATCATAGCATCTACAGACTTGCAAAAGGAGATTGTCGAGAGTGGGAGGGTGAGTCACACTGTTCCAGTTTTAGATCCAAAAGTGGTAGCTTGTTTTTTGTTTCTGTAATCAGAGTGGGCTGTTCTGCTCCATTCAGAAATATCTGCTAACAGCACTGATGTTTGGTTTGTTCAGGGTGCAGCCACCATTAAGGAGTTCTATGCCAGAAACTCGCGCTGGACCGAGGGTCTCATCTCTGCTGCCAAAGCTGTCGGATGGGGAGCCACGGAGATGGTGTAAGTTCTCAGTTATAAAGGGCGTTCTGCTTTATGGTCGAGTATATTATGATACTATTATGACAAACAAAAGGTCTACTGTATTTGGTAGTGAGTTCTTGGATAATATAAAATCATAAGAGATGATATCTAGGAAGACCTAATAATTTGCCACTGCAAAGTACAAACAGTACAACCAGTGCTTTGCAGTGCAAGAAAAATATTATTGCAGCAGCCAGAACTAGTTCTTTAAAGGAACATGGAAATTTTGAGTTTTTTTCAGACAACAAAAACACAGTAAATATCTATCCCTGTTTTCCCCAAATCCTTCAGTGATATTGATGTATTCCAGCCATTCAGCATTAAAACTGCAATGATTAATCAGTTAGATTTCGAACATTAAATTAAATGCCATTTACATATTTTGATAATTAACTGATTTGAGTATTTTTTTAAAGCAAAACATATAGAAATTCTGTAATTCCAGCTATTTAAATGTGAACATTTTGTGGTTTCTTGCCTACTGTATGACAGTAAACTTAAATCTTTGGGTTGTAAACAAAACTAGACATTTTAGGACATCTCTTTAGGCTTTAGGAAACACCGACTCAACATTTTTTACTATTGTAACCCTGAAAAGTTGTCTGCTCACCTCTCCAGAGCTGTGGGACAGGCGGATTACAATTCTGTAATGTTCTTGTAGTTTGCTGTCTTCTCTGCTACTACATTACCAAAACGGCACGACAGTTTTCTGTCGGCTTTTATTTCAGCGCCACACAACAACGCTGACCCGCGGTCTCACTCTCGGTGTCGCGAGTAAAAGGTCGTACCAGAAAAAAGAAGAAGAAACCGGAACTAACATCTGGGACACTGAGCATGGCAATAAGGAAACACAAAACAATTACTATCAAATAATTCAAGTAATCTATGAAATAAGATTCAAGACACAACATAAATAAACACTAAAATAATAAACAAAACAAAGTAAATGTCAATAAACATAATCATACAGAAATTCAGTGTTACAGTATTTTGTGACATTTTATAGACCAAACAACCAGTCAGTCAATTGAGCATGTTTTGAGCTAATTCTGACCCTGGCACAAAATCTAAAATTCAGATTTAAGTTAAAATGTAATTGAATCGTGCAGACCTGTTGTCTTTGGCTTTAGGTGGACTGAAGTGTTTTGGGGTTCTTTTTTAAATCATTTTCTTGCAGGGAGTCTGCAGATAAGGTGGTGCTGCACACAGGAAAATATGAGGAGCTGATTGTCTGTTCTCATGAGATCGCTGCAAGCACAGCACAGCTGGTCGCTGCCTCAAAGGTAAGATGACGTTTGTACCATTTTTTCTAGTGTAACATTAACATCTTGCAACAAACTTTAGTAGCACATTAGCTGTGTAATTAGTCTCTGTGACCGATTTTGAGGCTTTAACATCTAAACTGTGCCACCTGGTCTTAATCAGCCGCTCTCCTCCGTGTTCAGGTTAAAGCGGATCGCAGCAGTAAGAAGCTGTCAGTTCTCCAGCAGGCTTCTCGCCATGTGAATGAAATGGCAGCTAATGTGGTGGCCTCAACGAAGACGGGCCAAGAGCACCTGGAGGACAAAGGTGAGTAGGTTTGATTTGTGTATTAGACTATCACAGACTGATAGCAACTATTTAATGTTTGTGTTTTGTGCACCTGTGTTGAGCAGACACTATGGACTTCTCTGGGATGTCCCTCATCAAGCTAAGAAAAGAAGAAATGGAGTCACAGGTCAGTCATGGGTTCTCAGATTTTCTGACAGAGTTCGAACAAGTCACCGGTTAGATGCCATTACTTTGGGGAAAATTAACCAAATCTAAGCTTTAAATTGTAATTTTTCATCAAAATCTCTTTATTTTTATGTCTTGTTTAAAAAAACTTCCTAAATTAATCCATTTGATCCAACCAGAATCAGTAAAAATAATAATACTCAGTGCCACCATGAGGCCATTACTGCAAACTGGCAAAAAAATCAGGGACTTTTCTCCTGAACTAGACTGAACTGCAGGCTGTGTTTGAACAGAGCAGACAAAAGACAAATTAGAAATTTAAGTAATAAGATATTGATATCATGTTTAGCCCCCATTTTTTCCCCCAGTGTTTATGCAGCCTGTGTGCACTTCAAAAATGTTGATTCCAGGTTTTCTCAATTTTTCTATTTGTAATTTTTAAAATTTATTTTGTCAAATAAATAATGAAAGAAATGTAATTTTCATTCTTTTGGTATAACTTTGTCATACTGTACAACAGACATCTTTGAGTTCTCTCTGCTTCTAGTCATGGTTGAGCTGTTTCTGTAGAGTTTCAGGGCTTCATAGTGCAGTGAAAAATAAGGTTATAGTAAGGAACAATGTGACAGGAGAAAATAGTTCCCAGGAGCTGCTTGGAGTTCAGAGGGGTAGAGCTGTCGCCTGTAATTGTGCCTTATTTTTGATCGCATTCACTCTTTTTATTTCCTTATAATTAAATTCAGTGTAAATCTACCAGCATTATCTAAGACAGAGTTCATATGTCTTATTTGTTAGTGTTGGGTTCAGAAAGGTACATTTTTACACTGTGTGTTATACAGTTTTGATGTGATTTATTTTCAGTTTTATATAATTGATATTAAACTTCTCAAACATGACGAACTTTACTGAAGAAAGAAACTTAAATACAGACCGCAGAAAGCATTTTGACTGTGGACAACCACCTGTTTGTTTGGCCTCTCAGGTGAAGGTGCTGGAATTAGAAAGTCAATTGGAGAACGAGCGTCTGCGTTTGGGCGAGCTGAGGAAGAAACACTACGACTTGGCTGGAGTTCCTCTAGAGCAGGTTTCTGAAGGGAACGGAGAAACCTCATCGCTGGTCCATCCGGCCTCCATGTCACCGAAACCCAGCAAGCCTGCTATCATGAAGAAACCTGCACTGGCCCAAAAGCCCAACATCCCACCCAAAACTATGGTAAGATCCATGAAGACGAAAGTGTATGTTGAAGATAAGACATTAAAATGGGCCTTCTTGGTAAAACTAATCTAATCTCTGGTCTTCTTTATGTTGCAGTTTAAATAAATGCCTCAACAGAAGATGAGAATGCTTCACTACAGGAGGGCTGGATCGATTACGAGAAAACGCGCCTTTTTGTGGACACACAGTTCCTTTAAGTTGCATGCTGACAATCCTCTGTGTCATCCTGCTTCTTACTTTTCCATTCCTTTTTTTTTTTTTTTTTTGCCAAAATGGACCAGAAGCCTGTTTTTACCCTCGATGCCTACAGGGGATATGCTGTCTTCACCACTCTTTTTATTCCCAAGATAAACAAGGCGTAACCCCCATTTTTGTAATAGGTAAATTATTTACTTTTAGGCTGTTTGAGTGTATTTTTTTTCTGCATAATGACAATTTTAAATGATTACACTACTGTTCCTTTTTAGAATGCAAACCTTGATAATGACTAAAATCAACAACATATCTTGTAGTTAGTTCTGATCACGCTTTGGACAGCCTTTTGCACACTGTTTTGGATGTTTGTTACAGAGCAAATCACATTTTTTTCTTAATGTACACTGTAATCTATTTATGTTGGTGGGCACTAAACTGGGGAATCACATCGTGTGCATCCATTGCTGCAACAGTTTTACATACCTCGAGCTCTGCCTTCATGATGGACAGTGTTCCTCTTATGTGCAAAACTGCTTTTTCTCAACAGTACAAGATTGTCTCAGAGGCCTTTTTAAATGTACTATACCAATGCATCCAATAATACCTGTATGTACAGTCACAAAGTACAATTTACATCTACACTCTGTTGAATGTCCCTTTACTAGAGGAGAACCTAAATATTAGGTTAAAGTATTTAGATAGATTTAAAGCTCGCACGCAAATACTGGATGTAATTGTCCTCAATTATCAAATGCTTCTTTTAGGCTGAATTTGAAGATTTAGGGTTAGTTACTGTACAATATAAAGGTGTTCAAGTCCTCTTTGCCTCTGGGAGCTTTTCTTACAGGGTCTTAAAATGCGTCTTTTTACGTTCTGTTCTTTCCTCTGTACGAAATGTCTTTATACACTCAGATCTATTATATTTTAGTAAAGATACTGGTGGTTTCTCCTTGTACGAAGTGTAAATGTCACACAAATGAAGAATAAATGTTTGATTTAATGTGGGATTTTCTCAATTTATCCTGTTCCTTTTGAGTATTAATAATAATGATGGTGTACTTGAACCAGCTGTGTACGCGTATACAGTTATGCTGTTTGGCCCCTACTTTGTTGCCCTGCTTTGCAGTGTTTCATCTGCAGATTAACATGTGTGGTCCCCTACACAAGAGTAACTCCAGCTCCTAAAGTGTGGCCTTTCCCACCTCCAGCCACAACATATTCTAACTGGAGCGTCTCCCGGAAGATGAATATCTTCCATCGATCTGTAAGGAAATGCATTTCCTTGCATTGACGTGACAGAGACTAGCCTCTAAATTCTTTGGAATTAGCAACAATTCAAGCTGTGTTTGGAAAACAACCGTGACACAGAGCATTAGTTTGGCCTTTTAAAACCTGCCATGACAAGTGAAAAGCTGAAGCTGACAACAAAGATGTTAATTACAAAGTCCACCCTAAAACATATCGTGCTTTATTGTCTGTTGTCCTCTAAATGAGGCCATAATTTATCAATGAGCATCATGCTGTATTCAGCAAGTCTTGACACTAGCAACTGAGACCATAGACGCATTTGAAAAATATTTTGAGGTGACAGATCAAGCGAGAAGTAGGGTCATTTTCTCATTAGCAATCTTTATGCAATCAGAAAAGTTGCCCCCTGCTGGCTGTTCTGTTGGAAAGAATTCAGGTTTAAGATACTCTGGCATTGGTTTTACTTCCAGAACCAGAGACTACATTCATCTTTTAATTACAGTCTACAGTGGACACGAGGCATTAAGCCTGATCACCCTTCCTTGCGGAAACCTCTAAAAGTTTGATGATGTTGCTGAAAATTAAGGTTTAAGAAGCATGCTATTCTGCTGGTTATATTCCTGCTACACGTGCACAGTTTCATGGTTCCACGTTTGAGTCATTGCAACAACACAGATCTATGAGTGGTTCCCAGATTGACTGTTACAAAACAAATGAGGGGGAGAAATGGCATACATGTTACATAACCTCCATCTTTGGTGTTCTCCCATAGATTTCTATTCAGGAATCCTAAGTCTCTTGCAAAGCTGTGGACATCACAGATATGTACCGTAGTTGTTGTTACTACTCTCTGGTCCACTTGGAGTCAGTTTGAAGAACTCTGTTCCATACATTGTTTTTATGTGCTATATGCATGCAGACTGCTGCCCTTGTAGTGTAGACTCTGGGTAGATGTCTGTGGAGGTGTTCACACACTGACTTGCTGACTTTGGGAGATGTAACTCCTACAGCAGTACGCACAGGCCATTTTTCCTTTTTAGTTTGCCTCTCTCGGTTTTGTTTTGTCAAACACCAAAACCACTTTCCTAATAGATAACTTTATTTGACCAAAAACACATTGCTTCCCTTTCCCTAACGAATTGGGTTGTAACCACAATCACCAAACAACTTTTTTTTTTTTGCCATGCCTGCTGACCATATTTACAGACAATAATTAAAACTGCTAAAATTACTAGACAAATCATAGATAAAGGTCATTTAAAAACGAGTTTATTTTAATTATGTCGTCACATTCTTACCAAGAAATATGGTCACGTTTTGTATTTATATGCTAGTAATATTTTCAGAAATAAAAGTTAATTTGTTTAATGCATTACTTATCAGGGCTACCAACTTGTGACCATACCTTAGAGTGAGATTTGGTTTGTGTGGGATGCTGACAGGGGGTCTGGGGGCCCTCCCCCAGAAAATTTTGAAAGTTATTGATCCTATTTCCTGCATTCTTGTGTAATTTAAGAGCATTTTGCCCTTTTAAAATCTTATTATAGAGATAACATTAAGGGATAATAAAAACATTGAGCTTAAAAAAATCAGGAAAAAAAAAACAGAGCAAGGGCAGACAGTACTGAAAATGGTTCTTCATGTAAAATATGGATAGAAGTTTTGTGGCTGGATGTGCACAACACATTTCAGTATTTTCCATAAATATCTGCATAATTGAAATAACTCCAGCAACCACTTTGTAACATTTGTCTTGGAGGATTCTAATGCACACACTCAACAGCTTCAAGTTGACCACATCAGCCAACTAAACAATAAAGAGTGCTTAATCACATTTAAGTTTCCTGAACGTTACGTAGTTCTCTTGCAGACTGAAAAAGATTGTCCCCCAGGATTTCAGTGTATTTTGCAGCATTCATTCGGCCCTCCATCTTTACAAGCCTTCCAGGTCCAGTTGCTGAGAAACATCACCACAGCATGATGCTGCCACCACCATGCTTCACAGTGGGGATGGTGTGTTTTTGGTGATGTGCAGTGTTTGGTTTCTGCCAAACATGACATCTTGTCTGATGGCCAAAAAACTCAATTTTGGTCTCATCAGACCAATAGTCTTCCACGTGCTTTTTGGCAAACACTAGTCGAGATCTAATGTGACTTTTCTTCTCATTGCCACTCTCCCATAAAGCTTTGACCGGTGAAGAACCCGGACAGCAGTTGCTACATGCACAGTCTCTCCCATCTCAGCAGCTGAAGCTTGTAACTCCTTCAGCGTAGTTGTAGGGGTCTTGGTGGCTTCTCTCACTAGTCTCCTACTTACACGGTCACTCAGTTTACGAGGGCGGCCTGATCTAGGCAGATTCACACAAGTGCCATATTCCTTCCATTTCTTGATAATTGATTTCACTGAACTCCGGGGGATGTTCAGTGCCTTGGCAATTTTTTTGTAATCATCCCCTGAATTGTACTTCTCAATAACCCTTTCCCTGAGTTGCTTAGTGTTCTTCTGTCTTCATGGTGTAATGGTAGCCAGGAATACTGATCAATCACTCTCTGGACCCTTCAGCCACAGGTGTTTTACAACTCAATCACTTGAAACACACCCACACCACTCAGGTGATCTTCATTTCACTAATTGTGAGACTATTGGCAACAATTTGATGGACCTCTATTGGATTAGACCATTAAATTAAAAAGGGGGTGAATAATTATGCAAACAATTATTTTCATTTATATAATTTTCTTTCATTAACATTACTTTATAGAAATCTGTTTCACTTTGACATTAAAGAGTTTTTTCCAATAATTATTTTGGTTAAAAAAGCTAAATTTTATTGATTATGATTGATTTATGAAAGCAATTAAAAGGGTAAAACATCAAAGGGGGTGAATACTTATGATAGGCACTGTATATCTATCCACTGATTCATATCTATGCACATTAGTCTGGTCCGATGCAGTCTCGATGATGACGTTTCACGAGTACGTGAGAACAAGTACGGACAGTTACGTACTGAGAAACGGCCATAGTCTTCTTACCGCAAAGGTGCAAAGCTGCTGTCTTCTCCTCAGACATCAGGAAACCAAATCCAAATGAAATACAATCAAAAGATTGAACTGTCATTGGTGCATTCAGTTGCAGTCGGACAACGAAGTTGCGTTCAGTAGCGTCGGCAATCGGAGTATCATTAAATTTCCAACGAAAATTTTGGGTGGCACACGGAGTGGCCAATCAGATCACGGGGGACCACTGCCCACCCCATGTCCCCACAGAAGATCTGCCACTGCCCGGGCAGCTACCAGGCGTGAACTAACTGTGACGTCACCCGTTGGTTTCAACGTCGAGAAAATGAAGCCCGGATTTTGCTACTTCCTGGTCGCCATTTTGGATTTTTTGGAGCCAGTGACGTAAAAAGCGTCATCAAACAGGCTGGACTGGGGAGCAACTCGGGGCAGGACCAGTCAATGGGACTGTCAATCAAGTATAGCCACGCCCTCTGGCTCCGCCAACTTTAACGGTTTATTTAAAATTCAGTATTGATTTATTTTAAGATCGGCCACCTGATCTCTCATTTTGACCATGAAAACTAATGGGAAAAAAATCCTGAGCTGTAGAAAATCAGTATATCAAATTTTATTTTTTCTAAAAATGAATTGGGATCTATGGAGCTAAAGCTTTTTGGAGCCAACCCTAGCGGACGGCGTGATATTGCAAGTTTTTGACACTTCCGGGTGGGCTTCAATTTTGGAGCCAGATGCTACGTCCATCTTTATATACAGTCTATGGCAGCTACACAGGCTTTCAAACACAGGTGTGTCCCTCAGAGACAGCCAGCCTGACAGCTGCCCAATGACTCGGGAACGTGTAGGACGGAAAATGCGGACCCAATTTTCACAAACCTGGCGTTCTCTGGAGTAAACGCGAACTGGATTTCCCCAAAAGTCACATATTCTCATAACAGCAAAGTGGATTTTTTTTTCTTTTTGCCCATGTGATATTTGGAGTGTGGCGTGAGAGCGCATGAAGGGACTGAGTTGCGTGTGTCTCATGGCCAAAGCGTGACAGTTGGCAGCCCTGACTTATTATAGGCTGCTTATAACTGAATTGCCATGTGGAGTTGAGATATTTTAAAAGTAATATCACGACATGCGCAGTAGGACTTTGAGCTGCTGCCTTCATATCCAGTTGTAAATATGGACATTTGTTCAAACCAGACTTTAAAACACTGCTGATATGACCGGGATCATCCAGTGATAGTCAGATTTCTGTATTTGTATTAAGATTTTATTGTTGTCCTTTTTTAGTGTATGGCGACATTAGGTATTGTTGTTTTTGCCATCAACCTAAAATACCTAACTATATTTTGTTTGCTAGCTCCGTCCACTGGTATTAATTATGGGTGATTGTGACATGTACGAGTTTTCGCTGGACGATGAACGCAGCCTCAGAGGCAGCAGCGAACGTTAGCAAAGTTTTACCTGTCAACAAACTGAAGCAAGTTGACTTCGGCACGCTTCAACCGACAGCTTTTATGAACCAAGCACGGTTTAAACTCGTTTTCTACTTTAAATGTGAGTCTAATCCCAGTGTCAAAGGACACTGAGATTTGTTAAATGTCTCAGGTGCGAATAAAGCAGAGGGCAGACATGGAAACCCGCGGCATGTTGGCGCTGGACAGACCCGCGGCCGAGCTGACCGTCATGGACGTTTACGACATCGCGGCGGTCCTCGGCCAGGAGTTTGAGCGGATCATCGACCGGTTCGGCTGCGAGTCTCTGGTCGGAGTGGTACCCCGGGTGGTGCGAGTGTTGGAGCTGCTGGAGGCGCTGGTGAGCCGGGGAGCCGCGGGACAAGAGGCCGAGGAGCTGCGGGGAGAGCTGGAGAGGCTGCGGCAGGAGCGAAGCGACAGATACGAGCAGGAGAGGAAGCACCAGAAGGTCAGTTGGTGTTTATGTGAGTGTTTTCATATTAACCCACCTGCCTCCATTGAAGTGTCTCTACATGTCTGTCTGCCTGTTTGTACCATGTGTACCTTCCAAGGTAACAGTAATATTGGATCTCTATTTCGTAACATTTTGGGATTTCTGACAGTTAAGTTGCTTACCAGTCACTCACCTATCAAAACTGCTTTTGATTTAGTTTCTGGTGATCACTAACTGACTGATCAATGCATCCATCTAGCACCATTTGTGTATTTCTTACGCCTTAAAGATAAAATAAGATAAGATAACATAATCGTTTATTAATCCCACAGCTGAAAATAGGAAAAATGGGATGGTGCTGAAATGTGGGGACATTAGTAGAAAAATAGAAATAATCAAGAAATACACATAAATACTGTTGATACTGTACAGATTATTTTATATGTAGAAATATAAGATATTACACAGATCCTTCTGAATGTGGAACATAATATTTCACAGAATTATTCTGTATGTAGGAAAATGCAGATATTGCCCAGATTCTTCCATGAGGGGAAAAATAACAACATTAAAAATGTAGATATTGCATTTAATTCTGTTCGTATTGCACTGATTCCTTTGTGAGTAGAAAATCCTGGCATTGCTCAGATTTTTTATCTATGCCGATGAAAAATATTTTAAATGTACAATATATTCATAATGCACAGGTTTGAAGTGAAGCATAACAGTTTTTCTGTGTGGTCTCCTGGGAACAGTGCTTGGTTACATTAAATCACTCCTATAGTGGTAAGGCATAGTTAAGTGTCCGACACAATACTGCTTTAATCTGTAGTATATTTTGCACTTAACATTACAATGCTACTAATGTATCTCACACTTTAAACAGATCCACAAATGTGAGCAACTTCATAATAGCAATAATACCAGGTGACAAAGTCAAAGTTAGGTCAAGTTTATTTATGCAGCACACTTAAAAAAGAGGAGTTGAACTGAAGTGCTGTGCAATTATAAATAGCAACTCATAAAACACAAAGACTTAAAGACAAATCTGAATAAGACTGAAGGCTTTATTGCTTCTATTTTTGTGTCTAGATCTCAAAACATCCTGGAATATTTGGTTGGTTGACTTCAGTGCCCTAAGTGTGGTATAAAGATGAAAGACATCTGCTCAATAAATTGGCAAAAACCTAAAACATTTAAGACTGAGCTTAATTATTTTGAATCTTCACTTTGGCGGTCATAAAATCTGAAGTGCTGCTGACATTGTCATTCCCTCATATATGCCTCTATGCAACAAACACCAGGACTCTGTGATAGTGTTTTCCTCTCTTTTTTGACTTTGTTTTCTGCATCCTCTTTGCTCAGGAGTTGGAGCTGGTGGAAGACGTATGGAGAGGAGAAGTGCAGGACCTGCTTTCTCAAATCACTCAGCTTCAGGCGGAGAACAAGAGGCTGTTAGTGAGCCTCTCTCTCAAGGAGACGCCCATCACGGAGGAAGACCTGCAGAAACATGAGGGTGGGTCACGACAGATGAAGGTTTCGAAGGGGTTGAGAAGATGATTTGTGAGATAGTAAGGTGTTTTAAGGTCTCTTCAGCTTTTCTGGTAGAGTTAAATCTGGTTAAATTGTACTGTAATAGAGATGCACTGAAGCACCAATCCACAGTAAAACTACTGGATTGATGCTTCTCTATATGGTTACTCCAGTAGATAGGGATGAGTGAATTGATATTAATGCACCAGTATCCATGAACCAAAGCCACGTGTAATTGAACATATTAAAGCAACATGTAGTGTAAAATAGACACCAATCAAGAATAAGCTAAATATGTTAAGTACATTCATAGTCTAAAGTTCACTAATTATAATAATAGCACACTAATCAGTGGCTCTGAAGTCTGTTGCATTTAATCCCTTGCCATGCATGGAGGTTGTACAGTATCTGCATGACTCTGGAAACTGATTTAGTTCGGTCTTGGCTGGGAGTTCCTCTGCAGATCTGGTATGTCTTCCATGTGTGCTAAATGCTGCAGTGCTTTGTGTTGATTTACCATCTGTTGTACGTTAAACATCTTCATCCCATGCAGTCACGTGAGATTGCTCAGTACATGCTACATGTTTGCTGGACGACATGAAAAAGTAGGCTGTGAAGAGAGGCAGTCAGGAGCTTGTAAAGGCGACTATTTTTGAAGCAGACCAAAATATAGCTCTTGTGTGAAACTAATGGGGGCTGCAGCTGTACTTACTGTCAGGACTGCAGCACACAAACACTGCCTGTAAACATATGCACACAAATGAAAGGGTACGGCATGATAGGATTACTCTGCTCACTGACATCTTTTTTGTCCCAAGAAATGCATTCATGGTATAACAGATGTTTTAGTCCCAGGTAGAGGCCCAAGCAAGGCTGAAATAGAGAACATTTTAAAGGTGTGTTTTAAATACCACAACTTTTACACTGACACAGGTACCATGCTGTCAGAAAGTTTCTGTTGATGTGGTGTGGTGTGGAAGTAACTTGCAGGGATGGGTTTGTTCTGACTACAGTAAACATTTTGTTTTAACTTGGCAAGATTTTTGAAATGTGATGAAACAGTTACAAAGGGGTCTGTTCTATACACTACCAGCCAAAGATTTGGATACACCTTCTCATTTCATGGTTTTTCTTCATTTTCATGACTGTTTACATTTTAGATTCTCACTGAAGGCATCAAAACTATGAATGAACACATATGGAGTTATCTAGTAAACAAAAAAAGGTGTGAAATAAATCAAAACATGTTTTCTATTTTAGATTCTTCAAAGTAGCACCCCTTTCCTTTGATTACTGCTTTGGACACTCTTCACATTCTCTCCATGAGCTTCATGAGCTAGTCACCTGAAATGGTTTTCAGTTCACAGGTGTGCCTTGTCAAGGTTCATTTGTGGACTTTCTTGCCTTCTTAGTGGGGTTGGGCTATATGCAGTTTTCTGTAACAGACTAAACACAGAAAAACGCTGATTGCTTCTTAGCTGTTGTAATTGGAATGCATGGATTTTACCTGTGTGAACATTTTGTCTGTGATTTTATTTTTTTCATGACTGCAGGAATGTCTGAGAAAGAAGGACAGGTGATGAAGAAGCTGAAAGACTTGGTGGACAAACAGAGAGATGAAATCCGGGCTAAAGATCACGAGCTGATACTTAGAAATGAGGATGTTGACGCGGTGAGGGTTTGCACCATGCACATCACAAATGGTGGCAACTGCCATGATATGTAGTCTACAAACCATTATCCTTCACCAGAATTAGTGAATTCATAAAACTGATTCTCTCAACTACAGCTCCAGCTGCAGCAGCAACGTCTGATAAGGATCAACCAGGACCTTCTCCACAGGATAGGAGTGATGGAGGCTCAGGGCAAGAAGCTGATCCAGCAGAGGGCAGAGCTGGAGGCTGCAGCTCAGGCACAGCAGCAGGAGTTTGGGGCTCTGCAGCTGGAGGTCACGAGGCTGAGAAAGGAGGTCCAGGAGTGGGAACTAGAGAGAGAACTCATTAAGATAGAAGAGTTCTCTTCTTCACCATCTGGGATGTCATCACCTTTATCACCTCTATCACCTCTCATGAGGGTAAAAAAAAAGACCTAATTTTGACCAAAGTGTAAATATGATGATCAAACTATGTATGTTTTTTGTAGATGTTAAGTGTCTTGTTTGGTGTCAGCCCTCAGCTGCCGAGCTTTATAAACCAAATTCGGTGTGGGTGGAGTGTGGAGGAGACTCGGGCTTTCTGGCAAACTGCTTTGAACGCGACAAGAGTCTTTCCCCACTCCCAAGGTCAGCGAACAGAGAGAAGAATGAGGAAGAGAGTGTTGAAGATGACAACACTACGTCAATGTTACTGGTAACATCTACTCACACTATCCAGTCTAGACAGTAGTACTCAGTTTAACACTATTTACATTACACTATAAGAATATTTACATTAAACAGACCTCATTATCACTTTGCCCTGCTTTGTGTCCCTAAAGTGAAAACAGAAAACTTTTTAACTCCTCTCTCCTGCATTTCCAAGTCGTGTTGCTGTTACTACTGTCGCTGTCTGTTTTCCCAAGAATCTCACAATTACCAACTCAGATTTCAAAACTATCAGTACCACTTTGTAAAATATGAGAGAAGAAAGAAGCACGCTTGGTTAATGCAAAAATAATTTTAATCTTGTATGGAGTGAGAACAAAGTTTGAGCTGCAGCGGGGTTACAGAGGAAAAACAAGAAGAAACAACCGGAACAATCCAAGTTTGAAATAAAATGCCTGATCTCTGTGCTCTCGGTGATCAAGAGAAATCACTGATTTTATTAATAAGTCAGCAGGATTTAAAAGAAGTAATGTCAACTGATTGGTGGTGTTGAAGCCTCAAGTCTGGCATTCCATTGCTAGAATGCCCATCTGTTGCTCACTCTTGTTTTACCTTTTCACCTTCTCTGACAGCTGGACCTTTTCTTTTTTAGTTTCCAAAATTACTCTGATTGTTACGTTGATACTAGTAGCTGCAGGGGAAAACAAAAGCACTATCATCTTCCTTTTACCGTCGCACAGCTGCAGAAGCCCTTCCTGTGTGCCGTAAATAAATTGAGCCTTCATTGCTGGGGAGATTTTGTGACAGATTTGCGCAGTTAAAATGAGACTCATCAGGAACTGATGTAAACATTGATGATGTCGTTATTGTGTAGCCATTACATTGTGCAATCAACATTTACATTATAATGACAAGTTAAAGCATAAAAACATGTCTATTGCCACTTAAAGGCCATGAAAACCTGCTGAATTGCATGTTTTGATTGTTTTTGTTTTACATCAGCTTGCATTGTCGCTCTTCTCCTTTTTAATTATCACATTGCTGTCTGTCATGATGTATTTCTGTCATCACAGCTCTGCAGCTGTCAGAAATATGTTTCACTTCAACTCCTATTCTCATTCAGAACGCACAAAGGCACAAACAAAACAGGGCATGCTTTACAACGTCACTACTGGTTAAACGCCACAGGGTCCATTCATCATTTTAGGTAGTCAGAGCAAATCAGTTTAACTTCACCAACACAACCAAAGAGTGTCGCAGTTCTGAGGTGCCTGCTTTATTTTTAACATGACTGAGCAGGACAAGTGCTGAATGTGTGTTTTGATTGCAGAAAGGATCACCTGATACAGAGCCAGAGGAGGAGACAGACAGCTTGGAGCAGGATTCAGACAAACCTCGCTTCACCCTGCAGGAGCTGCGGGACGTCCTGCAGGAAAGAAATGAACTCAAAGCCCAGGTGTTCATGCTTCAGGAAGAGCTGACATACTACAAAAGGTATGGTTTGGTTCGCACGGTTTCGATTTGAATCCGTTTTACAACACTTCATGCTAAATTGTACCTCTTCTATATCCTTCAGTGAGGACTTTGAGGACAGCATCAGTTCCATCGTGTCCGCTCCGTCTCCTCCACCATGTTCAACTTCTTCTGATCCGCCTGAATCAGGAATTAGACGCTTGTGAGTAAACTGTTTGAAATGACACTCATACACTTTCCTTTTTGCACCGAGGTTTACCTTTGCAATTGTGAAGATGATCAGCTTTGTACCGCTCTGCTTTCATATTATACTAATGCTGAAGTAAAAGTAAAGAATTATTAGAATGTGTGGACATAATATTTTCTCTCTAACTCTGAATTTCTCTCCTGTATCCAACCCACTCTGCCTCCACTCCTCCCCTTGTCCATTTTCCTCTCTGACCAGGATCTTCACTGCTATAATGCCAATGGTTGCAGCTGGTTTGATCACAGACGACCCCACGTTGTTACCAATCAGAAGACTTGTTTCCTTTATATGACCTTAAATTTCAATTCTTTATAAACAGATGCTCTTATTTTTTTAACAGCACCATCTCAACACCAATTTGCTTACAAGAATTGGTTTAATGTCTGCCTTTCTCAGTTATTTTAAACAAATCTGTGTTTATATACTTGAAATTCAGGTGAATTAACTATGTTGTCTTTATTGATGTTAATTTTTATGGTACATTTTGGTTTTACTTTTTAACTTGATAGGAGCTTTAAGTGAACCTCAGCAGTTCAAATGTGAGACAACTGTCCATACCAGGACAATCTTAAATATATTTATGACCTTTTCAGGTTTTGTGGCTTCATAAAGTCACCGTCTTTCATTGCTTCACTTGATATATAATAAGGAAATAGCTGTGCTTCATTCATTGTAATGCTGCACATGCTGATGTCAAAGTTTCTCGCTCAGGTTTCTCATTGCATTTCTTTATCAAAACACTTAAATGGTGTCAGTGCACTTCATGTCATACAGTATTATCTAACCAGTTTGACAAGTATTGCCTGTAATATAGAGAGCTCCCCGTAGAATCAATTGTGTTTTCACCATACAGTCTTTGGCTTTCACAGACGATGTTTTAAGCTCCTTAGCAGTCTCTGAATCATGACGGCATCATGAGCAACAGCTCCATCTGCCACATGGTCTATCAATTTAACATCTTGTGTAATTTATTTCAGAAGATCACGTATATCTGATGGGAAATTACTGCTCATATGTCTGGTTTGTGTACTGAAAAGAGCTAGATGATCATGTGTCTGTGTGAGATCATCTTCTAGATTGTTGTAAAAAGGATATTACTACCAATTAGAAGACTTATAACAATATAGACTGGAACCATACCTTGTGGTTTACATGTGCACATGTGCTAAAATCACATCACTGAAAGTGCAATGTGAAGTCAGTCCAGTTAACTAAAAACAAGTCATGCTACCACTTTTTTGCTGCTTGATTCAGAAAACCCATATAGTTCTTATTTTCTCTGGCCAATCTACAAGAGAGGTCTGTCTGCTAGAACCTATTTGACTATAATTTATACCTTCTCAAACTCAGAGCTTTGTTTTTTACTTTATTGACATTAACTTCTTTTCAGACTTTAAAAAATACATATTTTATTTTTGATGCAAATGCACTGCCTGACAAAATCCCAATTACCCTGTTGCTGTTCATATATAAATACGTGTAAAATGAAAACTTTTAATTGTCAATATGTACCAGGACACACCTGTAAAATAATGTTTATTCAGAATGAAGCAATAAAGTTTTATTTTTCATCTTGTTGAGTTATTGGTATTGTGTCATTATCAAAAATTAGTATAGCTAGTGAGAAAGTCTACTAAGTATATGATAGAGGTCAGTTTTTTGCCCATAAAATATATTTTTAAGGTTTGATAGTGTTTAGCATTGTGAATACATAATTTTGTCTTGACAAGAAGCTTCCATGGATTATTTCATTCCAGTCAATAAAAGAACGCCACGAAAATGAAAAAACAAACATTAAATCACATGCTTTCTCACCTGATTCTGACAGGCCTTGATTGATATGAGGAGTAGAAAAAGAAGAGGTCTCACTTATACAGTCCAAATCATGCGTTTTCTGCTCCACTTAAACTGAAGACCTGTGATCACAGACGGTCAATGCGAAGTGAGTGCTCTTCATAGTGCAGGATCTTTGAGCTCACCTGTCGCTAGGATACTTTGCCCTCCTCTGCTGTCCACACAGTCTCGTCATTGGTGGCTCAGTGATGGGGGAAGTGCGGCTGTACTGGAAGTTAGTTACCTTCGCTTACTGAAACTGTTCCGCCGAAGTTCAGAAATTCAAGTGTTGTTTTTAGAGCTTTGGAAGTACGCTTTGGTGAAGAAAAGTTGACTTCTCACTGGTTTTTGAAGGAGTCGCGTCGGTCCGTCATGGAGCTTGGTGAAGAGTCGTCGCCCGCTGTGGCGTTCGAAAAGGACGCGTTTGAGCTCACGGTCGAAGATGTGTACGACATTTCCTATGTGATCGGACGAGATTTGTTAAAAATAAGCAGCAGTGGGGAAGAAGTGTCGGATTTACAGTTTAGAATAGTCCGTGTTCTGGAAATGTTTGAGACTTTAGTCAACAAGTACAACTTGACTCTGGAGGAGCTGAAAATGGAGCGGGACAACTTGAAGAGCGAACTGGACCGGATCATCCAGGAGGGCTCCTCCGGGCAGGGCACGGTGAGTTTCACGGTCGGCTTGTGGTCAGATTAGAGGTGGACGTGTAGAGATACGTGTCGTGTCTGCCGTCACAGCAAACAGCGGGACCGAACCAGCTGGTGGTGGATCTGACGGACCCCAACAGACCGCGTTTCACCATGCAGGAGCTGAAGGAGGTTCTGCAGGAGAGGAACCAGCTCAAGGCCCAGCTCATGGTGGCTCAGGAGGAGCTGCAGCTCTACAAGAGGTAGGAAATCTAAAATCTCAGGCCCACTCTAAGATAGAACTCAAACAAAGCTTTTAATGCTAACTTCTGTCTCTTTTCTAGCTGCGCATTGTATTAAATTATTTTGGAAATGTCCTTTTTACCTTCATTTGTTTCAATCAGAAGCATGAGAAATACCTTAAAGCGATGTAATCCGTTACAGCCACTAACTACAACCACACAGCTAATTCAACATCTCTCAGACTCCGGAGTCAACAAATCTGAGGATTATAAATTGAGTTAGAACAAGATTTATTGCAGGGCTGTTGTAAAATGCGAGACTAGACTGTTTCGGTGCAGTTTATAAGTGAGGAACTAAATGTGAAACTACTGATATAAATTACACGGCTTGTTTTTATTTTATCATGACTCCACACTAGACTGAGAGAGACTACTGTTACCATTGTCTGACCTACTGTTGGACACACTGTCATATGAATATTAGCGTCCAGGCAATGAAGATATTCAAGTTAAATGAGATTTATTTATAAAGCACTTTAAAACACCCAGAGTTGACCAAGGTGCTGTACAGTAGAGTACAAACACGATCAGATGATAAAAATAATAGAACTAATAGCAAAATACACAATTAAACATAAATAATAAATAGACTAAACAGACTGGACTGCCCATCCCAGAGACACATGCACACGGAAACAACAAACCTACGTGACGTGAAAAGGTTCAGGGTCTGTCTGTCATTATCAGGTATCTGAAGAAATGCAGAGGTGACTAACTTATGGGCGTTATTTGCAATGTTTCTTTCTTTTTTTGTTTGAAAAAAGAAAACTGAAAAATACACACCCATATGAGCTCCACAATCAGGCTAATATTGCAAATGTCACTGGTACTGAAATTATATAACTGAAAATAGCCTCACGTTTAATTCCCACTATTATGTTTATAATAGCACTCATTTTCATTGTGAAACTACAACATCAGTCAGCTCTAATTAAATAGCTTCCACTGTGATGTGTTCTTTTATTGCCCTACCATTCTTCTTTTTTTTCTTTTTTTTTTTGGACACTGTTGCACGAATTAATCTCGGCGACCATAAATCTGGCCTTTCTTCCACAGTGGGATTCTGCCACAAGCTGAACCAGCCATGGTCGAGGTGGATCTGGAGACACCAGCAGCTACAGAGCACAGTCCAGCCACGATAAACGACACGAAAGAGGAGAAGACAACCATAAGCAAACTGTGAGTAGCAAGCTGGGTTGTTTTACAGATAAAACTATGCAAAGACGATAGAAAACAGCCCAAAAGAAATTGCGTAAACTAAGTGAAAGCATGTCTTTCTAGCTAGTTGAAACCATGTTTACTTGTACACCTTGAACGGGGAGAATTTTCAGCTGCAACCCCATGACATTATAGTCAGCCAGCCGTTCACACAGCCCGTCTCCTGTCTCCTAACGAAATACTTGTGACCGAATGAGTTCATGCTGATGCTGAGGATGTTTGTGTGAGCAGTGACGGAGAGCTGAATGAATGAGAGCTGGTTGGAAATTGAGTATGCCTGCCAAACGGCTGCTGTCAGTAATTACAGTCTGCCGTGATTCAGAGTTGCTTGTATATTACATGTTCACTCGCCCTGCTGGAGGAAAAACTTTTTCAACTAATTCCACACATTTTCTGTTTATAGGTTTTCATTCAGGCGAAAATGAGAAAAACCTCTCACAAGAACTGACCATGTAGAGGACAAACGGGATTTGTCGGCACAATTTAACCACTTTTCTACTTCCTTATTTCTAATGTTTATTTTCAATCTAACAAGCACTATATTTTGTACTGCTAATTTTAACCTGATATGGTTTATAGTAATGTAAAGTTTCTGTAGCAGGAATCTAAATTCTGTAAAAAGAAAATATTGCAAGGAAACTGGAAAGTATTATCTAACTAGTGTTGAGCTTGTTAAGTGTTTTCACTCAAAATGAAATTATTTATAGTCTTAAAAAATATTTTTATGAACCAAAATGAAGTTTCCATGTGGGTCCAGTCATGTAAAACACATTTTCTATCATTCTAATCCATCAAATACAGATAAAAGGGCCTCATGTCCAACAAAATCTAAGAATAAAAATGTGATTACATTTTGAACAGCGCTTGTGCTTTTTGTTCTGGGGTTGAATAATTCAAAAGCTTCTGATGTTTCTCGTTGATCTCATGTCAGATTCATGCATACACATCATAATCCACAGCATAATTATACTTCACACATTATGGACAGAATAAGGATAGTTTAGTTAAAATTATATGGCAACACAGTTATAAGAGAACTTTAAATTTAATGTGATAAATTAGTGTCCAAATTAAGTATGAATAATAATTTTAAAAAAAGGAATAATTAATGTTTTTCCTTCTGCATTGCAGAGGGAGACTGATTAAGGTAACTTTTTATCAGCATTAGATTATGGCGACCTTCTGTACATGCAGGCCTCTGCACTCAGATGATAATTATAATACTCATTATTACAAGCTGTATGCTGAGGTCGAGTGGCTCTCTTTCTGTTTAAGGTGCATCAAACAGGCTTTTACTGCTCTGTATGGTTCTTTTCTCTGCTTTGCCGTCATTTAGTGTGGGTTCTTATTAAACAAATGATCTGATTACTAGTGTTATTGTTTTATGATAGCCAATTCTCTTTTTCTTCACTCCTTTTTGCACCACATATTCTAAATAGTTACATTAACAATTTCCCCATAATGTTTTATGGTGTTTGGATTTGCTTGTATCTGTTCATTTGTATGTCTGCTCTGCGGTATTAACGCAATCTCCAGCTCTGAGTTAACAGTGAAGTCACTCTATTGGACATACTCAGGGTATTTAACACTTCTTCTAAATATTCAGTGTATTTTTTAAGCTGAGTTGAAGAACACTATTTAGTGTGTGAACATTCAGAACAATTAAGGCTAAATTTTTATCCCGCTGTGCTTTTCAGTTTTGCAACTTCTTTGCGATACTGAAGTAGTGTCTTCCACTTGTGCCCCTAGATGGATCTAAATATGAATCAGTGGAGGATGGTGTTTTCATAAAGCTCCAAATTTCAGGTTGTTTCTTCTGCAGATCATCATCAGCACAAACCATGCCACAGCTGGAATGAAAACTCACCAGTTTTATTCCTCAATTTACAGCACAAGCAATAATTTACAATATTCAGACTTGCATTCATTACAATAGAATCCCATGGACAATAACACACTATTTCATGGAAAAAAAAAATACTCAAATTTGCATCCATTAGTTAAGAAAACCATAAAAGCATGATAAAAACAAATTGAGCAAAAATGCACTTTTCATGAGTTGAAGCTTCAGCCTCCATTTAAAACAAAAACATTTTTAACCTTAACAAAAAAGCATTTTGAAGACTGTTCATGCACGGCATCTTTTACATAAGGATGAAATGGAAAGCAACAGTTCTTTTGAAATGTGGACAGATTTCAATATTTGAGCCAAGGGTGCGCTGAGATTGAAGCTTTACTTCTGTCACCATAGTCATACAGCAGCTCCTCCTCTGCTTCGATGTCTTTGGAAGCTACCAGGATCAGATGAGGGGTTCCATCGATGGGGTGAAGCCTTGTCTGACAGTTTCCTGTTTTACTGTGGTTGATCAGTCTTCCAAGACGGCTTGTTTCCTTTGTAGCATCGACACTGATAAATGATAAAGAGAACAGCGTCACTACAACACAATATGGGTATCCACACTAGAAGTCATTCGGAAAATTTGAAGAACATATTTCTTTTTCAAGCCTGAAATCTTAATGAATCAGTGTTTCACTTCAGCAAGAGGCTGATTGGTAGAGGAACTAATGTCCACCAGCAGGTCATTCTACACATCAAAAGTCGACAGAGAAAATTCTGTATCATGATATTGTTGATGGGGAATAGTTATTAATAAGCATTTTTCAGTCTTAGACTTATAAAAAAGCACTGCATGGCAACGTTAGCTCCAGAAATCGCAAAAGTGTACAGTCCTAAATAATGATTTTCAGCAAGTGTGGAACCAGAGGCTTTAAACAACTATAAATAAAAATCTGCATGCATATGAATAGAACTGCACATATGAGTAGTTCTGGGTGTGTTTTTTACCCATTTTTAAAAAGCATTTTATTGCTTTTCAATTAATTTTTTTTTTTTTTGACACAAATAGTAGAAGACAGGAAATGTGGGAGAGGGAGCAATGGAGAGACATGCAGTAAAGATGCATCAGGCCAGGAATGAAATGGAGGACTCACTGTTTAATGGCAGTTGCACACATGGTTTAAACCCTAGCCATTCCACTATCATGTCATGGTTTCGTTTTATTAATCTGAAATCATCGCTCTCTAAACCAATACTGTTGTCACATCTCAAATCTCATCATTAAATGACAAAAAGATCATCAATGACTAATAGAGTTCATATGAAAACAGACCTAACAAATTACGTTAGCTCACTAAATTAAAAGTTTAGTGAAACTAAATGAGCCATTTCCAGATTGCCTCTTAGAACATTAAGAAAGGGGGAAAAACAGCAATCTAGCACAAATTTACTGTTATGACATGCCATCTTATATTTCATGTACTGCTTATCACTACATCCACAGTTGGAAACTGTAGGTCTGGTTTGAAAAATCAAAGGTCTGTATATTATTCTTCTATAAATCCCAGTTTGTGTGTGAAATGTTTGTGTAAATGCATCATTTCTACATCTGGCCACATGTGTCAGTGGTGTTGCAGAGTGGTGATAAGTGGACTTACCAGTAAGTTTTAGATTGATACTGGAAGTAGTACATGTAACAGCCTGTTTGAGGATCCTGAGCGTACTGGGCCTCTCTTATTTTAGCCTCAGCAAGCTCCAGCAGGTCTCCGTGGTACTCGACGACAAAGTCTCCTTTATTAAAGCCCTTTACGGCAAAAACTCCTCTTCCTTTTCCTTCCATGTGTTTGACCTGTAAACATGCAAAAGTGTGAAGTTGAACTGATTAAGCAAAGATGTGGGAGCTGCTTGATAACTCTTCTCCTGTGACTGCTTTAAAGGAAACATCAAATGTCTGCATACCGTGTGTGACAGAATCAAAGGAACTTGACACATCAAACCATTAAATATTACCTGCATTCCCTCTTCATTGCCGTTCTTTATCAGGTCATCAATGCGTCCATGTTCTTCACTCTGTTGACATATTTAGTAATATGATCAAAAACACTCAGTTAAAGATATAATCCTCCTCATAACATGTAAGCATTCTTTCTTCTACAAACCTTTAACTCTGCTTTAGTTTTTCTGTTACTCCGTCTGATGGGAAAATAGTCTGTGACCTTTCTGTTTTGGAGAGCTTCATTCTCCATTCTGAAAAGAAGGACATGATGAAAGTAATGAGCAATTCTGTTTGTGCAGCTGGCTGTGAAAGAGCCTTTGTCTTTTTTTTTTTTTTTTTTTTTTTTTTTTTTTACAAATGACAGTGAACGTTGGTTTTGTGGACTCACTTCTTTGCTCCAAGTTTGCGACCAGTTCTACTGCGAGGCTTGGCTTCTGAAACTTTACTGTTTATTGCAGACCTTTTGACATCTGAATGTGGCGTGGGCTCTTTTTGCTCTGGTTGGGCAGCAGCTTGCTCTCTTATCCCAAGAGTGTGACGAGCCACTTCAGGCTGCTGCTCTTTAGGCTCACAACTGTCAGATTTAATTCCACTCGGTATGGCTAAAACGAGAAAGAAACAAAGACTGAAACTGAGAAGAACAGTTGACATCTGCACTGAACATTTAGCTGCAACAAACAGAGTGAAGTTCATCCAGAAACATGGTAAAGTTGTGTGAGAAAATAGATGGGTGAGTGAACACTGCTTCCATTCAAACAAACTGGAAAGGTTTCTGTGAAACACAGGAGTCTGCTGACCATAAGGTAACACAGGGGTCAGCTGTTAAAGAGCTGGGAGATTACATGCAACAGAAATGAGCAAACAGTAGCATTTTAAAATCAGTAAATTCAAAATGTTTTAGGTTATTTAGGTACTCACCTTTTTTCTGCCTTGAAGTGTCAGGATTACTCGCATCAAAATCGTTGCCTTCCTGGATCAGCGTGCTCGAACTGTCACTCAGAGGGGATCTAGGTTTGCCTGGACTCCTTAGACCCTGAGGAACTGTCTGCACTTTACCCACACAATCCTGAAAAAGTAAATATTAATTGCATTGATTTGGAAAATGAAGAGCCCTTCAAAGAAATCAAGGCGGGCAATAAATGAGACGCCATATTCTGTGACTGTCCTCAGAATTATGCCGTCCAAATTTAGAGACGAGCTGCACATGTTCAGTTCTGCTCGTTAGAATATTTTTTTGTGAATAAAAAGACTGTTCATAGCTTCAATCCCTCTGGAGCCAGCAAAAAAAAACAAACAAAGTGAACAGATTGCAAAGACTTCACTGCTTTGCCTGCCAACTCCAACAGTGACTGTGTCTGAAATCAGCTCCTTGTTCGCTCACTCACTGCTCTCTTTAGAACGGACACCAAACAGTGAGCAGTAAATTAAGACACTGGATGCTCACTCAAATCATTAATTTGCCCGCAGAGTGACGGCATGTAAATGTACACGTCCAAACAAAAGGGCAAACAGTTAATGTAGTGCACATTGTACTGAATAGGAAGTGACTTGGGCCACAGCCTGGGAGTATTAAATATCTCCATGGTAACAGTACCATTTTTGATTGGTAGAAAATATATATTGAATTGTTGGGCAGTGTATTGAAGCTCCCATATTGTGCCCCCATTTAGCAAATTAATGACAGACACACAAGTGTCCAGAACGTCATTTTTCAGCTCAAAATACTGCAAATATGGTTCATTCTAAGATGACTTTATAATTTTAGGGCAGTTCTAAACAGGCCATTAAAGCATTTAGATAGATATAAATGCAGCTGGGGTGCTGCTGCCATGCCCCCTTCAGGAAGAAGACTGTCCCTGGGACTGACAGCTAAGAGAGAAACATTGGACTTTTTTTTTTAAATCAGTTCTCTCTCAGAAATAATTTTACATGTAAATGTAGCTGGTTAACATACACTCTTAATGTAGTGTGTTTGTGTCACGATTTCAGAATACAGAAATGTCAATAAGAACTACTTTAAAGGGAATTCAGCCATATTAAAATTTTTATTTTTTTTTTAGCTCAGTCACTACTGGTTACCAAATTGCTACTTACAAACTGGATAAAATTCTGACTGGCTCCTAAAGCTGAGAGGCCTTTAAGTGTATACCAACCATAATAAAATTGAATTATAACCATATGGGACCTTTAACTTAAAAGAAAATGCGACTAAAGCTTGTTGGTTAGTTGCTTTAGTTGGCTAACATGAAAGTATAAACCCAAACAGCAGAACACACCTTGTCAGTTGTCGGTTTGTTCTCCTTTGTCTCCATCTGTGAAGTGACTTTATGTTCAACAGTTTCCTCTGGCTGCTTGTCGGTTCTCACCACATTTTTCTTTCCTTTATAAACACGGAAATAAATAATTGTAAGCACTGTTTACCAACTCAGAAAACACTGTACAAAACCTGTGAGTTTTATTAGTAAACAGCTATGTGTGTATTTAAACAAAGTTGTTCCTGTGCTAGCGCTAAATAGCATTAGCTGTCAGTCCAGATACTACTGCAGTTCGCATGATTTAAATGAATAACTCAAATAAAATATTAACAGCTTTACCTTTTGCCATCTCAATTCCCGGAAAGCAGCCGATAGACGTCCTTTAAATGCTGCCCTCTGAGTGTTGGGGCTCCTCGCTGTGCTCAGTCCACTGTTCCTGCAGCAACAAACTTCAGACTACTACTGTACAGGCGTGGAGGATTTAAAAACTTACTTCGGCTCATCTCATTGGCTGTTCAGTACAGGGGGAGGGGCTCCAACCGGAAAGCGGCTCTCTCATTGGCCGAAGCTCTGGTTGTCACACCCCTCAGGCTGACTGGCGAGTCACTACAACCATTGCTCTCACCAGTGACATTATTTCAGTTCTGTTAAAGCTACCAAAAACAATGATTATTATTATTTTTAATAGTTTACCAACTCAGAGCAGAAAATGACAATTTAAGTTTTAAATAGGTTGATTTTTAAATGTCCTATACCGTTATTTATAATAACAATAATAACTATAAAGAACTTTGAAAACAAGTGTCTACAAAGTGTTATGACAGACAAAGCCAAGCAAAAGCTGGATTTCAAAATAACAACAGCTAAAAGATGACAAGACAAAACAGAGATAGAAGTAACAAAGTTAAAACAACATACTGTGTAAAATACAAATCACAGTAGGTCTGTACTAAAAAAAACAAAAAATATATTGTTGAAGCAATAAAGTAACATTTATTTTACTTTTTGTTACTTAGTAATTCCTTGGATTTGCTACATTTGTTGATTTGACTTGTAAACTTACTGTCTCCTCTCTTGCAACTTTCTTTTAAAACCTTTTAATCCTTCTTTAAAATGTTCTACATGTTAGTCTTCATTATTATGCACCAGAAATGTACTTGACAATAAAAGTGACTGACTCTAAAAGAGATGACATCTCATAAAATCAAGTCTAAAAAATCGGTTTTAATAAATGATGTAGAAGTCTTTGATTGAATTAGCCTTATCTCCTCAGGCTGACTATTAAAGGTTTGATGCAGCAAACAAAAGGATCAAAGATAAATGGATGATAATCAACCACAGCAATAAAAGCATCATTTAGTGAGTGAGTGAGTGAGCATAGTAAGTCACTCATCACTCATCTAGACTCTGTCCATTCAAATAATATTATTGTCTGGTCTGTCCTTTTGTTTGGTAAATTAAATTTGATTTTTTCTATAATGAGAGAGGTGTTGATCAGGGACAACAGACAGGAATATGCATAGATTGAAGATCAGAAAGACAAGCAACGTCTTTAACTCCCTAAGACCAGAGCTTTGTTTGGACTTGCATTTTAGATATCTTCTAGTTATTTGGGATAAGGAGTAACCAATAAATATAATAATTGGATATTTACTTTTTAGATTTATATTGTTATTGTTGTTGTTATTCTTGTTATTAATAATATGCTATTAAAAATTATGTCCATATATTCAGAAGAATGAAATGTGTGGATGCCAGTTCATAGGAGACTCTTCACTGAAGCTTAGGTTGGAAGGCTTCTGCTGACATCTAGTGATAAATTATTGTAAAATTATGTTCACTGATGCTACAACAGTCACAATGCTGCCTTGATTTTTGTGGGTTTTCACCATCAGTTAAACCTGTAGGAAATGATCCCGTCCCATGTCACATGACAAATAGAGAAAAAAGTCATATTTCTAACAAGGCTAAAGGCTGCATACTTTTTTCTAAAGCATTCACCAACATTAACTAATTTTATTAGAACCTCCTTCAAGTACTGAAAGATGGACAACACCAACATGTTTAACTATGCTTTTATTTCTTTTTTAAATTCCCTCTTTGTCTTTCATTGTGAATTACGACATCTTGCAACTTTGCATGACTGATGCGACACAAATGGCTGGTTGGATTGAATACTAATAAAAGTACATTTCCAGGTTTTGTTGAGTCTTTTCAAACATGACATACAGCATCATTCAAGTATTTATATCTTCATTCCATTTCCCCACACAAACATTTCATACAGTGTCATTTCCAGGTTTGGAATCTGCAGCCAGTGCTTCTTTGAACTGTCTTTTTCTCTCCAGATTCTCATTTGCTTTCCTCCTCTTTTCTTGCTTCCTCTGCATGGACTCTTTCTTCTTCACAACGACATCACTGAGTTCTCCTTTATATGCAACATCAAGTTTCTCTCTCATTATGTCCCGCGCACGTTTTCGATTTATATCCACAGATCTGGTCTGATGACACTGGAAAGGAAAGGAAAGGGCAGGAAAGGAAAGGAAAGGAAACAAAACATTGAACGAACATGATTAGTAAATCAGAGAAGCTTGGCTGACAAAAAAGTAAACTCATCTTATTAACCATAAAATAAGAAACCAAGGTTTATCAGTATGCCATTCCTTAAGTCTCCAACTGACAGAACATCCAACTCTCATTTAAAATCTTATTCAGTTCTGTCTTTTGTGTTTCGTATGCCACTCCAAAATGATTAGTGGTACCATCTAGCCCCATATATACAAACTTTCTGGAAGCCCTCTAATAACATATATCCAGTTGAAGATGTACCTTCACTACAATCCCAGTGGGGATGTGCTTAAGCACCACACAGTTGCTGGTTTTGTTGGTGGCCTGTCCTCCAGGTCCTGATCCCCTCACGAACTGCTCTTCTAGCTCGTCCTCTATCAGGGCTGGAAGATGTATCAGGTCCTTTTTACCAGCTGTTACAACACATGTTAGTCCAGCCGGAGGCGGTCTGAGCAGCGGAAGGACACCGGGAGAAGCTCTCCATAAGACCCGACTGGACCGTCTGAGGAACAGAGCAAGCCCCGACATCACGCTACATCTTATTTAATGCCTCCAGAGACAGAAATGACAATTAATACATGAAATCCCCGACTAAAAACGTCGTATCACCGCATTACTATCGCACGCTCACAGCAAGTGTTGTTTTCTTCGACATTGCCTGTTGTCAGCCAATCGGGAATCGCAGTGTTCTGCTTCGTGCACAGAATAACAGGTATGTTGACTCCATACCGCCACCGTTTGTCTCTCAGCGGAATATGTTTGTAAGTATGCTGAGTCTGACTTGATATCCTGATTTGAAGCGTCTAAAGACTCTTTCAGGTGGGTTCTGCGGGTGTATGACTGCTTGTAGATGCTAGCATAAGCTGGAGAGTGTCTACAGTGCAGCCCTTCTGTAAATTTTCTGGATATTTGCTTAAGACCCAGTGCTCCCATCTTCTATTTTTCAATATGCTACATAATCGTGAGCTGTCTATTTCCTAAACTGATAAAGTAAAGTCTTCCACTCTGGAAATGTGGTCACAGGCAGCAATAGAAGAATAAGGTCCTTGGTTCATGGACAAAAGAACACTATGTTTCACCTTCCACAAATAAACATGACCCTCAGTTCTTAGGGAGGGTGTATGAGGGATGTGGCCATGGGAAAGGAGGGTTTTTTCTTCTTTTTTCATTTTAATAAAAAAAAATTCACATTAAAAGTTAATAATCATAATCAATCATTATGGTTATGATGTTAGTAGGTGAACTTTTCTTAATTCCCAAATGCTCGAAGGATTTCAGTATTTACTTCATGGACGTGTACTGTTCAGCTTTTCTGTACATATAAAAACAGCACAGTGCACAGACTTATAACTATTTACAAGGCCATACAGCCATGTTTTGTGTATAAACATGTGTCCTATGAAGGTGGGATTATTTGTCCATTATAAGAATACATAATCTATACTGCTTAAATAAGTCAGATAATAGTCATTTACAGTGTGTAGTTTGGATCATTGTTGTATTTAAGTTTATGCTGTCATTATTTGTTACTTTTTTTCCTCTTTAAGCATAGCTCTAAAGTAGAATTTATTGTGATGCACGAACTATTGAAAAAATAACACACAGTTTACAGTTAAAATCAGTTAACTTAATCACTCAACTGGAGAAAGTATTTCATCATGAAGTGTTTTTCTTTTGACGATGAACAGTGCTTTTCACATTAAAGGAGCATCAACAAGTGTACGATGGAGCTAAACAATGACTTGATAATTGCCACATTACTTTACAGTGCGATAACTTTGTTGTCCTTATCACAGAGTACATACTCGGTTTGGCTGTTTAACACTAGACATTACAGCTGATTTGAAAATAATTGGAACTTTACTGTAAATTGCAGGTTTCTGTCACTACAATCATTGACAAACACTTGTGGAAGGATTTCTTTCTGCAAGACTCAAACAAAGGTCACTCAAACTGTTGATGCCCATTTAAAACTACGCAATTTAATAACAAACAATACATGTATTACCAAATATTTTCATATTTTATGAAAGAAACATTTTTTCATGGAGAACAAAATGGACTGTGATGCAACACTTCCTGTCCCCTCCCTTGACAAAGACTATAATTAGTAAATCAGGAAACTATGTAGGTCACAGGGAAGAGACAATCTCTCTGATGACCTGTGATGACATCTCTGTGATATTGCGGATGGGGGAGGTGCATTTCTAATTAAACTTTATCTTTAGTGTTCACATTAACAGAGACCCTCATTTCAGGACATTTTAACCTTGACTGTGTCGTTCTTATTACATTCTAAGTCCCCACCATCAATAGCAACAGCAATAATAAATTAAAACCATTTTTCTGTTATTTGACATTTCCCTTTGCTAATTAAGCTGCATGATCGTGATAAATGCAGAATATCCAAACAGAATTACCGGAACACATAAGAAATGTGGACAGAAGTAGACTTGCCTATCACTGTAGTACCATGACTGCTGTAATTGTACTTTTGTAACTTCACATCCTCATGATATAGTTTGCTTCACAGCTCTGTTTGATTAAAGTGATCCCTAAACAGTCACATGTGAGAATCGTACCTGTGCTACTATTAAATGGTCAGGAGTTGAAGGGTATTTAAACACACTGACACATAATCACTTGAGCAATATGCTATATCCAGTACAATCGAATAAATAGTTTTCAAAATCAGACATTAACAAACAGAATTATAAAGCCTACCCTCCAACTTCTAAGACAAGAGGTCCATTTCAAAATCCAGAATAATATATATCAATTCAATGAACTGTTAAGATTTGATGGTGATTACACAAACTGCAGTTTTTGTAATTCTGAAATTGAAACTGCTGATCATCAGTTCTTCCACTGTATGTGCTAATACTGTGAGATGATCTGCAAGACTTTCTTTCTACCAAAATCCTAACATTTGCTCCTCTAACTAGAGACAGTATTGTGTTTGGTAATAACATGAAGGACATTCAAGGTGACTTGTGCAGTCTAGAATTTTATTAACATTCACTGAATCACTCTAGATTATTCTATTTATTGTACACTACGCAGAGAGAACAAACAAACCAAAGTGGTGTTGAGAGAAGCTAGACGCTGGTACAAAATACGTGAACTTTATTGTATTTCTTATAACCTGCCAGTCATGTATCACGGGCCTAACCAAAGTATGTTTGTCACCAGATTCTCACTTCCTGTCATGAGCTGCTTCAGCAGACTGTGTGTAATCAGCCTCTCAGGCTTTGCTGACATTTAAACCCCATGTAATCTTTGTTTTAGGACATCTTGTGGCTTGAACATTGTGGCCTGCAGATTGTCTTGTAATGCTGCACAGAGCACTGAGAGAACAATCTTGTCAAAGCTGGCCTGGACATTTCACATAATGACACATTTCAGTGTACTGATAATTTACCATCACTTGCATTCACACATTTAACTCCTGTAACTATAGATTTTGATGCATAATAAACATAGGCCTATGTAAATACATGATTCAGATGGATTACATGATTATACACTTGTTTATATTTTTCCAACACTTGATACTGAACAACTTTTTACATCCATGCTTTCTCAGTTTCCACCACAGTCCTTGTGCACAATCTCAGTGCTTTAAATTGACTGAAACAAAAACATGGAAAGTCTCTCTTAGGAGCTTATTAAAAATTGTAAATGTCTGACGATCTTTAGTTCAAACATGGATGAATACAGATTTATCTATTTAATCCATTCATTTTTTAAATTTGCTTTTGTGCATACATAGGAACTATGCTTCAGTGAACAAATTTTATAAAACTAAATAAAAATTCAGTAAATGGTCTTACCTCAAGAGTTAATACAAACTTCATCCACAAGATTAACTTTGTCCCACTTTCATTATGCTTATACGTAAACTGCACCACAAATGCTACACAGCTCATACAAGAGATTAGCTTTGATATGCTTTAACTTTATTATAACCTTATTATCATCAATATTTCACTTCAGCAGCAAGGAAGTTAAGCTAGCTAGCTAGCTGGTGCTAACAGCATTATGCTGTATTAGCTTGCTATAGCACTAGCTTGCAAGCTAATACAGCATTATGTTATTAGCTTAAGTAACTTAAAGTCAGTGTAGTATCCACGACATCAGTGAGCTAGGTTATGAAACGATAATAGCACTTTTTTTTTTTAGCTATAATGTTTCTATAGTAGAAAATGGTGTACATAATTTATTGAAAATATAGGTTAAAGTCTTAAGATGATTGATGTCAATGGGGGGTATTTTCTCTCAAAAGTCCTTCTGTTACACTTACACTTTCTACAGAAAACTATTTTTTTGCTCAGAGAACTAGTCCATTACATGACTCTCGTGCAATTAGAAAAAAAAGGCTTGTATGTGTATATCCTTTTAAAAACACACAGATTATTATCAAAAATATTCCATCAATATACCTCAACATAACTTTTCAATTTCCTCTCACAAGTAAAACTATTCAAGATTAGCAAAAAGATCATCCTAGAAAAGTGAAAAATGAAATAAAAATGTATTAAATTTAATCATAATTTTAATAATGATTGATTGAGGCTTCTTGTCACAGTCCAGAAACATGCTGAGGTTAACTGGTGTTTTCAAGTTGTGAATATGAGTGATTGTTTGTCTTTATATGCAGTCCTCTGATAGACTGATGACCTGTCCAGAGTGTCCCCTACTTTCACTCCATGTCAGCTGGGATAAACTCCAGTCCCCCCCAGGTCCTTAATGAGGATTAAGTGGTGTATAAATAATGGAAGGATGACTGATTGAGCACTGGTTCTACTGGTTTTTATCGTGTACTGTGCTGCCAGCAGGGGGCGTTCTGCCATTAAAACCATAGAACGGCTCAGCTGGACGCCAGTCGTCAAGCAGCAGAAGCAAAGACACATACCGGAAGTTATGAGTCACATCATTCAAAAGTAAAGAGTCAGTGGTGTGTTGTTCACATTGTTTCAGTTGAATATCATCCAAGATAGAACTTAAATAACAGTAAGACGCAATTTGAGGTGGATATACTGTGTGAAATTGCCGTTTCGTGAAAGAAACGACGGAGGAGCGGCAGGTTTTCAGCGATCGCAACTTCAACATAAATACGCAGTAAGTTCGACTTTTATTTCTAAAATCACACCAGAAACGTCGCCGTCCTCGCGTTAGCTTGAATGTGTTCGTTGTCGTGCTTGAAAGGACTGAAGTCTTGCAGCGGTTCAGACTTGAGGAGCGACAACTTACGATGGCGAGAACTCTTCATGTGTTTGCCCTTCGCTCTTCCCGGTTCTCTAGACGTAGGCAGCCACTGCGGGGTTGAGCTCACCGCCGACTCATTTCCCCCCTCCACAAAGGGACGAGCCCGGCCGCCAACTCATACGAGGGTAGCTCGGATATTCAAGGACATTTTTTAAAAACCACAGCTTTACTTTGGCCTTTTTTTCTCGGTCGATTGAGGAAATCCAGCGTGTGGGTACCTCCGGCGCAATGATGTGGGCAGATTTTGTAAACACGAACAGAAACGGCGGTTGATAAGTTGGTTGGTAAGGCTGCTGATGATGTTTTCCTCCGTGTCATCTTTACGTGTCGCACCCCTTCCTCTGCCGAGGGGCCGAGCAAACGGAAAGGAAACCAGTCGCTGACTTTCGGTGCGTTCCTGTCAGTTATGGCATCGTTTCCCGACCTGAGTGAGTCGCAGGGTGCTTGAAGGGAACCCGGAGGAAAGGAGACGCCCCCCAAAACCCGGTGAAAAAGGCCCATGAACTGTGAATTAATGAGTGCTGGAGCGTGGTGAAGCCAGCGGTGCATCAGGTCCAGGTATGTGATGAGCATTGCAAGCCATCAATTTGTCATTACCGTGCTGCCATGTTGCTAGGTAACTAACTGACGGTGGGTTTACTCCAGTTCAAATGTGATCATCCCTCTAGGAGATGCAGCGTCACGTTAACCAAACCTGATTTTTTTTTTACACGGTATTAAATAACACGTGCTGTCATAACCAGCCACCAGACGTGTTTACACCAACTTTACATTCCTCCTCGGGGCCGGAGAAGTGCGGCATTTATTTCCTAGCTCTCATGCCATGGCCCTGTTGCTGCTGTTGCTGTACTCAGGCATGCTCGTTATAGCTGATGAAATGTTCCTCTATGTGCTCTGACTGTCATGCACTGCATCTATTTTAACTCGCTGTTTTTTTTTCTCACCCATGTGTGAGAGTTTATGTAAGACCCTGCTGAACATCACAGCACGTTTGACTAACCAAAAAATGGAATCCCACTCAGCACTTAGCTAAAATTTTCCATAGATCAGCTTGACGTAACTTAGAAATCTGCATGCTACAAGCTGATTTAGCATATTTAAGGGCTATTTGTGTTTCAGTATGACTTTACATGAGTTTCAGCATCCAGAGTTCATTTGACTCAGCGGGGCCTGGGTGAGTCATGGAGGCAGTGCTGACTTGGAGGCTGTGGCGTCTGTTGTCCAGATGATGGCTCTGCTATGAGGGCAGGAGCTGCTGCACTGCCACTCCACTATGACCCCGCTTGTTTTATTCTCAATATCGCATTTTGACGCTAGTTTTGAGCTTTATCTGTGCTACCAAGCTGCGATCAGCCCTACGGGAACAAGATCTGGCCTGCACATGGAGAATGTTTGACGGTTAGAGAAATACAGGACACACATACCAAGCTAGAATGTCTGTAGGACAATGCTACTGAACACACGATGTACACTCACTTGTGACATGTTACAACTTGTGTCCTGCTTCCTTGAGGCCATAATGTCAGTGAGGTTTGTGTAGCACGCTCAGTGATCTGGAACTTACTGTTTTCTAAAACAGATACTGGAGCGGCGAAGAACACGTTCTGCGTTCTTTCCTGAGCTGAATTATAGACAGCCTGTTTTTTTTGTTGTTGTTTTTTTTCGACACACTGTTCTTCTGTGAGTCTCTTGTGGTTTGAACTTTTCAACAGACATTGCTTATGTTCCTGTTTTTCTAAAAATCTGTTTAGTTCAGTTTTATTTCTACAGCGCCAATTCGCAACACAAGTCGTCTCACGGCACTTCACAGAGTAAGGTGAAGACCTGACAATATTACAGATTTAAGACAAATCCAAAGTATTCTTTCTGAGCAAACTTACGTGCAAGAGTAGGAAGAACCACAACTGCGACCATCTGCCTTGACTAGTTTAGGTGAAGGTAAAGGGGAGAGAAAAAGCATAGCAGATAAAAATCAGACTAACAGCACCTTAGAATAAACACAATAGGTTAGTGAAGCCGGTAGCTGCAGTTGAGAAATGTGTGGCTCAAAGACACAGATACTTGCACAAAGGATTAAATAAAGTAAGGGTGAAAAAAAAGTGCTGGAAGTGAAGGCCATCGATTACAGCACCTTAAACCAGAATTCACTCTTCTTCACCAGCTATATATGACCTTTGTGATGTCATTGTGACCTTTAAACACAGTGGAGGTTTCTTTGCTGTAGTTAAGGGCGGCTCCTCAAGATATTTGCCTAACCTGTTTTTTTGATAGTGGGCTTCCTTCCCCCTCTTCAGTAGACACACTCACACAAACACATGTAGTGTAAAGGCAGGGCTGCGTTGGCGATGCAAATTCGAAAAGCTCTGTGGCGTCAAGCTTCAGAGAGTCTTTTTTTTGACTTCCTTTTTGTAAATGAAAACATATTCAAAATTGTAACTGAGTACAAGCATTCACTTAAATGGTCCCTGTCAGAGTATTAGCTGAATTTAATATCGCAATTTGTTCAGGTAGCGATGGTTCTGATTTCCCAATGTCCAGCCTAATGAACCGAGCAGTCCGGGTGCGTGAGAACAAGGACTCAAAATGCTCAGTGAGAAAAATGACAGTGAGTTTGTTACTTCTGCAAGCCAATAAAATGAAATAAAATGTGGTGTTTTCAGTATGAATTCATAAAGGAGAACAGCTGCACAGACATCTTGCCGCAGTGTACACTTTCCATGTTTTTATTGATTCCTCTTTTCATTGTCGTTTTCGACATCCAAAACACTATGAATTATGGGTCGTCTCCTCAAGCAAGTTCTACAGCCTTGCAGACATGCAGAAATGTACAGACAGGTCTCAAACAAAAGTCTTCATGACAGCTCGCTGACTTCACATTAGACCTAACCCTCAAACTTAAATAGATATTGTGAGTGTTTTGTGTGTTCGCATGTGCAGAAACTGACTCTGGGCCGTGCTGTTAGATGTTTTCTAGAACACGTCTAATCACTCGATCATTACATCATTATGATTTTTAGGTCTTCTTAAATGCGTAACCCACTTTTTGGCACTTGACCTTGATAGTGTTTTTGATGAGGAAGATTCTTTTAATATGATTTTGTGTTTGAGCAGCTGCACCAACAGCAGCATGTTGTATACTATTGTTGGTTGGACCTAGTTCCAATCTGTCCAACTATAATGCCATTCCACAAAGATTTTTTTTAAAGTAACCCAGTGATTTAAACATATTTCAAATATTTATTCAGTATAAATATGAGAGTTATTCCCGAAATATTAGCGTTGTAGCTTTGGTATTGCAAAATGATGTGTAGCTGTAGTCGTGCTGGAGCGTGACACAGTCAGGGTGTGAGATTGGTTGAGTTTTTGGTCCTTTTATTGTTGTTATCTGAATCAGTAATTTTATTATTCCATTTCAAAATATTTCTTATCGAAACAGACACAAAGCGGTGACACATTTCAGATGGTTTAAAGCACCTACGAGGAAGGAATATTAGTGAGTTGTAGTTGAGAGTCAGAAACCTGATAGCTCTGAAACTCTCAGGTGCCTCTCTTGAATGTAACACATCAGACAAACAAACACAATTTTCTCACCACTGCAGGAGAAGCAGTGGAGGTGATTATGAATCAGCCTATTGTCTGTACAGTTGTGAATTTTGGATGCGGCTTTCTTTTGTTCCTTGTTCACAAGTTGTAGCTGTTGAATTAAAGCAGTTAATTAACCGCATTCGGACTCTGTGCCGGTGTTTGCTCATTTGTGTCACACAGACTAAAATTACCCACCACTCCATTTGTGTTCTACAGTTCTGGGAGTGCCCCACAACCGTGATGGTCAGGAGGAAAACGCTGTAAATAAATGCTGTATGTCTGAGTGACGGTGGAGTGGAAAATTCCTGACAGAGGAGCCTGTAGCTTTTGCGCTCGTGTCCCAGCCGTGTTTGAGTATTCAGAGCGCCGTGTGTTGTCTGTCTGCTTGTGGTATTCTTGCGTGTCACAGATCTGCTGTGTTTCTACAATAACCGCCTGTTTTGCTTATGATTGTCTCGCAGCAGAACTCAGTAGTGCTGTGAATTATGAGAGCGCCGACAACAAACGAGCACACAGCCATTGAGTAAGAGCGTTTCAGTCGAAGGAGTGAGAGACAACAGGCACTTCCTGCCGGTTAAACTTTGAATGACGTGCGCAGCTGCTCACCACATTTTTTGGTTCCACGTTTGTACTATTCGAGCTGATTATCAGATGCGATCGCTGGCGCAGGAAGAGTAAAGAAACACCAGGTACAAACAGTAAAGTGAGCTACATGAGCAAATGAGCTGTGGTAAATAAGGTCAAAGATCCAGTGTGGTGTTGCTACAGCTGCTCCTGCATACTGCAGATGCTGCTCTCTAGATATATATATATATATATATGTATTTATGTTAGATGCTTATTTGTGTGGTAATGTGACATTTTCTTAATCACGTTGCTCCATCTCTGCTTATTTTGTAAAAGCCTGTTGTGTAATATTGGCGTTGCTATGCGCAATTTCTTACAATCTGAAGTCTTGGCTCTTCACGTAGACCAGAATGTGGACTATTTCGTAAATCTCTTGCACGCTGAGGTCTTACATCTGGTATCCCACCCACCATAAAGCACAGCCACTGTCAGTCCCACCCAGAGCACGACAGCAGTGTAATCCAGTGGATAAGATGCAGAGATGGTTAAACAGTAAGGAGAAATCGTCCTTTTTTTAATCTTATTTTATTTCATCTATAAAACGTGCAGCCCATAATCTCTACAGGGCTCATTTGTCAGAGTGGGGAATTGTTCATATGGTTGGATTAGCCGGCTTCCTGTGATTACTTTGTTAGGATGTTAGAAAAGCCAATTTATTCTACAGCTTGCCATGTAATGTTGGAAATTCAGTTTGTTAAACAAGCTTAAACGGAGATACTAAAGGTATTAAACAAGATTCACAACAAACCCTGCGTGTAATCCTGGACTGTATGGTGTAAACTATTTTTCCCCACAGCTGATAACTTCCGCATACAGAGAGTCATGTCATGTTAGTGTCATTTCTCTGACGGTCAATAGATGGATATTTATGAGCTCTGATGGCACCGGAGGAGATTTTCACCAGTTGTGAGCGAACTTTTGAAGTGCCCGACTGTAGAAAATGAAACTCAATAAAACACCCTATGATCTTTATTTACTGTCTGTCAAAGGACACGACTGTTGGCTTGTTACGTTGGCAGCACTGGAACAAAAAGTGATACTAACTAACCAAGTCTCAGTGGTTCTTCTGTTGTAAGTGCTTCTCAGGATAGAAACTGATTTTTTTTAAATTAATTTCGTGAAGAAGAATAAAAGAAGGGAATTGTTTTTACTCTAGAATTTTCTTTTCATGTGTTGCTTGGGTCCTCAGTACTCAGCTGAAACACTGTCATGATCAGCTTCATGTCCCCTCTAGAATTAGATAATGGTGATTGATAGATGAAGAACATTACATCCTGTTTCTTTATTCACTGCACTGCTCGCACACTATGGCTTCTGATGCACAAAACCAGAATTTTGAGTACCGGCAACACAAAATGGTAACAGCAACATGCTTTTTTTCTGAAAATGAAGCAAAATTTTGAAAAAGAATTATTAAAATACATCATCTTTGAATGTAACCTAGATTTTATTTTTTTTTAGCTGTGACTGTTTTTTTTTTATAACATCCAAAGCTTTGCGACACAAATACCAGATGCTGCATCTGCGACACGCTTTGGGAATCAGACAGAGTTACCAGTTAACTGATCTGCTTATGCATCGATGTCACATGTTAACTCGATCATTGCCCTCCTGGCTCAAGAAACACAAAAGTAATGCAGCACGGGGCATGTGCTGATCATGGAGCCTGGGTTTAAGGATGGAAGGTATCACATCCTGTCAGGATTATGAAGCCCTTTTAGGCAAATGTTAGATTTTTGTGTGTATAAATAACACTGACTTGACTTGACAAGCCTGAATGATCAGACCTGTTTTACTGTGAAACATTGGTTGGAATGTTGGACATCATCGGTTTTCCGCCTTAAGAAATGAACAGTATCTATTTCCAGTCGTATAGAGTGAATATTGATGCGCCTCAAAGAAGTTCAAACTATTTCACGAAACCAGTAAACATTTTTATTGTAGTTTAGTTATAGTTTGAAGTCATCCTGAAGGAAACCTCTTAGAGTTTGTGATGTCCTCTTAAGAAGTGTAAAGACACAGTTCCAGCTGTCTGTTTATCTGAAGATCAAATTTTTCTTTTAACTCCTCTTGAGCAGACAATCAGGCATGATAGCACTTCACATGAGCCTCCATCATGCACCTGGGTGCCGGCCAAGCACCGAATAGAACATTGTGTTTTCTCTGCACCTCAAGCTCCAGTGACTCCGTCCTTCTTCTCCAGCCCGCCCTCCCACCTCAGCTCCCTCGAACAAAGCAGGTGATGCTAATGCTGGTGTTGAGCTGTTGACAGGGACAACAGGGGTACAACCTGTCCCCACGCATCCCTGATGAGCCAGCTGATGAATGGCACATCACTGCTAATGCTCCTACAGTGGCGTTGTCTGGGGAATGAGACGAAAGCAGACGCTCTGTCTCCCCTTCGTTTTGGGTACCAGTTTTTCTAGCAATGTGGGTGGACTCCAAAAAGGAGCTGAGGTCTTTTTATAGTGGTCGACCACCTTTACTGTGTGTCTACTCGAGTTTCATTTTATGGAGGAGGAATTAAGTGCGTTAGGTGCATCCTAACACGGAAGGGGTGCTCTTCTTTCTCATAGTGATAATTACCAGGCTCGTGGATGAAGTGAAATCGAGGCAGTCTGGCGCTCTCTGACAGAAAACTTCCTTGACTCTTAAGCAGAAGGATGTGCTTCTGTGAGGCAAAGTCGATGTGTTTGCTAATCTAATCTGCAAAGAGCGTAGTCTGCTGTGAACTAGAAATGCTGTGTGCACCACCCAGTCACTGAAGAAAGTGCTGGTTACTGGACGTCTCCTTACCTGCTTTTTTTGACCGTCAGTCCTGCTTTTATTTGAGGTGTTTTGCTAATTATCTTTACAGCGTTACATCGGTACGGAACATGTATGCCATTTTATATGTTTGTGTTTTGCTCTTCCCCCAGTCCTCGCAGCGCTCTGAGTCACACGGATCATGTAAAATGAAAGCGACAGCACTGCTTAATGTCACTTTACCCACGTTCTCTTTTCTTTTCCACTGGCCACAGACACCTGATTTCTCTGAACCTAAAAATAGACTCCTTCAGACCCTAACTCCCCCTCCTCACTTCCCCTCACCTACTCCCACTATACAGGCTTTTTATTGGGATGTGTCTCTGCAATGCCTCTTCTTTGCTTCTATAGGCCACATAAAGCCCCATGTCTCCCTTCCAAGAGGGGTGTATGTGCATGTGAGAGAGATGTCAGAGTCCTTCTTTGTATAAGACTGAGAGTTTCTGGTTTTTATGGGCTCTGACTCCGATAAGAGAATCCCACAAGGTTTTCCACAAGGCTGAAACCTGACCTCAGAACCCATTGAAATGTTAGCCAAAGTCATAAGACCAGGAGCATCTTTGGAAATGGCCTTTTATGGTCAACATGAGAGACGACTTCACTCTTTGGTCAGTGAGTAGAACACTTTTGGAAAGGCTGCATTATTTGTGCTGCACAAGAGGGTTTGAGGTATTTCACCAAAGGGCAGCAGGCAGCTTCAGCTTTTAATGGGCAGCTTTCCCACCATTGATCAGTAATGTGCCTCGATGCACGGTGTCCTCTAAATGAACAGTAGTCCTCACTGAACTGATGATTCAGGGATTTAAATGTCTTTAGACCAGAAACTAAAGACTGGTGGAACACAATACAAATGCTGATGCAGATTAAATATGTTAAGATCAGAGTTGCTCTTCCTTTTATGAATTTCTTGTTCTCTTTCGCCGTCATTTGAACAAAAAGTTAGTTATTTAGTCAGCCACCAGTTGTGCAAGTTCTCCCACTACAAATGATGACAGAGGTCTGTAATTTTCATCATAGGTACACTTCAACTGTGAGGGACAGAATATGGAAAAAAATCCAGGAAATCACATTGTAGGATTTTAAAATAATTTGTTTTTAAATTATGGTGGAAAATAAGTATTTGGTCAATGACAAAAGTCCAATTCAATACTTTGTAATATAACCTTTGTTGTCAATGACAGAGGTCAAACGTTTACGGTAGTTCTTCACCAGGTTTGCACACACTGTAGTTGGTATTTTGGCCCATTCCTCCATGCAGATCTCCTCTAGAGCAGTGATGTTTTGGGGCTGTCGCCGGGCAACGCGAACTTTCAAGTCCCTCTACAGATTTTCTATGGGGTTGAGGTCTGGATACTGGCTAGGTCACTCCAGGACTTCAAAATACCTCTTACGGAGCCACTCCTTTGTTGCCCGGGCGGTGTGTTTGGGATCATTGCCCTTCTGGATAACCCAGCCACGTTTCATCTTCAGTGCTGTCACTGATGGACCTCCCGATGCATGGCCCCATTCATTCTTTCCTGAACACGGATCAGTCATCCTGTCCCCTTTGCAGAAAAACAGCCCCAAAGCATAATGTTTCCGCCCCCATGCTTCACAGGAGGTATGGTGTTCTTGGGATGCAACTCAGCATTCTTCTTCCTCCACACTTGACGAGTTGAGTTTATACCAAAAAGTTCTATTTTGGTTTCCTCTGACCACGACGTGCTCCCAATCCTCTTCTGGATCATCCATTTGCTCTCTGGCAAACTTCAGACAGGCCTGGACATGTACTGGCTTAAGCCGGGGGACACGTCTGGCAGTGCAGGATTTGATTCCCTGTCAGCATAGTGTGTTACTGATGGTAACCTTTGTTACTTTGGTCCCAGCTCTCTGCAGGTCATTCACCAGGTCCCCCCATGTAGTTCTGGGATTTTTGCTCACCGTTCTCATGATCATTTTGACCTTACATGATGAGATTTTGTGTGGAGCCCCAGATTGAGGGAGATTATCAGTGGTCTTGTATATCTTCCATTTTCTGATAAGTGCTCCCACAGTTGATTTATTCACACCAAGCTGCTTGTCTATTATAGATTCACTCTTTCCAGCCTGGTGCAGGTCTACAATTTTGTTCCTGGTGTCCTTCGACAGCTCTTTGGTCTTGGCCATGGTGGAGTTTCGAGTCTGACTGTTTGAAGCTGTGGACAGGTGTCTGTTATACAGATAACGAGTTCAAACAGGTGCCATTAATACAGGTAACGAGTGGAGGACAGAAGAGCTTCTTAAAGAAGAAGTTACAGGTCTGTGAGAGCCAGAGATCATGCTTGTTTGTAGGTGACCAAATACTTATTTTCCACCATAATTTACAAATAAATTCTTTAAAAATCGTACAATATGATTTCCTGTTTTTTTTTTCCATATTCTCTCTCTCACAGTTGAAGTGTACCTATGACGAAAACTACAGACCTCTGTCATCATTTTAAGTGGGAGAACTTGCACAATTGGTGGCTGACTAAATTCTTTTTTGCCCCACTGTATTACGCATATTGTGAAGGATGAATTTAACACTCAGTCTGTCTAATGAACTCACATTAAACACCACTTCAACTTCATGTTCCCTTTACTTTGCCAGTGTTCCTGTAGTGTACTTTTTGCCTGATGTTTGCATATTTTCTGTTCCTCTGTCCCCAATCCACATCAGAGTTTTCAGATCCACTTTCCTTTCAGCTACCAGAGTACGTGAAAATGGAACACAAAAGCTAATTTCTTTCCAAAGGTGCAATAAAATAATATTGTGTGCACACTCACTGCTAGATATTTGAAAGCAGGGGCTGAATGATTATCAGCATTGTCAGTTATTGGATCCAGTATTCAGCATTTTTTTGATTATCTGTGTTGTTTTTTGTAAACAAATGATTCCACCCGTTCATCTACTTTTAATCTACTCACTGTGGGCTCAATTCTCCATGCATTTTAAAGTTTCCTCTATAAGAACAGAACAAAGGTGACTAGAAGTAAACAGAACTCAAAAATGTGTTTGTGTAGTATACCACATTTATAACATAATGGTGTAAATCATCAAAAAAAAAGAAACTTGAATTTCTTTAATTATGCTTTTTTTTAAAAGAAAAAAAATAATCAACAGGTGCCCAGTTTTTACAAGTACCCAAAGTGGTTACTGGAAAAACAAATCGTGATGCTACAAACTGTAGATATTTTAATATTTGCATATTTAATGTGTTTCCAAGCTCATCTCCTTTCTGCTCAGAGTAGACACAGTTCAACCGAAAAGTCCCCAAATTTTTGTCACATGACTTTTGGTTGCAGCTGAGTCGGTTATAGCTTCTAGGATTTCGCCAAGGAGCATGTAATTTTTTTTTTTTTTTTTTTTTGATGCTTTGCACCAACAGAATTCTGTTAACTTAGTTGAATTTCTAATGAGACATGTAAAATATAGTGACTTTGATGAGATATCACAATGTCTAGCTTAAGCTGGCTAAATTTACCGACAGAATTTTGTGTCACATGATTATTTCAAAGACTGTCTCAAGGTTGAGAATCCAATAATTCTTTCTGTGTATACAGTTTCTGAATCTGATAAATGGTGTTTTGGTGATTTCTGTTGTTTTTTTTAATCTTTTTTTTTTTTTTAATGCCTGTCCAACCCACCAGTGGGTTTTAGTGTTTAAGGAGTTACTTAAACATACGTCAAACATAAAGAAGTAAAAACATTTCAACAAAGTTGTGTTGAAATTCATGTTTTTATCAATTTTGACAGCAGGGCATTCATGTTTCCTGTAATATATATTGCTTCCAAATATCAGTTATCGATCTCCTTCATTGCTAATATATCAGCACTAGTATTGGCCCTCAAAAAACAATCAGCCAACTTATATTTTAACGCTGAGCTGCTGTTAGAGGTCCACCAGGTTAATCTTAAACTATATAATGAGAATTTGCGTCATAGTTTCACAGGGGATTTTAGCTTCTAACTCTACATGGGATGCAGGTAGAAACAGGCTCGTCTTGACATTCGTTTTATGCAGTGTATGTTATTAGCAGAGAACACAAAACAGTTTTAAAACAGCATGTTAGATCTGTGAATATTTGCTGCGATACCAGCTGTATCACAGCAGTGAATATTTCAGTGCGTGATGTGGTAGAGCCAGCGAGTGTTTTTGGCAGCTCCTGTAATGAAAAGCGGAGAGCAGTGAAAATGAGCCGCGATTGGGGAAGAATAGAGGCTGACAAAAGTGAAAGTGGAGACAGCAGAAACAGGAGAAAGAAGTATGAGCCCCAGCAGCGTCTGGTCTCTACTTTCTTCGTCACTCTGACTTCATCTTGGCAACCAATAAGAAAAGGGCCCACTGTGTCTCCATGGTAACCCCCGTTCAAGCAGTGATGGAGAGGATAAAGGGGCAGGAAAGGAAATACATTTTGGCCTAAGGCGAAACATTTTTCTTCACAAGTTTTGTTGAGTACAATCCATTTCATTTCTATTCTCCGTCATAGTTTTTTTTTTTTTTTAAGTTGCATTGCCAGTTGTGAGAGGGCTGTTGAAGTTTTTCTTTTTAAATGTGGAAAACTAAAAATAAACTCTAGACTGAGCACAATAATTTCTGTTTACATTTACTTTTCAACTTTATATGCTTCTACCATGTTTTTAGAGGGACTACTACCTTACTTTGTTAAATTTGATGGAACATATGGCTTTATGGAGACATTTGACATTAAAGACATTTGTTCTGTTTTTCTATCTGTTTAAAGCATTTTCTGTCTGACAGCAGACACCAATCTATCCTTGCTTCTTCAGTTTCTAGATGTTAGGCATCATCTTGTAACACAAGTTATTTTTAATTTCACTCCTTCAGGTTTTTAAAACTTTAATCTCCCTTTGAGTTATTGCAGACTGTCAGATTGTGCGGAGTGAATCTCTGCCTGGATTCTGCCGTGGACATGTAATGTCGGTGTCTCGCTGCAGTAATGAATCTCGGACACATCACTGAAGCATTTCATATAATCAAAGCTACTTTGCACAACTGTGTGACATCGCCAGCGGCAGTGATACTGGAAATGCATTTGTTGCTACTCTTCCAAGCCTTTGTGCTGTCGGTGGTGAGTGAGCACTCAGCGATGGGCTCCACATTAGCAAGGAGGCCTTAATTTCAATCAGCGTCTTGTTGCTGCCAAACACTCGCACTGAGCGACTGATGGGGATGTTTGGGAGAGATTGTCTAAATGTACCGAAGCATTTCCTGTCCTGTAGTGCACGGGTTACATGAATTAGTTAATGGAACGGACAAAATGCAAGTGTAGCGATGCTTTCCTTTTTCTGTGTCTGCTGAAGTTACATAAGACTGCTCTCTACGCAGTTGATTTAGGCTGTCTGAGTGCTCGGAGAGAATGACAGCAAGGGGAGATCCTCGTTTAACCTTGGCACGTAACTGATTAATCCAAGTGTAATTTGCATATAAGGTCATCTAATTTTGGTTTGCAGAATGAAGCGTGGTGTTGATTGGAGATAGAGTTGGTATGTAACGGGCCCATTTTGGAAAACGGTGGGCTGATGAGCGCCACTGAGGCATAAGAAAACAATGGCTCCAATTATTAAAGCAGCTTAAAGTTCTCAGCAGTCACAAGGCACCAGATTTATTTATGTTGAATTTTAATTACATGCTGCGGGGGTATTAAATCCAAAACTTGACTTATTTTTCCACTGATTCGGCGCCTCAGTTTGACTTGGTGAGATTAAGTGATCTGCCTCGGATAGAATTAATTTTTACCATGTGATCGCGCATGACTATGTAGCCATATATTTGTTTGTCTCAAAGAATAAAAATAGCTGATATCACTGAAACGGCTAGAAATCTAAGTTGTGGGTTTCTTTTGTAATGCTAAGTTGCTCCATGTAAAGCAGTAAATGAGTACTTGTGACATCCTTTAAGAACATCTTGCCAAGTCTTATAGGCGGAGAGCGATTAACAGTTTGCTCAGTTAATTTAATCTCTTTTGCTAGTAATTAAAGTTCAACTTTTCTCACAACCCCACGCTTAACTGTGTGTGTGTGTGCATGGTGGTTGTTCTTGTTCATTCCCTCCCTGTGTAGGATCATTTTTAGCAGCACTTCGTACTGGCAGGGCTACTGTAGGAGGAAGAGGACGAGGAGAAGGAGGAGGAACACAATGGAGGAGATGCTCACAGGGTGTCAAGTATTTTTAGCTTTCCCCTTGTACTGCGATGAGTAAAGAACAAGGCCAGGTTTTGCATCCCACCTCCATAGCCTGTGGAAGAGCACGGGCCTGAGGGACGGAGAGAGTGATGACCACGTTATAGGATGCACTGTGGGAGCTTTACAGTACAGGACCAGGATAACGCATCAGTTTGCATGATCGTGCTGCTTTGTTGGCTTAGAGTGATGGCGATTATTCGCGTTGTTGTATCTTTTTTATGTTGTGCTCCCATGCCGGAAGATCTCATTGTGCTGCATCTACATTTGTCTGTTTTATTAGCTCAGCCCCAGTTAAAAAACGGTGCCAACTAAATAATGGATCACTCAAATGTTTTCCCCTGTCCTGGTCCTCCCTTCTTTGAGCTATGCATTGTGTGGTACAGCCTACAGAGAAACCTAACCGCTTTTTAAATACAGGCAAAAGGTAAATGTTTGCTCACCGCTTCACTGCTTTATTGAAGTCAGGTAAAGTAAAACGTGGTCTTTGTCCACCCCAACTGCACCTGTGTACGACATAGAAATACTCCAGCCTCTGTCATGTGGCGCACATAAAAGGGCTAAATAATACAAATTTGATTAATACAGGTGCATTTTTAGATGAAGATAAAAGTAGGGAATCTGGAGAGTATGGGAGCAGAGTTTATAGGGTGTAAATCAGTTTTTATATTCAGTCAGATAAACTTTGTTTATCTCATTTATGTTCCTTTAAAAGACTGTTATCATTTGCCCTTATTAGACATGCGGCTGGATAGAGAAGTCTAATCTCAGTATAATATACTGTGATGAGATTAGAATTAAGTGTTGCGCTATTTAAATTATATTCCTCTTGAGCCGTTACAGATAGAAGGTGAACTCCCTCACACTAGCCATGTATCATGCTGAGCCCAGCACAGACGGCATTGTCTCAAGCCTTTTGACATTTTAACTGGATTGGTGGATAAGCCCATCAACTCAATCAAGGGTTCTCGTCACTGGCTGAGTTTGTGTTTGCGGTGGTTGTCATGGCTGAGGGTCTCTCTGCAATATCAAGGCAACGCTGTGAAACTGATCTATGGTATTTCAGGCAGTCAAGGGGCTAAAACTTTCCACTTCTGTTTTAAAGGGGTCTTGCCTCCGGTCACTCATGAGGGAAATCTTCCTCCCATCCACTGACCCCACCGACCCCAACTCCTCTGGGACTCACCACCTTCTTTGCAGCTCCACCTCAGTGTGGTGTTTTGTAAAACACAGCTAAATTTAAAGGAGCGCCACCATTGTGGCCTTTAAGTAAAAGCCTCCTGTGAGTCACCTCAACCCTCCTAGTGTTCTGCTCTGTGTCCGACAGTAGGGCCCAGCTGTTGCTCTCTGTGCTTTGTATATAGCTGTCAGTCCTGAACTATATGTTGCATCCTCAGACATTTTTAGTAATGCCACGTTCCATTATTGTAGTAAAGGACAGCCTGAAGTGGCAAGGAAAATCACATTCAGAGTGAAAGGCACGTTACGTGTTGTGGTGGAAACAAGAGCCTTCGGCTTCCGATGACTAATCTAGTCTTTGTTTTGTGGAGTAAGCAGACTTTGTCTGTTTAGGCCACTTAACTGTGTTTAGAGGTGAGCAGATGTGCTCATCTCCGAGCACATTTTTGTTTATGATGACTTTTGAACTCACACAGATGTCGCTGTGTTTACAACCATCTTCCTTGCGGCTCCTGAGGTATTATGCATCATGTGATCTGGAAAGTTCCACCAGACTGACTCCGATGATATCCAACCAGTGCGTCCAAATAAGGTTTTAGTGTGTAATTCAGCTTTAAAACAGATATTAAAGTAAATAACGCGATTTTAAACAATCACACTCCTTTCCTCTGACTGTTCATCACACCTTTTGAGAGGCAGCATCACACACCTCAGACTGCATGGTCCAGCCACAGCTGGGCATACAGGCTACAGAAATGATGGTGAGAAGAGCTACAAAGCACAATCCTACTCGGAAGTATCTTGTAGTTATCGCTGCGTTTGGTTTTGTCGGAACAGGAGCAGGAACATTGGGGGCTGCTTTGTGATGAGCGCTGTGCATTGGCGTGTGCTGCTGTTGCGTCACTGCCTAGAGGGGGGCAGAGACTGTATTTTTAGAAGGGAATGAGCATATTCTCTGAACAAACAACGTCAAGCTCTCTGCTTGCGTATGCTTGGATTATTGTGACCGGGCTATTTTTAAACTCTGTGTGTGAGAGTGCTTTTTTTCTGGGTCAAGCATGGTGCCAGTACTCTCTCGAGGCTGCTGGTGGATCATGCGTTACAGGTCTTGTGCTGTGCACAGCATCTGCATCAGTCACAGAGGAAAGAGTCAGAGAGACACAGGTTTAAACCACCAGGAGTGCTTTTTTCAGGATAGCTTTGTATGTGGAAAGCAGATAGATGCTCTCAAAATCAGGTAATTCAGAAGGCCTTATTAATCTGTGGTAAGGAGAAAACATAGCAAAAACGAAATCTATGTGTACTTCTGCTGTTTTGATTTTTTTTTTTTTTTTTTACTGAAGTTAGAAGAGTCCGTCTTTGGTTGTTGCTCCCATTAGTTGAGAAAACTGACTGGAAAACCGTGTGCCACAAGATTTCCATGTTTTGCTGAAAGCAATGCTGAAGCTAAACGTGATAAATGGTTTATTTCAACTGCAACAACAGATTGTCAAGAGGTGAAAGTTGAAACTAAAATTGAAGTCACAATCTGTGCCTGACAAATCTGTTGACAAGTCTGTGGCCATGAATATATCTCACATTTGCCAAGTCAGTATATAAAAACAAACTTGGACCAAAACATGTTCCTGGTATTTTGGTGGTTGGAGCCAAATATCAGTATGCACTTTAAGTATGCACTTTAAATATTGTTGCTTGCCATAAATGCAACCAAATTGAAATTATTAATGAAAACTGACTTTATTATTTGTTTTGCAAGAAATGTTTTCTGAAAAATATATTAAACAAAATTTCTGTTACATTTGACAATAATCTTCATGAAACCAGTGAAAATAGTGTTTCTGAAACAGTTATTCAATCTATTTTAGGTCATTTCTGAGCAAAAAGAATTAGTCACAGCTCTAACCAATAGCAAAACTGTCATAATCCTGCTTGGCATTTGGTGGCATAACTCGCATGCACGAGTATCACTACAAATCCCTGTGCAGCAGCATGATTTCAGGCCGGACAGAGCGAGTCTGTGAACTGTACCGTGTCCCTCTGCTAAGCAGCTTGTTGCTTTTCCTGCTTTCCTCTGTGTTTATTGTGCTCTCCCTTTCCGTCACTTCCTTATGTGCCCGTCGGCCGCTGCTGCCTGGACTTTGATTCACACAATGCCCATTCTCAGGCAGATAGTCAGAAAGTAAAAATTTTGTCTTATCATGTCACACTGAGTCATTTCCAGATCGGTACAACTGTCACATCCACAGTCTCTGGCCAAGATGAAATTCTCAGAAACACTCAGACGTTTGTTGCGGCATCAGTTGCAACCCGCTTTCATACTGTTGCCACATTGTTGAACCATGCTTGAAGTAAACAGTGAAGCTGTTCATCAACACTTATAAATACTGCGACATCCCCCCCTAAAGCCTGTCTCTAACATCTATAGGCTTATCGTGCTCTTGAGCCGCAGGCTTTTCTCCGGGCTTCTCTAGCTAGCCTAGTTTTATCCTAGCCTCTCCCAAGAGTGCAGTTATTTTCAGCAAAACGTGGTGTTCTGCTCTGATTTTGTCAATGCATTGTTCTCCAGTGTAAAGCAAAGATATCCAATTTAAAAATGTATAGAACACAATGTTACTTGTGTTTTTTTTCCACCAGTACACCTCCCAGAGAAACTTATTAGACCAAGGTGTCTTCAGCAAGGAGTGGCAGGGAGAAGCACCCAATAGCTGGAGGACCAGGGCCATTGGTTACACCAGGAGACTCATCAAAGCTGGCCTTTGTTTGCTGGATAAGTGACGCAGCAGGAATAATAGTGTGATTAGTGTGAATAGACAGACTGGGCCTGGTTCCAGAGCCAGGTCTAGTTTGCTGCCGTAGGTCAGAAATGAGTGAATATCGGGGTTATGCAATGCAGTGTAGTCACATTTGGATGGCCAAACGGATTCAGTGCCAGGGTGGTGTTGTTGTCTTCCCTCACACGTACTGTACAGTAGTGTGCAGTAGAGTCTCCTCAGCACCATGACTAAGATCCTGTGCACGTTGTTTCCAGCAGACCCATCTGAAAACAGAATGTACTATCCCTTCATTTACTAGGCTCTCAAATCTTTGTTTTTGAATTACTAACAGGTCTGGAGCTATTTATCAAACATCTGCTAATCCAATTTAGAGAATAGAAGAACATCACCTGGGATTCAGCCTGTGACAGTCTTAATTGATTCCCATTCATGACAAGGAGGAACCAGGATTTCTTTTAAAGAAGTGCATCTTTGCATATGCCATCACTTATTTTGACAGAGGCAATCTTTGAACGAGTTGATATCTCTTCTACCTTATTGACTCCTCTTCAGTTAATGTGCCACCTCAGCTGACACCTGCGATATTTAATTTAGATAAACTCCCACTACAAGACAATACTGTGCTGTGCAGTCATGATCTTGTTTTATACTTGCTTAGCTTCGGAGAGCTGTTCTTCCCATCGCGGTCAAAGCAGACTTCTGCAACTCACGCCACCCACACTTTGCGTATGTATAGCCCACACCTACCGCTATCTGCCCAGTGGTTAGAAAACAATGCTTTGTGTATTTCTAAGGCTGCTATTTGTGAAACCTCGATCACGCACGGGGGGCTCTTACAACGTTATGTAATGCTCCCCACTCAAATGTAATCCCTCTTATGCTGAATGAGCCCCCCCATGTGACGGCGTTGGAGGGTTGGGAGAGACAGGGCGGCTGCTGGGACCGTCTGCAAGGCACGGGTGCTCTCCGTAGACTCCGGCCAACCCCCTTCACGCGCACAATGAGCAGTGGCCTGTGTATAAGAAGGCAAATTAATCCTGTGAAGTGCCTTACTTGGATTTGCAATGCTGGATGTGGAGACACGGCGCTGATGCTCGTCCTCGGTGTCAAGGCTCGGACCAGATCTACACTACCTACTACGCCGAGCACATGTCCTGAATGACACTCCGACTCTTCTCTCCTCTTCATCTGCGTGTGAGCCACGAGAATGAATCTTTTTCCTCGGCTGAGCATAAAGGAACTTCGCAGCTTTAGAAATTACTCTGTGTGTTGACATTTTGCTTCCGATGAATGATTTTTTTTTTTTTGCCGCCGCTTTCTGCTGCTTGTGAGTGATGGATGTTGACGGAGATGTGTTTGAAGCAATGCTGGGTGTTTTCAGACGTCCGTCATCAACTTTAACAGCATGTTTTGACTGAATCAAATGCAACTGATCAGTTGTTTGTATTTATTTTTGAATACATTCACGGCTCACGTACTTCATTTTTTGTATTTGCTTCTCCCCCCTACAGGAACCATCAATGCGGACTTCTGCTGGTGGTTTGACGAGTCGCATATAGGAGCACCCGGAGTCTCTCCTTTCCCCTCTCCCCCTCCCTTCCCTCTGTCCCTCCCTCCCCTGTTCCCTTGTCAATCTTCTCCCTGATCCCCTTTTTCCCCCTTCTCCAAAATTCACCATGCTTATCAAGGAGTACCGCATCCCCATGCCCATGAGTGTGGAAGAGTACCGCATCGCCCAGCTCTATATGATTCAGGTGAGGTAACAGCCCCTCAGTCCTTGCTAAATGCTCTACAACACACACCTGACCATTTTGATCCAGAAGCCATGGGACAAGAACAAGCAGTTAGAGAGGAGATGAATTAACACAGAAAATTTCTTGACAGTGCGATCGCAACATACCTAATTATGAAATGATTGGTCACGTGGTCTGTGACGCTGGTAATGGAACAAAGAGCGCTTGTGTGCTGATAGATTATCCAACCTAAACTCTCTGAGGCCGGCTGCATGTTTTCCTCAGGAGGACAGTGGGGTCACCCTGCTCTTACTGAACACTCAGAGCACACATACTTCTGCGATGGAGATGGACGTGTTGCTTTGTACCTGTCGCACAGTTTCACATGTCAAACCTGACCCCTTGGCTTCAGATGAAGGGTTGTGTGTTGCAGCTTTAGGGTTTACAGCTGCAAGCAAGAGAGGCCCGTTTATACAGGTTTAGTTATCCCGTGTGGCAACATATTTTCTCTTCATATAGCATGTGTACATGGAGGAGGATTTATTTTATCCCGTGGTAGTGCCAGGTGCAGTGTGAGCAGCAGTGCACAAAAAAGGTATGACTCAGGGTGTAGCAAAAAAATCTGTTGTGTAGTTAATACTGTTAAGATATGTTGTACACATTTAGGTGTGTTTTTCTGTTTAATGAGAATCCTGACTCTAATCATTCGGCAGTTTGTTGGGATTTGAGCTGCGTGGTTATGTAATGTGGACTAAAAGTGGCAGTGTGTTGAAGAGCAGGTTGAAGTTACAGGCCTGTTTGTTCAGGTTTCTTTTTTCTTCTTTTTTTTTTTTGCTGGACTCGCTGCATCTTGTTTCCTTAGTGATCTTACATTATGGTGGTGGAGAAGATTAATGTTTATTATTCATAGTTGCTGGATCAAGTGAAATGAGCAGCTAAATATGGTAAAATATTGTGAGTTGGGCTTAGATACATATACATGGGAGCTGCACTGTTTACCTGCATCCCTCAAAAGGAAAAGAGCTCCACTGTGTAAGTTAAACATTTAGGGATGAAATAAGGAAACACTAGCGTGTCCTTAAGCTGCTGACCTCACCATCGAGAGGCCTCTCCTACAGTTGTTACTCTTACACCCAGATTAATAGGTGTTTATGTTGACAAAGTTGTCTAAAGTTAATATCCACCCACTTGTCTAACAAAACTACAACGGCTACAGATTTATGCAACTGTAATGCTCAGAGGGCCTCTCCTTTTTTCTCTTTGTAATATTAAAACTATTTGTCTCAAAGCGTTTCTCTCTGTGTGTGAATGCTACATTGAAATACTAGTTGTAGTAACAATGCATCACTGCAAATGAAACCCCTGTCGGCAGGAAATTGAGACAATCTTTGATCACTAAAAGAAGCCCAGAAAGCGTATATTAGTCTCTAACAATAATATCACATTCTCAGTTGGCGAACTTGTTTGTTGTTTTTCTTCATGTCCTCTCCATAGTGTTCCGAACGGACAGGTAATCCAGTTGAGCTGTGGATGGTTGGTGGCATGACTCAGCAGACGTGCCCTAAAGCAGACGTTTTAAGACAGCACAAACCAGTCGCTGCACCACACTTGATCATTTCCTTGGCAGTTTTGTTTTGTTGCACCGGGTATTCTGGGGAGTTATTTATCCTGTGAAACACATAGCTACATTTTTGTTCTGACTTGCTTCGCTTCCAGATAGGTTTCTTCAGATGCGAGATCGTGCGAAGGCATGACGCACATGCAGGCAGGTTTACACAAAGCTTTAGTCTATGCTAAAAGCTACTGATATGTAGATTTGCCAACATGTAAGCTCATCACCTGACAAGGAATTCTTTCATCATTGACCCACAGTTACCTTTCCCCTGACCTGACCATCTCCACATATCCTGGTTGCTGTAAGCCTTCCGTCACTATGGCAACCATGACATCAGCAGCGTGCCAGTGGTCAGGTTTTGTTCACGAGAGTGAGTGAATAAAAAGAGGAAATGGAGGATAAAAAGAGAGGCTGTGTATGAGGGATGGGAAGAAATGAGAGAGGGGGTGGAAAGAAAGAGTGTGTGGCTACCCTCGCTTCATTGCTGTATGTTACCAGGGCAACTGCTGCATGTAGGCCTGCCTGCTTGCCTGCCTGCCTGCAATCCATCCATCCCGGTGTAAGCCTCATAGACGAAGCCAGGGAGAGCCTTAGGACAGCCTGGCTATATCTTCACCTCAAAAGGCAGTACCCCACCCTGTCTTTCCTCTTACTTCCATTTCTTTGCGCTTACGCTGCCTTCTTGTTTGATAGCTGATTGTAAATTCCTTATCAGTGTAGAAGGATTTACGAGGAAACTGAAGAATGTCGGAGAAATTAAATACGTTAAGTTCCCATTCATTCGAGTCATGTCTCCAATAAGCTGCTGTATCTGCGGTGTTAAGTGAAAGGCAGCATCTCAGACAGGAAACATGCCTCACTAACTTGATGGCAAGAGGAAAAAACCAGGATGTGACTCTCATCCTGTCAGAGCAGTCAGATATAAATGCATACAGTAGGCTTTCATGATTACAGCTTTAATTTTGTAACTGTTTGATGGCTATTTGAAGAAAGGTTGGCAAGAGAGAAAGAGTGCTATGTAGCTTAGGTTTTATGCCAGGGATTAAGCTCATAACACAACAGGTACTCTGTTCTGTACTGAGCCAGAAAGTATTTAATACTAACACAGAGGAGAGCCTCCTTCCCTCTGTGTCCAGGCAGCTGATTCTGTTGTAAACTATTTAGTCTTTTCTGTCCCCCTACAGGTACAGGTCTGTATACAAAACGGACAAGTGTCCTGAGTTCATTAAGATCCAACATGACAATTAGTGTTCATTTAACTTTAAGCATGTTGTCTGTTCTCTCACTTCCCCCCTGAGGGAACAGCTAAGCCCTGGCCAGTGTTTTGTAATCTTTTTCCTGGTGAACTGGAGAGAATCACCATTCGCTCTGAGGGGGGAGAGGAAGAACAAGGGTCGGCACTCCGCACTTGACAGGCTGCAGTCACGTGTCAGGAACTGAATTAAAGGGATAATCCGCTGCAAAACAACATTTTCTTCTTTTTTTTCCCCCTAAGTGCTGACATAACATCAAGACTTTTCTGTCCAACATTTGGAGCTGTCAGCTGTAGACAAAAGGAAAAATAGTTACATTCTGAAAACTGCAAGTCCTTGTACATAACGGTAGTGAAAATGCACTTATCCTGTTGTGACCTGATTGTGATCAGTCAAATCGAATTCAAAGTAGGAAGATTATTTCCTTTGTGGACTTCATGAAGTTGTGTGCACGCATTTTGGCTTGTATGTGTGTATTTTTATAACGGCATACCTTTTTATAGTGTTTGTATGCATATGGTACGCTGTAAACTTGACATTTACTTCAACTGCAGCATGATTCATTGTTGAGTTCCTGTCTCGTGTACCGGCTGCGTGTACGTTCGGTTTGACAGCGCTGTGGCGTCTGTGCTGTGTCGTTGGAGCTGTGTCTGGGCTGTTGAGAGCAGGACGAGTGGCTAATGAATGACCTGTCAGAGGTAATGAGTTCCGGAGGGCTGGATGCTTCATGGTTCCCTCCCCCTGTTCAGCCGATTCACTGGCTGGCCTGCATCACCTCTTCCCACCGGACTGACTTGAGAAATCTGTCCCCCTATTATCTTGTTGCTGGGCTAAACAATGCGTTGAACAAACGGGAGAAAGACTCAACAACTGCTGATTAGACAAACAGAACTGATGACACATAAGAAATCTCTGACATTTACGACCCTCGTACCTTGCCCCCTGTCTGTAATGTCGTCAGCACTTGGACTATGCTTTCCTGTTTAGATTTTCTTATTCAACTGCAAATATGCCTTTTTCCGCGCTCTCCATGCCTGTCTTTGAAGCTTTGAATCATCCAGCTGTAACTCTACGCAAGTGAGTCAGCAGGCTCCACCCAGTCTCTTCCTCTGTGCACCTGGAATGTAAATAAGGGGAAGGTGTGGCTCCACAAGCTGGTTTTTGGGCTTCCTGATTTGCAATTCAGATCTGGCAGAGCTTTCAGGAAGCTATTAATTTTGGTGTGTCCTGTCTTATGTCACCCATCTGGTCACTGTAACAACTGACTGTCTGCAAAAGGTGCCACATCCATTCATTTGTTTGTTTCAGTTCCTCCACTTTCTGCACTGCTAATATGCAAACACTGTGCAGACTCACTGTAATTTCCTTTGCTGTTTTTTTCCTACAGAAAAAGAGCAGAGAAGAGAGCTGTGGTGAAGGTAGCGGGGTGGAGATCCTAGAGAATAAACCCTACACGGATGGACCGGGTGGGACGGGCCAGTACACCCACAAGGTCTACCACATTGGCATGCACATTCCCAGTTGGTTCCGCTCCATCTTGCCCAAAGCAGCGCTGAGGGTTGAGGAGGAGTCCTGGAATGCCTATCCTTACACTCGGACTAGGTGAGGTTTGCTTATAAGAAGGCCACCTTAACACCCCTTTGGAGCACAGGTGAAAGTCCACCTGCCAAGGTTTCACAGCTCTAAATGCTGGGTGTACCCAACTGCTGCAGCTGGTGGACGTACACACATTCAACCCCAACTTGTGAGGAAGCTCATAATTCAAACTCTGTCAGTGTAATACATAAATGCCATGAATAGTACGGTTGACAGTGCCAAGTCTGAAGTCCAGCTGTCTCTCAATAAAAGCCAGAAGAGAATAAAAACCTCAGAGCAAGTTGTCAGAATATTACCTCGCAGCCTATCAGATTGGCATGTGGCCAGCAGCGCTCCCGGGCTGCTAGATGTAGATGGCCCCTCATTCTCAGGGTGTCAGTCTGTTTGTCCGTGTGGGGCCTGACAAACGCAGCGACATGAAGGTGCTGAAAAGAGATGTGCCCTTGACTGTACTGTCAGGATATTGATAGACTCCAAGTGCCTGTTGACACATCTATTCAACTGGTGACAGTTTTGCTGCAGATGCCTCAGATGCAACAGATGGGCATGGCTCTCGTGTCTTCTTCCCTCAGCAGTGAGAGGTTGTTGTCACTTTTAATACAGTATTTCTGATCTTGAGCCGTTCAGGTAGAAAATAATAGTTTTAATTAAGGCACCAACCTGTCATTCACTCTTTCTTTGTGGGAACATTTCTGTGTTTTTGATTTTGTTATGTCTTCTCCTTCAGATACACTTGTCCCTTTGTGGAGAAGTTCTCCATTGACATTGAGACCTACTACAAACCTGACACTGGAAATCAAGCTGAAGTCTTCAACATGTCGGCAGCAGAGAAGAGACAGAGGACTATTGGTGAGATCATTTATGTAAATTCTGAACTCATATTAAAATACTGAAGTCCACTTAGTGCTTCCATCTAGATTTATTAGAGAATCAGCGCAGCAAGTAGTGATCTTTTCATGCATTACTTATTTAAGGTGTCAGGTTCTTCTTAGTAGGTTTCATCTGATGGTGTTTTGATATCTGTCCTCTTGTTACTCAATCATAACAGTGGATGAAGCCCACTTGTGGCAGTTAAATGGTATAGCATCTGTTTTTTTTCTGTGGCTGGGCGCATGTTTGCCCATTGAAAACAACGCTGCTCAGAAATGAATGCTCATAGGGCGTGCGTGACCCAGTTCCAACATGGTTTGTAATGATTTTAATCAATCTCTCTTTCTTGTGTATCTGATGGGTTAGTCAGGCTGAAATTCAGTTACAAAAGGAATTTCAAGCTGTTAAACACAAGCCCATACATGTTGTACCACCCCACCCATTTAACTACACATCATGACATGGTTGGGAATCAAACAACAGTGACATCGCTCGTGCTACAAATTCCAAATACCTGGCTCCACAAGTCATTGCTCTGTCAATGCAATTTGTCTTTGGCAGATCCAATCGACATAGTGACAGATCCCATCCCCCCTCATGAGTACAAAGCAGAGGAAGATCCAAGGCTTTACAAGTCAGTGAAGACCCAGAGGGGTCCTCTGCGGGACGACTGGATAGAAGAGTACAACAATAACCCAGGAAAGACCCCCATCATGTGTGCCTACAAGCTCTGCAAGGTGGAGTTCCGTTACTGGGGCATGCAGTCTAAGATTGAACGCTTCATTCATGATGTTGGTGAGTAAACAGACACGAATGTTTCAGTCTTTGGTGTAGTGTTGTAGTTTGTGACTCTTACTAACAGGATGTTTTGAGAGGAGATTATTAGTAATATTGTCTCTCTTTAGGACTGAGGAAGGTGATGGTACGTGCCCACCGGCAGGCCTGGTGCTGGCAGGATGAATGGTACGGTCTGACCATAGAGGACATCAGGCAGCTGGAGCTGGAGACCCAGCTGGCCCTGGCCAGGAAGATGGCCCAGTTTAGCCAGGCGGAGGAGGCTACCGAGGCCAACGGAGGGGCTCCGTCTCCAGACAAAGACCAGGAGGTTAAAGAGGCCATCAGCTCAATTGAAGCTGAGGAAGTTGTCGCCAGCTCAGGAGGAGACACTCTCCAGCCCCGAGGTGTACTCACCAAGCAGTGGTCCACATCCTCCCGATCCTCCCGCTCATCCAAGAGAGGAGGTGAGGAGAACAGTGTCTTCAACCTTTCACCGATGTAGCCTATGTGTGTGACAGTGTGTGAAACTGGTGTCAGAGGAACCTACATCCATTGTGTGTTGCTCTCCACTATACATTCTTTTCCTGGAGCTTTGCACCTGCATACTCTTTTCTTCACACATTACCACGTCTATATTTACACTTCATCCTGCCTTGGAGCCTTGTATTTCAGGCTGATGAATAATAACATCAAAATCAGACTGTCTCATAAGTAAACACAGCCAGTTGTGATATTTGAAACCCATCCATACTTGGAGCTTGAATGTGAAGAATTCAGCGAGGTGAAGCTCCTAGCTCGAGCCAAAATAGTGTAATGGTTTGCCTTTTCATTTGTGGAAAAAATTTTTTTTGGTGTCATTTCTATATTGTACATCCTGTACAATAAAAGGCTCGAAATGATCAGAATCAAATCAGATTCCCTCGACTCCTTGTAAAGCTGAAGGGTATCTGTTAAAGTTGGATTTCACATCTAGAACTAAAGCTATAGTTAAATGTGTAGCTGCACAGGATGTAGACTAATAGTAATGTAGACTAGTTTTTTGGTTCAGCTGTTCACATGTGTACACACTGAAAGTTGCGTCCAAGCTGAATTAATCAGTCTACTGAAGACTTCTGGGTTCAGATTGTTGAATTAGTGTTAATAAAGTCAAACACACCAGGAGCAGCTTTTTAGTATGCAGCCTGTGCTTTGTGCCACGCTTTGCTGTTCTGTCCAATGCCTGGTGTTAATTGGAGCATTTTGAGTCTGCATAGTGATATTTTATTGCTCGCACGTTAAATGTCCTGTCCGGCTCACGTCCTCTTACCCCTGCACACCTGGGTTATTTTTAGCAGCAACTTTGACATCACAAACCTCATGTTGGCACACACCCTTCTCGGGTAGCACTCATTGTGGTTGCCACATGGACCCTGACTCTCATCCAGCATGCCTTGTCTCACCCCTGTACCTCCCCCCTGTGGTTCTCTCCGGGCCTATTTATAGCAGCAGTGCTGACATCACAGACCAGAGGAGGCTGACGCTCCTCAGAGTGACCCTCCCCTCCACCGCTGCTGTTTCCTTCTGTGTGCTGACAGCTACAGCTGTGCCCCCCTCTCACTGCCCCTCCTTTTCTCTGCACTAATGATATACGAGGAATAAATATAAGATGTGATAGATGAGGCCTGCTTTTAACATTTTAATTTTCCCTCAGCTGGCATTTGGATATTTTGGTGCGCTTGTTGCTCGTCAGTGTTACATTGGGCCTCACTTTTCACGCGCCACCCCTGACCACCAAGCAGCCCATCTGTGATGAAGTAATTGCACCACAGAGGCTGTTGCATGTTTATATAACACTGTGTGTGTGTGTGAGGTGGGGGGGTTGTGCAGCATTTCTTTGTTATAGTGTGTGTGTGTGTGTGTTGGAAAGGAAAAGAGAGAGGCCAAAACACATGTCCCAAAATAACAGGGATTTTTTTTCTCGTGTGTTTTTGCAGTGAGCCCATCACGTCACAGCATCTCAGAGTGGAGGATGCAGAGCATAGCGCGAGACTCAGACGACAGCTCGGATGAGGAGTTCTTCGATGCTCATGGTAACCACTGCTTTGATTTTAAATTCAAGGTGTATCAAATGTTTCTTGTGTTCAGTTTTCCAAGAACCCGCTTGCTCCCCTTTCTTCAATTCCTCTGCATGCATTTCTTTAACCACAGATCAGTTCTTAAGCTTCCCAGATACCCAGCATGCTTTGGGGCTGCAGTTGAATTAGGTGGGTGTGGTGCAACACCCATGCTCCCTGCTGGATGAGTTTGGCTGAGGATTCGGGCCAGGTGTCTCATCCTGACGTCAAGTTCAGAATCACAATCATCTCTGCCCACCAGCCCCTCACTCACCAACACACTCCAGTTCCTGAATCATCATTCAAGCCCCCCACACACACACAAATACAATCCTTCACAATCCGTGATACATCCAAGCAATAAATGACCCCCGTCAAATAGCTCCACGGTGTTTGTTTGTGTGGTGAAATTGTAACTTAATGCTTAGTCATGATGATGAGACCTGAATAAAATTGTGCATATTACTGTCATATCTTATATTAATGCTAATTTTTGCTATAGTCATGAGTTTCTGCGTTTTCTAATTTGAATACGTTGCTGCTCGTGACAGTGTGAGTGGATCGCAGTAAAAACAATGAATTGTGCTGACATCTGATAATTCATTATGTGCTGCAGTATTCATGTTTGTAATGATTAAGTGTTATATGCTGGCCGTCTGAAGTGAAAGCACATTAGGTTTTATCAAATGAGCTGAATAAAGTTCTGGCTACACTGTCATCAATTAGAGCTCACCGCTGACAGTTAATACAGATCTTCCTGCTCCAACACCTGTCTCACCTGCTTGTGATTCTTGCACTGCAGAGACAATATCATGAAATAAGCAGTTATTTAATTGTGATAAATAAATGAAGGTGGCGTATCAAAATGAATTTGTGCATACAAACACTGGTGTGTGCTTTGGTGTCTGGATGAATCACATGATGTGAGATACACAAATTAAATATGGAAGCAGGCTGACTTGGCTCAGATTGCACCTGATATTAGATTTCTGTCTGTAAAGTTTGTTGGTGATCGCGCTCCTCCTGCACTAGTCATCTTTTATAAATACTCGAGAGACGTGTGCAAGTTTATTTTTAATCCCCCTTTGGCTTTTTTTGGGCAAATTAATAAAGAAGGTTTAGGAGGGAAACTCATAATGAACACTACATTCAGCATGTCTGACTCGATGAAAGTCTTCACAAATATATAGATTTGCAAATGAAGCTGCAATATAATGCTATTTATTGCAGCTGAGACATGGAAAAAAAGTACTGCTTTACCCTCTCACCTTGATTTTTAGCCACTGTAAGACCAAACTGTTAGACATATTTATTAACAAGCCAGAGAAATATTGAAACAACTGAGGAAACGCCTTAAACGGCAGTCAAAGAGTACTTGACGTAGAACTGTTTACAGAACACATAATCTCGTGGGAACTCGAACAATTTCATGATATCAGACTTTACTTTGAAAACTGGCTGCATCTTCCTACTAGTATTCAAAGCACGTCATCATGAAATACCGTGATTTCCATTTAATTTCTTACATTTGTGTTCTTCATAACTACTATGAAAGTAAGCTGAATTATACAATATTTATACATAAAATTTTAAATTAAATATTCAGTTTGCTCACATACACACATACACACATAAAGTGAGCAGGAGGCAGCCATCTGTTTCTTAGGAATGATAACACTGGCAGTTTAAAAAAAAATGTTCCAGGAGAGAAATTAGATGAAAAGAATCCGTTTAAAGGCCTGCAGCTTCCTGTTTCTTTAAATTGCAGATTAATGTCGGTGGCTGGATGACCCAGTCCATGCATATGTTCAGACACATTCAAAAGATGCATGAATATTTAATGGTTTAGTAAATCAATTTGTGTAGTTGAAAATATAACTACACCACACAGGCAACTGTCTGCCATTTTAACTTGCAAAATAATGGGCGCTTATCAGAAAGAGATGAACATAAACACTTACACGTAATTTATGAAAATACAAATCATACTAGGGGGCAGTAAGTGATGCTTTATATCAGCTAGTTATAAATAATCCATCCAGTGACTGAGTGGAAAACCTTTTCCAGTTCTCTTATGTTTGCGTTACTGTTTCCATATATTACTTAACAAATATAAAGCACGCAACCCAGTGGAGCGCTGTGCATTACATATAGGTGTAGTGACAACTTGTAAACCCTGAATGTCAGACACACTTCACCTGATCACGACGTCTCTTGTGTTTCCTCTGCAGAGGATTTCTCTGACGGTGAAGAGGTCTTCCCGAAGGAAATTGCTAAATGGAACTCCAACGACCTCATGGACAAGATTGAAGCCGCGGACACAGAGGAGACTCCCGGTACGATGAAGACTACGGCCAGGCAATTCATCATCGACAGTCACACTCCTGTGATCCTTGATGTTAAGAGTGTGTGTGTGTGTATATGTGTGTATTCAGGTGAGCTGTTCAAGGAAATGACCGTGGATTATGAAAGAGCGGCCAGTGAGGAAAGACTAGATGAGGTATGTGTGTCAAACACTGAGTGTATGTACAAGCCACAGTCCTAACCATGCTTCTGATGCAGCTCCATGTCTGAAATAAATACTCCCTTTTAGAAAATTTCCCTTCAAGACCCAAAGCTTTTGTTGATTTTAGCTTGTCTTTTACTGTGAGACATTTTATGTCAGGCTTTAACCTTTGGAGGATAAGAGATGGGCTGTTTTGTCCCTGAGCCTCTCTGTGCTCTTGTGTTCAGATACAAGAATCTCTTAGTGGCCAAGCTGATAGCTCTCCTATTCCCACCATCATGGTAACAAGGCACCAGTCAGTAAGTAAAACACTTTGGCCCAAATGCACTGTGGGGCGCAGTAGCTCCACAGAGACCTCCGATCCGTCTGGACAAACCCAGTACTTACTGCCCCCCTGCCCTTTTCCTTGCCGTTGCCCAAACCCAGTCCATGTGTACTCCTCAACCTCACCCCCTCTGTTCAAACACTGTGTACTTAAAGCTGTGGCGTTGAGTGTACATCCAGTCCTTCGATGAAAATGTGAAGTTTTGGATCAGGCGCACAAGACAAAACTACACATTGTGCTGTGCTATTTACTGTGACTTGTCCTCAGGAAGCATGGTTGTTGTTTTCTGTTAGTTGAACAGTCGTCCAGATGGAGGCTGACTCTGTTCTATATCCCTTCATGGTTCTCTGCCCCTCAGTGGTTGTGAAAACAGGGTCCATGTCTGAAGAGATGGACACAAATCCATACATGACAAATCGGATAAAAGTGATTTGGTGCCAAATTGCAAAGGCATTATTGTTTATCTGTGATTTTTTTTGTCACTCAGTAAGCATGCTGTCTTTTCTCATGCTAATAAAGTAAATAAACATTTAGCATTCTCCAAGGGTTGTTCCTCAATGTTCCTGTCCGTCACCCTGTTTTTTGTTTTAATTTGCTTTTCGCAGGAGAGCTCGTCCCAACAGTGTCTGCAGCCTTCCAAGATCCATGTGCTGATCTTGGTCCTGCATGGAGGGAACATCCTGGACACAGGCGGAGGAGACCAGAACAGCAAGCAGGCCGACGTCAACACGATTAGCACGGCTTTTGACACAGTCATGCGTGTTCACTACCCTGCTGCTCTGGGACGCATCGCCATCCGCTTGGTGCCCTGCCCTGCCATCTGTGCTGAGGCCTTCTCCCTAGTGTCCAAGTAAGAGGACACACATACACAGATTTTTCTGCAGGCTCCTAGCATCGTGTGTAGTGATGGAAAGGTTTATGTTTACTGGCTGGAAAAGGTCCAGGTGTAGCTCAAAATTGTTGTCTTCTCTTTCTCACTTCATTTCTTCAACATCCTCTATGGTTGCTTTGGACTTGTTCAGAATTTAATTTTGCCCATTTTTGTCTTTTTTTTTGACAGCCTGAACCCTTACAGCTACGATGAGGGTTGTCTGTCCAGCAGTCAGGATCACATCCCGCTGGCAGCTCTGCCCCTGCTGGCCACCTCGGCTCCACAGTACCAGGAAGCTGTGGCCACCGTCATCGTCCGAGCTAATCAGGTGTACGCTGACTTCATAAAGTCTCTGGATGGGGCCGCCTTCTCTGGCCAGGTCAGTCAGAGTGTTTGATTGTTTTTGTCGTGCTTTGCGGTATGCCATTTTACGATGAGTAACAATGTCACAATTTTGTATGAGTTGTCACCTTCTTGAACAGCCATTTCACAATAAATGTAATTATTTTTTTCTTATGTTAAACCTGTACTCTAATTTAAAACACAAATGCTATTTCTGATCCTTTTTTAGGTTTGCCTAATTGGGGATTGTGTTGGTGGAATCTTGGGATTTGACGTTCTGTGCAACAGCAATCAGACAGTCAATGAAAGCCAGAACAGCAGTCGCAGAGGCAGCATCATCAGCGTGCAGGTAAGAGACGAAACATGCAATGTAGTGAATGCACAAGAACATTTAACTTTAACCTAAAACAGTCGTGCTTGCATTTGAACCCTTTTTTCATGACAAAGATGTCAATTATGCTTTAAGTTTTCTTAATACATTCTCATGAATTGCACCCGTAGGACCAGGACCTGCTCTCTCCTGGCATCATCGTCAACAGCGGACACGGATCAGCGTCTCCAACCTTGGAGGGCAGTCGTCACCTCAGCCGCAGTAACATCGACATCCCTCGTGCCGGCGTTGGTGATGACACCAAGAGACAGTTGCCACGCAAGAGAAGCGACTCTTCCACCTACGAGATGGACACAATAAAACAACACCAGGCTTTCCTGTCCAGGTGTGTTGAGTGTGGATGGCAAAAATCCTCACCTGGGAAATAAGAAACCTCAGTTCTTTCTTCTTGCACCGTTAGAATGTGATTTATTTTTAGTTCCACAGTGAGTAAATGACTTTGTGCTGTCCTTCCAGCTTACACTCCAGTGTCCTACGGAACGACGCAGCCTCACGCAGGTCGAGCAGCAGCACTATGCTGGATGGAGGCTCCCTAGGGAAGTTTGACTTTGAGGTGTCAGACTTTTTCCTCTTTGGCTCTCCTTTGGGATTGGTCCTGGCCCTCAGAAAGACTGTCATTCCTATGTTGGATGGTAAGTAGCTTAGCACAGAGAATTGCTGTGTTTTTGCGGTGTAATCAGTGATAGCAAACATTGAGGATATTGTAAAAATGAGCTAATTAACTGTCTTACCTGTAAAAGTGAACAACATTTGCCTTAGGTGGAAATTTACTTATTAATATAGTGTTCTATATTTCCATATTTAAAAAATATATTTCCATAAATTATATCTGGTTGATCTTACCAATGCCTAAATGCCTGCAGACCTCATGTGTTTTTAAGAGAAGATATATAAAGAAGCTCTTGCATAACTTTTCCATCCTTCGGGTTCGTCAATTCTCCGTTCTCATTTCATTGGTTTGATTTCTCCCCCTAGTGGCCCAGCTGAGGCCTGCCTGTCAGCAAGTCTATAACCTGTTCCACCCAGCCGATCCCTCTGCCTCCCGCCTCGAGCCTCTACTGGAGAGGAAATTTCACCTCCTCCCTCCCTTCAACGTGCCCCGTTACCAGCGGTTCCCCCTGGGAGATGGAAACTCTGCCCTACTGGGTGAGTCCCTTTGATCATTTCTAAAAGTCTCATTATTATATTCTAAATACATATTCATGCAGTCATACAGTTTAGGATTCATGTTGTTCAGACTTGCATTTACAAAAGCAGACATAATGCATAATTCCCTGTATAGTAATGGCTGTTGAATTTCTCCTTTTAATTTCCGATCATATCAGCTGATGCTTCAGATACTGACTGTAACCCACTGTCCTCTTTCCCCTGGATGCATGCCATAGATAACAGATGCCTTAAAGCAGCCTTAGTAGCACACTATGAGTTCACTTTCTGCGTCAACACTGTCTCAAAGAAAAATGAAACATTTTTCTACCGTTTGTACTTCAACGTCTTTTGTGAAGCAGTTTATTCATCTAAACGTGATCATAGTCCTGCTGGTGGTTTCTGTTGGGATTGTTCATTAGAATAGAGTAACCCTTAGAGCCTCACCCTCTTCACAGATCTATGTTTGTGATTATTATAGATAAAAGATGCAGAAAATAGGAAGATAACTAATGAACTGATAAGGATTTTATTTTTATTGAGGTTAAATTAAATTATATACCTTCCACAATTGTGTCAGAAACCAGAGCTTATTAAAGAGGAACACAAAGGTTAATAATCTGAACATGCATGTAGATATTTTTAAATTCCTTTAAGCCATAGTTTTGATGTTCCCTAAAAAAAAAGGGCTGTCACTAAATACCCTCAGGTCTTCCTTGTGTAACTACTTATTATTTTCAGTTGTAATAAAGTGTTCAAGACAAATTCAAGCTAGTTTTTAAGACAAAACAGTGATTTTATACCTAGCAGATAGCCTGTTTCCAGCTTTAAGTCAGGATGATAAGATGGTTTATGACTGAGGAGTAGTTCTGGTCCAAAAGCAGTGGGCTCCACTAAGGGCTTGTCTCTTTCTTGTCTCGTGTTTAATTGTTCTTGCTTCATATATGTTTGTGTCTTCCTTGTCTTTTTTCTTCTTCTTCTCTTGGCCTCCTGTCCCCATATCTGCATACCTCTGAAACCACCCCTGACTTCTGCCCCCTCTGCCCTCTGCCCCTCCACCTCCCTCTTTAGTGGAGACAGTCCAGAGCAACGCTCAGCTGCTACTTGACAGCGGGCCTCCTCTGTTCCTTCGCTGTCAGGAGACCATCAGTGAGACCTGCATCCCTGTACCTGTGCTAAACTGGCAGGAGGGCTCCCTCAAAGCCACACCCGCCACTATGGAGTGTGTGTAGCCTCTCCCATTCGCCTGCATCTGTCCTGACCCTCAGTCGCTGTCTTTTGTGTGTCTCTTCTTTGTCCATCTGTCTCGTTGCTACATCCAAGATGCTTGGATTTTTTTAACCTACTACATCTCTGAGTATTCCCATCGCTGTTGTTTCAAGAGGCTGCAGTCTTGTTTCTCCATCCAGAGACATTGAGAGACCAGCGTCTAGTGTTCTTCCTGAATTGCGGCACACAAACAACGTGAATTAAGGATTTATTTTCTGTTTTAAAGTAGAAATTATACCAGCTTGTCACATCCTGTAATGGGAATACTTGCAAAAAGCTTCTCTGCATCTGTTGTTGTCCTAGGTTTTCATGTTGTGTTGCCATCACATATTCATGTCATGTTCAGTGCTGTGAACATGTGTTTGTGTTGTGGTTTTTGAGCCCAGTTTTAGTGTTAATATCGATGTCGGCTGAGGGTGTTTCTGTAGTCACCTGAATTTCAGAGAAAGGTTTTGTTGTGAACTTTGTGCTGCTTGTAATGTTGTGTTTGCATCGTGAACATGAACCTCAATCTACACATCCTAAATATACTGATCTGTGTGTTTCTTTTTGTGATAATGGTCAGATTTCATCTTTATACAGTTTGCAGCACTATTCTGTCATGTTGTAATAATACTTTAGTACTAGTTGAAAGTCACCTCCATAAAAGATTCTACTTCGTGGGTATGACTGTAGCAGATGTGAACATTTGTGATTTGACATCCGCTAAGTGTTTTATGTGTTCATATGCTGGTCATGTGTCGGCTGGTTAAAGAAATCTGACTTTAGCCACCATGTGGCTGCGTTGTGGTTTCATGTGTCCTCTGAAACCACGGTGCCTGCTGTCACATTTCTCTTCTGCCGGTCTAACCCACGTCTCCCGTCCCTCCCATCACTGTGAGTTCCCCTTTCCTGTGTCTCTGTCTAATGGGATCTCCTTGTTTGCGCTCAATAGCGGATGTTGTTCAGTCTCATGGTGGTGTCTTCATGGACAGTTCGTACCCCTCATCCCCCGTAACGGGCCCCCTCTCCCGGGGCCAGCGGAGGGCCAGTGAGGTCAGCATTGCCAGCCAGGTCTCAGGAATGGCAGACAGTTACACTGCCACCAACATAGCCAACAGTAAGTGTTCTCAAAACCAACCGGTCGCTCTTTCTCTCTTCCCTCCACTCACACAAACACTCTTCTAGTTATTCTTCCACTTTCTCTTGCTTTCAGACCAACTCTTCTCTTTAATTTCTGCCTAGTTTCTCTTTCCAACTATCCTACATCACCTTCTCTTTCTTTCAACCCCTGTTCCTCTGACTCTACACACATCCTGCACTGCAGCTGAAGCAGTCAAGTCAGCCAAGTACACATCAGCATACGCAGGTCCTTTTTTGCTACTTCTGCTGTGCCAGACTTAACACCTGTATTGTAGGGAGACTCATGGAAGGTGTTTTGTCCATCTCCTGTTAAAACTCAAGTGCTGATCAGATCAGAGTCCTGAAGAAAAGCAAGCTTAGCGCCACTTTCCACTGTCTGTCTGACTCTTACCCACTGTCTAAATGTAAATGCAATGAACGAATGCTGCATTTATCTAATGTTGCAATGCATGTAGACACCTGCCTCCCAATGCCATTCCTGCATTGTCCACTCCCTACTGCAGTGTTTTGCTGAGATAATCGGTACTGTTTCCTCTTTGTTTGATTGTCCTCCAAAGTCCCTCCTTCTCCTCGTTGTTACCGTAAACATGTATTCGTACCTCCCGTTACTGTTCTGAATGCTGGCTGTTTCACCACCTGCAGTACAGCACTGGACATGAACGAATCAAAATATATTTATGCTCCTGCAACACCAGAACATCAAAAGATCTATCATCTCCGCTGCTACTAACAGTTATTTTTCAGCTTCACAGTTCTCTTTAAGCAGCCTAATGGTACTGGAATCATCCCAGAATCACTCTACAAACTGTTTATACTGTCATAAAATGTCACATATGCATTCATTTTATCATATGGTTTCTTTCTCCTTGTTTCCCTCCCCTCATAGCCAAATCATGCCAGGTTAACCAATCCAGAACGTTCAGTTTTTTGTCCCAGCTGGCCCTATCATCACAAAACAAATTCTTCCTGAAAAGTCCTCCTAAGACCCGTAAGAAAGCGGAGGCTTGCCAGGCCACGGAATCTCCTGATGCAGATCTAGCGTCAGAGCTGGATGGTGACGCAGACTCTAGTGAAGGTCTGAGTCCCACTGACCAGTACGAGAACTGCCTGTCGGCGGGCCTGGACTGTGCTATATCTGATCTGGTCTCACTGGACTCCCAGGCTGAAGTGGAGCAAGGTATTTTTCTCCGGGAGGGGACTGCTGGAATCAGCATGAGGCTACAGGTCTTTTCTGTCTGTTGTCCTACACTGTGTCGCAATCAAAAACTCCGTGCTGCTCTTCCAGAAAGCCTCTTTTTCCTCCTCTTTACTTGAATTCTGTGTAAATTGAATTCCCAAGGATTCAAGCACAGTGACTTGCACTGAAGACTAGGGCACAAATTTAGATCTTGACCGTCTTTCCAAATCCATAACCTCTTTTCATGCCCATACTAACACAAATAACCATCTTCAGTTTCCTCATAAAATCACATTCCAGTAACTATATTTTCGTTTTGTCTTTCAAATCAGCGCTTGATTTTCTTAATAATAACAATTACAGATGCCTTCCTTTCCCTCCTGTAGCTGAAGAACTGCTGGGATTGGTGATGATTGTGGTTGAAGACTGAAATCAACTTTTTTTGCTTTAGCCTCAGGGGTGTTGCACCTTTGCGTGGCATCACACTCCTCACACCGACTCTTAAAGTCTCATCTTACGTTTCTGCTCCCTATTCATCCCATTCCCATCGCAGTTGCAGCACGTTGGTGGGGCACAAAGCGGCTGGATTTTGCCCTGTACTGCCCCGATGCTCTGACCGCTTTCCCCACAGTGGCTCTACCACACCTCTTCCACGCATCATACTGGGAGTCCACCGATGTCGTGTCTTTTCTCCTGAGGCAGGTGAGTAAACATTAGAATTTCTGCTATTCTCTATGGCCTGTTAATATGTAACCTGCAGACTTTTCTTTAGAGACACAGAAGATGAATCAGTGAAATGCTCCTTTTAGGTCATGAGGCACGAAAACTCAAGTATCCTGGAGCTCGACGGGAAAGAAGTGTCTGAATTCACCCCTTCTAAACCTCGAGAAAAGTGGCTGCGCAAGAGGACTCATGTTAAGATCAGGGTGAGTATCAGAAGAAGCTAATTTGGATCTAAGTTTGCTACACTATACTTTCCATCTAATGACAACATCCTTGGTTCACATCTGGCCTTTTGACATTGATTTTTGTCTTGCAAAATTTCATCTGACATTTTAAAAAGTGCTTCAACAAAACAAAAACATAAAGGAGAAACACACCAAATTAATGACACTGACACAAAAACAACACTTCAGCGTGTGTGTTTCTCTCTTTCCTGTGCAGAATGTGACCGCCAACCACCGGGTGAACGATGCCGTGTTCACTGAGGACAGCCAGCAGCTTGTGATGGGTCGCTTCATGTACGGCCCTCTGGACATGGTCACTTTGGCTGGAGAGAAGGTGATCACACACCGGTCATTACTTAGAGCCAGCTTTAGGTTACCCTGTGTACTTTGTGTTTGTGCTAATTTTTTTTTTGATCCTGTGCAGGTCGACCTCCACATCATGATCCAGCCTCCATCAGGAGAATGGGTTTACTTCAACACAGAGGTGACCAACAGTAGCGGACGAGTGTCTTTTATCATCCCAGAGGACAGGCGTCTGGGCATCGGAGTTTACCCGGTTAAAATGGTCGTCAGGTGAGATTAGCTCGGTACCCTTTTAAAACCAAATGTTGGGGCTTAGTTTGGTTTTTAAAGGAGCATTTCAAGCTTTTTATGCTTTTTTCTGTAATCCTGGTTACTATTTTCTTTCTAACTCGCTTTGTTTTTCCATTTCAAGTTCAAATTTTGAGAAAAAAAACATCATTCTCTAATAATAACAATGTATATTTCGCTCTTTTGTATTATTTAACTAATGAATGTATTATTTAACTAATGAAAAAACCACAGTGTTGGATTTTTGCTCTAGCTTTTTAATCCGAAATACACAATACGGCTGTTGTTTTAATTTGTTGTAACACCGGTAATTCTGGAAGTCGCCGAGGAAGAGCAGTTTTGAGCTGGTCTGCACCGCGAACAAATATCAACAATGGCTGTGCTCGAGCCATTTTCCAATTTCATTTGTGAGCTCTTGGGAAAACCCACGCAGAAATCAGCGACACTTTGCGTTGCCATGGAGCTCCACATTGCCCAAAATGAGTGTCAGGAGGTTCTGCATGGAGAACAGTTTGACTTCTGGTTCCACCGGCAGCTTCCAAATGGCGCGCCGAAGGGAAAACTTTTTTGGTTTAAACCTTAAAATTTGTAAAAACGCAGCGTTTTTTTCTTTCTCTACTCTTTGTTTTTCAAATTTAATTTTTAAACGGAAAAACAAAACGATTATTTGTGTTTTTTTCGCATTTTATTTTGAAATGGAAAAACCAAAGAACGAACCATACACCTTGATCTTTGTTTGCCTCTATTTTCTCACTCTTCTTTTTGTTCGTCAGGGGCGACCACACATTTGCAGACAGCTACCTGACAGTCATTCCACGTGGCACAGAGTTTGTGGTGTTCAGCATTGATGGCTCGTTTGCTGCCAGCGTGTCGATCATGGGCAGCGATCCTAAAGTGCGGGCAGGAGCTGTGGACGTTGTCAGGTGCCCTGCTGCTCCTCCTCTCTTTTCTCCTTGTGTTCAAAGACTTTCTTTCAGATTGAAGTCTGTAGTTGTGTTATTTATGTCTGAGTTTGTTCTGCTGCTTCTCCTCATCACAGGCACTGGCAGGATTTAGGCTATTTGATCATTTATGTGACCGGACGTCCAGACATGCAGAAGCAGCGGGTGGTGGCCTGGTTGTCTCAGCACAACTTCCCTCATGGCATTGTTTCCTTCTGTGACGGCCTGGTGCACGACCCGCTCAGACACAAGGCCAACTTCCTGAAGTCCCTTACAGAGGTCAGACTGGGAGGAGGCGAGGACTGTGTGCACTTTTAGATGTACTGCTGTCTGTGTGCAATGACTATAAAAAAATACAGCGCTATGTGAAAAGTATTTGTATGAAAAATGCGGTGCTCAGCAGTTCTCTTCCTTATTTGACCGATTCCAGGCTCACATGAAGATTTTCGCTGGCTATGGATCAACCAAAGACATCTCAGTCTACACCTCCATTGGCCTCCCGCCTTCCCAAATATATATAGTTGGGAGACCCTCTAAGAAGATGCAGCACCAGTGCCAGGTATTTTATCATACGATGCACAACTTGGGAAAATAAATAGTTTTTTTTTATGTTTATAGTTCATAAATACACTTCAAGAATGTTAAAGTAAATGCCCTGAAACCCCATGACATTTATTTAACCTGATTCTGGGCATTTGTCTTCCTCCTGTCACGTTTTTACTCGCTGTGGCCTCATTTTTCACTGCAATATAAAGTTCTGCACCTCTATGCAAACAGCACAACCATGGCTAGAATTAGAGAGAACTCAAAACAGTCTTTTGTGCAGTTTAACAAAGTTAGATTGCCATAAATCATAAGACTTTTTCCAAGTGCCTACACGTGTCACTAATACTGGAAGAAAAATATTGTTTAAATATTTTACTGCCTGCATTTCTGGTTTGTTTACATACTTCTCTTCTGTTTGTTCTGTGTAAACTGTTTCCAGTTCAGCCAAAATGCTGCTGAATTTTTGTCACTTGATTCTCAGTTTGCAGCTGAGTCATTAATGGCTTTTTGGTTGTGTTGAGAAGCACAACATTATTTTGTTTTTACAGGATCTGGTTTGTGTAAATGCTTTGTTTTTACCAAGTTCGTTTTAAATTAGACATGTAAAATAAAGTAATTTTGATGAAATATCCCAATATTTAGCTCACATCTGGCTGTTTTTCTCAACAAAATCAAAGTCACACATGATTAGTTCAAGGACTGTTGAAAATTGGAAAAGTCAGACAGTCTCTCCTGTTCTTACAGCTTCTTTCTATAAATGGTATAATTTATTATTTAAAAAACATGCCTTTCTAATCTCCAGGTGGGTTTTTGGGTTTTGAATGTGATGCAGATCTGTTTTCTAATACTTCTGCTCCTACAGCCAGTAATTAATTCACTGAAAAGAGTGATCCAATGTGAATTAAAACCATCAATATGTAAAAATACCATTTTCTGTCCTCCGATCCTCTCCACAGTTCATCACAGACGGTTACGCAGCTCATTTGTCCCAGCTGGAGTACAACCACCGTTCTCGACCCGCCAAGTCCAGCAGCGCGCGCATGGTGCTTCGCAAAGGCAGCTTCGGCCTGGGCGCAAACAGCGACTTCCTGAGGAAGAGGAACCACCTGTTGCGCACCATCTCCTCCCAGCCGGCCCCCAGCTCCCCGACAGGCAGCATCCACAACAGACCCGAGCGCACACAGAGCCAGTCGGACAGCGAACGCCTGGAGCGGGAGCGGCTGGAGCGAGCTCACAGCCACAGCCAGGGAGCGACGCAGCGCAGCATGAGCATCACGGCGAGCTGCTGGGGCCGCAGCAGCAGCACCAAGCTGGAACCAGGAGTTTTCAGCCCAAAATGAGATTACAGAGACAATGTGAGACAGCCTTCGGGCGAGTGACTTGCAGACACAAATGACTTAAAGATAAAGAGTGAAAAACAGTCGGCTCGCACCAGATGGGTAAATACTACAAGGAAAATCAGGTGCTACAAACCACTCTTTATAAAACTAGCCAATCACACTCCACACAGATATTCATGGACAGAGGCTGTGGCTATGTTCATTGTATAAATAGGCATTTCAAAAGGAATTCCCCTGAAAATGGGAAAATGCACACAACCAGATTTAGCTCACATTGTAGGGATCCAGACTGTTTTTACTGTTTAGTAAGTCTCTATCAATCTTGAATACAAGGTCAGTTTTCCTCCAACGGGCTTTTAGATTGGAGGCAGTTACACATAAAAGCACCCGCCTGCTGAATTCTGCAGCAAACAAACACGAAGTAGTTACAGACAGCTTGAGCTGCTCTGTGACCGACTAATGTGGCCAATGCAAGCACAACATTTGCTACGGAGACGTCTTTGTGTACAGTAGTTTTAAAGCTATGTCCTTTTTATGTGATAATCAGGGACGTTCTGGTCTGAGAGCGGAGCTGAGAATCAGGTGAAACTGGACTGGATGTGTCCCTGCATAGAAATAATCACAAAACCACACGTAATCTGCATCAAAATTATTTACCATAACATTGTTCTACGAGAAATGAACTGATCAAGAACAGCGGAGATTAAAAGTCAGCCACACAGTCCAGGTTTGCTTGTTTTCCAGTCAGCCCTGAGGCACAAAGAATCATCCAAACGTCACATGAAGCAAACTGCGAATTTTCCCTTTAAACTATGGTTGCAGCTGAAACTGTTCCTGTGCTTTTATAGTGTTTCACCGCGTCACACCGTACTGTGCTGCTGAAAAAAGCAGCTCAGCTTCGGGGAAAACTGCTACTGCTGTACAGTTAATGTGCCAAAGTAAACAGTATAGAATGATATGCTGTAAATGAACAGAGAGGAAAAGAAAAAGAGAGGTCTCCTGTGTAAAAAGTGGAATAGACTGTGTAAGTATGTAGTTGAATGCCTTAACAAGGCTTGTACATAATTGTTACATTACAGTGCAGATCTGGTATCTGGTCCAGCGAAGACCAGTTTCAAGTGTCTTCTTTACTCTGGGGGTAAACACCAACTCATTCAGGATATACTTTATTGATTGATGATGATAATAATTGTTATTTAAAACTATAGAACTTTTAGAAATGTACTGATTTTGTGAACAAAGCGTGTTTTAAGATTACTTTAGCTACGTTGTGTTTTGTTTTTTTTTTTCCTTCAAACTTCAGTTGCAGCAGCCAAAACTCAGAGGTCTTTGCCTGGCACAGTATTGTATTTTTATTATTTTATCTTGCAGATCACCAGAGTTGTATCAACAGAACTGCTATCTTGTGTCATATATTGTATGTTTGTTCTTAACTATTTTGGAAAATTTGAGATATGGCTTCTCTTTGGTTATCCCTAAGCTGTAAATGAGGCGTTGAATGTGCTTATAGATAATCCTCCTTAGGTTAAGGTCTCTTTCTCTGTTCTGCTGCGCCTTTAGAGGAAGAACATGTGCAAATTGTAAATTCTGTACAATACGCTGTCGAAAGTAGGAACACAGAGCTAAGACTTACTTTATGCCGCCGGCCATTTATTTCTAAAAATGGGTGAAATTTTGTGTTTCTTTGTCCCTCTAATTGGTGTGTACAGAGCTGACTGCAATGGACCAATATGGGCTCAAATGTAAGGGGAAACGTGCAATATTAGTTAGCCGTACCACCAGATCAAACAGACTGTAGAGGAAGCGTCACGGTGCAATGACAATCAGTTGATCGGGCACACATTCTACAGACGTCAAACTGCAGAGGGTTTAACAAAAGGTTTCTCACATTCAAGTGCCACTGGCCTGATAACGGTTTGGATATCAGTCTCGGTTTCAACATTGAAAAGTCAGTTGCCAGAGCATCTGGTCCACCTTTGCTGAAAATAATCCAGTCCAATAAAACATCCCTGCAATAAAACGTGATGAAGGATCTAATGTTCGGTTTCTGTCAGTAGAGAGATTCAGATGGACGGAGGCTGCAGTTTGTGGTGCTGTTGAATTGTATTGTGTTACGCTGTGTTTCGAATATTTTGTCCGCTGCACATTTCATTGAGGGTAGAAGACATTATCGGACATCCTTGTTTAAAAAAGCTGTTACGTCTCAATCAGGGCGGTTTCTTGTCATTCTGATGAAGGAGGGTGTAGATCAGAAACACTGTACTACTCTCCCTCTGCATTTTGACAGTCAAGATTCGGTTTGAACTCCTCCGGGAGCTGCTGGGGAAAGAATGGCTGCTTGTACACTTATAGAAATGAGGAAGAAAATGGCAGGCGATGCTGGAAAACTCATGTTACGCTGGCTGGCAACTACTGAACCATATCCCCTGATCTGAATTGGCTGGATATTAAAATCCAGAGAATGTAAAAGATGAAGCGGTGATCTGTGAAGTTTGGATACCTCTGGGCAGACAATCGCTTCTGCTACTGACACACACATTACCAGAGGCCTTACACTTCCTTTTTCTGCCTTACATTGACCGTTGTGTTGCAAGGCCTGGAATGAACGCTGCTCACACCCCAGCTGACGTCACGGAGAAGGATAGACTGTTGACTTTGTGGAAATAGGAAGAGGCCATATTTCTTTAAAAGCTTTGGTTTGTTATACCTGCAAAGGAGAAATACAAAGGAGAACTCTGTATGACATTTTTCACCAACATTAGGCAACCCATCGCTGTGTCAAGCTCTGCTCCCCGGGTACTGCAATGTCACGACTGTTTCATCAACAGTTAGCATTTTTAGGTCGTGTATATAAACCAGAAATGGGTGAATCATGCTTGGAAAATATTTTAATTGTACAGGGTGTGTATCTTGTAGGTTTTGGATAATGCCATTTTATCCATCCCCTTGTGTTTTTATGTACAGTGTATAAAGAATATATAAAGAACAGCTAAGAAACTGTGGCCTTTTTTCACGATCAAAACAGCGACATCATCTCAAAGAACACTACAGTTCAGCTTCATTAGAAGTAGAAGGGTAGTAGAACACAGAAGAAAACGTATTTGTTGACTGACAACATTTAATCCTACTTGAATCTTCAAGTCAATTTGTCTTTTTTTGTTGATCCAAATTTTTTGCAACATGGATTAAATGTGCAGGCGATTCCCCTTTTCACAGAACACTTTATTTGAATGAATGAAACAGGAATTTCGCTGGATTTTGGGGGATTTTTTTAATGAATGTTCTTAAAGAAAAGATTAGACATTTTACTGATATATATGTAGCCATTTTACAGATTTTTTGGGAATATTTTACTCATTTTTTGAAAATATTTACAAGAATATTCTTGCCACATTTGGGGAATTTTTTTAAAAATAAAACTTTGAAGGGAAGCTTTTAAATAATTATTGGAATTTTCTTCCTGAATGTTTTGCAAATTTTCAGAAATTTGGGGAAGTTTTTTTTTTGCTGAATTCTTGGATTTTTTCAGACAAGGAAACAATGAGGACAACAGGAGGGTTAACACAATTTATTTTTCTGGCATCAGTTCACACAAATTCAGGCTTATTTAGGGAACAAAAATGAAAGAAGGTGGGAGACAACATCTACAGGTGGGTGTACAATATGTAGACACTAAACACATGATGCAATATCAACTAGCTGATATCAAACGAAGAGACCATTTGAATATTCATGACTCAACAAAGTAGCATTATTTAAATTTACACATTGATATGCTTCAAAACAGATGAAATAAATGAATCAGTGTAAACTGGATGTGCAAACTATTTGGCACGTCGTGAGCTGCTGCATCCGCTGACTCAAAATTTTTCAATCTAATATCTCCTCTTTAGATCTCCTTGGAGAGATGCGTGTTGCATTTACTTCTACACAGTTCAATCACAGATAAATCTGCCTTCCTAAAAATGCATTTTCTTCTATATTTAGAGAAGGTTCAGCTGTCTGGGTGAACTCCTCTTGAAGTAGTTTGTTTCAGTTTAGTGGATCTTCTACCTGTTGATTCCTAGTTTCCTCTGGAAGGCGTTCCCGTCTCCTTTAGTAGCTTGCTGTGGGATTAAAAGATGTTCACTGTTAACTACGGGCCAACAGTATGGTTGTTACGCAAAGTTACAGTTAAAACTTCTACCTTGTTGATTTCTTTGTGTTTCTCTCGGCTGACGATCTCCTCTATGACCTCCCCCTCTCCTCTCACCAGCCTGGGAAATTAAAAAAAAAACAAAACACAAATATCATCAGACTGATCAAACTGCTTCTTTAAACTCACCTGTAATCATAAACTACAGTGTGACAGGAGGTCGGTCGTACCTGGTCCGTCCTGTTTCGGGGTCAACCACCCTGCGGATCACGCTCTGCCGGGCCTCGTACTCCTCCTTGGTGAGAGGCCTCTTAGTGGAGAGCCGAGCCTTCTGCTCATCCGTCATGACTGCAGGAGGAAGCAGAGCATCGAACAGAACTCAAGCGATTTGGAAATTCAAACCCTGAAGTGAGAAAAATAACCAGGTAATGTTCTTGGAATTAATTTCAAAGGCAATGTGCAACAAGAAGCAAAATGAATTTGGTGAAGATTTACCTGTGCTGTTTCTACAGAAGTAGTTTTTCTGTCTGCTAAAAACAAGCGTATGAGACAGTTTTACGGTAGTATCGACTTTTGGATAATTTATATTTATCGTATTTCATCTGCTCAGTGTCACCTGATACTCCAGAAAATCTGTCCCGTCATGCATGAATATATAGTAATTGTCGTCACAATGCTCGCTCACAGGAAGTCTTTGGATCCGTTGGGTTTTCCGTGTCTAATTTTTATAGAGTCTTAACATTTAAGGTAGTCGGGATAATTTGCATGAATAATAATAGTGCACTGTAGTCACCTAAACATGTAATTAGTCAGGTAAATGTTCGGTTTTATGTAATTCTGTACAGTTTTAACCACAGTATTTAATAATTAACATAATAAGCAACACTGTAGAGTCTTAACTACAGTTTTTTTTAAACTTTGTAGGTAAGATCACAACACCAATCTTATTTCTGTACAGGAAAGGATTGTTTTAAATGTTCCCTATAAATAATGGTGACTTGACTTAAAATAAATGTAGCATATCATAGACTTTAACATATGATTTTATCTAACTTTTTAGATGGGAAACACCCAAACTGTGCAAATTAGGACTGCAGCTACTGCTTGTTAGCTTTTCTGATTATATAATGTAACAAATGTAAAATGCATCACAATTTCTAATCATTTAAATTTGAGCGTAAAACTCAAAGATTTTTAAGATATAGTGGCATAAGACAGACAGGCGGTAAATCCTCACATTTAAGAAGCTGGACGCATGATTATTAATAAATAATTTAGTCAAGTAGAAAAACTGGCTAATTATCCAAGCAGCTTTTTGACTCATTAATAGAGTAAACGATATTTATCACCTGGACTGTTTGAAAACAGGATTTAAAAATGTATTTTAAAGTAATTTAGATAACTGTGAAATGCATTAAAATGTGTAAAATGTAAAAAGCAGGTATGTGAGGACCCACCAGGCCCCAGCTCCACGGCCCCCTCATCACTCTGCCACACCTCCAGGAAAGATGGAGGCTTCTCTGCCGGACCAGCAGGCAGCTGAAGCTCTGCTTTCTTCTTCTCCTTCTTCTTGAGCTTCTTCTTTTTCTCCTTTTCTCCTTTTTCTTCAGCTTCGCCTTTTTCTTCTTCAGCTTCTTCTTCTTGGCTTTGCTTTTCTTCTTCTTTGTCTTTTCGTCACTTGACGAGGATGAAGAAGACGAGGAGGAGGAAGAGCTGGATGAGGAGAAGAGGAGCGTCTTCTGCGCTTCTTTCTTTGTGTTTTCTCATCTGAGGGGAAAAAAAACGAGACAGGGTTAAACAGACCTCTGAATGACGATGAAGGTCGCTTCCACTTCAAAATCCCTAATTCGGCAGATAAGGGAAACTTAAAGTGCTGAGTGACCTATTTTCCATTTTTCAACACTTTAGATGCCTTTAGCCTCTAGAGGACAATCTGGTCCTGATTTGACTGATCTAAATATGCACAAAGAATATGTCCTAAGGAGTCCTTAGCCTACCAGTCCTTTCCAGTCTAAATTTTACTAGTCTAGATGTAGTAGTTTAACACTTGGAGTTGGTCTAATATGCAAAGACTGTAAAATCCCCTTTGCAATTTAACAAATAGTTTCACAAAGTACTGCATTTATCCTTTTCCTGTGTCCTCCTCCTGTCCTCTGGATTGTGGCCAGGAAGCAAAGAGTCTTGTGCCTTTTTGGGACAATCTGTAAAAAGGAGAATCTGTGGCTCAATGTTGAAGGTTGAGTTTCCCTTAACTTTTCTCTTAACTCCAATCAGATTATCCTTTCAGTTTCGTCCTCTTAGAAGATGAGGACCTTCTTCTCCGTCACGACAAGCTTATTTCATGTTTAAATAATTTACTTAAAAGGCCTAACCTCTGCTCTTGTGTGAAGCTTTTTTAGTAGATCTGCTGCGACTTCTGCTGCTGGATGAGCAAGAGGATGAAGAAGAAGAGGAGGAGGAGGAAGATCTTCTCCGTTTCTTCTTCTTCTCCTGTTTTTTCTCTCTGCCGGCTCTGTCCGATGACCTGCTGCGATCCATAACTACGAAACCAGCTGTTTAAAGAGCACAGAAGGTAAACAAGAGCGTATAGCAGCTGATACTGAAAGCTCGTTTTCGTTTACGGAAGTGTGCTCGTCTTTGATTTCCTTCCGTCGCCGCCACCATGACATGACTAAGGTTCCTAGTGCCTATGTGGAACAACTTCATATTAGAACATAATTACGTATTCTAAATAAAAATAAGAATAAAACTAGAAATAAAAACTGTGTGCATTTAGGGTTAAATGTAAAAATTCTTCTAAATGCGAAGTTTTATCAGAAAAGTGTATTTAAAGTATGAAAAGGAAAATATTTGTCCAGAATGACCACAGTGTTACTATCGAGTATTTGATCATTAAATCAGAGGCATGAAGAAAAAACAAACATTTTACACTTGGTTGAGATAAATGTAACTGAAATATTTGTACATACTGTGGAGTTTAATCCTAAACTGATACAAAAATTAATCAGAGGAATGAAACCAGTGCACTCAAATACATTGCTTTCTATTTTTGTTACTGCTTTTGTGTGTGTGTGTGTCCTTGAGACGCATTACAAAACACTAAAATTATACAAAACTGAGAGGGGAACATCATTCTTTGGTTAAATTGTTCCCCACTCATCCTTATTGACGTCATAACCTGTAATAATCGATCACAATAAATTCTTCTTTATTTTGAAAGTGAAAAATATTTGGAACTACCTGCTCACTCAGCAGAGAGGCATCATTCTTGTAACCTGATCATTTTCATATAAAAAAATATACAGAAATGGTTCATTCTGTCAGAGTTGGAGTCACTGGTATCCTTATTTTCAATATTTCTTTGAATATACATAGAACTAATACTGGATGGTTAGCATGCAAACAAAACAAAAAAATACATCATGTACAATAAATGTCCACTGAATCTTCCTTCTCACTTTAACAGCAATCATTTATTTTCAAACAATTTTTTCATAGATTTTTTTTGTTCATTCAACATAAACCCTGTAAGGGCCATGATAAATGTCAAAATGGGGCAATCTGCTTAAGCAGATATGAGAACTAAACAAACCTACAACTTAATGAACCCAAACACACTTCACTGCCCGTTGCTTGTCATAGAGCAACAAAGGAAACCTCTAAACACTAAGAAGAAAGAAAATAAAAGCAGGAAAGAATAATGAAAAGAGTCCATTCAGCTTTTTAATGAGGCTAATAACATAAAGGCAACACTAAGAAAAAAGACCATCAGGTCAACTCAGCAATAAGACCGCTCATAAATACACAACACAGGAAACACAGAACTTTAGTCCTGATGTGGTATTTTCGAATGTTTTGTCTTCTTTTAATGTCTTATTGCTTCTTGAAGTTTCGTTGTTGCTCTTCTTTCTGTAAAGCACCTCATAACCCCAGTTTTGAAATGTGCTACAGAAACCAAGTTTATTATTTACCATCAATCGATGAAAATAAAGTCTCTGTGAGAAAATCTAACCTGTGTGTGACAAGAGCTTCCAGTGTGTCACATTGATGATTTCACATTTTTATCCCGTGTTTTACATGATTTGACACAATTTATGTGCACAGAAAGCTTCAACTTGAGAACATATTTCGTAATCTTTATTTCAAAGTTTTTACAAAGGCAATTGTGAATCTTTAAAGCTTGTAAACTGATAAACGTAGTTGTTCCTGATGGTGTTAGGCCCTTATCACTCTTGGTACATAAGGCTAAACTAAACCGAAAGAAACACAACAGACAGGCCTCAATCTCTCTGCTTCAGCAGCGCTCCAGCTTAAGGTTAAATACCGTCACCTGTCCTCATTCATGTTTAAATACTGTGTCACTGTAGCAATAAATAAAACAACACCTTAAGAGTCCTTAAAACCCCCAAAGAAGTACATTGCAATGATAAATACCGAAAACCCTGGTACATAAAAACATGCAGCTGCATGAGTAATAGTAACAGTCTAAACATGGCTGGACTTGAAGTTGGGAAAGGTTAAAGATGTCAGCAGAAAGAGAGCCTCAAAGCTCTCATCTTTCCAGTCTGTGTGCAAGCGGAGCTCGGCAGGTCGCCCCGAGTTCAAAATGAGGACGTGGTGGTGTTCGGGAGGAATGTGTCGCTCTTGGCGGGGTTTTTTGTGACCATTAAGACGCAGCTGCCATGCGGATCCTCTCTGGGGGGAACAGCAGGACGTTCTTAGCTGCTTTGATAGTGTTTTTCATGAGCATCGCCACAGTCATGGGTCCAACTCCTCCTGGCACCTGGGGTGATGAATCCCGCCTTCTGTCTCACACCTGAATGTAGACAGACAAAGTTTGAAGTTACAGACACCCAAGATACCAAGAGAGTCCCTGCAGAAATACGGTCACATTCACTTTCCAGCCTCACCTTCAAAATCCACGTCTCCCACCAGCCTGTTCTTCCCAGTGACAGGGTCCTGCACTCTGTTTTATTCCGACGTCGATCACTGCTGCTCCCTCTTTGATCATGTCTGCCGTAATCAGGTTTGGAATCCCTGATAGATCAGAAACTCCCAGTTAGGCAACAAAGAAAACTCAACCCACTCAAGAAAACAACTCAGTTTGAGTAAATGCAGCTGAACAAACCTGCAGCAGCCACGATGATATCAGCGATTTTAGTGTGCTGGCGAAGTTGATCCTTTGGAGTGTAACGGTGAGAAATGGTGACTGTGGCATCACCTGCAGCAGAACAGAAGGTGAGTGTGCCTGCATGAAATCTGTTAAACGACACATCATATCCAAGCTCACATCATAACCCACCTCCGGGCCTCTCGTGTCGGCCATCTGTGTGCAGCAACATGGCGATGGGCATTCCCACGTTCTTGGAGCGTCCTGCAACCACGACGTTCTTCCCAAGAGTAGGAATACCTGCACGATTAAAATCAGGAACGTTAACCCAGACATTTAGTTCAGCAGCTTTCCAACTCTAAGAGGAAGTAAGCTGTCCCTCCTGTTACCTGTGCGTTTAATAATTTCCCAGACTCCCCAGGGAGTGGCAGGCAGCATGGTGGACTGATTCCAGGCACATGCGACCCACATTGACTACGTGGAAAACCGTCGACGTCCCTTCGCCGGGGAAACTGCGTTGCAGATCGTACGCTCATCGATGTGGTCTGTCAGAGAACAGCGAGGAGTTAGAGACAGGAAGCTGGAGCACTACTGTGTGTAAAGTTCACAAATGCGCAACTTTTTTAAAGCACACCACACTTTTTCGCCCTCAAAAACAGCAAATCCCCACAGAGACAGCATGAAGGTGGGCAGGTTCATCCTCAAACGTATTTAGTGCCAAACACATGCCGATATTGATACTTGGACTGACTTATTTCCATCCTCGCTGACCTTAAAAGCACATACCATGACACAAAGCAGCCTCTCTACAGATGCAGGATTCTCTACACTTATTTAACTCATGTCACTTTGACAGCTTTATCTGTACCTGGCAGAGGCAGCTGGACCAGCAGGCCGTCCACACGGTGGTCTGCATTGAGTTTGTAGATCAAGTCCAGTAACTCCTCCTCACTGATGTCTGAATGCTTGAGAATCGTCTCACTTGAGATTCCTGTGGGAGGTCGAAGTGAGAAGACAGCTCAGCACACAGACTACTACTTTGTTCTTTAGTCGCTACAAAGTAGGACAGTTGTGTTTCATCACTTACCGACATCGGCTGCGGCACGCGTCTTGTTCAGGACGTAGGAGTGGCTGGCAGGGTTGTCTCCCACGAGGACCACGCTCAGATGGGTCTCCTGTGGCCGGCTAGAACCCATTTCTCCACATCGACCTGGGCCTCCTCGCGAATCTGCCGCGCAAGTTTCTTTCCTGAGATGACCACTGCCTCGTGCCTGAGAGTCAGAAAAGAAGTGAGGTCAGAGGGTAAGTTATCCAAGCTCGGCTCAGTTAACTAAATAAGTTCAACCAACAGAGTTTCCTGTTTAGAATGTGTGAATTCAACAAGTTCACACAGACAGTGGAAAACTGTCCTCCTTAATGTGACTGTCAACCACAAAAAGGCACTAAACTGTGAAAACTAAGCTAACATCCTTTCAAGTTGGCTCATCTTTGTAGATCAGCTCCAAACCAAACTTATTAACGGTGCATGATCTGTTTAACTTCTGCTGAGGACACCAGAAACCTGTGATCTTCCACCATGAAGCATGGAAAGGCACCAGATCTTGCCTCTATAATTAGACGCAACACGTCTCCACCTGACCGAGCAGATGCTTTATGAGTACATGTAGTCTTACAGTCTTTTAAACCACAGTCAGAACAAACTGGCACACAGAAGCAAAGGAGAGCAGCTTTTTCCCCCTACAACAAGGGTTAAAACCCACTGTACAGTATTTACAACGCTGCCCTCCTGCTTTGTCCAATATTCAAAGGCGCCAAGTTGGTTCTGCGTTATATAACAAACAGAAATCAATGGCTAATAACTGAAGAGTAATGAGCCATCAACAGTGATGTAACCGTCACTGTTTTTCTGCCAAAACTAATTAAATGTAGCAGAAGGAGGTGAGACCATGGGGCCAGTGTACCAGGTCCCCAAAGAAATGTGTCGAGATTGCAGGGCAGCCAACTACTTGCACATAAATTTAAATACAAAGCTCTGCTGGTGAGGAAGAAACTCTCCTTTTCAGATTCACTGGGGCACTAATAGCTCCTGTAAAGTGAGACTAAACGGAGGAAAGCTGTGTCTTTTGTTTCTTTATGTTCTTATTCTGATTTGTTCTTGTTCAGTTACAACATACAAACTACTTTGTTCTTTAGTTGTCACAACTGTCCCTACTTTGTAGCAACTAAAGAACAAAGTAGTTTGTCTGTTGCAACTGAACAAGAACAAATCAGAAGAAGAACATGAAGTTCAGTTGCCAGAAAAGTTCCACACCTTAATAATTAAAGCTGCCCTGTTTGTTCTTTAAAAGCATGTGATTGAACCAGATCTAGTTTAGTGAAATGATGAAAGGTGCGTGACACAGGTTTTAATCATCAATCTTGTGTCTTCAGTCAGATCATGTGCAGAAGCCACGAGATTAAAGTTTATCAAAGCGTGTGAGCAGCATTAGTTCACTGCATTGCATCCCAGTCATTGGTATCATGCTGTACTCAGCACGTTCCCAATAAATACCTGCACGAATGTAAATTTTCCATCTGTGACTTGCTCAGTTGCCTACAGCCGTTTTGATTTTGTTCTATTTTGAATGATCTCATACCATCCAGGACGGAATGTTCTGAATGCACATGTATGTCCTCTTTCCCCCCGGACCTGCACCTCGGGCTCCAGCTGAAACTTGGCTCCTCAAAGCCACAGGGTGCAAGCGCTTAGGCAGATTTCATCAGCCTGCCAACCGCTGCAATGTTACCGGCAAAACGCTGGGGCGCATCAACTCACACACTGCTGCGGACATTTGGCACAATTAAACCAACCAAACCCCGAGAATACACAGAATAAAACCTGCAACCTTATCTATCTAGAGGAGAAACCCACATTGGAGGAAGCGCACGGGAAAGAAACTGAGCCGTCCGGTCATTTAGGAAGCAAACCAGCCGCACATGTCGTACAATTGTTCCCACATTCAGTCAGTTCGCGGCAGATAAATAATCGACTCACCTCGAGGCGGACGTGTGCAGTTTACAGACTTGGTGCTGGGAGTGCTGGCACAGTTTCCTGAGAGTCCTGACCGCTGCCATGGCTGAGAGGAGGAGAGGAGACACCACCGCCGGTTATGAAACACAGCAGCGCCCGGACAGACGGAGAGTCAGCGGAGGAGGAAGAGGCTGAGAGATTTAAGGGCCGGCCTCCTTTTACGCACGACGCTGCGTCACCGTTATCTGCCGCCACACCTCTGCTGCACACACGGCCTGTAATTTTCCAACGAAGCGAGCTGCTCCTCTCTCTCTCTCTCACCCACCCACACACACACACACACACACACACACACACACACACACACACACACACACACACACACACACACACACACACGCACAGCTGCTGGGTTCTCCGTCTATCTGCTGGGAGACAACTCCAAAGCGCACACAACAGTACAGAAATAAAAACAAAAACATTAAAGTAAAGATTACAGGTTAATAACATGTTTATAACTACTGCTATTACCACTGAAGTATACCAGTCAAAAGTTTGGACACATCTTCTCATTCAATGCTTTTTATTTATTTGTGTTATTTTCTACATTGTAGATTAATACCGAAGATTAACTTTTTTTTAAATCAACAACATAATTCTATTTGTATTATTTTATAGTGTTGATGTCTTAAGTAACAATCTACAGTTAAATAACATTGAATGAGGAGGTGAGTCCAAACTTTTGACTGGTAGTGTGGTAGCAGTAAAGTAGTAGAAGAATAAACTGGATTATTTACTGAAGCATGATTGATTATACAATAGGCTAATTGAATAAATGTATAAAGTACAGCAAAAGTAAACTCATTAACAACAAATATATACCTGAATACACCATCACTGATATTAAAAATGTAAGTAAAAGTACATACAATGCAGCTTGAGAAAACAGCTGCTGTTAATTACGTTTTGATTGTTACTAATGATACATTAACATAGATGCAGTATTTAGTTGGTACAGCTAGTCATAGCTATTTTATATATATATATATATACCGTTTCATCTACTTTATAACTACTTTGCACTTTATATGCTCACCATAGTTTAAAAAAAATACTATTTACAGGCATACAAATACAGTTGAGTAAAAAGAAAGTACAATATTTTCCTCTGATATGGAGCGGGGTATAAATGTTAAGTTGTAAATCCTCAGCTATGTGCACACTACCTCAGAACTGAATTCCAACACACTACTTTATGAAATGCAATAATTTTCCATGAAGGCCAAACTAAACTGTGGGGGATTAAAGGCAAATATTTGCTGTACCAATGCCCACCTTCAACTTTACCTTGTAGCAACCAAATTGTCAGGTGTACATACCGGATTATACATACCCCAAGACTCAGTACTTTTAGTAATTTGTTAAAACACTAGTATATTTATCATTTATGTGAGCAGAATAGAAACTAAAACAACTAAAGTCTTTAAATGCAATTTTTAAGGAAAATTTTTAGGAATTATTAGAATTTTCTTCCTGAAGGTTTGAAATTTTTCAGAAATTTGGGGATTTTTTTTTGCTGAATATTTGGATTTTTTTTCAACAAGGAAACAATATTTTTTGTTGCCCGTAAATGAGGACAACAGGAGGGTTAAATACTCCACAAAACACCTGAATTAGATTATTGTACCACAATAATCATAGATATATACAAACATATGTATATATCTATGACAATAATAACTCCGGTAGTGTCTGAGCTGTCGTACCTAAATGCGGCCTGCAGGAGGCGACAGTCTGCCGGCTGAGTTGCTGCAGTCAGCCGACAGAGGAAGAGTCTCAGTGGGTGCAGTTCATGTTAGCCCGAGCGTCGCTGTTAGCAGCCAACGCTGATAAGTGGTTAGTGTGTAGTTCTACGGCACATTTCTGTTTATTAAGCTAGACTCAGGGGTGTAATCGAGGCTCTTCGACGACTGCTGCGCCAAGATGAGCTTCTTGTTGTAAGTAAAGTCAGTTTTCATGAAGGCCACCAGCAGCCGCAGCTTGCGGTTAACGTTAGCTGCGCTTCTACGAACTTCCATCAAGGGAAGTAACTGATGTTAAAATAAGACACCGTTACAGAAAACCAGTCAGCTACTCGCACTGCAGTCCTAATAAGTCTAGGTTACACTTGAATCGACTTTTTCTTAACTAGATTCTCCATGCGTCGACGTAGTCTTATCTGCGAGCTGTGTTTATTTATAGTTTCCGAGACCTCGCAACTTTTTTAACTAGTGAGTTGCTAACTTGGCTAGCCTGATGATAGCTCGCGTTGATTAGCCGACTTAGCCTCACTCTTCCATCTGCTCAGATTAGTCTACTCATGCTAAGCTTCGTCATAACCCACGCCTTCGCTGTCTGCTCTTTTTTCGAGGTTAGCAGATGTCGCGCAGTGCGGTTAATTAACTCTTCCGCTGTTTACAGCAGCACTGTGATCCTGTCACCCAGTGGGTAGCAACTGTAACCTGCTTATAGCGACACAACACTGTACAGAGTCACACTGAAAGCAAGTCTAAACAAGTCTTTTTAGCCTTGAACGTTGACATGATAAATGTGCCAGTGATCACACATCATGACTCTCAAGTTCATTGATGTTCACCCTGAAGCCTGCAGCTGCTGATTGCACAAACCAGACAGGAAACATCCTCATTTGTCAAGGCCCAAGAGAACCATCTAGTCCTACACAGGCCTTTTAAAAATGTCACCACCACGTCAGGTTTATTTTTATAGCCCAGTGTCACACATCACAAATTTGCCTCAAGGGACTTTCTGATCATTCTGTTAGACATTATTTTCTGTCCTTAAACTCGTGATTTGAAGAAGGACAAACTTCAAAAACACTGAGGAAAAATAAATGGACGAAACCTCAGGAATTACACCTGAGCAGAGATCCCTCTTCCAAGATGAACATGCATTCAATGGATGTGTGTGTTTACAGTGGCAGTCGCTCATCTAAAACCTTCAAGCCGAAGAAGAACATCCCAGAGGGCTCCCACCAGTATGAGCTGCTGAAACACGCCGAGGCAACGCTGGGCAGCGGCAACCTGAGACAGGCTGTCATGCTGCCAGAGGGAGAAGATCTCAATGAATGGATCGCTGTCAACAGTGAGTGAATTAATGCAATAAACCCACACGCCTCGTATGCAAATAGCTATTTAATTTTTTTGTAAGCGATTAAACACAAATAATCCTTGTATAGAGCTTGAGCATTTGTACCACCCTGCGGACTAAGAAGAGTACCGTAGTTGGGTCCTACTTACATGTAATGCACCAAAATATTGAAAGTAAAATATGAAAAAAGCAGGATATACTGTGTTTATGAACAGGAGACATGGATGGATGTGTGGACACTCTGGTGGGGAAAACCAGCAAGTGGATAATGCTTAGTAAAATGCATATTACAATTAGTTGAAAATTATTGCTTTATTATTGTAATGAACATCATTTCGAGAGGACACAGTTGATAATTTACTCTTTTCCTTCAGCGGTGGATTTCTTCAACCAGATCAACATGCTGTACGGCACCATCACTGAGTTCTGCACTGAGACGAGCTGCTCTGTGATGTCTGCAGGACCGAGGTAACCGTAGTCATGATCCTTTTTATGCACACAGCTTCAGATTATCCACAGAAGACGGTTTGACACAGAAAAGAAAGTACAGGTGTAAAAAAACAACATTAAAAATTCAGTTTAGCACCTTTATTTTTTGTATTAATTTGGCTCCTGATGTGCTGTCATACAGTCATACAGCCTACTGAGACTGTTGTCTGTAACTGACCCATTGGCAGTAGTATACTCCTTTTGCTCGCTACTACCTGTTAAAAATGGTTCTTTCACAGAAACAAACAGTGAAAGTGTAGTTTTGCATATTAATCCTAGCATATTTATTAATTTTATCAATAATTATCTATTACACTAAAAACTGTTGGATAAACAGGGTTTCTGCAGGACATAAAAAAGCATTAATAGTCATTAAGTTGATTTTGCGAAAATCAAGGCCTTAAATGGCATTACAAATCATTACATTTGATTCTCAGTGAAATTAAAAATTCTTTCTGCAGTTTTCAAGAAAAATATTTGACAATTATAATATGTAGTTATAGACTACGATTCATCAGGTATGTGCATCTGCGTAAACAGGCCAAAGCACTGGATAATTGTTCAGGCCGGTCAGGTACACTTGCCAAAACTGCGTGTTTGTAAAGTGGCCGGACCAGGTGGAGGAGAGCTGGGAAATGATGAAATGCAGATTCCAGCAAAAATGGCTAGAAAACGTGGATTTCAGAGAATGACTGCACCCTGTGGATGGTCAGGGTGGTTTTCGGATTCAGAAATAGTGAAATGTAGGGACAGTTTTCATGTAGAAATCATCTTTTCCAAAAAAACAAAGCTGTGTAATTTGTTCATTTCACAGTCGTGACATTAAAATTTTTACAGTATGTCATTAAAAAGCGTTAAATTTGACTGGCTGATTTCTGCAGAAACCCTGATAAAGCGAGCCGTGCAGTGACTCAAATATGCCAGTTTTGTTGAAACAAGGAAACAGTCTGTGTTCTGCATGCATTTTTATGAAATTTTGAGGAAACAAAAGACATGACACACAAAGCTCAAGTGTTTTCAGCAACATTATACCGTTTATAACACAGTAAAGACACACTACCACACTGGGGAAAAAGCTTTTTATCCCATTTTTTGAAGAAGATTCCAACTTTGCCTGGTTTAGTGTGTAAAGACAAAATGAATGTTTTTGCTGAAGAAACTTGCAGGGAGATTTTAAAAAAACAACAGCTAAATTTAATGAAGGGGAAGTAATTACCATCCCAGACAAGTAAACCTCAGCAGACGCTTTAGATTCTTGTTTTGGTTCCGACTCAGCCAAAATGCGTGTGAATCAGAGTCTTGTGAACTGGACTTGATCGTGCGTTCACTTTCTCATATTTTGCCGCTTCTGAGACATTGCTTGATGTTCTGGTCAGAAGCAGAAACATACAGTTCTCAAGGAGCCCAACTGTGGATTCAGATTTTAGACGGTTGAGATAGTTAAAGTAGATTAAATCGGAATCTGTCTTCTGAATGTCACATGAGGAAAACAGGAATTAGACCCTGTAGAAGTTGTTTAGTTAGAATCTAGGTCTTGCACTTCCTCTATCCTCTCCTGCCAAGACTCTGTAAGTTCAGCCTGTAATCAGGAGGAAGAGATGGGGGGACTCACTTCCTGTTGACATAGCCGCCATCAAGAATAAGACTCTTCATGCTTTTTGCATTTCCCCTTCTGTTCTTTTTTTTTAGCTTATCTGCTTCCCAGCGATGTTTTCGTGTCCTGAGAGAAAGCCATGACGAATGCCTGTTTGATGTAGACCGTTTATGTTCGTATCTCCTCATTCGGTCTGCTGTGGGACCGCTACCAATTACTTTTGTTTTTTCTCTGTAGATATGAATATCACTGGGCTGATGGCACCAATATTAAAAAGCCCATCAAATGCTCTGCGCCCAAGTACATCGACTATTTGATGACCTGGGTGCAGGATCAACTGGATGATGAGACACTTTTCCCCTCCAAGATTGGTGAGTTTTGATTGATTGCCTAAAGGTTTTGTGGTGATTTTGGTTGCAGTTTCACGGCTATAAATGTATATTACTGAGTGGGAGAGAGAACCAAACACCTACATACGTCACCTCTGGTTTTACTTTGGTGTTATCTTTTCACACACAATAATGTCATTTCTCTTTTTTTTTAACTTTACTTTCAGCCTTTGAGAATTTAAAATTACACAGTCTGTCTTCTGATCTTTTTAAAAAAGACCAAAGAGCAGATAAATGTACTTTTACAGGATCTTGAGCTGTGTACGTAACCGTCAGATGGCAGCTGTCCAGCAACTTTAAGACAAAGCAACAGTGTCATGTTATTGACTGTCCAAGTCAGTCACCTGACTTCAGTCCAGCTGCAGCGTGTCTTGCATGCTGAAGAGCAAACTGAAGGCAAACCCCCCCCTCCCAGAACAAACAAGCCTCTTTACAAGTATTTGTGCCTGTTTGTTTCCTGCAGCTAAGTGTTTTAACTTGGTGTCAGTTTATGTGAACTTGTCCAGCTTCTTTTGGGCTCTGAAAGGTTAAAAGGTCTTCACAGTCCGTCCTCCTGTGTGTGTGTGAATGTGACACCGTCAAATCAAAAGTGAAAGTTACAGCTTTAAATGTCATTGTTTTATTTCTAAAACTCAATGTGGCGGATCAAAGAGGAAACGCAACAGAAATGTGTTTCTGTCCTGATACTGTCTGACTGGACTGCACCTCTGCTCTGCAAGAAGTGTAAACCTGCTTTGTGACTCTGTGTGTGGTGTGCTTGGGTGAACATTTCTAACAGCTGTTCATACTTGCACTTGAATTTTAATTAGGCAAATAAGCAAAGAGCACACAAGCGCAATAAATTTCAGTTTCACACTGATGTTGGCTGAAAGGCATTGTAGACCTTGAAACGGTACATGCTGTTCTCTTGAAATCAGCGTTTTCCACCTCCTTCTGTCCAACAGGAGTCCCCTTTCCCAAGAATTTCATGTCCGTGGCCAAAACCATCCTGAAGCGCCTGTTCAGAGTTTACGCTCACATCTACCACCAACATTTTGACTCCGTGATGCAGCTGCAAGAGGAGGCTCACCTCAACACCTCCTTCAAGCACTTCATTTTCTTTGTTCAGGTGAGATCATCCCGTTACAGCATGAGAATGAAAGCTCATCGCATGTGAATAAGAACAAGCATATTGGTAAAAGCATCAGCAAGATAATAACAACTTAGTGTAGATGAAACCGGGGCTAGAAATAAGGCTTTAAATGCTGAACCTTGTTCCGCTCATCCATCATTTCAAATGAACACACGTGACTCTAGAGAGACCCTTTTTTACGGTGCGGTTCTGTTGCTACAAAGGCAGGGCATTGCTCCAACACTGAAGTGAAAGGTCAGCTGTGCCTCAATGCAAAGAACAGGATAAAAAGACATGTTAGCAGCATGTAGAGTAACTAATCTCATGTTTCATACATTGTGCAAAATGCCCTGGTCGAGTCTCTGCCAAATGCCAGTTATGCAGGAACTGAGACTCTGTCTGCAGCCGTACTGTCATGTTTGAATGGAGACCACATTGTTTTTTTCCATAGCAACATAAAAAAATAACGCCTATAACCCGATACGGGTATTACACAAAGAATTTTTTCAGATGAGTAAAAAAGATTCTTGTAATGGCAAAAAAGTTCAGTGCCAGGGGGGGATTCCAAAATTACACACGTGGACAAAATTGTTGGTACCCCTCAGTTAAAGAAGGAAAACCCACAATTCTCACTGAAATCACTTGAAACTCACAAAAGTAACAATAAATAAAAATTTATTGAAAATTAAATGATCAAAAACAGCCATTACTTTTGAATTGTTGATTAACATAATTATTTAAAAAAACAAACTAATGAAACAGGCCTGGACAAAAATGATGGTACCTCTATAAAAGATTGAAAACTATTTGACCAGAGTGACATGATTAACTCAGGTGTGTCATTTAATTGACATCACAGGTGTTTCCAAACTCATAATCAGTCAGTCTGCCTATTTAAAGGGAGACAAGTAGTCACCCTGCTGTTTGGTGAAAAGGTGTGTACCACACTGAACATGGACAACAGAAAGCGAAGGAGAGAATTGTCCCAGGACATCCGAAAAAAAATTATAGACAAACATCTTAAAGGTAAAGGCTATAAGACCATCTCTAAACAGCTTGAAGTTCCTGTGACAACAGTGGCTCATATTATTCAGAAGTTCAAGACCCACGGGACAGTAGCCAACCTCCCTGGACGTGGCCGCAAGAGGAAAATTGATGACAAATTGAAGAGACGGATCGTTGGAATTGTATCCAAAGAGCCCAGAGCAACCTCCAAAGAAATTAAAGGTGAACTCCAAGGCCAAGGTACATCAGTGTCAGATCGCACCATTCGTCGTTGTTTGAGCCAAAGTGGACTTCATGGGAGACGACCAAGGAGGACACCACTGCTGAAAAAAACTCATAAAAAAGCCAGACTGGAATTTGCAAAAATGCATGTTGACAAGCCACAAAGCTTCTGGGAGAATGTCCTTTGGACAGATGAGACCAAACTGGAGCTTTTTGGTAAGGCACATCAACTCTATGTTCATAGACTCAAAAACCAAGCATACGAAGAAAAGAACACTGTCCCTACGGTGAAACATGGAGGAGGCTCAGTAATGTTTTGGGGCTGCTTTGCTGCATCTGGCACAGGGTGTCTTGAAAGTGTGCAAGGTACGATGAAATCTGAAGACTATCAAGGCATTCTGGAGAGAAATGTGCTGCCTAGTGTCAGAAAGCTTGGTCTCAGTCGCAGGTCATGGGTCTTCCAACAGGACAACGATCCAAAACACACAGCCAAAAACACCCTAGAATGGCTGAGAGAAAAGCGTTGGACTATTCTAAAGTGGCCTTCTATGAGCCCAGATCTGAATCCCATTGAACATATGTGGAAGGAGCTGAAACATGCCATTTGGAGAAGACACCCATCAAACCTGAGACAACTGGAGCTGTTTGCTCATGAGGAGTGGGCCAAAATACCTGTTGACAGCTGCAGAACGCTCATTGACAAATACAGAAATCGTTTAATTGCAGTGATTGCCTCAAAAAGGTTGTGCAACAAAATATTAAGTTATGGGTACCATCATTTTTGTCCAGCCCTATTTCATTAGTTTGTTTTTTTAAATAATTATGTTAATCAACAATTCAAAAGTGATGGCTGATTTTGATTATTTAATTTTCAATAAATTTTTATTTATTGTTACTTTTGTGAGTTTCAAGTGATTTCAGTGAGAATTGTGGGTTTTTCCTTCTTTAACTGAGGGGTACCAACAATTTTGTCCACGTGTGTACTATCTAAAAAACTCATCTCGTTAATTAATTGCAAGGCTGTGCCTAAAAAAGACGACACTAAACGGCACAAGATAGTGTCCCTTAGTGAGTAATTTCCATATAGATCGACGGGACAGCGATGCTGACACGGTCGTAGAAAATACTCGTTGCCTTTTCGCTAGAACTGCTGCCGAGTTGACTCGCAGAACTGCCAGTTGTCGGAAAAGCAGTCAGGTTGACAATTCAGATCCGCCAGTGGATGCAACTCGGCCGTATCCCCGGCCGAGGGAGGCTGGGGTGTGCTGACACTTGCCCAAGGTGTGCACCCAGGCTAGTGGAGGGAAGGAGGCGCCTTACTTCTCCATTCTAGACTAGCTCCAAGCAAAGTCTAGCCACTGCCAAAAGCAACATAAAAGTTATTACTTAAACAAGCAGATTAAGCGTGTAATTCTCACAATTATAAATCTAAAAGGGCTTTAGAGATTTTGACACAAGCGTAAGACTGTTTGCATGTTGGGTTTTATTCAGATTGCTCAGTTAAGTCAGGCAGTAAAACAATCTTGATAGTTGTCACAGAAAAAAAAATGCACTCCATAACAGTGATAATGATAGACCATGTTGGTTGTGGAGAGCATCACGTTATTAACTCAAAATGAAACTAAACTTTATATTTGATTTACTTATTCCAATTCCAGGAGAACCATTAGGAAAACTGAATTTGAAGTTCTTTTGATGGTTCTGTCGCCAAAGTTCAGTCCCACTAACAGATCAACAGCGTTCTGCAAACACTTCACTTGTATCTACCACTGCCTGTTTCCACCATTAGTCATGAATGCTCGTGTGTCTTTCTGTCTTCTAGCACATTTGTCTCAGTAAACCCCGAGTCTCACATTATAGATGACCTGCTCAGCCGTTGCCTGATTAGCAAGTTGTTGATTTAATTTAATTGCTTGCCCAAAAATGCACAAGTACAGCATTGGAAACAGTGAAGTAGCTGAAGTCAAACCCCCCCCCAAAAAAAAAAAAAACAGAAAAGAGACCACCATTGCTAAGGTTACGATGACTTTATCTGACTCTGTGCTTTCTACTGCTAACATTTATCCATGGTAAGTAGCATGTCACACAACTCTGCTGTGAAGAATGTAGGAGGACACCATAGTTATGAACAGGGGCTCTTTATTCGTCCTCTGTTACACACAACACAGACTTTTAGGGACTTTATGTCTTATCTGGGAATGTTGCAGCTGATTAAAGTAACATTTGTCCTATCCCTTACAGCAACATGCTGCTGCTTCTCTCACACACCAAGAGAGACTTGCTTCCTGCAAAACGTCTTGTTGTTTGTGTTCCCACCTTCCTTAAAGGGGATGTGCAGTGAGGCTGCAAATGTGCTCATCGCAGTTATTAGAAAACACCCAGCAACTGTCTTCATTTCACATAATTGTTGAGTGTGTGTTTAGACGGAGCTGGACGGTTCTAGAGAAAGTACCTGAAGTAGTAGTACTACACTGTAAAAGTCCTGCAAATTACTACGACCCGGCTGTCTAGGGTAACCGGATGTCAACAAAAGAAAGTAAAACCAATGCTGTGTTATAGAGCAACAGGCTGGAATTTATTTTGAAAGGGGTATGTACACAATACGATGCAAAAAGTGAGGGGGTTAAATGCAAATGGGTGCTACTGAAATAAAACAACAAAACATAACAGAAAGTGAACTTTACCCAGAAGTTGATATTAACATGCTAGAAGAAAATAAAAGATAATTAATACAAAAACAAACTCTTAACTAAAATACAGTGCAGTAGCACCCCTGACTGAACTAACAGTGAATTCTCAATAAGTATTTTTAAACACGCCAAAAGAACTGCTCGCTAGCATTTAGTTCCCCACATGCCCACTAAGCACAAACTGATGTTCACCAGTGGCTAACAGGGCAGCTCAACTTCTCTTACGAACTGCCAACGAAAACTGAATGAACGAGCCTTTTTCCACTTGACGCCATGATTGGAGGAGGTTGTTTGTCCGTGGCCAATCCATCTATGGCTGTCGGCGAGGCAAAACCGCAGAGGAGGAGTGGACAAAGATGTTTAACCAGCCCGTAGCTGTCCGTAAAACAAATCGTAGCAAAGGAGGAGTGCATCGGCCCAGGGCCATAACAATAAGGATAACCAAATAAATAAAAATGATAATACTCGATGCAGAAAAATGTCTCCTGCGACTGAGGATTTTACTTGTGTAGTAACCTTAACCACCCCTCGAAGAATCAGAATCAGGATTAATAAAGAAGTAGAATGGATGAGCAGGAATGGAATAAGACATTTCAAACTGGGAGAAAAAAGGATGCCAGACCGTTGTTGTCTGTATTGTGATCATTATAATTACTCTAAGAACAAGAAAAATGCTGTAATATTTTTGGTTTGACATTTCAGTGAGCCTTTAAATTTGTAATTGCTGCTGTGCTTTCAGTTCTGTTGTATGCACAGATCACTCGTCGGGTTGTGTGTGAAAAGGAAAAAAAGTCTTGATTTCAAATTGTGGTTACTAATTTCATTTATTTATGCATTTTTTGTTGTTTTTCTTTTAGGAGTTCAACCTCATTGACAGGCGAGAGCTTGCTCCTCTGCAGGACTTGATCGAGAAGCTCGGGTCCAAGGACAGATAGACATTTCATCACACGTCTCTTGTTTTTCCTTTTTTTTTACAGTTTCTTTTTTCTCCTTTGTCCCTGTCTGTGACCTCTTCTACCTCTATGACTTCTAGCCTCAACTCTTAAAATCTGTGCCTTCTTCTTTACATTTCCTGAATGTTTGTACTGTACTTCTTGTTATATTCCTTTCCGTTCTCTTGGATGCTGTCTTTGAGCCCTTTTTTCCCCCCATTTTAGCCTCTTTAGATCATATAAAATAGTGTAGGAGGAGTACAAATATTTTTTCACAGGACTGTGGTTAACGACTCTGTAAGAGCAACCTACTGAATTTTATATTGGACCAATGACATTTGGAAGTTAAAGTGAAAAGCCGCTTTTCAGAAGTTGTTGGACAGTGTTTTCATGGTCTACACACTTACTAGTTGATTCCTTTTAGATTTTTTTTTACATGTCTGTCATTGATGTACAGAGGAGAGTAGCAAGAATGACGGCAAGAAAAGTAGTGACATTAAATAGGTCTTGGGTGGACGTTTGTAAACATAATAATACATGACGGCAGGCACAAAAACACACCAGGATACAGTATAAATCTCTGTCACAAGCTGGTGCTCTAGCTGATATCCTACATGTGCTAACACGGTTCCTATTGACTCGCTCAGTGACAGATAACTCTGAGAGGCCTTTGTTCTCTTTCCACAAAAATCACCATCGACTGCATACAGCTATTTCAGTTTGGTCATCCAATATTGTGTTTGCACAGTTTTTCGGCTGTTTTTCTTGAATAGTACAATGTGAGATATAGTGATACCTTTTTATCTGCTATTTAGTAATTATTAATAGCCACTTAGAGCTTATAAAATGGCCCTAAAAGCTGTTCAGTGTCCATCCTGCCAACAGCAAAAGTAGTCAAATGTGAATTTTTATTTTTACAATCATTTCAGTTCATTTCTGTGGTTTCGATCAGTTATGGATTTTTTTTTGTTTTGTTGTTTCAATGCTGGTACTTTTTCCCACTAAATAAATCCCCCCTTGATTGGAAAATAGAGTAATAACTATTGTACCTGTACACCTAAGATGTATGTAGTTTTTCAAAGTGTTTATTAGCCTTTAGTGCATTTATAATTCTCATGGTCATTTCCTTCACTTATTGTGGCAACAGCAGCAGGGCTGTTTGTACTGCCATCCATTCAAAAACCGATGCAGCTAATATTCCTGATGAACGTTTCGCCTGGCAAAGTCTGATCAAGGGAACTGGTTCATAACCTGCTTTGTACTGGACCTAAATTAATATCAGACAATTGTGTAGCCAATTATGACGAGTTAATGTCTTAAATGGATCACCAGGAAATAACCAATGGAATCAGAGGCAGCAGAGTGTTCATTTTATACTTTAGACGATTCTGTAAGCTTTCTCGTAATGTGAATTTTTTTTTAAAATCTACTTTAAGGTCCACAATTTGCTCGGCAAAAAGTAAAAATAAAAAATCAAGCCAGCATCCTTGAAGTCATGTCTGCAGGCCATCCATTACTTTCTATACTCGATCACATATTTTTGAAATGTATTGCTTTTCTCACGGTTTTATTTGTAAGCTTTTGGTATGGAGTTACATTTCATATTACATTGTAAAAATGTTGGCTTTCTCTTTTGAATCATATAAGCAACAAGGGCTTTGAAATGAATTAAAAGTTTTTACGTTTATTTACAATATTGGTCCAATCGTCAGGTGGTCAATCAGACTTTGAGGAGTCACAGGATGTCTGTACCACGTCCACACATTTGCTGTAAATAAGATCAGTGTTTTATCTGAACAAAACTGTGCCTTACAATAACGAAAATGTCTGATAAGACAGTATTGACAGATCAAAAACTCAATAAACACTGAAAGGACGGTGTCGTGTTGTCATTTTGTGCGTGTACTGATATGTAAACTGACAGTCTGTACAGTTCTTAAAATGTATATGTTTTTGACCTCTTTACTAGGAATGTGTTGCGTTTCTAAATATAGGATCGACATTTAAAGCAGCAGCAGTATTACCCGAGACCTTTTCACAGGGTACACAGTGAAGCTCAGCCAATCAGTGCGGAGCCTGGAGGAATGATGAGCATTTTGACCCTCAGTTCAGACTGACGGGCGGCTTTAACCCTTAACATTTACACGAATGCAGCCACACAAACACGTCTACATTAACATGTCTCACAATGGATGTAGACTATCGTATTGATTGATTGATTTTTATTTTTCTCAAACAAGCACATACATAAAAACAAACATGTGTAATGGGGAAAAAAAATGGCACACTATGACAAAGTGCAAGTTCGAGAAGGGGCTTAAGGAAGCAAAGCTTATGAAGTTCAGCCCCCTCTTACGCCATCACATAATTTCAAGATACATGATACATAATTCATAATCCATATGATCTTAGAAGATTAAAAACATTCAATTTTCATAAAAATAGAACCCTGATTAAAATAAATTCTTAAAAAAAGAAAATTAAAAAAAAAAATATATATATATATATACACACGTGGACAAAATTGTTGGTACCCCTCAGTTAAAGAAGGAAAAACCCACAATTCTCACTGAAATCACTTGAAACTCACAAAAGTAACAATAAATAAAAATTTATTGAAAATTAAATAATCAAAAACAGCCATTACTTTTGAATTGTTGATTAACATAATTATTTAAAAAAACAAACTAATGAAACAGGCCTGGACAAAAATGATGGTACCTCTATAAAAGATTGAAAACTATTTGACCAGAGTGACATGATTAACTCAGGTGTGTCATTTAATTGACATCACAGGTGTTTCCAAACTCATAATCAGTCAGTCTGCCTATTTAAAGGGAGACAAGTAGTCACCCTGCTGTTTGGTGAAAAGGTGTGTACCACACTGAACATGGACAACAGAAAGCGAAGGAGAGAATTGTCCCAGGACATCCGAAAAAAAATTATAGACAAACATCTTAAAGGTAAAGGCTATAAGACCATCTCTAAACAGCTTGAAGTTCCTGTGACAACAGTGGCTCATATTATTCAGAAGTTCAAGACCCACGGGACAGTAGCCAACCTCCCTGGACGTGGCCGCAAGAGGAAAACTGATGACAAATTGAAGAGACGGATCGTTCGAACTGTATCCAAAGAGCCCAGAGCAACCTCCAAAGAAATTAAAGGTGAACTCCAAGGCCAAGGTACATCAGTGTCAGATCGCACCATTCGTCGTTGTTTGAGCCAAAGTGGACTTCATGGGAGACGACCAAGGAGGACACCACTGCTGAAAAAAACTCATAAAAAAGCCAGACTGGAATTTGCAAAAATGCATGTTGACAAGCCACAAAGCTTCTGGGAGAATGTCCTTTGGACAGATGAGACCAAACTGGAGCTTTTTGGTAAGGCACATCAACTCTATGTTCATAGACTCAAAAACCAAGCATACGAAGAAAAGAACACTGTCCCTACGGTGAAACATGGAGGAGGCTCAGTAATGTTTGGGGGCTGCTTTGCTGCATCTGGCACAGGGTGTCTTGAAAGTGTGCAAGGTACGATGAAATCTGAAGACTATCAAGGCATTCTGGAGAGAAATGTGCTGCCTAGTGTCAGAAAGCTTGGTCTCAGTCGCAGGTCATGGGTCTTCCAACAGGACAACCATCCAAAACACACAGCCAAAAACACCCAAGAATGGCTGAGAGAAAAGCGTTGGACTATTCTAAAGTGGCCTTCTATGAGCCCAGATCTGAATCCCATTGAACATATGTGGAAGGAGCTGAAACATGCCATTTGGAGAAGACACCCATCAAACCTGAGACAACTGGAGCTGTTTGCTCATGAGGAGTGGGCCAAAATACCTGTTGACAGCTGCAGAACGCTCATTGACAAATACAGAAATCGTTTAATTGCAGTGATTGCCTCAAAAGGTTGTGCAACAAAATATTAAGTTATGGGTACCATCATTTTTGTCCAGCCCTATTTCATTAGTTTGTTTTTTTTAAATAATTATGTTAATCAACAATTCAAAAGTGATGGCTGATTTTGATTATTTAATTTTCAATAAATTTTTATTTATTGTTACTTTTGTGAGTTTCAAGTGATTTCAGTGAGAATTGTGGGTTTTTCCTTCTTTAACTGAGGGGTACCAACAATTTTGTCCACATGTGTGTATATATATATATATATATATACTGTAACATTAGCTGTCCAGTTCTGTATAGCTGAACAAGAGTGTTTTTTGTAATTACTTTTAAATTGATTTAAGTTAATGCACCTTTTTAAGTCCTCATCCAGATTATTCCACAGTTTTACACCACAAAACGAGATGCACATACTTTTCAGAGTTGAATGAATGGTCGGTTGTTTAAAAATACACTTTCCTCTTAAGTTGTATGCTCCCTCTCTAACCATGAACATCGTTTGGATGTTACTTGGTAACAACTTATTCCAGGCTTTGAACAAAGTCTGACCTGTTTTATATTTAATTAGGTCCCAAAATTTTAAAATACCTGATTTTAAGAATAAAGGATTTGTATGAGCAAGGTACCCAGCATGATGAACCATCCTTATGGCTCTCTTTTGTAAAGTGTAAATCTTATGTAAAGAGCTTTTATATGTATTTCCCCATACCTCAACACAATAGGACAGATATGGATCAATAAGTGCATAGTACAAAATCTGAAGAGACTTCTGGTCTAAAACATATTTAGTTTTACCCAGAACTCCAATACTTCTGGAAACTTTGGTGCACAAATATTTAATATGAGGTTTCCAGGATAGCTTATGATCAATTAAAACACCAAGAAACTTAATTTCATAGACTCTTTCAATTTCCACATTTTCAATTTCCAAACATACCTCATGCTTAATGTGATGATTTCCAAATATCATGAACTTGGTTTTGTTCAGATTTAATGATAATTTGTTTTCATCACACCAACACTTTAGTTTTAGCAATTCCCTTTTGACAATTAATAACAGCTGCTGCAAATCTCCCCCTGAGCAGAAAATATTTGTGTCATCTGCAAAAACCACCAATTTTAAAATATTAGACACTTTCCAAATATCATTAATGTATAGGACAAATAGTTTAGGTCCCAAGATGGACCCCTGTGGTACACCACAGGTAATGTTCAAGCGCATTGATTTATGGTTAGCTAGTTGAACAAACTGCTTCCTATTACTAATATAACTTTGTAACCAGGTGAGTGCTACCCCTCTGACACCATACTGCTCCATTTTTTTAGTAATATCCCATGGTCAATCGTGTCAAAAGCCTTCTTTAAATCAATGAAAACACCCACTGCATATTTTCTTCTATCGATGCATCCTGTTATCTCTTCCACTAGCTCCGTAAGAGCCAGGGAAGTAGATCTAGATGATCTAAAACCGTACTGACTGTCATTTATTAAATTATGTTTGTCAATAAAATCATCTAATCTCTGTACAAATAATTTCTCCATTATCTTTGAGAACTGTGACAGTAAGGAAACAGGTCTATAATTTGTGAATAGATGTTTATTGCCAGCTTTGTATAATGGAATCACTTTAGCCAGTTTCATTTTATCTGGGAAGATGCCCGTATTATTTGTTAAAATGGAATTTAATTTGGTTTTGTACTTGTTAAAGAAAATCTCGATACATCGTAACACAGCGATGCTGCGGTTAGTTTCATATTGGTACAGTTAAGGGGAACTTTCAGCACAGAGGAACCTAGTTCATATTTTAACCATAGATTTTAACGATGTAAAACTGTCAGACATTTTAGGTGCTGTCTAATACTCATTTTTAAAGCTGTAAAACGTTTTTGCTGTTTGTAAAAATGCAAAATAAATACATAAAATAAATAAAATGGGATATTTCACTGCTTTCTTCGCATGTAGACTTCATAGAACAGGTCCAGATGAAAAATAACAAAATAGCAAATAAACAAAAAACGCTTTATATAGACAAGCCAAATCTGGACTAGTCTGTCCCCCAACATAGTCTCTGATTTGTGAAACCTTTTTCTGTTTGCTATTTCTAAAAATAAGTGTTTTTTTTATTTTTCGGCACAAATGGCAAAATAAAAGCAGGTAAAAAACAAAAATCACCGCAAACATATCTTTAGACTAGCTTTAGACTAGATTTTGTCAGAGAGCCTTAATACTCTTTAAACTTAGCTTCCAAATTCTTTCTATCTATCTATCTATCTATCTATCTATCTATCTATCTATCTATCTATCTATCTATCTATCTATCTATCTATCTATCTATTTCCATGAATAAGAAAGGTTTCACAAATTGAAAGCAGGTTACACACAGCAAAAAGAGTTTACCTAAAATTTCTAACATGTATTTACATCAACAAAATGTGGGTAAAAAGTGAAAAATGTGTCACTCGATGCTTCAGGTTCAGTTTCTCTTAACGTGACAGGTAGCCTGACAGGCTTGACTCTGGGCATCAATCATCTGATGGAAGGACGGAGCAAGGAGGAAATAACGAACTGTTTTTCTCGGTAGTTACCACGGAGTTGTTAGCTACCGTGTGTGAGTTTGGTTAAATATTATCAGCTGACTAAGGGTAGCATCAACACGGTGGAGTTGTCTTTGCTTTGACCGGGCGGCAGGAGCAGCACAGCCGGACTTTACGTTAGCTTCTCGCTTTGTTAGCCGCTGGACTCCGGAAAGAGCACATAAAGTTAGTTAGCTAGCGTCGCTACGTGGTGTTTCCTAGCCGTGCATTTAATGCTAGGCTACGTAGCTAGCTAAAGCCCGCACAGCTAGGCTAGCACTGCACAACTTTTTGAGATAGTTCAAAATGCTTGTCGATTAAGCTCGAACAGGAAACCATTTCCTAATCCAGGCTATCGTCGTCGGCTAACGCTTGCTCCCTGACTGGAAACACCGGGTGAGCAAACCGAAAGTGCTTGAATCAGTTTAATGTGCTAACAGTGCTAGCTGTCTGTACATTAGCCCTGGTGATCTATGGGGGTTTGTACATGAGCTTAGATGTTGGTGCCTCTTCAATTAACTTGACCCCATGAATCTCAGATGCCACTTGTTGAACTAGTAAATCACGAATTCCTTTCTGCGGCTACAAATAGTGCATGTTTATCTGTTTTGAAGAGCAGCAAATGTCACATTCCTTTGACACTCCTGACAAGCTGATGTGTCATTTTAACTCACAGTTTCTCCACAGGCTTTGGTCAAGTCATGGCAGATGAAAACACACAGTTCTGTGGCAACTGGTAAGCTTTACTAAGTCACAATATTTGATCAGTAAATTTGATTAAGACTGCAGCTATGGAGATTTATCTGTTGATTATTTTCTCTATTAATCGATTGTTTGGTTTGTAAAATCAGAATATAGCAAACACTGTCCATCAGTGTTTCCCCAGTGCCTAAGATGACAAATGTTCACCTCTAAGAGGCAGGAATAATAAAAAAAAAATAATACACTTAAACTACTGAATCAGTATGGCAACTTAATGATGAGTCATTACAGCTCAAAATTGAATTGATTGTGAACACAGTGTTTCAGCATCTTCCTTGTCTTTTTAATTTATATATTTTTTCTTAGCAAACATGACATTCCAGAGGCTAATTTTACAACCCATGAGATTCACTGCAGAAGAAACATTGCATTGTGCGATGTGTGCCAGGAACCAGTGCCCCGGGCAGACCTTCAGGACCACAAGCAGCAGGAGCACACACAGGTAACATCTGAACGCTAGTGCTGGAGATTTACACATTAAATCAGCGATAGATGGCACCCAGGTAGCTCGACTGGTTGAGCAGGTGACCCATGAACGGGGGCTGTAGTCCCTGATGCAGCTCATTCCAGCTCATGACTCTTTGCTGCAGGTCTTCCCTCCATTCTTCTCCCTACTTCCCTGTCGGGCCTCTCTACTAACCGATCCAATATAGCTAACAAAAGGCCAAAAAATAAGTTGGGAAAAAAAGTCAGTGATAGATGTGTGCTCCTTTAAAGTGCAGTCTGTCATCAGATGAGGGGAAAACGTGTGTAATCTGCACGACCTGAACAATTACTGAATACATGTGAACCTTAGTTCATTTCTTCCAAATTCAGTAAACTGTGAAATGAACCAGGAACCTCTGTTCTTATTGTTATGCGTTCAGACTGCTATTTTTAGGTCATAGCAGTTTGTCACTACAGTAAACTTTATAGAGGGAATTCTTGTATGTTTTGGTTATTTTTCAGTCTGCTGGATATGATTTCACTGTATTTGGGGACCTCATGTGTGCTTTATTACTTATTTAACAAGGCATTTTTTGCCTAAAGTATATTAATTATCAGTATCAGTTACTGTTTATAATCTTCCTTGGCTTATTCTAATTGTAGGCTGGCTAATGCAGCAGTTCTGTCAATGGAAAAATCCCTGCAGCCACCAGTGACCTCAAGTCTTTGTCTTAAACGATTCACGACAAAGCAACGCCAAACTGAGACTGTGTAACGGAAACTCTTATTTTCATTTTAGATTACATGCAAGTGTGGCTTGAAGATTGAAAAGAATCACATTGAAGCTCACCAGGTACTGAAGACCATTTTCCTTCCCTATTAATAAATCTAATATTCAACCACCTTGACTAAAAATCCTCTAAATGTGTTTCCTTATGATGATTATCTCTTTCAGAGCTCTGAATGCTCTCAGCGGCTGGTCCCATGCCAGTACTGTGAGCTAGAGCTTGTTTTCAGTCAGTCAAAAGAGCATGAGGACTATTGTGGTACGCGCACTGAGCCTTGTCCTCACTGCAAGTGCAACGTAATGCTGAGGGAGCAAGCTGTGCATCCAGTCCTATGTGGAAGCCTCACGCCACCCCAAGAGAGGAACAACAGCAGGATGAGCCGCAGTCCAGTGGAACAGTCTCCGGGTCCGTGGTTTGAAGCCCACTCCATCCGAAACCTCCTAAGAGCCCAAGAGAGAGGCCCCAAGAACAACAACGTCAGTGCAGCAGAGCATCAGTCATTTCCTCGCCCATTTGATCCCCCACTTTATAACGCTTCAAGGGCACCTCAGGCCTCAGGAGACTGGAAGAATCCTGCACCACAGAACACACCATTTAGCCGCTGTAAGTGTACTTTTTTAAATTAAATGTGGCAGCAGGAAAAAATTTGCCACCGTCTGTCAGCTTGAAAAAACTGAGATGCAGCAGAAGCAACTGGAAAATATTAATTTGGAGAGATTTTGCAGCCTCAGCAATAGACACAAAGGTGGCCATTGGCAGAGGGCCAAAGAATGCATTGAACATGTTGCCAAGTTTGGACTGTGTGCTTTGCAGTGTCAAAGTTTGCTTGAACAGCAATATGGAACTTAAACAATGCGATGTAAAAGTAGGAATTTGCCATGAAGGGATTTTTTCAACATGAGAATAAATCCTACTAATTTAAACATGTTTTTCTCCCATTGTTGTACACTGACTGGACCTGTCTTGTGCTGCTGCTTTTAGCTACAAATCTTTTCTGAGCTGATTCTAAAATTATCTTCTAGTGCTGGGGCAGAGTGATTTCCAGCACAACAGCAGCAGCAGCAGCAGCAGCAGCAGCATGTGGCCACGCAGCGAGCACACACTGGATGAGGATTCATCGGGCCTCGACTACATGTTGGCCCTCAGCCTGCAGAGTGATGGAGATTCTATGGGGGGAGGCATCGAGGGCAACATGTGGAATGACATCTGGGATCACAAGATTGGGAAGTCTAACACCTCCGTCAACTCTCCACTGTCTCCACCCAACAACAACTACCCAAACTTCTCTGTAGGGACAAGCTCAAGTGCACTCCAGGACCACGATCAAACAGGTAAGTAGATTTTAGTTGGAATACTTCACATTGTTCTGCTGCCAGTTTGTTAATCATGTGAAATTGTTTTTATAGATGCCATGTTGCCTTGTGAGTTTTGTGAAGAGCTGTTTCCAGAAGAGGACCTCATTTTGCATCAGGTTTGGGAATGCTTCTTGCTACATCGTTGCTCAAATGTCTGATGCATGATGCTATGATTTTTGTGGTTTACATTAACATTTTTGGCACAGACACCTTAAATATGGGAATTAGATTGTGACTGAAGCAGACCAGAGTCTAAAAATGTGAACGGCACGCCTACAAACCTTCTGGAAAACGGTCACTCAGCTCAATCTCATATAAACAAAAGCACCGCAATCACAGTAGATTACCAGATCGCCTAAGAGGACTGACATGTGCCACATTAGTAGACTAGTAGAATATTTACTTTCAGTGTTAATAAGACTGTTCAGTTTTTGTTGTTTTTTGCTGATTTTACATTTCTGACAGCTGTGAGATGACATGATTCATCTTAGTTAGCTAGAAAACAAATGTTTCTTGTTGGGATGGCACCCTTACGATACTTGAGCAGTAGAAAAAAATACAAATGAGCAGCTGATTATCCTCCAGACAGCGTGTCCCCGTCACATTGTTGCTCATTGTGGGTTCATTTTTCAACCTCTATAGAAACACCACAACTATGGCACAAAGTAGAAAGAGTTTAGAAAGTTGTAATGCCATACATTATAAGTAATTAATTTTTTAAAATGTATTATACAATATTAAAAAACAAACTCATAATCAACATACACAGCATTTTTCCAAGTGCCCACAGTGTAACTAAAATCGCATGGTGACTCTAAATGATGCTGATATTTTACTACTTAGATTTCTCCGTTCTTTCCATACTTGTATCTGCTCTTTGTAAACACAGGCCTCAGTTCAGTTGAATAGTCCTATAATGTTTGTCTTACTGGTTTCACGTGAGTCGCTCATGGTTTCTTGGTTGCTGTTGTTTTAGTTTCTGGCTTTGATAATTTTGATTTTTTTTTTTTTTTTTTAAAGACAAGATACCTCTTAAATCTACTTTCAAATTTTGGGGTTCAGGGCCTCAAAGTAAGAAATAATATTTGCATTTAAGCCTCCATTCCAATAATTATAAGCTTGTTAGTTGTAAGGAGCCTTTGTTCATGTTGTAGTTTGAATTAATTTGCATTTATCTTGTCTTTCAGATTGTTTTTTGGTTAACGTTGGTAGCCAGATAACCGATAGACATCTTGTTTCTCCTGGGTTTAAAAATCTTTTATCAGTGAAACATAAACATCATAAACGAGCTCTCCATTGACGATTTTTGTCTATATTACAGTAAAATACACATTTATTGTTTGAGAAATACCTGCCAAGCTGTTTTAGTCTACAACACAGGAAAGACAGTTTGTGATTCCACATCAGTGCATCATATTCTTATATATGACCAAACAACAGCTGCATTAAAACAGCCAGAGCCAGCCTGACTGGTCTTCTGTCCAGTGACTGAGAACTGATATTTGTTTACTGTTGTCTGCATTGTTGTTTTGGAGCTATTCATTGTTGTTTCTTAAAGAGTCAGGTTATAATTCACCGTATCTCATTCTTATTTTTTTATTTCTGCAACATCACTGGTGACCTCCTCCAACGACTACAGATCAATTTAACTTTTAGGCATATCTGGTACAATGACTGTTTAAAGAAAAAGTAAATTAATTTTTCACCCTGCCTACTAAGTTGAGCTGACATTTTGTCTTCTCTCTCACATTCACACTGCTTTCTGTTTAACGTTCTAAAACCTGTCCGCACTAAATTATCAGATAGCAAGTGAGCATTTGCGTACCGTTCTTTATCTATTACTGTTCACAGTCCAGTTAACGCCTTTGCCTGTTTGAACAACTGTCCCTTATCTTCATGTAGAAGGAACATTCTGGCTCAACTCGAGCAGTTTAATGTTAGATGTAAACTTTTCTTTGTTTCAGACTGGCTGCAGTCCAGCTTCTGCCTTTGCGTCTTTCAGCAAGCAGCCCTCGTCTCCGCCTAAAGAGGACAGGATGGGCAGGAATGCTCCAGGGCTGATGCACGGCTTTCCTGACACTCTCGCTTCCAACATCCCCACCTTCCCTCGCTCAGTGTCCCCAGCCTCCTACAGTCCCCCAGCCAGTCCACTAGAGGGCGATGTGGTCATTCCCTGTGAATTCTGTGGAGTCGCTCTGGAAGAGGCGGTTGTATTTCACCATCAGGTGTGTCATCAGTCACCGAGCCACTGGATGTTAATGATCGTATTAGAAAATTATTCAGACACATCTTAGGTTATCTTAAAAAAATGTGGCATTATTAGTGGCAGTTTAATGCAATTTGAATAACTAATCTGTAAAGATTTCCACTTTAAAGCTGAAAAAATCTCCCTTAAAGATTCTTCCTGAATATGTATTGTTGTCAGGGTACGTGATATTTGTGTGTTTTTATGTCCAGGACAAATGTGATATGCGACCTCAGGCTGGCCATCCACTGAATAATATAACAAAAGCATCCATCAAAAAACCTCTAAGCCCAGCTAAAGACGCCTTCGGGCAGATGTCTCCAGATTTTCAGAGGACATTAAAACACCAAGGTAAGATATGAACTTTGTTCAAATATTTTAAAAACGTGATGCTGACGTGAATTATTTATGGAAAAATTATGAGAAATCTGATTACAGCTTGTGCAGTGTGGCAGAAGCACAAGCAGGCACAAATACTGAACAGACTTTGTACCTCAATGTTTTAACAGTTTACAAAAAGGGAAGTGTGACTGATTTACAAGCACTTCAGGTTTATTCCTCAAACACAACACAGGTTAAAAGACACGGATAGAGAAGATAGCTCTGTGTTGCATCAGGACAACACAGACATGATATAGTGTCTTTAGTAGACATTTATGATAATTCATGGGATGTGACAACCCTGTTACATGGAAACTTGAGAGAAGAGGGTTCTCTTAGAACAGGAAATAACTTCTCATTGTGCAGGAACAACAAAATGAATCAAAAACAAATCCATTCTCGTTGGCATGGTTCCAGATCTCTGCATTGCTTGCCATATTTGTGCAAAACATCAAACAGAATTGAATCTGAGAAATCATATATAATAATACATGGAGGGAGATGAATTGTGCTTCAGTCTGACAGTCCGTTAACTGTTTAGTACAGTTAACCCCTCATAAAGTCTGCCTTTGGAGAGACTTGCATTTTTTATCTTTTGTTTTTTTTAACTTTTGAATATGTGAATTTTTTTGTCTGTTCTTATTAAGGTGGATTAGTAGTTTCTTTTTAAATGTGTGTAAATGTAATTGAATAAATTTGTAAGATACAAAATGTTCAATCAGAGGAATTCTTAACAAAAATAAACTAAAGGTACAACACTTAAACACTTCGGTCATTGCAACAGGAAACATCATAACACACAACATTTGTATTTCAGGAAAAGCTATTTTAGGTGATTGTGGTGTCGGCGCAGCATGGACTGTCTGTTTTGTCTGATCTCTGTCTGCCTGTGTGTTTACTTACACATCCTGTTTATACTCTCAAACCTATAGTCGACTTCCTGGAGGAGGACTTTGGATATGACAGGGACACAGCAGCAGGACACAACCTGAGGGGACAGCAGAGAGGCTACATCGGCCTCCCGAGTCAAAGGAAGACGTCCAACTTTGACGTTTCTGTGAAAAACAGACCTCAGCAGGGCAGGGAAGCAGAAGGAGCTCATTTACCGTTCTGTGACACCGACAAAGCCGGTGCTGCGTCTATGAAGGGGTAAAAGCAATAAATTCATTGGAATTACTTCAGCTCGACTTGATCAATTTAGAATTTCATGAATATTATTTTTGCTGTATTTTAGCCTATTATAAACAATCTGATTTGATGTTGTGTCCATCAGACTTCATCTCCCAGAAAATAAAGAAGGGAGAGGGAACAGAAGGAATCCAATATCAAAGGTACACTGACATTTTCTATTGTTTTCTGTAGGGGATGAACAGGATTGCCTGTGGGTTTGATCATTGTGTGTGTCGTGGTCCAAATGAAAGAAAAAACACATCATCACCTTCTGTATATTCAAGCTTTTAGGTTGGGGAAAAATATGAACAACTGCATGAAATTGTTCATTGCAATGGTGTCATTTTTCCTTTTTGCCATTCTTCTTCTTATTTTTTTTACTTCCTTTCGATGTTAGGTGATCTAAAATATTAAAAACTGGTGTAGGTCTGAAACACCTTTATCAGTCGAGCAGAATCAGATGACTTCTGTCGTTCAAAGCTTTAACACTGTTTAAGAAGTTTCATTTTTATGTAAACCAACTGTGAAAGACTGAAAAAGCCAACAGGAATTGTATTCTAAATTTTTGAATTTTTCTTGCCAAATCAATTTTTTTAAACCAGTTGTTAAATGTTCTCAGTCCCTTCTGTTAACAAGAAATTATTCCAGCAACAGAAAAATACCAGCACAGACAAAAACAGGACAGACATGTGCACTACTATTCAAAAATGTCTGCACAGTTTACAGACTTTACAAAACCAAACAGAAAAACTGCCACAGGGATATAAAGTGTTGACCAAAATGTTAAACGGAGACAAAATTTGGGGATTTTTTATGCATTGCAGTTCAGTAAGAACACAGATATGCAAAAAGGATTGATGTTAATTCATACTAGCATAGAATATCTGTAAAATAATGAAAGAAACAAAAGTAAGTAAAAGCGAGCACAAGACAGGCCAGTCATCCCCTAATTACTGTTAAAAGTAAAAGGGGAATCTAAACAGATAATTAGATGGATTTTTTTAAGGTATTTGGGATTGTAATAAAAAATGCAAGATCGCTTTTGGGCTTTAACTCGGTGGAATGAAGAACAGTGATAAATCTGAAGATGTCCAGAGGTAGAAGAGGAATAAAGAACAGATACAATCTAGTGCAAAATTAAAAGCAAGCAAGTTTCTTTTTCAAGTAAATAGACCCTGCTGGAATTGATCTGAAGCTGAAATGTGAATGAGGCATTTTTTGCTTCATTTTTTTCTGCACTTGACTTTTTAATTGTCTGTAAAATGATGACTTTTAATGGTGTTTTTTTATGTTTGCAGTTACCCAAGAAGCAGAATGAAGAGCAGCAGGAAGAGTGAGAGCTGCAACCCGTGGAGAAATAGACAAACCAAATCTCCTGCTCTGCTTTTCATGTATCTTTTTTGCACACTTTTGAAAATGAAACCTTTACCTATCTGCTAAGTGCCTGTGGGAGTATCAGCAACTTACGGTTTATATTTTGAAGAATTTTACTATCGGCTCCGAAACAAGTAATTTGGTTTATTCCTGCGTATTCTGCTTTATATCAAGGCTTGTTACAATTGTTTAATTGTCTAACTTCCAGCCTTAACAGATAAACTCTAAGATGGATATAATTTACTCTGAATTAGATTTTTTTTTTTTGTATTAACTCTACAAGTTGTGCCGCGGCTGATTAAGAACATCAAAGACAGACACATGGCTTTGTCGGTGTGCATTTGTCGAACTTAATCTTTACCTTCTTACTTCAGCCAAGGACGTTTTGTTTTCACCTCTGTTCTCCAGTTACTTCAGAGTATTTCTCAGTGTTCCCATCGGTTTCTGCATCTTTGTGTAACCTGAAGCACTTTGATAGTTTATTTTGTTAAAAAAAAAAAAAGGGCTTGTGGAACAGATTTGATAAGTTTATGCATCTTTGACCGAGAACAGATTAACGGTATTATTGAACATTTGTCTTTTATACTGTTGAACATTTGTCTTTAATAATTTGTCTGTAACTACTCAATAATATTTAGATTTTTTTAAAAGAAATTGTACCTACATATCTATATATGTGATGTTATGTTGAGATGTTTTTTGAAACCTGTCTCCTGTCTCAGTAGTATGACAAGCGTTTGTTTTGCTCCTCTGAATAAGATTTAAGATTGATAAGATGTATTTTGTGTGTAACATATAGGGTCCACTTTAGACATGCATATAAACTAGGCAATCACAGATGGTTGAGTCTGCAGTTTTTGCTTTTCTGACCAACAACCTCAAGTAGAGAGCAGCGGCTGAGCAGTGGAATCCCCTGATGTGGTGTTTAGTTGGACTTCAGCTGACTCCTCCTGTTTCAGAACAACTGTCTTGATGCTCCCAGTTTCGTGATTATTAAATGTTTTAATGAAGATATCAATGGTTTGTATTTAGTCAGCGTTGTGTCATACTTACATCTAAACAACCTCAGTTAACCGGTGATTTACCAAACCGTGCTAAGAAGTAAAGCTCAACTGTCTGGTTTTATTTCTCAGATTTCCAGCCAGTTGACCCCCTAAGAAGCTGCTTGTTTCTTATATGTGGTTACCTACAAGAAGGATAATACATGCTGCAGGAGAAGGGCATGTTTCATGTGGCAGGACACCAGTATTTCTGTCACGCCAGAGTCCCACATTGGTTTTGTTGTGATTATTCCAACCATGAAAAAGACAACATGCTGAGTGTTATTGGAGGGATTTTGCTTTGGCGTCTTTAAAAGCGGTTCTTATCTGAAATAGTCAAGATCATGTCTTGCCAACAAAAATGAAAGTGTTTGAATTATGTCTGTAAGAATCAACATAACATGTGTTTTTATGAAAAGTACACTAAGGTCATGGACTCGGTTGGAGTTTCCAGACTTTATTTCTACTAAACCAGCTCCAGTATTTTCACACCTGGCCAACAAAATAGACAAAGAAAATGAAGTAGAAAATGTTTGTTAACCAGAATTCTATTGCAAGCCACACGGAGAAGCATTTTAAAAAGTAGTCAAACCTCCATAATGGGAAATAAAATGCCATCGATGTGTTTTCCAGGCCTGTAATTTCCATTCGCTTAGGAAGTTTCCTAGAAATACAGACAACTGATTGGTAGAAAAAACATTGACAGGAAGGTTATAGCACACTGGGCACAAACAAATTCTGTGGTAAGAGTGGCAGCGTGCAAGCTCTACATATAAGCATGCATCAGGACTTGGCCTTCTCAAGTTTTAGTCTTTCAACTCAACACACTTTTCTTCCCTGTCTGCTAAGCACAGGAGCTGACTGGGTGCATGTGTGTTAGCGTGTGGAAATGGTTCAATTTGCTGGTAGTAACATTTACGGAGTGAAGAGGAAGAGCAGCAGAAAGGGGAAAAAAATAGATGTTTTAAAAAAACAGGGTTCTTAGAAGTGATTGGATGGAGTGATGTGATTGGCTCCTGCCATGATAAGAGTCCCAACGATCAACAACACTGGTTTAGGACAGGCGTGAACTAACCGTGACGTCACCCATTGGTTTCAACGCCGAGAAAATGAAGCCCGGATTTTGCTACTTCCTGGTCGCCATTTTGGATTTTTTGGAGCCAGTGACGTAAAACGCGTCCTCAAACAGGCTGGACCGGAGAGGGCAGGACCAGTCAATGGGACTGTCAATCAAGTATAGCCACGCCCCCCTGGCTCTACCAACTTTAACGGTTTATTTAAAATTCAGTATTGCTTTATTTTAAAATCGGCCACCTGATCTCTCATTTTGACCATGAAAACTAACAGGAAAAAAATCTTGAGCTGTAGAAAATCAGTTTATCAAATTTTATTTTTTCCAAAAATGAATTGGGGTCTATGGAGAAAAAGCTTTTTGGAGCCAACCCTAGCGGACGGCGTGATATTGCAAGTTTTTGACACTTCCAGGTGGGCTTCAGTTTTGGAGCCAGATACTACGTCCATCTTTATATACAGTCTATGGTTTAGGATAAGCTCAGCCAAGGAGGGCGAGAGTGAAGGGGTAACATGAATGAAATAAAGCCAACGACAGCAAAGTTTGGGCTCCTTGCAAACTCTGTGGACTAGTTTATACTCCGCAATCTCTCAATGCTGAAGGTTCAAATATAAACTGTGGCCTCTGTTGCATTTACTTCCATCCTCTCTCTATCTCCTTTCTTTTTCAAGAGCCGGGGCATCCCTGGGAAAATTACATGTTTTGTGGATTTTTGAAGTGAAAGGAGATAATTACAACACAGCAGCAAACACACATTAAAACTGTCACTTTTTATTTCTTTAACTTAAAAAGCAGGCCAAAAATTAAACAGTAAATGTGGCATCTGTTTTGCAGACACCACCATTTGCAGAAGCTTTTTGCAGCCAGATAAGAGTTTCTAAACTTGAATTAGGTGTTCTCATCCTTACAGATCATCTTAAATTCTGAAATAATTTTCAGTCTGTGTTGTACTTGCAGCATTTGTAAAATCTACCCACAGATTTCTCGTGATGTTCGTACAGCACTGTAAAGGGCATCCTTTCTTCCACAGAGCCCCAAAGCAGAATATTTACGCTCCTACTCTTAACGGTTGGCAAAGTGTTCCGTAAATCAAAGGCTGCTCACTTTTTCTCTCAACACGTGTTCGATCATAGTGGTCAAAGGGCTGAGTTTCAGCTTCATCTGTGCACAGCGCTGGTTTCCAGAACAGCTCTGGCTATATTGATGTACTGCACTCGTTGACTTTTGCAATGAAATCACACTTGAGTTTCCCTTTGATGACTTACACTTTCAGGTCCTGGCTGTTCATCCACACTGCAGAGTAGAACAGTGCACCATCACTCCTACGACTGCTAAACCCTCCTGTAGCTCCCTTCTAGTCATACGGGGTTTTGCTTTGCTTTTGCTAGACCTCACTGTTGTTTTCCTGTACGGGGGAAAAAAACACTCTTTCCCATTGTATTTTTTTTTAACCAGTTACACTCATCTTGGGTAATGGCGCCCTTGTAAATCAGTGATGGGGAAATTGTTGTGGTGAAACATTCAATAAAAGAAGCAGCGCTGCTTTATTGCATGATCCAGATCTTTGACAAACCTTGACTTTGTCATCGTGGTGGGGTGCTGCTTGAAGGTTGTTTCCCGCCATGGAGGGGATTTGATAGGAGAGTTGAAATCTGTGTAAAGTGCATGGAGGAAATGATAGGCCTGTACCTAAAGTCTACATAGCTGATCAAGACTCATCTTGTTGCAATGTTCTGCTGGGAAAACTTGGGTCGCGGCATTCATGTGGATGTCACTTTGACAAGTACCACCCACCTAAACATTATTGAAGACCAAGAACTCTCCCCATGGCAACAGCAACAGCCTTACCCCAGCAGGACAATGTGCCCTACCACGCTACAAAACTGCCCAGGAGCAGCTCGAGTAACACAAGGACTTCTAAAGTCCTTGCATCTAAACTTTCCAGATCCCAAACCAGTCAAGCATCTAATGGATGCCAGACACCTCTGAAGAGCCTCAGAGGTCCCATATTCATGCCTTGATGGGTCAGAGGCGTCAACAGCAAAGCTTGTCATTAACTACATTTCATGTAGCTTTCTTTCTTCTTCCACCATCTGTGTGATTGTCTGCAAAATACCCTTCATTATGGGAACCAACAGCCACCACCTATACCATGAAAATTAAAAATTTTGCTGAAGGTTCAGGGTTTCTGCATTAAAAGCATTAATAGTCTTTAAGTTGATTTAGCAAAAATTAAAGCCTTAAATGGCATTAAAAATCATTAAGTTTGATTTTCAGTGGCATTTAAAATTGTTTCTGCAGTTTTAAAGAAAATATTTGACAATAATAATATAATATATACTTATAAACTGCGATTCGTCAGATATGTGCATCTGTGTAAACATGCCGAACTATATCGATAATTGTTCCAGCCGGTGGGGTACAAATTGCCAAAAATTTCATGTTTTTAAAGTGGCCGGCAGGTGGAGGAGAGCTGGGAAATGGCAAAAATTCCAGCAAAAATGGCTAGAAAACGTGGATTTCAGAAAATGACTACAGCCTGTGGGTGGTCAGGGGTAGTTTCTAGATTCAGAAATAGTGAAATGTAGAGACAGTTTTCATATAAGAATCATCTTTTACAAAAAAAAAACAAACCCGTGTAATTTGTTGAGTTCACAGTCATGGCATTAAAATTTCTACATTATAGCATTAAAAAGCGTTACATTTGACTGACTGATTTCTTCAGAAACCCTGAGGTTTGAACCATGCAATAAGGTAGCATTGCTAGCATGTTTACTTATTGATTATTTTCAGCAAATAAACCATTTAAATGCCTGCTCGCTTCCCGGCATGCACATGTTCCACCAAAACAATTTCTCTGTCAACAGTTGTAGGGGGCACCATCGCTGCATCCTGGGCTTAGAATTGCCCAGGATAATTGTGATTGTTTTAAAGAAATACAAACGAGCCAGAGCATTAATTTTTCCCTCTATATGATAAGAATGATAACTAGGTGCAGACAGACCATTCTGCATAATGTGTTGTTAGTGCTAAAGAATGGTCTGACTCTGTTCAACTCCACAGGAATGTGTGGTTGACTAGCGTATGATTCCCAGTTTGTTCTGTCTAAATAAATAAAAATGAAAAATCCAAGTCTTTCTTTGTTGTCTAAAGAACAGAGTTGAGTCGATGTGAGACAGTGGCACTAATCACCCTCCATACCGAGTCGCTGTTTCACGTCCTCCCACACAGCGGCGCGCTTTGAATGAGCGCCGGGAGCAGCCGGAGACCCGGAGGGGCGGAGTTACACCTTTGAGTGGGAATCCTCTGTTCAAAAAGCTGCCAACGTCCACTTGTATGAGTGTTTCTGCTTTCACTGCTGCTCCAGAGACGACTGAAGAGGACCGAAATATGCTCTGAACACGCCGGATACTGCTTCACTTTCTTTGACTCGCAACAGAAACTAAGTTTTGAGAGAAACTGCAGAAAGATAGAATAAGGCAAGAAAAACAAGATAGCGAGTCGTGCAGGTGGAACACGTTGCGGACCAGGGAACCACATCAGAGCTTCTCGACTCACCTGAGGCCGAGCAGAAAGACGAAAATGTCCCTGGAGACATATTCAGCGCTGGACGAGTCCTCCCTGCGAGCCCTGGTGAGTACATGGATGGAGATGAACAAAGTGACTCTAATCTGTGATTCTGTTCATTTTAAACCTCCACAGCAGCTCCACCTTATAATTAGTTGATTCCTTTGTTTGGGGAGAAGATCTTAGAAAGAAATGTGCACTTTAATGCTCATAATTGTGTTTCTAGAGATCATAAATGTCTTTAAACACAACATCATGACTGAAGAGTAGCCAACTCTTTACCCCTGTGATAGAGTATAATGTTATTTTTTTTCCTTGAAGTGTCTCTCTTTCAGTAATGACACCTGACAGGTAGGATGTGCACAGTATTAGGGTTAATCCTGACAGGTGGTCTGCACACATACACTGCTGCTTTATTAGCTCTGTCTGCACAGTAGATCCTCCCTGTCTCAGTCCAGGTGAGGCAAAGTGTGAAGTATATTTTCAGTGTTTACCTCTAGCAGACTGGGGGGAAAAATGGGTTTTTAGAAGTTTTTTTTGCAATAGGGTAACTGTTTAGGTTGTGTATCAAGCAAAAATACCAACATTTGCTTATTCCAAATGTGAAGATCTGCTGCTTTTGTGTCATTTTTGCCAGAAAATTGAACATTTGGAGATTAAAAAAGGCTGATTTGGAATATTAATTGGCATTTTTCTAGACTTGTAATCAGCTACTTGGTACTTACTTTATTAATCAGCTATTTTGATAATCGATCAGTTGGTTTGAGTCCCCTTTTTTTTTAGGAATAATAGTCAATATCCTTGGATTCCTTAGTTTGAAATGTGATTGTTTTCTGTTTTTTATGGTAAATACTCAGTGATTGCATAGTGTTTGTAAAAATCTTGTGTTTCTCACCCATTTACGCTCACTCACAAATCGTTTCTTTGCTCCTCTTTGACACAGAAACTGAATATCTTTTATTTGTGTGCAAAAGCAGACATTTATAAGTGTCATCTTGGGCTTTAAATGCCACACCTCATCGACCAAACAACTGATTAATTGGTTGAGAAAGTAATCTACACATTAACTGACAGCGAAAATAATACTTAATAGTTGCCCGAAATGAAATAAGTAACTTGCAGATTGTTTCATAAAGAAAACATCCATTGGTTGTAGCATTGGAATGAACAAACTCGATGACAAAACAATTAAAGAAGTTGGCTGCTGCTGAAATTATGAGACATGTCCGAGCAACACAAAAGCACTGATAAGAAGAATGTGTCATGTGGTAGAAAGTCTAGGAAGTGTGGGACTGGCTGGTTCACAGTCACATTAGTCATGTTGTAATTATTTCCTGGGGCGAGCGTTCATCCGTCCAACACGTATATCTTGACACCTGTAAGACGGACACATTTACAAGGACGCATGAGTCAGCCTGTCCTTGTTCAGACGCAGTTACAGTGAGTTTGTGTGACTCATTACACAAACGCAACAATCGAACATGAAGCATCTGGCAGGAGTGTTCATACTTCTGGTATTACCTAATATAGAGAGAAAAAAGATGATTTTGTGTCTTTTGTGGTCTCTATATTGATATTTATCCATCAGATCTGTTGTTGACCATCTGCCAGATTAATCCTCTGAACTTCTACGTAGTTTCTGAGTCTTGTTGCATTTTTACTCTCAATTTTTGTCAAGTGACTATTTGTCGCAGGTGAGTGACTCGTAGCCTCTCATTTGCATTGAGGAGCGCAGAACTTTTTGTTGTTTTTTTTTTTTTTACAGAATCTGATTAGAGCAAAAGGTTCAATTTCCGTGAATTTTTAAGTGAGACGTGTACTATATTTGCCTGACAGAACTGCACATAATACATCTTTGGTATATTTTAAAAAAAAGGCATGTTATGGAAACAGATTTTGATGAAATCTGCTCATGATATGAAGCTCAGATTTGATTCAGTGTCCCAATAGAACTCTGCATGTTACACGATAAGTTCAAGGATAATCAGAGAGTTGAACCTCCAGCGATTCTTTCTGTTTCTTACACTTTCTTTACTCTAATACCTTAAGGGAGTTAAACTAGACTTGTCTGCTTGTAGCTTGACTTTTCAGCCATTATCCTCACTAGCTGATTTCCCAAGAATGTGTACTTCAAGAGGAACCTCTTGCAGAAAAATACATTTTGATTGCTGTTGTTAGAGATCAGTAAACCTGACAAGAAAAGGCTGTTTACTTTGGAACCATGCAGGCAACGCATAAATGTAATGTTTAGTTGACCCGTGTGATGCTATTTAAACCGTATCCATTATTTCCCCAAAGTCCGGACTCATCTGGCCAAGCTCTACCGTCGCTTTCTTCTCATAAGTTACTAACGGACAAACTTCTACCGCAAGTGTCATTATACTAGTGGGAGAGCAAGAGTATGTTGAAGAATTGATGTTGTCCCTTCAGAGTAATGATTTACTTTTAACTGGGACATTGGTGGCTTTGATCAGTTGGTTTATGAGTTTATTTTTAGAAGAGCAGAGCAGCAAAAGTGAGTCAAACTGAGCACAAAGGAGGGAAGAGTAAATGGTCACTGCAGATAAAAAAAGAATATTACTGTGTTTATTAGAGCTCCACTCTCAGGTATTAGAGAACCTTCTTCTGCAGTGTTTAACTTCAGCGACACATCAAACCTCCACTTATTGTTTTTGGAGAGCTCCACTGAATCTTCCTGTGTGGCCTCCTGTCCTGAATTTATGGCTTTTATCTGTGTGTGACAGACATTATTCAGCCAGTACCGAGATGGACCCTAAATGCCTCGTCTCCCTGCTCTGCTCGTTCGTGGAGCCTCCCCTCAGCTTCCCTCCCTCACATGTGACCAGCAGCTAGAAAGGTCACCCAGATCCCACATTTTCACTGATGATGTTTGCGGTGACTCGAGTGTCAGCGTTTTCCACAGCGAACCGGGATTTAAAGGAAACAAACTCCTGCCGCGCAGAGGAGAAGTTCATACGACATTTAAATCCAGCTTGACAGACTTGAATGAAACCTTTTGTTATTTTTTGAAATATAGCGCCGTACTTTGTGGCGTTGTGTGAATTAAGAGTTGTTTTTCAGGACACCAGTAAAAGATGACGGACATTTGGAGATGCCCGAGCTTAATTAAACTGGCAGTAAATCCGTGTGGAGGAGCTGCTATTAAACGACGGTTGGATAACGAACACACACTCCAGGCCTGTGTCGCACTTAATGAACTAAACAGTCAGAAGGTCATATGGCGGCCCTTCTAACGCCACTAATCCCATCTCTACACTTCTATTCAAAGCTCAGGCTGCCTTTTATATTGCTCATTTAATCCCCTCCATGGCAACCAAGAAAAGCATTTTTCTTTTCTCTCGGCTGCCATGATTATTTAGATATCCACAAAAATAAGCAGTTGGTGTCCCAGTTTCCTTGGGAGAGGAGCTGAGAGGATGTTTGCTGTGGGTCATCTGTCTGAATGGAGCTTCTGTGGCCACAAAGACACTAAAGCTGCCGAGGCCAGTTGGAGAAAAGCTTGTTCCAGCCGAACCGCTCCGACCACTGTCACTTAATAGCAGACTTTTTCAGCTGATTGCGAGCTTGGAGGGCGATGATTATCAGCCGCTACGCCTCTGAAACGGGCTGTGTGGGAACAGTTTCCTGTGTGTGAAACCTGCAGGACGAGTCGGGTCTGCAGGTGTCTGCTGTTGTGGCACTTGTGCATCTGCCTGCGGAGCTAAGAATAAGGTTTGACTGTGGCGTCTGTCAGCCACACCATCGTCTCCCTTCTAATTATTTCTGAAACGCCCCAGCTGCCCTGCAACCCAGGAGGAATGCAGAAAAAATCCAAACGTGACATAAGTACTGGCATAAAATCCCATTGTCTTGCACTTTTGGTCGTGCACAGCTTTATATATTTCTGAATCGACTGCTCGGAGTGCTTTCTGCTGGTGGCGCCTGCAGGACTCATTTCACATGCTGGATGAATCACATAATGATTTGTAACCACTCTTACCAGCCCTGTGACTGTCCTTTCTCCCTGGTGAGCGAGAGGCATTCACACATGTTTAAAATAGGACAGTTTCACTCTGTGGTCCAGCCTCGCTGATGTATGGGACCCCTGGGCCCTGGTTTTATGGCTCTCTGGACCCTTTGTGAGTTGACAAGAGCTCAACGGTTACAGTCAGAGAGGAAGAATGGGTTTGTTTTGTAGGATCTTGCTATGGCCGCCGGATTCTTCTTGCCCTCCTGAGGACGGGGTCTGAAATGTCAGTCTCATCATCAGGAATAAAGCGGAAATTTTATGCGACATTACATACCTGTTGTCTGGGACGTTTTCAGGCATTTATTCAGGGTGTTTTTAAACAGAAAAGTCTTCAGATGCTATAGTTGTTAAAGCGTCTTCTTTGTTTTTGTATGGATATATAAATGAAACTTGTGTCCTGACTTTTTTTTTGGCTTTCATTAAAGACACTGCAAAGTTGCCTAAAGTCCTCCTTAAGTGTCGGTTACAAGCTGTTGCATGCAGCAGATCTTCCTCTGAATACAGCCTCACCACATAGACAAAGGTGAGAAAAGAGAGTCTGAAGTGCTTTCTGCTCCTGATAACACCTTCTGCGTTGGGATTTATGAGCTTGACCTCTGTGGATGTTTACATGGTGGTTTCTGTAGGTGTGGAGTATAAAAACAGGTTCACACGCTGCACACCTGATTTTTTTTTTTCTTTTCTGCCCAGTCTGTCATCATTCCCACAGCTATTTACTCCAGCAGCTTTTCCTCTGTGATTAAGTTTCAAAGGTGTCAGCGAGGAGGTAATGAAGACATGAGCTGTGAACGGTTGAACTTTCAGGGTAGATCTCTTTAAACTGACACAGTTTTTCTACTCTGTTGTAGCGACAGGACCGAGTCCATCATAGTCCACATGAATGTTGAGGGGGCAGAGAGATAACAAGCTGCATGTTTGTTTGCTAAAATGGGAAAGATTTGTTGCTGGATGCTGCTATAAATAGCCGGTCATATTTTGGCTCTGAAGTGGATGAGAAAAAAAAGCTGTGAACTTTCAGATGGTCTGGTCTTTGGCCTTTAAGTGGGTTGCTGCTGCAGAACAGAAAGTCAGACTGAACTTTTAGCTAATATTTACAGCTTGTTTGAATGTGTAAGTTGAAACTGAGTTCATTGGTAGACACTTGGTGTTGTTGCGTCATTTGGAAAGGTTTGATATTTCAGAAGTGTAAGCAGCCTTTTGAATGAGCGCAGCAGTATTTTAATATTCCCACTGCTTTGTCTTTTTAAAATGTCATAAAATCCTAATGTGGCTGTAAGATCAACACAAGTGGTGCTCAGAGAGGGTGGTATCAGTGTCAGTGCTGTAAAGTGATTATAGTCTTATGGGTTTTAGAGTGTAAACATTAAATGTCACAGCTTGCACTCACCGTCTGTGAATTTTGCCCTTCTGTGTGAGCCCACATATGGAAAAACGATACCTATTTTTATGGAAATCGTCCGAGAATCTAACATGTTTTGAATGATTAAGGGGGAAAATGAAAGGCAGTTGACTTTTTTTGTAACAGAAAACACAAATCAGACTAAAAAATGCTCACCAAACACAATGCATGTTCCAATGTATTGACTACATTACCTCCATTTATGCTGTTTTTGAATGTTATAAATCATGCGTGTTAACATCCATGTTTACCAGGTTGCTGTCATCTTCTCCATTTGCGCTGCTTGGCTCTTTACCGGTAGCCTTGCCCCCCTGCTTCCAAGCTGTCACGGGGATCCACTCATAACAACACTACTCCAAAGCTCTGCTACTTGTCAAAAACCCAACAGAAGAATTATTACCTAAAGTTGAATTAAAATGCAGTGAATGGTAAAATTTTGAGAATGATAGAACTTGACAAACGTCAGCTGCTTTCTGTCAAGTGTAAATCCAGGAGGCTAATACAATATATTCTGTGGCTGTCGACTGATGGGTGAACTCAGGTTTTTTTTCAAACGTCAGATTGGAGACGGACTCTGCTGTCACAGCTGTTCTGGTCTTTTTGTCTGTGTGGTAAGTGATGCAGCAGAGAGGGTTTCTGAGGCCGATCTCTGTCTGTCTGGATCATCATTCTGCCAAATGGAAAGGGTCTGCATAAAGGATTTAAGGTGTGCTGTTTCCCTTCAGCACCATCAGGCGTCTCTAAGATGGACAGCGAGCGAAACCTTCCCCTGAGTTTGATGCTTCAAGTGTTTTCTTTGCATTCAAACTCCTATTTAGTGCTGTTTTTCGTCCTCTGTTTCAGTGGTCTCCATGCCTGATGCATCATTTCCCAAAACAAACATCCATCCATCCATTCTCTATGCACCGCTTTATCCTCACTAGGGTCGCGGGGGGTGCTGGAGCCTATCCCAGCTGACTCGGGCGAAGGCAGGGGACACCCTGGACAGGTCGCCAGTCTGTCACAGGGCTATATATACAGACAAACAATCACACTCACATTCACACCTACGGGCAATTTAGAATAACCAATTAACCTCGGCATGTTTTTGGACTGTGGGAGGAAGCCGGAGTGCACGGAGAAAACCCACGCATGCTCAGGGAGAACATGCAAACTCCATGCAGAAAGATCCCGGGCTCAGGCCGGCACTCGAAGCACGGATCTTCTTGCTGCAAGGCGAAAGTGCTAACCACTATGCCACTGCCAAAACAAGCGGTTGATTTGAAAATTGTGTGTTTTAATTTGTGCAAAAACTTTTACATTTTAGCATGAAACTTGGTTGATGGTCTCCGTGTGGAATAAGGAAGCTGTGTTTTCTCACAGGGGAAGAGAAAATTAATGCTCATCACCCTGAAGATGTTATCAAGATGCCTTTAATGTTTGACGCCCACTCGCTTTTCCCAAACACAGACTCTCAGCTGTGAGGTACCAGAGCAGGGCGTGGGTCCAGTTTCATCAGTTTTTGGCTTTACATTGGAATACTTAGGTGTGGCTCTGTTTATAGAGAAAAATAGCATGCAGGAAACAACATGCAGCAGTCTGCAGGATCAGCCAAGTCAGACTGAATGAAAGCAATAAAAAATGATAAATGTATCTCCATTTACCCGCTTGGGAAAGAATGGTGTTTTTGAAATGGGAAATAAAACAGACAAAAAGACTAAATGTAGTCAGTCAGAAATGTAGAAATACTGTGGTTTTGGCTTTTTCTAATTCAACTCCCTCAGGAAGGAGCCATTTCCTGAAGTCCACTAAAATCATCAGGCGGATGTTGATGTTTGGCTTTCCTGCTCGCTGCTGTTAATGTTGTGGCACGCTGGAGATATACACACAGCTGATCTGTTAAATTTTGTTTGGCTGTGTCTGCCCGTCAGTCTGTCCATGGTTATAGTAGATGTGAATTTTCGGTGTCGGCGTGGCTGCCTCTCATGGCTCTATTAGAACAGTTTGTTCTCTGCAGCCTGACAGTGCCTCCCTGATTTCCCTCCTGAGGGACGCTCCTCTCACCTTCTGGCTCGTCCTTCATTAAACCAAAAGGCTTTGTCAGGCAGGGCTTGCGTTTGACCAGTGATGTCCCATATTTGGTGAGGATTCATCATCTCGCTCCAGCTTTGACTGGCCTGGTTCAGGATGTCTTTCTTATCTGTTTATTCATGAAGGCTCTTTCCTGCTGAAATCGGTCACATTGTATCAGATCTTTTGCTCTTAACCACCAAGGGAATATACCAATACGCTGTACTAAAAGCTGCAGACTGCTCAGACTGTGCAGGTCTCCATTTGTTGGGTATAATGACATGAAAACGGTGAAAGGAAGAATAAAAATGTTGCTTCTGGGGGGGAAAAAAAGTTGTTGGTTTTTTTTTTGGTGTGATTTTGGCGAAAGTACAATTTGAAATCCAGTTCTTTAAACAAAAAGTGAAGATCCTGGCAGCCAAACACATGGAAAACTGTGTAAATTGCCACAAACTCCATTGACTCATTGCTGGTTAGGGCTGAAGACAGTTCAATTGCCTTCAATTTAAACTTCACTCAAAGAAGACTAATAAAAGTGAAATAGAAAAAAGAAAAAACACTAAAAAAGATTTAAAATTTGAAGTCTTATACAATCTACATGTGTGGAGACAGAAGTGATGGTACCAGACTTCTGTAGCCTGAGATGGCATGAACCGCTGCTTTCCTACCTTAACAAGTGTCACTGGTTTAGTTACATTGTGGGAGCTGAGGTTTCTGGTTTTGGTAAGGAAAAAGAATGCATGGAGTAAAAAGGATGTTCTCTACAGTTCTTCTGTATCGATTCTTTCATTGATTTCCCTCAATTTAGGCATTTTATGTGTGCAAACTTGAATCAATAAGACCTTCAAACAAAGATCTACACAATAATGTCAAATGAACACATAAAATGAAATGACCAAAAACAAAGATTGTTGTCAGTGTGAACGGACACTCCGAGTAATTTGACCGCTTTGGTAATTAAAGGAACACGGTGAGTCAGCGTTCTGCCTGTGCTGATGCTGGTGTAAAACCCTGTCGTGAGGCCGACTCCCAAATGTGGGCCACAGTTGTCCTGATCAAGCTACAACTGACCTGGATACCTCAGAGTGACCTGACCGGCAGGTCTGAAGAGAAACGCACTCAGAGGGGACAGATTGTGTGGAACCAGACAAGTGAAAGAGGCCAAAACCTTCACAGAGGCAGCCGACAGAAGCCCACCACAATTATGTTCCCCTGCATCAAAGATTAGGAACAACTTTGAGGTCCTGCACAGAGCTGGAAGGTCAATATTTTAGCTTTTAGATCAGAGCACTGACCATGCGTGTACTGATTAATCCGTCAGCATGTGGTGTTCAGTGCACTGATGTGAGACTTTGTGCTCTGAATGAATCGGCAACATATGCAGCACATAATGTGAGTTCAGATCTGTCTTCAGCGCATCATTACAGCCCTATAGGACATGGCTCATGCTTTTACCCCCCTCTGACCCTCATGCATTCCTCTATGTGTCTGTTCTTTATGCCTGCTACCTCAAGTGTAAAGGGGGACAGTGTTTTCCCAGGTCTGCACCAGGCCTGTGTCCCACCACCAGCTAGTAGTCAGGGTTAAGCTTTCCTACACGTGCAGGCGCACTCTCACAAAGCACACTGGTACATGCACTGTAATCTCTCTCCTGCACTTGTATGTTTCATAGATACACCGTCGTTTTCTGCAGAACAGACAACGGAAGCTCAGTGCGCACTGTAACACAGTGAGCTTTAACGTCAGACCTGGTTTGATTCTTTGTTAATTTTCTGGCCGGCAGGTGACTGAAACTCCCTCTTCTAAGAAACCAGGAGTCTCATGCCTTGCAGGACTCTCACGTATCCTCATTATATTTCCATTTTTCAGTGGGTGTGGTGAGTGTTCTGGCCTACTGTGTTGCATGTATTGTTTTCCTGAGGCACTGACAAATGATTTACAGGATTCGCCTGATTTAGATTGGAGTTTTGCCCTAAAGAAAAGCAATAAAGAGATTTAAGGGTGGTAAAATATTTCTGAACTTTCTCACCCTTTCGAGTGTTTCTAGATTGTTTATTTGTGTCTTTACCAGTCCGGCTTCCTCAGTGGCGGCTGCTAATCCATTTCAGCTCTGCTATAAGGAGTGTCCTGTCTGGCCTTATAAGGGCAAACTCACTTGTGGGCTTGACACAAGTGAGTTTAAAGTACTGATCCGATCTGCTGCCTGGCTGCACTCTAACCTCAGCCTCCTCTGGAAATTATTACTGTGGGCCTCAGTTCACCCACAAACACACAGTACCCCCCACCTCTCAGTCAGGTCCATGCACGTGGATGCACACGCCTGTACACATATTTCTTTCAGAAAGTATACATTATCCCTCGTGTCAGGATTGGCACGTCACAAAGTAGAAAGTGTTAAGTACAAAAACGGCAAATGAGACGAGCACGTGTATTCCCACCGGGAGTGAAAAGGTCGAGGCTGGGCCTGAGGGGTCGCTGTGCTCCCAGACGGGGGTTGGAGGGTGAAGGTGGATGTCATCTGTGCACCAAGCTGTGATGTTTGACCTGACCTCTGTGAAATGCAGCACAAAACACAACGGGAGAGAGACACAGTTTGTAATACCTGAGTTTTAGACTTAATACTCACCTGCCAATTGGTTGTTTTTATTATTTTTGCTCCACAAATGAAGCCAAACTTTCTGAAAGTTGCTTAAATACATGCAAAAAAAAAAAAATTACAAATTATGACTGTATGGTCAAAATTAGGACTGAAATCCCAAAATATCTGATTAAAAAACACTTAAACTAGATTACAGAAGTGACTAGGAGTAATTAAAACCGGTACCAAGAAAGCATGTGCTTTGGTGTAAGCAATCCTAAAGATATGTAAACTACAGCTGCAGCCATTAATCAGTTTATTCTCCGCTGTTCTATTTTGATCATCAGTTCATGTGTTTGAGTGATTTTTTTTAAGGAAAAAAGGGCAAAATTGTCTGCTTCCATCCTGTGAAGTCAGAATTTTTTTCAGATTTTGGACAAAACGAGACCTTTTCTGGACATCATATTTGCCTTTGGAAAACTCATTTTTGACAATTTTTGATTTCTTTTTTTAGACCAACCAACTAATTAGTCAATCCAGAAAATAATTAATCGACAATGAAACAATAATTAGCTTCAGGTTTAATGAAAACCAGCACGTATTTAACATTCAGTCCAGTCTACAGAGATGTATATCGACTTAAAGACAGAAATTAGGTACTATAAGTGTTTTATTAACATTAGTTCATGCTGCAGTTGCTAAAACGTCCAAAGACTTGGAGACTATAGCAGCTCCAGGTAATTCTCCATAATCCTATAAATAAAAGGAAGGGGGCAGAATTAGGACAAATCTGAACTTGTGCACTACTCGCGTTCTATTTCCACATTAATTTAGAGTGGTCTGTCTCTTTTCACGTCCACAGTTCTAACTTAATCCTTTTTAAGCGCTGCTCCCACAGGTAGCTGTTCCAGCGTGTACTTTCAGCTACGCTCTGACTTCAGACCCACATAATAGCAGCTTGGCATATTCTGACTACCTGAACAGCCTTGAGCTCCTGCCATGTTTGACCGCTTCTGATTGAGTTTTCGTGTCTGGCAGTATAAATTTCAGCCAGCCTCCCAGACTTGAAATCACATTTAAAGGCATTTCTCTCATGCACAGCAAAATTGAGGGTGTTTCTGTCCTCGGGAAGTGTGTCACCAGCTGGTGGGGATTACTGGTAAACCGTGAGCGCTCTCTAATTGGTCGTGATTGATTGAGCTGCTTCAGCCGAATGTCTTTGGAGGTTTTGAGGTTTTTGCTCCATAGAAAGCTGCTGCTTGGCAGGATGTGACTCAAAGCAGCTCACACTGCAAGCCTTAGCAAGCCTGCTTGTGAAACATTTATTTGCATCTTGATCCTCACGTCTGTATCATTCCTGAGAAATCATTTCATGTTTACAGTATATCAATGAGTAAGCGTGTTTATTTGAATAGAGAGCGTTGGTAATATCCGTCTGGAAGCTTTGAATTGAAGCAGTTGCCCCAGTTTCTGCAGGACTTTTCTCTTCATCCTCTCAGCCGTATCCACCTCCTCCATCCTGTTCCATCACTGACTCACCTGACTGTGTTCAGGCTAGACAGGTGTTCCAGAGGGCCAGTGACGCTAACACCAAAGTCCTCCCTCCGTCTTTATGGGTGCTGACAGCTCGGTGACGTCTTCACAGCTGCCTGATTTTTTTTTTTTCTGTAAAACATGTGGTTGAGTGTGACCCGTTTGCTCCGTGTGATTTCTGACTCATACATCTGTTGGCAGCACAAGCAGAGCTTTCTGTCTGGGTGTATCGCTGCTCTCTGGGTCACAGTCATGTTGTTGTTTGGAGCCACTGTGACAGCTGGCTACCCAGAGGTCTGTGGTCTGGTTTTGAAAAATGCCTGTGCTGTCACTGTGTAACTGGATTGATTTTTTTTTTTTTTTTCTTTCCATTCTCCCCTCGTTTGACACAACTGGCTCGGTGTTCAGGCCACTGTCATGTGGTCAGCTGGACTCTACACGAGTGTGTGTTTCCGTCTCTGGTTCTTTAACGGTCATTCTGTTTAGTTTGGCAGCCGACCAGCTTTAAGGTGTGTTTTATTTGCCTGGAGGTATGCCCACCTATTACTTTCCTGTGCAGGGAAGTTATTGGTTGACTTTTATTTTCCTCCTTTTAGATGGGTGAAGGAAAAGTCAGTTACAGCCGCTGGCGTTGTGCCAGCCGGGTTGACTGTTTGAATTCAACCTGTAAATGTTGAACCAATCCAAACACACTCAACATGCCGCATCTGTCAGCTGATTGGTTCATTTTAAACTCATTGCATTCATCAGATGCTGCTATTTGAAGTCATGTTGTTTGAGGAAGTCGAGTCAAAGTGCTGACGTGAACATGGAGCAATTGTTTTTCATCTCTTATCATCACATCACGACTTTAATTCTCTTTGCTTGAAAAGATTACTTTAACTGTTCGGACAGTTCTTTGGCCCGTCACATGCTCCGAATTAAGGACCTGTCCTTGACTTTTGTTTTTTTATTTCACTGTAGAACATTTTGACTTTATATTTAAACTGATATGCACAGATCATAAGCCAAAAATGCAGCCTGTTATGAAATGCTAAGCAGACGTTTTTGTGTGAAGGCCCAAGCTTGAGGCCGTTCTGTTATATCTCAATAATGAACAAATAAATCAGTCAGTCCTAAAACTTGGCAGCGAGTGAACTGGCTGTACAGCCACATCATGACAGTCTCTCAGCAATCAGCTTGACAGTGTGGTAACAGCAGGCTGCCCAAACTGTTTGGTTTGTGTGTGAATAAGACAGTGGCCAGCGACTTAGAAAAAAAAAAAAAAGTGCGAATGTGCTCTCATTTCCTCTCAATATTTTCCTGTTTCACTATCAAAAACCTGCCACTGTCGCTCCAGGTCATCGTATCCTCTCACTGCTGGACTGGACCCAAACCCCAGTTCCTGATTGGCTGATTTCACAACTGTCTTTTTTTCCTTGTGAGTCAGCAGGAATGTGAGGAATGACCTGTGCGAGGCCTGGCCCTTTCCCACCCAACTCTCATCTGCCCATTTTTAGGCATACTCAAGTCTAGCCTCCCTTTCATTTTCCTCTTTTGCACTTTGTCATACATACTATATCTCTGTTAAACGCTTTACTCTAACCTCTTGTCCTTCTCCTCCTTTCTCATATTTTTGCTCCCTGCTGCTTCTGAGCTCTTTTTTTTCCTCATGCCTCTTTTTTCTTTCAGTCAGCTCAGCACTTTAAATTTCCACAAATTACAGTATATAGAAGAGTCCCTCTGAGCTAGAGCAGCTCGGTCTGCATATTTTGTCAAACCACAGCGAGACCTCAAAACCACCGTCCCTCTTCATCTCTAGTGAGACGACCCTCCTCCTCCTCCTCTTCATCCTCTGGGCCCAGCAGTGAGGCGCAGCAGCCCCCTTTTTTTTTTTCAGTCCATCAGCATGTACGGCTTTAGCTTAACAACCACATCCAGCTCCCTTTAACTGAAGGCGCACAAAGGTTTGTGTTTCAACTCTGCAGGTTTTAACCGGTGCAGCAGGAAACCTTAAAGAGTGTGCCTGAGCGTGAGGTTTATAAGAAAAGCCAGCCGGAGGAGCAGCTCATCTCTGCATGCGTTGACAGGTTCCCGCTGTCGACCAAAAGAGAGCGATCCATCTCCCGTATGACAGGAGAGGGCTCCCTCTTCCCTCCTGTGCTCAGGGCTGTCGCTAACATGAAAGCATCCGAGCGTGTCGAGGTGGTACGTCTGTCTGCAGGTGTGCTTTTGTACACACATTTACACGCCTTAATTACTCCTCTGTGGCTCAAAAACCTTTTAACTAATCGTCACTCCGAGCGATGAAATGGCTCAATGAGTGTTTTAGGTGACATCTGAGTCTCTCATGCAGCCTGCACTGCAAAAACTCAGATCTTACCAAGTCTATTTGTGTTATTTTTAGTCAAAATGTCTCATCCCGCTTGATTTAAGATAAATTTACTCAGCAAGTGGCATTTCAGCAAGATGGAGGGATTTCTTTTAAGACAATGCATCTTAAATATCTTGTTAAGTCAAACAATCTTCAAATTGTCTTGTTTTGAGTTGAATTTTACAAGAAATCTCAAATTAAGTTTGACCCTCCTGTTGTCCTCCGGGTCAAATTGACCCGTTTTAAAGTTTGAAAATGTGGAAAAAAAATTTATTTTCACAGTGAAACTTCTAAAGTCCACATTCTCAACATTTTGGGGAAGTCTTTGAACATTTTGTGGTGGAAAAATAGGAATTTTAAAAGTATTTCTTAAGAACATTCACAAACAGCCAACAAAAAATAATATTTATGTGAATGTTCTTCAGAAAATAGAAGTTTTACTGATAAATATGTAATAACTTTCGATATTTTTAGGATTATTTTTGAAAATATTTACAAGAATTTTCTTGCCAAATTTGGGTAATTTTTTAAAATAAAACTTTTTTAAGGGAAACTTTTAAGGAATTGCTGGAGTTTTCTTCCTGGAGGTTTTGCAAATTTTCAGAAATTTGGGGAATTTTTTGCTGATTTTTTTTTTTATTATTATTATTTTCAGACAAAGAAACAATATTTTTGGTGCTCGTAAATGAAGAAAGCAGGAGGGTTAATGCATCTCAAATTTGGAGGTTACATGAAAGCGAAAATCTATTTTTGAGTGAAAAACTGCTTTTTTTTGGCATATGTGGCTTATTTTGAGACACCCAAGCTTGACAATCCAGGTAAAATTGAGCTAAAAATAAGTTTTTTTTTCAGCTAATTTTGAGATCTCAAGATTCTAAATATCGTATCTTATTTCAAGAAATCTTACCAAGCCATTTTTCACTTCTTCTATTGGCAGATATTTTCACTTATTTCAATGTAAAAGTTCCTTGAAATAATTTCTTTTTTCTTATTTTGAGAGGGACATTTTTCCAGTGTGGTTCCTGTTCAATCAGGATGAAACACAGCGAGACAGGAGGACACCTGACTGACTGTTTGACCTGGATTGCTCTGCAAACGTCTTCCTTAAAGCTGAGCACCAGCTGTTGCCGTACCTGCCGCCCCTCGGTCAGGTGCTCCTGTCTTTTCACATTAGTGAGCTCGGATCACTTGTCATCACCAATCCATAAGCCGTCTGTCGGCCCTGCTGACCCTGTAGCTCTGAGCTAGACGGGATCTTTAGTGCAACGCTGTTTGGACATCACACAGGGGTTCTGACGTTTATTGCCCGTCTGCTGTGACTGTGATTGACATAATTAGGCATCACAAACTGGGTTCCCTTGAACGTTTTTGTCTCTGGATGGACAGCTGTGTGTTCGACTGGCTCAAAGTCTGCATGTCCTTGTAAACAACAGTCAATTACAGAAGGCAAGAGACGGCAACTGTCAGAAGTCAAGGCTACGACTTGTGCTTGACAGTGCTTTGCCCCTGCAGTTATTCACCACCCTGTACTTACACTGAGAGCAGGCCTTTTAGCTGCAGATTCTTATGTAACTGTGTCTCCATTTCCTCACAAGTGACCATGTATCTGTGCTGCGTTCACTCAAAGATGCAAATTTAAGAGCGACAGGTGACTAATCTTTGCTAGCCAAATGTTTGTCATCCTGCTGTGTGTGGTGCACTTTTAACCCTCGTCTTCATGCCGTGTTTGCCTTTTTTATGGTGCAGCTGGATGGAACGGTGGACCTGGACGAGAGACGCCTCATCCGTTCAGCCATCCGGGAGCTTAGGAGGAGGGAGATCGAGGACATGGAGGCTGCTCTGGCCAGCAAGAGGTTTCGACCCACACGCCTGAATCAGCAGGAGGACAAGGAGAACCAGCACAGGTGAGACCACACACACGCACTCACAGATCTGTCCTAATGACAAAGTGCAGCCGGCCAGGTGAACTGGAGATGCTGAGAAAACATTCACGAACCGAGATGCAGCATTCTTCAGCTCCGGTGGGAAAAGTCTGGAAAAGTCAAGTCAGGAAATCATCGGGGACAGAAGACTGCAACCACAGTATTTTTTTTTTCCAATTTCCATCACGTGTGCTTATTTTACGATGAATACTTTCACTTCAGCTCACGACACTCACGTCGAAGTTTTTTTTGGTGTGTTTTCCATTTAGAGTTCTCTCAGGGTATTCACAGTTCTGTAAATAAGATCTTAGCAGTTGTCTTTCAGCAGGGGAATGTGGATAAAGTGATCGCTCAGCTGTAATGCTACACTGCCTCTGCCGTTTTGTCAATAAACACATTTTTGCAGGCAAATCAAATGAGAGACTGGAAAAACAGGCTTGAAACTGGCAATGAAGATGTTTTTTTGTTCCTGTAAACACTGTACTGATTGGCATTTTTACAAGATTTGGATGAATGCACAGATTTCTAGCAATGATATTGTTTCTGATGGTTTATTTTTGTGATTTTGGAGCTCGCTGCAGACTATTTCTGATGAATTTAACACAACTGAGCTTTTTGCGCATTTGCTTTGCGCATTTGCTTTGCTCCTTAAAGAAATAATGCAATCTATCGAATAAAGGCAAACTGCAGCAGTTAAACTAAAAGGCCGACATTTTGCAGATTATAACCTATAAGATGAGAGAAGCTGCTGCTGTCAGTGAGAATATACATGAGCATAACTCTCTTATCAAATGCATGTTTAGTTCTACACACTTGCGCTCAAACAGTGAAACAATGAAATTAACTTGAAAATCTTGAGCTCTGCAGAACAAGTTGCCTCGAGTCCTTTTGCAGGGGGTAACTTAATCCTGAAACCCTTTTGCTCCTGTCGCTGTGGGCTCATTTTTTACTGTGACTTTTGTGGAAACAGCACAACAATGGCTAGAAGAAGAGAGAAATCAAAAATGTGTGCAGTATGACACAGTTCTGATGCTATAAGAACAATTTTAAGTTTAATCTCTTTACTTCCTCCCCCCAATTGCCTACAGCTGTTCCTAACACAGCAATTAAATAGTGACTCTTAACTATGCATGTTTTACTGGTTACATTTTTAATTTCTCTCCTGCAGTTTGGCTGAGTAGTCCTTGAATTTTTGTCATGTGATTGTTGGTTGCAGCTGAGTCACAAATGGCTTCCTGGTTGCACCAAGGAGTGCAGTATTTTTATGTTTTTGTAAGAATCTGGTTAAAGCCACCAGTTTTGTTTGAAATGTGACATGTTAAATGCAGTAATTTTTGCTGAAATATTCACATTTAAGGCTTAGATGTGGTAGGTTTTCCTGACAGACCCAGAATTCATAATTAGTTCAAGGACTATTAGAAAGTTGAAAATCGAAAGATTCTTTCTGCTTCTACAGTTTCTGACTCTGGTAATTTTAGCATTTTTTTCAAATCTAACATGGCTGTCAAACCCACCAGCAGGTTTTGGGGGCACACAGGGCTCATTCAAGGCTGTAGCACAATCCCAGCATCTGGTCTACAGCAAAAAAGAAAAGATTTAGCACTATTTGATGTGAAGAGCACTCCCAGGCTTCTGCTGCTGCACTCTTTCTTCGTCACTGAATCCTAATAAGACCAGTGGCAGCGCCTAATCATTTCCATTCACTGCTGCGCTCAGATGACTTGGGTTATAAAAACAAAGGAGGTGCCTCATTGAAGCTGCTAAAGAAAGCATACCTACTGTTGCACATGCACGCACATATGCACGTGTTAAAACACACACACACACAAAGCCCATCTGAACGTTGCGTTATCCCGTGCCTCCTAATGGTGGAATGTGAAATATTCCACTCCAATGTGCCACACATCCTTTAGTACCAACGGCTGGAGAAAAGCGAGGATAATGAGAAAACTGGAGGAGCGTATGAGTTCTAGAAAACAACATTAAAACGGGCAGTGAAATGGAGAAATATGAGGCAAACAAAGAGAGGATGAGAGCAGCCTTTTTCCTTCAGCTTGTGTCACTGTTCTCAAATCTGTTATGCTAAAGTGTCACTTCTTCCACACTCGATCTGGGAGTGTTTGCTCTGGATTGTCTCCAGGCCAAGAAAACTGTTATCTATAAACGGTCTTTTTCTGCCTTTGACAGCACAGAGTAGAGTCACTGAAGCCTAAGTTTTATAATCTGATATTTCAAAAGATTAGGATTTCTGATTTATCGCCTGCAGACTGGGCACTAGTGATGTTCTGCTAAAATTTCTTCCACTTTGCCGTCTGTCTACATCAGGTCTGAATCGAGCAACAACTTGGACATTCTGTCACAGAAACTACAATCAATCCGGGACATTGACGAGCTCACGAAAATGGTGAATATTAAAAGAAATATCATCACATCGCTGAAAATTTGACTTTGTGTTGTGGATGCATTGAACGTTTTGCGTTTGTTTGCTTGTAGCTCCGTGCAGCCAGCGAGTATGAAGAGAGGAAGATGATCCGAGCAACTATCCGACAAATCAGAGACGAACAGCAGCAAGGTGAGTCTGAGTGTTTATTAAAGCCTCCACCATGTGTTTAAATAAAGATTATTGTTCTGCTGATTGTAGATTATGGATTTTGGAAAGGTTTTAAACAGTGACAGACACCAATTCTGTCGTTGTGACAGAATGAGTTGCATTTTTTACTATTTTGTGGCATCTTCACCCTCTGCACCTCTATGGAAACAGCACAGCCATGGCTAGAATATGAGAGAACTCAATAATCGCTTTTTTGCAATGCGGCAGTTACAATGCCATAAATCTAAAGACTACAATAAAGTAGAATTTATTTGATTATTTGTTTAGCAAAAGTTTAAAAAAACTAACCAGAATGAACGTCTCCAAAGTTCTAGTGTACACAGGTTTTATATATACTGGAAAAACAGTGTCTTTACACACTCTACATATTTTACCACTTGCATTTTTGATATGTTTCCATACTCCTATCTGCTCTGTGTAAACACAGCCTGCAGTTCAGTCTTGAATTTTTGTCAGGTGACTGCTGGTCACAGCTCATGGCTTCATGGTTGTGTGAGGAAGTGTAGAATTTTAGTTTTATTTTACATAGTCTGGTTGGTGCATGTGGTTCATTTTGGGAAATTTTAAAAAAATGAAGCATGTACAATAAAATTATTTTAATGGAATATCACAATTTCATGCCTAGATGTGATAATTTTCCAGACAGAGTGGGATGAGACGCATGATTAGAACCTTCGGAAAGATGCAAGTGTGTAGATTTGTTATGTTGTTACAGTTTCTGTCTTAAAAAAAGGTGTAATTTGGATGATTTTTGTTTTAAAAATGTCCTCCCTCCCAAACCCACCGGAAGGTTTTGGGATTCAGTTGATTTAACAGCTAAAATGATAAGTTTGGTGGCCTACTATAAATAAAAATGTAAGAATTTCATGGTATGCAACATCCATAAATGTAAATGAATCCACAGAACTCAAGACATCATAATAGGGGTAATTCGGTACTGACAGTCTTTGGCCTGATGAGGGCACTAAAATTAAAGGTAGAAAAATTCCAACTACCGGTTAAACTCAAAAGGAAAAGTACGTTTACATGTACAGGTGCGTGGGTGTATCAGTCTGTTGCCATAGTTACTACAGCAGGTCTACCTATGATGCAGGATCAGATAGTGGATTCCTGTCATTCCTTAGCGCTGTCTGCTCTGTGTGAGGCCCCCGTCATCCTGCAGCCATCTGATGTATGTGCAGGACTCAAACAAAGAATAACCAACCTCCAGCTGAGGCCACGTCAGGACATTTCAGATAATCTGGCTCCTCAGCTTGTATTCCATCTGTGTTTGCTCTTCTACTAATTTCACACGTGACCAGAAGGTGAACATCAGATGGGATAATGAGTCACCTGTGTCACTGTACATCTCGTCTGAGTGTTATTGCTGTGTGTGTGCTTTCAGGGACTGTGGATCTGGGTAAAGGTTCTGCTCGATGCCTGGAACCTGAGAATGTGGAGCCCCAGAGCAGCATGGGAACTGTGGTGAGTACGGCAGAGTTAATGGAGCGATTAGTGTCGCTTGTGAGAACTGAAATGATCATGAATGTCGCAGCTTTCCCCTGATAAAGCGTGAACATCACCATTACAACTGACGGGCAAACTGTCCCTCATCTAATTTGCGCTTATGTCAGCTCCCATTTAGAAAGATGAACCAAGCGCAGGCCAATTTGCGGGCGTAGAGTTTGTTTGCATGGCAACGGCGACCACTGAGGTTTCCTTGCTGCCGCAGTGAAGAATGCAGCAAACAACAACAACAAGCATTGTGACTTGAATCATGCACTGGGTCGTGAATGTGGCTGCACCACACACACACACACACACACACACACACACACACACACACACACACACACACACACACACACACACACACACACACACACACACACACACACACACACACACACACACACAAAACACATGCCTGAGCTGCCACAGAGTTAGGAATGTGTGGTTTTTTTTTTTTTTTTTTTTTTTTTTTTTAGATGCTCATTCACTTTTGGCCAAATATGAGGACAAACTTACTTTGACTCTAGTGTTTAGCGAAGGCCATAAATTCATTCGGTCAGTTCACACACATGTAACTGTACAGCTTTTCATACTATCAGAAGAACCGAGCATCTTTAAATACTTTGCGTTGCATCTGTCTGAATCCTTGCTCAGATGTCTCTCACAGCTGACCTGCCCTCTAGTGGCAGAGGCTTACGATGGGAAGACGTGGGGTTTATTTGTTTGGGAGTGCTTTCTTGGAGCCAGATTTTTATCTTATCTGCTGGTTTTGATCGCAGTTTTTGATGAATGCTCTGTTTCCAGATGATGGGATTTCTGTGGAAGGAAAACCAAAGTTGTATGCAGCCACTGGTCTTAAAACGAAGCTTCTAAGTGATGTGAGCGCCTCCTCTATCGGTGCTTTAAAGGAAAACACAATCAGTCACATTATCAGAGTTCTGCTGGTTCATTTGAAAGAGCCCGTTTTTCTCAACACGCCGATATAAAGGGGGAGAAACGAAAGGCTGTGGGTATCAGTCCCATTGTCTGTTGCGGCCTGCGCTTTGCTTGCATGCATTCCTTTGTTTTTGTGTGCGTATTCTCCTCAGATAGGAAGCAGTGATAGCATGCTGGCGTAACAGGATGCTCTCACATTCAGGCTTTTTTTACCTCGCTTCCTGGAGGACAGCTGAACAGCGGTGTGGCGGCAGGGTGGTGTGATGGATGATGGGGTGGGTGGGGAGGCGCTGACGGCGAGGACGACCGTGAGGTGGCGAGTTTCGGAGAGGCAGCCCACCAGCTGTGACCCGGCAGTCAGTCTGGTCTGCGCTGGAATGGGGATGTGGCCAAAAACAACATCAGCCAGCAGCAGCAGGACTCCTTCCACTCACATCACAGCAGCGGATCTCTTTGAGCTGTTTGCAATTGTGCTGTGGAAGATGGTGGTCCGAGATAGGCCCTCCACAGCAGCCAGATGTATGCAGGCGCACGCAATATGCAACATGTGTCCACCGGTAGCAATTTGAAAGAAATACCAGGCCAAGAGCTCGTATGACGAAAAGGAAAGAGCGTGTTTAATTAATGGATTAATGTGGCTGTTCATCTGTAATTTTGAATCCAGTCTTATTTAGAAGTTTATAGTGGGAATAGTTGACATTCAGGGATCGGCGCTGAGGGTACAGTTAAACTTTCCTTTTGCTCATTTGGAAGCAAGTTCTGTTGTAACAGCTTGTAAAAAAAACTTTAATTATATGTATGTAGCAGAAAAAAAATGTCAATCTAAAAATAGGGTCTTTGTTTATTATTGTAAAATCTGAAATATTCCAACTGAAGTACTTTCATGTTAAAATATCTTATTGTTTTGAGGAATATATGAGTATAAAAATGGGTCAAAACAAAGGCAGAGTGTGTCAGAAGTTAATGTGTCAACCAGGCAACCCATTAACCTGTGAGGAAAGTGTGTGTGAATGTGTGAATGTGGCGGGGGTCAGATCCCTCTGGAGACAGACGGGGAGGGAGGGGAAGTCAAGGGAGTGGCTTGTTGGTATTATATGTGTGTGTGAGTGTGTGTGTGTGTGTGTGGTGTTTGTGGTGGTGTAAATGTTTGTGTGTGAGTGTGTATGATGTGGCTGAGGGAGCAGAGCGGCAGAATAGCGGACGTCCTGACTCCTAGAAGGTTGCAGCTCAGAGAGAGAGAAGGAGGGAGGCGGTGAGTCCAGGGAAGAGAAGGTAAATGTCACTCTGATTTTGTGTGTCACAGAACAAAACGCTCCTCTGACTTTGCTTATTCTTTTTTTTAAATTTTGAACTGGAAAGTCATTTAAAAGTCATCCTTCTGTGTTTGGAGAGTGAGATGTGCCTGCCTCTGTGTTGACATTTCAGGTTTGTGTACTTAATGGTTTATTACCGAGTGAGATCTCTTTTTATTGTCGCTGACAGGTTCTATAGTTACAGCTTGATTTATGATGCGTGACATCACATTCATTGAGCTTTGTATAAGTGATGTGTGAGTGAAAGAAAGCTAAACTTTCAGTAATTAATACTTCCATTTAAAGTGTTGTTATGGATTTAATCTCGTCAGTGTTTGCATGAGGTGTGCTGGGAGAGCTCAGGTGAGTTGCCGGGAGGGCCGAGGTGTCGCTGCAGCTCCAGACAGAGTCCTGTTGTTTGCTCATTGGAGCTCATCATAAACATGTTGCAAGAAGAGACCAGAGGAAAGAGCGGCTTAGCTGTCTAAAATGGGGCCCTTTGCAACACGGAGGCTTTAGTGGACTTTAGAGAGAAAGTGTGCTGGAGGAAGAAAAACACAATGGGACCATTTAAAAAAAAAAAAAAAAAAAAAAGGCCATAAACTAAGCTTAGATTGGCACGTGATGATTTACCGTAAGTAAAAATGGTAGTGAGACTCTGGGCTGAAGACCTCTGTGGGTTTCCACGCTGCAGACTGAGTGTGTGTGTGTGATATGGAGATGATTGCTACTTCATTCCAGCTACTGTATTTCAGCTATTGGAGGTGAGCCGAGTGTGTGGTTCCTCAGGCTGCAGTAATGGAAAGTGAGCCGCCAGGTTTCTTCTTCCACGTGGAGGCATGGAAGACCCTCAAATGGTCTGACCTCATCAGCTATGTGATGGATTTAACGTTCGTGGAAAACTTGGAGCAGCGATTGTCTGAAGCGGCTGCTGAAGGAGGTGTTTGCCTCATTCGCAGCCTCATTGTTGTTTTGTGTTTTTTTTTGTTTTTTTGAAGTGTTAAGAGTTCAGAGGAGTCCAGATGGTCCACGCCTCACTGCGGTCACAAGTGAGGACAGTTGTTTTTGTTGTTTGGAGAATTTGCTATTATAGTCTGACACAAACGCTCCAGATGGGCTGAGCGGTGGTTGATGGTGTCGGTGTTGGTTCCACTCTATCAGGTCCTCACTACTGGGACCAGAGCGAAGCCGATAATGACAGCATGGCGGCTGGCAGCAGGTCCAGCGCTCTGGTCTCCAATTCCACTATATCTCCCCTCCTTTTTTTTTTTTTACCACTTTGCCTCACTGTCTGTGAGAAATATGTTCCCTGTGGTTTAGTGGGAGCTTTGAAATGATGGCTGTCTGTGTGACTCCTGGTAGAGGCAGGAGTAGTGGGTGAGGGGGAGCGGGTGAGGAAAGGCTCGTTCTCTTTAATTGTGTTTATGGCTCAAACACAGTTATCTCCCCCTGTGACTCTTTGACTCGGTGACTCCACTCTGAAGTGTCCTTTGTGTGTCCTGGCGCATTATTGCGCGGCCGTGTTGTTGTTGGCGACTGTGTGAAACTCATCAGACACTTTAATGACTCCTTTAAAGGAGCATTCTACCAAATTTTTTCCTTCCACTGTGGTGTGCCAGACTGTATCAGCAGCATTTAGTCTTGTCCCGAAAGGCTGAGACAACATTTTTATGCCCCAGTATGCTTTTTTTTTTTCTCCATATGGAAAAAGTAAAAGCTGGAAAATGTGACATCGGAGCACCTGTTATGTAGATTTACATCTTTAGGGTTTCACATTTACTCCCTTTTGAAGCTTTTCGTTCTTTTTCAGAAGCGTATTGATCTCGTCTGGTTGATTTTTAGCATTTTTTAAAATTTATATGTGTTCAATCACCGACTCAACCTGTGTCGTTCCAGCTTCACTGTGTTTGTTTACGCTGCCGTCTCCCTGCAGCAGTGTCTGATTACATTTTCTCTTCAGTGATTGAGCCACTCTGCCCTGTAATCTGCTCAAGGTGGGGAAGGTCGCAGTCAATAGAGCAGAAAGCCTTGAGTCCTTTCTCACCTCTGCAGGCTTTCTGGTTTCGTCACGACATTAACTTGCAACCTGCCTGTCTCTGATCACATGATTAGAAGCCTTTAAAAACACTGAAGTGCCATTTATAACATTTTTACCATGCTAGATCAACATTGTTTATACATGGTGAACTGATGGTGGTGTGTGGTTGGGTGTGTGTACTGAATTTCCTTGCTTGAGGGACTGTGAATGTGTTTTCAGAAGCGTTTTGAAGTAATAGTAGGCTGTAAATCTGGTCTAAGTATCACATTTTCAGTATTTAAGGTCATGTCTTGTATGTTTTTTCAGGATCCACCCATCCTTTTGTTGAACTATTTTTAACCCAGATGCGTTTTGTCAAACACCTTTAAGGAGGTCATGTGTTATGAGGCCGTTCATCATTTCAGATGAGCTACAGAGTGATGCATAACACCTGAAGCGCCGCAGTTTTTGCCCTTTAATAGTAAAATTTTCAGGTCTTCAGACCGTTGTGTACTAAGAATATGTTTAGGAGTGATTTAACCATGATGTGTGACTGAGTGCGCACATGCTCAGAGGAGTCTTATTTGTGCAGCTGATTCTCCTGTGGAGTAGTTCAAGGTCAGGCACCAGAGGCCCAACAGTAGTGTTGGCATCTACATCTTCCCCCCCCTCTGTCCTTCCCTCCACACCTCTCCCATTTCCTCCCCATATGCCAAAATATTGCTGCCTCTCCACTGAGATCTCCCTCTTTCTATAGTTTTGCTCTCCCTCATCACAGATTAGGACCAGAGTTCTGCATCTGATTTCGTTCTTTTGCAATCAGGCTGCAGGTGCTACAGATAAGCAGATCCTGTAACTCACTTCTGAATCATGTTCTGGATGTATATGTTGGCCCATTTGGCCTTCAGGGTGCACCCCCTCCTCTGAAATACACAATGGAAAATAAAAATAGACCTTTACTTTTCCAGCTGGCCAAGTGTGTTGCTCATCATGGCTGGAGTATTTGACCTGGACCTCAGACAAAAGACTGTTGTGATCACAAGCTGACCTCAAACAGATGATAAAGCTGATGTTTTCACTGATCTGAGGAAAGGGTTGCAGCGGCAGGCGTAACACATTTGACGCCCTGAGAAGCTAAAAAGCAGTGTAGTTGTAGCCGCATTCAACTGCAATGAGCCGATTCAATTCTTTTCTTTTTCTCTTTTCTTTTTTTTTTTTCTTCAGGAGACCGAGCGGGAGAGTCACAGTGAGCATATCAGATCTCAGAACCAGGAGTTGCGCAGCCAGCAGACACAACAAAGCAGAGAGCTGCAGAGAATAGGTAAGAAACACTCTTTCAGCGCCAGACTGAATGCGACTTCTCTTCAAAATAGTGGGCTATTGTTTTAGTGTTGAAAAGGCTACGTTTTGTTTGCATGTTCATACTTGCAACAGCACACACTGGCTCACACTTGCATCATATTTAATTACATCACACTTGTGGCATTTATGAAATACAACAGTTTGTATGTGCTGTAAACATTCACCTAAAGGTCAGCTTGAGGTTGCCAGGCTAATAATCTGAGACCAACACTGACCACCTCTGTTACATGTAGCTGTGACTGCATACAAGACTGCTGATGCCTTTTCCTCTTCAGTGCCTGTTGATATAGTCATCCAAAGGAGTCATTCTCCTGAGGTGGCAGTCAGGAGGTCGTATTAGTTCAGGCTCTTTAAGCTCCTTCATCAAACTTTATTAACTGTTTGGAGTCACTTGCCGCCATAGGCTTAGTGACTTTGACTTGTAAAGTGTGAAGTAATTTTATTAACCACTCTGTTAGTCCAACCATCAATAAAGACGCATGAATGCAGGCCTACAGGAAGGAATGAATGTACTTCCTTCACTTGGATCCTCAAAGTGAACGAAGCAGGAACACTTGTGGAGCAAACAATGGGCAGCCTGTAAAACTACACATGTGCATTATTGACAAGTAATGAACATTGCTACAAAATTACTTAAGAAAATAATGAAAATAAAAAAGCAAAAAATAAGTAGTCTTCATATAGAGCACCAACATTTAATTTTCATCGTCTGCTGCTCATCTTTTCAGCTCATGCTTGGGCAACTGGAGCTTGTCCTGAGGCTGCCGGCCATTCTGTGTGGCCTGGTCTGCCCTGGGCTTGGCTCTCAGTGTCCTTCACATGGAGCTGGGGTTGATGGTGGGGTTATGGGAAGCAACACAGGGAAACCCAACAACCACACCTCTGCTAAATAAAGCGGATACCAGAACAGAACTAAGGCTTGACGTGGTGAAGAAACTCCCCACTGTTCTGTATTTATCACTGGCATACAATTTAAGCCAGGGTGAAGCTAAGATCAACCAAAAATAAAGGAAAGACCACCATGGAAAAGTGAAGGAGTTTTAAAGCAGCTACCAATCAGCAAAGACGTGAGACTTTTGTGGACTGACAGGACCATGTAGCCCAGCTGGGTCTGTGGTTTCTGAAGGGGTGGTTGTTTTTTCAGCAGAGTGAAAGTGGCAGAAAATAAGAGATTAACTTGGAGGATCTGTGCCTGCTTTTTTGAGGGGGATCTTTGAACATAGCTCAAACTCATACCTCTACCTTTGAGACAAAGGAAGCTTATATTTATATACTTTACCTCAATGACCATGTGTCCAGCTGGTCTGTGTTCAAGTTCAAACTGTAGCAGGTAAGGCTATGATTTAGGAAATTAAATGTTTTCAGAGACTCTCCGTGGAATGTACTTTGTGCCTCACGTTCCCAAAAGAGAGAACTTGTTCTTTTTGGAGCGCAGCACGAACACACTAATTACAATTTCACACAATAACCGAGGGAGTGAACTGCACACAGACATCTCTTGTCTGTTATTCTAAATATCAGGTCAGTCTTTGGTCTGCACCAAACAACTCACTGATACATCACAGAAGCTGTGATTCCAGTGTATTTTGCAGAAACAAATTACTCAGCCACCGTCATCTGATGTTGTCTAAGTGGTGTTTTTAAATGTGCTAGTGGCTCGCCTGTGAGTCTTTCAGACTGTGCAAAACTTTGTTTCCCACTGAAATGTTTCAGAAACATCTGGATGGTTTGAGATGAATTTGTGCACAACAGTCATTATCTCTAGAAAACGAATACATCTGACTTTGATGGTCTTCTGATGTTTCCTCTGATGCAGAATGAGTTTTGAACTTGTGACATTTTGTGAAATATTGCTGCATAAAAGTAGCCTAGCCGCGCTAGACAACCCACGGCGAATTTAATTCTCTGCTAGGGTAGGTCTAGTTACCCTCCATAAAGCTCGAGGCTGGATGCTCCTAAAACTGGCCGGACCAATCACCATGAAGTGTAGAGTCAGAAGGCGGGCGTAACTAAGTGATGACAGAGGCGCGACGATTCTGACAGAAACAACCGGTGCACAATAAACAGTTATCTTTCGACTCTGCTTTGGCCACAGCCCTTAAAGATTTGAAGCTAAAATTCAACTTGAAAGATAAACAAAGGACGGCACTGAAGTGTTTCATTGAGAAGAAAGACGTATTTGGACTTATGCCGACGGGATATGGCAAATCCTTAATATACCAGTTGGCTCCACGGCTCCTGGTTGGGAAGCTAATGGGACTTAGTCACAATCCGCCGGTGCTCTAGGAACTCCGTCAGCCTATTCGTTGCGTTGATTGGTTGTATATCTACCCAATTGCTGCAGAGTGATTTGATAGACAACCTCTTAGCCCGCCTCCCTCCCTGTCGAGCGGTCCTAGACCCTTGTGCCTTCAGAACATGGGTCTAGCGCGGCTAGGCTAGCATAAAAGATGGATTGGTGTGAAATTTTGCTCAATCATTCGTATTCCCCTCTAAATACATTCTAACATTGTTTGTCTCCTGATCAGTTGGTTTATCTTCAAAAACTGAAACATAGGAAGATGAATCCACAGGTACAGCTATACAGTGTTCTAAACACTTTAGCATTATACCTGCATAGCATCAGTGTGTTAGCATTGTCACAGCGAGTGTGGATCAGAAGTACATTAAAAAGCCCCAGTTGGTGCAGCTCAAATGCAGCTTCTCAGAGTTGCTAGCAATGCTGCAGAATCTAGTCTTTGTGCAAAGTGCGGAATTTTAAGTTATCTGATAACATAATGGGAAAATAATGTCACAATTTCTATAAGATGATTCTATAAGAAGCCACCTTTAGTATCTACTATAGAAAACTCTGCTCAACCTGTTGAGGCAAAGCTGAGGTGTGATGAACCCGTGTTCAACTCCGATCACAAGCAGCTGAGGCAAAACCGAAAAACTTGTGTTGACCAGCTCTCAACGAGGACAAATATGGTCTGTCATCGGGTCAGTGCTTCACTGTAAAGCCTTTATATAAAACTTTTGGTTGTCCTTTGTTTGTGCTCTATATATTGACTGGCAGCAGACTGCAGCTTTTGTAGCTATTTGAAGCAAAGAGCAAGCCTCTCATTATACAGCAGCAGTGGGGGATTTTCCCAGAAATTGCCACACAATAGATACGACAGCTTCCCAATGGCAAAGACGTGAACAATAATGTGAGAGTTTGCTGAAGAAGCAGAGTGTTTTGCCTCTCACTTCAGCTACAGCTGACCAGTAATTGAATTTGAGTTGAGTGCATCATTGGATATAGACGCCGCGGTGCAGTGAACCGTTGCAGCAATTTATTGTCCTAATTGAATATCTTAATCATGTTTTCTGTTTAGACCAAATTACATAATCATGTACTCTATTTAAACAACAACTAGCTGCTATTTTTATCTCCTCATGTCCAAACCAATTTGTAAACTTGTTGTTTGAGAAGTGCCACATAATAAACAATTATACCGTTTATGAAGAACCCACCGAGGCTCTTTTTGCGGTGTGTTACGCAATAATGGCAAATAAATATCAACTGCTTTAAATGAGGCTGTGAATGTTCACCCTTGATCCTGTCTACTGAAATTTGAAAGGAGCACTGCTGGCTGCCTCCGGTCAGACTGGAGTCCCTCTTTGATTTGGTTTGTAAATGACAGACACGCATACTTGGTGAACCCCATTTGGTTGTAAAGCTGGTGCAAACTAAGTTCATTCAGAAGTGTTCCATGCTTTGCTTTGTACATAGTGATGTGGGAACTGGATACACTATTGGTTTTCTCTGTTTTCCTTATCTGTGGTGCATACACAACCTCAGATATTCGATCGTATAGCAGGTCCATGGGGTGTTGGAGGTACAAACTATGGACGGGGAGGATGTGGGCACTCCTGTGTTGTTTGGAGTATGGTTTCCTGAGGAGAGAAGGAGCAGTGAAGGACAGCCAGGAGGGGAAATGTTTGTCCTAGCAGTTACTTCACCCCCACTTTCTCCCTGACTCCTTGTAGCTGGTAGCCACCTGTGGTTGTGCCTCATGCTCCCTTTCTCCACTTCTTTTACTCACATCCACTATCACAATCTCACAAATCTGGCTCAGGAACTGAGGCCAGTCTGGAGAAATGTCTGCATCCCCTCATGTCTCCACATGCCTTCTCTTGATCCTGGCTGATATTTCTAGCCAGGCCTCTCTTGGGCCTCAGAGCTGCGGAAGTATTTCATTTACATTCATTTCAGTCTTTAACTTCACCACCTACTGCTTCCTTTCTCAAATACAGAAACTCCTCTTTAGTTTTTTTGCTGCTTTTCTGTGAGAAGATTGAAGTGACATAAAAATGAGTTTATACAAAATCTGAAAAGTTACAGGGTTCAGCAAAACACTTAATCCTCATCTTCCATTTGTGTTTTCTATAACAGGGTCCAACTCAGGCATGGTGTGGGTTCTTGATCAGCTGGTAAAGGATGATGGCTCTGGACCACTGCTGATCCCAGCATCAGCGTGACGCTGTGACCACAGAGCCTGACCTGGTTCTGTCTCAGCGTCAAAAGGTCAGACTCCTCAGCTTCAGACCACAGTGTGAAAAGATCCACTATGGATTCGGTGGGCTCAGACAAGAGTTCTGGGTTTCAGCCTTCAGAGCCCGCTGGACTCTGGAGCCTCCGACAAGAGCCAGAGTTCGCTCCCAGCTGGTTCGACTGGACTCTGGGGCATTCAGAGCGAAGCACCAGCTCCCAGTCTTACATGAGACAGACTGGGCTCAGATGTCTCTGACTCATGTGTCAGACCTCGTCTCGGCTCTGGGACTTCAGACAGCATCGGTTTGTTGTCGAGGAAACGACGGACTCTGTGACATCTGACCAGAGTGTGAGTATGTCCTCTGAGGAGAGGGTGTCAGCAGAGGAGGGCGGAAGTTGCACAAGTGGCTCACCTTACAGCACAGATTCAGAAAGCGACAGCAGAAGCCACAGATCCAGTCAAACATCCAGTCTGAGTATAACCCAGAACCAGACTGCTGACCAGGAGCAGCCTGATGGGGCTTTTTGTCTCGAAAAGAGAACCCTGCAAATGGGCTGGGCTCAATGGCAACGCCAAAGGGAAAAAACTGACTTCGAAAACAAAGGTGAAGAATTTAACCTGTGTATTGGATAAATGTAGGATTTGTGGATGTCAAAATATTCAGACGAATAACAAGTTAAGAAAATAAGTGATTGCAGCTTCCATACAGGGCCAGCACAGGTCACTGATGGGGTTGATGAGCATAAAAATGGCAAAAACATCCGACGTAATCTCATCCAAATGGCATACATTTTAGTCCAACTGAAATTAAGTGGAGTGTCTGCTCCTGTAAATCACTTCCTGTGTTTTTAGGGACAAAAATCTGCAACCAATAGGGAGAAATTACTATTTTTGCAGAAATCTTTTAGAGTCGGTGTTAAGGTGCAGCGTGGCTGTTCTGGACACCTAAAATACACTTTATGTTGTCATATCAACTTCACCACTGGGGTGTGGTGCTGAGCTGCACAGTCACAGTCAAGTTCACCTTCAGTCCAACTTCTCCTTTTCTTTCTCTCCATCTTATCATCCATTACAAAAACCTCTGGACACTTCATTCTTAGTGACTCACAGGCCTCATCGGCATCCATTAAACACACCAAGCTGAGCCCCTGTGAGATGCTGTTTAGCTTTTGTAACCTGGTTACACAAACAAACTGTGCACCTGATTGTCTCTGCTTCACCTCAGTGTCAGTCTCACCTGGCGTCAGAGAGGAATTGACAACTTTAGAGGCCACAGATTCTGTGTCTCTTCATCCCACAAATGCACAGAGCTTCTGTTTCTGCACCGACTGTAAAACTGTACCATTTCCCAACATGGGAGCTCAGTCGCCGTGACGCCATCAAGTCGCTCCCACTAAATGTGTTTAACCAAGGCTGGCCCTGGCCTTCTTTTATTGTTCCTGCAATATGCGCTGATGCTCCATCTCCTGAGAGCAATGTAAACACTCTGGGGTCCATCGTGGCCCCGCTGCTAAAAAAAGAACGGAGGCTCACAGCTTCACTCCAAACACAAATGTTTATGTTATGAAAACACCACCAGTCGATTCTTCACAGGATTCCGTGTGTGTTAGTGTGTGTTGTCACCACGGCGTCCATGTACGCTGTAGCCCCTCATGAATGTACATTGCTACCCCATAAACATGGAGCTGTTTAGTGTAGTAGCTCTGTGGTCATCAGTCCAGGCACATTACATATTAACCTTATCTCATCTGCTTCTTCTACTGACTGTTCTGTTGTGTTTTTTTATTTACTTTTTAGATAACCATTAACAGCGACCTGCCATCACTCATGGAAAAAGTAAGGATTCTGGTAAGAAACTAGTCCAAGTCTCATTATTCTGTGCTGTTTAATCACAAGCAAATGAATCCGCATCGGATGTTATCTTTCAAGGAACAGTCATTCATTTCCCATTGTGGATCCTGAGAAAACTGTGCTGGGATTATAGTTTATGATATCATGGCAGATGGTTGGACATTCTGCAGGACTACAGTATGTGGAAGTAATCAGAGCTATCGGAGTGACCATACCGGACCACTTACAGGATGAGGGCATGTTATAAATAGAAGATGATGCTCTTCCCTGTGTCCACAGTACTGTAAATTGTGGGTTTCTCTCTCAGCAGCTGATTCTTTTTTTTGTTTTTGTTGGGGTGACCTCAGTGAATATCTTCTCCTCTAATCACAAGCATTTCTTCCATGGGGTTTGTATGCGTGGTCTCACCTGACATTATTAACAATCTGAGAATATAAGAAAAAAAATGTCAGGGGTAGAAACCTGAAAAAAATTGCAACAAAAGATGGTAAAGACAGGGGAAGTTAGGAAAAAACAGGGGCTTTAACAGAAGCTAGAAAGAGGAGGCAGAGAGGAATAGGATTTGTAGAAGGCTTTAGAGGTGGAGGAGGAGATGACAAGAGCAAGAGGCTTTAACTGTGCTAATTCAGCCTGAATAGCGGAGGAGATCGAGGCTCTTTTTTCTCTTCTGTTTTGAGGTATTTAGTATTTTTCTCTTGTTTTGTCTTAACAGGCACCTGAGAAGAAAGATGTATACTGGAACAGTTTCAGCCGCACCAAACTCTGTTCGCGATCGAATGCGCAAGTTCACAGAGCCCAGAGCCCAAGTGTTCCACTTTGAGGAAAACTCCGCTGAGGAACGGGGCCAGCAGCGGCCAGACAAATTTCTCCAGAAGTGCTGAGCTGTTTACACACACGGCAGCATCCCTCAGCACATCTGGAGACAGGCCAGCCAGGCCTCGTGTGGACTCCACATCTATCACCTCCGCTGCATCCCAGAGTCAGGCACACCTCAGCCAAGAGGTGTGGCCAGCAAACCTCTGTCCCTCAGCCAGCCAATCGCAGAACTCCATGGGTGGGACGAGGCATCCAGCTAAAAAGATGTGCATGCCTCCAGTTAACTCAAAGGAAGACAGGACCCCAGGGAGAGCAGCTGGAACAAGGTCACCAGGGAGAGCAGACCCGGACATGAAGACTTTCCTCACCATTGAGATCAAGGATGGGCGCACCACCACGTCCTCGACATCAGCCCCCAGAGGCAACATCGTACCCATCACCACCATGACGCCGGCCGCATCACCACCAGTGCTCTCGGGCAAAGACAAGGTAGGAACATCCGTCTGACAGCAGCAGGTTGTAGCACACCAAGTTCTCTCAGTCAACAACAGCTTGACATGCTCTAGAGTTTATTAACGCCGTGCTTTTTAGTTAGCACTTACATTGTGTTTCTGGTGGTCTTGATCTCGGTTTAGCAGCTGTATGCATTTTCTTGCTAATACCAGTCTGTGGGTCACAACTGGAATCACTGTGGGAAGCGACCAGAGCCAAGCAATCGGTCACAAGTGGGACGATGACAAGGGTTTCTGTGAGGCTAAAGAAACAAAGCTCATGGATATTAGAGCAGAATATTACGTGAACTGGTGGTACTAAGGGGTATTTGTTATAGAGTGGGCATGTTGCTCAGTGTGGAGCGGGGGCTTGAGGTCACAAGTCAACAGCAGAGAGTGAATTCAGACAAAGGAAGCCCCAACTGGCCAAATATGAATGGTAATACTGTCACAGTGCAGCCCACACAGTGTACTGCTTTGTTTGTTATATTCTGTAGATGTTGTCTGCCCCCTCTTTCTAAAAAAACGCACACTTACTGGCATCATTCATTCGAGTGTCCATTTGAATGAGAAAAATGTTTCTGGGAAGCCTGCCAAGCGTCACAATAAAAAGATAGAATGCAGATTTAGCCGCTGCAGCATCCTGAGTTACCTTGTGCCTTCTTCTGTTTCTCATGTTTTCTGTCTCTCTCTATTGTCAGGTAGCAAGAAACAGTGTCCATGTTTGTTCAGCAGTAGGACGCAGTTGAGACATAGTGGGTTAAAAGTGAGGAAACAATAGCTGATTAAAAGATCTCCGTGAACACCTGTAGTTTACATGAAACAATGAAGTAGTATTTTTGGATGGGAGGTTAAAATCTATTGAGTTAATGGACTCTATAGCACCAGCGCCTCCTGCAACATTGACGTTTATAGCTAAAAAACAAGAAGTTAAGCGGGGAACTTAGCGACTTGAAGGAAAAAAATCTAAAAATGTCACTGTGTTGCAGGTGAAATGTCCTATTAGCTGAATTCAGGGAGGAGTCTGTGACTATTTACTGAGTGAATATTGAATACAATGAAAACATCCTGCAATGTTACATACTAAAACATGCCTGCAATAAGAGATCAGCAATGCTCCCATCAAGTACTGTACATAGTCAGCACAGTGTATAATCACAGTTCAAAACAGTGTCGGCAGAGATTTCATTTAATGCATGAAACAAAAACACCTATAACATGAAAGGATTTGTTCCAGAGGCAGGGCTGCTACAGCTGCTGTTACAGTCTGTCCAAACAAGATGTCTTAAGTTTCAGCTCTTCTCAGTAACCGGGATCCACAACCCAAACAGTTTATTTAAAACTCCAACTGGACCTGCGCCTTTCCTGCTTCGTCACCTCTAGAGCGAATCTCCCTCCCGCCCACATTCTGGGAGCTTTACTGGCTCCATCATGAGGGTCACATGGGATCTTTTCGTCTCAATTTGCTTTAATAGTTTTGGGCTCCTTTTTTGGAACCTGCCTGCTTCACTCAGCGAAAAGGCAGCCTGCGATAGTGTCTCCGGTTTCACTCAAAAGCACTACAAAGGCTATTAAATGTATGCTGGTGTGCATCAATCCTGCGTTTTATGATGTAGCTTTCCTCTCCGTGTGTGTGCGCTCGCAGGCCAGTGAAGAAAGTTGTTTATGTTAAAGGTGGCGTCATCTCAATTTGCTCACTGTCATTAGACAGGAGTCTGTGTTGTTTATGACAATGTGGCAGCTTATGCAACTGATTAACGGCCATCACAGTGCAAGACCATGCAGACATCTCAATTCTGCACGTAATTTATAGGCAGCAGCCCTTTCTTGGCTTTTAGGGGTTCTTTCTCATTCATCCATACTTAAGGTCTTAAAATACATATTTTAAATGTGAAGTCAAGTAAATCTTTGCCTTTCTGTGTCTTGCAGAGTTGACCCTCGGTCTAAGAGCAACGCCCTTCAAGATCTCCTCATCCAGCATCACTTCTGGACCTGTCCATCAAGTACATTCTGCCACATTTTTGGAAACACCTCGAGGCATTCATCAAACACGCATAAGAAATTGGTTTCCAGTTGTTCCCGATTTAAGATTGGTGCTTTGTTTTTTATCACCTATTTCAATCTGCAACCGACTTCACTGAATTCCTCTGGTGTTTTTGCTGTGTCCCTGTCACGGCAATCACCTATGAAGGCCTGAAAAGCAAGCGAGCCAGGAGAGTGAGGGACAGACAGAGTGTGAGAAAGGAGGGAGAGGAGGGAAGAGCAGTGTTTATGAACACAGAGCGGGTAGCCAGTCACATCTGTCCTTGTAGGGTATGTGAAGGAGAGAGGGGAGCGTGAGGGAGGTGTTCTGGCATTCCTGGATTTCTCCTCTGCAGGCCGTTGCCCACTGAGATTCTATCTGGGAAATGTTTCCTAAATCACACCTGTCTGTCTTCGTCCGCACCATTTACTGTCCAGCTGCTTTTAAACACATGCTGACACAGTCTTCGTCACTTGGTCTTTTCTTGGCAAAAACTGAAAGATGCGCCCCTTTCTGCACTCTGATTGGCTGAAGGGAGACTTTTGGACTGCTGTCAGGATGAGCAAAGAGCACAAATATCCTCCCACCTCCTACTGACCTCTGAGCTTAGGAAGAACAACTAAACTCCCATTTGCCTCATTCCTTGAACTCTTCTCTCCTCCATGAAAGGAAGTGTCTTCGTGAAAAGAGAGTTGGGGGATTTAGGGGGAGAGGAGACGAGATGTGATGTCCTGTTTGCTTTTTAATGGCTTTGTATTTCACCCTTCTGTGGTAATCTGGTTATGAGATCAGGGAGATGGTTAATTATGTCTGGGAGGAGACTGCAGGGTGGATTTAAGGTGTTGGCAGTAGGCTGTCTCCATCAGTTAGGTCCTGGTCAAGAAGCACAAACCACAGGACAGGTACAAACCAAAATACTCTTACAAAACAAGACTTTGCAGGAAGAAGATAAAGACTCTGCAGGAGATGAGGTTTATTTTTTGACTTATCTCACTATTAAGCATGCAGGTAATGTCTTTGAGTGTGCAGGATTATTTATAAGCATGTAGATAAAGAAATTGCATAAAAATATCTGCATCTTTCACTTGGTGAGACAGGGACCTTTTCATTGTTTACCCCAGCAACCACCATTGTGGATTATAGCTTGCTTCATGTGTCAGTCATCAGTCTTTAGTGCTAACTCTCTTTTCATAAGTGTGGGTTTAACAATAGGCCTTAACACTGACTGCAGCATCTAACACAGCGGGCGTGACTGCATGCAGCACTGCTAGACTGCCGGTCACAATCACGGGCAAGCAAACAAGTGCAACATAATTGTCTGAGCTCAACATAAATTCCTTCATTGATAAACCACACGACCACGGACATTAAGTCTTTCAGTGCTTTCATCACTTGCATAAGCTGCTGTTTCAGCTGCGTCTGCCAGATTTGCTCAAGTTTTACCATACAAAGACTGATCCTGAGTGACTCGGCTAATGAGATTGTAAAAACAGCAGCAGACACTGTTGGTTAGCATCAACCGGATCGCATTCAGACGGATTCAGAGTCCACCTGTTGTCTGACTTTCATTGCTTTGTGTGTGAGGAAGAGGGTGACCTGTCAGAGGAGGATCATCTTAAAGCAGCCCACTCTTTCCACATTAGTAAGGAAGAGTGTTCAGATACCAAGGCAGCATACGGTGTAACATGAGTCTGAATAAGCTTTTCCTGTTTAGTGCCGATGGTTGTTGTTATTGACCCACAGTGGGTTCCCGTCTGAAAGTCCTGATCTGTTTGGGTGGTCTGGGCTTCTCCTTGGTGTCTAACATGAACACTCACTACCACCAGCTCTTTCCTTATTTGTAAGTTTTTCCTAATAAAACATGTTTTTGCTGATGACATCGGTTTGCATTGGATCATCTTAAAATCAGAGTCTTCAACTAGGAAAAGGTTTGGATGATGGAGGCAGTACAAAGATCCCAAACAATTAAATGGATTCTTATTATTTACAATAAAGCAAGACAGTGATTCAGTTATTGGCAAGGTCAGAATGCTTGTAGTGTTTCTACACGGAGATGAAAGTTCATTTCAGGCAGGTGAGACTGACAGCTTATTATTGATGCCTCCTGCTGCAAGATATCACAGCTGTTTCTGCTCATCTGAGCAGGCTGTCCATGCCGACCGCTGCGCTCGGCCTTGAACGCAAAGATAAATAATGCTTTAGCTTTATAACCAGGGTGATGACAGGGCAGTCAGTCTTTCCTGAAGTCACAGAGATTACTGCCAAGTTCTGGGTCACGCTGGTTAAGTGCTGCTGCATGAACATGGACACTCAGGCCCACAGACAGTGACCAGTTGTCTCACTGTCGCACAGAGGGGATAAAGACCCCATTGTTAACATGCTGTAGATCCATGACACATGCTGATTACACAACCAGTTCACATGTGTCACGGGTTTGAGCATGGTCTGCAGATCGAGGGGCAAATGTGGTGGAAAAGTTTGAGGAAAAAAACTAATGTCTGGATGAACTGATTGTGATTTCTGCGGTTCTTCTTCAGAGTTAGACCTCTGCATTATTTCATGTCTGAACTCTGCAGGATGTTGCATGTCACTATTTTTGGAAACGCTTGTAAATGCCAGCAGAGGGCTCACAATAGCCACGCGTTGTCACATCTAAGAGTGACGATATCGTCATTCAAAGACATAACAATAAGAAACACAACATGCAACTTGCAGAAATCTGTAATATTTAAATGCTTTATAGCGTGCTTATATGCTGTCCACCTTGTCTTTGTACACCTTGTCTTTGTATTATTGTGGGGAAAGGGCTTGACCCACTTTCCCTGCTGCCAGTTGGCATTTCTTTCCACTCTCCTTCATGGTCAGATTCTTCCTGGTAGCAGTTCTGTTTTTGTTTGTTGTGGTTGATAGACTTTGTGTGTTTAGATAAATAGAAATATTATTTATACAGCCACAGTATTTCGTTTTAAGATACAGACATTTACAGTGAAGTTTTCTATTCTGTTTGTGCTGTTGGTGCTTGTGGTGTATTTGCATGTCATCAAGAATTATTGGTTCATTACATGTGGTCATGTGTAGTCTTATGGTTCTATTTATACTGTGCTCAGATGTGCAGTATGTAAAGTACCATCGGATTTCTCTTCACAGAGTACAAGTGGCAAGAAATCTGCAGTAGGCATTTCAATGATATACTTAAGCATCTAACAGTATGAAGAACACCACAGACCTCTGCCAGCACCCTTCAAGAACCCTTAATTTAACACAGAGCACTTGAGACATCTACATGAGCAGCAGCTGATTTGTCAGTAAGCCTAAAACAAAATATTGGGAGGGTTGTGATGTCCTTCCCCAGAGTTAGGGAGAACAGGTCATTATCACTGGCTTTCCAGCATGCTCTGTCATGGACCTAAACTCTTTGCCCTTCATGGGCTGATCTTCCTCCGGAGATCTGCTTGAATCACAGACATGCAAACAAGCGGCCTCATTAGTCAGGATTTTTGTTAGAAAGCAGTTTTAAGAGGAGTGAAACACTACTGTGCCAGTCTTTCAGCACAGCCCAGGCCTAGAGCCACATCTAAACCCTTGTTGCCTGCCAATCGAGGTGGTGAAGGACGTGAGCTAAAATAAAAGGAAAGTTGGAGTGGGAGGGGTGAGTTTTCTAAATTGTTGTCACTAACATTCCCATCTCTCGCCGCCACCAGGGCCCCAGGACAGACTGTCTCAGTGGAGTAATGGCGGGGTTTGAGATAAATATACATGCTCAGGACACCTGGAAATAAGTGGGTGGGGGCTGCCTGGGAAACGGGATTCTCTGCATGCTCATTGGCTGTCACTTTGGAGGCCTGTAAAGAGGGGAGATTTGCTGGAGGTATAAAGAACGTGCGTTGGTTTGGATGCTCTCCGACAGAGAGGACAGCTGCTACGGAGACAAAGGCCACAACTTCTTGATTTCTCTGATCTTACACCTCAATCTAAATTTTTGGGGATACTTAAATTCTCCCAAGCTTATAGGACGCCAGTCAGTCTTACACTGAGTAAAGTTTGTGTGGTCATGCCTGGAGTGAACCTGGACTTCCTGCCAGCCTCACAGGCTCCGGAGGCTTTGGGCAGCCCAGACAGTGCTTGCGCTGAGTCCGGTCTGGAGGAGGTTATCGGTGACTTGCTCGCTCAGGAGGAAGCTGAGGACGAGGAAGAGCATTTGGGGAGAGGAAATTTGAGCTGACGTTGCGGTGTGGCAGTGGGGGAGATCCACAGCGACCTGCAGGCCTTCGGGAAGCGAGTGGATGCTCGCCTGGAGGAGGCAGCAGCTCAGGTGGCTCCTCTGGCCGAGGCCTGTGCTATGTTGCAGGAGGAAAACCTGAGACTGAGGATTCAGCAAGAAAAGATGGTGAGGCAAGTGGAGGCCTTGTGTCAGCTAATGGGACTACCCGATCCCTTACTGCATGAACTTGACAGCAACGGAGGCTCCTGTTCAATTCCATGTGAAACCGAAGCTTCACCTAGTGAAGCTTCACCTTGCACACAGCAGGAGGCTTCAGCTGAAGCAGCACATGATGATTCATCTTGCACACCTCAAGATTCTCCATCCAGTGCAGCTCAGGATATCTCTGCTAGCACTCCTCAGCAAACTCAGCAGGTGAACCCCAGGAACCTACATCATGCCCCAGGACTCTGAGTCTACTGCGACAAACACACCTCAGAAGTCGGCACATTCACCCGTCCCTCACCACCAACCTTTGCAAGCCGCCGTCCCTCTCTGCTCCCTCTCTGATGGCAAACATTACCTCAAACAACATCACGGTACTGCTCTCTTCTTAACGGTTCTGATTATGACCCGATTAATTCACATAAGCTGGGAACATCTTTTGTTCTGCTGTTGACAATGCCTGTGGATCAGCTGGCCATGAGTTTACATGCCAGGCCGGTGATCCTCTGTGTTCTGCTCATGTCCTTGTTGACCTGCAGCTCACCTCTCTAAGCTTTCCATCGGTTTTAATCTCGCATTGTGGTCGTCACTCTCAACTGAAAAAAGCTGTCCATCTCAGCTGTCAGTCAGTTTGACAGATTGTGTTTATGTGGAGGACTTCACTGCAGTCTGTCATGGAGGTATTCCAGTCTGTAACACCATGCAGCTCTATTTGTGTCCAAGTCCACAATCGTGTGTATGTCAGCATGAGTGTTGTGTGAAGTGGATGCACTTCCTAATGGAGGAGAAAAATGCTATTATTTCAATGGTAAAAGTGGCTCAGTCTGTAATTTTTCATCTTCCCATCATCCATAATACTCACTTTTGCAGGAGCATTTACTTTTAATTTCATGTTTCTCTCTTTCTTTATTTTTTAAGCTTTTTTTTTTGCGTTTTTATATAGAAAGTTGCAGGGTGAAAGAGAGCAGGAGAATGGCATGTAGAAAGGTCAGGCCAGCCATGAGATGGACCATATATGAACAGGTTTTTAGATGTGATTGAAGGCTGTACATTCCTGTTATATAACCAATACAGTTTCATGTTTGACACGAGAACCATTTGGCGCTCATGCCTCGGCCCATTTGGTTTATGTACTCCAAAAAGCCTATAACAAACCCGGTGACATTCTGAGGGGATAATGAGTATTAAGCATCATCTTCAGTTATTCAGCCATCTAGAGTTCATATTCCTCTCTAATCCTGCAAAGACAGCTGGGTCCACCAATCAGCTACTTCAGTCAAGGTGGCTGACTCCTCCCAAGTGTCGATCCTTTTGGCAAACGCGTGATAATGAGAGGTGACCTTATCTGACTGTATTTCCTTTTCTCTTTGTGTGGTATGTGCTTTTTCTCTCATGTCAGCTGTTCCATGGTTCTGCTGGTGGAGACTGTACTGCAGGTCAGAGCAGTTAATTAAACAGTTTTCATTACAGAAATAGTAAACAAAAAGGGCTTTTCATGCTACAGTGACTCAGATGCTTAGGGATACGTTGCAGCTCACTTACTCAGAGTCTGAGGTTATCTGGGAGTTTCTCACCCTCCGTCATTGGCTGACTCAGAGCGCTCATTTGGCTGTGTTGTGTCCCCAAACATTCTTCATCGGTCAAGTGGGTCTCAGTCCAGCCCGTCCCATGGGTCAAAACTGTGCGTCCAGAAAAGTCTAAAACCCAGGGACCACCTTTGATCAGAGAGAACCCGTGACTGTGCCGGGCACCGTTCCTCCCTGGTGAGACTGGTCTGTCTGGGGCCTTTAGGGAGGAGGGCTGGGCAGCTGTGGACAGGGACGGGGCCAACTGTCTGAGCTAAATCTGGATCTTACAACAAAGCACTGAAGCCACAAGTAGTCTATAGAGTCTAACGTCCACCACAGGCATTCAGCACCATATGAAATTAACTCGCAGTGTGTAGCCAGGTTCACTTAACAGCCTATAATGTTGTGTTTGTTCTTATGGTGCATATGGTGCTCCCTTCACTCACATACCAGAGAGAGATGTGGCTTTGGGTGTTTTTTCCTCAGATTTATGTCTCTTAATGCATTGTCCCCATCATACAGCGATAGTGGGTGTACCATTCCTGTCACATAAACTCTCAGTTGGCAGCAGCTTGGTATCATTAAGAGCACTCCGTATGTCAGTCACACTCCATGAACTAAGTGAACAGTAACTTGGCAGGGTTTCTCCGCTCTCATGTGCTTGCCTGTCACTCTCTCTGGCCAAAGCTGGAAAATAGAGGGGATGGAAAGAAGTTATGAGATAGTGTGAGTGGGCAGTCTTGGTACAAAAAGGAGATTATTAGAGGGCGGGTAACTTCACACTCAAACCTATTATGGCTGCAGTGTGTTTGACAAAATCCTCCAGGCTATTGCGTCCTGAACTGTCAGCCAGCCTGAAATATGTATTTTAAACCTTCATTCCTGTTTAGTAAGTACATAGCTTAGAGGCTGAGGTACTGATTTAGCTCTTCACTGCAATGCATACATCCAACTAAGGTTTTCCTCCTAAAATGAGTATAGATAAATCTCAGACGTCTTTGCAGTCGGATGATTGAATACATATGTCTTTGTGCTTATGCTGCTTTGTTGTGTCCTGTGCAGATGGGAGACGGAGCCCGTTGTTGCGTCCGAGCTGGTGTTTCAGCAGGAATCGTCAGTCCAGGTGCCGTGTCATGTCCCAGCCATCCCAACGGCTCCAGCACTCAGGTCAAACCCGTCGACTGCTCCGGAAAACTGACCGTTGAACAGCTGGCTGCGATCGAGGACGAAGAGCTCCTTGACAAAATGGTATTTCGCACCCCAAGTTGTAATGGATGATTTCAATTCAAAAGCACCTCTTTGAGTTGAATACAGCAGCTTCAGTCATGCAGAGCGATTGTTTTATCAACACTAAGTCTTGCCAGCTATGCAAGCGTGCATTTGGAAAAAAAATGGAATTCTAAGTTAGAAGTGCATGCGTTATAGAGTCATACCATTTTGGCTTTTTGCCAAGGAGTGACCACCCATTGTTTCCGTTTCACAGCTCGATGAGTCAAAGACTTTGAGGAGAGGAAGATGATCCGCGCAGCATGAGAGACCTTCGCAAGAAAAAGAGAGGTAATGGCATACAGAAAACCAGTCTTTTATCTGTTACTTCAGCCAGATGAAAGTTTTTTCAATGACTACTGCTTTCTTTCGATCCATTACAGGCGGGCAACTTCTGTTTAAAATAAAATCTCATGGATAGTTTTCGTGACTTTTCTGTCTTTTCTTTACTCATTTTAAACAAACCTGCTATTTCCACATAATTCCTGTCCGTTCTGCCCTCAGAGGTCATGCTGGGATGTACTCAAGAGGAAATAGGTAGGACAGGTGGTGTGCAGTGTGCATTAATAATTGATACTTGCCTGTGTTTGTCTCTCTGTGAGCACCATCCTGTCATTGTCGGACCACCACAAATTTTAATCTCTGATTTGGTGGATGATGAGGATATGTTGACAATTTTGTTAATGTGCATGAATGCTGTGTTATTTTTTAAATGTGAAGTGTTGAACATGGTCACTGAAACCTCTGCACATTTAGTGTGTTAACTGTTTTTCAGTGAAGCACCCACCATGTGGTTTCATTAGGCACTTGGTTGCTCTGAGCTGCTGACAGTTGAACCACCTAATTGGATTCCCTGATCTTAGTCTATCTTAAAAAAATCTGTAAAAGTTGAGTGCAGTCAGTGGCATCGAGCAGGTCCAAGACTGTCCTTAGCACTGTAAATGAGGGGTTTTTTCACAGAAAACTAACCCTTTAGGAATAGTCGTCTGACTAACTTTACAGGATGTGTTTTAAATGCATGTACCCGTTCAGATAAAGCTCGAGGTAGCAGTGCAGATGTCAGTATTTTGGACATTGTTGGGTTTATTTCAGGCTTCCACAGAGGACGATCACGGTGTGTTTGCTCTCTTTGACGTATGATGTTTGTCCAGGACACGTAATTTGACAGCTTTGGTGTGAGCCTCCCACCTGCGTGTGTTTGTGTGTTGAGAGGAATTTTACGGTACTGTGGAAAGAATCCTGAAATATATCGCCCCAAATCTGGAAGCCCCGTTTTAATCCATCTTTGTGGCAGTCGGATGAGCTGCTGTCAGCTTGTTTTAGGACCTCTTGTCCTCCTCCTCCTCTTTTTCCACTGACATTCATCTCTCTACCTTCCCCACCTCCTCTACTCCCTCTTCTCCACCCCAGACCAAGAGAAAAGGAGCGCGAGACCCGTCTGCAGGAGCTCCGGCAGCAGAGAGAAGACAGAGCACAGAAAGGTCGCGCTGGGGCCGGAGCCGGAGAGGTGGTGATGAGGAAGGTGGAGAAGTCGGCAGATGGCTCGTCCCTCAGCCAAGTCACCAAGACAGACCGCTTCGCCCAGTCTGGTAGTTCCTTTCTTTTCCTTTGCCTTTCTTAGCCTTCTTTTGACTTTTCTTAAGTCTGTATTGAACCACTCAAGTCATCACAAAACTAATTTTTAGACATTTTGGTGAGCAAAAATAGGAAAATAGGGTAGCACAACACAACGAGTAATAAAAAATAAACCCGTAAAATGGATGTAAGGGTTTTATACAACACTGAGCCATGAAACTGACCCTGTCCAGTATCATATTAATTTTAAATGTTCTTGTGTGTGTTCAGATGATGGGAGCAGATCAACACGCAGCACTGTTGTTGAGGCTAGTTATGTGACGAAAACAGACAGTGAGTCAATATTTTGCTCTCCGGATTTCAGTTTATTACAGTGATAATTACAGTTTTAGGGACCGTATCGTTAATATGTGTTTGCTTATCATTTCAGGAGGCACAGTTCAGTCAAAATCATACAGTTACACCTCCTCCTCTAACACAAGCAAAAAAGTGGGCAGGTGGGTTGTGAAGCATCAGCACAGCTAATTACACTAAAATGTAAAATCCCTGCGCGTTCACTTTAATTAACTTGCTGTAAATATCACTGCTTCAGTGTGTTTGATCGCGAGGATGACACATCGTCTCGAAGTGGCAGCGGTGGTTTGGCCGCGGTGGAGCGACGACAGGCTGAGAGGCGCAAAGAACTGATGAGGGCTCAGACGCTGCCAAAGACGTCTGCCATGCAGGCTCGCAAAGCCATGATAGAGAAGTTGGAGAAGGAAGGAGGCGGGTAAGGGTAAACACTAAGGTAGTACTACCAAAGAAAGGAACGGAGCACATCAAAGCATGTAAATATTAACACAAAACCGACTTTTCTTTTAGCCCTGGAAATCAGGCAGTGGCCAAGGTAAACAAGGTCCAGCGCTCCACCAGCTTTGGTGTACCCAATGCAAACTCCATCAAGCAGATGCTGCTCGACTGGTGTCGTGCCAAGACCCGCTCATATGAGGTGAGCCAACTGGCCAGATTCTGTGTTTAGCACTCATCTTTAATGTCAGCCAATGAGGCTGTAGCTGGATCTGAGCTGAGGTATTCTGGGCTGAGACAATGTTTTCTCACCTTGGGAGATTTTCCATCACTAATCTATCACTACCTCCATGTCTGTTTTGTTTATCTTTTCTCCTAGCATGTGGACATTCAGAACTTTTCATCCAGCTGGAGCAACGGCATGGCATTTTGTGCCCTTGTGCACAACTTCTTCCCCGATGCCTTTGACTACAGCGCACTGAGCCCCAGCAACCGCAGGCAAAACTTCGAGGTGGCCTTCAGCGCTGCAGAGTGAGTAAACACCGAGGACATGTTTGTGCTAACGTGTGCTAATCAGTCGGAGAAACCACATCAACTGCAAATAACCTTTGGTTTGGTCAGTCTGGCAGAGAAAAAGTGGAGAAACACGTGGAAGAAGCAACTGCTGTCTTAACTTTCCTCTGTGGTTAAAAGTTTTGTAGTGAATACACAGAGCCAATCAAACCGTCCAGGTCGGGTTTGTGCGCTGCCCCAGACCAAATAAACACATTTCCCTTTCTTTGCGTTGTACAGATTTTTCCATCCTTCTCTCATTCCTCTGTAAGATCAACTTAATTCAGTAGCAACATCTGCTTGAGTCGGACCAGTATGTGGAAGCTCCTTGACCGATGTCCCAGTGTTAACTGTCCCTGTCTCTCCCAGGTGTATCGAGCCCCCTCAAGGTTGAGTGAGCCCATTACTACTCTAATAACTTCTAACATCTGTCCTCTACTCTGAGTAACTGCTGCGACATCCTCCATCTGCTCTAAACCAGAGACCCATGAGCAAATCCTTCCCAAAAAACCCAACAGGTTAAAAAAAATGGACGATCCAGATATTCTTCCTCTATTTTATTCCCATTACCTCTCTTGTCTTTTTCTCTTTCTCATCCTTGTTGCATCACACAACTTGTGACGCCCACCCACCCACCTGTGTGTTCACATGCTCCTCGTAGGATAATGCCCGTCCTGATGTTTCTAGTAATGATTTATTCTGTCAGCACTGGACTGTCACCCAGCCACAGCCCCCGTCTTGCCACCTCTGTGTTGCACTATCACTCACTTCTCCCAAACCCTCCCAAGAGTTTGCTGTTATCTGAAACACACTCCAACACACACACACACCGTCCTGTGCACCAGTGTGTTTGTAGAGTCACCGTGTGGTTGTAGCTTTGTGTTTTTGCAGAGTTCTTGTTGTTTTTTTCATCGTGTCTTGTGTTTACACTAGTTGTATTGATATGGTCAACATTTTCTTGTCGTAGCACAGAAAAAAACAACAACAAACAAAAAGGCTGAATGAGCGTCACATGACGCTCATTTGACATTTTGTTTTGTCTCATGTATGTGCCACAGACTGTTTGTACTGTGATGTTCATGGTGCATGTCAACTCATGGATATATTTGTGAACACAGAGAATGTAATGTTTTTGTTTCTTTTTGTGTTCTTTCTCTCTCCTTGTGTTTTATTTCACTCTGAATCTTCTTAACTGGCTGTTCACTGCTTTATCTGTGTTTTTCCCTTTCTCTCTTTCCCACACTTTGTCCGCTATCTCTGTCATGTTCCTTCTGTCTCTTTTTATCTGTCCTTCATTCTTGGTCTTTCCTGTCCTCTTCTCTCTGTTTGGGCCTTCCCTTCCTTCCTCTCCACGGCGGGGTGGGTGCAGGAAACTAGTGGACTGTCCCCAGCTGTTGGATGTGGACGACATGGTGAAGATGCGTGAGCCGGATTGGAAGTGTGTGTACACGTACCTGCAGGAGTTCTACCGGGGTCTGGTGACGAAGGGCCTGGTTAAAACCAAAAATTCCTCCTAGAGTCGCACCCCCACCTAAAACTGAACCTATGGTGAGAGAGGAAACATGAGGGAACCTCACTTTGGTTCTGACAGACTTATGGGGATGGAGAGAGTTTGTGTACTGCATGTTCTTACCAGCTGGATGGGTTTATAGCAGACACTGTGGTTCAGAAACTCCTGTACTGGCTGCTTTTTTTGGATATTTGAACCTTCATGTTAATCTGAAGCTACTGAAGTCCAAAGTACCAAACATGGTATGTCAGTGTGTGTGTCCATGTGTGCATTTCTGCATAGCCAGTCTATGGGTCAGGCGGAGAGCCAGGACCCTCTGCAGCTCAACACTTTAAAAGGAACTGCTGTATCACGGCATTTCAAACAGAGGAGTTAAGAAACAAAGCAGAGGACGGAACTGCTGCGTTGTCCACTGACTTTTTATAAAGTGGGAGCTTACAGGTTTTTACATACTTGGCTTTGAAACCCTATTAGAGAGGCAGTAGTAATAAAATTTAGAATGACTTATGTTTACAGTTCCCTAAATGACAAAACGCCTCTTATGTCACTGGCATTTATTTTTCTGTCTAAGAGATTTACAGTTGTGCTGTTCCTGTTGCTCTGAGGAGACCTCACACAGTTCACAATGTGTGGAGATAACGCCACCTTGTGGTCACTCTCTGCATAACTTACATGTTAAGTCTTTGTTCCTGAAACTGTTTATTTAAAGGCACTGCATTACTGAAGTTTATTTATACAAGGCTTTTAAAGAGTTTTCCATAAAGTGGTTTAGAGAAAATTGAGATAAAAGAGGATTTTAGAAAGTATGAGTTGAGCAAAACCACACCAAAGAAGGGCCGACATGTACGTGCTTTAAACTGACTTTAACTGTTGCTTAACCAGTTTTGTTTGTCATCATAAGAAAGCTCTAGATGGATGATAAAGTTTGAATAATCGTGACCAAACATGATGGTTTAGAAATCTGAGAGTTTCCTGCTTAGTCAGTCTGTGGTTTATCTCCTCTCCTGTCTGATCTCACCCTCCTCTTCCTCATGCACTGTCCTGTATGCCTCTTCCTCAGGACCCACGCCAACTGCATGCCTTTGCTGGAAGTGGAGGACATGATGATCATGGGTAATAAGCCCGACTCCAAATGTGTCTTCACCTACGTACAATCTCTGGTCAACCACCTGCGCAGATACGAGATGTCCATGGGTCGACCCTGTGACCTCTGACCTGTGTTCAGGTGGCGTTGGTCCTCTTCTCTTCACAAGCTGGGTCAAATAGTTGCACATCTCTGTTGGACAAATTGGGGATTGTGTGTGTGTGTTTGTGTCAGTTTGCTCATTATCTTTGTCGGCAGTGGTGACATGTATCGATTATTGCAGTTCTGTTCTGAAAACAGAGAACTCCAACCATAAAGTGAGCGCCAAAGTTTTTTAAAAGACCTTTTAAGGTTTAAATTTTTGCGCCTTTTTTCTACTCAAACTCCACTTCGTAACAGATTATATTCAACACAAAGTAGCTGTGTCACTCCTCTAGAATACTAAAGAACTGCTTAAAACAGAAAGAAGTCATATTTTTATGGCATTTCCCCTTTTAAAGTATTTGTACCTACAGTTTTCTCTTCTACGCTTTTCAAATTACTGTAATTTGCCGGCACTTCTTTTGGCTATTCCACTGAAAGAGAAAAATGCACCCATCCGCACGATGCATTATTTCATCTTTATGTCGGTACTTTGTCATTTCAAACCAAATTCTGTTTGCTTGAAGTATGTAAATTAAGTTATTATTAATATTCTCATGTTGATGTAGTCAATTAGCGTATTACTTTGTAATCCATGAGCACGGGGATGTTTTCTCATCATTATTCAAGTGAATCTATTACTGTTGCAGTTAAGAGCTGAGTAATGTCACTTTTCTAAACTCCACAGAGCTACTGAGAACATGTAGGAGGTTTTATGGTCTTCTGTGATATTATAATCATAAACGATTGCAGTTAAACCAGCTTTTGTGTAGGTACAAAGAAAAAAGGAGTGAGTCTGATGTTGTACAGCTGATTTGTATCATTTGATGTTTGCTGACGTCGCCCTGCCAAACACACTCACACACAGCTCTTCTAGAGGACTCCTTATTTATGCTTGAGTAGACTTTTTTAAATATATAATTTCTTTTGTTAGTGTGTACATTATGCTTTTACAAGTTTTGTTTAAAGTAAGTCGATAAGCTTAAGCTACCACAATGTTTTCTGAAACCAGTTGCTTTTTGTTTGAAAGCCGGCTTTCAGTAATCTTGACTGATACCTGCTAATTGTATATTTATCGGCACAGAGCTAAGAAAAAACTTTAATGAAGATTTTTATTCCTTTGTTCCTTTTAAGAAGATGTCTAAAGTTCTGATTTTGATGAACTATATTTCTTAAAGCTCTGTTTCTGGTAGATTTGAGAAATTATTTGAGAATATTACTCAACTGCTGCCAACTGAAAAACGAAACCTTCCTTGAAGCAGTGTGTTGTACATAAGAGCTTAAACACGTTGTAATTTCATGTTTCTGTGCACCACAGTTAAATATGAATTAACAATTAAACCAATTTAAGAACTGAATGTATTCGAGGGGCGATTATTGCTTTGAATCACCTCACAAAGTGCATTTTCATTTTCCACACCGAATTATATGAGTGTAATCTTCTGTCTGACATTGAACCCCTTCGGTGTCTGACAGAAGATTACACTCCTGTTTTCAACCTGGATTTATTAGTGCTGCTGAAAAGTTCACCGGCTTCAGTCCTGTAACCCAAAACAGTTTAATTTCATGCATAATGATGATTATGTTAATAAAAATGTCCTGACAGCTCTGAAGGGAGCTTTATTGTAAATAATTCCTCCATATAAACTTGGAATCTGTCAGTGTTTAGAGGAACGCAAAGCATTACAAATCATAGAAGAGTTAGCTTTTCTGCTGCTTATTAACGTCAAATTAAATGAATTAGTCACATAAAAAGCCGTGTGTAGCAAACAAGACATCTCTAGGCCTATTAACACTCGAATTAACTCTCTTTGAATGTGGAATAGATACCTGTATTTATCTGAAAGTGCGGCTCTGCTATTGGATATCAAGTGTTATTTATGCTTGCATTTATACCGAAAGGGAATTTACAGCCTGCAATCTGCCATATTTACACTTTAGTGTGTAAAAGAGAACAATAAGAACATTCAACAAACCAAGGATCAGAGACATGTTTGTGTTTCCAAACAGTTTATCACTTTATTCTTACAACCCCTTCACTTGGGTCTTCTTGTGTGCATCAGTCCAACCCACCAGAACATGCAGTTCAGCCTCAGGCCAGTCAGACGATTTTCAGCCCGAGGCTTCATTCAGTTTCACAGTAGGTAGGAAGCAAAGACAGACACACAAAAAAACTCAAACGAGGCAAAGATCCTGAAGACGGCTGACACATGATTGACAAAAACAACAAAGTCAAACGCACACGCATCCAGTCTCTGTGTGGAGTAGAAAAGCACTCACAAAGCGGCCTGCTGGGTTTATAATGCTGCCAAAAGAAAGGAACGAGTGGCATGAAAAATATCTTTTGTGCAAATTCAGACTGGACTTTATTTTTAAAGGCCTTCTGCTGATGGTGAGATTCAGTCCGTCCCCAGGAGCTGATCCAGGATCTGCTGGCCTCACTCTGAAATTACAAACATCTCTGTGATCAGCTGCAGGAACCAGCGGGTCATGGAGCAGCTAAGGGGCTCAGGGTTAGCGTTCCTACTTTCGTCCGCTCTTACAGGTTATAGGTCAGTGTGCTTGGCTTCTGCGTCGGGCTCTGAGGAGGCGTTTTCTGTAGCTACAGAGGAAGTGGAGGATTTGTAAGGAGGCTCATCTTTGAACGGGGAGTCTTTGGCAGGCGAGAAGCGGAACTCCTCCGGCACCTCGTCCTCTGGCTGAGCCTTCTTGTAGAAACCCAGTTTCTCCAGCAGCTCGTTAATCTCAGAGCGGGTCATGTCAGACAGAGCGATCCGCTGGGGAGGACACACACATGTTGGAGAATAAATTAACTGTGAGTTCACTGAAAGCTGTATGTAAAACTGTGCTAACGTGATATATTGTTAGTGTGCTATGTTTCATGAAAACTGGGCTGAATATTAATGGATTTAAAATTATAGACATCAATTAAGAATGCACAGTTTGTATTCATACTTTTTTTTTTTTGTCTGAACAAGGCAACTAACAATTTATGTGCAATATGAAAAAGGTCGATCATTTTGATGAATCAGCAAAGAATTATCCCCAGTTCTGCAGACCATTTGATGTGTCTTTTGGTTCATTGTTGCTGCAGATTTCTTGTTGTGGTTCTGCTTCATTGCAGTTATTGATGTTGAAGTAGACAGTTATTATTCATGAAGAACCTCACATAAATCCAGACAAAGTTTGCAACTCTAAAGTACTATCAAGCCAGATATTGCCCTCAGGAGACCAGAACAGAACTAATATTATCGCTCTAAATGAATGCTTCATTTGCTCCATGTCGGCTGAACAGATGCACAAATATTTGCCGCAACATTTGCCATAATGTGAGGACGGTTCTGCAATATGACAAAACAAAGTTGCTTTAAAATGATGCTCAGAATCTACAATTACATAATTTACAAAACTGTAGGGTCCTATAATAATATTAAAATTTAGCAGGTATAGTTGTAAATCCAATCTTATTTCTCTACTGGAAAGCACTTTGACCTGACATGACTTATAGGCATCCTGCTTTTTTGTTGTTTCTCTTTAAAAGTGCTCTATAGATGAAGTTATTATACAGTGGGATACAACAGACTTTATTGTCCCCTAAAGGAGATATTTTTCTTGAGGTAGTATTGCTGCATTGAACATATACATTTAACACAATAAAACACAGCAAACAAGTCTTACATCCAGCTCTTCGTAATAGTGGTTCAGGAGGACAAGCTCAGGGTCAGCTCCAGGAATGTGCTTCATCACCAGGTTATGGCTGAGATACGGATGGTCAAGGATATTTTTTTGTCAAGTAACAGTGTGCAATTAATAAACAAACATATTTAAGAAAACGTAACTGACGGTGTACTTGAATCAAAGGATACTAGAGAGGAATATCCTGGACCACAAAGGCTTTGACTGCAGACAGAAGTGGAGATTATTGTTTTTTTTTCTTCACTTACAGGCTGGTTTCCGTGACAGATCTGTCAGGGATTATGTGAAACGTTAGACGTAAAATGTTTCTTGGAGAGTAAACACTTTTAGGCAGGGATTAGGCTTCGGTCTGACACTGGCTCTCAGTGTTGTGTCTGTTATTTTCCTAGCTGGATAACTCACCTCTCTGAGCCTGTTCAGCTGTCATCCACCGCATGTCTGGAAGAGATGGAGACGTGAGACACAGGAAAAGGTTGCAAACAGCTCTCATGTTTAGGAAAAAAGATGACTTAACAGTCCTCATTTGCAACTCCAATGTGTCTTTGTGCACATGCAACAGCTTCTTACTGCAGTTTTTGTAGTTAGAATCAAAGATTCAGTAACACTTCGGTAAACCTCTTGGTCATGTTCTGGTATCAGATTTATTCCGGCCTAAGGGAAGGGATGCCTGACCTATTTTTGCAGATATCTGAGCCTCAGGTATTAGGTGTGGCTGCCACAACAATAGCAACAGATAAAGCTTTTCTTCAGTGATGCTGGCAAAGTTGGGTGATTGGGTGACACCCTGAGGGAAAACTACACAGTTTCTCACAAAAAAAAAAAAAGGGGGCAGGATTTCAAAAGCTTTACTGCAGTTCCACACCCTGATTCTGCTCTAAACCTTAAACTGATCACCAAGTCGCTTTACAGCAGATTTTAGTTTTACTGCAACAGTAAAATGACAGCATACGTGCTTGTTTCGGTGCCATCCTACATACGCATCCATTCATCTTACTACAGCTCCGTCCTACTCTCCTACAAGACTCCTTCACGCATGCGCCCAACATGGAAATTCGAGTAGAGAAGCGCACCCGTTCACACGTTTAATCAAATCTGAATCGGAAAACACCGCATCGGCCCAGTGTTGCTGTAAAAACACGGCATAATTCAGCCCTCTATGAAGTATGAGGCAGGTTTACTCTACCTCCACCCTCGCTTTGGCCAGCCCGTCCAGCTTCTTCAGATCCACATCATAGGCCGAGGCGCATTGCAGAAACCCGGCCAACACGATCAACCACATTTTCTTTCTGTCCTGGTTCGGATCGAGGACCAGGACGATCTCCCGTGTTGGACCTGCAGAGGTTTGAAGGTAACTGAGCCCAGAAGAGGAGGAGAGATGATGAGCAGCTATGTCACGTCCGGACCTCTTTGCCACGTCAAATATTTCGCCAGAGGAGACAGCAGGCGCGCGGAGGACGCTCATTGGTTATCCGCTGCTTCCCATCCAGATAAAAACTTAATCCTACAGATCCCATGTGCAAACTCTGCTTAATCCTCCATAATGTTTGCAGATCTCCTCATAAAACTACAATAAAGCCGAGATAATGCCTGCTGACTCTTTTCAGGCAAGGTGACAGGTGGCTTCAGGTCGATTTATGCTGTCAGTGTCGATAGAAATCCTGCCCATTAAATCAGATCAGCGTTATTAATACAACACGTTTTAAAACAACCTTAGTTAAACAAAAAGCTGTACATGTTATAAATATATATAAATTTACAAAACAAGATAAGATATTAGCATATAAAAAGTTAAAATGAAATTAGACAATAAAGTATCTAAAATTAGATAATAAAGTACAAAAAATAAACATCAGATGCTAAAAAAAAATCAAGGAAAACAGGGCCACAGCTTATAGGACCAATTACTTTAATAACATAAATATAAACTACTAAAATACTAAGACCATTAAGAGCAAGGAAAAGCTTTTTAAAACCTGTATTAGATTTTTAATAAGAGTGTCGATGGAGGAGGAACATTTGATTGATAAATAGAGTGCTACTGAAAAATTTGGAAGTTGCTGCTGCAAAGGCACAATATTTCTTTCATTAAGATATGCATAAATTACTCCATGATTACAAGCCCCTACATGTAGTGGAGAATGTGGTAAAATAATCTTGTCGGTAATGAGACACTCTCTAGCTAGTTCTAGACTACGAAGTGAATTATGTCAGAGAACAGAAACCTGAAGTGCACAGGTCAGAATATCATATTTGCCATTTAATATGGTACCATTTTACCAGTATATAGACAAAAAATTGAGCATTATAGCTGAGCAACACTGATGTTTTTATTGAAGATGTTTTGTGACCCCATCCATGAGGTAACTGTTGATGCCAAACTGTGGCTTCATGTATTAACAGAAACACTGACACACATGGAGTGGACATTATAAACTTTAATTTTCCATATATTTTTCTAAATACTATAGCTCATTTCAAGTGGAAACATTAAATCTGGATATTATTTGCTAAATTGCAAAGGAACAGAAGATGGAGGAACACAGACAGGATGTAATGAAGGGAGCAGGATACTGCGACAGCTGGTTATGACAGAAACACTGACCTATATACTGCACAAAAACCTGTGCTGTTGTCACCATGATTCACAGCAGTGCAGAAGAGAAAGGAAAAGAGCTCTGCTGATCTATGAGGCCAACCAACAGGATAAAAACAGACAAAAATCAACCCGGTGACGCTGAAGCTCGCAACTAGGCCAGACAATGACACCATTTTTTTTTTACTGGTATACTTCTGCAGCAGTGTACGATATGCTTTCTACGATATGAATACTAATAATACAGGATGGGCACCAGTTTGTTATTATATAGCAATGTCAAGAATGTCTCAGTGTTTGTTTTATTAAATGACTACAAAAGGAATAACATAAAAAATAAATTGCAGTTTGGTACAATGTTACAGCTGTTAAATACTATAGATATCCATTCATTTTCTATGCATTGCTTATTCCTCATTAGGGTCACAGAGGGGCTGGAGTCTATCCCAGCTGATTTATGGTGAATGCAGGGGACACCCTGGACAGATCATCAGTCTATCACAGGGCTGCACAAAGAGACAAACAAGCACACTCACATTTACACCAGCAGACAGGGAGAACATGCAAACTCCATGCAGAAAGATCCCAGGCACATGCAAACCGGGGATCTTCTAGCTGCAAGACAACAGTGCTAACCACCGAGTCACTGTGCAGCCCCTACTATAGATATGCTATAAGTAATTTACTTTCATGTAGAGGTACAGGTATGTACAGTATGTGCAATAGATTACTACTACAAACCACCAGAAGCTTCAGGAAAACATGCAGCTCACCACATTAACTACAGTGCATGTCATTTCTCCAGCAAGCTGTGGCCTGAAAGGTCACACACACACACACACACACTTAGGCGGGTACAGTTTTTGACTCATTAATTTTGTAAATGCCACAGACATTTAGGAGGTCACAGAGACTGATGAGGTATCCTCAGGTGTTGCCACAGCAACATCTTATCCCATGCTTTGGCAAGGTATAGAGGTGTTTAAGCTTCTACAAATTAACAAGAGTTTTAATACACGGTTTTAGGCACATCAGCTCCAAGTCTTTATTTTTGTGTGGTAAATGTAATTATATTAAGTCATGGATAACTTTACACAAAGCTGCACCTTTGCTACTCCATGACTTTGTAAATAAAAATCTACAGAAAGGAGCATCCATGTTATGATATTATCAAGTAGAATGTGAGCTCAAGACCTTTTTAAAAATGGGGTTTTAATAAAGTTTTGATATAAAGCTTTTTTTTTTTTTTTTTGTTCAAGTATTGAGACAGCCCCACAGCAGTTTTTTAGGCTTAGTCCTCCTATAAATGTGTGGCTATGTCCCAGGTTGGGTGAGATTGCCTTGAAATGTGGGTTAGCTGTTGAATACAAATTACGAGGCAACTTTTGTAAGTAGTTACAAAAGTAGTTACAAAAAAAACTTATTTAAACTGAATATGAAAGTTTCATAGCATTTAAAATTGCTACATTTTGAGGATATAACAAAAAAAATGAATCAATAATCCTCAACAAAGTAACTATAATCTAATTGCACCTTTAACAACATAACGCCTTTTTTGTAATCTGATTACCTAATCCGGATCTCATGTCATCCAAAACACAGCTAAATCACACCTTGACCCTTAAACCAATATGTTGCTTTTGTTCTTCTACTTTTCAAACTCTTCAAATGAAACGGGAAAAGGGCCAAATCTTACATCTACCAACAAAATAAATCACAGTTGGGTTCTTCTCTAATTAGGTGTCACTGCAGAGGGCCATTTAAAAAATAAACTGGCAGACTGTGAGGCAGCTGTTCATTCTGAATGGCTCAAGGAGTGGGTGGTCAGGATTATAAATTACTTTGAATGAGTGAACTATTGGTTCATAGTCATGTGTAGCATGTAGTAGGTTAAATTCTCACTGACTTGTAAAGCTGGGAGGCTTTCCTGCTGTGGGTTGTTTTAGGTAATGGCAGAAAAGAACATCTTCATATCTTAAGAGCTTAAACTTGACACATCCTAGTTTTTTAAAAACACCACAAAACACAATGAAAATGAATTTTAGCCATATAGGATAATGTAAAGTAAAATGTAGCATGCATTTTCTAGTACCCTCCACCACCATTACTGATGTGTTTTTGTCAGCCATTTCCACTGTTGTCCACTGGCTTTGCACTGCAGAACTCTGTATTGAGAATCAGGTTTCAGGGTTTTCTTTGCAGCTGCTGTTTAGTATTTTGAGCTTAATATGGAAAAACATACTCTGTGGACATGTGAGACTTTCATTCATTGATATAAAGGGGAATAGGGGTTCAGTTCACATTGCAGACTGGGATGGTCAAAGTTTTACTTATAATGGAGTAGTATGTCTCAGTTATATGAATACTGCACAGTGTGGACTGTGAGGGCAGCTGTAATATAAAGAAAAAGTATGATCTGTCTGTGCTCTCAGTGGCTCGATTTACATATTTAACATGACTGTGCAGAGGATTGTGGATCCGAATGGCCAGAAAAGAATGTTGGCTCACACACTGGAAAACCTAATGTAGTATCACATCCTGCTACTTTGGATATACTATATTTGACATACTGTACATTGAGACATATTGAATGTTTATATGGTGTGGTAGTATGGATATTGGAATGCACCCACAGACTCAGAGAGAGTCTTCTTCCTGAAAGGGGCGTGGACCACAGCTCAGCTGCATTTAAAGATACAGACACTAAAACCAGTAACTAAATAGTCATGTTGAAATGAACGATCTTTGCAGTACACTGAGCTGAAAAAAAATGAAATGGGGACATGTGAGACTTTCATTAATTTGACGTCAAGGGGTTCAGTTCACATTCCAGACTGCGAAGGTCAAAGTTTAAGGTGCAGTATTATGATGGAGTACTTGTCTCAGTTGTGTGTATACTACATAGTTGTAGTGCATCCTGAAAGTAAAAAGAAAAGGCATATGTCTGTGCTCTCAGAGGATTGTGGGTCAGGACATCCTGGTACTTTTGACATACTATATAATTTATGTTAAGACATAATAAATCTATATATGGTATGGCAGTATAAATATTAGAATGCACCCACAGACTCGGAGACAGTCTTCTTCCTGAAGGGGGTGTGGACAGCAGAAGCTTGGCTGCATTTAAAGCTGCAGACACGGAAACAGCCAGTTTAGAACAGAGCTAAAACCAGCAGCTAAATAGTGCACCGTCTTTGTAGTATATTGCGCTTAAAAATGAAAGTCACACTCTGGGGACATGTGAGACTTTCACAAGACTATAAAGGCTATAACATGGGACCTTTAAAGGCCATCCACCCCCCTTGCTGCTCTGTGACTCCACCCCGGCGACCACTAGGCGGCAGGAGAGCCTCAGCATAGACTGACATCATGTAGAACCGCAGCTCCTAACGAGGATTACTCAGGCTCGCACCCTGGCGCCGGCTTACGTCACAGTTCCATACGTTCTCATGGAAACCGGTGTCGAGTCGGTGCACGAGCGTGTCTTATGAGTTGGGAGGCGGAGGCCATGTTGGTCGGTTGCCATGATATGTCCTTTCTAGTTGCCGTAGTTCTGTGAGCTCCGGAGTCTGTACTGTAATCATCGAGTCGACATCGTTGGCAGTCAGCGGCTGCTCGTTTACGGAAGCGCTGCCTCCCGCGTCGTCCCGGACGTCTTCTGTAATTTGAAGGGCACCGGGAGCGGGCGTGCTGCTGCTGCTGCGTCTTTAAACGCGGGAGGAGAAAACGAGTGTGTTTTCTAAAGAGATGCAGGCTGACTGACAGACCTCTCCTCCTTCAAACCCACCTGCTCCCCCTCTCTCTCTCTTCCGTCACCCCCGCCGAGGAAGGAAGGAACGAAGGAAGGTAGACGCTGAGATGCCGATGGTTTCATCTGGGAGGCGGCTGGGAAGGAAAGTTTTTGGTTAGAGGAGAGCAATTCATAGAAATCCACATCTTTTCTGATCGACCGCCACATCTGCAGGAACTGTTCAGCTGCAAAAATCCTCAACAGAGTAGAACCCAAACAGGTAAAGGTGATGATTAATCAGCTGCACGCATGCGTTGTGTCACGCTTGAAACCTATCAGGGCTGTTTGCAGTTAATTGCACAGGCTTTCTGTTAACACACAGGAGATGTTGTCTAATTTAGTTTCACGCAGACGGCAGCTGCAAAGAAAACCCTGGAACCTGATTCTCCACTGCCGTGGATGAGTGGATACTGACACAGATGTGTTTGTAACATAAAACTGTGTAAATCTCTATTTTCACACCTTTTGCAATGCCAGAATCATGCTGATTAATCACTCTGATCTCCTGCACATATACACACAAATGCATGCACACTCATGACACAAATATTTGATGCAAAACACACTTAATTGACCTTCATCCTGTTTTACAGCATAAAAATTGTCCTTGAAAGTAATTAGGCCGAATGCTCTGCTGCTGCTGCTGCTCTCCTTTTTCAGCCGAGGTATCACTCATGTCTGTCCCACTATGTAAACGTTACCACATATCAACACGTTTCTAGTGTTTACAAACACACCATGCACCAGATATCAAATTACACATACTGGATAAGGTCCTCTTTTGGCTGTCAGGTATATTTGCATGTTTATATTTGATCAAAACCTCTGTTGTAAATGTAGTGCTGTGACAGGAGCCATACCTCTACTATTTTATTGTCATACATGTAATTTTGGCCCCAAGTGAGGATTTAATTACAAGGAATAATGTTTGATGTAGTGGAAAATTATTTTTACACACCTGAGAACAATGAAAATGAGCAGCGTCAGTGATCGTTGGCCCACTTGGAGGTTTATTGCACACTGAGCGGAAACTACAAACAAACCCAGCTTGTTTCGAGAGTAACTGAAAATTGCCACAGAATGCATTAATTTAAATGAAATTATTTTCCCTGCTTAATGGGCTTGATCATAGTCACATGATTCTATCCTCATGTTAAGGAGATGCGTGTCATGTTTATGACCTGTCCAGGGTGTCCCCTGCCTTCGCCCGAGTCAGCTGGGATAGACTCCAGGACCCCCGTGACCCTAGTGAGGATAAAGCGGTGTATAGAGAATGGATGGATGGATGGATATATATCATTATGGTGTGTCTGTTCAGTCTATCTTGTGTCCTGAACGTTATGCACAGTGTGGTTTGAGCAGGTGGAATTAAAAGCCATGAACCATCCTCATATATCATGATTAACATCCTGATTATTTACCATCTTTACATTTCACTGACATGGTTATACATTTCTTCATGCATGTTAAGCATATGGAAACATATGATTCAAATGCCCTAAATGTTGATACACTTAAGTATTTGCTTCTGACAGCAGCTGCACTGGATTACAAAACAGTGCAGGTAACTTTAGTCAAATGCAGTGATTATTGCTCACCTAACTAGTTTCCTCAGTATTTGCTGGAAAAGCAACTAATGCTGCTGTTGCAACTTTGAGCAAGTTGTGTTGCTTCACTCCTTTTTAACAACCAGTCAAAAGACAGGAAGGAAAATGTGGGCAATGAACCGACTTCTCGATAAGACAGTGTTTGAAGTTCATGCACATGCATATATTAGCACGCATGAATTGGGGCTGTTTCATGCAAGCACAAATGATCGTTTTTTCTTTTTTATCCCTGATGAATTTTTGTCATTGAATTTAACTCTCTAGCCAGTTCAGTGTACTTACATTGTCATTGTGTAATGTCTTTATGCTATTTGATAAATGAGACATTGCTTTTGTGTCTGATAACAACTCAGTGACCGTTTTTCTCCACAGAGAGCCTTTTAAGCGGAATGTATGAGTTTCCATTTGGCTGATTTCTGTAATTGTTAGCTTACACAATCTGACAGCGTAAGTTACAACATAGTTTTGCAGTGCAGACATTGTACTGTATGTTGTCAGCACGTGTCTTAAGTGTTCGACTGTAAGCAAAATTCTTTTGACGTCCTGCAGTTTTGGCTGTGACCTGATCAGAAAGATGAAGCCCCCTGGACACAGGGAGCGTTGCTCCAGACCATTTACAGCTGTGGCAGCAGCTGTCCGGTCAATCAGTATCCCTGTCACAGGGGCATATGGCTCCGCAGGCCCTCAACACCATCACTCTACTTGGTTTGTAAATTCAAAATTAAACACTGGAAGGAGGCAAAATGTGGTCAGCTTTAAGGCTGGGATCACAGTGTCTAGCCACACAGAGCCAGTGATGTATGATGAAAGATCACTCAGTGTGAGGCTGTACATAATTTCCCTGTAACCCTAAAGAATGTAACAATATGGCCTCTGACTCCGTCATCCCAAACTCTCTGTGTTGTCAATTAATCCCACCGAAGGAGCCAAGACGGCTGGCGAGAGCCTGCTGTTTGGGTTACACTACATCCTTCCTGGCTCTTTGCGCTCTCACCCCTCAGGAGGGTGCTTGTAAAAGCTATGACACATTTGTTAGTATCAAATCATTCCTCTCCTCTGTGAATGTGAGCTGAATATAAAGTGGTAGTCTGCCATAACAGTTCCCAGAAAGGCAAATGTGTCTCTTGCAATTGCATGCATAAAGGAAATAAGCATTCAGGGTGTTAGGGAAAAAAAAGGAACTGTTCTGTGTTTTGATTTTGGTTTGCAGGAAAGTACAGAAAATGTTTTCCTCAATATAAACATAGAACCTCTGTATGTCTGTGTTTCACATTTTAGTGTTTCATTCTTTCATTATCAATTATACAGAGTCAAAATGTTAATTGCCCACATACCTCTCAGGTTGCCAGATACTTTTGTGCTTTTGCTTATGCATGATTTAAACATGCTCTCGTGTTGCCAAGCACACAAACATGCATTCCCACTGATTGTGATCCATGTCCGGTTGTTGTGATGGTGGCCGTTGGAACTGTGGCATGTTGACGTCACTGATAGTGACTGAGAGGCGGTTGGCTGAGGGGAAACAATGCACAGCAAGTCGCAGGAGGAGCGTAAGTGTCACCTCAGAGTGCAGAGGGGGGTAAGAAAGGGAAGGAATGAAGAGATTTTAGAGCAGGAATAGATTGATGTGAAAGGAAAAGTATAGGACGGGAGAAACTAAATCGATGGGGGTGAGCGATTCAGTGGTTGTACAGTAAAGGTGGGAACAACAGAGTCTGGGGAAAAATGAGGAGAGAGCGAAAGGATTAGAGAAATTGGACGATAAGAAATGGAGGGAGGAGGAAGGATTAAAGCTTGGAAAAATAGACGGTGCCAGAGGGAAGTGTGAGAGGATCAAGTTGGAGAACATTCTGCAAAGAGACAGTGTTGCCACTGAATGGGCTGTCTCGTCTCCCTCCCACTCCCCCCTCAGCTCGTTTTGCAGCCACCCACTCCCACGTGTGCCCACTCACCCTGCTACCCTCCTCCACACTCCCCCCCTCCCACTAAATGCCATACATGGACCAATAGAATACATTATGCCCAGCCATAAACAAGGTTATTGGTTGGAACGGAAAAACAGCATGTTGCAGGCACATGTGGAATACAGAGGCAGCCTTCCCCTCACTGCATGAAAGTCAATGGCCTCGCGTCTGTTCAAGGTCATGTGTAATAATTATGAGAGCTTGTTTGTTTCTGTGTCCCCAGGCAGCTAGCCCTCTCTCCTTATACTGACCAAAATGCGTCCTCAACGCTGCATTCCAGCAGCGTTGAGAATGTGACGGGTTAATGTTTACCATGATTTGCACCCAACAGTTTCCTCTTCCTTGTAGTATCTTCTGCCCTTTTTCATGTTAAGATTTCAGCTACCACTGACTGATGTTTCTGGGTCGGGCTGCCACCCGTTTTGTGTCCAATATCACCTGTTTTAAGGCTCCACAGGCCACAACACTGTGTCCCCAAACTATGTGGCTAATTTTATTAAACATCTGAGGATGTTGTTGCTTTGGGGGTGAACAATCATGGACTTCACAGTGCCTAATTTATTTCTCCCTTTGAATTTCCATTAATTGCGCGGATGTCACCATAATTACTCAGTTATGGGTTTCTTTGTGTCAGATGCTGCACGTGAAGGTTTATTTAAATCAGAAACTGGAAAATTCAGTAGCAATCCATTTGCTTGAATTGCTATTATGTCAGCAACATAAGAATGTAGAGGAGACATTTATTCACACTAATTAAACGGATTGTTACTTGAATTCTTTGGCTAAAATCTTCATTGATTTCGGTCCTCCTTTGTTCACAGTGTCTGATATCTCTGCAGCTCTGCCTCACTGTGTTTGTTGTTTTATTCTGTGTGGTTGATTTTTGCTGTTCTGGACCGTGCAGCGGTTCTCGTGTTAGTGTGTGGCAGGTGCTCTGAGCTGATATGAACTGAGTGAGCATCTCCCTGGTTACTGGAGGACTGGCAGGCAGCTTAGGTACAACTGGAGAGGATGATTTAACTGTGTCCAGCCTTTTTTTTTTTTTTTTTTTTTTTGCTCCATCTCCTCGTCCAGTAGCATTTAGGACACACAGAGGGGAATATGTCTCTTCTTGGTCCTCCAGGTGTTGATGAATTTTGAAATTTTGATCTTTCAGATTTTCCTAAATCAATACCTCAGCTCTTTCCGAGGCCCTGTGAAGGCAGGTAATTGAACAGTCCACGATGGTCAGAGCCTGAATGACTCACTCTGTTGTCTTGCTAGGTCAATAGAATCTCATGACAGTCCTACTCTCAATCAGCAGAACTGACTTCACTCTAGTGAAAGAGGCTGCAATGTTCTGCTGTCCAATTCTTCAGTGTTAATAAACCCTCTCTGTGCCTTTTTGCCTACTTTAAAATGCATTTTCCTTTTCACAGGGTATCTTCAGGGTTAGTTTAAAGATGTTCTGGAAATTTCATTTCTAAAATGTAAGAATCATGTGCTCTAAGCAACATTACTGTTGTTTTTGTTGTCACAGAAATCTTAAGAAATGGACCAAGATAATCTGAGCCAAAAGCCAGACACAAGAAGACAACCCAGACAAAGGAGCAGAAGCTTCAACAACAGCTTCACCTCCCGCATCGGAACACAGCAACTCCAGCCACCGATCCCCCAGTCGGCCAACCTGCAGGTCTCTGCCAGGCCTCGGCTGCCCCACAGGAGCGCCAGAGTAGAGGGCTCTGTTGACCATTTCCGAACCCAAAGTTCAGCCCAAAGCAGAACCCGATCCACAAGCTAACCAGGATGAGAGCATTCCTGATGGCGCTGTGGCAAGTCATCACAAACCCTCTCGTCCGGCAGCAGTCAAACCTTTGGGCGAGCACAAAAGGCCCAGTGCTAAGATTGGTCCTAAAAGCCACCCGGTTAGGGCTGCCTCAGTGCCCCACCAAGCTGCCAGCAGGCCTGTGCCTCCTCACCTGAACCCTCATGCCTCAGAGAGCCCTCTCTGTGGCAGGTACAGCCGACACTCAGGCCCAGATCGTGGAAGATTTCAGGCAAGTTTCCTGATCTGTGTGTCGCTTTATTCATGTCTCAGCATGCCCCCACAGGGCCTCTCTTTCCCAGACAGCATGAGAAATGTCCAGCCTTGGTGCACAACACTGCAAGATCACAGTGGACATGCGGCTCAACTGTGGTTTTGGTAATGCTGTAATCATAATTACAGCATTTACTGAAACCAATCATGTTGTAACACAGTTCTTTGTTTCTGTCATACACTCAGTTTGTTACAATCTGAACAACCAAATAATCTAACGCAGATGAATATTTTCCCTCTTTCCCACATTCATTAAACTACATAAATGATCACTTTTACACCCTCAAACACCTTTAAACCTCAGAAGAATAACGTATTTTTATCTAAATTTCCCTGTGTAAGGATTGCATGTTTCTCTACATGTGGATGTTTACTCTTTTTCTGCGGAAATGTCGAACACATTTCAGTAGGCAGTGAAACATTTTTTCTCAGCTTAAACTGGATTTCTGTAAATGATTTTGCTGAGTCTATCAAGATGGGACACCATGAGCCAGAGTTTCATAAAGATATTAGAGTCAGGCTAGCATATAAACAAAAATTAAGATTCATAGCATTAAGTAGATTGGTTCTCAGGGGACACTTGACTTACGTGGGAACGTTGCACAAAAAACGCAGCTGCGGAAGTACTTACTTAGATGATTTAATTAACAATTTGTCCATTTATGTCAGCTACAGTTGTATTTTGCATGTTCTAGTGCTGTGAGGAGATTAATTGTAAGACGGGGAATGAGGTGGAAATTTATCATGTCACTGTTCGTGAGCATAGAGACAAAATTACTTACTCCCTGGGAAGATTACTACCTGGCCTAATTAGTGGGAGATGCGAGACACATCCACGTGTTTTAAAGTTGTGATTAATCAGTTGTAAACACTTGTTCTCACATACGTGTCCTATATTTTATGACACAACCATGGTCTCGTCAGTAAACAGAAAGGAGATGTCTGTTCGTTTCCACAGGAAATTTAGGAAACATTTGGTTGCTGCAAATCACGTCAAATTTAAAGACCATCTCCAATGAAAATCATTTTTTCCCCCCAGTCAAAACCGTGACTGAGCATTTCCAGCTCAAAACCTTAGTGTAACAATGATGGTCTCAAAATCACAGATTGAGACTTTCAGGGTTTCGTTTGTTACGCACTTAAAGAACCAACCCCGTGAACTCGCAGAGCCGGGTTTTGTGTCTAATTATTTTTCTTTAGGTTCGATTTCCAGTTTGAACATGTATGACTGAGTTATTCCAATGTTACACCCATTTTAAGGCAGGAAGGCATTATTTTCACATAAAAAGATCAATATCTAAGTTGATACGGAGAAATGAGTTTTAGGGGTTTAATCAATGACCTAGAGAAGGAGTTTTAAGTTCTTCAAATATGTTGCACATACAATAGAAACGTTGGGATGTTGGCAAGTCTAGATTTTCTCATTTGCCCACCTGCCATGTGTTTGTTTTGATCCAGCTGCTGTAAATGAACTTAATCTGTGTATTCTGGTGTTTCTAAGTTTGTTCATCCGTATGTGTTCCTTATTTGAATGCAGTTTCACCTGCATATGAGTCAGACAGGCTGATTCATTTACATTATAATGGTTCTGTGTGGCACAATTGACCTGTAGATACTTGATCATACAATTGTCTCTGACATGACATCAGAAGACAAAGAATACAATCAAGATGTCACATATCATGGTGAGTAACTATGTCAGTGGTATCAGGGAAGATATGACACTTTGGGATATACAAGGGTTCTGCAGCCTCATTGTGAGTCTGAAGGCTGTGACACAGGTGTGTAGGAGATGAGTGTTTCTAAGACATTATGTAACACCCGTTTCCAACAGGCTGCACATCATCACTTGGAATGTGGGTTCAGCCCAGCCGCCTGATGACATCACTGCTTTGCTGGGGCTGAATGTGGGTGATGGGAACACAGACATGTACATTATCGGGTGAGTGTTTTGTGGTGGCCAGTCGTCCTTGTTTCCATGTCTCTTCAATGTGATAGCTGGATTGTCCATTTATGTCCACTTGTCCCGCATCAACACCGCAGAGAATGTCACTAATGAGCAGTCGGGCTCAGATTCCAGTGGTTGTTCTCCCTGTGGCAAAAATCGTCTTTCATTTATTAATCCAACATTACATTATCAAGCTCCCTCTCATTAGCTCCTCTTACATCTCTGTCTGCTGTTGACCCTTTTGCCCTGCTGTGTGTCATTTTTCTTCAAGGCTGCAGGAAGTGAACTCTATGATTAACAAAAGACTGAAAGATGTCCTCTCACAGACCAGTGGAGCGAGGTCTGCATGGAGAGACTCAGCCCCTTTGGATATGTGCTGGTCAGTAATGGCTTTTATTGTAAACACATATGCGCACACTCGGTGAAATGCTAAATGGCTAAGATTCATTACGCGCCACTTGATCGCTGATGAGATCTCTGCTTCTTGCCTGTTTCAACTCATTTTGTTCCCTGAGCAACGGATGAGGTGATAATTTATAAGAGGCGTGTAATGTCAGCCTATCTGCCATCTTCCGCTGTCTGTAGGCTGATCATGCAAAGTCGAGCTCTCGCTGACTCTTGGTTTCCCTCTTTGTACATTCATACCTGTATGCTGGGCCCCATTTTCTCTATGCTTTCCTTTCATAGTGGCTACACATACCCAGTGTATACTACTAAGAAATCCAGTTTGTTTCTACAGAAGTGAATACACCTCAGTGCAATATTATTTACATATAAAATGTTTGAAAATTGTATTACCCCTCAATAATTAAATTGTTCTCGTGTTGGCAAATGGAGTATTTCTTCTTATGACAAAATCACAAGCAAATTCTTTGAAATGACAAGATTGAAATAGAGGCCCTGAAGTAAAACTCAGTACTACAAAATCGAATACACTTGCAATAACTGATGCACAAATTAGAAAACCTGTGATCACTCAGACAAAATTGAGAACACCTGTGATATTTAGTTACCCCAACTGCATGAACTTGATTGTAAAATCTTTTGTGAACACCGGAAAATTTGTTTTGGATCTGTAAGCTGTGTTTATGTCTGCATCATGTTCAAAAAGAATTGCCAGAGGAATTGAAAGAGCTGGTAGTGTGTCTCCACAAAGATAGGAAAGAAAACAGGATGATCAGTGACCAACTAAACATCAGTTGAGGATTGATATTGCACAAAGTTGACATTTTCCCTAAAAGTGCAAGAAGAGAAGTTCTACAAGATCTGGACTAAATGGACTGAGTATGTAAAAGCCATGATTTTACTTGAATCTACTCACAACTAGATACAAAAGCTTTCTTTGTCTAAAATTTCTTAATTTATTTTTTCTCTCTCAAATGTTGTGAAAAGGATTTCAAATCGCTGGCTCCCTCTTTCTGTTGTTCTTCTGCATCAAAAAAGAATGATGTAAAGAATGAAAATATTGGAAAGACAACATAGTCTTTGGTGCTGTAAAAAAGACATGTTTGGTATTGTAATAATTTACGTTTTCAATTCAAATAAAAAGAGAATTTAAAAAAAATCAGTTGAAACAGTTTTAGCAGTAGTCATAAGTACAGAATGATGCACTGTACCGTTAATCAAAGCTACAGTGGCCGTCCTCAATCTACCTCTGACTAACAAGACAAGTGCTTTGGATTTGGAACAGAGTTTTATGTGATAGCTAAGGCTGTGAAGGACAGTGAATCATGTCAACTGTCCTTGGGTAGTATCCAAGGAAAACACTCTTGCTTGCTCTTTGGCACAAAACTTCAAGATTAAATTTTGCTAATCTGACCAGGGCTGCCGCAGTGAACACATAGTCCTGACACTGAGGCACCAAGATGGGAATCTGATGGTATGGGACTGCACGAGTGGAAAAGGTGTTGGGGAAATGACATTTTTAGATGACACCAGGAATGACTCCCAGTCTGCAGAAGCTTTGCAGGAATGAAGTATTCCGGCAACATAACAAGCTGAAGCACACTGCCAAAATCACACAAGAGTTTCTCAAGAAGGAAAAAGGGAAAATGATGGCATAGCCTAGAATTTTGTTTGACTTTACGCCAATACAACACCTTTAGGCTGTTTTGAAGAGAAAGAGAGAGCAACACCACCCCCTCTAGCAAAGAGCAGCAGAAAAGATGTTGTTGAAGAATGGAAGAACATTTCTCCTAAAATTAGTACAACACTGCTGTACTACTTACTGAGGAGAACTGAATCCGTCATCAAAAATAAATGTGGACATATGGAGTATGTAAGAATGAAAAAATATGAATCTCAATAATGAAAGCTGGACGGACTTTTGTTGCATTGAGTTCCCGCTATAGGCCATTTATTTTTGATGTAGGAAATCCAAACTGTAAGTTTTTAATTTTGCAAAAGAGCAAATACTACACTGTGTCAACTTTAGAGAGTTAATGAATTTTTGAATCATTCGATGTTCAAGTAATATTGCACAGAGGTGCTTCTGTTGCATACCGTATGTTCCATACTGTATATCACAGAAGATGTTAACAGTGTGCACATATTTAGCCATCTATTTATATAAAACAATTATGTATCATATCAAAAATGTCTTACAATCTGTCTGGTGTGTTGGTGTTTCCATGTTTTCATTTTGTCGAGCTCATACACTGCAGCTGTGGTTGGTGTTCGTCTGGCTGCATCAGAAACGACGCTTGGCTCAGTTGGCATGGTGAGCCGCGGAGCGTGAATCAGCTGTCGAGCTGAAAGACGGAGCTAGACAAGTGCCTCCCAGGGTGCTATTTTATTTTTGGATCACATTGTTGTCAGTCTTGATGGACCTCTGACAGTGAGACTGATGCTGTCCTCCAGCTATTTCACAGTCTGCTACGTTAGTTTGAAACCTCGTTAAAATCATCTCGATGTGACCTTTTTGCATGCTTCTTGTGGATATTAACGGATTTAGGAGTGTGTTTGGAGTTTGTCAAGTTGAGGTGCATGGTAGTGTCAGTAGGAATCTAGTCTAGTTATAACATGGTGGACAGACACATAGTAACTAGTCTGCTCACCAGGACTCACTGTTAGAATTAAACTGGAACTGCTGCAAGCACAAAAAGCAAATCAGTCTTTCACTGCAGAACCACAGAGCTTACAACCTTTTATTCTAGCTTTTTGCCACACATGCTGCTGATTGTCACCATAAATTCAGTTCAAGTAGGCTACAATTTATGTGCACGTATCGTCAAAGGCAGTTTTTTCTACCATCAATCTGTAATTGCGACATGTTAAATCTGTTGCATGTGTTATAGCATGACTGTCTGAATGTAGCTGAACCTAGAATAATGTAGTTTCATATACAAAGTACACAATATGTAGTAGAAAACATGTAGGAAGCATTGTAAGTTGTGCATCTGCTTGATCTAACTTTAGGTTTATTCTTTAATCCAGCAAGTAGCAAATGATTTAAGTTTATACTGCATAAGGTACAGTGGAAGAAAATATTGATATTTCTATGGATATCAGTATTAGAGAATAGAATGAAGAAGCTGTTATTGTGCTGAACTTTGTCCAAATTTCCATGCTGCCCTGCTAATATGACACTTGTTACTCATAGCTCATTTCCTCGGTCATGTGTGTGTTGAATAAAGTCAACACATGCAGCTGCACACATGCATACTTTCTTTCTCTCTCTCTCTCCCACTGTCTCTCACACAAGTGTCTTTCCGTTCTAAGTCTAAATGTAGCTTGGCAGCCTTCAGAAGCTGCCAATGTTCACTGAAGTTGATAGGAAATGCTTTTCATTCTCGGTGTATGCAGGCAAAGGTACATTCCCTCAGACTTTACTCAGCAACACAGATGCACACACTCATTTTCCATGTCTACACACACACACCACAAAATAAAGTCAGTCCACTTTACGGTTCAGTAGAAGCCATTACGCAACAAAGTCGTCCAAATAGCCAGTCAGTGTACAAGCAAGAGGGTCTTCTGTCACGTGGAGATTTATGCCTCCATTACTGCCCACAGGGCATTTCAGGCCGGGTGTGATTGTGCTTCTTCAGACTGTGGTTGGGGGTTGGGATGTGTTGGCAACTGGAACAAACGAGAGAGAGATATGAAAATTCATATCTGGGAAGGGGGTCAACATAGCATGCAAATACGTTGTCCTGTTCCACTTAAGAAATGCACATATCACAAATGTAACATGCACAAATGTCAAAATCTGCATATTGTTCTGTAGCGTAACAAGAAGCGCTTGGGAGGACGTTGTTGGGAGGGCTCGGAGAAAGAAAAGATGCAGTTAACAAGTCCCTGCACTGTAGACTTGCCTCTATGAAGTGGTACAGGAATGCTGTAGTGTGTGGTCTACAGTGATGGTCGACCACAAGCTATAGCATCCTTAATGAGCAGTGCTTCATGTAAGACAGCAGGAGAGCTGGACCACAGGGATCTGCAGGGCACAGTGGAACTGTAAGGGAAGATGGTTTATAGTTAAACATTTACCTTGTTGTGCAACTGAACCTTACAGCTGTCTTCATTAAAGAATCATGTGAAGTGCCTCCTCGTAACTCTCCTGCTGCTATATGTCATCCTGTCTAGTTCCTCATGTCTGTCCATTCTCACTTGTCTTTCATCTAGGTGACATCCCAGCGGATGCAGGGGTTGTTACTGCTGGTGTTTGCCAAATACTTCCATCTGCCCTTCCTCCGTGGAGTCCAGACTGAGACCACACGCACAGGCCTGGGGGTTACTGGGTGAGATGGCTACTGACACCATTCTGTGATCACACTGTGTTATGAAAGCTTCACACAAGGACACACAGCAATACGGAAAAGTGGACAGCATCTCTGTACTAATTTTAGGCTCGCGTCGCTCTCACCGAGACGCTGATGTAAATCTGAGACACACTGAACACATTCATGAAAGACTGCATCATATCAGCTCTTGTTATTTGTTAATCAAATGCTGCTTCATCCAGTTTTGTATGAATAAAGAAGCAGATAGTGTTCACACACAGTAGTTATTAATGCTGGGAAAACTAAACCACACACTGGAGGAATCCTCAAGTCCACTACTTTTTCATGTATTTTCCCTGGTATGCACACAAACATCCCAGATAGCAAACTATGGGTGAATCAATGTTGAATCTATGTTGAGACCTAACGTAGAAATTATACAGAAAGCGCAAGGTTGATAAAATGTTGAGTCAACGTTTGCTTACATAGATTACATGTTTGCAAACATAGATTCAACATTAATTAAACATTGACCTGTCAAACATTTTAATTAAACCAAAATACAATGTAGATTCAATGGCATCTTTTAAACACAAACTTCAATGTTGACAAAATGTTGTTGAATCAACATTGATCCAACCATCAATCTTCAACCGTAACCACAATTCAACCTTCTTAACCCTAATTCAACATTGATTTAACATCTTTTGCTATCTGGGTAAAGTGTGATTTATGGTTGAAAAGCAAACGTTGACTCAACATTTTATCAACCTTGCGCTTTCTGTATAATTTCTACGTTAGGTCTCAACATAGATTCAACATTGATTCACCCATAGTTTGCTATCTGGGATATGTTCTCCTTGAAAAAGGGGGATCACAGGCCTCAGACTGATTTCTACAGTTACAGTGTACTTGTAAGTGAAATTCTCCTGGTACATACTCAGACAAGCATCAGCACATTCTACAGATTTTAAAATGAAGCATCCTTTGTGTTTTAGTGGGTCAGAGCAGCTAAGAGAAAAGTGAGAGGAAATCTGCCGACTCATCTTGTCCCCCACTGTGCACTTCACTGTTACCATTAAATATTGATATTGTTCCTCAGTGGTGCTTAATGAGGAAACTTCCTGTTCCAGTGTGGCAGAGAAACCACAGACATAATAATTACAGCCCTTAAGTGCATTCTTTATCACTGACTATATTAATTTCATTCATTCACTCATTCAATTTTTTTTGTCTTTTCACCAGTGACGGCCGTCTTTTCTTTAGTAGTATTTAACTTCTCTGTGCTCGTGTTACAGGGGAATAAAGGTGGAGTGAGTGCCCGCATGTCAGTGTTCGGCCACACCATCTGCTTCCTGAACTGCCACCTGCCGGCTCATATGGAAAACTCCGATCAGCGCATGGAGGACTTTGAAAGCATCCTGCAGCAGCAGCAGTTTGAGGGCCAGGCTGCCACTGGGGTTCTTGACCACGAGTAAGTCAGTGCATAGAAACGCATGCAGACAGTCACACAGGGAATCACATACAAACACACACACACGCATACACACCTCTTCTTACCTGAGCTTGACAAGCAGTGAAAATTTACAGGATTGAAAAAGTGTTTGAATTCATGAAGCTGCTCCTTTTTTCAGTGTAGTGTTCTGGTTTGGAGATCTCAATTTCCGCATTGATGACCTGGAAATGCAAGTGGTAAAATCAGCCATTGACAACAACAAGTATTCCATGTTGTGGGAAAAGGACCAGGTAAAAATACGTACATATCATGTATGTAATTACTATGACTATAGAAGAAGTAAGACACAGCATCTATCTAGTGTTTTTCAAGTAGGCCACATGCAAAGGAGGCAAATTAGTTTGACCTCCTTGAAAATCACTAGATAGAAGCTGTGCCTTATGTCAGCCATAGCGACTAATTTGTTTGACTTTTGTGTCTACACACTGGATTCCTATTGAGACTTGTTTTCCAAAAAGCTCTACATTCTACAATTTAAACTTTATATCAAAATGCTTGTGAACACTTCTCATTATTCTAAATGATCAAAATATGTTAAAATTCAGGAAGTACGTGATAGATTGTTTTGCAGTTTTTCCTAAGTAATGCCACTAGAGGGCAATAGAGAAACACACTCTTCTTCTTATAGGCCTCTGTAATTATCAAACGTTATGTGATGTCCACATATTGTCATTTTTACAGCTGAACATGGCTAAAGACAGTGAGACGGTGTTGGAGGGATTCCAAGAGGGACCGCTGAAATTCTCTCCTACCTACAAGTTTGACGTTGGAACAAATACATACGACACAAGGTTAGTGATGCCAGAGGTGCTTTTATGAATTCTAGGCCACTCACCAGATTCCGTAGAACTCAGTAACACTTAATACACTGTACTCTCTGAAAGGTCCTCAGTAGCCCTAAGCGACCATGAAAGTCCTCATTTTTTTCCTCAATATGGTATTTTCTTGTCTCACGTTGTCTCTCTGTTTCTGGCACCATCCCAGTGGGAAGAAACGTAAACCAGCTTGGACTGACCGGATCCTGTGGCGCCTGAGAGCCACCGCACCTGCCGGTGCCGCTCTGAATGCAGGAAAGCGTGGATCCATTTCAGGGCTGACCAGCGGGACCAAAGTGACCCAGCACTGCTACCGAAGTCACATGGAGTACATCGTCAGTGACCACAAACCAGTGTCCTCCATCTTCACCCTGCAGGTGGGGCACACTAGGACACACTATGAAGATGATTGTCGTTAAGGCTTTTTGATAGTGGTTCTAATACAATTATTATAATCCTGATATTTCACAGAAACTATTTAAACATCACAGAGCTATATTTAAGATCAGGAAATATTTAAAGAACATATACACAACAACAACTAATTTGGAGGCATCTTTTCCCAGTTTTTGACAATTGCTGCTTTACACTCAGCCCTCACTATCATTTAAGCTCACTTTGGAGACTTTTCAGCTTTCTCGCAGTGACTAAATGTTCGTGGTAAATGTTCTTTGTAGTTCCCGTACAAGGTGGATGTTCCCCTGGTCACACTCATAGTGGAGGATGAGTGGAACAGCATTGCTGATGCCACAGCTGTATTCAAAGTGGCGCCCAACTATTCCCGCAGCTCTTGGGACTGGATCGGACTGTACAAGGTAAGTAATCTTATCTCCACCACACAAAACATCATGTAGGATTTCAAGAGTCCATGTTAGCACACATTCCAGTAGGTGTAGCGTAACGAAAGTCTGTGCATTAGCAATTGTAATCAAGCAGGCAGTGATCATGACGTTGCTGCTGCCCCCACAGGTGGGTTTCAAGCACCACAAGGACTATGTGGGATATGTGTGGGCCAAGCAGGAGGAGGCTGATTTTCAACGACAAGAACATCAGGTAACCTGAGTGCGTGATGAATTCTCTTCAGAGAAAAATTTCCTTCACATTTAATAAATGTCTGACTATCTGTTTTCCAGGTAACCTTTACTGAGGAGGAATTGCCCAAAGGCTCAGGGGACTTTATCTTGGGTTACTATAGCAACAACATGAGCACCATTGTGGGTGTAACAGAGCCATTTCAGGTAATCATATCTCACTGCTTTCTTGATGTGAGAACAATCATGTGCTGTTTTTTCTGATGTTCCCATCTTCATTCTTACACGTTGTCCCCTCTATTCCCACTTTGCTGCTTATTTTCGATATCCTCCCCCTTTATTCCATTCATATCCTCTTTTTCATCTATCCTCAGATCCAGCTTCCCACTACAGGTCCAGGCGTCAGTTCTTCAGACAGCTCTGACTTCAGTTCAGAAGATGACAGCACTGTTGTCCTCATGAAGATGAGGTCCCGCAGTCCGAGTCCACGTAAGGGCAAACACCGCAGCCATCGCAGCGGCAGCCAGAGTGGCAGCCGCAGTCGTAGTGGCAGCCGCTCTGGCAGTCCTGCACAGGCCAAAATGAAGAAGCTCAACATCACTGATGTCCCTCCACCAAGCGCCATGACGGAAAGCGAGTCCACAGGATGCTCAGCAGAGGGCAGCAGCAACCAGCAGTCTGGAGCTGCTGAGAAAGACAAAAACACAGAGGATTCAGGAGTGTGATGCACCATGAAGTTGTGCTGTTGTCACAGGTCGCATAGCCAACTGTTGTGTCTTTTATCATTGTCATCCGCTCCACTGTATGTTTTCTGTCATGAAAACGTACAGTTTCTGATGCCATCCTTTTCAGGAATAACCATCTGGTTTGTCCAGGGGTTTACTTTGCCTTGAGTTATTTTATTAAGCTGTGCACATTGTATGTTTTTTATTCAGAAACCTTTCACTCTGTCCTTCTATCTTTGTCCGTTCTCAGGTGTGGACAGTACAGGGAGCTGACACCTTGCATTAGGAAACACTCAAGGATTTCTGGTCATGTAGAGTAAAAGAGTGGTTAACACTTTTTAGAAACCATCTTCCCTATTTTGCAACAGCGGTTTGAACCTCTGCACTGATGTACCTAGCAGTCATGTCAGCAGACTGCATTTCAGCTTTTGCAACAAGGGTTGTAACATTACTTGACACAGACATTTCCCACGAATCGCCCACTCTTCACTTTAGTTGTGGAACATATTTCATTCAAAATCATCCATGAAATCATTGCCAGCTCTGTCAGCAATCTCTCACATTATTAGTTTCTGCAAATGGAGATAGCCATGCAATTTGACTTGGCGATATGGTCCTAACCTAGTGGACATTCCCTGCTTTGGAAACTCAGCGCACATCAACACATGATACATAATGTGCAGGGAGCATTTCAAGTGATCCACCAATGGAACAAAATCCCTCCAGGCGGCATAAAAACAGAGCAGAACCAAAGTAGGTGGAGACTGGGATTCAGGGGCTCAGCCACTAGCCATGGCAGCAGCACAACACATGTCAGTGTGGAGAGTGAATGTGAGCGTAAAGTCCTTTAAATAGACCGCCGTACCAGTGCAGTGGGATGTGATGGGTGTGGGAGGCTAGCTGTCAGCTGACACAGTATTGCTGTCGTGCCAGAACAAGTTGATTAATTGTTGGCCACCGTTTTTGCTGGGCCAACTGCAGTGGTAACAACTACAGCAATACCTGACCCAGCGCCAATTGCTTTTACACACATACCTTGATGCGAGTTATTAAGCCTTATTTCATGGTTGCTTTGCACAGCAACATGCTGTTAATTATACAGATGCATCCATAACACAAAAATCACCTACTTGTTTGGATTTAATTTTTAGTATTATTTTTTTTTTCGTGGTGCTTTCAACATTAAAACCCAAAACAACGGTTTCAATCTGGAGATCTCATGCAAATGTGAGCAGGAACTCTACTATGTAGAGTTACTACAGGTATTTGTGTTATACTATAGTTAGTATGATACAAAGCTGGCATGTTCCATGACAGTGAAATATCACATCAATAATGTGATATTTCAAATAAATGAAATGGTCATGTATAACTGGTTATTTTTCTTATGATTTGACTTTTGCTTTCTCCTCTTAGTTCCCAGTGTTTTGGTTTCCTCTCTTGCTCAGATCCTCCCTTAATGATCCTGGTGATTAGCTGACAGTGACAATCGTCGCAGTAGTCGTGTTACATTGTTACTGTGTGACCTCTGATCCGCCATCTTAGACACTTTGTACTTTTGGGCATAGCATAGAACAGTGTATACTGTTGTGGCTGTAACCTCAGTGTGTGTGTCAGTAATTAGTTTTTCTGTGTATGCGTTTTTCTGGAAGTATGCATGTGTGTGTGTTTTGGATGATGGAGGTGTGTCTGTGTAACAAGCAGTGGCAGTGAATGGAGTGCGACTGTGTTTGCATGGTTTGCTGCTGGACATACTGTACATTCCGGTACTGTGGTTTTTGTGCCGTAAAGTGCTGTTTTTGACTCCTCTTTGTCATAATCGTGGCTGTGAAAATTGTTAGAAAAACATGGTAAGGACAGTATAAAAATTTAACTTCAGTGTAAACATTAGGTGAAGAAATGCAGAGTAGTTATACTTGCATAAATCTGAAATTGTTTGAATCATTTCATAGTGCATTCATGTATTTTCTTGGTTTTGAAATCAAAAATCTACTGGACCTCTGTTTAAAATAGCACGTTTGAAAAAGATTGTGGTAATTTAGATCATTTAGATACATATGTTTGGTACTGCAGTCATGACCAGTGACTGACTATTGTGAAATGTCAATGAAAAAAAAATGTCTACAGAATGTCATTGTTTTGTAATTATGTGGCTAAAGTAGAAGAAAATGTATGTAAAGGACAAATATTAAGTATGGTAGAAAATATCAAATAGGAGACAATCTATGCCACAAAGATTATTTTATGTATTTATTTTCTTATTTAACTGTTAAATGAGCCTGAATTCTGCTGGCCAGTGAGGGAGCATTATTCCAATGGGAATGTCAAAATATATCACAGAATATTGATAATTATTTTCTTTTCTATTGGAAGCTATGATGAGAGATGGTGATTTCTCCTGTTTCCATCTTAAGAAATTCAGATGTTGCTTATATTGTGAGAAGTGTAGATTGTTTAGTCTACAGGTGTTTGTATAATTGTGAATGATATTACAAAAAATATAGCAAGACTGTGTGATATTGATTTGTGGCCTATTATGCGGATGATTTACCTCTGTGGAATCATCTGATTAGATAAGCTAGAAGGTTGTTTGAGGGATGCTTGCTTCGTTCTCCAACCCAAAAACTAGTGCAACACTGTCCAAAGAAATAATATACTCCCTTTCAAATTGTGGTCTGTCTGTTTCTTCTTCTTCATCTCTTTACATCTATATATTTTTTCATTGTACTATTCTCTTTGACAGCACTGTGTGGGTTGCTAAAACCTGTGAATTCCATGTTCCATTAGACAGTAACTATAAAGGTCCTTAGTGCAACTACAGACCTGTACACTCATTTTTCTGATTGTATAGAAGAGCTGCTCTTCTATCAATGACTGCCAGCATTAAAGGAGACCTCCAGTCTATTAATAATCTGACTACCAATCAGCTCCTAGTGATTTGTAATTGTTTACATTGCAAATGAGTGGCTGGTTATTTTAGACATTCTGAATACATGTGGGCAACAGACACAACAACACATCCTGCAGAAGGCAACAGCAAGTGAATCTTGCATCATGCTCTTGCCCTTTGAAAAGAAAGTGTCCACCATGCAAATTCATGCTGACTGTACTGCACTGATGCAACACTGGTCAGGGATTGAGTTGCTTAGTTTCTAGTGGCACTAAACACAGTCAGCCTAATAAAATTACAAAGATCAGGAAATGCAGATTGCAGTATGAAGAGGCATGATTCTTTCTTTTAGCTTTTTTTTTTTTTAACCAACCAAACTTCAAAACTGAAATGTTTAATTTTGGTTTCTTTTTGGAAATTAAAAAAACAAAAACAGTATGACTATGCTACTAATATATGCAGCAGTCCTTCCCCATAAATGGTATTGGCTGTGAAAGTTGCCTTTAATATTTCTCTAAATGACGATAAAAACTGCCCCACCACTACTCATCGTTATCTAATGGGCACAGTGACTTGGTTGTTGACCTCAGCTGGAGCACGGTGAATGTGTTAAATCTCAGGTCAAACAAAGTGTCAGGACTATCTGCTTTATGATATAACACTGAGCTTTGATTGGAATTCCACGGTGTTTGTGAGATACACGCCTTCAAAAACGCTATGTCACAGTGACAAGCAGAGTGTTTGTATTCACAAAAATTCTCGGAAATGGGATTACTCGTTGGTGAAAAAATGTCAAAACATTCAACAGGAAAAGCTGAAAAGATGTACATAAGCTGGTTTTGTGAGCAAGTAGCTGGAGTCACAAACTTTGGAACTGTTTCCCAGCTTCAAAATGTTCACCAGATTCCTTTTGGGGAGAAAACAAACATAACTGAATGGTGCTTTGAATGAATAGAGTGCTCTTAAACTGATGGTAGAAAGACTCTCTTAAAAAATAAAACACCCAAGCTTGGAGCTAAAATCCTGGTCAGCCAGCTCTTCTGCAAACAATAACTAAACCAATCTGCAGCCTATGAAGGTACGAAATGTTCCCAATTGTAGTTGATGATTATATTAAACAACAGGGCCTAAAGCCTAAGAGGGAGATGGGAGCTTGTTGAGTAGAATATAATCAAGTTATGGTGAGACATGATGTCCTCAGCATCTGCTCTTCTCTCCACTGTCCAGTTTGCATTTTGCTGCAAGTGTCTTTTCAGGTTAATCTGTTTTTTCCAAGGAAGAGCATGTTCTGATGTTCCAATGATAGCTAAAATAAGCTTATCAGATTAATTATCTGGGCACTGGTGTATACCAAACTTTAATAATGGTTTCTAGGAAACACTTGTATGGTACACTTAAGCCTATGGTAAAATACACAATGCAAGCAGACACCAGGAGATTTGAATAATACATCAAAAAAAAAGAGAAAAAAAAATCATCTTATAGACAAAACACAGTAACATCTGATCAAGTTTAGGGGTAGAGGTTAATTTAGAGGTTGTTTAAAATGAGAATTATATTAGTGATAGCACATTTGTGTTAGGGTCTGAAGTGAAGGACTGCTGCACTTATGGAATGAAGAAATAAAAGAAGTATTGGATGTGTGGGTGAAGCCACCCTGAGGGAAGTTTACGATTCTAAATTTGCTGTTTTGTTCACAATTCTAACAACTTTAGTACTGGTAGGGATCCTAACCTGAACACTTAATATAAAACGACATAACAATATGTGAGTAATTCAATTAAATTGCATTTTTAAATACAGTATGCTTTACTGGCATGGTTATGAGGTTAATGTAGTCACAGCATGGAAAAGGCTGTTCAACATGAGTAAATAATAATTGAAAAAAGCAACAACAACACTTAGTGGAATTAATAAAATGAACAAGATGAGTAAAAAAGAGGGAAAAGACAGCAGATACGTTTGTTTGTATGTGCCATGTGTAGAATAGGCTGTATTGACATAAATGTCATATTCAGTAGAGTTTTAAGCATGTGTTCCCTTTAGTTTGACATGGAATCACATACTGTGCTTCAGCGTATGCCAAAAGCATAGAAAACTAACAGAATTCGTTGCTTTCACTGTCGTTTTTTTAAAAGTTTGAGGTCAACAACTTTTAGTATTTCTATCTGACATCACTGTGTTTGCCACACCTTTTGCCTGTATCCACGGATTTATTACATCAAATTCCCATCACACACTCCGTCCGACAATTAACACATTTCAGATGCGATAAGGTTTCTAAGATAAAAATGTGCTGATCCACGAAGGCTCTAGTGTGACTGTGGCATTTTGTCACCACGTGGTCGCTGTCAAACTCCGCTCTGCATTCAGTGTTACAGTGCAGCGCCAACCCCCCCTCTGCAGGGTCAGTGGTATGGTCCACCTCCTCGTTACGTCAGCACGTCTGACTCCGCAGGATAAATAGTGGAGCTCTGCGCCATGAGGCTCAGGCTTGAGGATCAATACACCGAGAGACAGAGACCGTCCTCTGGGGTAGCCGCGAAAACGCCGAGACACTCCAAATAATAAGAAACACCGAGTTAGCTTTCATTTCAGCGTCGTAATATTTTCGCGCCAATCAATCGTCAACAATGATGAACGGACAGATGAACGGCTTCCATAACTCCCTCATTGACGAGGACTGCTTCTTGTTCACCTCAGAGTCAGTCGGAGAAGGACACCCCGGTAAGACTCGACACGCCGGCCTTTTTTGCCACATTATATTGTCGAATGAAACAAGCTACATTCATAACTGTGAGGTTGCATACCGCCGTGTAAATTTAAAATGTAACTCCAGTAAGGAAAAGCGGCACAGACACAGTCTAGGTTTGAACGTAACGGCCTTTTCTATTACTTGAATGGAGCTGGGCCGGTTTCCAGAGCACGCGCGGTTAGCTAATGTTAGCTAGCAAACCTTTAGTGAAAAGATGGAGCAGTCACTTGTCTGGTCCACCGACAGCAAACATGCCACGGTGTTAGTGTCACACACTCGCCGTAGGCGTTAATTTGACACTTTTATCACCTTTTGTAATCTGTTAATCGGTTAACGGTCTTCTTCGAGCGCCGAGTCGTCCGAGGCTAAAATCGAGACGCGGGTTACAGTAGCTGCTGCCGGTGTGAGCACCGTGGCGACATTTTGTGTTTAGTTATAATCGAGCACATGTATTGTAAGTAGTACAGTGTTTAAAAGTCTATCGTGCTTGTCTTCCGGTCCTCCTCGATATACCCGCGCTCCTTCAGCCACCACATGTGCATCTGATGAAATGGCGACTGTTGAGACTCCGAGCCACTCCCACTGAACACGAACCGGGCCTGTGGTTTACATCCACGCTTTAGTAATTTCGTTGTTCTTGTGTTTTGTTTTGTTTTTCAGACAAGATCTGTGACCAGATCAGTGATGCAGTTCTAGATGCTCATCTCAAGCAGGATCCTGATGCCAAAGTTGCTTGTGGTAAGGCAACAGTTACCTCCAGTCAGATATTAATATTGTGTCTTAGAAAATGCATTCCTTGGGTTAATTCTTTTCTTTCCTAATACAGAGACCGTTGCCAAGACTGGGATGATCTTGCTGGCAGGTGAGGTGACATCCCGTGCCACAGTGGACTACCAGAAAGTTGTTCGCGACACCATCCGCCAAATTGGATATGATGACTCCTCCAAAGGTGTGGCATGTTGTTGTGTCACTGATTTGTGATTTTTATTGAGTTGTTTGCGGTATGTTGTGGTCTTGATCTGTTGCCATGTCTCTATTGCACAGGCTTTGACTATAAGACCTGCAATGTTCTTGTGGCTCTGGAGCAGCAGTCACCTGACATCGCCCAGGGTGTTCACGTTGACCGTAATGAGGAGGACATTGGAGCTGGGGACCAGGTCAGTTGTGGCTCTCAGTGTTTTGGTCCACCCCAAGTATAAATTGCTGATTTTGTTGATCTTGAATACATTTTAAATACTGAGTAATTGTCTTTTGCCTTGCAGGGATTGATGTTTGGATATGCCACTGATGAGACTGAGGAGTGCATGCCTCTCACCATTGTGCTTGCCCACAAGCTGAATGCGAAGATGGCTGAATTACGACGCAATGGCACCCTTCCATGGCTCCGACCAGACTCTAAGACACAGGTAGAACTTTGTTCTTTTTTTTTTTTTTATTAAACCAGATGGTCATTGGTTTAAATTTTGTCTTTTTGGTAGTGGCTTTAGCTAATTTCTATTTTCACGTTCCTCTCAGGTTACTGTGCAGTACCGTCAGGACCGCGGTGCCATGCTCCCCGTGCGCGTGCACACAATTGTCATCTCTGTTCAGCATGATGAGGATATCTGCCTGGAGGAGATGAGAGATGCTCTAAAGGAGAAAATCATCAAGGCTGTTGTTCCCTGCATCTACTTGGATGATGACACCATCTACCACCTGCAGCCCAGTGGGCGGTTTGTCATTGGCGGCCCACAGGTAAATGTCAAAGGGTGTGGTTTTCAGCACCTGTTCAGCCTTTGAGTTGCTTACATGGGTAACCTCTCTTCTACCTTTTTTACAGGGAGATGCTGGCCTCACGGGACGTAAAATCATTGTGGACACGTACGGAGGCTGGGGAGCCCATGGTGGTGGAGCGTTCTCTGGGAAGGATTACACAAAGGTGGACCGCTCTGCTGCTTATGCTGCACGCTGGGTGGCCAAGTCTCTGGTGAAGGCTGAGCTCTGCAAGCGGGTGTTGGTCCAGGTAAGTTGTCATGTCAAACTCCACTGGTTTTCATTTTAGAGAGAGGGGCTGCAAGAGGTTCCTACCTGAAATTTCTGTGTTGTTTTTTTATGCTTGATATAATACATTAATGTGTGCTGTATTAGGTGTCCTATGCCATTGGAGTTGCCCATCCCCTCTCCATTTCTATCTTCCACTATGGGACCTCCCACAAGAGTGAGAGGGAGCTGCTTGACATTGTGAAGAAGAACTTTGATCTCCGTCCTGGAGTCATTGTCAGGTAAAGTATAACCTCAGAAGCCCACTGCTACTCAAATAGCAGTTCCTGGCTCCTTTCTGTTTCCCATGCCTTAGTGTTAACTTTACTCAGTTGCCCTGCCCGGGATTTAATTTAATCTATTAATTGTGAAACAACAGAATATTTCTGTTTGACCTCTGTTATCAAACATTGAGTGCTTTATCTCTTTTTACTAAATTACAAAATAGGTTACACGTGGGCATCACTGGGGCAAAAAGTCTCATTTACTGGGGCAAATGTGACTGATATCTGGTGTAGTAAAGCCATATAGCTCAGTTAGATAACTGCTGCTTTGTAAATTGGATGAGTGTGGTTTCCATCTGCAAGCTGCAGTGTCCTGTTTGGTTGGCAGGGTAAGTGTTGAAGCTTCACGGTTCCCTCCTTATCAGCCAGTCTAACTTTTTGTGTATGACTCGACACTCCCCACTGGTTAATTGTGGGGTTATGCCTGTGTGAGTAGATTGTGTGGATCTAAGGTCACTGGGTGTGACTGCTGCTAAATATGTTGATTATGTATTCCAGGGAGCTGGATCTGAAGAAACCCTTGTATCAGAGGACAGCAGCCTATGGCCACTTTGGCCGAGACTCCTTCCCATGGGAGGTGCCCAAAAAACTCAAATACTAAACCTGTTAAGCTTTTCCCCCCCAGGCTTGTTGGTGTATACTACAGAGAAGCCTCCAAGGTTCCGGGGTGAAATGCGCTTATCTCTCACATAATAATGGTATCATTTAACACATGACTCCCTTCCTCGCTCCACACCTCCCTTTTGTCTTGTTACTGTTTTCTACTGGTTGCAGTATCGTGCTGGTCCTAGGAGGCATACCTCTAAAACTTGATGTTTTAAAGAATTGGATGGGTTCCATGAACTCATGCACTGAAGTTCATGTTCTCCCATGTCTTGAAGTCCCCCTGCTTCTTGTGATAGACACTGAGTAGTTGCGTTCAGTTGTTCTCCTTTTGGCATTCCACATGTCAGTATAGTCAGTCTATTCAATGTCATGGCGGTAGCATATTAGGCTATATGCGATACCCCTCTTAATTTACTGGTGCTACTGATATGAGTCAGCATGACATCTAAATTTATTCAAGTACATTTATAACTATCATTCGATAGTTGGAGAGTCCACTGATCTAGCACTGCCCCCCCCCCCCCCCCCCCCCCCCCAAAAAAAAAAAAAAAAGCTTAGCTTTTTAACATTCCTCCTTTGTCAATCTGGTATACTTATTCCTTGACCCAGTGTTTTAATCCTTTTTGTTAGCTTGGCTCTGTCCCCTCTTTGTGGAGGATGCTAGAATGGCACAATTAAATTTCAAGGGTTGTCGCTGTTTTCACTAAAAATGCTATGCATTGCAGGCTAAGGGGCAAGCCAAATGCTAATAATTATTCAAGCTCTCAAATGAGCTTAAAGCCTCAGATGCCCCTACAGACCTTTGCTGTTTTCTGACGTAATACAGAAAAGTCAGAAGCTGCTATGTCACTGCTCTGGTCTGCAGAGGTATTGGTTATACTTGATGGCGATAGGGAAAATTTCAACTGTTTATGCATTGAAAATCAATTTTAAATTAGTCCTTTTTAAATGTAGTTTCACTTGCTTTTTTATGGTTTGAAGTGACTAAAGGCCCTTTTACTCCTTAAGTTTATTGACGGCAGGTGTACCTACAGAGAAACCTGAGTACCATCTTTATTCTTAAAGGAGTGTGTTTTTGCCAGTCTTATTGGCTATAAATCGAACCTCAACACTATTTATTTGTTCTCTGAAACTCGGCGTGGATACAGAGAAGCTGAGGTTTCAGAAGGCAGCTTTAATTAGACTTGCTTATTGAATCTTGGATTCCGTTTGACTTGATCATTTCAGTGTTTGGCTTGAGGCTCCAGAGTGTTGTACAGAAAAGCTTTGGTCCACCTCAACAGCAGTGTCACTGGTTACTGTAAATGACTCTTGAAACGTTTTTTATTTTTGGACTGCAGATCTTATTTTTTTAGGTGGGTCAGTTTGGAAATCCCATTTAAAATGTCGAGTGCAATTCTTTGGCACTTAGCTATCCTCATTATTGCGATGGCAACATTTGGTTGGTGTAGTACAGAGAAACCAGCCTTGTTTACATAGCCATCCCATGTGAGGGATAGTTTCAAGTTTTGGTTTTGTTCCCTTTAACCACTCGAAGTCATCCCGTTGGCTACAGTAAGTGTAAGAGTGCCTTTTCTATTTCCTCTACCCCCCCCCCACACACACACACACACACTCCCACCCCCCATTTGCTTTTCTCCCTCCCCACCAACATGCATTCAACTTCCAGAGGAACAAGTAGCTCCTACTGTAATATGCTTCATGTCTTGATTGGGTAGTTTCCTTCTGCTCTGTAATAAACAACTACTCCTTTGAATTGTGCTTGTCTCCTTACTTTACTTGCATATTCATTGTACATATAGTAGAATGCTACCTGTGTGTTTGATGCTAGATTTAAGACAATCCTCACTATCTGTCAAACCATTGCTTTAATATCTTCCCCTTGCTCTGACCAAGTTTTCCAAAAACAAAGCAGTGTTCAATGCTTGCTCCAGCCTGTAGTGCTGTGAATATAATGAAATTTACAATCGACCCTTTCTGTTAAACATTTTGAGAGCTCACAATAATAATTTTTTTTAAAAAAACAGAGTTCCAATTGAAGCACTTTAAAAATGTCTGCCTAGCAAAGCTTATTTCCGCTGATGGAAATCAGAAATGTTTACCTTTAGAGGTATGTATTCATTGTAAGGGCTTGTAAGTGTATTTACCAGACCTTTTATTTAAAGGTGATAATGAGCAGGAGTTTTAGCAATCCAAAATACAACTTAACTCTGATAAATGAAGGAATTGTTAGTTGTGCTGTTTTAAGGTTCACCTTGTACAAAGGTGACTGAAAAATGTGGCACCGACACATCTGTGTTTTAAGGCAATGATCTACACTGGAATGAGTGGCATGTTGCTTGACAACCATATATTATGAAAACTGTCTTCTAGTTTTCAGGTATGCAAGAAAGACTGTAGGGTATCTGAAAAGCGTGTAACATTCATTTGAAGGCATAATGGTGTATAGTGGGATTTCCATCAACACTGATGTGATATAAATGCTTCTGTGGACCTCAACAGTTTGTCTACATTATAATTGCTGTTTGTATTGACACAAAAATGGGGGCAACAGAATTTAGTTGCAACAACATCTTGAGAATCTGTTTCCTGTTTGCTTTCCAAAAATGTATGGTTTGCCAATCTCTGACCACAAAGCCATGTTAAAAAGTGTCACTTTCCTGTTTGCAGCCAATGTGAATTACATTTTGGTCTGTGATTTAAATGCCCTGAAACCTTAGAAGTCGTCAGTGACTTAAATTTTTGCATTTTTCTGCTGAGTCATTCCTGAGGCCTCAATTTGTCTAATCAAAAGAAAACAGCTAGAGGGAGGCTGCAAGGTTGTAGGCGGGGCAAACATCTGACGTGTTACCACTGGACCTGGTCCAGCACTGAACACCGCTTGCGACAAACTTGGACCCCAAGCTAAACCCAAGCTAAACTGTCTGGTTGGCCCCAACAGCTGCCTATACCTAATAAAAAAATCGGTGCACTTGTAGTGTGAAGGGTATAATGGAGGTAAATGACAAGGCCGGCTTCCTCAGCTGTTGAATCTAGTCATCAATGGAAGTTTTGTGGTTTTTGTATTGTGAAATTTCAAAATTCAGGAATTTGCTCCTTGACGTCAAATTATCAATTTTCTGTTAATGTCGTAACTGAAGACCAGTTAAGCTTGTTGTCTCGTCACTGAGCAGGAACCAGTAGTTAATATTAACACTGACTGTGGTGTGAGCCCCCACGTTATAATTCACATCATGTGGACACATCAATTTTTATTTTAATTTTTTTTGCTTCTTTGAAAACTATTGCGGTGTCATTTACCAGATCAGCACCAATATTGCCTTTAAATTCAACTTCTACCGTCTAAGGTGGCACAAAGCCCAAGATCCTGCTTCCACCTAATGATTCAGAGTTCATAGACACTGCATTGTATGAAGGGTGGAGCTCTTCACTGTTATTTGTCTAACAAATTTCAAAACACTGATTACGTAATCAAACATATGTTTGCTTTCTTTTTATTATGTTGTCGGCCTACTGCTTGCATTTTTATTGAACCTTTGTCATCAGTGAAAAATAAATTTTAAAAGCCAAAGACAACATGCAGTGGCACATTGTCTCAATTATTTGTTTTTTAAAGTGCTCTGCTTTCAAGCAGACATTACTATGTTGAAAATAGACACATTTTAGATGAGTCAGCAAAGGACTTTGCGTTTAATACAAAATACATGCAGATTTTGTCAGCTAGTTACCTATTAAGGTAACTTTCAGATGGCGCAATAGATTGTAGAAAAGAAAGACAGACTTTATTTATGAAGAGCCAATAATTGGGATAAATTTTACAAAATGAAAAGTTTTTTTGTTGAGCTCTTCATTCAGCTCTCATTGAGCTCTTCTCCTCTCTTTGAAAATGGAACTCCAACATGCAGAGCATTTGTGTTCATGTCAGGTCAAAAATGGCTCAGTTCCTGGCTAGCCTTTATCTAGCAGTGGAATTCACATGTGGCAAAGTGACCCTTGACTTGATAACAGCATATAGACACAACAGAAATGCTGAGATAGCGTGACCTTTCTATAAACCTGCAGCCAGCACATTTGTTCCTTTGACACATTAGTATTGTAAATGAAGCGAACAGTAATCTTGGAAACATTGGTCTTGGTTTATACAAAACACTTGCTTAACAAAACAATGTAATCCAAGGCTAAAGTGTGATAAACCAGTTTATCAAGTTAGATATGGAAATAAGAATAGACAGGAGCTTAGTATGTAAACGATTTGAGAACATGTACGTTTTCAGAAAAATCAAGACATATACGAAAGTTTGTTTAAAGGTGATACCATCATTCCTGGACACTCTCGCCTCTGTGCTTCACTGATATTAGGACTGTGCATTCACTGTAGTAGTCCTTCTCACTGGCTGAGCTGTCACAGAAACTCTGATTACACTGATAAACCCTGTGGAAAGTGTGAAGCACCTGTCCTGTTTTTCAGAGCTGGAATAAGCAAGTAGCACTCTGCCAGTGGTGTCATTTTAGGACAGCCATTGTAGCTCTGATTAGTGGCACTACTACTTTGTTGTATACCCCACGAGTACAGCTACAGCTGTGTTTAAACTGATTTTTAGGTGGTCACCGAACCTCCTCAAATTCTTTCCCATCTTTGTGAAGACTTTTAAGATTTTTCAATTATTCTGACAATTCCTTTTGCATGTTGAGCCATGATGCAAACATGAAGATAAACAGAGTTTGTAGTTAAAAAACTGAGAAAGCTCTGGTGTTCACAGGTCACTCATGCCATTAGGCAAATCACAGGACATGCTCATACTTGTTTTATTGATCACAGGTTTCCTAATGTGTCAGTGATCACCAGTATGCTAACTCAGTTTCTACTTTACTGTCTGTGTTTTACATATAGTCTTCCTGAAATGTTTGTCTTTGTTAATAAGAGGAAATACTATACTTGTCAACTTTAAAATAATTCAGTTATTCAGAGGTGGATCTTGTGACATTTAAATGATATTGCAAACTCACTGATTCACTTCTGCTCTATACTGTAAATGCATTCACTTTAAAAGTGTTTCTTTTTGTGCTTTATAACCTGGAACTTTATGATACAAAGAAGCCTTTGTTTTGTCGGTCACTGGTTTTTACCAGAAAATAGTGATGAACAGTTCATGACAGATATGATATTTTGATCTAGCAGCACAGAATGAGCAATGAGGAAATTAAGCAATAATGTCAGCTATAATCTACTGCATTATTCACTAACTACAACCATAATTACAAAATTAATTCCATTATCAATAAACAAAATTATATCCATAATGTGTCCATAAATTGGGGGGCGGCATGGCTCAGTGGGTAGAGTGGCCGTCTTGCAACCAAAGGGTTGCCGGTTCGATCCTCACCCCATCGTGTTCGAGGTGTCCCTGAGCAAGACACCTAACCCTGAATTGCTCCTGATGGGGTCGTGGTTAGCGCCTTGCATGGCAGCTTCCGCCATCAGTGTGTGAATGGGTGAATGTGATGTATCATGTAAAGCACTTTGGGTACCTTGCAGGTATAGTAAAGCGCTATATAAATACAGACCATTTACCATATATGTATTACAGTTTAGTTTTTATCAATGGTACCACCACATGCTAATGTAATTTTAAGTTATGCCAACACTATGATAGAACAAATGCATTCCTCAGCAAAAATGTAAAAGCATCTAAATGTAAATGAATGTTAAATGTAATTAAATACCAGTAGTTAAGTCGCATATTAGCCACAGTGCCACCAGGAAAACCTGAATTCAGTGTTAAAAAGAGCATGTAATAATACTTGCAACATACAGAGACTGTAAAGCATAAAGACTGAAAGAGCAAACATGGGGAACATTACTAGAATTTACTGTTGTATGTGTGTGTAAACTCTGACTGGACGCATTTGATGTCTATACAAATAACAAGTTCACAAGGTAAAAAAAAAAAGGGGGAAAGGTTGCTAAAAATTTGTCCTCCTACGTAAATATAGAGAGCTAAAGAACAACATAAACAAAGATTTGCCTAATCTGTGAGTTGTTTCAGAGAAGGACATGTAAAATGGCACGTTGTCCTGATTGCTAGGCCAAAAGGTCAGAACAACAGCTTTGGATTAACTCTGAGCAAGTCGTTTGGCTGATGTTTGCATCGTTTTCTCTGAGCCCAGGAACAAATGTAGGAAAATGTGTTTGGGACTAAATGTTCTGAACTTATTGCCCTACAGTTTAACATGTCATTCAGACAGTGTTACATTTAAAATGCAATGATTGGATTGATTGTTCTGGGACTCTGAGACTAATATTCTTTTTTTAGGCTAAATGCTCTGCTCCTGTGCAAGCTAATACATAAAACACTCTTTGCCAATTAAAACTTCAAAAGAGTTGAGGATTCATTGTGTCCTTGTGGACTCTGATTGAAATTTAAGCCAAACTGCTGCAGTGATCAGCTGAATAGCTTCTACCCCCCCAACAAATATGACAGGAACAGTAGATCTTTTCACTGCAGCCATTTTGACATGTAGCAGTTGAGCGTCTCTGTTCCATCTAAGTAATGTCAAAATGTCAAAATGGCTTCTGTAAAACACACCTATAGGGGTATTGCGAAACAGCAAAGGCAGATGTGTCGTCTGGTTTCATTCAATAACCCCAAAAAATGAAGCCCTAAAGCAAATCCTAAATACCATTGCTTGAGCTTTGACAACCAAGAACAATTTACACTTTTTCTTAACCCTGAGATTAGTTTGTGGTCAAATCTTCAGTCTTCTGGAAACGCCGTTGTTTCACTTAGACTGGAAGTTGTTTCCCACTGCAAGCTATCAAATGTCATATCGTATGTCAATATTGCAATACCTGTTATTAGCATTGCGCAAGATAGTGTGACTCACCAATAACAAAAACATTTGTAAAGCCTGTACAGCTGATAATCTTGACACAACACCTGATAGCCAATGCAAACACAGGACAGGATTAACTAATCACAGGAAAACAGCATTGCCACAACCTTGAATGACGTGAGCTACTGATATATTGTTAAGTAGTTATATGTACCGGTGGTATTCTGTGTTTGACCAAATGGAAGGAACACTCAGATGGTGGCGTTTGAATGAAGCGAGGAATTTGATGGTGTGAGAAGATTCTGCTGAAATTATTACAGGAATGTCTGTTCATTATTAGTTTAGTTCTTAGTTTTTAGTCACACCTGATGTTAGAAATTGTTGAAACGCCCACTAAGACAAGTTTGGGCAGTGTGCACTAGTCAGCGCCTTGAGGGGGTCACATGAGACAACTGGTATGTTAAATAAAACATTTATGTAATGCAGCTTTAGGCAAACATTTGACCATGCATAAGCAGAACTTATTTTCTCCTTTCTTAAGTTCAGAACATGAAAAATAACAGTGATTTAACTTTTTTTTTTTTTTAAAAAGGACCATATCCAATATTTGTTCCTTGCAGGATTTGTTTTTACTCCTGTTTATTTCAAAATTCAGTAAAGTACGAAATGTTCCCAGCCGATGCTAAATCCTTGTACTGTGACACTAAAGAAAATTGGTAAAAGAGGACGAGTTGAAATTAATTAAACTTTAAATTGTAATGCCAATAGAATCTCTGTGATTTATTTTGTTCTTGTTTCTCAAAATTTCTCCTAGCTTTAAACAGATTTGTCTGACTAAAACCCATCTGGATATTTTAGCATTAAATCTGTTCCAGCAAACAGTTTCTGTTATCGTTAGCTTTAGCTATGTCACATAAATGTTTCCAGCTTTGATAAGTCCTGGGTGTATTTTATGTTTTGCAAATGTAGCCATGCAGAGTTTTATCATTATGAAAAAAAGACTTATTAGTACAAGGAACATGACTATATGACTGACACAGATAACATGTGGCTCCTAATGTGCGATTATGTTAAATATTTGGAGGAAATGTCAATAGACTACGTAGATGAATTAATATTGTTATATAGTCTTTGTCATGTTTGATTTGGATGCATGTGTATGATGGTCAGAGTGTTGTTGACATTGGATTTCAAACATCAATGACGGACTGTCTCTGCCATATTTCCAAATGAATCTTGATGAATTTCAAAAATCTGCAGAACTCCTTACCATTAATAGAAAGTACACTCAGATCAGCCATTAGACACCCAGTCCACTGCGACCTTCTGTGACCTCGGATAACTTCTGGATGTACCTCATAACTCTGAAATCGAGCCCTGCTCATCCCTACACTTACAGTATATCAAGATATGAATAGCATTCATAGGCAAATGACACCATCAAAGCCTCTGTCCTGTTTGCAGCTTAACCACAGCAGCTGTGCATCTCCACTACCACGGCGGCTCAGCCAGACAGCTATATTTAACCGATTGTTGGTGCTTCGGAGGAGGGGGGCTACACGTCCATAGCCTTGAATGGGCAAGAGATCACTTCCTACTCCAACGGTACAGCAGCACAGGCTCACGCTGTCGCAGATGATATGCACTGGGTTGTAATAAGGGTCTGGAAAATTGTTCCTAGAGAGCACTACGTTACTAAGCTGGATTTCTGAGGCAGCCATGTGCTACAGCTTCAAATTTTCCGTATGAGTGTTGCGCAACTGCAGTATCATGGAGTGAAGTTAGGAAATGAGCTCTTTGCAGCACTCAGGTGAGGTATCATCTGTCGATCTGGAACAAAAAAGAACACAGAATTCTTCCCACAGCAGAGAGTTCAGCCCACCTGTGCTCAGCTCACACAGGAGCCCAAACAAACCACTACAGCAACCGAGCACAATCTGATATTTTGAAGACAGTGTCTCATTGTGCCTTTAATTTTCTCACAGCCGGTGCAGTAGTCATGGTGAGAAGGGCAGAAGCTGGTCAGCTATTTAGTTGAGGTCAGTGGGATTTAGCGTAAGGATCAGGTGACAGCTGATGCAATATTTGCAGGAGGTTGCTCTTACTGTACTTGTACAGGCAACTGAAATCAAACCCACCTCTTCCTCTTTTAGATGTTTGCACTTGATAACTTACACCATTTCACTGCACTGATTCCAATTCAGCAGGAAGCCTCACAGTAAAAATGTGAATTTAAGCATTAAGTACACTCTAAAAGGTAATTCAAGCCCTTTACCCACCACATAAGTAAAAGCATGGTTGCAAACATTGCTTTGATGTGCTTTTAGCTTTTTGGCATAATATTGTTGGTAGTTGCATTAACTTAATAACGTAATTTAAACCATAATTTCTTCATTTGTTAATCTGAAACTAGATCAGGTTGATAAAGCTTAATGAAACCGGCCTGAGAACATTTTTTCCACCTTGGGTTCAGGATTTTAAGTCCTCTAATCTATCTTGCCTACATGCCTGGTCAGACTGAAATAAAAATACCTTTGATTGTAAAAGAAAAGCTAATTCTCTTGACTCAAGATATTTTCATTCGAAGCTGTCATATTTCAAAGGACAGATGTAAACTGGTGTGATTTTTTATAGTGTAGAAGAAGCTAATTGTTTCTTTTTAAAGATTTTTTCTTTATACTTTGGGTGCAAAGAGGTTTAATTTGACCTTTTTTTATGATAGTTCTTCACTGGACACATTTTTTACATTCAGTCTTTGTATGGTGATTTTTTGTGTAGAATAACACACCCTATCTCATAAATCCCTGGTGCTGACGGTTACAAAGGTGCAGCCAATTACACTTTGATTGAGCTGTGTCACTGTCAGCTCCACTGTTGCACAATTGTGTTTTCAGGAGTATTGCAGTTCTCCCCTAAACTTATCTTTGTTTGATATAAAAGCAACATTAACTCAGAATGTCACCGTGTCCAACTCAGTCTACATTTCACAGTATGTTATGTAACAGCTTTATTGAGATTCAGCTGAGAAAAGAGTCTCTTGCAAAAATGGTGAAAAACAAAAATCCAAGAATGCTGTTCTATTTTAAACAAATTTGAAACCAAATGGTAAGTAATTGTTTTGCTTTGTTTATATTTACAGTAAGTAAAAATTAGCAAGAATTCAGAAGATAAGGTGAGATGGAGCAGGCAGCCTGTAGATTCACTGTTTTAGTCAGCATGAACAAGGAACAGAGAAGGAAGGATGATGTAAATACACAATTTTAGAATGTCTGGACATACTGTGCAGTTTTGTTTTTGCAATATTTGAAAAACCTGTCCGAAGCTTTGTACCTCAGCAAGTAAATCAAAGCGATGTGATGTGTTCCATGAAAGGTGGGAAGCTGGAGCTGTTGATGAAGAAGAGAATTCCTGGAGGCCCTTAAAGGGTGAGATGAGGGAACTGGTTCAGTATTTGAACATCTACTATTATTGATAAACGTGTTTTAATTCAATCCTGCAGCTTGTTGATACAAGCGCCAGAATGTTCGAGGTGGTGCTGCAAGTTATCTTGATTCTGACATTACAATAGGCTGGAAATCCTAACAGTGCAGTATAATCACAGCGATTATGTTACAGCCTGATACATGCGATATGTAAGATGTTAGGCAATATTTGAGTATTACCAATTCTGCCTGTCACAAACAGCGCTTCACTTCACTGCACATTTTCAAAACACTCAGTGGGTGTTTCCAGGTGGCAAATGGCAGAAGTGTAGGTTAAGGATTATGCAGTTGTTGATTGTAAGCTACACTAATGAGAGGGAAGGTGTGAAAGTGTGAGTTGTGATTGGGTCATTTTCAGCCAATTGAGGAATCGCGAAACTGGAGATGGTCTGGTGAGCAGTGGAGTAGAAGACATGTGAATATCTCGAGTCACATGCTGACTTGGGAATGAAAGTGAACCGGAGGAAGCCGTTGGCAATCTAAAGGGGAGTGTCTGAGTTCCACCAATAGCCTCTCAGGGCCCACTCCTCCTTGACAAGGCTTTGCATAACACTGTGGAGACTTGGCCCGCCATGTGGTCACAGGATGAAGTTTGCATATTTTCATGCATTAATGAAAACAATGAGCTAATCTCCTACTATGGTGCGGATCAGCAGCTTGTCTGTCCAAATGTCAAATCAACTGTGTTTGATTGGACCAGGGGCTGCTGGTGGAACTGTCTGTCTCCACTTTTCATGCACAGGGAAGAATTTGGATGCAGTTTTCTCTTTGATGGGACACATTTAATCTGTATGCTACCACTCGTCATTTAAGTTTTAAGTGGAATGATGCTTTTTTTTGAAGGCTGCTGTTTGTGGTCCGCAGCCAGAAATCTCCCCTCCGTCTTCTTTTTACAGCAGCCTTGCTGTATGAATCAAGCTTTTGTGTTTCAAAGATTTGACTGGAGGGGGGGCTTCACACTTGTACATTGCTTGGTTTGTCTCACATGGGAAACTAGAGCAACAATAGCAACCTCCTGCTGCAGCTTGGTGGGTGGGTAAAGAAATGAAACAGTGAAAAATGCTACATGGAACCCCAATCACCTGAGGGACTTTTAAACTTCATGGATGTTACACAGCATCTTTGAAGCCAGAAGGGGACTTTTTTTGCTTTGGAGTTCATTATTGTGGCACTGCCAACAGGTTTAATATGTAAACCTGATTTTAATGGTATTTAGTTGCTAAGTAACATGTTGAACTCTGGATTGGGCTAGTACATTGTTATCTTGTCTTTAAAATCCATGATGCCTTGGTTTGGTAATTTAAAACTAAACCAGGTGGATAAAGCTTGATGAAACTGGCTTGAGATCTTTTTTTTCCCACCTTGAGTTCAGGATTTCAATTCCCCTGACTCGAGATATTTTCATTCATATTTTAAAGGACAGATGTAAACGGGTGTGCTTTTAATAGTGTAGAAGAAGCTAAATGTTTCTTTTTAAAGATTTTTTCTGTCTACTTTTGGTGCAAAATATAGTGCTCAAAGTTCAGCGTTGATCGCTTGTTGTCAGACAGGAAGAACTCAGTGCTATTTTTCTGTGTTGTATAAGTCAAATTAGAAGAAAAACCTGAACCCTTGACCCTTACAATGAGGTTATCTGTTAGCTGCTATGCTGCGTGGAGCATTTTGCTGACATAGTTTGTGTCTATGTGTCCCCTTTGAAGAAAGGGTCGCTGCAAATCAATACAAAGCTGTTCTGAGTGGTCATCTTTATCCTGTGATGGAACATGTCTATCCTGATATGAGCGGTCTCGTCCAGGATGATAATGTCCACATATCAATAGGGTACTAGAATGATGTGAAACATATGCTATGACCTTTACAGCCACTAGATCTCAACCCAACTGAACACTTCGTTCTCCGCCACAACAATTAAAACATCAAATGAGGGAATATCATTTGGAAAAATGGTGTTCAGTCCCCCAGTAGAGTTCAAAAGACCTGGAGAACCAATGCCTAGATAGTACATGATGATCTGATGCCTTCCTAAGCCACTGTACGTTGGGAGCATCTGCAACTTTATCAGATAGTTGACAGGAAGAAAAGGCACAGATAAGTGGGGATTAATATGCAGCAAAACAACCCCAGCCAGATACAAACCCTGGGCTTTATAGTTAATGTTCAACACCCTCACAACACCTGAGTTCTAGTTATTCCAAGCACTTTTTAGTAAAAGTGACACAATATGTGAAATTCTACAAGGACTAAAATCACCCTTAGTATGGAAAAGACACTTTATAGTCAGACCCGCATACCTCAAATGGACAGTTACTGAACACCTAAGGAATAAAATCTAATCTAACAGTGAATAAGAAGGGCTCTGGAGGTTCACCGAAAGTACTGCACAGTTGTACAACTGAACGATACTGCCACCTGCTGAAGACATGACGTCAAGCACTTCTATAGACTGAACTTCATGCAGCATTTTTCTGTAGCCCAATTTTACATGTTCCCAACAATGATTACAGAAAACAGAAGTAATCAGAGTAAATGTGTTGATCTGTGATTCTGTCTTGCAGACGGGAGCATATAAAAAAGATCAAGACACTCATTTCATGGCGGTTCAACTCCATAAGATCACATTCAGACACACTTGGACAACAATAAATAGCTTTCATGTATATGTCATTTTATATGTAAAGAGTTTTGTCAAAAAATATTACAGTATCAAAAATAAATCTCTCAGCAACTCAAAATAAATTAGAACATTGAAAACTATAAAACACATTGGCCAACACATTACTATGGCAACACCTACTAAACTCCAACTTTATAAGAAACAAAACTACTTTCTCACATTTCTAAACATGAAATTGCCGACAGACTTTTATAGCATTTTAGCATTGTTTATGAAAAGTAGACCTTTGTAAACACAACAAAAACGTTCAATGGAGGAGAAAGGATCCTCTTCAGGCTCTCTGTCAAAGAGTACCTCTGGTTTCTGAATTTTACTACAACAAAGCAACAATGACTTAAAAGGTCCTGTTGTCTTGTTGTGTACACGTCCCCAAAGCTGTGAATCAGGGTGTGACATAACAGTCCAAAGTTCATAAAATGTAATAAACATAACATTTGACAGTCATCTCCCAACCATTCTGTCTATAAGTGCAGCTCCTTCTCCTGTAAAAACAGAAGATGCATTGATTGTAGGTCTTCACATTAGATCTCTGCTATCCCAGAGTCCTCACTATTCCCCTGACGCAACAGTATTAATGCTTTGGAAGAGCACAGAACAGCAAAAGAAGCGTCGCTCCTCTCCGTTTGTAGCTCCTCTGTCATCATAATCAACTGTCTGCAGTCGTGACTCAGCGTTTCTCTCGTCTTTTGTCAATTTCCTTTCGAATTCGGGCCACCAGGACTGCCCTCATGGCTGGATCCAGAATATTCTTCTCTGCCACACGTTCCACTACCTTCTCAGGCTTATCCTCCTTCGCAAACACAGAGAACATTAAGGGGATTAAAACCGAGGCAAAGTTTAAAGAGCCAGAAATATCAGACAAAGAAATGTGCATTAACCTTGTGCACAAGGAAGGACGTGATGGTGCCAGAGTCGGCCTGATAGTCGAGCCAGAAGAGTTCAGTCCCGTGGGTCTCAGTCTCTGTGCTTGACCCACTCTCATTCCACTCTTCAGCGTCAGCACCGGCCCCTGGCTCTGAACCATCTGGAAAATTAGCACACACACATTATCTTTAGTCTAGTGGATACACGGTCGTCAGCAGAAATCTCAAAAGGAAGCACATCAATCTCACGTCTTCGTCGAGGGTGATACACTTGGATGTCTGGCCGACGGGGTCTTCTTGGGGTTGTTGTGTGCCTCCGTCGCTGGAGTTCTTTGGCCTGCTTCACTTCTTTGTCATAGTCATCTCTTGATAAGACAGGGATATGTGTCAAATACTTGTCAATCCAGTGGCTGAATAAAAACGAGCAAACTAGTTCATGCTGTTACTTTATGGTTGTTTGCATTTGGGCTACATGGTCAGCCTGAGCTTAAAACACACAACATCCAAACTTAAGTTTGCACCTTTTCACACCCTATTCTAGGGTCGTAACATTATCACTTAAATTATTCAGGTTAAGCTGCATTATTAATAATATGCTTGGATAGTAACCTAAATATTTTATTTCATCAGGTAAATTTCTCTCATTCAGAATTTTGTAGGGTTTGAGCTGTGATATATTGTATGCTTGCTATTTTTATTGCTAGGCTGTATTTATTTTTTAAATACTATATCTATATATCTCTGTCAGGTAAATTCACATAATAAATAATGCTGTAACTGTATCTTAAAGTTAACATTTAAATATGTTAGGTAAATCTAATTTCACTAGTGGAGAGCACTTTGGCTCAGTAGCTGTTTCTTTTTAAAATATGTATATAAATAATTGTGACTTGTCAACACCTATACCTTTATACCACACTGGCACCCCCAGTTATGCCAGGAAGCATCAGACTGTGTATTTTCTCCTGTTAGAGAATATAGTGTTGAAAATCTGTTCAATTTATATATCTTAAAAGTTGTTTTTTTTTTTTTTTTAGCAAATATTACAACAGAGAGCATAGAAAACAGTTCTAACGACTGTTATAGCCCAAAGCCACTTTCATCACTCACTATTATACATATGGTGATGTTTGGTTCTGAAACTTAGAGCATATAATTTATAGTGTTTTTAAAAAGTTTTATACATACCAAGAAGCAACAAATAACAACATGTAGCTTTTTCTATTCACTTTGCTTACTGACATGTAGTGATTCTTTTGTGATATGTGTATTCTTGTCTGTCACAGTGTTGATCTGGTCTTGGGATTAATGCATTTCCATCCACTATAAGTATCTCGTTTGTAGAGTTGAGATTTCAACAAACTGACTTGGCACCAACTCTGCTCTTTCCCATGTTCAAGTCTATTTGACAAAATGCAGATAGATGTGAGTTGTATTCTATATTTGCTTTAGTTAAATGCATTTCAGAAACAAAAAGTGGTCTCTACCCCTCATATAGCTGTGCTCTGACAATGACAAGTAACACAGACTGTTGTATTTGTCGTCCTAAGGTTGAGCATTGTATCCCTTAAAACCCTGACACAGATACCAGCCAGTACACGTAACAGAAAAACTACAGGAGCTACAGTGTAAAATACTGACAACAGAATTTAAAACGGTCTTAAACCTGTAGTTTATAACAGCAGATGTGTTTTCAGAAATGCATTTATTTTGTAACAAGCAGTTAAATTTTGTGTTGTCCACCTGTCGTAAACCATCGACAACTTTATCCAACAGGCCTGTGAGACCTTCCACTTTATGTTCGTTTTGAACGTGAAAGTATAATTATCAGTCACTACTCGTCCAATCAATAACCCTTCCTTCGTCACCAGATTAACTTTCGTCAAACAACGAGGCGGCAGCAGCTCCAGATTTTGAACCTGGATGTTGTGAACCTAGCTTACTAGCTTATATATAACCTGCTAGCATTAGCTAACGGTAGTGGACGGACTCACCTCGCAATCTGGTTCCTCCGGATATGGTGCAGGAAGCCGTGGCTCATATCCAAACGGCCCCCAGGTTTGTATTTCAGCTCATGCACCCCGTCGTCTCTCAAAATATCCATTTCAGCGAACCCTTTAAATACAGTGACAGAATTTATGAGCTAATGGCGCTAATGTTTGCAACAAGTCTCTGTCAGAGCACTGTGGGCTGACAAAAAGCTACATAGCTTTAGCTAACTAAAGGAGCTGTTGTTGTCCAACCATAACACTCCCGGAGTTCACATATCAACAACAGCTAAAATACAGGATGAAACCTTGTAAAAACAAACAAACAAAACAAGACAACTATCACAAATGTTTTAATTTATACACCGGGTTATAGTTGTGAAAAGGCTGCAAGTAATCACATTGATTTTGGCAACATGCTGGGCATGTTGATGGGTAATGAAAAACTGCGCGTATTTATCAGTTGTATTAAGTAATATTTTATAGTTGTTAAACCCTCAATGTTGTGTGAAATCCGTTTGTTCAATGTAAATCTCTATTCTGTTTCTTAAAATACAAAAGGGGCCGTTGTTGTACTTTGAAGAAGAAAATAGACCAGATCTAAAACCATGGGTCAGATTATTTCTAGATCTGGGCCTGGATGTAAAAAAAAAAAAAAAAAAAAGCAGTAAACTGTTCTCTTTTCTCATTTTCATAAACGGAGTAAAGTGTCACTCATCAGAAACAGTTATTTAAGTGATGTTTTGCTTTTCTGGCATGAATTAGTGCAGATTAGATCCGTCTATACGTAGTGGTTTTGGATATAGAGCTATTCTGCAATGGTTTACATCAGAAACTGTGTTTTAATGATTCTTGAGCCTCTCTGGGAAAATTTAGTCCAGATCTGCCATATCTCTATATCATGGTTTTTAGATCCGGACCTTATTTTACCTTAACTTTTCCCTCAGCCGCTGACTCGGAAGCTAACTCCGGGTTAGGTTTTAGGTAGCTACTCTTTAGCTGCGACGTTTAACCACCGCGAGTTTCGAGGCGCTCGGTGCTGGACTCATTCATCTCCTCCAAATACCGTGAAGTTTGTGCCTTCTCTGTTATTTTGCCACCGAGATCCTAAGCAAACTGTTGCGATGATTTCATTGAAGCGAGAAAGAGAGGATGATTTGGACGATGATGACAATGAAGACGGAGGTAAGTTTGTTTCCTTCAAACGTTTGTCCTGCGTTTGGCTAGCTAACGGCTACGTTGCTAGCCGCCGTTGCGTTTGTTTTTATGCACGGCTCTGTGCGGTCACACACAGGCGGTTAAACAACCATTACCCTCGTGTTACTAAAACAAACGCACCGCTCTTCTACAGCACTCCGTGGAGATAAACAATCACCCATTAACAACTAAATGCTAGGTGAGCTAGCATGTGTAGCTAGTTTACTGAACACACATAATTTACATTCATTCTGTTTGTTGTGGATCACTTCATGTTGCAGTGGCAGCTAAAGTAGTACGAGGACGTGTAGTAGAGGACCGGAGAAGCCGCCACTGCCCTTATCTTGACACCATAAACAGGCAAGACAAAGTTTATGTATGCAGCTAACATTAGCGCTTCATGCCAGTTTACCATAGCCTCTGTAGCTGATCTCCAGTTTCTCTGTTAAACTTCCAGGAGTGTGCTAGACTTTGACTTTGAGAAGCTCTGCTCCATCTCTCTCTCCCACATCAACGTCTACGCCTGCCTTATATGTGGGAAATACTTTCAAGGTAAGCAAGTGTTACGTCCATTTCAGCAGCGACCAAACACCTTTGTTGTACTTCCACTGATTCATGTACTTTCTCTTGTAGGCAGAGGTCTGAAGTCTCATGCATACACTCACAGTGTCCAGTTTACCCACCATGTGTTCCTCAATCTGCACACACTCAAGTTTTACTGTCTGCCAGATAACTATGAGATCATTGACTCGTCACTAGAGGACATCACGGTAAGTGCAAAGCCGTGTGCTTATATCCTGATAATATCCTTACATTATTACTGCCAAGTCTGAATTTTATATATGCATTCAGCACCGTCTTAAGTTACTTATAGGTCCCATATTGTGTTCCTTCTCAGTAAATTAGTCAAAGTAATACGTGTTTCCAAAATGTGTTTCAAATTTTCACCTCAGAACACTGCAAAGATGGTTAATTTTACCATGAGTTTACAACATGTGGTTTTAGTCCAGTTCTAATGGCCTGCATCTCAGTCAGTGTTTGCTCTTGTGTTTAACAAGAGAAACAGAAGTATGTAAAAGACAAACGTTTCTTTGGAATTTGGTTGTATTTACATGCTGTGCATAAAGAACAGGAGAGAAGCAAACAGATGTAAACACTGGCTGAGGTTAAGTTGCACTGAAGCACAACAGGCACACGGTAGCCCACCCAGCCCTTGTTTATTGATTTCAAATTGGTGTGTTAAAGTGTCTACCTTCTCTGAATGTCCCTAAGGTTTACATTATCCACAGAGCTCATACCTGTGTCCATATGATCTAACATAAAGGCAACATTACCCACAGAAAACTGAATGTAATACCTATTGGCTTGTGAAGCTGGGAGGCTATATTAAAATTAGAGTGTCACGATATGGGACCTTGAAATTTCCTAATGGATCAAATGACTGTAGCATGGAGAAATAAATTGGCTCAGTGGTCAGGTTATCTGCAAGATTGTTATTGATTATTATGTTCTTGGGATACAGCTGGAATATTCTGGTCATTCCTGATGTTGAAAATTACACTGCATTTAAATCGTACTAAACTTACCACAGTTCTAGTGGACTGTACACCTGCTGGGCATTCTATGTTGTGACACTGGTGCTTTTAAAAAAAATGGCACAATATCATTTTAAGTTATGAATATAAAGTGTTGTTCAAAATGTTACAATATTAATATTGAGTTCAGCCTTATATTGTCAGTATTTCCAAACTCTGGTTTTGGGTCAGTAATTGTTGACGCTTTCTCTTCCACAGTATGTGTTGAAGCCAACTTTCACTAAGCAGCACATTGCAGGACTGGACAAGCAGGGCAAACTGTACAGAGCCTATGATGGTACAACCTACCTGCCAGGCATTGTGGGGCTCAACAACATCAAAGCCAATGACTACGCCAACGTGGTGTTACAGGCATGAATACCTGCCACTGTAGCTCTGATCTGGATGTTGGCATCAAATGTTTGAATAATACTAGCTACTTCATATTTGTCTCTTGTTCTTAGGCTTTTTCCAATGTTCCGCCTTTGCGAAACTATTTCCTGGAGGAGGAAAACTACAGAGGAATCCGCAGGCCACCGGGAGACATCATGTTTCTCTTGGTGCAGAGGTTTGGTGAGCTGATGCGCAAACTTTGGAATCCCAGAAACTTCAAGGCCCATGTGTCTCCCCATGAGATGCTGCAGGCTGTAGTCCTGTGCAGCAAGAAGAACTTCCAAATTACCAAGCAAGGTAAAGCTTTCGAGGGCCTGAATTGTACTTAGAAATCTCTATAATGAAGCTACTTTGTGATTCAGATTTCGTGTTTCTGCTCTGCAGGTGATGCTGTGGACTTCATGACGTGGTTCCTGAATGCTCTGCATGGTGCTCTTGGAGGCACAAAGAAAAAGCCATGTGAGTGTGAGAACAATCAAAGGGGATTTGACTAATAAACTGTAGGTCCTAATATATGCAAATTAAGCTGTTTATTACAATACTGAAATCGTTTAGCTGTAATAATGTAAATTCTATTTCTATTCTTTTCTTTCTCTCAGGTTAATTAACTTACAATCAGCATTCTGAGCATGTAAAATGTTTCATATATTGATTGTAAGAATAGCACCAATTAACCTCCGTCCTTGTCTTTCTCTTATAGCAATCATTACAAAGGCGTTTCAAGGCTCCATGCGGATTTTCTCCAAGAAACTTCCACATCCAGATTTAGTAAGTTTCCTCTTATATTATGAAATTACTTGACATCTGGTATATGAATAATTTTATTTTAATATTACTGTAGTTTTTCAGTTAGTTTATTTTCCTTTCGAATTTGTTTTGTTATTTGGCACATATTTTAGCATACATCAATAAAGATTTTTCCTGAATGAGTTTATTTTTAAGGTGGCATCAGTATCTAGTTTTTCTGATATGGTGTTGAATACTTGGACTTTGGAAGCTCCACACTGTAAATTCCCTTAGTAAAAACATGTATCCTAAAGCAACGGAGACGGTTCTATTCAAATGCAAGACGAATAACAGAAAAATCATTCACTTATTTTCTTTTCGGTTGACAAACTACATAAAAGATAAGTGTCACCTCTAGGTCTAAAGTGAAACCATTGCCTGTACAGTGTCTTAAACTTCTGTCTGAAGGCCAGCAGGGGGCAACACCTGTGCCCCCAAATGGAAATCAGATTGTATAGAAGTCTATGAGAAAATTACCTTACCTCTCACTGGATTTGTTCCATCCGTAAACATTTTTCTGATGAATTTATGGTCTCTGATGTCATGGTCGCACCTTCCACTGCTTTAATACAATCTGTGTTTTTAATCTTGAGTTTTTTTTAAAGAATCTACATGATATTTTTCAAACATTTCCAGCTACCAGAGGAAAAAGAAGCGCTGCTTGTAACGGAGGAGTACCAGGAGCAGATGTCTGAATCCACCTTCCTGTTTCTGACCCTCGACCTTCCAACAGCTCCACTGTACAAAGATGAGAAGGAGCAGCTTATTATCCCACAGGTCCCTCTCTTCAACATCCTGGGCAAGTTCAATGGCAGCACAGAGAAGGTACTATTTCCTCCACACTGTTTAGACTGATCCATTTCAAATATTGCAGCTCCAACATTGCAGTGCAATATCTTTTTCTTTGTAACTGGACACTGACTGTATTGTAGCAGTCTGACATAGTCAGTCCTAATGCAAAGTGTCCAATCAACTAGAATTTTTATTTAAATCTGAGATTTACCCAACTATTACTTCACCAGTGACAATGTGCTTGTGTACTTTGCATTCAGGAGTACAAAACCTACAAAGAGAATTTTCTTAAAAGGTTCCAGTTGACCAAACTGCCTCCGTACCTCGTCTTTTGCATCAAAAGATTCACCAAGAACAACTTCTTTGTGGAAAAGAACCCCACAATTGTCAACTTCCCCATTACGTAAGTACTGTTTATATACTGAAAGCTAAAGTATGTAACCTTGATCAAGAGTTTGGTGCAAGTTCCTTGACAGAATGTTGAACTGCACGTTGGTAATAGAAATGAATGATGTTTCTTGTTATATAATGATGTAACTTTTGTGTTTTTTGTCAAATCTGGGCTTTCGTTGATACTTTATATTTTCCTTAACAGGAATGTAGACCTTCGTGAGTACTTGACAGAAGAAGCTCAAGCTACAGAGAAGAACACAACTTACGACCTTGTTGCAAACGTAGTGCATGATGGGAAACCTACTGAGGGAGCGTACAGAATACATGTTCTGCACCACGTAAGTTGCTGTCCGACATTTCTGAGGACTCCTGATGAAGTGTAAAAATGGACAATCATAAGCTACTATAACGTGTTTGTGTGTTTAAACAGGGGACTGGGAAGTGGTACGAGATGCAGGACCTGCAGGTGACCGACATTCTCCCCCAGATGATCACACTGTCAGAGGCTTACATTCAGGCAAGTCTACATGCTCTTTTCGAGTGTGTGTTGGAAAATGCACATATGGGAAAGCTCCATGCTTTCTGGAGAAGCATTTACAACACACTCTTTTTTATTATTGTTAAAGGCAAACCTGCAGTTGCTGCTTAGAGTATGTAGGGTGTGTTTATTTATAATGCAGAGCAGTAGCAGTAAAATAGGATTGAGTAGAGAAATAAGAATTTCAGTGTAACTATATTTTTAGCAGCTTTAAAAACTACACTTGTGCTTTAGTCTCCCCCTTCTGGCAGTGACAGTAATTACAAAAACACAGTTGATTCATGCTTAAGATACGCTGATCAGGCGTAACATTATGACCACCTGCCTAATGTTGGGTTAGTCCACCTTCTGCTGACAAAACAGCCCTGACCCGTCGAGGCATGGACTCCATTAGACCCATGAAAGTGTACTGTGGTATTTTGGAGACCAAGTCAGCACTTCAAACTCGTTGTTGTGATCTTCAGACCATTCCTGAATCATAGTTGTTTTGTGGCACGGCACATTGTCCTGCTGAAAGAGGTCACAGACATCAGGGAATAGCATATCCATGAAAGGGTGTACATTGTCTGCAACAATGCTGAGGTAGGTGGTACCTACCTCAGCATTGTTAGGTCAGTGTGTGTGTGTGTCACTGCTATCAGTCACATTCTTTTTAGACTGTTGTAATTTTTCTGAAGTTTCTTTTTTCACTGAAGTATCAAATAGTTTTCTTGGACGCTCCCTCGACTTTTCCATTCATACTCTTGCTTCTACGTCTGCTCCGCTCTTCAGCTCAGACAACTCTGACGTTGCTGACTGATTTACAGCACATTGCTGCTTGTGTGCCAGCGTGACGATGACACCACAGAAACAAAATGTAAAACTTTGTTGCCAAAATACTTAGAGCATTGATATGCATTGTCAACACTGTGAACTTGTTTGGCAAGAATCACACCCTGAGGATGGATGTTTGTGCCAGTATCTGTTGGTTGTGATGCAGCTCCATTTTGACATTAACAAGGATCGTATGTTTTGTTTTTTTACAATTATATCAACAAATAGCCACCTGAGTGAAGGTTTTTTTTTTTCTTTTTTGTTATTTGGAAGAGCCTTTGATGTAATAGACCTCCTTTTAGATGTAAAATTCCTTCATTCTACTTGTAACTGAATTTCATACCTGCTTGCAGTTTCAATCTTTGTCAAGTGAAAATGCCCAAAAGTAAAAAAAAAAAAAAAGGTTGATCCCAACAAGGAATACAAGATTTTCTAAATGTAAATTATTTTTCACTCACAGATCTGGAAGAGACAAGAAAGTGATGACACAAACAACCACACAGGGGTGTAAGTGAAATAACAGAAAGTGGCAAGAGAACATCAGGACATTTTTTTATAGCCACAAAAAGCAAACAAATGTATGTAAATGTCTCCATGTTTTTCACTGTTTTGTCTTTTTACTATGTGGCAGTTTCTAAATAAACCACCTCCAGGACACATGTCTCCGAACTGTATGTTAAATTTGAACAACATACTTAGTTTAATTTTAGTATTTTTTATTTGTATGTGGTCCTTTACATAACAAATGATCAGAAGTGCAATATGATTACAGAAGAAGCAGATTGGCAGTTATACAATCAGTAGTGCAGATTGCTTTTAAGATACACTCAGAGTTCATCTTATGACGAGCACAACAGCAAACTTTTGGCCACTTTTCACATTCATAATGACAAAGCTGTAGCTATATACTGAATAACAGTTCACAAACTCCTTCATAAACTGATGTTTCAAACTGAATACCAGCCTCAGACCTGTGACACTTCATGCTAATTTAAATAGTTTATGATGAGCACGTATGGCTATAGATTATTTCTCAAAAAAACGATCAGTGCATCACATTTAAAAAAACAAAACATTCAACAGTTTTTCAGTGTAGTACATTTGTAGAAAGTAGTTTGTGTGCACGTAGTTTCAGTGCTGATGTCGGGTTCATTCATTCTTCATCCACATGTATTTCTCACAGAAGGCTCGATTCTGCAGATTGAAAACATAAATGAGATGCAAACTAAATAATGACTCACAGAACTACATCAAACTGTAGCACTGTGTATGTCGGCACACGAGAACAGATCCTGATAGTTTTATTGTTGATTCCTATAAATTTGGTATTATTTATCAAAGGACTAAAGATTAAATCAGTAGCTTAAATTATTTACTAAAGAAGTTTATCAAGTCCTGTAAAATGGTACAGACTGGGTCAAGTTTCGCTATGATAAAACAGTCTCTGAGGCAGTGGTGAAGTAGTTTAGAAAAAGTGCTAATACCACACCATAAACATACTCCATTACAAAAAAATTTAAGTATTATCACCAAAAAAGTTAAAGTTCCTAATCGACACAAATGTTCTTGGATGTTGTATGTGATGTTTCTACATTAACATTACTGCTGTAGGTGTTTAGGGTTGATGTCATTTTATCTTCTTTACGTACTCTGAGGCAATTTAACCTACTGAGGTCGCTGTTCTGTGAGAACCACAAATCTCTAAAAAGCCAACTTGTCACGAGCTAATCCAAGAATTATTTTGAATCATTTGTGTATATGAAGAAGAAAGAATTTTCTCAACCTAGAAAGGAACACTTAATATTTCAGTGTATCAGGAAATATATATTCTCTTCAAAACAGCTCAATTTGGAGATACAAAGTTTTCACTCAAAAGGAAGAATATATAAACTTGTAATCTGTAAAGTAAGTAAACCTGTTATATTGCAGTGAAGTGTATAGTTGCACAAATTAGAAAAACTTGTCCTTAAATACTGACTTGGTCACATTTCACCACTGCTCCAGTAGCAACACATGTGACTGAAAAAGAGTTTGCATGTTTTATGCTGCAGTTGCGAGATGACTGAAAGCTTTATCAGGTATTTTATATAATAATAATGATGAATTTCTCTTACACCACACTTTTGAGCAGTTTCAGTGTCTTTGCACCAGTAACTTGGTCCCCAAGTACAAGGATTGCTTCCCAGTGAGTCCAGCTTCTTGGAGGAGGCACAGAGAGACGCTCTCTGCAGGACAGATAAGACAAAAGATCCTGAGAACATGAACCACACCAAAGATAAGCGATAACTGTTCTAGTGGCTACGCTGTATTCATTTTTAGTGCACGGACTAGAACTCTTCATACACTTTAACACTATGTAAGCAATTTAACTCATGTTGGTGTGCATTTCTTGTCTTCCAAAACAGAGCGTTGCTGCAAGCGATGGTAAAACTCATGTCAGGCAGTGAGTCAGTTTGGACCCTGGTGATGCCTTGTGTTGATGTTGAGGAGTAGACACTGACAGGGCAACTACTCTGCAGATTACTGTGGAGAAAACCTCCAATTACACTGTAATACTTTGTCTTTCATATATGTTTTTCTTCCAGGGAGATCAGATAAGTTATAAGTATCACCTTCAGCTTTTTCTTACTTCACAAGCTTGTGGTGTCTCCATCTGGTTTCCCAACACCTTCAGCAGCTGTGAGCCGTAGATTTTGATGAAAGCGTCACACTGAAAACAGGGTTTTACGTGCAAAGTGTTAACAACAGTATATTAGCTGAGTAACTACGTATGTTGGCTGGTTTAAGTATTTTACAGTTTGAGTGATTGGTAAAGGATGCTGTTAGTTGGAAGAGTCCTAGCAGGAGCTGAGCGTCAGACCTTGGGGATGGCATTTGGGTGATTGATGCACACAGACTGCAGGAAAGCAGAAGTCTGAGGTTCAGTGGCGTTGAGTCCGTGGTGCAGTCGGCTTAGCATTGCCAGCGTGCGGCACGAGTCGCAGTCCGAGGGGATCAACACCTCTGAGGAAGTCAGTGCAACTCGTTGTAAATGAGGAAGTGTGAGGATCAGATCTAACCTTTAAACAAAAGACCAGATTTGTTTGTAGGAAACATGTGACCAACCTTCAGCGGGCTTCTCTTCGAACAAGCAGAGGTGTAAAAGGCTACATATGGTGTAAGGAGCTGCAGACGACATAAGGAATTCAACAATCTGTGCGCCATATTTTTCCACAAAATCATCACATTGGTCCTTATAGCTTTTAGGCAGAAGATGGCAGACCTCGTCCATGACCTTAATTATAGTATCCTGCAGGGAAAGAAAGAGAAGACGATGACTTTTAGATGATTTGAAGAATGGTTAGGACATCTGAGTGAATGTAAAATACATGATAAAAGATTCACCTCAGTCATATTTTGGGGCAGCAGAGCCTCCAGCTTCTTGATAAATAACATACACAGAGTGCACACTGGGTTGAATAGCCCCTAGAGAAATGACAAAGAAAGGTCACGTAAATGGACTGACACAAGTTTTACTTCAGCTTCTATTTTATCTTCTACTTCTGCTTTCTCACACTAACCACGGTCTTGGTGCCTGTTCCAAGTGCAGAACTGGGTCCGTCTTCATTGGTGACATGGTACGTAGGTTTCTGCAGTTCCTCTTCCTTGTGGGTTGCACACAGTCCAAAAACCACACAGATCTCACCAGGTTTCTACAAAAAGATACTATAAATTAATATATTACACATTAACAGTTTTTTTTTTCCTGCACCGAAGGAGGAAAGGAAAATTACGAGCTTCAAAATATCAAAAATAAGTATTAATCACATTAGTTATTTGAAGTTTTATTTATTGAAACATATGCTTATTATGTGTAGTCGCCACACTGAACCCTGCAGCATTTGTTGTTTCCCTACAAGTAAATGTACACAGAAGTGTAAATTGAGGTTAAACTCACCAGGTGACCAGGAGTTTGCTGCAGGATTTTTGGCAGATAAGCCTTCACCTGTGAATCACACTCGGATGCCTGATCTCCTGCGAGGCGATGGCACAAAGCATGCAGCGTTTCATACACGGTCTCCTGCAAAAGCACAGGGGTCAGTTTTCTATTTTTTGTCATAGAAGCTTGTGTGGAGGACATTTATTTGTTTGATTTTACATGTTTATCAAAGCAAGCGCTTGCAAAGAGCTCAAAAACTACCCGCTGGGCTTCAGTGTCCCGCCCGCGGTACACTTTGAGATCTGCATAAGCAATTTGCTAAATGTCTGAAACTGCAAACGCGATTATACAAACACTATACACCGATGGAAAGCTTAGATTCTCATGAATCCGCCGGTATAAACCACTTTCAGATGTGATTACCACAGCAGTAATATAAACACATTTGTCCGACAAACAACGAATATCCATCCATCCGTTCTCTGTACACGGCTTTAACGTACACAGCGCGACGGACATTTCCGGGTTCATTATTACACACAGATGAAAATATTCCACAAAAAACGGCCATAATCCAACCTTGGACATCCAGACAAAACAAGCTAGTAAAATATTTTGTCCAAAACATGTCTTGAAGTCGGTATATAATCCACGAATAGGTCGTTTTCAAGGAAATGCACCTCGCGATGCCCGTCCAAGTCCCTGTATTTCTCGTCATATTTTTATTTACAAAAAGAATATTCGCGATTTTTTGTACTGAAAATGGCTGGAATTGACTGCAGCTTAAAGGGCTACTGAATTATTGCATATTAACGCCCTGACATTAAAATGACGATTTTCTCTCATTTAATACATCGTTACAATAGGTCAAATCTCAGTCATAAAAACGTCAATTTAAGGTTTCCTTTTTTTAGAGAATACAAAAGCAGATGGCTGTGGCTGCTAGTTTCTGTATTAACCACTTCCACAAACCCAGTTTCAGTAAAGCAGTGAAGCAAAAGTCCAACGAAACTGTGGTCGGTGAGCCTCTTACCTTAGTGTCGCTGCTGGAGATCATGTTCTCAGACAGCTGGATGATCTGACTACATTCTGTGCAGATATCAAGCGTCTGATGAGGAGAGAAGTTTTTAAAGAATTTTATTAACTGGACACATAAAACAACACCTGTCAGTGTTTTGATGTATTGTGCAGATTATGCTAAATTAATGTTAAGTAGCAGACAGCAGTGAAATATCTATTGCTCAAACTACTGAATACATCTTTGTACTATGATAACCTTGTGTGTGTGTGTGTGTTACTGTTACATTAATCCACAAAGGCTTACCTGAGATTCCTGTTTGATGAATGACAAAGGCTCAATAATCAATCTGGACTCTCCTTCGGTAAAAAACAAAGAGAAATGATGACTCAGAGGAGCATTTATAGGTTCAATCTTGGTCAGAAAACAGCTTGATCCCTGAAATTTTTTTCCATAAATCACCCTATCAGTAGTAACAGGATTAATGGCGCCTGGTCAGGTTGTGCAGACATTAAAATCGTTATTAATGAGTATTTGAGTAGATCTTACCCGACCACAGAGACACCGTGAAGAGGAGCAGCAGCATGAAGCCTGCAGCTGCCATGGTTGGACGCAGCGGAGGAGGAAATGAGACGCAGATGATTCTGGTTAGAAAAACATCAGCTGCTGTTTGGGTTAGTCCGGAAGCACAAGGTGACCGTCTCACCCAATCAGAGCTGCGTGCGTAATGCGCAGGCGCCGTTATGAATAATTAAAGAGCACTGCTGTTAATCTCCTCCTCGTTATATTTACACTGCAGCGGTAAATAAGCACAAACTGGTAAGCACTCAGTAGTCATAATCTATCTAGTATTACAATTTGCAACATGATTTATTTGTGATCTGTTTATACATCAGAGAAGTACACTCAACAAAAATATAAACGCGCACTATTGTTTTTGCTCCCATTTTTTATGAGATGAACTCAAAGATCTAAAACTTTTTACACATACACAATATCACCATTTCTCTCAAATATTGTTCACAAATCTGTCTAAATCTGCGATAGTGAGCACTTCTCCTTTGCTGAGATAATCCATCCCACCTCACAGGTGTGCCATATCAAGATGCTGATTAGACACCATGATTAGTGCACAGGTGTGGTTCCAACCACACAGCATCTCTACAACTGAATGGACAGCATTGGGAATGATAACAGGCAGATGGAGAGCCGAGTCATAGATCAGAAATTAGCAATGAGTCACATTTGTGATACAGAGTTGTTGTCTGGCTGTTGATGCTGCTTCCTAGGGCTTTGGTGAAGTTGGTGGTCATTTTTAGGGACTGGATCATGTTCATCCAGAGCTGTCTGAAATGACTGTTTAGATGACAAATAGTGGACCTTTAAGGCCTGGCTGCAGCTCTGACATGCAGCATCCAGCACACCAACAGCCCATTGTTTGCTTTTTCTTATCTGTGGCATTGTGTCACATGAAAGATAGCGGGCTTTAATAGTCACTGGTTAAAGGAGTGTCTTGTGTTCTGGGCATGGTCTGATTATTGTTTTTTAAAGTCACAGCTGACTAGGTTGAGGATTAACTTGGTGGTTGAAAGTTTGTCACCGGATGGACAACTAAAACAGTTTATGTGCACATTTGGATAAATTTAACCCCTTTTGAATCACAACAATCAAAAAAGAAGACCATGTGCCTGCCTAGTTTCTATGCTTGTTAAGCATATACACCCACTGGCCACTTTATTTGGTACACCTTGCTAGTAACAAGTTGGACCCCATCTTGCCCTCAGAACTGCCTTGAATCTTTGTGCCATTCTTTCAACCAGGTGTTGGAAACATTCCTCAGATTTTGGTCCATACTGACATGATGTTGCACATCCATGATGCCAATCTTCTGTTCCACCACATCCCAAAGATAGTCTATTGGATTGAGATCTGGTGACTTTGGAGGTCATTGGAGTACAGTGAACTCAGTGTCATGTTCAAGAAACCAGTTTCAGATGATCTGAGTTTTGGGTCATGATGCATTATCCTGCTGGAAGTCACCATCAGAAGACGGTACACTTTGGTCATAAAGAGATGGACATGGTTGGCAACAATACTCAGGTAGGCGGTGGTGTTCAAACAATGCTCTCTTGGTATTAAAGGGCCCAAAGTTGATACAAGGCAGGAAGGATCCATGCTATTATGTTTTTTTTTGTTTTTGCCAAATTATGACCATCTTAATTTTGCAGCTGCAATGGAGAATCATCCAACCAGGCAACATTTTCCAATCTGCTATTGTCCAATTTAGGTGAGCCTGTGTGAATTACAGCCTCAGTTTCCTGTTCTTAGCTGACAGGTGTGGCACCTGGTGTGGTCTTCTGCTGCTGTAGCTCATCTTCTTCAAGGTTGGACATGTCCTTCAGAGATGGTGTTCTGCATTCCTGGATTGTAACGAATGATTATTTGAGTTACTGTTGCCTTCTGTCATCTCCAACCAATCTGCCCATTCTCCTCTAACTTCTCACATCAACAAGACTTTTTTGTCAGCACAACTGCCACTCATCAGATATTTTCTCTTTTTGGACCATTCTCTGTAAACTCCAGAGATCGTTGTGTGTGAAAATCCCAGTAGATCAGCAGTTTCTGAAATACTCATGTCAGCCCGTCAGGCACCAACAACCATGCCATGTTCAAAGTCACTTCAGTCCTCTTTTTTCCTCATTCTGATACTCGGTTTGAACTTCAGTAAGTTGTCTTGACAACGTCTACATGTCTAAATGCACTGAGTTGTGGTCATGGCATTGGCTGATTAGCTATTTGTGTTATCAAGCAATTTAACAGGTGTACCCGACACCTAGATTAGTTGGTCTTTTCTTGCTACAAACATGGCTATGCGGATACTTAACATCAGGTCTTTGGTTTAATGTATAAAAAAAGGGAAATATGCAGGTATTTATTTGTAGTTCCTCACACAACTCATTTTATAAATGAAAAATAACACCTTCTGAAGGTTTCCGAAAATACCAGTAGATGGCAGCAGAGGCAATGAAATGGAGAGCTGAGCTTTTCTTTCTTAAATGTCTTCAGTTATTAAAGTTGAAAAGCAGGAATTTAATAGATTGTTGCTGAAGGTGGTGAGGACAAGGGGAGATCACAATCCAACACTGGAGCTTCATATTTGAGTGTTTAGGTCTGGGCAGTTTAGATCCAATGGAAGTGTGTCTCTGTGTGATTTACAGAAAAACTGAAAGATTGCATGAGGTTAAAACAAACAAAAAAACAACCTTGTTCACATGTCCATATGATGTTTTATGTTAGAAGACATAATATTAGTGAAATAAGCAGTCAGTGCCATGGTTGAGCGTTTTAAATGCATTGTATTAATAATAACAGTCTCAAAATCGCAGATTTCGACTTCTAGGGTTTCATAAATAACAAGCTAAAGGAACCAATCCTGTGCGAGGTGGGACTGTTATGTCTTCTTCTACTTCTTCAGAATTGGTTTTTGGTGTAACCATTTATGACTGAATTACTCCAACCTGCTGCTGTGTAGGGTAGAGTAGTTTTACAGTGTTTAAAAAGAGTCATATGTGAGCTGGTGTGCTGGAGCTGCAGTGAGTGGGGAAGGGGTGGGTGGAGATAGAGGAAGTTAATTCATAGATCACAACACTGTAAAGAAGTAACAGTACAGAGAAAGCCATGGCGTAGAGTTCCATTCACAGCATTTTATGGTAGAAGGAGGTTATTTTAATATAAAAAAAACTTCTACATGTGCAACTCTGATACACAGAGACAAGTTTTTTAGGGTTTAATCAATGACTGGAGAGGGACTTAAACTTAATGTTTGTGATCCAGCGTACCACTATCATGTCATTAGCACCTAACTTGGCAGTGGAGGCGGCACTGTTCCTGACAACAGGAAGTAAAACATGAGCGTAGGTACATAGCCCCACACTTTGTAGAGAAACATTTATGTTTTATTATTGATATTATACATTTCTATTTGTGTGGCAGTGTTCCATACTTTACTGTTTTATCCTCACTTTTTGTCATATATTGTGGATATTACCAGTGGCGTTCACAGACATTTTGGGGTGCAAGTGCTCAGTGGGGAAAAAAAGGACACCTTCTGCGGCATGTAGAACCACTGGCTGCCTTAATAGAACAGTGTGAGAATTGAAAGAAAAAAAATCTACCTAATGTTGGATAATAATAAACCTACACAAGCTAAATATTCAGTTACAGTATACTGATCATATGCTGTACCAATTCACCAAATAACATTGGTTGTGCGGTCATAGTCGTCACGTTATGTCAATTAATTGATTTCTTATTATGAGTAGCGTCGAGGTGGTGAAGCAGGCAGGCAGTTGGCTAATTTAGGAACGGTTGTTTAGTGCTGCATGAGACAGGCTACTTCACAACAGAGACAAATAAATGCACCGTGTGGCTTGGCAACTGAGGCTTATGAACAATACGCTTGATTCATTTACATGTTTCCTGGTTGGCTATTAAAGTTGGGGTGGAGATGCCTGTGGGCTGTGCAGCCGCTGCCGCGTGCATGTCTGCTCCTCGTGTTCACGTTACGAAGGGAGTCGCAGCATGGCATGGCATGGCACGGCACGTGTGTGTGTGTTTAAAAAAAATTCAGATGTGGAGGGCACCTGTTTGATACTGAGGACAAGGGACAGGCGCTCTTGCACCACCTGTTATCTATCTGTGCACACCACTGGATATTACTATTCATGTGAGCTTACAAGTGTGATCTACCTTCTTCACTTGTATTATTGGACATAAGCCACAGGTGGGGCTCTTTGACGTTAAAATATTTGCAGAGATGAAAATGCATATAGTGACTGAAAGCCGCTTTATTAGTGCATATATGCAGCTCACTTCTTTATACTGGATGCATTTTTTTAGATCATAATAATAAAATAGTTTGTAAAAGTTAATTAGTTTCACACTTCACAAGTCCTCAGGAGACTCTGTTGTTGCAGAAGCTACTGAATGGCATACAATTGAAACACAATAAACACTGACATTAGTTTATTGTCTGTGATGTGAGCTTCTGGAGAGCCCATGTTCTTTGCATTATTGTTATTAAACTATATTCAGCAGGCAAATAAGTCTGTCGGTTGTCCTTACCAGCGCATTGCCGAAACACTACAGCAGAACGGGGCTGAGCAGCTGCTGTGCCTTTGTAATGAGTCAGTAACAAGTGCAGTGTAATTACTTGTGTACCTGTGTTGGTGCAGGTTACTCTGTACTTCATTGTTCTCATAAATGTGCATTATTACAGTAGGAACTCAGGGCTTAAAGTTTTCCGGCGCCGCGCCGGATTTCCGGCGCATGGAAGTGTACCATTTAAAAAATTTCATCCATCTCCGTCCTGAAGGCTCCAAGCATGTGCGTCATTGTGCATTCAGTTGCTCCGCTTTAATCAATTAAACTCCAAATCCTACATTAAAAAATATACACCTTCTGTCCAGGCATGCGACTTTCTGATAGAACTTTTATCCAATTAGAGTTTTCTAACTGCGAGTGCACATCGACTGCTGGGCGCACGATATGCTGCGCCCTCTTGGTTCGGCATCGTCAGTGCTGCTGAGCCACTGATAAGAAATAACAGTATCCCACAAACAAAATCCAAATTTGCAATATTTGTTGGTGGTTTTTGTAATTATGTTTAAAGGGAATTACTGGAAACACATTGATACATATTGCATATTATTTATTTTATTTCTGCTTGGACTGTATACCCATTCCACGTGTCCCAGCCCTGTGGCTGCCTGGTCTCTCCAGAGCGCACGGAGCTCCAATCTGTGAGTGGTGCGGTGAAGAATCGAGCAGCTGATCACTGGTCAATAGCGTTGGAGCTCGTGTTTAGCCCAAAGACGCAGATACTAAAGTTTGCTCAGACTTTGTGTGACAGAGGAGAGAGGATGTGTCTCTGCTGATTAACAAAGAGAGCAGCCGCTGCCGCGATCCCTGAACCGCGGTGTGTTGACTCGCCCCATTGGCGTAAGTGCGTCAGTGGCAATGCGCGTGCACGCACCACAATCCCCATGGTTTCGCCACAAAATAAAAACAAACGGGCTTAGGTATTGAATTGAAAAAAGTAACAAAAACAGAAGTTGTTGATTTTGTTAGATTTCTTAATCTTTAAACATTTTCTATGTTTTACAACGACAAAAGGAAAAAAGAAACAGCTGTTTTTAGTTTGCTGGATTTTATTTTGAAAGGAAAAAAAATCAAAGATCAAGCCATACGGATTATTCTGTTTAGTTAAATATGCACAAACTGAATGTAGCTTAGGTGATATTAACCTTTTTTATTTGAGGACATATAGGATGTTTGTAATAATGAGTTAAATAGCTCTCAGCAGATTTTGTGACCTTATGCATCTAAATGATGTCTAGCCACAAACAAAAACTCTCCAATCTTAAGCAAATATTGTTCATAAGAACAGAACAAACGTATGGGTTGTGTGAAATGAATAATGGTTAGATAGTTAAATAAGAATGTTCTTAGCCTGCTTTTCACCATTTTTTCTTCCCAAAATATAGATAAAAAATAGAAACATTTAAATTGAAAGCCAACTGAACAAATTATACAGTGAATACATTTTTTTCCCTTACCAAAAACAAACAAAATGTGTGTCAGTTCAAGTTGAAAATCAAATGATTTAAACTAATCACACAGATTATTGAGGTTTATCAAATGAGCAGTTACTAACATGCGTATGTGTGGTTATGTGCTACAGAGGGCTTCTTAATCAGATCTTCGTGAGAAATGGGCTGACTCCAGAGGAAAAGGCCAGAGTAGAAGTTCTTCAACATGAGCAGTCCATTGCTGCCAGGACCCAGATAAATCAGATCAGGAAGGCCCGAATTTCTTTGCTAGTTACAGAGTTTGAGAGAGTCAGCATCATGATCAACTTATTCAGAGGTATCTTATATTGTGAGGCAATAACTAAAATTGCATTTAAGAGTTAATACTAGTACTTTTACCTGCTTAAATACAAAGTTGGTATAGCAAGTGACATATGACAGTTTATTCTCTTGTAGTGTTCCAGAGAATATTAAACAAGTTAATTCTGTTGTCTGTGTTTTGCAGTTTATTTCAACAAACAACATTTTGAACATGTTAAAATGAAAATGTTCAGAAAATCCACAAACAAAGCAAAAAAGAAAAAAGAAATTAATTTTTCAAACAGTATTCTCCAAGCACTTAATATTCTCTTGAGACTGACACTTGAGATAATGTTGTCAGTAAAAATTGTGCCTTATGAAGGAAAGCAGCATAGTTTTGTAGCAGTTTTGTTGTGGTTGGTGTTGTTTTGAGTTCTTGTTAAATCTACTGAAGAGATAACAATTATTCAAAGTTATTAATAATACATGTACTTGATTTTCAGGATTTTTTTCCCCTTTACACTAAAATAAATCTTTGCAATAGTGATGTGGTATTGAAACATCAACACAAAAAAAATCAGACTTGGGGCACTTTCTAAAATGCCTTAAGTTTTGGCCGAGTAAGGTTTTACATTTGAGCAACAATAAAATAGTGGGATCATAATGGGCATTATTTCCACCAGATGACCTCATATTTGCTCTGAATTAATAGAATCTCATATATATTGTGTTTTAGTGAGTTTTAAAACACATTTAAATACGTTTATTGACACTATAAATTGGATCTTAGACGTTCAGGCTCAGGATTTTTTCTCACTTTAAGCCCTGGGAACTGCTTAAATAAAGAAATAAATGCTATTTAAATTTAACTTTCTGTCTCAGGAAAATTATACACGCTGACCAGAGGCCTTCATTCAAGATGATGATACCTAATTACTCTTTGTTCAGGTTTCTAACTTGTTTTCCCCCAATGAAATCAAGTAAATCTAACAAACTTGTATGTTTTTAAATGACTGAATTAAATTTTAAAAAGTTGTAACAATCTCACCATGATGGTTTGCTGCTTCTCTTCCTTCTACATTTGAGGGAGGTGCTGTCTTTCCAGTTGTACCTTTGCACAGATAAAGTTGCTCACATTGCAAACTTGTTGTAAAAAGATTGTAAAACACATTCTTAAGCAGTATACAAGTTATGCAGGAATTAATTCAGCGAGTATCATGTATCTGCTCTTTGTCATCATCAGGAACTTATCAATTCATGTTGAGTTTGTGTCATTACTTTAAACATGATGAAAGCATTTGTTAACTTGTTGCTATCTTAATTGCCTGCTTAGAGCTTAAATTAGTCATTAGGGTTCATAGGCAGTTTAGGAATTGTCAATAATAGCTGTCTGCTCCTTGGCTGATGAATTTTCTGATTCTTCAAAACTTGTGGTAACACTGAACACCCCAGTCTCCTCTAAGAAACTGAACACATGAAAGTTGAGCTAACTAATGCTCACAACTATGTGAATGCAATAAAAACAAAATAAAATGTTTCCGTCTTGCAGTTTGCGATACATCTGTGCATTCTGCAGAAAGGCGGAGCAAAACCCTCTGGTGGTGCATCATTTTATTATTTCTGCTCAAGGAAATAATGTTATTTGTCCACATTTTCTAGAACTTTTGCTTGGCTGGCACCTTCATTGGGTTTTGGCACAGATGAACACAATCCTGTCATAGCTTGAGGGATTAAAAAGAAGTTGCAGTTGAGTCAGTGCTGGAACTATTTCTCTTAATAGTCACGCTTTCTGCTGGCTGCTGAAATGTCTCTGTAGGTTTTATTTAGGGGTTGTAGGGTCTGTTGAGTGTGATAATTATGTGAGATAGAAGACAGGCAACTTCTCTCAAATAAAATTGTTATTCTGCAAGTAGCTTGATATCAAGGACCGTTAATGTTCAGAGGACTGTTATCAACAAGACGTTAATCTGTAGCCGTCTTCTCAGGAATGGATGAAATTTACAGGATACAGAGTGTATTTATGAAATGTGCTACAATCTTATTGGCCAAAAACTGATGGAGAGGAACGATGTTTAACTCGGCCCTCTTGTCGTCGGTGCAGAGGCATCTCCATAACCTCTTGGCACATGATCCCTTCAATCAGAAAATCCCAGATACTGTAAATGAGAACCTCCCCATTATGATTCATATGTATCTTTCTGTACAGTTCCCTTCTCCATTAACTGCTGACTTCTGTCTCAATCATATATTATCACAGCTTCTAGCTGGCACATCAACTCCAGTCATCAGTATTTTATCATTTCTTAAACACAACAGCTTTTGTTCTCACAAGAAGTCCTTCTGACTTGGAGTTGCCTTCAGTACTAAGTGAATGTGCGTGTACGGACAGTGTGTCTATGTTTATGTGTGTCAGCAGTGTATGTTGGTGTGTAAATGAGTGTAAGCAGCTGCAGTTTGCCCTCTGTTGACCTGGTCAATCTACAGTCTTTCTACCCTTCACACCGTGGGGTAGACGCTTGAATCACTTTTATTTATTCACAGGTCAACACATCTCTTTTATTTGGCACATAATGCAATGTGTAAATCAGTATTTAGCCAGCAGTATGTTTAATAGAAATAGTAAAAATAATAAATCCTAACAGATCATTTTATATTTCCACTGTGTTTCTGCAGTTCTACTCTCTGCAACATTTAATGAATTTACGGTGTCTTTTTTTTTTATTCTAATTGTCATAGTGGATTTTTATAATGTGTTTTTTCTGAGCTAATCACATTAGTATTAATTTTTTATGCCAACTCTTGGTTACTATAGTATAGAATGACAAATCTTTTTATTCGTTTATGAAACCAAATAGAGAAATGAAAAGTATGCAACTATTGTTACCTGCTAGACATATTGAAAAAATATCATTTAAGATCTTTGTAAACATCAAATAAGGTTTAATTTCAGTTTGATAGCAAAATGTTGAGCTTGACAGTGCTAAAAATAAATACTTTTCTTCTCCAAAAGGGCCCATGAGCAATATTATTCAAGCCCCAGTGCCAGTGATGGATAGTGATATCCTTTGGTCTTTGTGAAGACTAATAAATGCTTTTGGTAGTTCCTGACAAATTTCTGAAATTTTAGCCTGGTCTTCATGTGTAAAAATTTCCTACAGTAAAGCAAAAATGTTCTAACCTGTTGTTTTCTGTGCCATAAGTTTTAAATTTGTGGATCCTACCAACCGAGTTTTTGGAGCTTGACTTCTCTTGGATGTTTACCTTCTTAGTGCGATGCAGTATCATTGTCTCTTAGCTTTTTCAATCAGATTTTTCATCTTTGCTGTGCTTGCTACTATGTTTTAAAACCACCATAAGAGAGATTTATCTGTGTCACAGCTGAAGCTAAATCTGTTCAGTTACAAAGTTCAGTAGTCTTATATCACCTACAAAACAGCAGTATTAGATTGGAAGTATTGATAATATGACTGCTTATACATAAACAAAAAAATCCTGCACGTCAGAAAGATTTAGATTTTGTCATTCAATTCATAAAAATGTACTTTATAATTCTAGATAACTATGAAGAATTATGTAAACCCTTGCAAATGTAGCCTGGTTGAATAGCTTGGATTGCACTTGTATAAAGAATCAAACAAATAAATATTAATTAGGTTTAGCAGGAAACTCTGAATCTCCCTGCATCCTTCTAGCGACTTTTCTCTTTTTTTTTTGTTCACTCACGCCACATTAGTCACGTTTACTGCAAAAACATGTTACCACAATGATTATGTGATTACACACGTGGACAAAATTGTTGGTACCCCTCAGTTAAAGAAGGAAAAACCCACAATTCTCACTGAAATCACTTGAAACTCACAAAAGTAACAATAAATAAAAATTTATTGAAAATTAAATAATCAAAAACAGCCATCACTTTTGAATTGTTGATTAACATAATTATTTAAAAAAACAAACTAATGAAACAGGCCTGGACAAAAATGATGGTACCTCTATAAAAGATTGAAAACTATTTGACCAGAGTGACATGATTAACTCAGGTGTGTCATTTAATTGACATCACAGGTGTTTCCAAACTCATAATCAGTCAGTCTGCCTATTTAAAGGGAGACAAGTAGTCACCCTGCTGTTTGGTGAAAAGGTGTGTACCACACTGAACATGGACAACAGAAAGCGAAGGAGAGAATTGTCCCAGGACATCCGAAAAAAAATTATAGACAAACATCTTAAAGGTAAAGGCTATAAGACCATCTCTAAACAGCTTGAAGTTCCTGTGACAACAGTGGCTCATATTATTCAGAAGTTCAAGACCCACGGGACAGTAGCCAACCTCCCTGGACGTGGCCGCAAGAAGAAAATTGATGACAAATTGAAGAGACGGATCGTTGGAATTGTATCCAAAGAGCCCAGAGCAACCTCCAAAGAAATTAAAGGTGAACTCCAAGGCCAAGGTACATCAGTGTCAGATCGCACCATTCGTCGTTGTTTGAGCCAAAGTGGACTTCATGGGAGACGACCAAGGAGGACACCACTGCTGAAAAAAACTCATAAAAAAGCCAGACTGGAATTTGCAAAAATGCATGTTGACAAGCCACAAAGCTTCTGGGAGAATGTCCTTTGGACAGATGAGACCAAACTGGAGCTTTTTGGTAAGGCACATCAACTCTATGTTCATAGACTCAAAAACCAAGCATACGAAGAAAAGAACACTGTCCCTACGGTGAAACATGGAGGAGGCTCAGTAATGTTTTGGGGCTGCTTTGCTGCATCTGGCACAGGGTGTCTTGAAAGTGTGCAAGGTACGATGAAATCTGAAGACTATCAAGGCATTCTGGAGAGAAATGTGCTGCCTAGTGTCAGAAAGCTTGGTCTCAGTCGCAGGTCATGGGTCTTCCAACAGGACAACGATCCAAAACACACAGCCAAAAACACCCAAGAATGGCTGAGAGAAAAGCGTTGGACTATTCTAAAGTGGCCTTCTATGAGCCCAGATCTGAATCCCATTGAACATATGTGGAAGGAGCTGAAACATGCCATTTGGAGAAGACACCCATCAAACCTGAGACAACTGGAGCTGTTTGCTCATGAGGAGTGGGCCAAAATACCTGTTGACAGCTGCAGAACGCTCATTGACAAATACAGAAATCGTTTAATTGCAGTGATTGCCTCAAAAGGTTGTGCAACAAAATATTAAGTTATGGGTACCATCATTTTTGTCCAGCCCTATTTCATTAGTTTGTTTTATTAAATAATTATGTTAATCAACAATTCAAAAGTGATGGCTGATTTTGATTATTTAATTTTCAATAAATTTTTATTTATTGTTACTTTTGTGAGTTTCAAGTGATTTCAATGAGAATTGTGGGTTTTTCCTTCTTTAACTGAGGGGTACCAACAATTTTGTCCACGTGTGTACATAATGTTTTGCAATGGCATCTTTTCTTTGATGTTGTGACAGTAAACAAACAGGAAGTCAGTTCTTTACTTACTGGAAAGAGGCTGCAGACAGGCGCTGATGGCAACTATGAGGAAACACTATAAAATAGCAGACTTTCCACCTGTAGAGAAGTGAGCCAAAAAAGAGCAAGATGTGGATGACGTTGTCTCCTAATTGATTTCCCCAAATAGCACGAGAATGCAACTGATAACTCACCAAAATTGTCAAACTATAAATGTTTTGTAAGTAAGAAGGAGTAGAGAAAATCCCTCTCCACAATCCATCCTTGATGTTGTCATGCCAGACACTCCCAGTGAAGCAGGAAGCCACTGAAGTTGCGTGTCTTTCTTTGTCTCGTGCATAACACATCAGCTACACATCTTTCAGTCAAATAGTTCATTTCCCAAAAAGACCAGCCGGGAATCTGTCTAGAGACTCCCACGAACATTCCCACCACCACTTCTTCATATCTTAGATATTTACAGGTTGATGAACTGAGATGATTTCCTTATTACACACACAGTAGCACGTTTCCCACATGACTGGGGATGCCGAAATAACTTTTATTTAATTAAATGTTTAAATAATGAAATTGCAATCCCTCATCTGTATCTTGAAGTCATCATTTTTAAAGTCCAGCTTGACAGATATGTTGTTTGAATTGTTTTGTTTCTACAGACTGTGATGCTATATAAATATTTCCATTCAAGAACAATAAAAATTGCTTTCTTCACATTAACAACGCAGTTTATTTTGTATTGTTGAGGCAAAAAATATCCTTTCACACGTGGCTCACATTGGATAACTCACACAAACTACTAGAAAAAACATGTTGCACAAAGAATGAGGGTAGTTTTCCTGTTTAACTGTGAATGTTGGTGATAGTATAAATTTTTTACACAATATTTCAATTGACTGGATCATTAAGTATTGACAGAGGATATATTATGTGGTGTTGAGCTTGTCAGTTCAGTTCAGTCCCACTAAATTATATCTAATATGGATGTTACTGCTTGTTGTCATGGAGATAATGTTGTCTAAAGATGTAATCCACATCAGTCCAGTGATAATCTCATTAGCTAATGGCTGATTAATGACCACTTCAATTTCTTTTAGCTTGGTCCAGTGGCTCCCAAACTACAGCACGGACTCACTGTAACAGATGAGCTGCTATGATAATTATTAATTATTATTAAACCCATTTTTGAAAGGTCAGAATGGAAAGGAAGGAGGATTAATATCGTTGAAACTTACAGTAGCTTAGGCTCTTGATAATAGACTACCTGCATTTGATGCCGGAATTGATGATATAACTTTGTGTAATGTTACTTGGCACACAGCACTGAACGCCGATGAACTTGTTAAGAAGCAAATTCCTTTAATTCATCAGATGCTTCATATGGGCACACCCCCTGCCAGTCAGCCAGTGGTGAAACTGGATTTTACATCTTTGCAGGCCTTAATCAAAGCACCTGGCAGCAATAATTAAATTTGTCCGTCAATGAAGCATCTCAAAAACACACCCATCATTCCCGGCAGTGACTTAACCTCAACATCTAAAATCAACATTCTCGATCACTGAAGAGATGATGAAGAGATGCCGTAGGTCATTGTGTTAGTGTTAGCGTCATTGTCCAGTGTCAACACACAGACTAAACAGAAAAAGCATCCATGCAAGGCAAACAGGCAGACGATTTTTATCCGCTTCCTCTGCGTTTCTCTGCAAATCTTAAAATCGAGCAGGTGAACAAATCAAATAATCAGGATCCAAGATGTGATGTGTTTTGACTGTACAGCATTTTTGGTCAACTTTTGCTGGTTTTCAATGTCCTTTTTAAATACATTTGACATTAATTTGTAACTCCAGGCTGTAAACCAGCTAAAGCAGTATTTGTGGTTAATTGAAATATCTGGAAAACTTATTTAAAATAGAAAGGCAGCAGATCAAAGACAAAGAACGGTTAGTGTTTTTTATATAGCTTTGTACAAAAATATGGATGATCCTACATGGTGTCAATCATTACCGATAGTTGTTATTTTTGAAGTTTTACTCTGCATTGGTTAATACAGTTTAATGGTGTTCAAGAAATGTCATTAACTGCTGAGATGGTGCAAGCTGAACTATGATCACATGGACAACAAATAGCAAATACTATCATACAACCAAATCAGTCAAGAAAAGTGTTTGTTTTGTGCAAGAGATTCTGGCTTAATGGATTCCAAAATTTCTTATAATCATTTTATTTTAGGGAAGTTAAGTACCAGTGCTTTTAATGACTGCTAAAATAAGAATCGAAACCTTTGTGCTCTGTACTTTATGCAACAAAAGAGTGAATAATGAGGTCATGCATCACTCAGCACAAGGAGTGTCTCACGTTCCAAACAACTCACCTCATGGCCACATGTCTTTCCTGTGATTAAACACCTTCTTTATCAACAGTGAATTCTAACCAACATGCCCACAGATGGTCTCCTCCATAAAGCAAAATTTTCATTATAGATCTGTCACCTCAGCTTGGAAAGCTTCTCCAGTTTTTATCTTAAACCCACAACAACGGATAATTTCAAGATTAGCTTAGAGTTAGAGTAAATTGTAAGTTTTTGAAACTTTTAAAGTCCAAACAGTTCTCAAGGTGAAAAGGTAAACTGTTCCAGTGATTAGGATCTGCCACTAAGAAGGCTCTATCACCTCTATTTTTAGCAATATTCATTTCAGGAGCCTGGAAAGATTCAGATTCAGACCGATTACATCACAGTTTTCTAGCATGTGTAGGCTGAAAATTCTTTTCTTTTTCCTGTATTACTTCATTCATTGCATTCCTTGTCTAAAAAAATTATATATGTGCATATTTGTAGCACTGACTCTAACATTTAATAGTCTTTCCTTGGTAGCACTGGAGCAAGACTTGGATCATAACCTGAACATTAAGATTTGAATTCATCATAACGTTTCATAACGTTTGTCACTCATGCATAAAAGGTTTACTTTGACATGGAGCCAAGTTAAACCAGAGGGTTCACATGCCACAGCAAGTGCCAGGCAGCTCTACCCATGTGAGGCTATGAGGAAAACGTTTTCATCTGTCACACAGAGCCCTGCTCAGGATAAAATACTGTATATCAGGAACATGGACACAACAAGTGTTATGTTACAAATATTGGCTTGCCTGTGAGTTTTACCATGGCCTTAAGCATTTACTATAATAACATTAAGAGTAAGACAAGACAAATGTATTTTCAGAAGCAGTGTATTACATACAGGCATTAGGACAACATTTAAAAGGAAGTGGATGTAGAACAAAATGCATAAACATAACCTATGAGGAGTTAAATAAAGCTGAGTATGTTTGATAAAAGAGGAGAATAGTATTTTATCATTCCTTTATCTAACTTTCACCAAAAACAGATGCAAAACAACAACAACAATAATAGAAATAATAAATGCCCAAATGACTGACTTGACTGTTTTGAGTTGATGCTCTGTGAATACATGTGAACTAACTCAAAAACTCAAATGAGTTGTTTCAGGTCAAAGTCTTTCAGAGGTGACAAAATGATGAAGAAGTTGGAATAATTAAAAATAAAGTGTTTAATGTAAAATGCTCCTCAAGTAGGAATTTCGTAACATTTTTTAAACTGACTGACAAAAGGCCAGATTTAAAAGATGAGTCCAAAAGTCTTTGGATCACTCATCATTACATGTGAGTGATTTAAAGTTGCATTGTGGCAGAGCTGCATTTACTGACAAACAATTACCCTTACATTCACACCTTAGGACAATTTAGAGTTACCAATTAACTTGAGCATGTTTTTGGACTGTTGGAGGAAGTCAGTGTACCTGGAAAAAACCGCATCCACAGGCAGAACAAACTCCATGCAAAGTCTGGGAAGGCCGGGATGTGAACCGGGGATCTTCTAGCTGCCAGGCGAAAGTGCTAACCGCCACTGTGCAGCCCCAATTATTTAACTTTAATATTATAAACAATAGACTGGCGACCTGTCCAGGGTGTCCCCTAGTCATCTGGGATCGGCTCCAACCCCCACGCAACCCTAATGAGTATAAAGTGGTGTATAGAGAACGGATGGATAATTATAAACAATTCCGATTAAAAATGGAACACGAAAAACCATTTTGCGATGGAATCAAACTGGCCATGATGCCATCAACATGTTGATGAGTTGTTGTGATCCACATACTCACCAATCATTAAAGTTTTATGAGTACACACTATCAATATGTTGAACTACATCCATCGTCACCTTCGCCCTGAAGTTAATTGCACACCTTGAATGTTCTTGAGTGCCTGCTGTGACTCTATTGGGCTTTTCCATGACTTCAGAGGACTTAATATTGACTTACATTTATTTACTGGGGCTTCCTGGAGACTTCCTCAAACCTCATGTTTCACCTTAAAATTCAATGATTTACATTATGCAGACTTGTTTTTGTCCCATAAAGATGAAGTGTCCTCATAATTTGACTGTGTAGACAGATGTAGATAATTAACAGTTCATTTTCAGAAGCGTGAAGTTGACTAAAGCATCTCACCAGTTGCACACAGTCCCAAAATCAAGACAATTCAGGAGATAACAGAGATACTGTCTTGGGAAGATTACAAAGCCATTTGTAAGACTCTGGGACAGGGGTGTCAAGATCCGTCCCTGGAGGGCCACTATCCTGCATGTTTTCGATGTTTCCCTCTTCCAACACACCTGATTCAAATGATCAGGCTCGTTATCAGGCTTCTGCTGAGCTTGATGATAAGATGATAATTTGAATCAGGTGTGTTGGAAGAGGGAAGCATCTAAAACATGCAGGATAGTGGCCCTCCAGGAACTGAGTTTGACACCCCTTCTCTGGGACCTCATAGATCCAATGAGAGACTTTATCTACTAATGGAGATGACTTGGAACGATAGTGAACCTTCTCAGAAGTGGTCGACCTTCCAAAGTGCCTCCAAGAGCACAGTGACAGCTCATCCAGAAAGAGACAAAACATCCAAAGAACTGCAGGCCTGTCTCACCTCCATAAAGGTCAGTGTTCATGACTCCACTGGGGAAAAGTGGCCTGGAGTGATGAAATTAAAACCACTGTTAACTCAGGAGAAAATTATTGGATTAAAACGCTTTATTATTGGAGAATGTTTTTTGGGATTGAAGATTGTTTCATCTAACTTGAACCAAACACGGTTGTCAACAATAAGAGCATTATGCCTCTGATCAAGCCTGGAGGTGGCAGTGTTTTGTTGTGGGGAGGCTTTGCTGTTTCAGGGCGACTTGCCATAATTGAGGTAAACAAGAGTTCTTCTCTCTTACAGACGATCCTGAAGCAGAACGTCAAGTCATCAGTTCATGAGTTGGGCCTCGGACGGGTCTAACGACAAGACAATGATCCAAAACATAAACGTAAGTTCACTTCTGAATTTTTCACAAAGGATAAAATTAGGGCTTTGAAGTTGCATAGTTATTGTGTAGACTTGAACCGTATTGAGGTGCTGCATAGGGACCAGGAACGGGCAGTTCATGCTCACAAGCTCTTCAGTGTTGCTGCACTGAAACATCTCTGCAAAGAAGAGTGGGACACATTAGAAGAGATAGACACTGAAAAAGAAACAGTCAGAAGTGGGACAAATACTTGGTTTTTGGTCTGATAGCAAATTTCACTTATTTTTACCTGAGAAAAATTAGTATTGATGTAGTTCAGGTAAAAGTACCTGAGATGACTGAATGCATCGTAGTGTATCGGGAGGGAAGATAATTTGATGGTGGAAATGTCACTCTATGATTTACATGCTTTTTGACAACCTGAACTGTGTCAAAGAGAATTTGTTGTGACCTTTTGCTAGGTCATACACTTTACTGACTAACAGAGTTTGTCCAGATTCTCAGAGAATCACAAATCTAACCTGTCACTATACTGTACTACCGCCACTGTGCATAGGTTAATTTACATATTTAATCTATTTTACATTGTTTTCTTTATTACTCCACCAAGGAATGCAGCGGAGCTTTTTGACGATCGGTGAACATTTGTCTTTCTGTCTGTTGTTCCGTCTGTGTGCAACATTACTCCAAAAAGGAATAACAGACTGGGATGAAATTTTCAGGGAAGGTCAGAAATGACACCAGGACCATCTCATTAGATTTTGAAAGTGATGCGGCTTATAGTCTGGATTCACGGGCTTGTTAAAGATGTCTGTATCATTGCAGCATCACTGTAGCTATGACAACAAGTGACGTTGGCAGTCTGCTGACAATCACATGATTGTGATCTTACTACAAATGCACTGCTGCAGACTTATGAGGACTTATCATACAACGACTGAGCAGCTCTGATGGAGTATGGCGCTCTCTGAATGATCCTTTTTTTTAAATGTATGGCAATAATACAAAGTTGAGAGAGACGTTCTTCTGTATGTCCTGGATAGACAGAAAGAAATTGACAACAAAAATCTTCTGTTCTATTCTCACTCAACAATATAACCTCAGTAATCCATTGGAAAAAACATAAGTATTAAGAAAGAACAAGAAAATACGGAAAATCTGACAACTTGAAAGCAGCTCTTTCTCCCTTCCTTGAATGTAAAAATAGGACATGATAGTTTGTGTCCTAACACACCCTGTGAAGAATGTTCCTCCTAATGTGCTTCCTATGAATAATACACCCATGTGCATCAAAAAATATCCCCTGGCAAGCTTTTAGCATTCGTGTACTCGGTTGCACCCAGCAGACTTATTGCTGAGTACAACAATTAAATCTCTCTCTCTAAAAGTTGGAGGCCTAAGTGTGAAGTCAACAAATACTTTCCTTCTTTGCGTCTACGCAGTATTTTTATCTCTTAAAAAGCACAACAGTAGTGAACAGTACAAAGAATAGTGACAAATGGAACATTTAATCGCATATTTTCTTACTTTCACCAAGGTGTTCATTATCTATATTCAGTCCTCATGCACAGGAAATTATCTAAAATTAAATTGAGTAAAAAATAATAATTTCAGAATTAACAAAAGCACAATTTTCATAATAACTGCTGATATGAGTGCAGGTGAAGTTCCTTAAATTTAATTCAACTTCCACTTTCAAATGTAATTCAAGGGATCTGTTACCTCCACTTCATTACATACATGGTTTCAAGAAAAAGAAAAATAGAATGTACTGAATTAGATAAGCCTTTTTAGTTTAAAAAATAATTTGGATTATATGCAAATACATCCCTTTAATATCATGTGCAACTTAGACTGAAATGTCTGTATCAGTTGATTAAAAATTAAAATGAAATTGAGTTAACTTCATAAAACTGACTTGTTGATTTAACTGCATTTAATTTTCTTGCACATTGAGGTCAGAATTTTTAGTCACCTCCTCTGCCTGCATCACTGTGGAGCAACTTAGTTCTTTAAATTTGCCAACTTAAATACTTGTGTTCATAATTCTGGTAGCAACAACACAGCATTAGTATCCTTCTATTTGACACAGGGTCATAATTTACTGAAATATTAATATAAAAATAGATCTGCACAGAGGTGGAACATAGTAGAATTTAAATTCCATGCTTCTTGTGTTCCTTAGGTGGTTTTAACCTGATCTTTAGGGAGCTGGTGCATTGCCAGGCCGAGCTGAACACTTTGGATCACATGATGAGCTGAGGGAAAAATCCACTGAGCTGGCACCTGATCTGAGACCGCGGTCTGTATCTGAGCCTTTGTGGGTTATATTCACACCATTTTCATTCTATCTTGTTCCTTTTGAGGTTGCACAAAATGTACCAGTGCTGTGGGCCCTTACAGTCGTGGCATCAGGATTAGCTGGCTGTAGGGTTGCTGGCTGGACCTCTAAGACACACCTGATAGCAGTGATATGTAATCACAGCCCTTTAGGACAGGAAATTAACCAAATGACACTGATAAGCATGTAGAGTTCGGTGTGTTGGCCATATATCTTAACAAACTGTCAGTTTTAGACTTTAGTGTGAGGACGAGTGAATCTTCACTTCATCGATGTGCCAGACCTGCCCTTCCAGTACCATACCAAAGAATGGAAGAACATACCTCCGACTTTGGAGGGATGAACTCACTCATGACTTCCACAGAACATTGCAGAAACAAAACTATGATTTTGAACAACACCTCCAAACATTAGATATAAATCACATTTTTACATAAATAATTTGTTTTCTGTTATATTTTGTGTCATAATGTGTTTTTTGCTATTGAAAAAAATCAGTTATCTGTTAAAAGTCTTCATGATACAAATGTCTCCTACATTTGTTGGCTTGTTAATGTGTCTCTGTGGTGTTTTTTTGTATTCTAAAAGACACAACCTCAGCAAAAATAACCAGTTAATGCCATGGCTGAGCATTTCCATCAGAAAACTGGAGTGTATCGATGACAGTCTTGTAGATTCAGACTTCTCAAGTTTCATATGTTTCGGTATGCCCCTGGAGGCACACAAAAAAACAACCCTGCCATCTTGCATTGTGGGGCTTCCAATGTCATTATTCTTCCTTAGGAAAAGTTTCTGTGTGGCTGAATTACTCCAAGATTACAAGCTGAAATTATATGTGTGAGCTGGTGTGCTCGAGCGGCGGAGGGGTGGGTGGAGATAGATTTGAAGGATAAGACAGAAAGAGATTGTTGTCATGGAAAAACTTGTAAATACGCAACTTTGAAATGCGGATGTGGGTTTTTAGGAATTTAATCAATAAAGGGAATCATATTTTAGGTGAAACTGAGCTGTCTAGTCTCAGAGTCTGCACAGTGAAGGCCAGACATCCAAACACTGTAACCAAACAGTGGAGAGGAGTATAGCTTGCTTTGCTGACCTTAGAGAGACGGTCTTCCTTAACTTAAATTAAAAGATTGATATGTACATGAATGCGAGATCTCAGTGACTTCAAGTATATAAAATTACTGTTCATAATAATGTGTTTGCAAGATCTTAGATGTTGAATTGTGCAACACTGGAGCAGGTAATTTAAAAAGATTGCTTAGCCTCTTTTGGAGGAGTACCAAAAAAGGCAGCTGCACAGTTAAATAGGTCTCAAAAACATCTGACAAGCCATCAAATGATCACGCAAGGGCAACGTATCTGAATGTACTTGGCCTCCAAGTCATGTAAACTAATTTCATCTACGTGTTGAAAGGACATATGAGGAATGCAATTAAAATAATATATGATGATAATGAAAGGTGAAATGGTTCTGTGACAGCAAAAGAAGCGCAAGAATTCTTTCCACTCCTGAGTTATTTTCAAGCTTGATCTTTTGCACATTTTCTGTAGATTAGATGAGGAGATAATGAATTTAAAGGGAATCTGCAGTATTTCTGTTTAACAGCCAGTAAATCAAACTGACAAAAACTGTGTCAGATCTGCAGCTGGTTGGTGTTCTGTGACTCATCTCTTCTGAGCAAAGGAAACTTCCTCCAGAGCAAACAAATGCTAATAATGAAATGAAAAAAACAAACAAACATGCACATCAGCACGTGAAGCATCAGGAAGCAAATTCTGAACATTTTCTCATCACATAGGCTGTGTACAATCTGTGAATTTATGCATGAAAATTACTAGAACTTCAACTGCAGCTGTGATGAAACTGGCCACAACTTCACTCTTTTTCCAGTGCAGCATAAATGATCTGTTCAACACACACCATAGGTTTATAGAAGGCCAGCAGACAGACATATTTAGTTTATATGCATGATTTTCTGTCTTCATTTTATTAGTATGATAACTCCAAGATACAGACCAACCACACCTTTAAACACGTGTGTCTGCCTAATTACCCACGCTTTTTTTTCCACTCAAAAGTTTGGACACACCTTCTCATCCAATGCTTTTTATTTATTTGTAATATTTTCTACATTGTAGATTAATTGTAGATTAATACTGAATATCCCACATGTATTCTTTCATAGTTTTGATGTCTTCAGTATGAATCTACGGTGTATATAATAATTAAATGAAAAGCACTGAATGAGAAGGTGTGTCTACTGTAGAAGTGTGAAAAGATTCTTTAACTTTACTGAACTCATATGTGGGAAATAATGGGAAAAAAGGCCCTTTTTATCCTGCACACCAGCTGGGACTTTAAATGTGGAGTTGCAGTGAGTGAAAAATACAAAAAAAAAGACTTGAGCGTACAGTACAGACAGTGAGATTTACGGTTCAACACGATGACATTCATGTAAGACGCATAAACTTCAAATATAGACAAAAGCTGAAACCACAAAACGAAATCATGCACTTAGTTCTCCTGTTAGGTGTAGCCCACATGTTCATAATAAAGTCTAATTAAGGCCGACACAAATAAATGTGTGTCTTGTGCAGACTGTGCCAACTGCGCCCGTTAATAAGAAGGTTTTTAAGGCGCTGGAGATCTGTTTAATTGTTGCGCAAAAAGACGCACAGAAGATGAAGGATGAAGGGTTGTTTTTAAGATTGTAGATAGCCAAGTGTTGATTTGAACGCACAATACCGTTTCCCCAACACAAAAAATAAGAATACCCATCCCGCCCTCCCTCCATATAGGCACACAACTGCACACACACACACACACACACACACACACACACACACACACACACACACACACACACACACACACACACACACACACACACACACACACACACACACACACAGACAGAGTTTTCGTCTGGATGCATGAGGGTGCGAGCGGACTTGTATCTCAGCATTTTACTTGTACTTCCAGATTGTGAACATGCATATGCATATTTCGTTTCTGGAACACAAAACTCCTCCAACTACGGGCCTCTTTTGCGCAGGATTTCGCGACGCGTGACTGGATGAATAGCTTCTGAGAGAACATAATGTTTGTGTGTTTTGTTGCTCAGAAACGGGGATCCGTTAACAAAACAATATTAAAATAATTTCATGACTTATCAGAGTAAAGTGCTCATATAATTATGCAGCAAGGAAACACATTTCTGCTTATTGAAGTTCCTCGTTGCAGAAAATAGTTTTCTTTTCGTTTGTCACGCCATAAGGAGTTCCCACTCATCATGTGGCTTGTCAGAAAACCTGGCGACTGATTTTTTTTTTTTCTCAAGAACGCCAGACATATCTGACATTGTTAAATACCTTGCTTTGTTTTGTTAAGTGCTGTTCAAAAACACAGCAGATTTCCGCCTCATCAGAATGGTTGGTACATTTGTGCGCCTTAGAAACAAATGTTTGGCAAGAAAAAATATCGATCAAATGAAAAATAACACAACAGTCTGCAGTCTTTTTGAAATAATGTTAATCCAACTACGGAGTTGAGCTGAGGGAATCCCTCTTTCCTGAACAATTCCTTAATCAGTGGAAGCACACATCTGATTTTTTAAGAAATCCTGGACTCAAATAGAGAAAAAAATATAAGTCCCCAAACCAATTTAAACAATTTACTGGAACTTGAATCTTGTTTTAAACTGTTTTATGCAGAAATTTAAGTTTAATTTACACACGATATTAAATAGGTGTGATTACAGTTTTTATTAGCACAACTGTTTAAAAAATGTTTGCAAGTGTGTGTACATCAAGAACGTTTTGTTTTTTTATTTATTCATCTTGCAGTAATCCATTTTATTATGAAGTGGTAACAGGTCCTGTGTAGAAATGCAGAATATTCCTACAACAGAGTGTCCAGTTGAGGTTATGGCGAAAAAGCTATAATAATAATAATAATAATAATAATAATAATAATAAAAACTACAAATAACAGGATTTTAATTCATATTATCCAAACATATATTTTTAAACTGTAGCTGTTTCTAAAGAGTACAATGACTTTTAGCAGTGCAACCAATGAGAAACAACAACAAAGTATCAGGGCCCATCAGGAAGAATAAACATCTTCCATAAGTCCAATACTGGGACATTTTATATACACAATAATTAAGGTTTTGCGCAGAGAAATGCTAATTAAATCAAATAAAATCAAATCAAACTTTATTTATAAAGCACTTTTCATACAAAAAAGCAGCGCAAAGTGCTGTACAACATTTAAAAACATTAAAAATAAGAATACCCATCCCGCCCTCCCTCCATATAGGCACACAACTGCGCGCACACACACACACACACACACACACACACACACACACACACACACACACACACACACACACACACACACACACACACACACACACACACACACAAACTCTCTCTCTCTCTCTCTCTCTCACCAATGGCTGTAGGAAGACATGGCGTGGCACCGACGATTGTGGAAAACGCCTCCATTGGGGCCGTCCACACCGGGAGGAGCTCCAGGCCATGCCCACCGGAGGCGCCGACACCCAGACTCCCCGACCACGACAGACACAGGGACCCCACACCGAGGTAGGGAGCCCCCCAACTAGCCGAGCCGAGGAGACCCGAGGACAACACCCTCAGCAGCAGACCAGACACAGCCCCCAGTGTGGAGGACTCCCCTGAGGAAACACTGGAGTTGAAAGAAATAAAATAAACAAATAAATAAATGTGGTAATAACTAAATAATGGGAAGTAAAAAACCGTAAAATACATAAGATGATAAATAAGGAATGATAAGAACATCAGAATATAAGAAGGCTTAAAAGATCAGTTAAAAGCCTGATTAAAAAGGCAAGTCTTTAACCTTCCTTTAAAAACACCGACAGTCTCTGCAGTCCTGAGGTTCTCCGGCAGGCTATTCCAGAGGCGGGGGCCATAATGGCTAAATGCGGCCTCGCCGTGTGTTCGAGTTCTGGCTTGTGGTATAATTAAGAGTCCGCTGCCAGAGGACCTCAGGGTCCGCGAGGGTTGGTATGTTAAAAGGAGATCGGACAAATAAGAAGGCGCAAGGCCATTAAGACATTTAAAAACTAATAAAAGGACCTTAACATCGATCCTGAAAGGGACGGGGAGCCAATGCAGCGACTTTAAAAGTACTCTTTTTGGGAAGACCAGAGAGCAGGGCATTACAATAGTCTAAACGAGAAGAGATAAAAGCATGCATTAGCACCTCCATGCTGGCCTGAGAGAGAAATGGGCGGACTCTGGCTATATTCTTAAGATGATAAAAACCTCGCTTTATGTTTTTAATATGTGGGATAAAATTCAGCTCAGAGTCAAAAATAACGCCCAGGTTTTTTACAAATTCTGCTGGTTTAAAAATGTGTAATTTAGGTAAAAGTTTCTCTCTCTGACCTTCAGGACCTATAACTAAAACCTCAGTTTTGTCCTGGTTGAGCTGTAGGAAGTTTGCTGCCATCCATGACTTAATGTCTAAAATACACATTAAAAGAGTATCAATTGGCCCTGTGTCATCAGGAGACACGGCAATGTACAGCTGTGTATCATCAGCATAGCTATGGAAACTGATGCCGTGTCTCCTGATGACGTCCCCAAGAGGAAGCATATAAAGATTAAAAAGAATGGGACCTAAAATTGACCCTTGGGGAACCCCACACCTAATTTCATGGGTTCCTGAGGAACACGTATCCATACTTACATAAAAACATCGGTCTGAAAGATAAGAGTTGAACCAGTTAAGCACAGTACCAGAGAGGCCAACCAGGTGTCTGAGTCTGTTTAATAAGATATGATGGTCTACTGTATCAAAAGCGGCACTTAGATCCAGTAGAACCAACACTGTTAGTTTTTTATTATCTAAATTCCACCTGATATCATTTAAAATCTTTAAAAGTGCTGTCTCTGTACTGTGGTTTATCCTAAAACCAGACTGATGTTTCTAAAATGTTAATTCTGTTTAAAAAGTCATTGACTTGGTTAAGAACCAGTTTTTCTAAAATTTTACTTAAAAACGGTAAGTTGGATACAGGACGATAGTTATTAAGAACATTAGGGTCTAGACTGCTCTTCTTCAGGAGGGGCCTCACCACCGCCGTTTTAAAGGCAGTGGGGAAGACACCTGTCTGAAGAGAGCAGTTCATTATGTTTAAAAATTGTTCCTCAAAGAATCCATAAAATGATTTTAAGAGTGGTGTGGGAATAGGATCTAAAAGGCAGGTTGTTGGGTTTACTTGGGAGAAAACTCGACCAAGTGTCCTCGCATCAACCAGGGCAAAACTCTCCAGGGTTTCCTCAGGCAAGGACAGCAGATCAGATGTGTTAACAGGTAAAACTTGGTGGGATAAAAGGCTGGATCTGATGTCCTTGATCTTGGTTCTGAAGTGGTCTGCAAAGTTCTCACAAAGAGTGTCTGATGGTGTCTTAAAAGCTTTATTAAAATTAGTGCCTGCTAAAACATTGAAAGTGGAGAAGAGGAACCGGGGGTTGTTTTTATGCTCTGTGATGAGTTGTGAGAAATGAGAAGTTCTTTCCTGTTTGACTGCATTATTGTAGGTTTTGAGTTGTTGACGTAAGATTTCATGATGAACTTTTAGTTTTGATTTCCTCCATCTCCTTTCAGCGCTCCTGCAGTTTCTTTTTAAGTGATTGATTTTATCATTATTTCTCCATGGGGGTATCGGTTTCTTTCTGATTGTTTTTGTTAAAAGTGGAGCCACTGAGTCCAGAGTTGACGTCAGTCTGTTGTTAAAATCACAAGGTGCAGGCAGAATTTCGGCAGGAAACAATCACAATCACACACAAGCAAACAATCACACTTATGACTAAAATTGTATGTATGTATTTTGAGAGATTTTATTTATTTAAATTCTTGCGCCAGGCCGCAGTATTGATTTATATCTGACGGCTTGTTCTTGCGCCAGACCGCAATCGTTTCTTGATAAACGAAAAACAAATTAAAAACAGTCCGATGTTTCTGTAATTGCTGAATCTGCTCCGAAGTTGTCTGACGGGGAGGCAACAGAGGAGGAACCAGGAAAGAGAAAATTCATTCGCTGTCAGAGCAGAATTCCTGACAGTCAGCGGAGTTAGGGATCAGCCCATCCCCTATAAAAAGAGTAAAAGAGAGACAGTAACTCAGCTCAGCCGGGAGTGGAGATCTGACAGCAGCTGGGATATCCGAGGTGCACACCGGACAGGAGTCGAACCTTTTGCAGAGATGATGCTTCTCTTCCTGTTGGTTTTAAGTCTGAGCTTGCAATGCCAGACTGATGCTAGTGAGTCCATCTTCTTTCATCTTACTTTACAACACATAGCTTTAAATACAGTCATTATTTAGTTGATCTAAAACTATTTTTCTGCCATTTGTTCTCTCGTTCGTCTACTAAATTTATCAGAAAGTTGATAGAAATGTCTAAGTTGTGTTCCTCAGTTATGTAATAATTTTTTTTTGAAATTCTGTGATAGGAGTGAAACATAAAATTTCAAAAAGAAAAGTCAGTGTCCACTACCATCAGTATAAAGAGTGACCCAAACAGTAGCCTAAATTAAACATGAGTTTTTCCTCTTTGTTTTTTTCATTTCAGGGCTGAGCAGGAGCTTCATGGAAAACAAGGTGGAGACTGCAAAGGCCAGAGTAGACGCGGACTACTTGTACTCCAGACAACTGTAAGAACGCAAACCTGTTCACTTTCTGATTCACATGCCTTTTTCACTGATGTATAAAGTCTTTATAGAAACAGCACAGCCGTGGCAAGAAGAGGGATCTCAGACACGACTTTTTGTCTGTTAACCATTACAAAGTTACAATTCTTTGAAGCCTTAAGCTGAAAAAAAGTTGAATTTCTTTTTAAATCAATATCATAATTTTAATCTATTCAAACGGTTTTGTGGTTCAGAGGGTTAAGCTGTTGTATAAATTGTTCCAAGCAATGAAAATAGATACGGCATTTGTATTTCAAATAATGTCACTGGAGATTATCTAAATGAACATGTTGATAATTCTGACCTGTCAACGCAACAGTTCCCTTGAACGAGTGAGAAGGGATGCTTCCACCCCCTCGGACTTCCTGCGGCTGATGAAGCAGCCTGAAGGTGTGTCCAGACAGGCCGTGAGGGCAGCGGACTACATGGACTACACCGTGGAGCTCATCACCAAGTCTCTGCAACGGCGCCACAAGCGATCCATCAACGCCACAGGTCAGCATCCACGATGTGTTTTTTGTTTTTCAACTTTCCATACAGGTGGCTTCAAGTCGGAGCTAATTTCTTCTCCTCGCCTTTGTTAATTAGATCTGCTCTCCGACGAGGACCTGCAGACCATCGCTGAGCTGACAGGCTGCACTCCACTCCAGCGACCGCCTTCCTGCAACACTATTCCGAATTTGAACGTCTTTCGCACTGCAACCAGCGTCTGCAACAATAGGTGAGGCAGCTTTTAACTGGCAGACTTTCCAGTGTTTGCTGTACTCTCTTGGAGACACATAAGATAAACAGTGTACAATGCTGAATTTATTTCTCTTATCCAGAGTGAACCCTCGCTGGGGATCATCCAACAGACCCTTGACCCGCTGGCTCCCTGCTCAGTATGAGGATGGCATCTCTAGGCCCAGAGGTTGGACCCCAAGTGAAAATATCAACGGATTCATGCTCCCACTGGTAATACACTTAAGAATATCATCTTAGCTGGTTACAAGGTGAAGTAAACTTGCATTTGTGTAAGTTCTTTTTACATGATTCTCACTGTGCTCTCTTCTCAGGCCCGGGCAGTGTCCAACCGTATCGTGGCAGCTAACGATATGGTACCGACTGACCCCCTCTACAGCCACATGGTGACAATCTTTGGGCAGTGGACTGACCACGACCTGTCCTTCACCCCCCACTCTCCTGTCATCCGCTCATTCAACGACGGCATTGACTGCGATGACAGCTGTGAAAACACAGAGCCCTGCTTCCCCATCCAGGTCAGTGTTGTTACATTACTCAGGAAAAGACACGTATGAGGGTGCTTCAAAAAGTTCTCTGCCTCACCTGGTAACAAGAGGAGTAACTCCAGTTTTGGGGCACAACTGTTTACCATAACCGTATATAGTCATGTAGACAGTGATAAAGGACTTTCTAGTATACGGTTATGAACCAAAGTGGGAGTTACACCCCATCTAAAGCACAAACACACGTATACTAAATGCAGTCTGCTTCTTGTCATTCAAACAGATTCCCAGTTTTGACCCCCGCTTTGGCAGGAACTCAAGTGAGTGCATACCTTTCTTCAGGTCAGCACCAGCTTGTGGTTCTGGAGAGACAGGCAACATCTTTGGCATGAGAAACATCCGTCAGCAGATGAACACCCTCACGGCCTACATGGATGCAGGTCAGGTCTACGGTGCTGATGATGCCAAAGCTCGCTCGCTCCGCAACCTGACGACAGACCAGGGCCTATTGAGGGTCAACACGATGTACACAGACAACGGCCGTGAGCTTCTGCCATTCAGCAGCATGGACCCCAGAATATGTGCCACCCGAGGGCGCATAACTAACGACAGCGATGCAGAGGAGGTGCCCTGTTTTTTGGCAGGTGAGTAGCAACAAATATTCTGACAGCCAATCCTTAAAAGTGTTACAGGTATTCCAAGCAGGGCTGACATTTTTTTCCCCCACATTTTGCATGACTTTTCCAGGTGATTCACGTGTAAATGAGAACATTGCGCTGACTTCTGTACACACCCTCATGCTGCGTGAACACAACAGACTTGTCCGTGCCCTGGCTCAACTCAATCCTCACTGGAACGGAGAGAGACTGTACCAAGAAGCCCGCAAAATCATGGGAGCATATTTTCAGGTTAGATAAGAGATTAGCTACATGATAATAATGCAAATACTGGATTAAAGGATGAGATGGTATGCTCACCTATGTTGCAGTTCACTCAATCCCTTTTTTGTCTTTCAGGTTATCACTTACAGAGACTATTTACGCCTGATTGTTGGCCCAGACTTCATTGCCTCGCAGCTGTCCACCTACCCTGGGTATAACGAGACTGTGGATTCAAGCATCTCCAATGCGTTTGCCACGGCTGCCTTCCGATTCGCCCACCTCCAGGTTAACGCGTTCATATTCCGTCTGAATGAGACATACCAGGAGCACCCTGAATTCCCCCATGTGATGCTGCACAGAGCTTTCCGAGCACCATGGAGGGTCACCTTTGAAGGTATTGCAAAGAACTTTGATAACTAAAACCTCCACAAACAGACAGTGAATCAGTTGATCAAAAATAAATCATCTCGTGTGTTCCTCAGGTGGTTTGGACCCAATCCTGAGAGGGCTGGTAGGCGCGAGGGCCAAGCTGAACACTCAAGATCAGATGATGAGTGATGAGCTGAGGGAAAGGCTGTTTGAGTTCAACAATCATGTGGCACTGGATCTGGCATCACTGAACTTGCAGAGAGGGCGAGACCATGCACTTCCTGGTAACTATTCAGTCTTTATGCCTTCTTTATATCTACAATTAACTTTGTCCACATACAGTAACTTTTGTTGGTTCTGCTGAATGCACACTATCCTCAACTGTCTGTGTTCGGTTTAGGCTACAATGAATGGCGCAAGTTCTGTGGACTGTCACAACCACAAAATCTGTCACAGTTGGCAGAAGTGCTGAACAACACAGACCTGGCCACGAGGCTGCTGGATCTCTATGGCACAACCGACAACATTGATCTGTGGCTGGGAGGTGTGTCTGAGCCGTTTGTCAGAGGAGGAAGAGTTGGACCCCTGTTCGCCTGTCTCATTTCAACACAGTTCCAAAAGATCCGTGAGGGAGACCGGTAAGGAAACAGGAAATTATCCAGCTGGCACTACCAACGATGTGAAGTTAGCTCCGTGAGCCACACATGTAGATTCACAGAATTCAGCCTTCAACAAACTGTCCAATTTCAGATTCTGGTGGGAGAATGACGGTGTCTTCACTGAGGCTCAGAGGGAGTCCCTGGCAGAAACATCACTTGCCAGGATCATCTGTGACAACACCGGCATCACTGAAGTACCTGAGAGACCTCTGCTGTTCCGACCTCGAGGCAGTGGTTACACTCAGTGCATGGACATCCCAGCCTTTGACCTGAGTCCATGGCAGGAGAACAGTGAGTCATGCTTTGAACTGTGTGAATCAGCGCCAACTTTGACATTTTGAAAATACTGATTTTTGCCTTTATTTTTCTGTAGATACCTCACCTGGATCCCCTGGAAGCCAAGGTAAATCTAGCATTCCCTGTCCTACTAGCAGTACATATTAAATTGATATACTAGGAATGTTGCTGGAAAACACTGTGATGAGAAGGTTCATTTTGTGTAACTTCAATTCAGTTTTACTTACATAGCACTACTTCACAATGTATGTCATCAAAAGGCTTTTCACAGAGTAAAGTGAAGAACTTACAGAATCATACAGGGAAACCCAACAAATCCAGAGTTTCCTTTGCTTCGCATTCAGCAACACCTTAGTAGAACTTCTTCTAAGTGCATTTTAAAAATACTGATTTTTCCCTTCGATATTTTTTGTTAAACAGGCCCTCCTGGACCCAGAGGACCTACAGGTAAATCATATTTCTGACAATATTATCCATGAATATTAAAACTGATATACTAAAAACATATTGAAATACTGTAATGGGAACATTCTTTTAAAATATTTGCTCTGGCCTTTTGGCACAGGACCCAGAGGACCACCTGGCCCCAGAGGACCACCCGGCCCCCCTGGACCTTCTTCCAGCACGCACAAAGTGGCCTTCTCTATGCAACTGATAAACAACTACCCCAAATCTGGTCAACCCATTGTCTTCACCCAGGAAGTCTTCAATGAACAGAAGTCCTACAACAATAAAACTGGGTATTTTATCTGTGAGTACCCAGGTGTTTATGAGTTTACATTCTACTGTAGGATCAGCCAATATGGCGCTAAATTGGATCTGATGCTTAACAATACCCGGGTTGTGCATTCGTATACCACCCGGCAAAGAGGTTTCCTCACAGCCAGTGGAGGCGTCATCCTTAAGCTTGCGAAGGGAGACAAAGTCTGGCTGGTGGCTCACCATAGAGGTAACGGTCTTCTCAGAGACAGTGTTTTCAATGGGCATCTTCTCTTTGAATAGAGCTGCTCTGCCTGCTGCCCCACAACACTCAAAACCCTGCAAGAAATCAGTAGTTTTGTCCACTTCATTCTATTTATCACAACTCTTAGATGCTTCCAACCCTTCTTTTGTAGTTTGCTACTGTCAGAAGCCCATAGATTGAGAGTTACCTCACTCCAAAGCAACATCTGTCTTAAAATGGAATTCTACTTTTGCTGTGAACCTTGCTGAAAAAAAGCACAATATTGTATACCATATGACTTTGCTTTACTGTTTTAAAGCTTTGTATTGAATGAAGGCACACACATAATTGCACAAATGTACAAGAAACGGGAAGGATAACTGATTATACATATTTAATGAAGTACAAAAAACAATGTGAACATTTAAAACAATAATTTGGTATATTTTCTTTTGAATTAATCATTTTATTGTATTTTGCAAACTTTTACAAATGGTTGCTTTACAGCTTTTGTTTGACAAATGAATGTAAATCATCAGGTAAGCCTTGCATAAGAAGAAATTGAGTTAGAGCTACAACTTTAAACTGATTCTTTTTGATCAAACTTTTGTTTGAGTGTATAATTTTAAGTCCTTTTAAGTTTGAAAGTAATACATACATGTTGCATATTAATCTCTGACTGTGGATTATGGTACAGAACTCTGTTTTAGGAGATAAAGCCATTTGTTTGGCAACTTAGAAAACCCTCAGCTGTCAGTGTGTTCCTAACCAGACCAGTAGATGGCACTGATATACCAGTTTTTAAGGGAGGAAAGGCAGACACAAGAACAACCGCCTTTGGATTAATTTCAGTCACTGCACTACACACAGGACATAATACTTGCTGTTCAGTTAAAGTGTTGATTTTTAATTAATTCCATGCAAAAAATGTGATAAAATAAAATTGATTGAACCCTTACATACTTGTATTGTTGTACTTTGTGACAGATTCAGTGAAACTAAAGCTAATAATCAAGTTGGTTTATCATTTTGAGTTAAATTAAGAGAGTGTATTTTAGGAGAACATTCATTTAGATCGCACTGCTATATTATGTTTTTAAGAATGCTATTTTCACTTTAAAAACTTCATATTTAGCGTAAAGGTACTGCTGGGAGAACTCCTGTTCAATACTTTGCGAGTTCTTATTTTTTCTCAGCAGGAATGTATACATGCAAAGTTTCTGCTAAAATGATAATGCATCCTGTAGACAATAAAACTATAATACCATTAAGAGATGTTCAAGAACAAACAACAATTACAATCTGGAAGCCAGCTTAAAAACAGGTAAAGAGATACATAAGGACCTGAATTAGGATGCGTTTACCTTCAGTACTTTAATGTTCTGACAGGCCACAGTCTACTATGACTTGCTATATTGTAATGAATTCAGGCTAAGGTCTTCATCATTTGGAAGGACGTCAGTTTGTTTTTAAAAGTGGGGGGGATGGAGACTTGCAAAAGTGACTTTTGAGAAGTGCTTGGGATGATGACTGTAACTGATGTTGCTTTTGGTATGCTACTATAAAATGCTTAAGAGTTATTTCATGTTTTAAGTAATTGTCATGTATTGAATAAAACCCGCTTGAGAGCTGTGCCGACACTTTTACATGAATTACAAACCCCTAACGATGTTGAACTTCATGTTGAAATCAGCATGTCAAATAGACCACCTACATCTCAACAGGATTTACAGCTCAGGGACAGCACATAAACCAACCACTCAACTCTCTTCATTGCAAATAAGATAAAGGTTAAGCCATTTTGAATACAAAAGAATAAACCAGGGGTCACTGAGGACCATAGCTGGAGTAACATTGGAGCACAAGCTGTTACCATGACAACCCATTCAAACCGCATCGTATATCCATGACCGGGAGAATATTGACTTTAAGCCTAACCAGCCATTCCCACTCAAATCAAACAGTTTTAGTACAAAGCAACTCAAGGAGTAAAAGGAAAAATTACAAAAACACAGATAGCCAGCTCTCCAAAAAAGCCACCACGATAAATCTGTCTCATGACTCAAACTCAACTCAAACTGTAGCAAAAACCCAGTAAATAAGCAGCGGAAGAAGAAAATATCACAATATGAAGCCTTCTTTTATTACCTTTCTTGTTTGTAGACTGTAAACATTTATTATTATAATTATGATTGTTTTCTTTATTAATTCAAGTGAAATTCTGCCATGGATGGATAATCCGGGTCATGACCTCCTCTTCTTCTGTGATGTTTCTTGGAAGAGTTCGATTTTGCTTCGTCGTGTTTACCGCCTCCTAAACAACTGGCGTGCAGCCATTCATTCTTTTGCCTTCTTTCATTAATAAAATCTCAGCAAATACCCAATGAACATGTCAAAAAGAAAAGCAACCGACATCAGAGTTTTTTTTCACAATGCAGAAATGCAACGTAAGCAACAGCAATCTAACAGCAATAGCACTGATATTTGTACAGTTACTGTACAATAACTCCATGAATATAACGGAGTATACCTTGTGGTTTAGCTAGCACGACCAATTTGACTGCCATTACTGTCGTCAACAACTTTAGTTAATAAATGACAACTGAAACATTTTGGCCTTAAGAGCCATTTTATCAAAACTCTGTCCATCCATACAGCCACATTCTGGCTTTCACTGAGGCAAATTAAAACAATCTGGTAATACTTAATAATCACCACTAGATGACCTTAAATATCTTTAGGCTCAACACGCTAACATACCAAATATAAACATTTACATTTTTTTGCCATGGTTAAAATGCTCTGGCACCATTAAAGAAATATATTAAAATGGTAACCTTACCATTGACACAAGTACAGACATTATTGAACATTCAAGGTACGTGAAACACAGAAAACCATCAATCTCAGGTGTGTTTTTCCATTATTTTATTTGTCTAGAAGCAGAGTTCAACAGAAATAAACAAAGAGCTGCCAGAGCAGGTGACTTCATACAAAGAGTAGCTTCTTTAGTTTCAGGAGCACCACGTGGTGCTAACCCAGGGACGATAATTATTAGTGATAATTAACGTCAGCTCTGCTCCATCCCGACTGAGGTATTGCTAAGGTAAGGCCGAACAGCTTCAAAATGTTGTTCCAAAAGTGCTGAAATTCATCTGGCAGCCCATATTCTAACTGGATTTGGTATCAGGGATAATGCACATTTTCCTGACAGAGCGTTTTACTCATGGCAAATTGTACCATTAGTAAATTTGGTATGATAGTGTGTTCAGTGTAGTTATTCAAAGACATCCACTCGTCAAAACAAAACAACCGCCCCCACTTGTGTAGTGGTTTCTTTTAATGTTACCATATTATGACGTAGCTCGTGGTGCAGGTTGGACAGAGAGGACACCAGGCTGGTTCTCTTAGCGCTGTTTGACTGGGCATCATTTTAGTGGCAACACAGGCAACCGGTCCACAACAACTCTCCGAACATCATATCACTCCGCCTCCCAAGCGGGCACTACTTTTTATAAGTATAAGTGCGCTGCACTATATACTACAACTTGCATATATTTATTAAATATGATAATCACAGGGTTAAACAAGCAAACAAGTTTTCAAACTCCCCACACCCATTGTCACATGGAAATGCACACCCTGGGTCGGAGCTTTCACTTGGCACAGGCGCAAATTTGGCATCTGCACGGTTTTTTTTAACCTCACAGAGGTGTGCTCCATGTCTGTGCAACTCTCGGCCGAGTGCGGATGGTGCGTTCATGAGCGTCGGAATTACCCCTGACAAGAAGTGGGGGGGACACATTCCCACCGCCCCCCCCCCAAACTGACGCCTATGGAAGTAAGACAGTTTTGTCTTTGTTTGGGCTGGTATCTGCAGTGAAGGTGAAAAGTTTAAAATAATGGGCCGAGCAGATGTTAAACTGCTCTGATATTATAGAACCAATTTAGCAGAAAACTCAAACGTCTCATTTCATGAAAATGTTCTAACCTGTTGTTTTCTGTGCCATAAGTTTTAAATTTGTGGATCCTACCAACCGAGTTTTTTGGAGCTTGACTTCTCTTGGATGTTTACCTTCTTAGTGCGATGAAGTATCATTGTCTCTTAGCTTTTTCAATCAGATTTTTCATCTTTGCTATGCTTGCTACTACGTTTTAAAACCACCATAAGAGAGATTTATCTGTGTCACAGCTGAACCTAAATCTGTTCAGTTACAAAGTTCAGTAGTCTTATATCACCTACAAAACAGCAGTATTAGATTGGAAGTATTGATAATATGACTGCTTATACATAAACAAAAAAATCCTGCATGTCAGAAAGATTTAGATTTTATTTGTCATTCAGTTCATAAAAATGTACTTTATAATTCTAGATAACTATGAAGAATTATGTAAACCCTTGCAAATGTAGCCTGGTTGAATAGCTTGGATTGCACTTGTATAAAGAATCAAACAAATAAATATTAATTAGGGTTAGCAGGAAACTCTTAGTCTCCCTGCATCCTTCAAGTGACTTTTCTCTTTTTTTTTTGTTCACTCACACCACATTAGTCACGTTAGAGCTCCTGTAAGACAGTGTAAATACTACAAACAACAGTCTGCATAATACTGCAAAAACGAGTAACCACAATGATTATGAGATTACATAATGTTTTGCAATGGCATCTTTTCTTTGATGTTGTGACAGTAAGCAAACAGGAAGTCAGTCCTTTATTTACTGGTAAGAGGCTGCAGACAGGCGCTGATGGCAACTATGAGGAAACACTATAAAATAGCAGACTTTCCACCTGTAGAGAAGTGAGCCAAAAAAGAGCAAGATGTGGATGAAGTTGTCTCCTAATTGATTTCCACAAATAGCACGAGAATGCAACTGATAACTCACCAGAATTGTCAAACTACAAATGTTTTGTAAGTAAGAAGGAGTAGAGAAAATCCCTCTCCACAATCCATCCTTGATGTTGTCATGCCAGACACTCCCAGTGAAGCAGGAAGCCACTGAAGTTGCGTGTCTTTGTTTGTCTCGTGCATAACACATCAGCTACACATCTTTCAGTCAAATAGTTCATTTCCCAAAAAGACCAGCCGGGAATCTGTCTAGAGACTCCCACGAACATTCCCACCACCACTTCTTCATATCTTAGATATTTACAGGTTGATGAACTGAGATGATTTCCTTATTACACACACAGTAGCACGTTTCCCACATGACTGGGGATGCCGATATAACTTTTATTTAATTAAATGTTTAAATGATGAAATTGCAATCCCTCATCTGTATCTTGAAGTCATCATTTTTAAAGTCCAGCTTGACAGATACGTTGTTTGAATTGTTTTGTTTCTACAGGCTGTGATGCTATATAAATATTTCCATTCAAGAACAATAAAAATTGCTTTCTTCACATTAACAACGCAGTTTATTTTGTATTGTTGAGGCTTTTTTCAAAGACACAATATCAAACTTGATGCACAAGTGCACATTTAATATCAAAGCAAAACAAAATTTACAGAAAACAGCATGCAAGTTTAAACTGACACAGACAAAAGAGGCATGATGGACTTTCTTGGTCAAATTGGAACCTTTTGATGTCAGATCTGAGGAGTCTTTGTGCAAAGTAAAGTGTCGATCTAAATTTATAATCAAAAGATTGTTAAACTGATTTTTTTTTACCCATATAAGAAATTAATGTTTTTTGTGTTTTCTAGAAGCTGGCGTGCTGCATTACAGAAGTGCTGCAGCGACATTGTAGCAGTTAAGGTACTGTGATAAAAACACAAAGCATTCTCAGACTACACAGTGGGAAGGCAAAGGGAATTATCTTTTTTTTAAGTACAGGCCAAACCTAATACTTATTTACCTTTTTGTTCTTATCAGTGAAGTATTCTGAAGCAAAAAAAATATCCTTTCACACGTGGCTCACATTGGATAACTCACACAAACTACTAGAAAAAACATGTTGCACAAAGAATGAGGGTAGTTTTCCTGTTTAACTGTGAATGTTGGTGATAGTATAAATTATTTACGCAATATTTCAATTGACTGGATCATTAAGTATTGACAGAGGATATATTATGTGGTGTTGAGCTTGTCAGTTCAATCCCACTAAATTATATCTAATATGGATGTTACTGCTTGTTGTCATGGAGATAATGTTGTCTAAAGATGTAATCCACATCAGTCCAGTGATAATCTCATTAGCTAATGGCTGATTAATGACCACTTCAATTTCTTTTAGCTTGGTCCAGTGGCTCCCAAACTACAGCACGGACTCACTGTAACAGATGAGCTGCTATGATAATTATTAATTATTATTAAACCCATTTTTGAAAGGTCAGAATGGAAAGGAAGGAGGATTAATATCGTTGAAACTTACAGTAGCTTAGGCTCTTGATAATAGACTACCGGCATTTGATGCCGGAATTGATGGTATAACTTTGTGTAATGTTACTTGGCACACAGCACTGAACGCCGATGAACTTGTTAACAAGCAAATTCCTTTAATTCATCAGATGCTTCATATGGGCACACCCCCTGCCAGTCAGCCAGTGGTGAAACTGGATTTTATATCTTTGCAGGCCTTAATCAAAGCACCTGGCAGCAATAATTAAATTTGTCTGTCAATGAAGCATCTCAAAAACACACCCATCATTCCCGGCAGTGACTTAACCTCAACATCTAAAATCAACATTCTCGATCACTGAAGAGATGATGAAGAGATGCCGTAGGTCATTGTGTTAGTGTTAGCGTCATTGTCCAGTGTCAACACACAGACTAAACAGAAAAAGCATCCATGCAAGGCAAACAGGCAGACGATTTTTATCCGCTTCCTCTGCGTTTCTCTGCAAATCTTAAAATCGAGCAGGTGAACAAATCAAATAATCAGGATCCAAGATGTGATGTGTTTTGACTGTACAGCATTTTGGTCAACTTTTGCTGGTTTTCAATGTGCTTTTTAAATACATTTGACATTAATTTGTAACTCCAGGCTGTAAACCAGCTAAAGCAGTATTTGTGGTTAATTGAACACACCCTGTGAAGAATGTTCCTCCTAATGTGCTTCCTATGAATAATACACCCATGTGCATCAAAAAATATCCCCTGGAAATCTTTTAGCATTCGTGTACTCGGTTGCAGCCAGCATACTTATTGCTGAGTACAACAATTAAATCTCTCTCTCTAAAAGTTGGAGGCCTCAGTGTGAAGTCAACAAATACTTTCCTTCTTTGCGTCTACGCAGTATTTTTATCTCTTAAAAAGCACAACAGTAGTGAACAGTGACAAATGGAACATTTAATCGCATATTTTCTTACTTTCACCAAGGTGTTCATTATCTATATTCAGTCTTCATGCACAGGAAATTATCTAAAATTAAATTGAGTAAAAAATAATAATTTCAGAATTAACAAAAGCACAATTTTAATAACTGCTGATTTGAGTGCAGGTGAAGTTCCTTAAATTTAATTCAACTTCCACTTTCAAATTAATTCAAGGGATCTGTTACCTCCACTTCATTACATACATGGTTTCAAGAAAAAGAAAAATAGAATGTACTAAATTAGATAAGCCTTTTTAGTTTAAAAAATAATTTGGATTATATGCAAATACATCCCTTTAATATCATGTGCAACTTAGACTGAAATGTCTGTATTAGTTGATTAAAAATTGAAATGAAATTGAGTTAACTTCATAAAACTGACTTGTTGATTTAACTGCATTTAATTTTCTTGCACATTGAGGTCAGAATTTTTAGTCACCTCCTCTGCCTGCATCACTGTGGAGCAACTTAGTTCTTTAAATTTGCCAACTTAAATACTTGTGTTCATAATTCTGGTAGCAACAACACAGCATTAGTGTCCTTCTATTTGACACAGGGTCATAATTTACTGAAATATTAATATAAAAATAGATCTGCACAGAGGTGGAACATAGTAGAATTTAAATTCCATGCTTCTTGTGTTCCTTAGGTGGTTTTAACCTGATCTTTAGGGAGCTGGTGCATTGCCAGGCCGAGCTGAACACTTTGGATCACATGATGAGCTGAGGGAAAAATCCACTGAGCTGGCACCTGATCTGAGACCGCGGTCTGTATCTGAGCCTTTGTGGGTTATATTCACACCATTTTCATTCTATCTTGTTCCTTTTGAGGTTGCACAAAATGTACCAGTGCTGTGGGCCCTTACAGTCGTGGCATCAGGATTAGCTGGCTGTAGGGTTGCTGGCTGGACCTCTAAGACACACCTGATAGCAGTGATATGTAATCACAGCCCTTTAGGACAGGAAATTAACCAAATGACACTGATAAGCATGTAGAGTTCGGTGTGTTGGCCATATATCTTAACAAACTGTCAGTTTTAGACTTTAGTGTGAGGACGAGTGAATCTTCACTTCATCGATGTGCCAGACCTGCCCTTCCAGTACCATACCAAAGAATGGAAGAACATACCTCCGACTTTGGAGGGATGAACTCACTCATGACTTCCACAGAACATTGCAGAAACAAAACTAAGATTTTGTACAACACCTCCAAACATTAGATATAAATCACATTTTTACATAAATAATTTGTTTTCTGTTATATTTTGTGTCATAATGTGTTTATTGCTATTGAAAAAAATCAGTTATCTGTTAAAAGTCTTCATGATACAAATGTCTCCTACATTTGTGCTTGTTAATGTGTCTCTATGGTGGTTTTTTTTTGTATTCTAAAAGACACAACCTCAGCAAAAATAACCAGTTAATGCCATGGCTGAGCATTTCCATCAGAAAACTGGAGTGTATCGATGACAGTCTTGTAGATTCAGACTTCTCGAGTTTCATATGTTTCGGTATGCCCCTGGAGGCACACAAAAAAAACAACCCTGCCATCTTGCATTGTGGGCCTTCCAATGTCATTATTCTTCCTTAGGAAAAGTTTCTGTGTGGCTGAATTACTCCAAGATTACAAGCTGAAATTATATGTGTGAGCTGGTGTGCTCGAGCGGCGGAGGGGTGGGTGGAGATAGATTTGAAGGATAAGACAGAAAGAGATTGTTGTCATGGAAAAACCTGTAAATACGCAACTTTGAAATGCGGATGTGGGTTTTTAGGGATCTAATCAATAAAGGGAATCATATTTTAGGTGAAACTGAGCTGTCTAGTCTCAGAGTCTGCACAGTGAAGGCCAGACATCCAAACACTGTAACCAAACAGTGGAGAGGAGTATAGCTTGCTTTGCTGACCTTAGAGAGACGGTCTTCCTTAACTTAAATTAAAAGATTGATATGTACATGAATGCGAGATCTCAGTCACTTCAAGTATATAAAAACACTGTTCATAATAATGTGTTTGCAAGATCTTAGATGTTGAATTGTGCAACACTGGAGCAGGTAATTTAAAAAGATTGCTTAGCCTCTTTTGGAGGAGTACCAAAAAAGGCAGCTGCACAGTTAAATAGGTCTCAAAAACATCTGACAAGCCATCAAATGATCACGCAAGGGCAACGTATCTGAATGTACTTGGCCTCCAAGTCATGTAAACTAACTTCATCTACGTGTTGAAAGGACATATGAGGAATGCAATTAAAATAATATATGATGATAATGAAAGGTGAAATGGTTCTGTGACAGCAAAAGAAGCGCAAGAATTCTTTCCACTCCTGAGTTATTTTCAAGCTTGATCTCTTATGCATTTTCTGTAATTAGATGAGGAGATAATGAATTTAAAGGGAATCTGCAGTATTTCTGTTTAACAGCCAGTAAATCAAACTGACAAAAACTGAAACCAGTTTGTCAGATCTGCAGCTGGTTGGCGTTCTGTGACTCATCTCTTCTGAGCAAAGGAAACTTCCTCCAGAGCAAACAAATGCTAATAATGAAATGAAAAAAACAAACAAACACGCACATCAGCACGCGAAGCATCAGGAAGCAAATTCTGAACATTTTCTCATCACATAGGCTGTGTACAATCTGTGAATTTATGCATGAAAATTACTAGAACTTCAACTGCAGCTGTGATGAAACTGGCCACAACTTCACTCTTTTCCAGTGCAGCATAAATGATCTGTTCAACACACACCATAGGTTTATAGAAGGCCAGCAGACAGACATATTTAGTTTATCTGCATGATTTTCTGTCTTCATTTTATTAGTATGATAACTCCAAGATACAGACCAACCACACCTTAAAACACGTGTGTCTGCCTAATTACCCACGCTTTTTTTTCCACTCAAATGTTTGGACACACCTTCTCATCCAATGCTTTTTATTTATTTGTAATATTTTCTACATTGTAGATTAATACTGAATATTAACATTATTTAGTTAGCAACATAATCCCACATGTATTCTTTCATAGTTTTGATGTCTTCAGTATGAATCTACAGTGTATATAATAATTAAATGTGGGACTTTAAATGTGGAGTTGCAGTGAGTGAAAAATCAAAAAAGACTTGAGCGTACAGTACAGACAGTGAGATTTACGGTTCAACACGATGACATTCATGTAAGACGCATAAACTTCAAATATAGACAAAAGCTGAAACCACAAAACGAAATCATGCACTTAGTTCTCGTGTTAGGTGTAGCCCACATGTTCATAATAAAGTCTAATTAAGGCCGACACAAATAAATGTGTGTCTTGTGCAGACTGTGCCAACTGCGTCCGTTAATAAGAAGGTTTTTAAGGCGCTGGAGATCTGTTTAATTGTTGCGCAAAAAGACGCACAGAAGATGAAGGATGAAGGGTTGTTTTTAAGATTGTAGATAGCCAAGTGTTGATTTGAACGCACACTGTTTTCCCTACACACACACACACACACACACACACACACACACACACACACACACACACACACACACACACACACACACACACACACACACACAGAGAGAGTTTTCGTCTGGATGCATGAGGGTGCGAGCGGACTTGTATCTCAGCATTTTACTTGTACTTACAGATTGTGAACATGCATATGGACACTCGTGTGAAAAGCGTGCACATAATTGGAGCTAAATAAGATAATTTCGTTTCTGGAACACAAAACTCCTCCAACTGCGGGCCTCTTTTGTGCAGGATTTCGCGACGCGTGACTGGATGAATAGCTTTTGAGAGAACATAATGTTTGTGTGTTTTGTTGCTCAGAAACGGGGATCCGTTAACAAAACAATATTAAAATCATTTCATGCCTTATCAGAGTAAAGTGCTCATATAATTATGCAGCAAGGAAACACATTTCTGCTTATTGAAGTTCCTCGTTGCAGAAAATAGTTTTCTTTTCGTTTGTCACGCCATAAGGAGTTCCCACTCATCATGTGGCTTGTCAGAAAACCTGGCGACTGATTTTTTTTCTCAAGAACGCCAGACATATCTGACATTGTTAAATACCTTGCTTTGTTTTGTTAAGTGCTGTTCAAAAACACAGCAGATTTCCGCCTCATCAGAATGGTTGGTACATTTGTGCGCCTTAGAAACAAATGTTTGGGCAAGAAAAAATATCGATCAAATGAAAAATAACACAACAGTCTGCAGTCTTTTTGAAATAATGTTAATCCAACTACGGAGTTGAGCTGAGGGAATCCCTCTTTCCTGAACAATTCCTTAATCATTGGAAGCACACATCTGATTTTTTAAGAAATCCTGGACTCAAATAGAGAAAAAATATAAGTCCCCAAACCAATTTAAACAATTTACTGAAACTTGAATCTTGTTTTAAACCATTTTATGCAGAAATTTAAGTTAAATTTACACACGATATTAAGTAGGTGTGATTACAGTTTTTAGTATCGCAACAGATAAAAAAATGTTTGCAAGTGTGTCCCTTTTGTTTTTTTATTTATTCATCTTACAATAATCCATTTTATTATGAAGTGGTAACAGGTCCTGTGTAGAAATGCAGAATATTCCTACAACAGAGTGTCCAGTTGAGGTTATGGCGAAAAAGCTATAATAATAATAATAATAATAATAATAATAATAATAATAATAATAATAATAAAACTACAAATAACAGGATTTTAATTCATATTATCCAAACATATATTTTTAAACTGCAGCTGTTTCTAAAGAGTACAATGACTTTCAGCAGTGCAACCAATGAGAAACAACAACAAAGTATCAGGGCCCATCAGGAAGAATAAACATCTTCCATAAGTCCAATACTGGGACATTTTATATACACAATAATTAAGGTTTTGCGCAGAGAAATGCTAATTAAATCAAGCAAACAATCACACTTATGACTAAAATTGTATGTATGTATTGTGAGAGATTTTATTTCTTTAAATTCTTGCGCCAGGCCGCAGTATTGATTTATATCTGACGGCTTGTTCTTGCGCCAAACTACAATTGTTTCTTGACAAACGAAAAGCAAAGCAAAAGTCAATTAAAAACAGTCCGATGTTTCTGTAATTGCTGAATCTGCTCCGAAGTTGTCTGACGGGGAGGCAACAGAGGAGGAACCAGGAAAGAGAAAATTCTTTCGCTGTCAGAGCAGAATTGCTGACAGTCAGTGGAGTTAGGGATCAGCCCATCCCCTATAAAAAGAGTAAAAGAGAGACAGTAACTCAGCTCAGCCGGGAGTGGAGATCTGACAGCAGTGGAGATCTGACAGCAGCTGGGATATCCGAGGTGCACACCGGACAGGAGTCGGACCTTTTGCAGAGATGATGCTTCTCTTCCTGTTGGTTTTAAGTCTGAGCTTGCAATGCCAGACTGATGCTAGTGAGTCCATCTTCTTTCATCTTACTTTACAACAAATAGCTTTAAATACAGTCATTATTTAGTTGATCTAAAACTATTTTTCTGTCATTTGTTCTCTTCGTCTGCTAAATTTATCAGAAAGTTGATAGAAATGTCTAAGTTGTGTTCCTCAGTTATGTAATAATTTTTTTTTGAAATTCTGTGATACAAGTGAAACATAAAATTTCAAAAAGAAAAGTCGGTGTCCACTACCATCAGTATAAAGAGTGACCCAAACAGTAGCCTAAATTAAACATGAGTTTTTCCTCTTTGTTTTTTTCATTTCAGCGCTGAGCAGGAGCTTCATCGAAAACAAGGTGGAGACTGCAAAGGCCAGAGTAGACGCGGACTACTTGTACTCCAGACAACTGTAAGAACGCAAACCTGTTCACTTTCTGATTCACATGCTTTTTTCACTGATGTATAAAGTCTTTATAGAAACAGCACAGCCGTGGCAAGAAGAGGGATCTCAGACACGACTTTTTGTCTGTTAACCATTACAAAGTTACAATTCTTTGAAGCCTTAAGCTGAAAAAAAGTTGAATTTCTTTTTAAATCAATATCATAATTTTAATCTATTCAAACGGTTTTGTGGTTCAGAGGCTTAAGCTTTTGTATAAATTGTTCCAAGCAATGAAAATAGATACGGCATTTGTATTTCAAATAATGTCACTGGAGATTATCTAAATGAACATGTTGATAATTCTGACCTGTCAACACAACAGTTCCCTTGAACGAGTGAGAAGGGATGCTTCCACCCCCTCGGACTTCCTGCGGCTGATGAAGCAGCCTGAAGGTGTGTCCAGACAGGCCGTGAGGGCAGCGGACTACATGGACTACACCGTGGAGCTCATCACCAAGTCTCTGCAACGGCGCCACAAGCGATCCATCAACGCCACAGGTCAGCATCCACGATGTGTTTTTTGTTTTTCAACTTTCCATACAGGTGGCTTCAAGTCGGAGCTAATTTCTTCTCCTCGCCTTTGTTAATTAGATCTACTCTCCGACGAGGACCTGCAGACCATCGCTGAGCTGACAGGCTGCACTCCACTCCAGCGACCGCCTTCCTGTAACACTATTCCGAATTTGAACGTCTTTCGCACTGCAACCAGCGTCTGCAACAATAGGTGAGGCAGCTTTTAACTGGCAGACTTTCCAGTGTTTGCTGTACTCTCTTGGAGACACATAAGATAAACAGTGTACAATGCTGAATTTATTTCTCTTGTCCAGAGTGAACCCTCGCTGGGGATCATCCAACAGACCCTTGACCCGCTGGCTCCCTGCTCAGTATGAGGATGGCATCTCTAGGCCCAGAGGTTGGACCCCAAGTGAAAATATCAACGGATTCATGCTTCCACTGGTAATACACTTAAGAATATCATCTTAGCTGGTTACAAGGTGAAGTAAACTTGCATTTGTGTAAGTTCTTTTTACATGATTCTCACTGTGCTCTCTTCTCAGGCCCGGGCAGTGTCCAACCGTATCGTGGCAGCTAACGATATGGTACCGACTGACCCCCTCTACAGCCACATGGTGACAATCTTTGGGCAGTGGACTGACCACGACCTGTCCTTCACCCCCCACTCTCCTGTCATCCGCTCATTCAACGACGGCATTGACTGCGATGACAGCTGTGAAAACACAGAGCCCTGCTTCCCCATCCAGGTCAGTGTTGTTACATTACTCAGGAAAAGACACGTATGAGGGTGCTTCAAAAAGTTCTCCACCTCACCTGGTAACAAGAGGAGTAACTCCAGTTTTGGGGCACAACTGTTTACCATAACAGTATATAGTCGTGTAGACAGTGATAAAGGACTTTCTAGTATATGGTTATGAACCAAAGTGGGAGTTACACCCCATCTAAAGCACAAACACACGTATACTAAATGCAGTCTGCTTCTTGTCATTCAAACAGATTCCCAGTTTTGACCCCCGCTTTGGCAGGAACTCAAGTGAGTGCATACCTTTCTTCAGGTCAGCACCAGCTTGTGGTTCTGGAGAGACAGGCAGTATCTTTGGCATGAGAAACATCCGTCAGCAGATGAACACCCTCACGGCCTACATGGATGCAGGTCAGGTCTACGGTGCTGATGATGCCAAAGCTCGCTCGCTCCGCAACCTCACGACAGACCAGGGCCTATTGAGGGTCAACACGATGTACACAGACAACGGCCGTGAGCTTCTGCCATTCAGCAGCATGGACCCCAGAATATGTGCCACCCGAGGGCGCATAACTAACGACAGCGATGCAGAGGAGGTGCCCTGTTTTTTGGCAGGTGAGTAGTAACAAATATTCTGACAGCCAATCCTTAAAAGTGTTACAGGTATTCCAAGCAGGGCTGACATTTTTTCCCCCACATTTTACATGACTTTTCCAGGTGATTCACGTGTAAATGAGAACATTGCGCTGACTTCTGTACACACCCTCATGCTGCGTGAACACAACAGACTTGTCCGTGCCCTGGCTCAACTCAATCCTCACTGGAACGGAGAGAGACTGTACCAAGAAGCCCGCAAAATCATGGGAGCATATTTTCAGGTTAGATAAGAGATTAGTTACATGATAATAATGCAAATACTGGATTAAAGGATGAGATGGTATGCTCACCTATGTTGCAGTTCACTCAATCCATTTTTTGTCTTTCAGGTTATCACTTACAGAGACTATTTACGCCTGATTGTTGGCCCAGACTTCATTGCCTCGCAGCTGTCCACCTACCCTGGGTATAACGAGACTGTGGATTCAAGCATCTCCAATGCGTTTGCCACGGCTGCCTTCCGATTCGCCCACCTCCAGGTTAACGCGTTCATATTCCGTCTGAATGAGACATACCAGGAGCACCCTGAATTCCCCCATGTGATGCTGCACAGAGCTTTCCGAGCACCATGGAGGGTCACCTTTGAAGGTATTGCAAAGAACTTTGATAACTAAAACTTCCACAACCAGACAGTGAATCAGTTGATCAAAAATAAATCATCTCGTGTGTTCCTCAGGTGGTTTGGACCCAATCCTGAGAGGGCTGGTAGGCGCGAGGGCCAAGCTGAACACTCAAGATCAGATGATGAGTGATGAGCTGAGGGAAAGGCTGTTTGAGTTCAACAATCATGTGGCACTGGATCTGGCATCACTGAACTTGCAGAGAGGGCGAGACCATGCACTTCCTGGTAATTATTCAGTCTTTATGCCTTCTTTAAGTCTACTATTAAGTTTGTCCACATACAGTAACTTTTGTTGGTTCTGCTGAATGCACACTATCCTCAACTGTCTGTGGTTCGGTTTAGGCTACAACGAATGGCGCAAGTTCTGTGGACTGTCACAACCACAAAATCTGTCACAGTTGGCAGAAGTGCTGAACAACACAGACCTGGCCACGAGGCTGCTGGATCTCTATGGCACAACCGACAACATTGATCTGTGGCTGGGAGGTGTGTCTGAGCCGTTTGTCAGAGGAGGAAGAGTTGGACCCCTGTTCGCCTGTCTCATTTCAACACAGTTCCAAAAGATCCGTGAGGGAGACCGGTAAGGAAACAGGAAATTATCCAGCTGGCACTACCAACGATGTGAAGTTAGCTCCGTGAGCCACACATGTAGATTCACAGAATTCAACCTTCAACAAACTGTCCAATTTCAGATTCTGGTGGGAGAATGACGGTGTCTTCACTGAGGCTCAGAGGGAGTCCCTGGCAGAAACATCACTTGCCAGGATCATCTGTGACAACACCGGCATCACTGAAGTACCTGAGAGACCTCTGCTGTTCCGACCTCGAGGCAGTGGTTACACTCAGTGCATGGACATCCCAGCCTTTGACCTGAGTCCATGGCAGGAGAACAGTGAGTCATGCTTTGAACTGTGTAAATCAGCGCCAACTTTGAAATTTTGAAAATACTGATTTTTGCCTTTATTTTTCTGTAGATACCTCACCTGGATCCCCTGGAAGCCAAGGTAAATCTAGCATTCCCTGTCCTACTAGCAGTACATATTAAATTGATATACTAGGAATGTTGCTGGAAAACACTGTGATGAGAAGGTTCATTTTGTGTAACTTCAATTCAGTTTTACTTACATAGCACTACTTCACAATGTATGTCATCAAAAGGCTTTTCACAGAGTAAAGTGAAGAACTTACAGAATCATACAGGGAGACCCAACAAATCCAGAGTTTCCTTTGCTTCGCATTCAGCAACACCTTAGTAGAACTTCTTGTAAGTGCATTTAAAAATACTGATTTTTCCCTTTGATATTTTTGTTAAACAGGCCCTCCTGGACCCAGAGGACCTACAGGTAAATCATATTTCTGACAATATTATCCATGAATATTAAAACTGATATACTAAAAACATAATGATACTGTAATGGAACATTCTTTTAAAATATTACTCTCGCCTTTTGGCACAGGACCCAGAGGACCACCTGGCCCCAGAGGACCTCCCGGCCCCCCTGGAACCTTCTTCCAGCACGCACAAAGTGGCCTTCTCTATGCGAACTGATAAACACTACCCAAATCTGGTCAACCCATTGTCTTACCCAGGAAGTCTTCAATGAACAGAAGTCCTACAACAATAAAACTGGGTATTTATCTGTGAGTACCCAGGTGTTTATGAGTTTACATTCTACTGTAGGATCAGCCAATATGGCGCTAAATTGGATCTGATGCTTAACAATACCCGGTTGTGCATTCGTATACCACCCGGCAAAGAGGTTTCCTCACAGCCAGTGGAGGCATCATCCTTAAAGCTTGCGAAGGGAGACAAAGTCTGGCTGGTGGCTCACCATAGAGGTAACGGTCTTCTCAGAGACAGTGTTTCAATGGGCATCTTCTCTTTGAATAGAGCTGCTCTGCCTGCTGCCCCACAACACTCAAACCCTGCAAGAATCAGTAGTTTTTGGTCCACTTCATTCTATTTATCACAACTCTTAGATGCTTCCAACCCTTCTTTTGTAGTTGCTACTGTCAAAGCCATAGATTGAGAGTTACCTCCATCCAAAGCAACATCTGTCTAAAATGATTCTACTTTGCTGTGAACCTTGCTGAAAAAAGCACAATATTGTTACCATATGACTTTGCTTTACTGTTTAAAGCTTTGTATTGAATGAAGGCACACACATAATTGCACAAATGTACAGAAACAGGAAGGATAACTGATATACAATTTAATGAGTACAAAAACAATGTGAACATTAAACAATAATTTGGTATATTTTCTTTGAATTAATCATTTATTGTATTTGCAAACTTTTACAAATGGTTGCTTTACAGCTTTTGTTTGACAAATGAATGTAAATCATCAGGTAAGCCTTGCATAAGAAGAAATGAGTTAGAGCTACAACTTAAACTGATTCTTTTTGATCAACTTTTGTTGAGTGTATAATTTTAAGTCCTTTTAAGTTTGAAAGTAATACATACATGTTGCATATTAATCTCTGACTGTGGATTATGGTACAGAACTCTGTTTTAGGAGATAAAGCCATTTGTTTGGCAACTTAGAAAACCCTCAGCTGTCAGTGTGTTCCTAACCAGACCAGTAGATGGCACTGATATACCAGTTTTTAAGGGAGGAAAGGCAGACACAAGAACAACCGCTTTGGATTAATTTCAGTCACTGCCACTACACACAGGACATAATACTGCTGTTCAGTTAAAGTGTTGATTTTAATTAATTCCATGCAAAAAATGTGAATAAAAATAAAATTGATTGAACCCTTACATACTTGTATGGTTGTACTTTGTGACAGATCAGTGAAACTAAAGCTAATAATCAAGTTGGTTTATCATTTGAGTTAAATTAAGAGAGTGTATTTTAGGAGAACATTCATTTAGATCGCACTGCTATATTAGTTTTTAAGAATGCTATTTTCACTTTAAAAACTTCATATTTAGCGTACAAGGTACTGCTGGGAGAACTCCTGTTCAATACTTTGCGAGTTCTTATTTTTCTCAGCAGGGAATGTATACATGCAAGTTTTCTGCTAAAATGATAATGCATCCTGTAGACAATAAAACTATAATACCATTAAGAGATGTTCAAGAACAAAACAACAATTACAATCTGGAAGCCAGCTTAAAAACAGGTAAAGAGATACATAAGGACCTGAATTAGGATGCGTTTTACCTTCAGTACTTTAATGTTCTGACCAGGCCACAGTCTACTATGACTTGCTATATTGTAATGAATCAGGCTAAGGTCTTCATCATTTGGAAGGACGTCAGTTTGTTTTTAAAAGTGGGGGGGATGGAGACTTGCAAAAGTGACTTTTGAGAAGTGCTTGGGATGATGACTGTAACTGATGTTGCTTTTGGTATGCTACTATAAAATGCTTAAGAGTTATTTCATGTTTTAAGTAATTGTCATGTATTGAATAAAACCCGCTTGAGAGCTGTGCCGACACTTTTACATGAATTACAAACCCCTAACGATGTTGAACTTCATGTTGAAATCAGCATGTCAAATAGACCACCTACATCTCAACAGGATTACAGCTCAGGGACAGCACATAAACCAACCACTCAACTCTCTTCATTGCAAATAAGATAAAGGTTAAGCCAATTTGAATACAAAAGAATAAACCAGGGTCACTGAGGACCATAGCTGGAGTAACATTGGAGCACAAGCTGTTACCATGACAACCCATTCAAACCGCATCGTATATCCATGACCGGGAGAATATTGACTTTAAGCCTAACCAGCCATTCCCACTCAAATCAAACAGTTTTAGTACAAAGCAACTCAAGGAGTAAAAGGAAAAATTACAAAAACACAGATAGCCAGCTCTCCAAAAAAGCCACCACGATAAATCTGTCTCATGACTCAAACTCAACTCAAAACTGTAGCAAAAACCCAGTAAATAAGCAGCGGAAGAAGAAAATATCACAATATGAAGCCTTCTTTTATTACCTTCTTGTTTGTAAGACTGTAAACATTTATTATTATAATTATGATTGTTTTCTTTATTAATTCAAGTGAAATTCTGCCATGGATGGATAATCCGGGTCATGACCTCCTCTTCTTCTGTGATGTTTCTGGAAGAGTTCGATTTTGCTTCGTCGTGTTTACCCGCCTCCTAAACAACTGGCGTGCAGCCATTCATTCTTTTGCCTTCTTTCATTAATAAAATCTCAGCAAATACCCAATGAACATGTCAAAAAGAAAAGCAACCGACATCAGAGTTTTTTTTTCACAATGCAGAAATGCAACGTAAGCAACAGCAATCTAACAGCAATAGCACTGATATTTGTACAGTTACTGTACAATAACTCCATGAATATAACGGAGTATACCTTGTGGTTTTAGCTAGCACGACCAATTTGACTGCCATTACTGTCGTCAACAACTTTAGTTAATAAATGACAACTGAAACATTTTGGCCTTAAGAGCCATTTTATCAAAACTCTGTCCATCCATACAGCCACATTCTGGCTTTCACTGAGGCAAATTAAACAATCTGGTAATACTTAATAATCACCACTAGATGACCTTAAATATCTTTAGGCCAACACGCTAACATACCAATATAAACATTACATTTTTTGCCATGGTTAAAATGTCTGGCACCATTAAAGAAATATATTAAAATGGTAACCTTACCATTGACACAAGTACAGACATTATTGAACATTCAAGGTACGTGAAACACAGAAAACCATCAATCTCAGGTGTGTTTTTCCATTATTTTATTTGTCTAGAAGCAGAGTTCAACAGAAATAAACAAAGAGCTGCCAGAGCAGGTGACTTCATACAAAGAGTAGCTTCTTTAGTTTCAGGAGCACCACGTGGTGCTAACCCAGGGACGATAATTATTAGTGATAATTAACGTCAGCTCTGCTCCATCCCGACTGAGGTATTGCTAAGGTAAGGCCGAACAGCTTCAAAATGTTGTTCCAAAAGTGCTGAAATTCATCTGGCAGCCCATATTCTAACTGGATTTGGTATCAGGGATAATGCACATTTTCCTGACAGAGCGTTTTACTCATGGCAAATTGTACCATTAGTAAATTTGGTATGATAGTGTGTTCAGTGTAGTTATTCAAAGACATCCACTCGTCAAAACAAAACAACCGCCCCCACTTGTGTAGTGGTTCTTTTAATGTTACCCATATTATTGACGTAGCTCGTGGTGCAGTTGGACAGAGAGACACCAGGCTGTTTCTCTTAGCGCTGTTTGACTGGGCATCATTTTAGTGGCAACACAGGCAACCGGTCCACAACAACTCTCCGAACATCATATCACTCCGCCTCCCAAGCGGGCACTACTTTTTATAAGTATAAGTGCGCTGCACTATATACTACAACTTGCATATATTTATTAAATATGATAATCACAGGGTTAAACAAGCAAACAAGTTTTCAAACTCCCCACACCCATTGTCACATGGAAATGCACACCCTGGTCGGAGCTTTCACTTGGCACAGGCGCAAATTGGCATCTGCACGGTTTTTTTTAACCTCACAGAGGTGTGCTCCATGTCTGTGCAACTCTCGGCGAGTGCGGATGGTGCGTTCATGAGCGTCGGAATTACCCCTGACAAGAAGGGGGGGACACATCCCACCGCCCCCCCCCCAAACTGACGCCTATGGAAAGTAAGACAGTTTTGTCTTTGTTTGGGCTGGTATCTGCAGTGAAGGTGAAAAGTTTAAAATAATGGGCGAGCAGATTTAAACTGCTCTGATATTATAGAACAATTAGCAGAAAACTCAACGTCTCATTTCATGAAATGTTCTAACCTGTTGTTTCTGTGCCATAAGTTTTAAATTTGTGGATCCTACCAACCGAGTTTTTTGGAGCTTGACTTCTCTTGGATGTTACCTTCTTAGTGCGATGAAGTATCATGTCTCTTAGCTTTTCAATCAGATTTTTCATCTTTGCTATGCTTGCTACTACGTTTTTAAAACCACCAGTAAGAGAGATTTATCTGGTCACAGCTGAACCTAAATTGTTCAGTTACAAAGTTCAGTAGTCTTACACCTACAAAACAGCAGTATTAGATTGGAAGTATTGAAATATGACTGCTATACATAAACAAAAAATCCTGCATGTCAGAAAATTTAGATTTTATTGTCATTAGTTCATAAAAATGCTACTTTATAATTCTAGATAACTATGAGAATTATGTAAACCCTTGCAAATGTAGCCTGGGTTGAATAGCTTGGATTGCACTTGTATAAAGAATCAAACAAATAAATATTAATTAGGGTTAGCAGGAAACTCTTAGTCTCCCTGCATCCTTCAAGTGACTTTTCTCTTTTTTTTGTTCACTCACACACATTAGTCACGTTAGAGCTCCTGTAAGGACAGTGTAAATACTACAAACAACAGTCTGCTAATACTGCAAAAACGAGTAACCACAATGATTATGAGATTACATAATGTTTTGCAATGGGCATCTTTTCTTTATGTTGTGACAGTAAGCAAACAGGAAGTCATCCTTTATTACTGGTAAGAGGCTGCAGACAGGCGCTGATGGGCAATATGAGGAAACACTAAAAATAGCAGACTTTCCACCTGTAGAGAAGTGAGCCAAAAAAGAGCAAGATGTGGATGAAGTTGTCTCCTAATTGATTTCCACAAATAGCACGAGAATGCAACTGATAACTCACCAGAATTGTCAAAACTACAAATGTTTTGTAAGTAAGAAGGAGTAGAGAAAATCCCTCTCCACAATCCATCCTTGATGTTGTCATGCCAGACACTCCCAGTGAAGCAGGAAGCCACTGAAGTTGGCGTGTCTTTGTTTGTCTCGTGCAATAACACATCAGCACACATCTTTCAGTCAAATAGTCATTTCCCAAAAAGACCAGCCGGGAATCTGTCTAGAGACTCCCACGAACATTCCCACCACCACTTCTTCATATCTTAGATATTTTACAGGTTGATGAACTGAGAATGATTTCCTTATTACACACACAGTTAGCACGTTTCCCACATGACTGGGGATGCCGATATAACTTTTATTTAATTAAATGTTTAAATGATGAAATTGCAATCCCTCATCTGTATCTTGAAGTCATCATTTTTAAAGTCCAGCTTGACAGATACGTTGTTTGAATTTGTTTTGTTTCTACAGGCTGTGATGCTATATAAATATTTCCATTCAAGAACAATAAAAATTGCTTTCTTCACATTAACAACGCAGTTTATTTTGTATTGTTGAGGCTTTTTTCAAAGACACAATATCAAACTTGATGCACAAGTGCACATTTAATATCAAAGCAAAACAAAATTTACAGAAAACAGCATGCAAGTTTAAACTGACACAGACAAAAGAGGCATGATGGACTTTCTTGGTCAAATTGGAACCTTTTGATGTCAGATCTGAGGAGTCTTTGTGCAAAGTAAAAGTGTCGATCTAAATTTATAATCAAAAGATTGTAAACTGATTTTTTTTACCCATATAAGAAATTAATGTTTTTGTGTTTTCTAGAAGCTGGCGTGCTGCATTACAGAAGTGCTGCAGCGACATTGTAGCAGTTAAGGTACTGTGATAAAAACACAAAAGCCATTCTCAGACTACACAGTGGAGGCAAAGGGCAATTATCTTTTTTTTAATACAGGCCAAACCTAATACTTATTTACCTTTTGTTCTTATCAGTGAAGTATTCTGAAGCAAAAAAAATATCCTTTCACACGTGGCTCACATTGGATAACTCACACAAACTACTAGAAAAAACATGTTGCACAAAGAATGAGGGTAGTTTTCCTGTTTAACTGTGAATGTTGGTGATAGTATAAATTATTTACGCAATATTTCAATTGACTGGATCATTAAGTATTGACAGAGGATATATTATGTGGTGTTGAGCTTGTCAGTTCAATCCCACTAAATTATATCTAAATATGGATGTTACTGCTTTTGTCATGGAGATAATGTTGTCTAAAGATGTAATCCACATCAGTCCAGTGATAATACTCATTAGCTAATGGCTGATTAATGACCACTTCAATTTCTTTTAGCTTGGTCCAGTGGCTCCAACTACCAGCACGGACTCACTGTAACAGATGAGCTGCTATGATAATTATTAATTATTATTAAACCCATTTTTGAAAGGTCAGAATGGAAAGGAAGGAGGATTAATATCGTTGAAACTTACAGTAGCTTAGGCTCTTGATAATAGACTACCGGCATTTGATGCCGGAATTGATGGTATAACTTTGTGTAATGTTACTTGGCACACAGCACTGAACGCCGATGAACTTGTTAACAAGCAAATTCCTTTAATTCATCAGATGCTTCATATGGGCACACCCCCTGCCAGTCAGCCAGTGGTGAAACTGGATTTTATATCTTTGCAGGCCTTAATCAAAGCACCTGGCAGCAATAATTAAATTTGTCTGTCAATGAAGCATCTCAAAAACACACCCATCATTCCCGGCAGTGACTTAACCTCAACATCTAAAATCAACATTCTCGATCACTGAAGAGATGATGAAGAGATGCCGTAGGTCATTGTGTTAGTGTTAGCGTCATTGTCCAGTGTCAACACACAGACTAAACAGAAAAAGCATCCATGCAAGGCAAACAGGCAGACGATTTTTATCCGCTTCCTCTGCGTTTCTCTGCAAAATCTTAAAATCGAGCAGGGTGAACAAATCAATAATCAGGATCCAAGATGTGATGTGTTTTTGACTGTACAGCATTTGGTCAACTTTTGCTGGTTTTCAATGTGCTTTTTAAATACATTTGACATTAATTTGTAACTCCAGGCTGTAAACCAGCTAAAGCAGTATTTGTGGTATTGAACACACCCTGTGAAGAATTCCTCCTAATGTGCTTCCTATGAATAATACACCCATGTGCATCAAAATATCCCCCTGGAATCTTTAGCATTCGTGTACTCGGTTGCAGCCAGCATACTTATTGCTGAGTACAACAATTAAATCTCTCTCTCTAAAAGTTGGAGGCCTCAGTGTGAAGTCAACAAAATACTTTCCTTCTTTGCGTCTACGCAGTATTTTATCTCTTAAAAGCACAACAGTAGTGAACAGTGACAAATGGAACATTTAATCGCATATTTTCTTACTTCACCAAGTGTTCATTATCTATATTCAGTCTTCATGCACAGGAAATTATCTAAATTAAATTGAGTAAAAATAATAATTTCAGATTAACAAAGCACAATTTTAATAACTGCTGATTTGAGTGGAGGTGAAGTTCCTTAAATTTAATTCAACTTCCACTTTCAAATTAATTCAAGGGATCTTTACCTCCACTTCATTACATACATGGTTTCAAGAAAAAGAAAAATAGAATGTACTAAATTAGATAGCCTTTTTAGTTAAAAATAATTTGGATTATATGCAATACATCCCTTTAATATCATGTGCAACTTAGACTGAAATGTCTGTTTAGTTGATTAAAAATTGAAATGAAATTGAGTTACTTCATAAAACTGACTTGTTGATTTAACTGCATTTAATTTTCTTGCACATTGAGGTCAGAATTTTTAGTCACCTCCTCTGCCTGCATCACTGTGGAGAACTTAGTTCTTTAAATTTGCCACTTAAATACTTGTGATTATAATTCTGGTAGCAACACAAGCCATTAGTGTCCTCTATTTGACACAGGTCATAATTTACTGAAATATTAATATAAAAATAGATCTGCACAGAGTGGACATAGTAGAATTTAAATTCCATGCTTCTGTGTTCCTTAGGTGGGTTTTAACCTGATCTTTAGGGAGCTGGTGCATTTGCCAGGCCGAGCTGAACACTTTGGATCACATGATGAGCTGAGGGGAAAAATCCACTGAGCTGGCACCTGGATCTGAGACCGCAGGTTCTGTATCTGGGCCTTGGGGTTATATTTCACACCATTTTCATTCTATCTTGTTCCTTTTGAGGTTGCACAAAAATGTACCCAGTGCTGTGCGCCCTTACAGTCGTGGCATCGGATTAGCTGGCTGTAGGGTTGCTGGGCTGGACCTCTAAGACACACCTGATGAGCAGTGATATGTAATCACAGCCCTTTAGGACAGGAAATTAACCAAATGACATGATAAGCATGTAGAGTTCGGTGTGTTGGCCATATATCTTAACAACTGTCAGTTTTAGACTTTAGTGTGAGGACGAGTGAATCTTCACTTCATCGATGTGCCAGACCTGCCTTCCAGTACCATACCAAAGAATGGAAGAAACATACCTCCGACTTTGGAGGGATGAACTCACTCATGACTTCCCACAGAACATTGCAGCAAACAAACTAAGATTCTTGTACAACACCTCCAAAACATTAGATATAAATCACATTTTTACATAAATAATTTGTTTTCTGTTATATTTGTGTCATAATGTGTTTATTGCTATTGAAAAAAATCAGTTATCTGTTAAAAGTCTTCATGATACAAATGTCTCCTACATTTGTGCTTGTTAATGTGTCTCTATGGTGGTTTTTTTTTGTATTCTAAAAGACACAACCTCAGCAAAAATAACCAGTTAATGCCATGGCTGAGCATTTCCATCAGAAAACTGGAGTGTATCGATGACAGTCTTGTAGATTCAGACTTCTCGAGTTTCATATGTTTCGGTATGCCCCTGGAGGCACACAAAAAAAACAACCCTGCCATCTTGCATTGTGGGCCTTCCAATGTCATTATTCTTCCTTAGGAAAAGTTTCTGTGTGGCTGAATTACTCCAAGATTACAAGCTGAAATTATATGTGTGAGCTGGTGTGCTCGAGCGGCGGAGGGGTGGGTGGAGATAGATTTGAAGGATAAGACAGAAAGAGATTGTTGTCATGGAAAAACCTGTAAATACGCAACTTTGAAATGCGGATGTGGGTTTTTAGGGATCTAATCAATAAAGGGAATCATATTTTAGGTGAAACTGAGCTGTCTAGTCTCAGAGTCTGCACAGTGAAGGCCAGACATCCAAACACTGTAACCAAACAGTGGAGAGGAGTATAGCTTGCTTTGCTGACCTTAGAGAGACCGGTCTTCCTTAACTTAAATTAAAAGATTGATATGTACATGAATGCGAGATCTCAGTCACTTCAAGTATATAAAAACACTGTTCATAATAATGTGTTTGCAAGATCTTAGATGTTGAATTGTGGCAAACACTGGAGCAGGTAATTTAAAAAGATTGCTTAGCCTCTTTTGGAGGAGTACCAAAAAAGGCAGCTGCACAGTTAAATAGTCTCAAAAACATCTGACAAGCCATCAAATGATCACGCAAGGGCAACGTATCTGAATGTACTTGGCCTCCAAGTCATGTAAACTAACTTCATCTACGTGTTGAAAGGACATATGAGGAATGCAATTAAAATAATATATGATGATAATGAAAGGTGAAATGGTTCTGTGACAGCAAAAGAAGCGCAAGAATTCTTTCCACTCCTGAGTTATTTTCAAGCTTGATCTCTTATGCATTTTCGTAATTAGATGAGGAGATAATGAATTTAAAGGGAATCTGCAGTATTTCTGTTTAACAGCCAGTAAATCAAACTGACAAAAACTGAAACCAGTTTGTCAGATCTGCAGCTGGTTGGCGTTCTGTGACTCATCTCTTCTGAGCAAAGGAAACTTCCTCCAGAGCAAAACAAATGCCTAATAATGAAATGAAAAAAACAAACAAACACGCACATGCAGCACGCGAAGCATCAGGAAGCAAATTCTGAACATTTTCTCATCACATAGGCTGTGTACAATCTGTGAATTTATGCATGAAAATTACTAGAACTTCAACTGCAGCTGTGAATGAAACTGGCCACAACTTCACTCTTTTTCCAGTGCAGCATAAATGATCTGTTCAACACACACCATAGGTTTATAGAAGGCCAGCAGACAGACATATTTAGTTTATGCATGATTTTCTGTCTTCATTTTATTAGTATGATAACTCCAAGCGACAGACCAACCACACCTTAAAACACGTGTGTCTGCCTAATTACTCCGCTTTTTTTTTCCACTCAAAAGTTTGGACACACCTTCTCATCCAATGCTTTTTATTTATTTGTAATATTTTCTACATTGTAGATTAATACTGAATATTAACATTATTTAGTTAGCAACATAACCCCACATGTATTCTTTCATAGTTTTGATGTCTTCAGTATGAATCTACAGTGTATATAATAATTAAATGTGGGACTTTAAATGTGGAGTTGCAGTGAGTGAAAAATCAAAAAAGACTTGAGCGTACAGTACAGACAGTGAGATTTACGGTTCAACACGATGACATTCATGTAAGACGCATAAACTTCAAATATAGACAAAAGCTGAAACCACAAAACGAAATCATGCACTTAGTTCTCCTGTTAGGTGTAGCCCACATGTTCATAATAAAGTCTAATTAAGGCCGACACAAATAAATGTGTGTCTTGTGCAGACTGTGCCAACTGCGCCGTTAATAAGAAGGTTTTTAAGGCGCTGGAGATCTGTTTAATTGTTGCGCAAAAAGACGCACAGAAGATGAAGGATGAAGGGTTGTTTTTAAGATTGTAGATAGCCAAGTGTTGATTTGAACGCACACTGTTTTCCCTACACACACACACACACACACACACACACACACACACACACACACACACACACACACACACACACACACACACACACACCACACACACATCTCAGCATTTTACTTGTACTTACAGATTGTGAACATGCATATGGACACTCGTGTGAAAAGCGTGCATATAATTGGAGCTAAATAAGATAATTTCGTTTCTGGAACACAAAACTCCTCCAACTACGGGCCTCTTTTGTGCAGGATTTCGCGAAGCGTGACTGGATGAATAGCTTTTGAGAGAACATAATGTTTGTGTGTTTTGTTGCTCAGAAACGGGGATCCGTTAACAAAACAATATTAAAATCATTTCATGACTTATCAGAGTAAAGTGCTCATATAATTATGCAGCAAGGAAACAATTTCTGCTTATTGAAGTTCCTCGTGTGCAGAAAATAGTTTTCTGTTTCGTTTGTCACGCCAAATAAGGAGTTCCCACTCATCATGTGGCTTGTCAGAAAACCTGGCGACTGATTTTTTTTCTCAAGAACGCCAGACATATCTGACATTGTTTAAATACCTTGCTTTTGTTTTGTTAAGTGCTGTTCAAAAACACAGCAGATTTCCGCCTCATCAGAATGGTTGGTACAATTTGTGCGCCTTAGAAACAAATGTTTGGGCAAGAAAAATATCGATCAAATGAAAAATAACACAACAGTCTGCAGTCTTTTTGAATATAATGTTAATCCAACTACGGAGTTGAGCTGAGGGAATCCCTCTTTCCTGAACAATTCCTTAATCATTGGAAGCACACATCTGATTTTTTAAGAAATCCTGGACTCAAATAGAGAAAAAAATATAAGTCCCCAAACCAATTTAAACAATTTACTGAAACTTGAATCTTGTTTTAAACGCATTTTATGCGAAATTTAAGTTAAATTTACAACGACGGATATAAGTAGGTGTGATTACAGTTTTTTAGTATCTGCAACAGGTAAAAAAATGTTGCAAGGTGTGTCCCTTTTGTTTTTTATTTATTCATTCTTACAATAATTCCCATTTTATATGAAGTTGGTAATCAGTCCTGTGGTAGAAATGCAGAATATTCCTCACAACAGAGTGTCCAGGTGAGGTTATGCGAAAAAGCCAGTCATACTAATTAATAATGAATAAATAATAATAATCATAATGAATAATATAATATAAAACTACAAATAATCCAGGATTTTAATTTCATATATCCAAAAACATATATTTTTAAACTGCAGCTGTTTTCTAAAGGTACAATGGACTTTCAGGCAGTGCGAACCAATTGAGAAACAAACAAAGTATCAGGGCCCATCAGGAAGATAAAACATCTTCCATAAGTCCAATACTGGGACATTTTATATACACAATAATTAAGGTTTTGCGCAGAGAAATGCTAATTAAATCAAGCAAACAATCACACTTATGACTAAAATTGTATGTATGTATTGTGAGAGATTTTATTTCTTTAAATTCTTGCGCCAGGCCGCAGTATTGATTTATATCTGACGGCTTGTTCTTGCGCCAAACTACAATTGTTTCTTGACAAACGAAAAGCAAAGCAAAAGTCAATTAAAAACAGTCCGATGTTTCTGTAATTGCTGAATCTGCTCCGAAGTTGTCTGACGGGGAGGCAACAGAGGAGGAACCAGGAAAGAGAAAATTCTTTCGCTGTCAGAGCAGAATTGCTGACAGTCAGTGGAGTTAGGGATCAGCCCATCCCCTATAAAAGAGTAAAAGAGAGACAGTAACTCAGCTCAGCCGGGAGTGGAGATCTGACAGCAGTGGAGATCTGACAGCAGCTGGGATATCCGAGGTGCACACCGGACAGGAGTCGGACCTTTTGCAGAGATGATGCTTCTCTTCCTGTTGGTTTTAAGTCTGAGCTTGCAATGCCAGACTGATGCTAGTGAGTCCATCTTCTTTCATCTTACTTTACAACAAATAGCTTTAAATACAGTCATTATTTAGTTGATCTAAAACTATTTTTCTGTCATTTGTTCTCTTCGTCTGCTAAATTTATCAGAAAGTTGATAGAAATGTCTAAGTTGTGTTCCTCAGTTATGTAATAATTTTTTTTTGAAATTCTGTGATACAAGTGAAACATAAAATTTCAAAAAGAAAAGTCGGTGTCCACTACCATCAGTATAAAGAGTGACCCAAACAGTAGCCTAAATTAAACATGAGTTTTTCCTCTTTGTTTTTTTCATTTCAGCGCTGAGCAGGAGCTTCATCGAAAACAAGGTGGAGACTGCAAAGGCCAGAGTAGACGCGGACTACTTGTACTCCAGACAACTGTAAGAACGCAAACCTGTTCACTTTCTGATTCACATGCTTTTTTCACTGATGTATAAAGTCTTTATAGAAACAGCACAGCCGTGGCAAGAAGAGGGATCTCAGACACGACTTTTTGTCTGTTAACCATTACAAAGTTACAATTCTTTGAAGCCTTAAGCTGAAAAAAAGTTGAATTTCTTTTTAAATCAATATCATAATTTTAATCTATTCAAACGGTTTTGTGGTTCAGAGGCTTAAGCTTTTGTATAAATTGTTCCAAGCAATGAAAATAGATACGGCATTTGTATTTCAAATAATGTCACTGGAGATTATCTAAATGAACATGTTGATAATTCTGACCTGTCAACACAACAGTTCCCTTGAACGAGTGAGAAGGGATGCTTCCACCCCCTCGGACTTCCTGCGGCTGATGAAGCAGCCTGAAGGTGTGTCCAGACAGGCCGTGAGGGCAGCGGACTACATGGACTACACCGTGGAGCTCATCACCAAGTCTCTGCAACGGCGCCACAAGCGATCCATCAACGCCACAGGTCAGCATCCACGATGTGTTTTTTGTTTTCAACTTTCCATACAGGTGGCTTCAAGTCGGAGCTAATTTCTTCTCCTCGCCTTTGTTAATTAGATCTACTCTCCGACGAGGACCTGCAGACCATCGCTGAGCTGACAGGCTGCACTCCACTCCAGCGACCGCCTTCCTGTAACACTATTCCGAATTTGAACGTCTTTCGCACTGCAACCAGCGTCTGCAACAATAGGTGAGGCAGCTTTTAACTGGCAGACTTTCCAGTGTTTGCTGTACTCTCTTGGAGACACATAAGATAAACAGTGTACAATGCTGAATTTATTTCTCTTGTCCAGAGTGAACCCTCGCTGGGGATCATCCAACAGACCCTTGACCCGCTGGCTCCCTGCTCAGTATGAGGATGGCATCTCTAGGCCCAGAGGTTGGACCCCAAGTGAAAATATCAACGGATTCATGCTTCCACTGGTAATACACTTAAGAATATCATCTTAGCTGGTTACAAGGTGAAGTAAACTTGCATTTGTGTAAGTTCTTTTTACATGATTCTCACTGTGCTCTCTTCTCAGGCCCGGGCAGTGTCCAACCGTATCGTGGCAGCTAACGATATGGTACCGACTGACCCCCTCTACAGCCACATGGTGACAATCTTTGGGCAGTGGACTGACCACGACCTGTCCTTCACCCCCCACTCTCCTGTCATCCGCTCATTCAACGACGGCATTGACTGCGATGACAGCTGTGAAAACACAGAGCCCTGCTTCCCCATCCAGGTCAGTGTTGTTACATTACTCAGGAAAAGACACGTATGAGGGTGCTTCAAAAAGTTCTCCACCTCACCTGGTAACAAGAGGAGTAACTCCAGTTTTGGGGCACAACTGTTTACCATAACAGTATATAGTCGTGTAGACAGTGATAAAGGACTTTCTAGTATATGGTTATGAACCAAAGTGGGAGTTACACCCCATCTAAAGCACAAACACACGTATACTAAATGCAGTCTGCTTCTTGTCATTCAAACAGATTCCCAGTTTTGACCCCCGCTTTGGCAGGAACTCAAGTGAGTGCATACCTTTCTTCAGGTCAGCACCAGCTTGTGGTTCTGGAGAGACAGGCAGTATCTTTGGCATGAGAAACATCCGTCAGCAGATGAACACCCTCACGGCCTACATGGATGCAGGTCAGGTCTACGGTGCTGATGATGCCAAAGCTCGCTCGCTCCGCAACCTCACGACAGACCAGGGCCTATTGAGGGTCAACACGATGTACACAGACAACGGCCGTGAGCTTCTGCCATTCAGCAGCATGGACCCCAGAATATGTGCCACCCGAGGGCGCATAACTAACGACAGCGATGCAGAGGAGGTGCCCTGTTTTTTGGCAGGTGAGTAGTAACAAATATTCTGACAGCCAATCCTTAAAAGTGTTACAGGTATTCCAAGCAGGGCTGACATTTTTTTCCCCCACATTTTACATGACTTTTCCAGGTGATTCACGTGTAAATGAGAACATTGCGCTGACTTCTGTACACACCCTCATGCTGCGTGAACACAACAGACTTGTCCGTGCCCTGGCTCAACTCAATCCTCACTGGAACGGAGAGAGACTGTACCAAGAAGCCCGCAAAATCATGGGAGCATATTTTCAGGTTAGATAAGAGATTAGTTACATGATAATAATGCAAATACTGGATTAAAGGATGAGATGGTATGCTCACCTATGTTGCAGTTCACTCAATCCATTTTTTGTCTTTCAGGTTATCACTTACAGAGACTATTTACGCCTGATTGTTGGCCCAGACTTCATTGCCTCGCAGCTGTCCACCTACCCTGGGTATAACGAGACTGTGGATTCAAGCATCTCCAATGCGTTTGCCACGGCTGCCTTCCGATTCGCCCACCTCCAGGTTAACGCGTTCATATTCCGTCTGAATGAGACATACCAGGAGCACCCTGAATTCCCCCATGTGATGCTGCACAGAGCTTTCCGAGCACCATGGAGGGTCACCTTTGAAGGTATTGCAAAGAACTTTGATAACTAAAACTTCCACAACCAGACAGTGAATCAGTTGATCAAAAATAAATCATCTCGTGTGTTCCTCAGGTGGTTTGGACCCAATCCTGAGAGGGCTGGTAGGCGCGAGGGCCAAGCTGAACACTCAAGATCAGATGATGAGTGATGAGCTGAGGGAAAGGCTGTTTGAGTTCAACAATCATGTGGCACTGGATCTGGCATCACTGAACTTGCAGAGAGGGCGAGACCATGCACTTCCTGGTAATTATTCAGTCTTTATGCCTTCTTTAAGTCTACTATTAAGTTTGTCCACATACAGTAACTTTTGTTGGTTCTGCTGAATGCACACTATCCTCAACTGTCTGTGGTTCGGTTTAGGCTACAACGAATGGCGCAAGTTCTGTGGACTGTCACAACCACAAAATCTGTCACAGTTGGCAGAAGTGCTGAACAACACAGACCTGGCCACGAGGCTGCTGGATCTCTATGGCACAACCGACAACATTGATCTGTGGCTGGGAGGTGTGTCTGAGCCGTTTGTCAGAGGAGGAAGAGTTGGACCCCTGTTCGCCTGTCTCATTTCAACACAGTTCCAAAAGATCCGTGAGGGAGACCGGTAAGGAAACAGGAAATTATCCAGCTGGCACTACCAACGATGTGAAGTTAGCTCCGTGAGCCACACATGTAGATTCACAGAATTCAACCTTCAACAAACTGTCCAATTTCAGATTCTGGTGGGAGAATGACGGTGTCTTCACTGAGGCTCAGAGGGAGTCCCTGGCAGAAACATCACTTGCCAGGATCATCTGTGACAACACCGGCATCACTGAAGTACCTGAGAGACCTCTGCTGTTCCGACCTCGAGGCAGTGGTTACACTCAGTGCATGGACATCCCAGCCTTTGACCTGAGTCCATGGCAGGAGAACAGTGAGTCATGCTTTGAACTGTGTAAATCAGCGCCAACTTTGAAATTTTGAAAATACTGATTTTTGCCTTTATTTTTCTGTAGATACCTCACCTGGATCCCCTGGAAGCCAAGGTAAATCTAGCATTCCCTGTCCTACTAGCAGTACATATTAAATTGATATACTAGGAATGTTGCTGGAAAACACTGTGATGAGAAGGTTCATTTTGTGTAACTTCAATTCAGTTTTACTTACATAGCACTACTTCACAATGTATGTCATCAAAAGGCTTTTCACAGAGTAAAGTGAAGAACTTACAGAATCATACAGGGAGACCCAACAAATCCAGAGTTTCCTTTGCTTCGCATTCAGCAACACCTTAGTAGAACTTCTTGTAAGTGCATTTTAAAAATACTGATTTTTCCCTTTGATATTTTTTGTTAAACAGGCCCTCCTGGACCCAGAGGACCTACAGGTAAATCATATTTCTGACAATATTATCCATGAATATTAAAACTGATATACTAAAAACATAATGAAATACTGTAATGGGAACATTCTTTTAAAATATTTACTCTCGCCTTTTGGCACAGGACCCAGAGGACCACCTGGCCCCAGAGGACCTCCCGGCCCCCCTGGACCTTCTTCCAGCACGCACAAAGTGGCCTTCTCTATGCGACTGATAAACAACTACCCCAAATCTGGTCAACCCATTGTCTTCACCCAGGAAGTCTTCAATGAACAGAAGTCCTACAACAATAAAACTGGGTATTTTATCTGTGAGTACCCAGGTGTTTATGAGTTTACATTCTACTGTAGGATCAGCCAATATGGCGCTAAATTGGATCTGATGCTTAACAATACCCGGGTTGTGCATTCGTATACCACCCGGCAAAGAGGTTTCCTCACAGCCAGTGGAGGCATCATCCTTAAGCTTGCGAAGGGAGACAAAGTCTGGCTGGTGGCTCACCATAGAGGTAACGGTCTTCTCAGAGACAGTGTTTTCAATGGGCATCTTCTCTTTGAATAGAGCTGCTCTGCCTGCTGCCCCACAACACTCAAAACCCTGCAAGAAATCAGTAGTTTTGTCCACTTCATTCTATTTATCACAACTCTTAGATGCTTCCAACCCTTCTTTTGTAGTTTGCTACTGTCAGAAGCCCATAGATTGAGAGTTACCTCACTCCAAAGCAACATCTGTCTTAAAATGGAATTCTACTTTTGCTGTGAACCTTGCTGAAAAAAAGCACAATATTGTATACCATATGACTTTGCTTTACTGTTTTAAAGCTTTGTATTGAATGAAGGCACACACATAATTGCACAAATGTACAAGAAACAGGAAGGATAACTGATTATACATATTTAATGAAGTACAAAAAACAATGTGAACATTTAAAAAATAATTTGGTATATTTTCTTTTGAATTAATCATTTTATTGTATTTTGCAAACTTTTACAAATGGTTGCTTTACAGCTTTTGTTTGACAAATGAATGTAAATCATCAGGTAAGCCTTGCATAAGAAGAAATTGAGTTAGAGCTACAACTTTAAACTGATTCTTTTTGGGTCAAACTTTTGTTTGAATGTATAATTTTAAGTCATTTTAAGTTTGAAAGTAATACATACATGTTGCATATTAATCTCTGACTGTGGATTATGGTACAGAACTCTGTTTTAGGAGATAAAGCCATTTGTTTGGCAACTTAGAAAACCCTCAGCTGTCAGTGTGTTCCTAACCAGACCAGTAGATGGCACTGATATACCAGTTTTTAAGGGAGGAAAGGCAGACACAAGAACAACCACCTTTGGATTAATTTCAGTCACTGCACTACACACAGGACATAATACTTGCTGTTCAGTTAAAGTGTTGATTTTTAATTAATGCCATGCAAAAAATGTGATAAAATAAAATTGATTGAACCCTTACATACTTGCATTGTTGTACTTTGTGACAGATTCAGTGAAACTAAAGCTAATAATCAAGTTGGTTTATCATTTTGAGTTAAATTAAGAGAGTGTATTTTAGGAGAACATTCATTTAGATCGCATTGCTATATTATGTTTTTAAGAATGCTATTTTCACTTTAAAACCTTCATATTTAGTGTAAATGTACTGCTGGGAGAACTCCTGTTCAGTGCTTTGTGAGTTCTTATTTTTTCTCAGCAGCAGGGCCAGCCGCTGGCATAAACGCTCTATGTCGTTGTTTATAGCCACATCCACTCGAGGGAGGCCACACCACAATAAGTGTGTGATTCGCATTTTGTCCCTGTCTTCATGGGCGTAACGGACGCGGGGTACGCTTGGGACATGTCCCCTGCACTTTCCACATCTGTCCCCTCTGTCCCCCGCACTTTTTTCAGCCGTTACAACAGCCAAACCCGTTATTAGCATCCAGTAACGTGTTTTCCCGAGCCGTCTTTGAATGCACCATGAGCGCATGCTAACGCAGGTGTTCCACAGGAGACGTGCTGCTGTGCTGAGCAGTGCTGAACGTGCGTCTGGAGTAATGTTTAGCAAACCAGCCAGAGCCAGCAAGAAGCAAAAAACTTTACACAGTTCTTTCCAAACAAACCGTGTAAGTTGTGTGACCTTGTTGGATGCAAACAATGTTAGACTTGTTAGCTAAATGATGACAAGGTAAAACGTGGCAATATATCAATATGTTAAGCTAGTTAACAATAATTCAAATGTGGTTGCCTCTGTTACATTACTGCTAATTAGTTTATTCTTGGAATAAACCCAGTCCTCTTTAATTTCTGGGCAGACGATGTGCTCACAATTGCTCTCCATGTATTTAAGTCTTTTGGTCCCAAAAGAGGAGAGTCAGGGAGGAGAAAAAAGAATAGGCTATCTATGGTATAAATTTACAACTATGTTTTTTACTCCTTCTCTTTCTAATTCTATCTCAGAATTTTGATTTTCAGATTTTTAATGATTATTTCCATAACAAAGAGCAGAGTCAGGCAGGAGATGGACCAGAGGCGGTGGCCAGCAGTAATGTTGACCATGCAGGGTCTGCAGAGGTGGGAAAAAAAAATACAAGTGGCTGAGAAAAAAATATGTATCTATGGGTTAAAGTGATTTTGAGGTTAAATTCTACTGCAATTTTTACTCTTCCTAATGCTATTTCAGAAATTTTCTTACCACATTTTTTATGTTTATTGCCGTAACAGAAAGAGCAGAGTCAGGGAGGAGATGGATCAGAGGCCAGCAGCAGGGACAAGGATGTCGGGTCTTTACAGGTAAGGAGAGATTATAACTTCCTGAAAATAAGATATCTATTGCAGGGAGAAACCAGGCAGTACTGATCATTTCATGTTCAGTGTTTGGCACCTTTGGCTACTCGTCCAGTAGATGTTCAAGGGACATTGTTGTCAACTCAGCTAGAGCTTGGCCACTAAAACTTTAGATTTTATAGTTTAAAGTTTTATGCTTTATAGTTTAAAGAACTAGCCTAGTTGGTCCCCTGGTATTGTACTGTGGCTGTTAGGGATTATGTGGTTCTTTAGCCACTAAGGACGGTGCAATTAAATGTAAGAGAATGATAAATCGCTCTGAAAAATTTGTCCCCCTCACTTCTGAGATGGTGGTTACGCCCATGCCTGTCTTTATTCCAATAAAACATAAATCGTCATGGTAACATAGCAATTTAAACTGGCTTATTAGAAAACTATACGGGAAAAATACAGGAAAGAAAAAATAAACCAGCAGTCACTTGGTGACTCCATGCTTCGTGTGTAAGTTAGGCTACTGTGACACCACAGCACCATTTCAAACTGGATTGATTACACTGGTCTGGAGAAGCCACAGATGGAAAAGCAGTAGCACTAGAGATGGCATCATGGCTCCAAAAAGGAAGTTCAGGAGTGGGCTGAATATTTGCTGTCAATCATGTGCATGTGTGTTTTAACCCAATTACAAGCTGTGCATGTGATTTGGTAGTTGCCCTGTGCATGTTTTGGGGCCACAAAAAAAATCTTGCTTTGGGCCACCAAAGTCCTCGGGCCGGCCCTGCTCAGCAGGAATGTGTGTAGGAGACAGAGTGAGGTGCACTGTCTGTTTGAGTGTGTGTATGTGTTGCAGAGGCGGTGCTTCACTTAGAGTGGGCGTGTGCACGTTTGGAAGGTTGTGCATAAAGGTGCGCACTTACCTGTGACACATAGGGAGAGTCACGTTCGGGCATAGCCGTATTTTTTGTTGACCGCGTTTCATTTTTTCATACCCAATTTTTACAGTTTAGTTATATGTTTTTTTCATGTCACGTCGCTCATACTGCTGCGCTCTGATAGCTGTCTTTTGTCCTGCAATAAATGCACCAAACGTATTTGAGGATCTGAGCGTATTTGTACCTATAAAACTTCTTGCGCGTCACAAATGTATGAACCAAGGACCCGACCTCACACTCTCAGCGGCTACAAGGCTTGGTAAGGGGAAGCCGCAACAATGTGTACATGCAAAGTTTCTGCTAAAATGATAACGCATCCTGTAGACAATAAAACTATAATACCATTAAGCAGGGGCATCACCAGACCTAATACTGTACTGGGGCACCCCTGGGACACAAAGCATTCATGAGAGTGCGCAAAGTGTGCGAGAAAAAAAAAACATATTCAGCACTTATTCACATAAAAAAAAAACTAAATAGTTCTTTGAACCATTCAATAATATCAGACTATGCTGTTGTCTAGATCTTTGATTAACCATCTGAAATGTACTGCGGTAATGCATTTGGCCTACTTGTGCACTTCACTCTCGACTTCTAAACCATTACTGATAAATGCAAATAGGAATGTTTCTGGTGAAAAATACAGAAATTTTACTATTTTTTCTGGCAACAAAACCAGATGCTTTAGCTGAAGCCATTTTTCTGGTGACAACACAAGAGTCTTTTAGTCAAAGACAAACCGATTAACAAGACAAGTCTGTGCTATTTTTCTGTGAAATAAACTTGAATGGTTTAAACATTTGGCTCACGACTTGATGATAGGGAAAAATGTTTTTCTTCCTGAAGATAGACCATTTGAGAACCACTGCACCATCCATAGGCTGTATCTGTCAACTAACACAAGCTTACTCAAAATCATCATTGATGCAGAGGTCCTGAGCAGAACCAGCAGACCATAACCAACATTATGTTTCATGCTGATTAAACTCACTGGAAATTCCCCCGAAGCTTGTACAGCAAATTAATATGGTTTGTCCTGATACAAGGATAAGATAAGTAATAAAGAAGAAAAATATGTACACACACACACACACACACACACATATATATGCTTAGAAGAGTAAAGAGGAAAAGAAACCCAAATTAGGGGAAAAGTGGGACACGCAGAGTTCACACAAATCAACAAAAATCTGAAAATTTCCAGTATTATTTACAGGTGATATTTATACATTAAAAGACCTTGAGCTGCTGCTGTTAAACAGTCTGACAGCAGCAGGTATGAATGACCTGTGGTAGTGCTCCCTCCTTGATGGTGGCGGCAGTAGTTAGTCAGTCTGCTACTGAAGGAGCTTTGAGCAGCTCCTTCAGTGTGGTGGAGGGGGTGAGAGGCGTTGTGAATAACGTAAGCTAACTTAGCATTAACTGAAGACAGACTTATGTTGCCTAGCTAGCTAGGACTTACCTCTCTCATTCCTCGCTGCTTTATCCCTGCTGCGGGCGAATAACTTTCTGATATCCATCTAGGAGTTACAGTTCGAGTCAAACCAAAATCAAAAAATTATATTTAACAAGTTGTCGGCTAACGTTACCTACCTCACGCAGTGATTCTCATCGCCTCTCTCTCTCTCTCTCTCTCTCTCTCTCTCTCTCTCTCGACTTCAGTTGATCAGCTGAAGTCGCTACACGTGAATTAATTACCATATTAATTAGCTAGGGTGACCATATTCTGTTTCTCTGAAAAGAGGACACACTTCCAGCTCCCGCGCGAAAAATTTTCAGGGGACTTTCTGTGCTTCAAACTCAGTTAAACAGATATGCTGAATTCCCCAGAAAAGAACACTTTACCTGGATATACAGAAAAATAGCCCAAAACACTCACAAACAGTTGCTTTATAAATAATATATTTATTAAATTAAAGCAATTCTCCTAAACAATATAATCAGTCACATACAAATATGGCATGCTCTAGTCTTTAATAGTTATTGACTCAAGTTGTGTAGGAACACATGTATTCAGATGTTTAACAAAATAAGAAATAATCATCTCTCTTAAGTCTGACACTTACACCAGAAAAGTGAGGTAGAGTACCATTCTTCAAAATAACCTCCCAATTATCAATTATGTAAAAATAGAAATAATGCCTCAAAATATTAAACAAAAAGAAAAAAGAGAGGTAGCCTATTTTTCAATGTTCAGTTAGCCCATTCTTCAAAATAATGTGTCTAATGGCAAATGAAAAAAATATAGAAATAATGCCTCAAGTCAACAGTCCTTTTTTTCCTTCTTTTTCCTTTTCTTATTAGCTATAAGTCCCAGCTTTGCAGACTGTACATTCTGCCTCCCATTTGAGACGACCCGGATGAAAACAGGGGTACTTTTTTCGCATTTCATCAGTGAAATGACATTTGCGTTTCGGCATTTTTTTTCGGTTCGAGTGCTCTCTCGCAGTGTGCCTACCTGCCTGTCAGCCTGTGAGCAAGCGAATCTCCAGCGCCGTGGCGCGCGCCGGCGCTTCAGAGACGCGGCGCTGGCGCTCTGCAGTGTGTGTAGTCGAAATTGTCTGATAGAAGAGAATGGGTTCTAAGTGCTGCAGTACGATTCAAGAGCGCGGCGCTGTGCGGCGCAGCGGTTTCGCGTTATGTGGAATTTAGGGGATCAAAAACCCGGACATTTGAAGGACTTTATAAACGCCAGCCGGACAGGCCGGACAGCCTCTCAAAAGAGGACATGTCCGGGCAAAAGAGGATGTATGGTCACCCTAAATTAGCCATGTGCACATTGTTTGAGTGGAGTGAATACAGTAGCAATGAATTACCATACTAAGTAGTATGTGCGCTGTAGACTTAAAACTCCGAAGTGATTTTTATTTTTTTTTATTGGTGAAATTTTTACTGGGGCACGTGACCCAGTGAAAACTGTCTGGCAGCGCGGCTGCCATTAAGAGATGTTCAAGAACAAACAACAATTACAATATGGCATAGAGAAGCCAGCTTAAAAACAGGTAAAGAGATACATAAGGACCTGAATTAGGATGTGTTTACCTTCAGTACTTTAATGTTCTGACAGTCCACAGTCTACTATGACTTGTTATATTGTAATGAATTCAGGCTAAGGTCTTCATCATTTGGAAGTAAGACAGTTCTGTCATATTCAGCATCACGTTATAATAATCCTACAGGTCCCATAGTGCAGTTGCATATCATTTATATATATTATTTATCACTTGTCCTTTCATTTAGACAGGCTTCAATAATTCATCTTTTAATAATAAGTTTCAATTGTTTGAAGTAACTCCTAAGAGTCATCAAGTTACTGAAACAGTAATCATATATAGCTGGGCTTTATTTAGTCCAGTTTCAGGGCCTTATTCTTGTGCATTCTGGTTCATTGAAGACCAAGTTTTTGCTTTCTCAATTGAGTGTGTTAAACTTTTAGTTCATGCTTGACAGATCTGAACACTGTAACACCATTTTTGGTGTCATTTATATCTTTGTGGGCTGGGCACTTGTATGTGCACAATACAACAAATACAGTAATAACAAAATAAGTAAGTGGGACACTGAAATCACTGAAAGTGCAGGACCATAAATGCAGCACCTGTGATTTTATGGTATCTCAGGTTATGGTATCTGCAGTGAAGGTGAAAAGTTTAAAATAATGTGCCGAGCAGATGTTAAACTGCGCTGATATTATAGAACCAATTTAGCAGAAAACTCAAACGTCTCATTTCATGAAAATGTTCTAACCTGTTGTTTTCTGTGCCATAAGTTTTAAATTTGTGGATCCTACCAACCGAGTTTTTTGGAGCTTGACTTCTCTTGGATGTTTACCTTCTTAGTGCGATGAAGTATCATTGTCTCTTAGCTTTTTCAATCAGATTTTTCATCTTTGCTGTGCTTGCTACTACGTTTTAAAACCACCATAAGAGAGATTTATATCTGTGTCACAGCTGAAGCTAAATCTGTTCAGTTACAAAGTTCAGTAGTCTTATATCACCTACAAAACAGCAGTATTAGATTGGAAGTATTTATAATATGACTGCTTATATATAAACAAAAAAAATCCTGCATGTCAGAAAGATTTAGATTTTATTTGTCATTCAGTTCATAAAAATGTACTTTATAATTCTAGATAACTATGAAGAATTATGTAAACCCTTGCAAATGTAGCCTGGTTGAATAGCTTGGATTGCACTTGTATAAAGAATCAAACAAATAAATATTAATTAGGGTTAGCAGGAAACTCTTAGTCTCCCTGCATCCTTCAAGTGACTTTTCTCTCTTTTTTTTGTTCACTCACACCACATTAGTCACGTTAGAGCTCCTGTAAGACAGTGTAAATACTACAAACAACAGTCTACATAATACTGCAAAAACATGTTTCCACAATGATTATGTGATTACATAATGTTTTGCAATGGCATCTTTTCTTTGATGTTGTGACAGTAAACAAACAGGAAGTCAGTTCTTTATTTACTGGTAAGAGGCTGCAGACAGGCACTGATGGCAACTATGAGGAAACACTATAAAATAGCAGACTTTCCACCTGTAGAGAAGTGAGCCAAAAAAGAGCAAGATGTGGATGACGTTGTCTCCTAATTGATTTCCCCAAATAGCACGAGAATGCAACTGATAACTCACCAGAATTGTCAAACTATAAATGTTTTGTAAGTAAGAAGGAGTAGAGAAAATCCCTCTCCACAATCCATCCTTGATGTTGTCATGCCAGACACTCCCAGTGAAGCAGGAAGCCACTGAAGTTGCGTGTCTTTGTTTGTCTCGTGCATAACACATCAGCTACACATCTTTCAGTCAAATAGTTCATTTCCCAAAAAGACCAGCCGGGAATCTGTCTAGAGACTCCCACGAACATTCCCACCATCACTTCTTCATATCTTAGATATTTACAGGTTGATGAACTGAGATGATTTCCTTATTACACACACGGTAGCACGTTTCCCACATGACTGGGGATGCCGAAATAACTTTTATTTAATTAAATGTTTAAATGATGAAATTGCAATCCCTCATCTGTATCTTGAAGTCATCATTTTTAAAGTCCAGCTTGACAGATACGTTGTTTGAATTGTTTTGTTTCTACAGACTGTGATGCTATATAAATATTTCCATTCAAGAACAATAAAAATTGCTTTCTTCACATTAACAACGCAGTTTATTTTGTATTGTTGAGGCAAAAAATATCCTTTCACACGTGGCTCACATTGGATAACTCACACAAACTACTAGAAAAAACATGTTGCACAAAGAATGAGGGTAGTTTTCCTGTTTAACTGTGAATGTTGGTGATAGTATAAATTTTTTACACAATATTTCAATTGACTGGATCATTAAGTATTGACAGAGGATATATTATGTGGTGTTGAGCTTGTCAGTTCAATCCCACTAAATTATATCTAATATGGATGTTACTGCTTGTTGTCATGGAGATAATGTTGTCTAAAGATGTAATCCACATCAGTCCAGTGATAATCTCATTAGCTAATGGCTGATTAATGACCACTTCAATTTCTTTTAGCTTGGTCCAGTGGCTCCCAAACTACAGCACGGACTCACTGTAACAGATGAGCTGCTATGATAATTATTAATTATTATTAAACCCATTTTTGAAAGGTCAGAATGGAAAGGAAGGAGGATTAATATCGTTGAAACTTACAGTAGCTTAGGCTCTTGATAATAGACTACCTGCATTTGATGCCGGAATTGATGATATAACTTTGTGTAATGTTACTTGGCACACAGCACTGAACGCCGATGAACTTGTTAAGAAGCAAATTCCTTTAATTCATCAGATGCTTCATATGGGCACACCCCCTGCCAGTCAGCCAGTGGTGAAACTGGATTTTACATCTTTGCAGGCCTTAATCAAAGCACCTGGCAGCAATAATTAAATTTGTCCGTCAATGAAGCATCTCAAAAACACACCCATCATTCCTGGCAGTGACTTAACCTCAACATCTAAAATCAACATTCTTGATCACTGAAGAGATGATGAAGAGATGCCGTAGGTCATTGTGTTAGTGTTAGCATCATTGTCCAGTGTCAACACACAGACTAAACAGAAAAAGCATCCATGCAAGGCAAACAGGCAGACGATTTTTATCCGCTTCCTCTGCGTTTCTCTGCAAATCTTAAAATTGAGCAGGTGAAGAAATCAAATAATCAGGATCCAAGATGTGATGTGTTTTGACTGTACAGCATTTTTGGTCAACTTTTGCTGGTTTTCAATGTGCTTTTTAAATACATTTGACATTAATTTGTAACTCCAATCAAACAAATAAATATTAATTAGGGTTAGCAGGAAACTCTTGGTCTCCCTGCATCCTCCCTGCAGATTGTCAGTTCAGTATGCCTAATCCCACTAAATTATATCTAAATGTATCTCAGTGTAAACACACAGACTAAACAGAAAAAGCATCCATGCAAGGCAAACAGGCAGACGATTTTTATCCGCTTCCTCTGCGTTTCTCTGCAAATCTTAAAATCGAGCAGGTGAACAAATCAAATAATCAGGATCCAAGATGTGATGTGTTTTGACCGTACAGCATTTTGGTCAACTTTTGCTGGTTTTCAATGTCCTTTTTAAATACATTTGACATTAATTTGTAACTCCAGGCTGTAAACCAGCTAAAGCAATATTTGTTAATTGAAATATCTGGAAAACTTATTTAAAATAGAAAGGCAGCAGATCAAAGACAAAGAACGGTTAGTGTTTTTTTATATAGCTTTGTACAAAAATATGGATGATCCTGCATGGTGTCAATCATTACCGATAGTTGTTGTTATTTTTGAAGTTTTACTCTGCATTGGTTAATACAGTTTAATGGTGTGCAAGAAATGTCATTAACTGCTGAGATGGTGCAAGCTGAACTATGATCACATGGACAACAAATAGCAAATACTATCATACAACCAAATCAGTCAAGAAAAGTGTTTGTTTTGTGCAAGAGATTCTGGCTTAATGGATTCCAAAATTTCTTATAATCATTTTATTTTAGGGAAGTTAAGTACCAGTGCTTTTAATGACTGCTAAAATAAGAATCGAAACCTTTGTGCTCTGTACTTTATGCAACAAAAGAGTGAATAATGAGGTCATGCATCACTCAGCACAAGGAGTGTCTCACGTTCCAAACAACTCACCTCATGACCACATGTCTTTCCTGTGATTAAACACTTTCTTTATCAACAAACATCACACGCCAGGCCTTGACCTGGAATCCTCAGGGGAAGAGAAAGAGAGGCCGACCAAAGAACACCTGGAGAAGAGACCTGGAGGCGGACGTCAAGCAGACCGGCTGCACCTGGGGAGAGTTGGAGCAAATCGCCCAGGACCATGGACGCTGGCAGACTGTTGTGAATGGCCTATGCCCCTCTAGGGGATCAAGGCCTAAGAAGAAGAAGAAGTTATCAACAGTGAATTCTAACCAACATGCCCACAGATGGTCTCCTCCATAAAGCAAAATTTTCATTATAGATCTGTCGCTTCAGCTTGGAAAGCTTCTCCAGTTTTTATCTTAAACCCACAACAATGGATAATTTCAAGATTAGCTTATTAATAGTAAGAGTCACAAAACAGCTAGAGCAGAACCAAAGTACTGTACAATTAAAATGCAATTCAAGAGACATGGTAACGTACAATGACTATAAGACAAATCTGAACAAAAGACAATAAAATAATGAAAAATAACACTTGCGATACAACAAAGGATGAGGTCAAGATGTCAAATGTCCAACAGAGAGAAGAATCGAGTTTTCTGCAGTAAATTGTAAGTTTTTGAAACTTTTAAAGTCCAAACAGTTCTCAAGGTGAAAAGGTAAACTGTTCCAGTGATTAGGATCTGCCACTAAGAAGGCTCTATCACCTCTATTTTTAGCAATATTCATTTCAGGAGCCTGGAAAGATTCAGATTCAGACCGATTACATCACAGTTTTCTAGCATGTGTAGGCTGAAAATTCTTTTCTTTTTCCTGTATTACTTCGTTCATTGCATTTCTTGTCTAAAAAAATTATATATGTGCATATTTGTAGCACTGACTCTAACATTTAATAGTCTTTCCTTGGTAGCACTGGAGCAAGACTTGGATCATAACCTGAACATTAAGATTTGAATTCATCATAACGTTTCATAACGTTTGTCACTCATGCATAAAAGGTTTACTTTGACATGGAGCCAAGTTAAACCAGAGGGTTCACATGCCACAGCAAGTGCCAGGCAGCTCTACCCATGTGAGGCTATGAGGAAAACGTTTTCATCTGTCACACAGAGCCCTGCTCAGGATAAAATACTGTATATCAGGAACATGGACACAACAAGTGTTATGTTACAAATATTGGCTTGCCTGTGAGTTTTACCATGGCCTTAAGCATTTACTATAATAACATTAAGAGTAAGACAAGACAAATGTATTTTCAGAGGCAGTGTATTACATACAGGCATTAGGACAACATTTAAAAGGAAGTGGATGTAGAACAAAATGCATAAACATAACCTATGAGGAGTTAAATAAAACTGAGTATGTTTGATAAAAGGGCTGCTCAATGGAGTAGTGGTTAGCACTTTTGCCTTGCAGCAAGAAGATCCCTGGTTCGAATCCCGGGGTGGGCCTGGGATCTTTCTGCATGGAGTTTGCATGTTCTCCCTGTGCATGCGTGGGTTTTCTCCGGGTACTCCGGCTTCCTCCCACAGTCCAAAAATATGCTGAGGTTAATTGATCACTCTAAATTGCCCGTCGGTGTGAATGCGAGTGTGATTGTTTGTCTGTATATGTAGCCCTGCGACAGACTGGCGACCTGTCCAGGGTGTCCGCTGCCTTCACCCGAGTCAGCTGGGATAGGCTCCAGCACCCCCCGCGACCCTAATGAGGATAAAGCGGTGTATAGAGGATGGATGTTTGATAAAAGAGGAGAATAGTATTTTATCATTCCTTTATCTAACTTTCACCAAAAACAGATGCAAAACAACAACAACAATAATAGAAATAATAAATGCCCAAATGACTGACTTGACTGTTTTGAGTTGATGCTCTGCGAATACATGTGAACTAACTCAAAAACTCAAATGAGTTGTTTCAGGTCAAAGTCTTTCAGAGGTGACAAAATGATGAAGAAGTTGGAATAATTTTTAAAAAATGTTTAATGTAAAATGCTCCTCAAGTAGGAATTTCGTAACATTTTTTAAACTGACTGACAAATGGCCAGATTTAAAAGATGAGTCCAAAAGTCTTTGGATCACTCATCATTACATGTGAGTGATTTAAAGTTGCATCGTGGCAGAGCTGCATTTACTGACAAACAATTACCCTCACATTCACACCTTAGGACAATTTAGAGTTACCAATTAACTTGAGCATGTTTTTGGACTGTTGGAGGAAGTCAGTGTACCTGGAAAAAACCGCATCCACAGGCAGAACAAACTCCATGCAAAGTCTGGGAAGGCCGGGATGCGAACCGGGGATCTTCTAGCTGCCAGGCGAAAGTGCTAACCTCCACTGTGCAGCCCCAATTATTTAACTTTAATATTATAAACAATAGACTGGCGACCTGTCCAGGGTGTCCCCTAGTCATCTGGGATAGGCTCCAACCCCCACAAAACCCTAATGAGTATAAAGTGGTGTATAGAGAACGCATGGATAATTATAAACAATTACAATTAAAAATGGAACACGAAAAACCATTTTGCGATGGAATCAAACTGGCCATGATGCCATCAACATGTTGATGAGTTGTTGTGATCCACATACTCACCAATCATTAAAGTTTTATTAGTACACGCTATCAATATGTTGACCTACAACTTTCAAAAGACAAAGGTCGTACTGGAGGTGAAAGCGTCTCTTTAGATGAACCTCAGGCCCTTTTACTCTGATCGCTTTTCTTAGAACCTTATGCAACCCGTCACAACCATGAAACATGTTTGCATAAGCATAAAATAAACAGATAATTAACACATAAATGACAATGTAAGAGCTTGGAGTTGAATTTGTTTTTGCAACTGTGTGTTAAAAGAAGAGAAATCTTCATCATTAATGAAAACATCCAATATACAAACAGTAACATGTTGGAATGCTGAGCTGGGACGGGTTTTAGATTCCTGTAAAACAGTGTGTTCATTGCTCATTTCTTTTGAAACTTGCTCAAGTAAAGATGCCGTAGTTCTCACCAAAAGTCTCTCCTACAATGTAAACTACTTACTGGAAGATAAAACTGGGACTTGTTGTAGATCATGATTTCAAACTCTGTGTCTAACCTTTTTACCTTTCACATAGTATTTCCTGGCACTGTGTAGATTGTACAGGTTCTATTCAGGTAGCCATGCAGGCTTGTCTGGTATATAAGTATTTATTTGAAGCAAAAGTCAGAAAACATCAGTGTTTTGTACGCTTCGGTTATTTAATCAGTGTGAACTGAGAAAAACGGTGGAGTCTGAGGTGAAGTTGGTTTTAGTGATAACAGCAGGTCTTTCAGTTCAATTCATTTATTTCGTCAAGGATGTGTAGCACAGAAATGCACATTTTAAGATCATCAGATAACCAATCATACACATATTATGTGATACACACCCCTACTCGAAAGGGAGCAGGCTGAAGAAAATCTTATATTTCCTGCCCCTTATCAACTAAAAACAGCCTTGCTGGATGACTCACGCAGCAAGTAAACATATTCAAAAAAAATCCACACAAAATACATTCAAAGATAACAAAAAGAAGAAGAAAACACAAATAAACAAAATTACCCTTCCACAACCTTCCATGAAATACAAAACAAACACAACACATATAACTCTGCAGCGTACAAAACTGTACAGGACATCTTTTCTATTTCTAATCATAGGTACTGGCCCTGAACGAATAATCCATATTGAGGCATAAATTAAAATCAACAGATCACACATGACACCTATGCGCTTGCATATAATCTCATTGTTCTATCTTTAAAAGCTTTCTTCAGCGAAACTATATTTGTACAATCCTTAAATTCATCATAAAGAAAATTCCAAAGTTTCACACCCACTACTGACACACACATCCGTTTTAAGGTAGTCCGTGCATATGGCTGTTTAAAGTGACCTTTCCTTCTATGCTCAGTCTCCTCTGAAGTATAGACAAATAAGTTTTGTATTGCTATTGGTAGAACTTTGTTTTTAACTTTGAACATAACTAATAATGTACATAACTGAAGTAATTCCTGCCACTTCAGTAATCTAGAATCAAAAAAAGACCGTATTTGTGTGCTCCCGATAACCTACTCTATGAATAATCCTGTTGGCTCTCTTCTGTAGAAGGTACAGTGGTTTTGTGTTACTTTTATAAGTGTTTCCCCAAACTTCCACACAATAACTAATATAATGCAATATAAGTGCACAATACAATGTCCTCATTGTCCTAAAATCTAATATGTGTTTTACCTTATTTAAAATAACAATACTTTTTGACATTTTTTTCCTTACATGTGCAATGTGGGCTTTCCAAGTTAGACCATCATCTAATGTTACTCCCAAAAAGCAGAGTTCATTGACCCTTTCTATTTTAATTCCATCTATGGACTATACAACATTTTCTTCCTTTTTTCCTATTACCAAAAATCATAAATTTTGTCTTTTTTTACATTTAATGATAATTTATTGTCTTCAAACCATGTCTTGATTTTCACCTATTCTTGTTCAACAATATTTATCAAAGCTTTTATATCATATCCAGAAATATATAAATTGGTGTCATCAGCAAATAAAACAAATTTCAATAACTTTGACACCTCACATATATCATTAACATAAAGAATAAACAATTTTGGTCCCAACACAGAACCCTGCGGGATTCCACAGACAATCTTCCTGTGTTCAGATTCACTACCACCAATCTCCACAAACTGTTCTCTATCTTGCAAATAACTCCTCATCCAATCTAATACTATCCCTCTCACACCAAACGTTTCCAGCTTTGACAATAATATGGAATGGTCTATTGTATCAAATGCTTTCTTTAGGTCAATAAATACCCCTATGGTATATTTCTTTTTATCAATTGCTGTTGCTATATCCTCTGTTATATTCATTACCGCTGAAGCAGTTGACCTGTTACAACGAAAGCCATGCTGACTCTCACTCAGTAGCATATTCTTCTCAATAAATTTGTCTAATTTTTCAACAAATATTTTTTCAAATATGAACTGAACTGAACTGAAGGTTTTGCAGGAGTTATAGGATTGATTCTGTACATCTGTCAGTAGCTGCACAGAAAGACTCATACATTTACTCTCTGTTACACTGTATCACAAAATCTGCAGTCTGTCTTCACGTTAAGAACCATTTGCACCGCTGTCACCTCAATAACCTGTCACTATACTGCACTACCGCCACTGTGCATAGGTTAATTTACATATTTAATCTATTTTACGTTGTTTTCTTTATTACTCCACCAAGGAATGCAGCGGAGCTTTTTGACGATCGGTGAACATTTGTCTTTCTGTCTGTTGTTCCGTCTGTGTGCAACATTACTCAAAAAAGGAATAACAGACTGGGATGAAATTTTCAGGGAAGGTCAGAAATGACACCAGGACCCCCTCATTAGATTTTGAAAGTGATGTGGCTTATAGTCTGGATTCACAGGCTTGTTAAAGATGTCTGTATCACTGTAGCTATGACAACAAGTGACGTTGGCAGCCTGCTGACAATCACACGATTGCAGTCTTACTACAAATGCACTGCTGCAGACTTATGAGGACTTATCATACAACGACTGAGCAGCTCTGATGGAGTATTGCGCTCTCTGAATGATTTTCTTGTACTGTATAGTGATCCTTTTTTTAAATGTATGACAATAATACAAAGTTGAGAGTGACGTTCTTATGTATGTCCTGGATAGACAGAAAGAAATTGACAACAAAAATCTTCTGTTCTATTCTCACTCGACGAATCTAAACTCAGTAATCCATTGGAAAAAACATAAGTATTAAGAAAGAACAAGAAAATACGGAAAATCTGACAACTTGAAAGCAGCTCTTTCTCTCAGTTTAAACAAGTTCAACAGTGTAAGCAGCGTCTGCAGCAACAGCTGAGCTAACCTCCAAGTGTAAAAGTACACAAAAATGTCAAACTACGAGCATGTTCACAACTGACTAACTGTTTGATTATTTGAATCTTGTCAAAAATTTACATCCAAGTTTTCTATCTTTTTCCTCTTCAATTCCAGATTTACGCTGTTTAAAAGTCGGACTCTGTCTGTTGAATGTAAAAATAGGACATGATAGTTTGTGTCCTAACACACCCTGTGAAGAATGTTCCTCCTTATGTGCTTCCTATGAATAATACACCCATGTGCATCAAAAAATATCCCCTGGCAATCTTTTAGCACTCGTGTACTCGGTTGCACCCAGCAGACTTATTGCTGAGTACAACAATTAAATCTCTCTCTCTAAAAGTTGGAGGCCTAAGTGTGAAGTCAACAAATACTTTCCTTCTTTGCGTCTACGCAGTATTTTTATCTCTTAAAAAGCACAACAGTAGTGAACAGTACGAAGAACAGTGACAAATGGAACATTTAAGCGCATTTCACCCAGGTGTTCATTATCTATATTCAGTCCTCATGCACAGGAAATTATCTAAAATTAATTTTGAAAGCACAAGTGCCTCTTCAAAGAAAATTTTCTGACCCTATTAAAACACACAAAACGGTGCCTGACACAGTGGTCACCCCTTTCTGCATCCTTGGTTGGCTGAATTAATTTAATCAAAATGAACATTTTCCCTAAATTTCTGTACATTTTTCAATCAATACCGACCTTCGTTCCTAAATCATTCTTTGATACATTAGATTCTGTTATATCATCTTATATATGGAAGGGTAAGTGCCCTCGGCTAAATAAGGTCCATGTCCAGAACTCGAGAGGAGAGGGGGGTATGGCATTGCCCAATTTTCGTTTTTATTGCAGCCAATATCCGCTGTCTTACTTTTTGGTCATATTTCCATAATCGATTAGACTGTCCTTCATGGGTGGCAATGGAGTTGGGTTCTGCTAAAAAATTTTTTCCATTCTAGCACTTCTTGGATCTTCACTCCCTCTCCCACTAAATAAACTCATTGACAATCCAGTTGTCTGGCACATGTTGAGAGTGTGGGCTCAGTTCAGGAGACACTTTGGTTTCCTTGACTTTTGTCTCTCGAGTCCCATTTCTGCCAACCATCTCTTTCAGCCCTCATTACTGGACCCAACATTTCAGGAAGGTAGTGTCTACAGATACGGATCCGTACCCGTAGCCTGGGCTACGGGTACGGCACTTTCCATTTGCCAGACAGATACGGACCCGTACGCGAGTCTCGCGAGTCAAGAAGCTGCTAACCACTGCAAACTGTTGAAAGGTAAGCAAAGGTTAAGGTTAGGGTTAGTGTTAGGGTCAGGTTTAGGGTCCGTACCTGTAGTACCGATGCTACGGGTCCGTACCGCTAGCGTCTACCGGGAGTCACGTGACCAGATCTCGCGTATCTGATTGGCAAATGGCAAGTGCCGTATCCGTAGTCCACAGGCTACGGGTACGGGTCCGTACCTCCAGCAACAACCTTTCAGGAATGGCGGAGATTGGGCATTGGGTGCTTCAGAGATCTCTTCACGGATATTGGTTTTATGTCGTTTGAGAAATTGGCCAGAGAGTTTAATCTCCCAAAGTCTCATTTTTATAGATATCTACAAATAAGACACTTCCTCCGCTGTCAGATACCAAACTTCCCTCAGACACCTGATGTGAACATTGCTGATGCACTTCTTACTTTACAACCATCACGCAAGGGTTTGATCTCCATTATGTACAATAAATTGCTAGGTATAAAGCAAGCCCCTCTTAACACCATTAAAACCGCATGGGAGCAAGACCTGAACCTAACTTTGTCTGAGGACATGTGGGATACCATTTTTAAGTTGGTTAACTCAACTTTGCTCTGTGCCCAACACTGCTTGTTGCAATTTAAAGTTGTTCACAGGACCCATATATCCAAATCAAAATTGTCTCGCTATTACCCAGATGTAGATCCCTGTTGTAACAAATGTAAACAAGAGGAATCTTCACTTATTCACATGTTTTGGAGTTGTCCTAGCTTGGAGAAATACTGGGGGGAAGTCTTCCAAACTTTATCTGTAATTGTCGACTTGGACTTGAAACCCAACCCTCTGATTGCTCTTTTGGCACCTCGGACAACATCGATGTGCGCCTGACCCCTGCTAAACGCTGATGCCTGTCCTTTGCCTCTCTCTTGGCCAGACGTGCATTATTGCTGAGGTGGCAGGATGCTGCCCCGCCCACCCACGCTCAGTGGTTGAGAGATGTTATGTCTTGTTTAAACCTTGAAAAAATACATTACTCAATTTGTAACTCCAAAGAAAAGTTTCAAAAAGTGTGGGGACCCTTTCTGGAATTCTCCCATAACCTTCAAACTAGCTAGAGAGTGGATCTTTACTCACACTTTGTTCCTGGTTTTTTATGTTAGCAATATTAATTGTACAAATCAGTCCTCTCTTTGATGCCTCCTTTTGACCAGTATGTGGGTTCATAATTTATAGATATATTTATTTCTTTACTTTATTCCATCACTTTACTTATGTTTTTACCTTCTTAGATTGGAACCTGACATCCAGCTGCTACTTGTATCTCTCCAGGAATTAAGTACAGTTGGTGGACCTATCCTGTTGACTATTTTACGTAAAAGTCTGGCTTGGAAATGATGGGTTGGGTGGGTTAGATAAGTTTTTTGTTCTGTGTTTTGTTTTTACTCTCTTCCTGCTGTACATGGACAGGATTTTCTTTTTTGTCTTGAGTTGACTCTGTGCTTTGCTGATTTCCTGTCACTACTTTATATCCATACCATGTATTTGCAAAAAAATCCAATAAAAATATCCTTGATAAAAAAAATAATTTTGAGTAAAAAATAATAATTTCAGATTTCGATGGTAACAAAAGCACAATTTTCATGATAACTGCTGATATGAGTGCAGGTGATTTTCCTTAGATTTAATTCAACTTACACTTTCAAATGTAATTCAAGGGATCTGTTACCTCCACTTCATTACATACATGTTTTCAAGAAAAAGAAAAATAGAATGTACTAAATTAGATAAGCCTTTTTAGTTTAAAAAATAATTTGGATTATATGCAAATACATCCCTTTAATATCATGTGCAACTTAGACTGAAATGTCTGTATTAGTTGATTAAAAATTGAAATGAAATTGAGTTAACTTCATAAAACTGACTTGTTGATTTAACTGCATTTAATTTTCTTGCACATTGAGGTCAGAATTTTTAGTCACCTCCTCTGCCTGCATCACTGTGGAGCAACTTAGTTCTTTAAATTTGCCAACTTAAATACTTGTGTTCATAATTCTGGTAGCAACAACACAGCATTAGTGTCCTTCTATTTGACACAGGGTCATAATTTACTGAAATATTAATATAAAAATAGATCTGCACAGAGGTGGAACATAGTAGAATTTAAATTCCATGCTTCTTGTGTTCCTTAGGTGGTTTTAACCTGATCTTTAGGGAGCTGGTGCATTGCCAGGCCGAGCTGAACATTTTGGATCACATGATGAGCTGAGGGAAAAATCCACTGGGCGGCACCTGATCTGAGACCGCGGTCTGTATCTGAGCCTTTGTGGGGTATATTCACACCATTTTCATTTTGTCTTGTTCCTTTGAGGTTGCACAAAATGTACCAGAGCTGTGGGCCCTTACAGTCGTGGCATCAGGATTAGCTGGCTGTAGGGTTGCTGGCTGGCCCTCTAAGACACACCTGATAGCAGTGATATGTAATCACAGTGTCACACTTCTCCTGTGCCCGATCCAGCTAACTGAGCTCAGCTGAGGAGAAGCTAAGCCAAGGAAACACAGCTGAGCTCCATGTTCAATCACTGCAGCATTTAAGCTGGCTTCTCTGCACAACACGCTGCCGCTTCATTGACTCAGCCACGCTCCTCCGTCCAAGCCTTAACACACTCCGTTGGAATCCTGCACTCCCCGCAGAGTTAGAGGAGCCAGATGCCACCTCGCCTTTTGAGCTGGTCGACGCTGCCACTATTCCCAGGCAGGTCGACACCGTCTCACTCCCTGCCGAGGAGAGACCCTGTGCCGCCTCACTCCCTGCCAAGGAGAAGCCCCATGCCGCCTTACTCCCTGCTGAGGAGAAGCCCCGAGTCACTTCACTCCTGGTTGAGGAGAGGCCCTGTGCTGTCTCCCTCTCTCCTGTTCCTGTGGGGGCCATTGCCCCGACTCCTATCCATATGAGGACCATCGCCCTGTCTTCAGTCCATCGAGGGCCTGTCGCCTCATCTTCTGTTCCGGTGGGGCCCATGGCCCCGTCTCCGGTTCCTGTGAGGCCCATGGCCCCGTCTCCAATTCCTGTGGGGCCCACGGCCCCGTCTCCTGTCCATGAGGGGCCCACGGCCCCGTCTCCTGTCCATGAGGGGCCCACGGCCCCGTCTCCTGTCCATGAGGGGCCCACGGCCCCATCTCCTGTCCTTGAGGGGCCCAGTGCCCCGTCTTCTGTCCATGTGGAGCCCATCGGCCCGTCTTCAGCCCTTGTGGGCCTGACAGCCTTAGAAGAGCTCAACGCTTCTCTCATTTCAGCGCGAGAGAAGCTAAAGGCTCTTGATGCAGCGTTGAAGAAGCTACAGGCTCTCGCCGCAGCTCTGAAGGAGCAACCAGCTCCCGCCGCGGCTCTGAGGGAGCGACCGGCTCCCGCCGCGGCTCTGAGGGAGCGACCGGCTCCCGCCACAGCTCTGAGGGAGCGACGGGCTCCTGCCACGGCCCTGGAGGAGCGACGGGCTCCCCCCGCGGCCCTGGAGGAGCGACGGGCTCCCCCCGCGGCCCTGGAGGAGCGACGGGCTCCCCCCGCGGCCCTGGAGGAGCGACGGGCTCCCCCTGCAGTGTTAAGAGAGCAAGAAGCTCTCCATGCAGCATCAAAGGAGCAAGAAGCTCCGGCTGCAGCCTTAGGGAGGCGTTCCGCCCCCTCTGCAGCTTTAAAGAGGTTTCCCGCCTCTCCTGCAGTCCTGAAAAGGCGTAAGGCCCTCTCGGCAACCTTGAGGGGGTGTAACACCTCCTCGGCAGCCTTGAGGGGGCAGAATGCCTCCTCCGTGTCCTTGCCGAGGCGCTCCGCCTCCTCCATGTCCTTGAAAAGGCATACCGCCTCCCCTGAACCCTTAAAGAGGCGTAATATCTCCTCGGCAGCCGTATGAGAGCATAGCTCCTCCCCGGCACCCTTGAGGAGGCGTAGCTCTTCTCTCCAACACCTGCTGAGACTTTGTGCCACCTTAACATCGAGTGGTCCTCCTGCCGGGGCCACTTTGACACCCTGTGGTTCCCCTGCAGGAGTGGTCTCCCCCGTCCTGCCCCTTCAGTCCCTCCTGTCCCTCCAGTCCAGTCTGTCCCTCCTGTCCCTCCAGGCCTTTCTGTCTCTCCAGTCCGAATCAAGTCTAGTTCAGTTTCAGTCCAGTCCGGTCCGGTCCAGTTAGTTGTCCCTGTCCTGTCCTGTCCAGTCAGTTATTCAGTCCAATCCTGTCTAGTCCAGTTCGTTTCCCAGTTCAGCTAACTGGCCAGTCCAGTTCTTGCCCAGTCCAGTCCCCAGTCCAGACCCAAGTTTTGCCCCCGGAGGGGCCGCCGGTTCCAGTTTCGCCCCCAGAGGGGCCGCCAGTTCCGGTTCCAGTTCCAGCTCCGCCCCCGGAGGGGCCGCCGGTTCCAGTTCCGGTTCCGCCCCTGAAGGGGTCCCCGGCTCCGACTCAGGCCCTGTTGGGGTCTCCTGCCCTGGTTCCAGTTCAGACCCTGAAGGGGTCCCACCGTAGCCGTTTTCCAGTCCGGCCACCGGCCCTACCCCAGGAGGGATCCCACCATCGCCGGTTTCCGGTCCAGCTACCGGCCTGACCCCCAGAGAGGTTCCATCATGGCCGGTTCCCAGTCCGGCCCCCGGAGGGGCCCCGTCGATCCAGTTGCCAGTTCCCGGTCCGGCCCTCGGAGGGGCCCCGTCGATCCAGTTGCCGGTTCCCAGTCCGGCCCCTGGAGGGGCCCCGTCGGGCCTGCTGCCGGTTCCCAGCCCGACCCTACTGTCACACTTCTCCTGTGCCAGTCCCCGATCCAGCTAATTGAGCTCAGCTGAGGAGAAGCTCTGCCAAGGAAACACAGCTGAGCTCCATGTTCAATCACTGCTGCATTTAAGCTGGCTTCTCTGCACAACACGCTGCCGGTTCATTGACTCAGCCACGCTCTTCCGTCCAAGCCTTAACACACTCCGTTGGAATCCTGCACTCCGTTCATCGTCCCCCACACGTCGTTTCCTGGACTCTGCTACTCCTTCGGATTACTCTGCCTCTTTCCCTGCCTGCCTCTCACCCCCTCCTGCAACTCAGTCTGCTCTGCCCCTCCTTTCCGCCCGTCAGACACTGGACACTTTGGACTGCTGTGAGTTCTCTTCCCCCCTATTTAGTTCAGTTTTTGGTTTAGTTCTTCTCGGCCTACTGGTCCGCCCTTTGTTAGTTAGTTTACTTTTCCTCTCCGTTGTTTCCCTCGGGCTTCCCTCACTCAGTGTTTCTGTTCAGTTAATCTTCTGGTTTTCTTTAATTAAATCATATTTAACTTCACCCTCCTGTCTACGCCTGCTGCTTGGGTTCACACTCCCAGTTGTATGACACACAGCCCTTTAGGACAGGAAATTAACCAAATGACACTGTACATAAGCATGTAGAGTTAGGTGTGTTGGCCATATATCTTAACAAACTGTCAGTTTTAGACTTTAGTGTGAGGACGAGTGAATCTTCACTTCATCGATGTGCCAGACCTGCCCTTCCAGTACCATACCAAAGAATGGAAGAACATACCTCCGACTTTGGAGGGATGAACTCACTCATGACTTCCACAGAACATTGCAGAAACAAAACTATGATTTTGAACAACACCTCCAAACATTAGATATAAATCACATTTTTACATAAATAATTTGTTTTCTGTTATAGTTTGTGTCGTAATGTGTTTTTTGCTATTGAAAAAAATCAGTTATCTGTTAAAAGTCTTCATGATACAAATGTCTCCTACATTTGTTGGCTTGTTAATGTGTCTCTGTGGTGTTTTTTTGTATTCTAAAAGACACAACCTCAGCAAAAATAACCAGTTAATGCCATGGCTGAGCATTTTCCATCAGAAAACTGGAGTGAATGGATGACAGTTTTGTGGATTCAGACTTCTCGAGTTTCATATGTTTCAGTATGCCCCTGGAGGCACACAAAAAAACAACCCTGCCATCTTGCATTGTGGGCCTTCCAATGTCATTATTCTTCCTTAGGAAAAGTTTCTGTGTGGCTGAATTACTCCAAGATTACAAGCTGAAATTATATGTGTGAGCTGGTGTGCTCGAGCTGCAGCGAGCGGCGGAGGGGTGGGTGGAGATAGATTTGAGGGATAAGACAGAAAGAGATTGTTGTCATGGAAAAACTTGTAAATACGCAACTTTGAAATGTAGATGTGGGTTTTTAGGGATTTAATCAATAAAGGGAATCATATTTTAGGTGAACACAGAGAAACTTTGTGTTCTCGGCAGAAGAAATTGAGCCGTCTAGTGCCAGAGTCTGCACAGTGAAGGCCAGACATCCAAACACTGTAACCAAACAGTGGAGAGGAGTATAGCTTGCTTTGCGGAGCTTAGAGAGACAGTCTTCCTTAACTTAAATTAAAGGATTGATAATATGTACATGAATGTAAGATCTCAATCACCTCAAGCATAAAAAATTATATGAAAAACACCACTGTTAATAATAATGTGTTTGCAAGATCTGAATGTTGAACTGCACAACACTGGAGCAGGTAATTTAAAAAGATTGCTTAGCCTCTTTTGGAGGAGTACCAAAAAAGGCAGCTGCACAGTTAAATAGGTCACAAAAACATCTGACAAGCCATCAAATGATCACGCAAGGGCAACGTATCTGAATGTACTTGGCCTCCAAGTCATGTAAACTAACTTCATCTACGTGTTGAAAGGACATATGAGGAATGCAATTAAAATAATATATGATGATAATGAAAGGTGAAATGGTTCTGTGACAGCAAAAGAAGTGCAAGAATTCTTTCCACTCCTGAGTTATTTTCAAGCTTGATCTCTTACGCATTTTCTGTAGATTAGATGAGGAGATAATGAATTTAAAGGGAATCTGCAGTATTTCTGTTTAACAGCCAGTAAATCAAACTGACAAAAACTGTGTCAGATCTGCAGCTGGTTGGTGTTCTGTGACTCATCTCTTCTGAGCAAAGGAAACTTCCTCCAGAGCAAACAAATGCTAATAATGAAATGAAAAAAACAAACAAACATGCACATCAGCACGCGAAGCATCAGGAAGCAAATTCTGAACATTTTCTCATCACATAGGCTGTGTACAATCTGTGAATTTATGCATGAAAATTACTAGAACTTCAACTGCAGCTGTGATGAAACTGGCCACAACTTCACTCTTTTTCCAGTGCAGCATAAATGATCTGTTCAACACACACCATAGGTTTATAGAAGGCCAGCAGACAGACATATTTAGTTTATATGCATGATTTTCTGTCTTCATTTTATTAGTATGATAACTCCAAGCGACAGACCAACCACACCTTAAAACACGTGTGTCTGCCTAATTACCCACGCTTTTTTTCACTCATACCAGTCAAAAGTTTGGACACACCTTCTCATCCAATGCTTTTTATTTATTTGTAATATTTTCTACATTGTAGATTAATACTGAATATTAACATTATTTAGTTAGCAACATAACCCCACATGTATTCTTTTTGATGTCTTCAGTATGAATCTACGGTGTATATAATAATTAAATGAAAAGCACTGAATGAGAAGGTGTGTCTACTGTAGAAGTGTGAAAAGATTCTTTAACTTTACTGAACTCATATGTGGGAAATAATGGAAAAAAAGGCCCTTTTATCCTGCACGCCAGCTGGGACTTTAAATGTGGAGATGCAGTGAGTGAAAAAATAAAAAATAAAAATAAAAGACTTAAGTGTACAGTACAGACAGTGAGATTTACGGTTCAACACGATGACATTCATGTAAGACGCATAAACTTCAAATATAGACAAAAGCTGAAACCACAAAACGAAATCATGCACTTAGTTCTCCTGTTAGGTGTAGCCCACATGTTCATAATAAAGTCTAATTAAGGCCGACACAAATAAATGTGTGTCTTGTGCAGACTGTGCCAACTGCGCCCGTTAATAAGAAGGTTTTTAAGGCGCTGGAGATCTGTTTAATTGTTGTGCAAAAAGACGCACAGAAGATGAAGGATGAAGGGTTGTTTTTAAGATTGTAGATAGCCAAGTGTTGATTTGAACGCACACTGTTTTCCCTACACACACACACACACACACACACACACACACACACACACACACACACACACACACACACACACACACACATCTCAGCATTTTACTTGTACTTACAGATTGTGAACATGCATATGGACACTCGTGTGAAAAGCGTGCATATAATTGGAGCTAAATAAGATAATTTCGTTTCTGGAACACAAAACTCCTCCAACTACGGGCCTCTTTTGTGCAGGATTTCGCGAAGCGTGACTGGATGAATAGCTTTTGAGAGAACATAATGTTTGTGTGTTTTGTTGCTCAGAAACGGGGATCCGTTAACAAAACAATATTAAAATAATTTCATGACTTATCAGAGTAAAGTGCTCATATAATTATGCAGCAAGGAAACACATTTCTGCTTATTGAAGTTCCTCGTTGCAGAAAATAGTTTTATTTTCGTTTGTCACGCCATAAGGAGTTCCCACTCATCATGTGGCTTGTCAGAAAACCTGGCGACTGATTTTTTTTCTCAAGAACGCCAGACATATCTGACATTGTTAAATACCTTGCTTTGTTTTGTTAAGCGCTGTTCAAAAACACAGCAGATTTCCGCCTCATCAGAATGGTTGGTACATTTGTGCGCCTTAGAAACAAATGTTTGGGCAAGAAAAAATATCGATCAAATGAAAAATAACACAACAGTCTGCAGTCTTTTTGAAATAATGTTAATCCAACTACGGAGTTGAGCTGAGGGAATCCCTCTTTCCTGAACAATTCCTTAATCATTGGAAGCACACATCTGATTTTTTTAAGAAATCCTGGACTCAAATAGAGAAAAAAATATAAGTCCCCAAACCAATTTAAACAATTTACTGAAACTTGAATCTTGTTTTAAACCATTTTATGCAGAAATTTAAGTTAAATTTACACACGATATTAAGTAGGTGTGATTACAGTTTTTAGTATCGCAACAGATAAAAAATGTTTGCAAGTGTGTCCCTTTTGTTTTTTTATTTATTCATCTTGCAGTAATCCATTTTATTATGAAGTGGTAACAGGTCCTGTGTAGAAATGCAGAATATTCCTACAACAGAGTGTCCAGTTGAGGTTATGGCGAAAAAGCTATAATAATAATAATAATAATAATAATAATAATAATAATAATAATAATAATAATAATAAAACTACAAATAACAGGATTTTAATTCATATTATCCAAACATATATTTTTAAACTGTAGCTGTTTCTAAAGAGTACAATGACTTTTAGCAGTGCAACCAATGAGAAACAACAACAAAGTATCAGGGCCCATCAGGAAGAATAAACATCTTCCATAAGTCCAATACTGGGACATTTTATATACACAATAATTAAGGTTTTGCACAGAGAAATGCTAATTAAATCAAGCAAACAATCACACTTATGACTAAAATTGTATGTATGTATTGTGAGAGATTTTATTTCTTTAAATTCTTGCGCCAGGCCGCAGTATTGATTTATATCTTGACGGCTTGTTCTTGCGCCAAACCACAATTGTTTCTTGACAAACGAAAAGCAAAGCAAAAGCCAATTAAAAACAGTCCGATGTTTCTGTAATTGCTGAATCTGCTCCGAAGTTGTCTGACGGGGAGGCAACAGAGGAGGAACCAGGAAAGAGAAAATTCATTCGCTGTCAGAGCAGAATTGCTGACAGTCAGTGGAGTTAGGGATCAGCCCATCCCCTATAAAAAAAGTGAAAGAGAGACAGTAACTCAGCTCAGCCGGGAGTGGAGATCTGACAACAGTGGAGATCTGACAGCAGCTGGGATATCCGAGGTGCACACCGGACAGGAGTCGGACCTTTTGCAGAGATGATGCTTCTCTTCCTGTTGGTTTTAAGTCTGAGCTTGCAATGCCAGACTGATGCTAGTGAGTCCATCTTCTTTCATCTTACTTTACAACACATAGCTTTAAATACAGTCATTATTTAGTTGATCTAAAACTATTTTTCTGTCATTTGTTCTCTTCGTCTGCTAAATTTATCAGAAAGTTGATAGAAATGTCTAAGTTGTGTTCCTCAGTTATGTAATAATTTTTTTTTTTAATTCTGTGATAGGAGTGAAACATAAAATTTCAAAAAGAAAAGTCGGTGTCCACTACCATCAGTATAAAGAGTGACCCAAACAGTAGCCTAAATTAAACATGAGTTTTTCCTCTTTGTTTTTTCATTTCAGGGCTGAGCAGGAGCTTCATCGAAAACAAGGTGGAGACTGCAAAGGCCAGAGTAGACGCGGACTACTTGTACTCCAGACAAATGTAAGAACGCAAACCTGTTCACTTTCTGATTCACATGCTTTTTTCCCCCTCACTATGGGCTCATTTTTCACTGATGTATAAAGTCTTTATAGAAACAGCACAGCCGTGGCAAGAAGAGGGATCTCAGACACGACTTTTTGTCTATTAGCCATTACAAAGTTACAATTCTTTGAAGCCTTAAGCTGAAAAAGTTGAATTTCTTTGATCTTTTTAAAATCAGTATCATAATTTTAATCTATTAAAAATGGTTTTGTGGTTCAGAGGGTTAAGCTGTTGTATAAATTGTTCCAAGCAATGAAAATAGATACGGCATTTGTATTTCAAATAATGTCACTGGAGATTATCTAAATGAACATGTTGATAATTCTGACCTGTCAACACAACAGTTCCCTTGAACGAGTGAGAAGGGATGCTTCCACCCCCTCGGACTTCCTGCGGCTGATGAAGCAGCCTGAAGGTGTGCCCAGACAGGCCGTGAGGGCAGCGGACTACATGGATTACACCGTGGAGCTCATCACCAAGTCTCTGCAACGGCGCCACAAGCGATCCATCAACGCCACAGGTCAGCATCCACGATGTGTTTTTTGTTTTTCAACTTTCCATACAGGTGGCTTCAAGTCGGAGCTAATTTCTTCTCCTCGCCTTTGTTAATTAGATCTGCTCTCCGACGAGGACCTGCAGACCATCGCTGAGCTGACAGGCTGCACTCCACTCCAGCGACCGCCTTCCTGTAACACTATTCCGAATTTGAACCTTTATCGCACTGCAACCAGCGTCTGCAACAATAGGTGAGGCAGCTTTTAACTGGCAGACTTTCAAGTGTTTGCTGTGCTCTCTTGGAGACACATAAGATAAACAGTTTACAATGCTGAATTTATTTCTCTTGTCCAGAGTGAACCCTCGCTGGGGATCATCCAACAGACCCTTGACCCGCTGGCTCCCTGCTCAGTATGAGGATGGCATCTCTAGGCCCAGAGGTTGGACCCCAAGTGAAAATATCAACGGATTCATGCTTCCATTGGTAATACACTTAAGAATATCATCTTAGCTGGTTACAATGTGACGTAAACTTGTATTTGTGTAAGTTCTTTTTACATGATTCTCACTGTGCTCTCTTCTCAGGCCCGGGCAGTGTCCAACCGTATCGTGGCAGCTAACGATATGGTACCGACTGACCCCCTCTACAGCCACATGGTGACAATCTTTGGGCAGTGGACTGACCACGACCTGTCCTTCACCCCCCACTCTCCTGTCATCCGCTCATTCAACGACGGCATTGACTGCGATGACAGCTGTGAAAACACAGAGCCCTGCTTCCCCATCCAGGTCAGTGTTGTTACATTACTCAGGAAAAGACACGTATGAGGGTTCTTCCAAAAGTTCTCTGCCTCACCTGGTAACAAGAGGAGTAACTCCAGTTCTGGGGCACAACTGTTTACCATAACTGTATTTCGTCATGTAGACAGTGATAAAGGACTTTCTAGTATATGGTTATGAACCAAAGTGGGAGTTACACCCCATCTAAAGCACAAACACACGTATACTAAATGCAGTCTGCTTCTTGTCATTCAAACAGATTCCCAGTTTTGACCCCCGCTTTGGCAGGAACTCAAGTGAGTGCATACCTTTCTTCAGGTCAGCACCAGCTTGTGGTTCTGGAGAGACAGGCAGCATCTTTGGCATGAGAAACATCCGTCAGCAGATGAACACCCTCACGGCCTACATGGATGCAGGTCAGGTCTACGGTGCTGATGATGCCAAAGCTCGCTTGCTCCGCAACCTCACGACAGACCAGGGCCTATTGAGGGTCAACACGATGTACACAGACAACGGCCGTGAGCTTCTGCCATTCAGCAGCATGGACCCCAGAATATGTGCCACCCGAGGGCGCATAACTAACGACAGCGATGCAGAGGAGGTGCCCTGTTTTTTGGCAGGTGAGTAGCAACAAATATTCTGACAGCCAATCCTTAAAAGTGTTACAGGTATTCCAAGCAGGGCTGGCATTTTTTTCCCCCACATTTTACATGACTTTTCCAGGTGATTCACGTGTAAATGAGAACATTGCGCTGACTTCTGTACACACCCTCATGCTGCGTGAACACAACAGACTTGTCCGTGCCCTGGCTCAACTCAATCCTCACTGGAACGGAGAGAGACTGTACCAAGAAGCCCGCAAAATCATGGGAGCATATTTTCAGGTTAGATAAGAGATTAGCTACATGATAATAATGCAAATACTGGATTAAAGGATGAGATGGTATGCTCACGTATGTTGCAGTTCACTCAATCCCTTTTTGTCTTTCAGGTTATCACTTACAGAGACTATTTACGCCTGATTGTTGGCCCAGACTTCATTGCCTCGCACCTGTCCACCTACCCTGGGTATAACGAGACTGTGGATTCAAGCATCTCCAATGCGTTTGCCACGGCTGCCTTCCGATTCGCCCACCTCCAGGTTAACGCGTTCATATTCCGTCTGAATGAGACATACCAGGAGCACCCTGAATTCCCCCATGTGATGCTGCACAGAGCTTTCCGAGCACCATGGAGGGTCACCTTTGAAGGTATTGCAAAGAACTTTGATAACTAAAACCTCCACAACCAGACAGTGAATCATCCATCCATCCATTCCCTATACACCGCTTTTTCCTCACTAGGGTCGCGGTGTATAGGGAATCAGTTGATCAAAAATAAATGATCTCGTGTGTTCCTCAGGTGGTTTGGACCCAATCCTGAGAGGGCTGGTAGGCGCGAGGGCCAAGCTGAACACTCAAGATCAGATGATGAGTGATGAGCTGAGGGAAAGGCTGTTTGAGTTCAACAATCATGTGGCACTGGATCTGGCATCACTGAACTTGCAGAGAGGGCGAGACCATGCACTTCCTGGTAATTATTTAGTCTTTATGCCTTCTTTAAGTCTACTATTAAGTTTGTCCACATACAGTAACTTTTGTTGGTTCTGCTGAATGCACACTATCCTCAACTGTCTGTGTTGGGTTTAGGCTACAATGAATGGCGCAAGTTCTGTGGACTGTCACAACCACAAAATCTGTCACAGTTGGCAGAAGTGCTGAACAACACAGACCTGGCCACGAGGCTGCTGGATCTCTATGGCACAACCGACAACATTGATCTGTGGCTGGGAGGTGTGTCTGAGCCGTTTGTCAGAGGAGGAAGAGTTGGACCCCTGTTCGCCTGTCTCATTTCAACACAGTTCCAAAAGATCCGTGAGGGAGACCGGTAAGGAAACAGGAAATTATCCAGCTGGCACTACCAACGATGTGAAGTTAGCTCCGTGAGCCACACATGCAGATTCACAGAATTCAACCTTCAACAAACTGTCCAATTTCAGATTCTGGTGGGAGAATGACGGTGTCTTCACTGAGGCTCAGAGGGAGTCCCTGGCAGAAACATCACTTGCCAGGATCATCTGTGACAACACCGGCATCACTGAAGTACCTGAGAGACCTCTGCTGTTCCGACCTCGAGGCAGTGGTTACACTCAGTGCATGGACATCCAGCCTTTGACCTGAGTCCATGGCAGGAGAACAGTGAGTCATGCTTTGAACTGTGTAAATCAGCGCCAACTTTGAAATTTTGAAAATACTGATTTTTTGCCTTTATTTTTCTGTAGATACCTCACCTGGATCCCTGGAAGCCAAGGTAAATCTAGCATGCCCTGTCCTACAAGCAGTACATATTAAATTGATATACTAGGAATGTTGCTGGAAAACACTGTGATGAGAAGGTTCATTTTGTGTAACTTCAATTCAGTTTTACTTACATAGCACTACTTCACAATGTATGTCATCAAAAGGCTTTTCACAGAGTAAAGTGAAGAACTTACAGAATCATACAGGGAGACCCAACAAATCCAGAGTTTCCTTTGCTTCGCATTCAGCAACACCTTAGTAGAACTTCTTGTAAGTGCATTTTAAAAATACTGATTTTTGCCTTTATTTTTCTGTAGATACCTCACCTGGATCCCCTGGAAGCCAAGGTAAATCTAGCATGCCCTGTCCTACAAGCAGTACATATTAAATTGATATACTAGCGATGTTTCTGGAAAACACTGTGATGAGAAGGTTCATTTTGTGTAACTTCAATTCAGTTTTACTTACATAGCACTACTTCACAACGTATGTCATCAAAAGGCTTTTCACAGAGTAAAGTGAAGAACTTACAGAATCATACAGGGAGACCCAACAAATCCAGAGTTTCCTTTGCTTCGCATTCAGCAACACCTTAGTAGAACTTCTTGTAAGTGCATTTTAAAAATACTGATTTTTGCCTTTATTTTCTGTAGATACCTCACCTGGATCCCCTGGAAGCCAAGGTAAATCTAGCATTCCCTGTCCTACAAGCAGTACATATTAAATTGATATACTAGGAATGTTGCTGGAAAACACTGTGATGAGAAGGTTCATTTTGTGTAACTTCAATTCAGTTTACTTACATAGCACTCCTTCACAACGTATGTCATCAAAAGGCTTTTCACAGAGTAAAGTGAAAAACTTACAAATCATACATGAAATGGAAAACCCATGTAGTAATCCTTATGTAATGTATTTATGTTGAAAATATTTAATAAATTCATTTTTAGTGAAAAAAACGAGAGTTACAGTACATTTAAATAATAATACAAATCTTGGGAATATTCAATACTGTTTAATAGAATTTAATCAACGCAGTCACTAAAAAATGAAGTTTGTCCCAAAGTGTTTGCCGTCCAGCCGACACATGCGCACTGCGCACTGCTCAGCAGCCCTTTCTGCACGATCATCACCTGTCTGCAAGGCCTGTTGTGGCATGTTCTCCTGTGATTTTTCGTCGATTTTCTGGTAAGTACGGAGCTCCAGACACGACATGGTGGAAATAAAATTAAATATAGGCTACAATACACCTTTACCTTCGTCACGAGATAGTACTTCGTTCCTACAAAATGAGTTTAACGTGTGTATAAAGTAGTGATGGTGAAATCGAAGCTTCATGAAGCAATGAACCGCTTTGACACATTTGCTTCAAGAATGACACATTGCTTCGAAGCATTTGACACAACCAGAAGACTGACATCTGCTGGTCCTGTGTCAGAACTGCATCTAAGTTGAAAAAACTGAAAAGCCTCAGGACTGCTTGTCTCACACTGCTTTGTACTTGCAATAAATGTTTTAAAACGTTATATATGTATGTTTGTGTGCATATATGTGTAGTGTGTTTCTATGAATGCACGTGTGTTGTGTATGTGTGAATCTATGAATATGTATCTGTGTGTTATTTAATGCATTTTAATGCAATCTAACTAAATATATACTCTCCCTAACTAGCATATCTCCTCTCAAAAACCCACAATTTGAAGAGTGAATCAGACCCCTATGCCTTTTAAGACCTGGACAGATTGAAATGTCCCACCCTTCAAAGTTCGCGCGAAGCACCGCGACATGCGATGTGATGTAACGAGGCCTCGCTCTCGATAGTCACATGATTGTGGGCGTGCTGAAGCAGGGAGCGAAACACCGGCTGTGTCTGAAATCGCATACTAACGTACTACATACTACATTCTCAATGAGTATATACTGTATACTACGTACTATAAGAATGATTAGAATGCCGACCGTTTCACACTGTAGTATACTACTACGTTTCCCATAATGCATTTCAAACCTCCGACGACAAAAACCGGAAGTACGGCTATCAAATATCTCGGCTGAATGCCGGCTTCAGGTCGATTTTACGCTAACAAACAGTCGCATAATTAATGTGGCAATTTCAAGCCGGCACTCCTCATGCAGTTATTAGCCAGATTATGCGAATCGTTTCAATTGTAGCTGCAGGCTACTGGAGGTAGCTGCTACTTGTTCTGTATGCAAACCTGCTGCAACTAGCTGCTAGCATTCAGTAGCACGTTGTGAGGCGTCTGACAAATTTAAAATGTTGGTCAGAAAACGCCCATTTCTCAAATCTGTGGGGTGATTAGGATGACTACTTAACCACATAAAATAAAATAAAAATCGCCCCGGTCCGGCCACATATCCCGCGGAGGCTTGCGTTTCGGTGGATAGCTCGCAAAGCATTATGGGGCGGTTGAGTATGACTAGTGTGGTCACTGCGCATACTTAAAATTTTTCCAGAAATAGTATACATCCGGGTATTTCTCGCGTACTCAGTCTTTTCATACTATCTAATGTGAACGCACTACATACTTATTTTGACGTCACACTTAGTATGAGTAGTACGTTAGTATGCGATTTCGGAGACAGCCACCATCTCGGAACACTTCTGCTTCAAAGCTCGGCACTGTGTCGAGCAAACTGGCTCGAGCGTAAGGCGTTTTCGTGGCCATGAGGAAGCTAGGTTCCTGGAACACCAGGTGAGAAAATCAAGCGCACCTCCTGGACAGGTAGGGAGCCAAATACCACCAAGAAGGGGCGCTCAATTTGCTTACCTCATGGCTCAGAAACTACTATCTACGATCAGTATTAGTTACACAGTGCGGCTTTTGAATAAAAGTTTCTATTTATGAAAATATATCAAGAATAACAGCGTGCTTATATTTAAGCACCGAAAAGAACTTTTAGAAACGTTGTGACTTTGAGTTTGTGGACAAAAGTGGTAGTGTTTTGCTGGAATGAAGACTGCATTTACTCTGAGCTCGGTTTTTACTGGCTAGCAGCTACCGTAGCGACAACTCGGTGCTAATTCATAGCCTTGCATGCTCCAGATGACCTGTGCCGTCTGCGACGGGGGTCGTCTGGGTAACTTCCCATCACGCCCACCAACAGTGGGGGACTAACGGGTCTGTTGTCCCGGGCTCATTGTGGGGTTGCAGAACTGGGCGGAGGGGCCCGCTGCCCCCGAACGGAGGGAAAGACTTGATACCGGTCATACAGAAGAGGAATAGAGTCACAGTGGAGCGGGAGGGGAACCTAATTTTAGTAATTCTGAATTATGGCCAACAAAAATGACTGTCTCTGAGAGACTACAGTGTGTAGATTGTGAATGTTTATTTCTCTTCCACAGAATCCCTCTGTTGAAAAACGCAGAGAATGCATCCTGAAGGCACTTTGTTTTTACCTCAATGAAAGTCCTGATAACCTCATAAAGGAGTCTCTGGTAAGTTGCAAAATGGTATTACGTGTATGACTCCTTTGGTGAAGCATTTGTTGTTATGGATTTTTAATATAAATATTTATTTAAATCATCAAGTAAATAAACATTTATGATAAAGATCCCTCCTTATGATTATAATGGATTGTGACATAATGTTTACTGGGTGGGAAGTTTACCGAATAAAGATAAAATAATGTAGATCACTGGATCCACATGGGAACATTAGGCTCCGATGTGGATCATTGAGTTCATGTGGCCAGCCTGTGATGTCAGTCAACTATGATGCCAGTCATCTGACATATCGATTATGGATGACTCGAAAGTTAGTCATGCTGTCGGTACAATCACAGACCAATGGACTTCCATCATGAAACTGCATGTAAATACAAAACCCAAAACCAGTGAACCATCCTTGTTTGTGAATGACTGAGCATTTCAGGGAAGCTGCTTTTATACCCAATCATGGCACCCACCTGTTCCCAATTAGACTGTTCACCTGTGGGATGTTCCAAATAAGTGTTTGATGAGCATTCCTGAACTTTCTCAGTCTTTTTTGCCACTTGTGTCAGATGTTTTGAAACATGTTGCAGGCATCAAATTCCAAATGAGCTAATATTTGTAAAAAATAACCAAGTTTACCAGTTTGAATGTTAAGTATCTTGTCTTTGCTGTGTATTCAATTTAATATAGGTTGAAAGGGATTTGCAAATCATTGTATTCTGTTTTTATTTACAATTTGCTAAATGTGTCAACTTCACTGGTTTTGGATTTTGTATTTCAAAAGTATTAAACATATGAAAATAAACAGGGATACTGCTGTACCAAATTGGCAGCGTGCTTACAAAGTTTGGTCCAGCGGTATGCAAAATTACTTCCAGGTTTATAATTAAGAGCTGAAATTATTATTCCCCGCCTCCACGAAGTGGAAAAGGGGGATATAGGTTTGGCCTCCGTCCATCCGTCCGTCCGTGCATCCGTGCGTCCGTCCGTCCGTCCGAGATGAAGGGGACAGCTTTTCTCGGAAACTATTACAGCTGGGATTACGAAATTTAGTGTATAGCTTCACACCATGGATACCTTGATCAAGTTCGAAAATGAGACCTGTGCGATAATATTTAACAGAGTTATGGCCCTTTATCACTATTTTGGATATAGACTCATAGACATCACATGTGGCGGTTGATGTTGATGACCATGTCATGCACTGTTTTCCAAACGCTACTGCTTCACCATACTTTCACCTACAGACTTCATTTTAGTCTTAAAAAAAGCCCCAACTCTCTTCTTTTTAGCCATGTACATATTGTGACGGTGGGATTTATGGTTTTCCATACAGGAGCCTCCAAAAACCCCTAAGTTGAGCAAAAAATCCCATGTTAGAGCATGTTCTCCTCTGGTGCTAGAGTGTGGAGAGGGACAAAATCTGTCCGGTTTTTGTTTACTTAAATCGCCATCCTGGCCAAACGGTACATACTACAAGGACAATCCTTTCACAGACTATAGTAAAGACTCTCTACATTCTGCCTGCACCATGTGATTTTATTGTTGACAATTTTAACAACAGACTGAAGTCAACTCTGGACTCAGTGGCTCCACTTTTAACAAAAACAATCAGAAAGAAACCGATACCCCCATGGAGAAATAATGATAAAATCAATCACTTAAAAAGAAACTGCAGAAGTGCTGAAAGGAGATGGAGGAAATCAAAACTAACAGTTCATCATGAAATCTTACGTCAACAACTCAAAACCTACAATAATGCAGTCAAACAGGAAAGAACTTCTCATTTCTCACAACTCATCACAGAGCATAAAAACAACCCCGGTTCCTCTTCTCCACTTTCAATGTTTTAGCAGGCACTAATTTTAATAAAGCTTTTAAGACACCATCAGACACTCTTTGTGAGAACTTTGCAGATCACTTCAGAACCAAGATCAAGGACATCAGATCCAGCCTTTTATCCCACCAAGTTTACCTGTTAACACATCTGATCTGCTGTCCTTGCCTGAGGAAACCCTGGAGAGTTTTGCCCTGGTTGATGCAAGGACACTTGGTCGAGTTTTCTCCCAAGTAAACCCAACAACCTGCCTTTTAGATCCTATTCCCACACCACTCTTAAAATCATTTTATGAATTCTTTGAGGAACAATTTTTAAACATAATGAACTGCTCTCTTCAGACAGGTGTCTTCCCCACTGCCTTTAAAACGGCGGTGGTGAGGCCCCTCCTGAAGAAGAGCAGTCTAGACCCTAATGTTCTTAATAACTACCGTCCTGTATCCAACTTACCGTTTTTAAGTAAAATTTTAGAAAAACTGGTTCTTAACCAAGTCAGTGACTTTTTAACCAGAATTAACATTTTAGAAACATCAGTCTGGTTTTAGGATGAACCACAGTACAGAGACAGCACTTTTAAAGAGTTTAAATGATATCAGGTGGAATTTAGACAATAAAAAACTAACAGTGTTGGTTCTACTGGATCTAAGTGCCGCTTTTGATACAGTAGACCATCATATCTTATTAAACAGACTCAGACACCTGGTTGGCCTCTCTGGTACTGTGCTTAACTGGTTCAACTCTTATCTTTCAGACCGATGTTTTTATGTAAGTATGGATACGTGTTCCTCAGGAACCCATGAAATTAGGTGTGGGGTTCCCAAGGGTCAATTTTAGGTCCCATTCTTTTTAATCTTTATATGCTTCCTCTTGGGGACGTCATCAGGAGACACGGCATCAGTTTCCATAGCTACGCTGATGATACACAGCTGTACATTGCCGTGTCTCCTGATGACACAGGGCCAATTGATACTCTTTTAAAGTGTATTTTAGACATTAAGTCATGGATGGCAGCGAACTTCCTACAGCTCAACCAGGACAAAACTGAGGTTTTAGTTATAGGTCCTGAAGGTCAGAGAGAGAAACGTTTACCTAAATTACAAGTTTTTAAACCAGCAGAATTTGTAAAAAACCTGGGCGTTATTTTTGACTCTGAGCTGAATTTTATCCCACATATTAAAAACATAACAAAGCTAGGTTTTTATCATCTTAAGAATATAGCCAGAGTCCGCCCATTTCTCTCTCAGGCCAGCATGGAGGTGCTAATGCATGCTTTTATCTCTTCTCGTTTAGACTATTGTAATGCCCTGCTCTCTGGTCTTCCCAAAAAGAGTACTTTTAATCTTCAGCTTTTACAAAACTCAGCCGCACGTGTGCTGACAAGGACCAGGGGGCGGGAGCATATTACACCAGTTTTAAAGTCGCTGCATTGGCTCCCCGTCCGTTTCAGGATCGATGTTAAGGTCCTTTTATTAGTTTTTAAATGTCTTAATGGCCTTGCGCCTTCTTATTTGTCCGATCTCCTTTTAACATACCAACCCTCGCGGACCCTGAGGTCCTCTGGCAGCGGACTCTTAATTATACCACAAGCCAGAACTCGAACACATGGAGAGGCGGCATTTTGCCATTATGGCCCCCGCCTCTGGAATAGCCTGCCGGAGAACCTCAGGACTGCAGAGACTGTCGGTGTTTTTAAAGGAAGGTTAAAGACTTGCCTTTTTAATCAGGCTTTTAACTGATCTTTTAAGCCTTCTTATATTCTGATGTTCTTATCATTCCTTATTTATCATCTTATGTATTTTACGTTTTTTTACTTCCCATTATTTAGTTATTACCACATTTATTTATTTGTTTATTTTATTTCTTTCAACTCCAGTGTTTCCTCAGGGGGGTCCTCCACACTGGGGGCTGTGTCTGGTCTGCTGCTGAGGGTGTTGTCCTCGGGTCTCCTCGGCTCGGCTAGTTGGGGGGCTCCCTACCTCGGTGTGGGGTCCCTGTGTCTGTCGTGGTCGGGGAGTCTGGGTGTCGGCGCCTCCGGTGGGCATGGCCTGGAGCTCCTCCCGGTGTGGACGGCCCCAATGGAGGCGTTTTCCACAATCGTCGGTGCCACGCCATGTCTTCCTACAGCCATTGGTGAGAGAGAGAGAGAGTTTGTGTGTGTGTGTGTGCGTGTGTGTGCGTGTGTGTGCGTGTGTGTGCGCGTGTGTGCGCGTGTGTGCGCGTGTGTGTGCGTGTGTGTGCGTGTGCGTGTGTGTGCAGTTGTGTGCCTATATGGAGGGAGGGCGGGATGGGTATTCTTATTTTTAATGTTTTAAAATGTTGTACAGCACTTTGCGCTGCTTTTTTGTATGAAAAGTGCTTTATAAATAAAGTTTGATTTGATTTGATATGACTCCGACATTGTTCACCTGGCACATTGTTATGTCATGCGCCAGCCCTTAATTGACGTGGGAACCTGAATCGCCCTCCATAAGGCTCAATGCAAATTTATGCCTTGTGCTGCTTCACACACAGCGATTTTAAAACTGCCGTTTCTCGGTCATTTTTCACTCTACAGCAACATTAAACATACCGACCTCTTCCGTGACTCATCCTGCCACTCACCATCCGGTTACTTTTGAGCTAGCATTCACGGTTAGCCCGTAATTAGTGACAGAACGCGACTGCAGCTGACAAGCTGTAAATTGCTGCAGGGGCGGCACTAGGTTTTCAGGACAGGGGGGTCTTAGCCCCCAGGAGATGCACACAATGTGAGTGAACGTTTAATTTTACAGCTAACAATTTAGTGTGTAGCTTCACACCATGGACACCTTGATCAAGTTCGAAAATGAGACCTGTGCGATAATATTTAACAGAGTTATGGCCCTTTATCACTATTTTGGATATAGACTCATAGACATCACATGTGGTGGGGGATATTGATGACCACGTCGTCTTGTTATTTAGAGTATTGTTATTTTTATGAAGTCTGAGCCAAAATGTCATGAACTTGTTTCAGCTTCTGATTCAGAAGTATTTCCTACTTACTGATTTTCCATCATTGTAGTTGACTATATTTGGGGTTTGGACTACTGTTTAACGCCTCAAAACTTTTTGAACTGTTCTGAATATCTTTTTAAAATAGTGTGACAATAAAACAATTTGAGACACTGACTGTTAAAACAGATCTTCACAATACTTTTTTTCTGAATCCCTTTTTTGAGGATGTTGATCCTGATGTGCAGCAGGCAATGAGTGAGCAACTCGACATGGTGGTCTGTGTCATCCAACACGAAGGAGCAGAGCCCACAGATGACCCTGAGGACGTCAGCATTATCATAGAGGGGGTGGAAGTGCTGCAGGGCGTGAAGGACGCGGCAAGTGGTTGCGCACTTCTCCTTGGACTCATCTACTGCCTAAATCTAGCCTAGCCGCGCTAGACAACCCACGGCAACGAATTTAATTCTTTGCTCTGCCAGGGTCGGTCTAGTTACCCTCGGTAAGCCTCGAGGTTGGATGCTCCTAAAACTGGCCGACGAATCACCATGAAGTGTAGAGTCAGAAGGCGGGCGTAACTAAGTGACGACAGAGGCGCGACGATTCTGACAGAAACAACCGGAAACAACCATAGAAACAAGGATAGACAAGAAGATAGCTGCGCACAATAAACAGTTATCTTTCGACTCAGCTTTGGCCACAGCCCTTAAAGGTTTCTGTTAACATGTCTGTAATATACTTGAGCTTCACCCATTGACTGTATAAATAAGGCTTCACCGAACTCCTCAGATTTCCGGCGCTCTTGGAACTACGTCAGCCTATTCGTTGCGCTGATTGGTTGTATACCTACCCAACTGCTGCAGAGTGATTTGAAAGACGACCTTTTAGCCCGCCTCCCTCCCTGTCGAGAGTTCCTAGACCCTTGCGTCTTCAGACCTGGGTCTAGCGCGGCTAGGCTAGCCTAAATCTGGAATACCCCAGAAACCTCAGGTACACCTTTGAATTCATTCAGAAGGTGCTGATGGACATGGATGGACAGAAACTGTCACAGAAGGTACAGGTCCTCAAAGGTAAATTATATGAGTAAGGCAAAGGAGTTTGCCATGTGCTTGCACCAGTAGTGCCTATGACTGCTACCAGTTGGACTGAAGTTGAATACAATCACACACTGAAGTTATAGTGTTTTCAGTAGTATGTGGTGGAGGCTGGAACAGCAGTTTCAACATGTATATTGGGTTTGAGTTCCAGAACAACACATCCTCATCACAGATGATCAAGCAGGGCTTCTTGTTCGATTGCAACAGCCATCGGTTTCCTAGCCTGTAAATAGCTTGTCTAGACATCAGCACTGTTCCAATAGAAGTCTATCGAAATATGACATTGTCGGATAGAAGTATATGTTATGGCGGGTGTCAGTGTGACAAATGACTCCTGTGTATTATGAAGTTTACAAGTTTGTAACCTGTTCTGGTGACTCATTGTGCCCGAACACCTCACTGGCGTTTATTATGTGTTTAATGAGTGTGTTACCTGTTCTGGTGGCTCATTGTTGCCCAACACCTCGCTGATACACTTTATTTTTTTAAGTTTGTAACCTGTTCTGGTGGGTCATTGGTCCCCAATACCTCACTGTGCACTGTTTTAATGTTAATTTTTATAGTTAGACAGCCACAGAGGCAGACAGGCACTCAATCTAAGTACATAAGGCCTGTGTTTGGCACATGCCATTTTTCAGTTTGATTACATATGGCTATTTTCCACAGGCAGACACAGAGACACAGAGTTAGACAGACATGGACAGACACAGAGACACAGACAGACACAGGTAGAAAGACAGATGTACAAAAGCAGACAGATACATAGGCCAACATACACAGAGACACAGGCAGAGACACAGGCAGACATACATGCAGACAGAGACACAGAGTTAGACACAGGCAGACATACATACATACATGCAGACAGAGACACAGAGTTAGACACAGGCAGACATACATGCAGACAGAGACACAGAGTTAGACACAGGCAGATACAGTGTGTCTGTCTGCCTACACACAGGCAGACAGATACACAGGCAGACATACACAGAAAGACACAGACAGACACACTCAAAGCACTTGGGACCTGTGTTTGGCACATTTGGCACTTGCCACTTTCTTGCCTGTTTTTTGAATTTGATTTAAATAAATAAAACATGAGTAACGTAAATTGACATGCGTGGTATTTATTGAGGTCCTCCAATGTTTATTAAATTCAACACAATGATGATTAATACCATAAATTCAATGTAATGTTTAATAAATTCAACATAATGATTTTTACTAAATTAAACATAATGATATTTGGTAAATGCAATGTGTTAAATAAATTCAACATAATGATGTTTAGGCAATTAAACCTAACGGCATGTAGTAAATTCAGTGTGCTTAATAAATTCAACATAATGATATTTAGTAAATTAAACATAACGATATTTAGTAAATTGGGTGTGTTTAATAAATTGAACATAATGATGTTTAGTAAATTTAACAACAACATTTAGTAAATTCACCATGTTTATTAAATTCAGTGAAATGGTATATAGTAAATTCAATGTGTTTAACTGATTCAATGTAATGAGGTATACTAAATTAAACGTAACAATATTGAGTAAATTCAACATGTTTAATAAATTCAACTTAAATGTGTGATGTGGCACTTAATTAAGAAGGTTTGCTAAAATCTAGTCATCTCGTATTTTTAAAATTTAAATAAAAAAGTTTTGTGGGACCGGTTGACGTTATCTTATTATTTAAATCCAATGTTCTGTTTTTTTTGAGTGAGGGAAATCCAACAAATCCAGAATTTCCTTTGCTTCGCATTCAGCAACACTTTACTTCTTGTAAGTGCATTTTAAAAATACAGATTTTTCCCTTTGATATTTTTCCCTAAACAGGCCCTCCTGTATGGAGTAAGATTACTGTCAAAAGTATTCATTCACGATTCTAACCATTCGTATTCGTAATGTTAAACATTTGTATGTTAATAAAAAATTTGTACACAAAGTTCTGCTGTCATATGCATGAGTTTGATAAATTAAGGGTTAGGATTGTTTTTACGAGTATGAACCTAAAAGTTGTGAGTGCAACTCTAATTTCTACGACTACGAAGTCTTCCCTGTGAGGACGAATTCAAGTTTATGGGTACGAGTAGAAAAATACTGGAATGACGTCACATAGGTCACAGGGGAAGGTAATCGAACACCGATTGCTTCAAACGTGCATGCGCCATTTATAAAGAGTAGATGTCGGGTGGACCCGGTGGACCTACCGGGGCAGGTGACGCCTCACAGGTCAAGTAAATAACACATCCAACTTCTTGTAATTTATTTATTTCATGAAACTGTACTGTTTTAATTGATATACAGTTTATGGACGAAAGACGGTACTGCTTAGCTTGCACGCTAACGAGCCGGGCCGGTGACACATTAGTCTTCTAATGCAAGGAGGCTAATGAGGAGGCTAAGGAGGCTTAATAACAAAACAAACATAATTTGAGATTATGAATCGTGGCAATTGGCGTATGAATCAGCCCATTGTACAGCCTAAATTGCTGTAAATTAAGTCCAGTTTTAGTTCTTTGCAAACTCAGACACGTGCATTAGTTTAGTTTACAATGAATCTGGCGGAGTTCGGTGAAGTTGGAAAGATATTCACAGATTCGGACTTCCGGCATCAATAACTCATGAGATATATGTTGTCAAAACATGAACGATGCCTCTTTCAAATCGTTGTAAGGTAGACAATGTGCTACAAGGCCAATTTTATCAAAAGTCGCTGTATTTCAAGCTACAGAAATAACATTGGCGTCTATGAGCAGCCGGCGGTGCAACGAGTGAACAGGGACATAAAACATAAAAATTCCTTAAAATTCAGATTTTTAATTTAGCGCCAAAGCAAGAGTTGTAGTTTGACCAGCAAGAGCCCATTCATGGCTCCAGTGATTTTAGTGGCTCTACAGGGTACAAGAGTAAAGTTATTGAATAAATGTGTAGTGTCTCTTTTCGCTGTTGCAGCGGTTTTGCTATTTGCAGACGGTCCCTGTTCACTCGTTGCACCGCCGGCTGCTCATAGACGCCAATGTTATTTCTGTAGCTTGAAAGACAGCGACTTTTGATAAAATTGGCCTTGTAGCACATTGTCTACCTTACAACGATTTGAAAGAGGCATCGTTCATGTTTTGACAACATATATCTCATGAGTTATTGATGCCGGAAGTCCGAATCTGTGAATATCTTTCCAACTTCACCGAACTCCGCCAGATTCATTGTAAACTAAACTAATGCACGTGTCTGAGTTTGCAAAGAACTAAAACTGGACTTAATTTACAGCAATTTAGGCTGTACAATGGGCTGATTCATACGCCAATTGCCACGATTCATAATCTCAAATTATGTTTGTTTTGTTATTAAGCCTCCTTAGCCTCCTCATTAGCCTCCTTGCATTAGAAGACTAATGTGTCACCGGCCCGGCTCGTTAGCGTGCAAGCTAAGCAGTACCGTCTTTCGTCCATAAACTGTATATCAATTAAAACAGTACAGTTTCATGAAATAAATAAATTACAAGAAGTTGGATGTGTTATTTACTTGACCTGTGAGGCGTCACCTGCCCCGGTAGGTCCACCGGGTCCACCCGACATCTACTCTTTATAAATGGCGCATGCACGTTTGAAGCAATCGGTGTTCGATTACCTTCCCCTGTGACCTATGTGACGTCATTCCAGTATTTTTCTACTCGTACCCATAAACTTGAATTCGTCCTCACAGGGAAGACTTCGTAGTCGTAGAAATTAGAGTTGCACTCACAACTTTTAGGTTCATACTCGTAAAAACAATCCTAACCCTTAATTTATCAAACTCATGCATATGACAGCAGAACTTTGTGTACAAATTTTTTATTAACATACAAATGTTTAACATTACGAATACGAATGGTTAGAATCGTGAATGAATACTTTTGACAGTAATCTTACTCCATACTCCTGGACCCAGAGGACCTACAGGTAAATCATATTTCTGACAATATTATTCATGAATATTAAAACTGATATACTAAAAACATATTGAAATACTGTAATGGGAACATTCTTTTAAAATATTTACTCTCGCCTTTTGGCACAGGACCCATAGGACCACCTGGCCCCAGAGGACCTCCCGGCCCCCCTGGACCTTCTTCCAGCACGCACAAAGTGGCCTTCTCTATGCGACTGATAAACAACTACCCCAAATCTGGTCAACCCATTGTCTTCACCCAGGAAGCCTTCAATGAACAGAAGTCCTACAACAATAAAACTGGGTATTTTATCTGTGAGTACCCAGGTGTTTATGAGTTTACATTCTACTGTAGGATCAGCCAATATGGCGCTAAATTGGATCTGATGCTTAACAATACCCGGGTTGTGCATTCGTATACCACCCGGCAAAGAGGTTTCCTCACAGCCAGTGGAGGCATCATCCTTAAGCTTGCGAAGGGAGACAAAGTCTGGCTGGTGGCTCACCATAGAGGTAACGGTCTTCTCAAAGACAGTGTTTTCAATGGGCATCTTCTCTTTGAATAGAGCTGCTCTGCCTGCTGCCCCACAACACTCAAAACCCTGCAAGAAATCAGTAGTTTTGTCCACTTCATTCTATTTATCACAACTCTTAGATGCTTCCAACCCTTCTTTTGTAGTTTGCTACTGTCAGAAGCCCATAGATTGAGAGTTACCTCACTCCAAAGCAACATCTGTCTTAAAATGGAATTCTACTTTTGCTGTGAACCTTGCTGAAAAAAAGCACAATATTGTATACCATATGACTTTGCTTTACTGTTTTAAAGCTTTGTATTGAATGAAGGCACACACATAATTGCACAAATGTACAAGAAACGGGAAGGATAACTGATTATACATATTTAATGAAGTACAAAAAACAATGTGAACATTTAAAAAAATAATTTGGTATATTTTCTTTTGAATTAATCATTTTATTGTATTTTGCACACTTTTACAAATGGTTGCTTTACAGCTTTTGTTTGACAAATGAATGTAAATCATCAGGTAAGCCTTGCATAAGAAGAAATTGAGTTAGAGCTACAACTTTAAACTGATTCTTTTTGATCAAACTTTTGTTTGAGTGTATAATTTTAAGTCCTTTTAAGTTTGAAAGTAATACATACATGTTGCATATTAATCTCTGACTGTGGATTATGGTACAGAACTCTGTTTTAGGAGATAAAGCCATTTGTTTGGCAACTTAGAAAACCCTCAGCTGTCAGTGCGTTCCTAACCAGACCAGTAGATGGCACTGATATACCAGTTTTTAAGGGAGGAAAGGCAGACACAAGAACAACCACCTTTGGATTAATTTCAGTCACTGCACTACACACAGGACATAATACTTGCTGTTCAGTTAAAGTGTTGATTTTTAATTAATTCCATGCAAAAAATGTGATAAAATAAAATTGATTGAACCCTTACATACTTGCATTGTTGTACTTTGTGACAGATTCAGTGAAACTAAAACTAATAATCAAGTTGGTTTATCATTTTGAGTTAAATTAAGAGAGTGTATTTTAGGAGAACATTCATTTAGATCGCATTGCTATATTATGTTTTTAAGAATGCTATTTTCACTTTAAAAACTTCATATTTAGTGTAAATGTACTGCTGGGAGAACTCCTGTTCAGTACTTTGTGAGTTCTTATTTTTTCTCAGCAGGAATGTATACATGCAAAGTTTCTGCTAAAATGATAATGCATCCTGTAGACAATAAAACTATAATACCATTAAGAGATGTTCAAGAACAAACAACAATTACAATATGGCATAGAGAAGCCAGCTAAAAAACAGGTAAAGAGATACATAAGGACCTGAATTAGGATGTGTTTACCTTCAGTACATTAATGTTCTGACAGTCCACAGTCTACTATGACTTGTTATATTGTAATGAATTCAGGCTAAGGTCTTCATCATTTGGAAGTAAGATAGTTTTGTCATATTCAGCATCACGTTATAATAATCCTACAGGTCCCATAGTGCAGTTGCATATCATTTATATATATTATTTATCACTTGTCCTTTCATTTAGACAGGCTTCAGTAATTCATCTTTTAACAATAAGTTTCAGTTGTTTAAAGTAACTCCTAAGACTCATCAAGTTACTAAAACAGTAATCATATATAGCTGGGCTTTATGTAGTCCAGTTTCAGGGCCTTATTCTTGTGCATTCTGGTTCACTGAAGACCAAGTTTTTGCTTTCTCAATTGAGTGTGTTAAACTTTCAGTTCATGCTTGACAGATCTGAACACTGTAACACCATTTTTGGTGTCATTTATATCTTTGTGGGCTGGGCACTTGTATGTGCACAATACAACAAATACAGTAATAACAAAGTAAGTAAGTGGGACACTGAAATCACTGAAAGTGCAGGACCATAAATGCAGCACCTGTGATTTTTATGGTATCTCAGGTTATGGTATCTGCAGTGAAGGTGAAAAGTTTAAAATAATGTGCCGAGCAGATGTTAAACTGCACTGATATTATAGAACCAATTTAGCAGAAAACTCAAACGTCTCATTTCATGAAACAGGCAGCCTACAGTAATAAGGAGCCTTCTTGTGTTGTTCAGATCAGAACGTTAAACTTCTGTCTCAGTTTTAGCACAATAATGGACCCTGTAAGGTTTTCTGTGTTTTCGACCTGATGTGGGCCTATTTTTATCTGTGGACGTTTTTGTATTTGTTCGTACTAAACACACCATAAAATGTTTCTTTGAGCTGCAGTGAAGGACTGTTTTGAATGAATCTCATTTATCTTTCTGGCACTTTGGATTATCTCAGCTTGAAATTACAGTTTGTCATTTTAAAGGGGGAAACGGACTTTTCTCCTTTAGCATTGCGCATCTGACCTCCATGTTTCTTTAGTATTTTTCTGATGCACCTCAACTGCATTTTACTTACTGTTGGACTACAGAGTAAACAAAAGAAAGAAGTCTAATGACAAATCATGTTTTTCACTTTTACTATAGGGCAAAACAAATACTTAAATTGCAAAAAAAACCTTAAAGCTGAATTTCCTTTAACTCAAATTGCAACAATGCAAACTGTTTTTAACTGATTTAAGTGCATCTCACTGGAATTAGTGGCACTACTTCGACTTACTTAATTTGAATGAAGACATTTTTTGCTGCATGTCAGCTATTGAAGCAATTCATTCAAGTCGATCCAACATTTTTTTTTTCTCTTAAGTGTGTTTCTTTCTTTAAGGAAACATTCAAACTCCAAATTTGCAACAGAGGACGTGGGTACTTGGAGAGTGTGTTCCAAAAGGTTTAGCAGATGATGGTTTGTGATATAAAGAAATGAGGCTGGAGGGGATCACCCGGCTTTAATTGCAGATGCCTCCGCTCCCCGGGGGACCTGCAGCGGTGCCTAAATAAGTAAACAAAAACGTGCGCAATATATGGCGATCGATTGGAGACGTGGTGGGTCGCATTAGCTCTGTTGTTTCCTTCACAGTGGAGAGAGGACGGACGGGAACCAGCTGCTGCGTCCCCAGCACCCCCCTACCCCCACACACCCCTACCCCCCCACACACACACACACACACACACACACACACACACACACACACACACACACACACACACACACACACACACACACACACACACACACACACACGCCACGCCCCCTCCTGACCTCCGTGGACACCGTCCCATCCACACAGAGTGGCTCCGGGTGTCCCACGGGAGCAGGGGAATGCTGGAGAGGACGAGCGGCACACGATACCCCATTGTTTGGTTTTTGCAGTCACTGATCCCCCCCCCCCTCCCTGAAACACACGGGCTGACCGTCTCAGCGGGTTAAATTGATTAGAAAGACGTTTGTGGTTGGACTAATCCCCCATTTTCGCCCCGGCTCTCCGCTTCACCAAATTAAAAAGAGAGAGAGAGAGACAGCCACACATTTAGACAGCAAGTCTTGCGGGTTGGGATAATCCCGCCGGAGCCCTGCGCACCTGTGGGGCTGAACAGGAGAGACGAGTCTGCGCGCAACGTGACGATCAACTGCACAAATCAGAGCAAGATTTTCTGTTAATTTGCACACTATTTCTACTTGTATTAAAATCCAGCAAACTTAGGCCACGCAGCAGTGCCCTTTATGCGGAATGAAAGTAGTGCCCATGTGGAAGGTGCGTAAAGGTGAAGAATTAACTGCTATCAGGCTTCTAAAAAGACACAACAATTCAGGTGCTTTTTGGTAAAGAAGTTGGATACCAATAAATAGATAAAAAGGAAATGTAATTAAATTGAGTAAACAAAATCAGACTTTACAAAAAGAGTCCAATTGACAGTTATAACATGCAGTTCGTGTTGCCAAATGGAAGAAATTGAGACATCAGTGTCTCTGAGAGACTGAACAAACACAGAGGACTGTACAGCTGCTGATCATTGCACTTCATCTTCCTGTCGCTTTTGTTTTCTTTTCGTCCAACATGCCAGTGCTTTAACTGGGCTTTTTGTTTGTGGTTTTGTGATGAAATTTGGGTTTTGTCTACTAATCAAGTAGGTTTATCATTTTGAGTTAAAGACTGGTAACAGAGTGACACCGCTGCTGAAACGCCCACTGGTGAAAAACTGACCATTAGGATTAACCAACCACTTTGTGCAAAAGATTTCCACATGATGATGGCATTTCTGATGGTGGCAGCTGAGCAACTGTTGTGTTTCAGTTTATTTCTAAAGTTTTAACTTAATCTTTTCTCTTTGTGGTTCCTTTAGGTTTGCAAAGGCACCATCACAAAAAAAATACATTTCCTGCACTTAACCAAAAACTCCTAGTCGACTAAATGCACTTAAACACCGAAGTGGCTGCAGTTTTAATGGGCCAGAAACATCAGGCTAAATACATACAGGCAACGTACCCAAAAGAGCGCATCTATGTTTGTTTGTTTTGCACTGAACTGACTGACTGAAGGAATTCTATGAAAGTATGTGTCATCATGTATGGATTTTCCATGGTTTGGGGGTTAAGCAGAGCTGTCAGTCACGTTAGGAGAAGTGTGTGAGGGACACGGCGATAGGGCGGAGACTCGGCAGCAGGATTCCCCAAGACTGCTCTCATAATTGGGGGAACATCTGACTTTGTCCCGCGCTGGCAGATGGTGGGTTGAGGCGGGATCCAAAGGGGGGAGATTTACATTCATTGTCCAGGCGCACAAACTCCACACAGAGACAATAGTCTCAGTAAGGGGCAAGAAAACCAGGATTGGGAGAAAGAAACTTTCCTTTTCAAAGCCAGACGAATGGGAGCGGAAATTAATTTTTAGTCTGGGAAAAATGCCCTAAAACATGACACATGCTGCTTTTATTGAGTCTAAGCAATTAAAATTATACTCTTATAAATAATATTACAACATTTAAAGAAAAATAGAATATATAGTCTATGAGATGGAGAGTTTGTGAATTTACAATATTGTCTAAAATTAGTAGAAACTGTCTTTCGATGAGCTCGGATTGTTTTATATAAACCTGGAGTCAACAAATTATCCAAATCAGCAGCAAATGAAACTTTAAAAGATCACTTTTATATCCAAGCAGAGCACTTATCCATAGAGATCACAATGAAGTTTAAATAAACTATTTCCTTGTTAGCGTTGGTCTATGCACGGCTGATTCCACTACTAGTGTGCGTTGGGTAACACAGTCTGTTGTATTGATTAAGAACTCATTTCGGGCACTGTCAGGCTGCGGTCCAAACGCCAATCAGAGCGCAGCCTTGTCTGCTGCTGGCGGAGATTGATGGACCAACCAGACGGCCATTGTTGCGGCTGACACTGATGCGATGCGTCCTCAGCGGAATGACTGCGTTCAAAGGAGCAGACGGTGGAGCTGCTGAATGCGCGCCTGTCGAGAGCGCACTTGTGTTAAATGTTGACTTGAATGAATAGTCCAAACAGGATTTGCTGTACGGGCTATTCAGGGCAGGAGCTGCGCAGCATGTGGAGCAAAAAAAAAAACATTAAAATCTGCGTCCAAATTTGAACAAGTAGCTTCAATAAAACACAAAAACATCCAGACAATCTGAGCATTTAGAAAGCTTTTATTGAAGCTGTTCATAATTCTGAGGTTGTATAAAACGAATAATGCTGATTGCACCCTCCACTCCAGCTCCAACACAAAGGGAACCTTTCGCTTCCATTTGTAGAATAATATTTCCCCCCCATCGCAGAATTCACAGATGCGCAAAGTTGCAGCTGGAAAAGGAGCAAAATGTTGTGATTTTCTGATGCCATCAACCCGGTCGAACTTGAAGCGTGAAAAGTTTGCAGAGAGAGAGTCACCGGTTGGATGCTGAAACTGGCAGAAGTCCAAACAACGGATGCACTTTACACCAATGAGAGCATCCATTTCAACAATCGGTCCCCCATATGGCACTAAGGCCCCTCCTCCACGCTCCATCCCGGCTCAGGGTCTCATTCATGCTTCAAGACAGCAGTTCACTACAAGCTTCCTGGCCCTCGGATCAACTGTTTTGATCCGATCTGGCCTTGTGACAAAGGAAGACTTTCTTGCTCGCACGTATTTGAAAGAACATCCTGAGACAGACTGGCTGTGGAGCCGAGCAGGTGATCCGCTGACCGAACTGACGTTGGAGATATGCGCCTGGACAATGCTGGTAATCAGTGGAGGGATGTGTTTGCCACCGTCGTTTGAACCTTAATTCTGTGTGGATTTTTCTTGTTTTTATTAAGACGCCTTCTGCAGCATTAAACACCCTCATTTCCCCCCCACCCTGAAAGCTCTACGAAGGCTCAGCGTGTTTTTTTTTCCTGCAACGCTCTGGATGAGCGCAGCGCGTTGAAGTGGACCTTCTGTTGTTTGCCAAAGTGCTTAAAGTGTCCAGCTCCAGTATCTCTTTTTTTTTCTCAAGTTAAAAAAAAGTGCACCACACGAACAGGACAGGGCTTAAATGTTCGGGATCCAGGAGCACCTCATACGAGAAGTGAGCGGATTAAAAGAAAGAAGTCTCGGGGAGGAGATGGATCCAGTCCGGTCGTGGGTGCGTAATGTCGGGGTTGTGGACGCGAACGTCGCGGCGCAAAGGTAACAGTACAAACCCAGCTGATGTGCTGACATTACTTCCTCAGCAGCTTTTCATCGGGTGCGCTCAGGCTTGTCAGCAGCTTGACAGAATTTATTTTAACGATCAGTACGATGACATCTATATAATATAGTTTATAAAGCGTGAATGTTGAACAGCAGAGCAGGCGTCCTTTCAGAAAAGAGCAGCAAACTACTTGTTGCAAAATATGACACGAGTCCTCCATAAAACCCATTGCCCCCTAACTCATAAAACGCCTTTAATTATGACGAGGAAGCAACATTTGACGTTATTTTTTTTAAATCATGTTTATACTAATAAAATGGAGTGATGTGAACAAAAGGTGAGTCTGTTCCCTAAGAGTAAAACTATTATTTCCCATAAAGTCAAAAATAAGCAATTGATTACAGAATTTTGACACATGGCTAGCTTCTTTATTTTTATTATTTTACACCAGCTTGGATAAATCCTCAAAGCTGAATGTGGCTGAAGTTAAATATGCATTTTTTTTCTGGGCCAGTTGTTTCAGCTGATGAAGCTAATAAAAAACAATTTCATCCTCTCAGGTCTTAAATCTTGAAATTACGATTTTTCATCAACTAAAATACTGTTTTTTTTCCTTCTACTGTTCAGTCACACTTCTACTAACAGATTGTTCGACATATTCTCCTAAATTTTCAATTAACATCCTCACATTTTTTATTTCTTCGCCACACACACATCCTAACTAACTGAGTCCAAAGTTGAGAGAAAGAGTTATAAAACCGCAGTGCCACTTTTAAACAGAAAAGCAGACAAAAAGTTAAATAGTATAACACACATATTACATAAAGGTACGTGCTGGTCATCAATAGCGATTATCAGTTAATTAAATATTTTTATTGAGCGTTTAAATTTAATTAAAAACACACTGATTGCTGTATTTTTTTTTTTTAAATCATCATGTTAAAAATTACTTCGGGCCTTTTTTTGGTCCTCACAGGAACGTTTACGGCTGACGAGACAATGTTTAAAACATAGAATCCTAAAGTTTGAGTTGCAGAGAAGATATAAAATAGATCATTTTACAGCCGAAGTAAAATTTGCAGAAATCCTGTGCAGGCTTTTTGCTGTACAAAACTGCAGACTGATTAATCTTTTCTGCACTGATTTAAGGGAAAAAATCAAACGTGCCTGGATCTTTTATTTCTTATAATTAAATAATCAATGGTCTATTGTCTTAAAAAAAAAAAAGGCAACATGCTCAGTCCCAGAAAAATCCTTGATTCTGTTGTCAGTTTTTCAAAGTTAAAACGGAGTTTCAACAAGTTTTCTTTTTTCTTACTTTTTTTCCTATTTGGGTTTATTTAGTTTTTTTCAGTTCGAATTAGCTTCTTCTTGACAGGTAAAACAGAAGATGAATTATCTCAGATTTGTGTTACTTGTGACTGTGTGGCTAATGCTAAGGCCTTAAAGAGTTCTTATTTTAATCTTTCATTTTGCAACAGCTGAGAGATTAAGATGCTTTGAAAAAAAGATTTACAAATTAAACAACTGCCTTCTTTAAACCAAATGCATATTTCAAATGCATATTTCAGGTAATTTTCATAATTCACTGTGAGTATAAAGAAAGTGACTGGTCTTTTGTTTTATTAATATTTCTTTGAGCCATTATTCCAACCACAGTGGATTATATGCATTGTTGGATGGTAATTGTATTTTTTTTAAAGTCTTTATATTAAGCAGTATAAATGAGTCTGTTGCACACAAACATTGTGATAGTAATGATGCTAAATGTGAGCTGACTGTCTCCTCCTGTTGTGTCTGCAGTGGAGTAGCTCTGTCTAGAGCTCATTTTGAGAAGCAGCCGCCCTCAAATCTCCGCAAGTCCAACTTCTTCCACTTTGTCCTGGCGCTCTATGACAGACATGGCCAACCTGTGGAGGTGGAGAGGACTGCGTTTGTGGACTTTGTTGAGCACGACAAGGTGTGTGATGTCTGTCTCTGTGGCTATTTGAGGATGTTATGAATTCATCAGTTAATCATTGCAGCTGCTTCAGGGGAACTTTTAACCCCTCAAACTCTAAATCTAAATCAATATTGTCTCAAAAACAGGACCGACAGCATCAGAATGTGTTAGTAACATACAGCATTTCAGCTGTAACCAGGTGCTCAACTTAATCTTCCCCATCCCCTGTAAAGCCAAGCATATCGAACAGCTGACGGCTACATGTTTACACAAGCTTTACCCTCAATGAGATGATGATGTGGGATTGAAAAAGAATATCTAATGACTAATTAGCAGCTTGCCTCATTAGGAGGACATCACTACTTTTTAAAATGCAAATTATGCTTGCTCCTGTTAAGTTATACAGTGAACTAATCATCAAAGTCTCTTTTCCTTCATGCCCCTCTCCCATCCTCGAAAATACTGCTGTGGGGGGAGCTGGATTCCTCAGGTTGGACAAGACCAAAATAAGGAAGGGCGCAGTGTGGAGACAGAGTTAGAAAGAGGCAGCCTGGAGTGAACCTCATGCTCGGCGTTGATGGATGCTTTTGCCTTGTGGTGAGGGGAGCGAGAATCTCCTTAGCTGGCAACAGCTTTACCCCAAGAGAAAGACAAGGGGACACAGTCCTTTCAGCTGAAGTTCAGGCTGCAGTTTTAGGAGCTTTGTTAGTGAGGAAGGTGGCAGTGCTAATGCCAGGCTTGAAAGCTGTCAGTGTGCTCCCCTTTGTGCCACACAGGCCAGTGCAGACTAATATGATGGCAGTGGAGAAGTTCATTTTCTGCATGGTTACCCTGGCATCTGTTTTTGCTTTGTAATTATGCAGAAGGTAGCGACGGTGGCATGGTGAAATAAATGCTCCTCTGTGTGCATTTGCAAAACTTATGGAGCCAGGCATCCATCGATCTCCTTGTGTGTCTCACTTTCACGTTAAGTTTTGAGCCTGTTACCTTCCAACTTTATCCACGCGCATCTTAATTTCCCCGCTTCTTCTTCCCTCCTCGTAACTGTCTCCCTTTTTCTCCACTTTCTCTGCTCCCTCCCCGACCTCCCTGTTCTCTCTCCTCCTCTCTTGCGCTCATCTCTGTGATGCCAGCCTCCTGGGTTATTGGACCAGAGAGCATTCCTCTGAGACCACTTAGAAAGACCAGTAGAGGTAGAAGGAGGAGAAAGAAAGAGGGGGAACAAGAGACAGAGAAGGGGAACGAAGGAAGAAGTGCGAGGCCAGTGGAGAGCCTGGGGGAAGGAGGGATAGCGGAAAGGAAGTTTTTCTGTCAAGGTCGACTGCTGCTCAGTCTCACACACAGTACTTTCCACTCGTTGGAACAGACTTTGCACACACACACACATGCACATAAACCCATTCCTGCTACCTCATTGCAGGAAGGAGCGCTGCATTTGATATCAGCTTTTTAAGAGTTTGTATCGGAGATGATAGTTGAACCCTCCACAAAGAACATCCGAGTCAAGGTTAAGTGTTCAGCTTATGAGCACGACGCAGAGTCCCACATGAGCTTAGAGCCGACAACTCTCTGATCTCCATGCTGCTCCATGGGAAGGGCGAGCAGCAGGATTAGGAGAGACTCGCTGTGCTTAGCGCTGTGTTCTGATGCCCAGCTGTAGTTCTCTCTGTGTTTAACTGCATGCCCTGTGTCTGTCTGTGTGTCTGTCCTCTCTTTTCCAAGGAGCAGACGGGAGAAAAGACGAACAACGGCACCCACTACAAGCTTCAGCTCCTCTACAGCAACGGTGAGCAGCTTGTGGGTTGGCTCTTTGCCCTCATTTAGGCGGCATGCGAAGAAAAACTTTAAAGTCACTCACCTTTCCACTTAACTAGCCTCGCTCCCTGCCTCTTCTCTCCTCTCTAAGCTCATAAATTACCTTCAGCTCATTGTCTAATCACTTGGTTTGTACAGTTTTAGGTTCAGTTTTTTTTTTGCGAGCAGCCACTTCTGGGTACACTGGGGTACATGTTGCCATCCCCTTCCCAACCCCTCCTCATCCTCCCAGCTCCTCCAACCCCCCATGGTGCTTCCACATCAGATCAGGGGATACACAGAGAAATTTGGTTCCCATGAGCCACTGCTGCCCCTATACTCTGCCATCGCAGTGGCACCCATGGGAGAGAAGATAAAAGCCGTGTTCCAGAGCAGCCCCCTCACACACACACACACACACACACACACACACACACACACACACACACACACACACACACACACACACACACACACGTACATACAAGCACACCAAAAGCACTTCCTCTACATCCCCTCCTCTCATCCCCTTCCCCCAAGCGATATCAAAGGCATCTCAATCGAGACTTTGATGAGAGGAACACATTTTAAAAGCGATACTCTCCAAAGTCTCCATAAGAAAAAAAAATCAGTGGGTAATGCGCTCTTCTCTCAAGAAGCAGTTCATTACATGTTGTTTCCTTCTCTTATGTGATTTACCGAGGAGGGTTTAAAGCATCCAGAGGTTCAGGTGTTTACTTGATCACAGGAAAGTGAGAAACGATGCTCAAAAAAGATCTTTTCTCTTCAATTAAATCCCTCCACAGACTGGTCAGTTCTTTTTTAGTGTATAGCACAGCCTCATGTCATGTTAACTAAACTTGGGACCGAATCACAAGGTAACACCGAGACAAGCACAAAAAGAAACAGCTTGACAAATCATGAGAATGTTGTTGTAAATTGTGGCCTCAAAACAGAACATGACTAATAATCATCAAACATCAAATAACTCCCAATCCCCTCAGAAACCATCAGAGAGAAAATGTGAACTGCATGCCAATGTTGTTCGTCCATGTTGGCTGGACAGAGTTCAGTGTGTTGTCTGAGAGCGCGGCCAGAGTTTGAGAAAGAAAATGATTTATATCATAAATCGTTTCATTTTATTTTGAGAACCCACTGTGCAATGTAAGTTTTTATTGACTGAACAGAGCAGGTTAGAGAGTTTAAGAACTCAGCTTGACAGATTGGTTTTATAGTATCTTACAAATAATGTCAACTAAGTAAGCCTTGTTTTCCTGGTGTTCAGTAATAAAGGGCTTTATCTGCACTATAAAATGTTCCATTTAATGTTTGAGATTTCAGTTTAATTGGAAAAGTTATTCTGCTCATTAAAATCTCTTTCTTACCTAAAATAAGCTTTTAAAGCTATGGAAATCCTCCAATTTCTCATCACAGGCGTTCGTACAGAGCAAGATCTTTACGCACGACTCATCGACTCCGTCACTAAACAGGTTGGTAAACTTCCCTTAAGTCTCCTTGTTGGGGATTCCACTTTCAGCTGTATAAACAGGAGTTTATTTATCCTGCGAAACTGAATCTGTCCCATTGCTCCTTCTTTTCTCCCCTCAGCCCATATCGTATGAGGGACAAAACAAGAATCCAGAAATGTGCAGAGTTCTGCTCACACACGAGGTTATGTGCAGGTGAGTGGTAACACACACACACACACACACACACACACACACACACACACACACACACACACACACACACACACACACACACACACACACACACACTCAGTGAAACCTTCACCCACAGGGACAAAATCCAAATATCTATTACTCTCCTTCACTCTGTTTTGTCTCAGACAGCTTGAAATGTGGTTTGGGGATGACGCTTGGGGCATGAGTTTTTTGAGAATTAGTCTGTTATTGAACTGTAAGTCGGGCCTGTCTGTCATCATCCTTGTTACAGTGGTAACCCCCTGCAGCTGTCTGCTGTAACCCAGCATGTCCCTGGGCCAGCTCTGGTTTCTTCTTGGAGTTCCTCTCTTTCTGGCCTGGGGTTTCGCAGCCAAACCTCAACTGACAGCCCCAGACAGTTTTGGGGAACAAGCTGCCTTTCCCTCTTCAAAATACAACTCCAGGACTTATGTTTGGCCGGGACATCATGTATGAACTTTGTCAGGATGTGATGACAAGTGCAAAAGAAGTGCAGCCAGTGGCAGCGAGTTGCTTCAAAAGCAGGGCAAGATTAGCAAATGTTGGCATGGCTCTGGGACCAAAGAGTTTTTTGGGAGAATAAAGAAAGTAGGTGATCAGAGGACTAAGGATGGAGAAGAACATGAAGAGAGTGATGTGGAAGTGGGGCAGTGACCCAGGATTGGAGGGCAGTAGGGGGAAGGATAGGGGGCTGGGACACGGGGAGAGGGGCTAAGACGGAGTGGGTTTTGCCATTGTGTAGCCAGCAGATGCCCGAATGTGACTCACAGCTGGCTAATAACAGAGCCGAAGAGGCAGAGGGCAAGCGTCACAGCTGGGGAGTGAGGCCGTCTGACAGGGGGGCGGAGGGGGGCAGGGCAGGGCCAAGCTGGGACACGAGAGGGGTGAGGCGAGGTGTAGGGGTGGCAGATGGTTAGGGGTGGGGGCACTTTTGTTATGCAGTGAAGGGGACTTTGGGGAAGGGGTGGGGGTTGGCCAGCAGGCTCCTCGGACAGGACTGCTGACGAATGGTAGGATGATGTGGGACGGTGTGTGTTTGACTGTGAGTGTGTGAGTGTGTGTGTGTGTGAGTGTGTGTGCGCGTGGGGTGAGTCTGCGTGGGGGTTGAGTTTGATTTCAAAATCAATGTGACAGATTGCCTGGCTGGCTTTTCACTTTTGAATGGTCTCTCACTGTTTGTAGGGTGTGTTGTTGTACCTTTTCTTCCTCTTTTATTCTTTTGTCCATTCTTCCCCTCCCCTTTCATGCCTCCTTTGTGTGTTCCTGGATTTTGGCCGACTGCGAGGCAGAGTAGCCTGAGTCTGTGGATGTGGATGGGCCAGACAAACGATGACTCCTCCTGTTTAATTTGTTGGGGGTTTTTTTGTCTTTTCTTCCCCCAACACTGACTTTTCCTCTTTTCTGTTTCTTTAACCGCCCACTCAGCCGCTGTTGTGAGAAGAAAAGTTGTGGCAATCGAAACGAGACGCCCTCTGATCCAGTCATCATTGACAGGTAATGAGATCAAACCATGTCCCACACAGTGTCCGTCACCTCCAACAAGCACGTCTCTGCACTCCGTGTTCAGGCTGACCCTTTGTTGTGTGCGCACATCCACATGTTCACACTCAGTGACACAGCGAGATTATGGCTTGATGTGAAACTTCTTGTGGTGGGATCTCACCAATCAGATGTTGCATTTACAGCTGCTAAAAATAGTGACCACAGAAAGAAAAGTAGTTATGTACAGAGTAGAAGCTCCTACTGTAGTGTATGTATGGGTTGGATGTATTTCTATTATATAATATTATGTTCATATATGAGATTTATTTGTGCATTTGCATCTAAATATTTAAAGGTGTTCATAGGAGTCAGTTTATCCACCATGCCGGTTACACTGCACCAATCCAAGCAGGCTGAACCGTACAGCACACTGTCCATGTCTGTCTCCCATGTGTTTCTCTCTGTTTATCTGTTGATCTATCTTCAGCCTGCTGGGATCTGTTTCAATTTGGTCACTCATTTCAACGTTGCACCTGAAGCCTGACGAAAGCATAGACTTCCTTTTTATCAGAAGCATGTGGTGCATTCACACCACCAGGCAGGCTCACATATGTAGTAAATGTTCACCCTGACAGCCAGTTATCAGGCTTAAAGGCAGATGACCACCCCTGTAATCAGCGTGTGCGAGAGTTTTCACGTCCAGGGGAGTTTGGAGGTCTCACACTGTCTGCCTGGCATTAACCAGCGTGATGAATGCTCATAAGCAGACCGTATGTGAAATACTTTCTCTGTGATCTCATAGATGCAACCTTCATCACCTCTTCCTCCCTCACTCCCTCCTCTCTCCCTCGTCTTCCTTCTCTCCTTCGCTACACAATTGTCTGTCTAGAAAACACTCACTTCATATACGTCAAGGACCCTTTTCTTTCCCCTCCTCAGTTCAAGCTGGCTGGCTGTTGACAGTGTGTCTCAAAGGATCTCAGCTGAAGATAGTTTTCATATAACGGAAAAATCGGGCTGTTGTCTTTTGAATTTTCCCAGAATACCTTAGAGCAGCTGCTTTTCCCATTTACTGTAGCGCATTACTCCCACATTAACCCCCTCCGCAGCCTTTTTCATACATCCTCCTAACATGGCTAAAGCTCTTCGAAATTTGTTCGTGAGTCGCTTGTTGTGCTGGTGGGGGAAAAACAATCTATACGTGTTTGTGACTCCTTGTGTGTGTGTGTGCAGGCCGCTGTGCAGCTCTGAGGACTGATTGAAATGGAATCATTGACCTACTGTACTCTCTAATCACACTGGGCATATCCCGTCCTGATGGGGGCTTCTCCCTCTTGACTGGCCTGCAAAATCCTCTCCTGAGGGAGTCTCCTATTAGCAGCCAGTTAATTTCTGATAAGCCAATGGAATTCTGCGTGGCCCCGTGCCCTTTCATCCCACTTCTTGGGTGCTTTTCAGTGTATGTGCTCTGAAAAGGAGAGAAAGTGAAGAGATTGACAGAGCAAGCTGTGTGTGCATGTTCACAGCCTGCATGCATTGTTTGTTTGCTTACAAACGATGCATATTTTCATGCGTGTGGGGATCCTCGCATGTTTGCTTATGTATGTATATGGATGTATGTGCGATTCTCTGTGTCTCTGTGACCCCTATACTGACCTTTTTCCCTAGACACTGTTTGGTTCCTAAATTATTCATGTGTGTGTGTGTGTGTGTGTGTGTGTGTGTGTGTGTGTGTGTGTGTGTGTGTGTGTGTGTGTGTGTGTGGAGGAGACGGTCTGTTTCTGTGGCTCCAGTAATCAGCCTCCTGCTCCCAGCCCCAACACCTGTTCTCCAATTAACATGCAGCGTGCTGGGGCCCACTCTCTCCTATCGCCCAGCCACTACCCTTTTTCTTTTCTCTTTATTCTCTCACTCTCACCCCTCTCTGCTGCCTTCCTCCCAGCTTGTATCTGTACTCCCGCACACTCCCCTCTCGCTGTCTCCGTTTGCTCTCACATGCTCCCACTGTGCACTTACCATTTTCACTCCCCATTGCCTAATTCCCCTGCTCCTCTTCTTTTTCCTTCACGTCGCCATCTCCTTCTCCACCAGCACCACCAGCACCCCCCCTCCTTCCCTTTAGCCTGTCTAATTTTGCCATAATTAGGCAGTGTCATTAGGACACCTACCCAAGCACAAGGGAGTTTGCAATTCCCCAAACGGCCCAAACCCCCTCTTTTCTAATCTCCTTTCCATATTGTTTCAGTTTTCTCTCCCCCTTCTCCTGCTGCTGCTGCTGCTGCACCCCCTCCATCTCCCCTTCTCCCTAATCCTGATTTGAGTGAAAGGAGAGAGAGGAGATCACAGCTGATCCATAGGGAGGGGTGAAGGGACAGAGGGTGGAGGGACCGAGGGATGGAGAGGGCAAGGGCAGCTCGCTGACAAAGAGATGACTCAAGTTGCTTATGGGAGAGAATTATCTAATGCCCTGCTGCCTGCTGTGCCTAATAGTTTTACAATTGTCTAATCATAACATTGGTGGAGTGTTGCACTCGCAGGCCTAATGTGGCTTCTCTGTTTGCAGAATGTCACTTATCTTTGACTGATGGACTGACTTGTTCACTGATTGGTTAGATGATTAATCAATAGAAAAATAGACAGATCGATGTCTCTGGCCTCATCACCATAACTGTGGCTCTTCAAAAGCGCACAGTCGATGTCTTTGCTAGTTCTTTATTCTTGATGAGAGCATTTAGGTGAACCTTCTATTTGTGCATGATAGGATTAGTGTTTGCTTTATCAAGGCATTTATAAAGTAAAAAAAGACAAACATTTACTATTTCCTGCTACTTATAAATGAGAATTCAACATTTTCTCTCACCTTTGGGTGTCTAATTCCAAAAAAAAAAAGAATATCCAACCCCATGTACAGCATAATACTGGTGTTTTTACACCAGTCTTCATTGCTTTTTCTCTGTGAAACTCATCTACTCTGAGAAGTTCTCAATATAAACCCGGGCAGATCTGTTAATGGTGGCATTATTGCCATACTGACCTCTGACCTCGGAGAAACTATATTGGTTCTGGGCCAAAACTGGCCTCACTATTTATGAGCAAACCATGGGGTTTACAATGGAGACAAGCAGATGTCAGTATTAGTATTAGACTATGTGGTTTGGATGGGAGGGGTCAGCGCTTAGTGCGTGCTTTTATATTTGGCTAAGAAGCTGAGATCAATAGTTGGTCATATAGAGTGTGTGGAGGATCCATCGTCAGGCCTTGTGAGAGCAGTGGGGTGATCAATGGCAAGCACTATCTCACTAATTGATCGTGTTTCCAAGAGGGGTCTTTTTTTTAACAAGCCGGTGCTCAGAGAAAAGAAGAATAATCAATAAGAATTTTCCAATATGGTCAATATGGCTCTTCCCTCCCCCAGAATCAAAATGAGCTCACAAAGACTCTAACATACTTGTGTATATGTAATTTTGAATCCTGGAAAAGCAACAAAAAAATTCCGTTTGGAACAGCCAAGCCTTAGTACGTTTGTGATTTCTTTATACTTTCATTTTTGTGCTCTGAGTTTATGATTTGACTAATTAAACAATGATTAGTTGTCCTGCGAGATGACTTCAGATGCTCAGCTCCAAGAACAATCCATTACTCTTAATCTTCAGTTGTGGTTTGTATCGATCCGTTTGTAGTCTTGGTTCTAGTTAAGTGCATGTACCACAGGTTTGTTTTCAACTAGTCACAGCAGCGTTTTGTTGTATTTCTTGCTAATCAATGTGCAGAGGATTGTTTTAGTTTCAGAGCAACTATACAATTTTCCAGTTTAATATATATTATAGCAGTTATTAGTTGTTAATTTTTTTGTTGATGTGGATTGTCCTACTTTCCTGTGAAAATACAACTTCAAGTACAAACATTTTTGCACATTGGGTGTTAGATTTGCAGCGTGGTTAAACTGTATATCATTTTTCGTAATGGAATAACACTTTCTGAAGAGTCTGACAGTAAACTGTTCAGATATCATTTGTTGCTGTATGTGCATGTCTGGCCTGTGCTTCTGTAACGTATCAGAGCGGCAATCTGACCATCTGTTTTCATGTTAGTCTTTCCACCTGCTCGTGCTTGCCTTTCAGAAACTAATTAAAAAAACACAACACAGTGATGCAGCCCGCTACCCTCTCTGCTTCCTGCAGGGCATCGGCATCTACCTGCTCTCACAGCAGGCCGTAGAGTTTCTCTTTGTCCTGTTGATGGTGGGGAACGCCGGCCTCCTCATTCTTCAGCTTCAACCAAAAAGAAAATAAAAAGCCACAAGTCTTTGGGAAAAGAACCTCAAACTATCAGCCAAAGAATAAATGCAGTAACATTTTTTGGACCGTGTCAGGGGTCGAATTCCTCCCCTTTCCCAGATGCATACTCAAGTTCTGTAGCCAAGTCACCCTGTTAGGTCGTCATATATGCACTTGAGAGTTTTATGTGTGAGACAACAATGTCATTTTAGGAGACTGTTTCTCATACTCCCAGTATAAGTTTCTCCTTTACTGTAGCTGTAAAATGAAACTCATAACTCTCTCTGTGGATACTGGTGTGCTGTGCTGTACTTGTACTGCTGTTACCTTTTCTGTCACATTATTTTAAGATGACCTTTCTGAAGGTTAGTCAAGAGCTGAAAATCGTACGGTGCAGTTGGAGGGTGGTTTTTGATTTACACATTTCAGAAAACACAACTCAGTTTCACATTCTCGGTATGATCTCACATCTGTTTTTGCACAGAATAATACGAATCTGGTCAAGTTGCTCAACCAGTCTAATCAAGCACCATCAAGATTGCACTTTCTTGTGCACAAATACACTCTTTTGTGCTTCTGCCATCTTCACAGCACTCCCTTAATGTCCCATTCTCTTACTGCAACTAAGAATACTTCACAGGGGTAGTGGGCTGAGTTAAGGCAGGTGCATTTTTTTTTTTTTACAGGCACAGTCTTGGAACTTACTGTATTTCATCTTAAAACAAATAATCACTAAACCTTTTCAGTAACGGACTGCAAAATAGTCTTATAACTTCTGAGGATGATTTTCCTCCTCTGCTGTCCAACTTCCAGAGGGTGTGGAAGAGATGTGTGCAGCTGCAGCTGATGTTGGGGAAGTTTTTACAAACTGAGACAGACCTATCTCAACTAATGTTGTTGCTGCTAGAGCCAGTTAAGTCGTTAGATGACTAGAGTTTTTAAGTAAGAAAAGTTAGAACAAAGGGCTAAAATCAAGCATTTTATTTCACTGCCTATCTTTATTTACTCAGGACAAACAGGCTACCCAGATAGCAAACTATGGGTGAATCAATGTTGAATCTATGTTGAGACCTAATGTAGAAATTATACAGAAAGCGCAAGGTTGATAAAATGTTGAGTCAACGTTTGCTTTTCAACCATAAATCACACTTTACCCAGATAGCAAAAGATGTTAAATCAATGTTGAATTAGGGTTAAGAAGGTTGAATTGTGGTTACAGTTGAAGATTGATGGTTGGATCAACGTTGATTCAACAACATTTTGTCAACGTTGAAGTTTGTGTTTAAAAGATGCCATTGAATCTACATTGTATTTTGGTTTAATTAAAATGTTTGACAGGTCAATGTTTAATTAATGTTGAATCTATGTTTGCAAACATGTAATCTATGTAAGCAAACGTTGACTCAACATTTTATCAACCTTGCGCTTTCTGTATAATTTCTATGTTAGGTCTCAACATAGATTCAACATTGATTCACCCATAGTTTGCTATCTGGGTAGGCATTTATGAGTTCTTTTATGTGAGCAACAATGAATAATGAGCTGTCCCAACTGAAGAACATAATAGATATGTGGCCAGTTTGCTTGGCGGTGCAAGTTTTACCAAGTGTAGTTAAGACTTAGAATAACATGAACTATGTTGCTATGGTTGCCTACGCTTCTAGTATACCCAGCTCAATATGTTTGAGGTATCCAGTCAGAAAATTTGAATCTATTTTAGGTTGTGTAAGCAAACGCTGCTTTACAACTGCTGTTTGAATTCAGATAGAGTAGGTGGTTTGCACTCACAATCATTCACCGATGCAGATATTAATATGCGTGCATAAATTACCTGCCTGTCACGCGTGCATGCATGTGCAGAGACAAAATCAGACACATGTGCCTCCCTCAGTCCACTGTCACAGGTCCCTCCCTGGTGGGCTAGCACTGTCCAGTCCCTCCAGACCCCCTGTCAGTGAGCCCCTCAGGCAGGGGACCAGGCAGCGTGGCGACAGGGCCCTAAGGCTCTGGTGCACACCGCCTCACACAGCCGAGCGGCACACAGGCTGGACCACTGAGCAGCTGGCACAGGACCATGGGGATGGCTCCTCCCTTGGGGCAATGCAAGCAGGAGAATGACATGAAGACAGACAGGGAGAGACGATGCAATGTCTAGAATATCAAATTCACTGACAGGTACTGCTTCAAACAGCAAGAGCCCCACTCGGACTCAGAATGGTGAAAATGAGTTCAAGGACCTTTGGTAAGGCTGGAGCTTTTTCCGATGCGGTCTCATGTGAACCGGGAAGAGCCTGGACTCCAGTGTGCACAGGAAGTGTATAATGAGTGGTAGGTTATGGGCCGAGTTTGTGTTTGGTCACCTTTGCTCCGCTTTGGCCAGCGTCGCCTGTTGTGGCTTGAACCCCACCATAAGGAGTAGGGCTGGTTTGTTTTCTTTGAGAGCCTACAGAGGGGGTAGTAGGAAACAGAGAGCAGTGGAGAAATGTTTTGACAGGAAATGGGAATGAACTACCAATGGGCTAATGTGGAGGAACAGTGGGGGCACTTTTCGAGTGGGTGGGATGCAGAGAGGATGGAGGGGGGAATTAGAAGGTTTGAGTTGCTGCTCAATGGCACTTTGAAAGGCCTCGCGCTCCCACAGTTGATGGGGGCCAACCCTCCCATTTGTCTGACCACTAATAGGGTTCACCTTTGGTTGAGCAGTGAAGAGATTAAGTAGGGGCACTCAGAGGATCAGAAGGGGCCATATTAGTGTGATTTAGAGGTACTTCAGATCAGGAGCAAGTCTGGTTATGTGTGTGTGACTTAGACTCAGTTGTCTGTGGGTTTTCTTTACATGTAAAATTCCTGCAGTTGCCATTTATTTTGTAAAATGATCTTGTATCAGTGCAGTCAGGACCTTGTGTGTGGGTGGGTGTGGAGTCAGAGGCCAGTTAGCAGTGGTATTTAGGAACAAGGACTGTTTTCTTTGGCTGGATGCTGCTGCTGAAGGTGGAGCTATGAGTGTGTGTGTGTGTTTCTGGGTTTGGTCAAACTGCACTGTTAAGATCTTAAATTTCACTAATGACTTAACAATGCCCCCTGGTGCTGGGCCGGCCCCACAAGCCACCTTGTTTTTTTGTTTGTCTGTTTATCTGGGATCTAGACGGACTGGTATGTTTGTTCTCAGGAGTTGGATTTCTCTCGAACTCCCCACTTTTCACTCTGTGAAAACATTTCTAAACACTAATATTTACACATCTGCTGCATTTGTTAAATAAAATTTGATTAAGTATCCCTGTTGGCTTGAGCTTGAGGCAACAGTTACTCTTCCTGTGGGTCAAGGATAAAGCAGGCAGGCAAGGATGTTGTGAAGAAGCATTTTTAGTAAGAACGATCTACACTTTTAAAAACTTTTATGGATACTTTTATTATCCCAGACTACCAGAGGAATAAATAGTACGGGCTTGAGGATAGACTTCTGTGCTAAACTGCCGCACACAGAGTAAAGCAGAAATCATTGCTGACTGTTTGGTGTTTATGCAACAGATGTCGTGTTTTCCTTACCATGAGCAAAAATATGAGGAAAACAGTTAGAGCAATGTAACGATTGTATTGTCACTGCAGTGTTTGGGATGTGTGCGAGAGTGTTTGTGTGTAATGGTCCTGATGAATCTGTCAGGGCTGAGGGCAGGGGGTGATGTGACTGCTGACAGCCTCCCAGCAGGCCTGCTGAGAGCCCCAACCGGCTGTGTGCCCTCCCTGCAGCCCCCCAACCACCCGGCTCCCCTTCTCGTCTCACAGTCCTCGGCTCCCATACATTTGCTGTGTATTAGCCACGGATAGTAAATTACAGCTCCCTGGACCTCTGAGTGATTCCATTCCCATCTCTTCACACGTTCCTCCTCTTCTCTTTCCCTTCAGCACCATTATCCAGCTCACCTTCTCCGCGTCTGTCTCTCTCCCTCGTTTTCTCCCGTTTTGATCTGTTTTCCTCCCTCTGTCTGTCATATTCGTCCTGGCTCTTCGACTCCCTCAACCCTGTCAGATTTCTCTCCCCTGTCTGTCTTTCTCTCACTTCTGTTATACTTCTCATCCTCCATTCTTCTATTGTGTCACGCTACACAGCGTTCCCTCCCTTACACATCCCCTCAGCTCCCCCTTTACTTTCTTACAAGCAGGTCCCTGTTGTCTAGGCTTCACAGGTTTCTTCGCAGCTTCTCCCGCTCTCTCTCGTCCTGCTTCCTATTCCTCTCTCTCGCCCTCTCCCTCTTTGCCTCCCCCCTCTTTCTGGAAACAGATGTTGTTTGTCAGATCTTATCATTACTGGCTAATTAAGAAGACATCTCTTCTCCTTCTGTTGTTGCTTCTCTTTCCTCTCCTCTCCCTCTCGGTGGCATCCATCCCAGATTCATTGTTCTTCTTAAAGAAAGGTTTGGGTCAAGCTTTGATGCTTACATGTTATTGGTAAATCTGATTAGCAGCTGATTGATTGAAAGAGTATTGAAAAGGTAAGATTAGCTTTGGTGTATTGCAGATGACCTTCTGGTATCTATTCAGCTGTGGAGGGTGCTCCGTGTCTCCATCTGACAGTTATGAGAGTATATTTTGAATCCTCGTCCCTCAGGACACACCAAGCATGCTGGGAGAGGTCAGACCACTGATGGGACTTCTATTCCCTGTCCTGGTTGTGAATTCATGTTCTCCAGACTCTGAATATCTATCCATATCCATCTATTTGGCAGGCTGACCGCGGTCCCATGTGGCCAAGCTCTGTATGCAATCTATATTTTGGTTAAGCTTGGGAGACTGAAACATTAATTCATTTTAAATTGTTGAAATGCACATTTAGCAGCTGGTGGGAGGTTATGCAGTAAAACACTCTTTGCACCCAGGAGGAACCTCGTTGAAACGCTGGAGTGCCTCTCGTGTACTCTTCCCGACGTTCCACTTTCTTCCTCTCAGCCCTCCTTCCCTCTCAGCTCCGCCGTGCCACCGTCACTTTTTGCAGTGGCAAGCCTGAAGGTTTTACAGCACTACCAAGCTCTATAAATCAGCACTGCTGGTTAAAATGTTTGGCTTTGTCACAGTTCTCAAGTTTAGTGGCGGGGTGGGTTTGGGCTGAGGTTGCAGGGGTGAAACCAGCCTGGGAGGCAAAGGAGAAGAGGCCAAAAGGGACACAGCCGATCAAGAAATGTAGAAAGAGCTGAACTTCCTCATGCTCTCACTGTCTGCTTGAAACTATACCTGGTGAGGATTTACTCTCTCATTTTGTCAGCACTGACCAATAAGAGAGGCAATGTGTGTGTTTACTCAAGTTGAGCTTACTAATTAGTGCAATGTAAGCATGCTTTTCTAGATTTTTTTCTATTTAGCTAAAGAAGCCAGTTATGCATTTTGTCTACAAAAAACAACTATACAAAACTTTTGCATCAATAAATGCAATTTTGAATAGGCCCAAAATGTAATAAGTAATTATCAGCGATAAGGATCTGAATGGGCAAAGAAGACACACTAGAGAATCTGATCTTGCATTCGGATATAACTTTTAGTAGTTTAGTGTGGAGTATATTAACATTGTTGTATTTTATATGAGATCTGGATGCTTCCTATAATACTTTCACTTGGCAGGTTTGAGCTGCACTTAGGCACTGATGTTGTATTAATACTGTTGTCGAGTGAGATTAGGATAGCACAGTGACCACGTACTTCATAGATAAAGGTTTAAACTGTAAAAATCCAGAAAATTGACATGCCTTAAGCTGTTATTGTTATTGTCTTTGCTTTTAAATCATATGTAAAAAGCAAAGAGAAGACTTAAATGTAGTGAGTTTTGTGAGAGGGGTGAGCGAAGCTGATGCCACAGATATCTCTGTATGCTTTCGGAGGAGGAGGGGAGTGGACCGGGGGAACTGGTGTGAAAGGTCCTGTGGTGGTATGCGACAGAGGGGGTATCAGTTCGTGGAGGGTTTTCTGTGCCCCATTAGCAGTGTCAGAGGTCATGTGCCCCGGGTGTTAACCCTGGTGACCAGTCTAGCTTCCAGTCTGCCAGGGGACCCTGGTCCAGGGGTATTTATTACTTACCCCCCGCCCTCCCAGCACACATACACACACCTAGCCTGCTCCATCCCCCAAACACAGCTTTCTTCATGGAGGAAAGCAAATCTCCCCCAGTCATTCCTCAGCCAGGATACATGTACTAATTGGACGCACATCCATACAGTGATGCATGGACACCCATCTGTAGATTTGTGCTTCGGCATGAAGCATTTTTGGGTCGACACCGGTTTATCCAAATCTTCGTCCACACCTATGAGCTACAATGTGCTTGGCCCGCTACTTGCGTGTTTTATTAAAAATCAACTAGCACTTACATGCATGTGACTTTTTGAATTTGAGGCATCATTTTTTGCTAATGTGTATAATTTCACACGATGGATTGTGCACACATGGTTGCTTGCAAGTCAGTATTTGTCTTTGTGTATTTCTCTGTGAACTCATGCGTGTGTGCGTGTGTGTAGGTCGTGCAGCCTGCGTGTGACATGTGCATGCATACGTGCGTGTATCTCGGCCTGCTCTATGAGTTAGTACTCTCAGTGTGTGAGTGTGGCAGAGGAAGGCCCTCAGCATGTCAGTATGTTTTAATGCTTCACATCTGGTTTCCTAATTTTCCTCCTCCTCCTCCCCCCTGCCCTCCCTTCAGCTCCCCTCCGCCGCGATGTCAGGACACTGTTTTGTTTTTTCAGGGTGGCGGTGGGGGGGTGATGGAGGGGATCTCTGATGAGTGATGGCCCCGCATACAGGATGTCAGCATTCTCCCTCTCTTCCCCTGCCTCTTCTCTTCTTCATCTTTCTCTTTTGTGCAGTTTCTTTCTGTTTCCTACAACTATTAGGCATTATACAGATTTTCAGGAGTTGCATATATTTAGAGCATAAAAAGAAGCAACTTCTTCTTTTTTGTTGTCTCCACCTCTCTGTCCTCACCCCTTTCCCCCGTTTTCTGCCTCTGTGTGAGCAGCATAGCATTCATATTGGCTGAACAAAAATGATGGCGATCTCCTCCTCCTCCTCATTCTTTCCCTTCCATATTCTCCTCCCATAATTTTTCTATTAAGGCATAAATTTGTCATCTCTGGTGCACTAACCTAAAATTGGAAGACCAAAGCCCACTTCAGAAAAAGAGAGAAGTGGGGAGAGGTTTCTAACTAACTTTAACTCTGCATTTAAACCTTTTGCATGACATGCTTCAAGAGCCGGTGCTACCCATAAACCTTCATTTACAACGGCCACAGAGGGTGATGTGTTTTATGACTATGTGAAAAGGCAGTTTATGTCAACAGTGATTAGTGCTGATGAATGCCTATGAACATTTTTGTTAAGTCCTGCGTTGCTTAGGTGCTCAGAGCATGATTGAGTCCATATGTAAAGCAGAGTCAGTAACACTTATGCAGAACAGATGCCCCACTGGACTGAAAAATGTAAAACTGGGCGTCCAAAGTTAGGAATGAAAATTTATGAAAACTTTGTATTATTTTTAGTGTCGTGACTTGCTGTTCGGTCACTGAATGAGTTTCAGTTAAACTAGTTGTTGCTGTAGTGGGATGTCCGCCTCATGCTGCAAGGCCTGTGTTTAGTCTTGGGAACCGACGCAGATGCAGACAAAAGGGATTGGAGGCCTTGACAGAGATGCAGAAGTGAAGACAGAAAAGAAAAAAAACACACACACTCCCTGTGGTTCCACAGCGTAAAACGATCCCAAGGTTTAAGACTTTGGTCTATGTTTTGTTTGTGTTTCCTGTTTTAAGTGTGTCTGTGGAGGGAAGATGCTGCAAAAGATAAAACTTTGTTTCCATTGCTGACCGGGAAATTCAGTTTCTTAAAAAAAAATGGCATCGCTATGGAACAAAAAACATCACCACAATTAGTTTTTGTAGGTCTTTTGTCAAACTTTGCTTATAATTTATTATTTACGACATTTTAAAAATAGTTTTATACTTCCCATCACTAATATTTGCACTGAGTTACTCACTTGAAAGTGTTTTAACAAAACACAATCACCATTTTACACATGCATGAAGAAGTGGAATAATCTGTAAATGTACAACAAGGCAAATAAAACATACTAACGCCAGTGGAGTTCTTTGAAAACAGCCTTTCTCTGCAATTTCCCCATGACATGAAGATCACCTCCTATTCTTTGCATGTTCTCCTCATCTCTTCCCTGTGGACGGGGAGGTGTGTGGGTGTATTACATTACCAAAACAAAAACAAACAACAGCAATATTAAACTTTTGCAACCACAATAGAGGAGGGGATAAAAAACAGAGGGTCCTCGACTTCTTATTAATTATGCAAGATTAGTCTAATTATAATTCAGCAAATGAATGTGTGGCAGAAGGTGCGAGGCGACGGGGCTGGGAGATTTGCATGTTAAGTGGGCAGGGGGAAGCGGCTAATGCATGCTAATATATGCGTCAATGTCTCGCTTTAATTTCAGCATTTGCAGCTGTGTGCGTCCGAACTGAGGGGGGTGAAAAGTTGACTCAATGGGTTTTTGGGAGGGGGGCAAAGGTGGGTGTGTCAGTGTATTAGAGTGTGCATGCATGCATGTGAATGTGTGCTTCTGTGTGTGTGTGTGTGTGTGTGTGTGCGTGAGGCATCTGGTGTCATACAAACAAGGAATGATGAGAAGAAGTCAACAAACAAGGTCAAGAACCCTCAGAAAGTGCACAAAGCCTGAGATAGATGTAGGCAGTCCCTGAGTGAGGGTGGTAATTTTGCAATCTGCGGCGTCACCACAGCACAAATGTGTCATGTCAGTCTGTCAAATGAGTGACAGCTGTTGGACTGTGCGGCAAGGAAACTAGTGTAGCCAAGTCACAGCCGGACCATGGACGGGGCTGTTAAATCAAAAGTGGGGTTCCTGTGCTGTTGTGACTTATGTTTTCATACTGTATTTGAGTGCTATAGCCTTAAAAATGAGCCACAATATAAGAATCACTGCCAAGGATATAATGTATTTACTGAATGACTCTCAAAGGAGGCAGTAAAATGAAATAGAACACCTTTGATTATGGCCCACCTTCAGTCAAGAAACAAATTTTATATCTTTTATTGTTTGATGCACTGTACACATGGTGATTTCAAACCCTGTTAATTTTCCATCAAGGTGTCCAGGCAGTTATCAGAAAATATGACAAAGTCGGACCTGAGTGAGGAAACAAATGGAAGAAGGACGTGGGAGAGGTGCTGTAGTGGCTTTTTACATGTTCCCACCCAAAACTGAGGTCTAGCACAGCTCTGAGGTTGGAGGTCCGAGCTCTCCCTGATAAATTGTAATCACCCTGTGCCAACAACAATATTGATTGTCCTCCGACGAAATAGCTCAAATCAAGAAATATTGGACATGCTGGTTGGAACTGAGGACTAGTTTGGAGCCAGATCCTGTTCACGAGGGAGGAAGCTGGAGCGAGTGATGGAAGAATAGCGAGTAAAATCTGACAGAATGAGCGAGAGATTAGTATTCGACAGGAGGATTCAGGGCTATGGGGCCAATATGAAGTTCCTCTCCAAACAACCGCTCTCCATTAAGATGACTTATATTTGTAGAGAGCACAGTGTGGGTGGGATTGGAGCTGCCCAAAAAACACTGCCTCCTCGTGCAGCATTTCTCTCAGTGCTGTTATTCTTTGTTTAATTGGAACATTAACAGGACAGTGATGTGTTCACTGTGCAGGCAAGTGGTTATCTACTTTGAGGGCTACATGTTTGCTAATTACCACAACCCTGCGTCATTTCCCAGCTCATTTTTATTTTGTTTTAACATGCATCTTCTGCCTAATTTCTCATCACCGTGAGATTTGAAAGGATCTTCTCAGCCTCGTCTGCACCTGTCCTCTTTACATACTTTCCTGCCTCTCACCTTGCCAAGTCTCCCTCCTCCCTCCTCGCTGTATTTCAGTGATGGAATGTGTTCTTGTTGTTGCCTTCTCTTTCCCATCGCTGTCTTTGCCTCTCAGCATGGGGACTTTGGGATTGCGGCAGAGCTGCGTTGCCATGGCAGCAGGCCGTGTTGCCGAACTGTGCTCACCTGGGATTTGGAGTCTCTCTCCGTAGTCTTCCTCTCTCCTATTTATTCCACCTTTCTCTCAGGTTTTCTTTGGTGCAGCAGAGGCTATCAGCACCCCTCTCTCCTTCTCTGTGTCTTCACAGCATAACACACTCTCAAGTAAACTCACATACGTAATGAGACACATACTTGAAAACAGAATTCATGTCCATACCAGCGCCTGTGCCTCTATCACTACCTTCCTCTTTCCACCTCCTCATTTCACTTTCTCTGTAGTTGTCTAGTTGTCTCTACTTCGTTTCTCTCTCCATTCCCATGTGGGGGTTCAAATACGGCATTGCGGGATACCACAGTCCCCTGAGTCCGCTGGCATACATCACTGTCTCTAGTTTACTTTGAAACAGAGTAGCGCTTTTCACTGGACTGTGCTTTAGAATCTCATTACTTGATTTAAAGTGTAACAACATTGACTTTAATATTAAACTAAACAGCTGGGATTGATGTCAGAACTGTAATCAGATGTACACACATATTCACGCATACACACAGAACCTGTCTCTAACAGATAATAATGTCTCCTTTGACTGAAAGTGCATTACTGTAACCCAACCACAGCGCAGCAAAAAAAAAAAAAAATCATATACATGATTCTTTCATGTGATTTTCTTAGTTGCTGATGTACAAACACGTGTCCTTTTATTTACCTTTGCAGGTTTTTCTTGAAGTTTTTCCTGAAATGTAACCAGAATTGTCTGAAGACAGCAGGAAACCCGAGGGATATGAGGAGATTTCAGGTACAAATAAATGTGAAAAAAGTATGTGTGTGAGTGTGCCCTTGTGTGAGAACAGAGAGAGGGATGGTGATAATATGAGACTGAAAAAAGATTTCGCAGCCAGGAAAATATACCCTTCATGCCCCTTAATCTGGACAAAAGCATTTAATTTTTCATCCAGTCTGCTCCATTGCAGTATTATACCATAAACTCTCTAATGGTGGGGCTCAGGAGAAGTTTTCCGATGGAAGAACGAGAGCAGAGAGTTAAAGGTGAAAGTTAAAAATCAATAAGGAGTCGGGGAGACGGAAAGACAAACGCAAGGAGTTAGATATGTGGGAGACTTGGTCGTGGGGTGCCGGGGTGCAGGAAATAGGTTGAGGTGTTTCAGGAAGTTGTCAAGAATTGAGTGATTGGCTCCAGATGGAAGAGGTCATGCTCCGTGACCCAGGAAGTGGTCACAGGGGACGCTCCCGCCTCACTTCCTCCACCGTCTTTCAGCACCAGCGGCCTCTGTCTGGCATTCTCCTTCTCCCAGCAAACCCTCTCGGTCCCTTCTCCTTCTCCGTGCTCCCCCTGTCTTTCCACCATGTTTGCTTTAACTCCTGTGATGTGACACATGCTGAGAAGTTATGAGCACGCAGGCACTCCAAGACTCTCATCTCTGGGTTAAAAGGTGTTCAGAGCTGGACAGGAGTCTGCTGCTTGATCGATAATTTACAGTTATTTTCCTGTAGGCTTCCCTCCCTTTCCATCACATATAGAACATATGTTTTTCCCCCTTTTTATCTTGCGTTCTTTCACCTGCAAAGTTACTACCATGTGTTTATATTGAAGGGAGGTTCTATCTTTGCTGTCTGATTTTCTTTATATATGATAAAATATCTGCGGCTAAGCATTTAATTTAAAGCATCTTTTTCACGCTGACCCCTTCCCTTTAACTATCAAAACATGCTCATAAACACACTCGAGGACAAACTCATTATCACTTTCAGAAATAGCAACACATCGACACTCATAAATATCCAAAGAGAAAAAGCCTACATGTATCCTCTCATTAATTATATGTGCGTCATACATATGAGGCAGATGTGAGAAGGGACACACACATGCTGTGGCCAGAAAATCCAATTAAGACCACTATATATCATCCTCCGCTTTAACGGCCGACTAAAATGGGAGATTTGCTCCATATGTTTGGTGTCATTGAAGGATCAGGAGGAGACAACGATGAGCCTGCTTCATGCTGTATGAATCAAAAAGTTAGGCAAGAGGCAGCGGAGAGGCCATATGGAGACCTGATGGAGGAGTGGAGGAGTGTGTGAGCTGTGTCATCCCCAGAATGCAGACATATTATGGAGATCCCAGGGATGTCACATTACCTATTGAGAAATATTACTATCACCTGTATCCAGAAACAAATTGTTGCTTAGGGATTTTAGTGTTGTAACCAGAGACTGTGACTCGCAGCGTGCTGTCCAAGCGGTGCATATACACTCATGTATCTTCCTCTTGGCCCCTTTTCCCTCTTTCAGGTGGTCTTGTCCAGCACCGTGAGTGTAGACGGCCATGTCCTGGCCGTGTCCGACAACATGTTTGTCCACAACAACTCAAAACACGGTCGGAGAGCTCGCAGGCTGGAGCCGGGCGAGTCTGTGGAGAATACCATGGAATATGGTAAAAAAAAAAAAAAAAAAAAAAAAAGCAGACAGATTACACAACAATGTCACCCCTCATTCACCTTCAAAAAATCACTTCATATCATCACTCATTCTCAGAAACATAAGACATTGGAGAGCAAACTGTAACAGCAGGTTCTTGAGTTGCCTAATGTCCATTCATAATCACCATGATAGATCAAACATTACCAGTGATGCTACTGAGGTCATTAACTGAGCTAATTATTGCATTAATTAAATACTTGTCATGAGATGTCACTTCCATCTCTGGATGATCTTGTCTTAAACCAACATCTTAAAGCACGAAGGACAAAATAAAGCATAAGTTAAGGTCAGTTTCCAATTCATAAGTCAAGAAATCATTAATTGATCTCTAAAGCAAGAAGCAAACATCACATTTTTTTGTGCAATCGTGAAGCATAACAAAGAACAGCTACACAAGTTCTGTGAGTCCATTTCAGACCAATGACATGGACCATTTTCCACCACGTTAGTGCTCTTTACATTTAACTGGTAATACACCTGAATTTTTACTTAGAATGTAAATTCAGGACTGTTACTTGTAATTGAGTGTTTCTACTCCGTTGCATAGCTACTTTTACCAAAGTAAAGGATGTGATTATGTTTTCCACAGCTGGTGCTTTGTCATCGTCCTGCATTTTATTAGAACTTTTGCTGTATATGATTACAATGCATTGAGATTGTGTGATTTTTTTTGACGTAAAACAATGTGCTCCTCATTTTTTGTTGTGATCCATTTGTTTAGTTATTAATGGAGAACAGCCTCATCGTGAATGAATCTGTGCTGCAACAATATTTTTTTTCACTTAACTTTAACTTCCCTTGGATTTTGTTTGACACAATTCCAAATAAACAGTTTTTAACACATTCATCTTTACTTATTCACTAAAAGCACTCTATCATCTCTTTACTGTGTAACATCCCACACTGAATTCCTTGGACTAAATGCTTTTCTGTCCTGTGTAGCCACCCCATGCATTAAAGCCATCAGTCCCAGTGAGGGCTGGACCACCGGTGGGGCCATGGTCATAGTCATCGGGGAGAACTTCTTTGACGGGCTGCAGGTGGTGTTTGGAAGCATGCTGGTGTGGAGTGAGGTGAGAGTTGTCTTCAGAACATCGCACTAATGATGGCGTGGACTAAAACACATTTTGGAATAAAATATAAAGCACATGGCTTGTCCCGTTATTCAGATGATGTATAGGCAGTCTACACAAATGAATCTTTCCTGAGTGTTGTGTTAGCCTAAATATTTACAAGGCACAAGGTGAGAGTCATTTCTCGCTAGTTTGTGACACAGTTTCCGTGCTTCATCTCAGCTCATCACACCACACGCCATCCGTGTTCAGACGCCTCCTCGACACATCCCCGGGGTCGTGGAGGTCACACTGTCTTATAAATCTAAGCAATTCTGTAAGGGAGCACCTGGACGCTTCATCTACACAGGTATTTATACACGTGATTCTGCTATTTTTGTCTCTGTTATCAACAGTCTTAGGAATTTTATACATTAGGTTTTGATGAATTGTGATTCACTATATGTTTCTTTTTCTTTTCTTTCTTTTTTAGCCCTTAATGAGCCAACTATAGACTACGGTTTTCAGCGGCTCCAGAAAGTAATTCCTCGACATCCTGGTGATCCAGAGAAACTAGCCAAGGTGAGCCAAGGCTCCTAAATAAATTACCTTACCATGTGCAAGATTATTTTTCAAGAAGCTATGTGCATTACATGCATGTTATTAGGCTGTTAATGCCATAAATTTTGTTCTTTGCAGGAGATCCTCTTGAAAAGAGCAGCAGATCTTGTGGAGGCCCTGTATGGAAATCCACATAGTAATCAGGTAAACAGAACTGTGTGCGATACAATGTCATACTTTAATACAATACTTAAAAATGACAGATTTCACATCAGAATGACACTATATAAATGGAACATGAGGATATTTTAAAGACGACAGCAGGTATTTTGTATGTTTTGCCCATTAAGTATTAATAGTGAATACCATAGATTACTGCTGAACATTTTCCAGAGCTTTGGTTTAAACATTAATTTCCTACTTTAGAATAGTCACTGGTTTTCCAGTCATTTCTCAACTTCATGGGATAATAATACAGTTCTGAGAATGGACTGTTTTAAAAAGATTTGTAGTGAATTTTTATAATGTTTGACTTGGCTACCAAAAGTGTGGAGCTCAGAAGCTATGATGTCTGAGGCAAAAACCCATAAAATAAAACAATATGCAACTGCTCTACTGCACTTTTAGTTTGTGGCAGGTGATTTTCAGTTCGCAGATGAAATGAGAACACTTGAATGCACCAGCATGAGTCGGAAAATTGTCAGCAGTACCGTTAGTCTATGTTACTTGTAGTTAATGTGCTAATTGGGTGTAGCTTACACATTCTCAGCTTCAGACACTAATTAGTGCATCCCTGTTTACTGGCAGGCTGCAGATATATGAATTAACAGCATGTTGGCAGCTGAACAAAACTGTTTTATCTTCCTGTGACTGTGAGACTGACCCATTGCTGGCCATTTTATTTGATCTCCTGTAGGACATGCTGCTGAAGCGTGCAGCTGACATCGCTGAGGCACTCTACAGTGTTCCTCGTCCTCACAGTCAGCTACAGGCGCTGCCCAGCTCGCCGGCCCACGGCAGCGTCATGGGCCTGGGCTCCTACCCGTCTCAGTTAGGTGTTAGCATCGGAGAGCCAGGACAGAGCAGCCAAGGTGAGCAGAATGACCTATAAGCTACTCCTTGCTTCTGTTTTTTATTACTACTAATGAAGCTCACATATGACCCAACATTTTCATTTTCCCTCCAGGTTACATCCGTAACTCCAGCAGTTTGTCTCCAAGGGGTTACCCATCAGCCTCCACCCCCCAGCAGTCAAGCTATGGGAGCAGTGGGGGGATGACTGGAGGCTATGGGACAGTTCCCATGACTAGTCTAGGAGTCCCTGGATCTCCTGGTTTCAACAGTGCCTCCCCCACAGGCTCTCCCTACAGTAAGACCTCACCTGCTCTCGAAATGTCTGCGTGTCTTGTTGATAAAGTTCACTGTTCTGTGATTTTCCGGCTTCGTGTTGACTGTTGCTCTCTGTTCCACAGTAATGCCCTCCAGCCCCACTATACCAGGAAGCTCCAGCTCCTCCTCGTCTCTCTTGCCTTTCTCCTCCTTCCCGTCCGCTGCTAAACAGAAGAGTGCTTTTGCTCCTGTCCTCAGGCCCCAGGGCTCCCCCTCCCCTGCCTGCCCCGCCTCAGGGGGGAACAGCTTCAGAGGTAGTCACCCAACTCACTATCTGACCCCCTGTCTGAACTTACGAATGCAGTCTAACCCCTCATACTAACTAACCCAAAAGCTATGACTGAACGAGACAGAGAACAGTTGCTGGATGTACAATAATGCAAGACCTGATTGATTAGAATCATAGATTTTGTATATTTTTTTCTCTCCAGCGATGACGGGCCTGGTTGTTCCCCCGATGTAGCAAAGCACCCGCCCCAATCTACCCCAGACCACTGCTTCACTTAGCCCCTCTTTTGGCACTGAGAGGGCAGGGAGAACGGAAAATTGATCACTCGCGACCGTGTAAAACTTTCCTCTCTGACCGCTCCCTGTCCCCCTCCCTTCAGCCATTTCTTAGTCCCGTTGTCATCCAGTTGGATGAACAGGACGGGGTATGAATATGTCCAAAGACCAGCCATCTACTCAAGATGCAGAGGAGAATACGTCACCCACAACTACAGACTGACTGTGCTCCTTAGCTAACAGCACAAGACTGGACCAAACACCGCCATGTGTGTGCGTGTAATGAAGCATCTGAAAGGAAACAGAGGAAACTAGTTTCACTTCAAGCTTCAAAAGCATCTGTGTTGACCTCTGGCCTACTATCACATGCAGTATTCAGCACTTCAACACCCGCCCAAACCTTGGCCAGAGACTTACAGGACGCACTGTGAGAGCACTGATGGATGACAGACGACTCTGATGTAATGTTGCAGCTCTAAAAAGCAGGGTGCTATTTTGTCGATGTATGGACACCTTAAATGGCATGTGTGTACGCTGTCTGTGAGTTAGCAAGAGGTTGTTTTTGCGTTTTCTTTTGTAGTAGACTTTTTGAAGACAATTTACATTCCAGAAAAATAGACTCTTTATTTTTTGTTCTGATGTCTACAGTTTTTCAACGGAGAACTCTTTGTCTCAAGGGTTATTACTAAAGGAATTCATATATTGATTTATTTAAGAACAAGCAATTTAACTTATTATAGTTAGTTTAGGGAATAATATAAACGTGTTTTTATAAAGTGGTCCTTTTTCCATCTGTTACTGAAATGAAGTTATCTCAGCAATTGTTACATAATTTGGTAAATGATCATAGGGAAAGGATTTTTCAATTTTGGAGTGGATAAGTTCACTTTTTTGGAATTAAATATCCCCAATTTGCAGGTTCTTATTCTTAAGTATTAATGTTATGCCCACAATTTAAGAAGGATATTGTCCTTGTGTAAAGGAAAACATTAGGCAGCCATACCCTTTTTCATTTCACTTAAAATGCATGCTTTGTCACACCAATGCCCTGATACTTCTTTTTTTTTCTCCATTCCGCATTGCAAATCTAAATTTATATGACTATATATGGCTTATAGTATTTAGAGTTTCCTTTTAGACGTCTCAGCCCAGTACAGGTTTCTAGTCACTATGCAGTACAGTAAATAAAAGCACAACTGCTCAAAAGAAAAGAACCGGGTGTATTAGGTGTTCATTGTCTCCCTCCATCCTGTTTTTACTGCTATTGTTAACTTTTTTCATCACAACAAAAACCGCATTCTCAGGACGTGAAAACAAAGAACACAAAGAGTAGATGACATTTGCAAAATTGTTTTTAGAGTTTGGTTAACTTTATTTATTTAAAAATTATTAGCAATTTAATATTATGTTTTTTGAAGCCATTTTTTCTTTGAAACGATACAGGAAAAAAAAAGTGCAAATGTGATTTGTATATTTCAAGGTGTAATTATATTTTGTGCTCCAAATAAAACAAATGAGGGGAAAAAAAGATCAAAAGTCTTTACATTGTATTAAATTGTGAATTTCATTGGTGGTTTCTGTTTTTTTGCACAGTAAGTATTTCCACACTCACTGTATCATCTGACAGTTTCCTGGACATTAAGACTTCCCCACAATTCTCCGCATCTCAGGGTTGTGCTGGATCTATTTTGACTGTGCCCATCACCTGTGTGCTCGTGCAGCTTGTTACACTGTTTTGTATACATAGCTGATGAGCCGCAGCATCTTAATTGTGATGCGAGCGTTAAAGACTGAGTAGAGCATGTCAAGATAAACAACACCCCCCTCCCGTCTCTCTCCTCTCCAATAAGCCTGCTTCTCTCTGAGGACCAAGCCTCTGGGGGCCCAAGTGAGAACCATATGAGTCTCCCTCCATCGCGGCCTCCTCCTCCTACTCCTCCTTTCCGTCTCTTTTTCTCTCTTAAAACACACACACACACACACACACACACACACACACACACACACACACACACACACACACACACACACACACACACACACACACACACACACACACACACACACATTCATTGGCATGTGCCTCGCTGCCGCCTTGTTTTTCAGTCTTTGTTTGATACTGCTTCATCCCTTCTTTCTTTCTCTCCTCTCTTTCTGCTCCCTTGAAATGGCCCTTCTCTGTTAATGTAATTAGCACTGGTAAAGAAGGGCAGTTAATTACCCACTCTATTTTGATCGGGTAATTAATGTTATGCCAGGAAACAGCAACTGTTTCATTAACATAGCCCTCAAAGCAGTGAGGGGGCAGGGTGGCACCCAGTGGATGTACGTCTGCACACCGCTGTGTGCGTTTATACGCATATGGACAAACTGTGTCCCGGTGACGCTAAAAGACATGTGGACTTCAAACATCCAACACTGTCTGTAATCTGACCTCGACAGCAAGGCGCTCTTTTTCTCTGCGCCGTCTTTGTCACCATCAAGTAGCACTTGCACCTGCTCTTCCCCATCATCTCCCTCTCTCTCTCTTTCTCCCTCCTTTGATATGCTGTTAATTTGACAAGTTAAAGTCAGCTTTGTTGCCAGCACCTCAGCATTCATCTTGCTGAGTGCTCCTTCTGCCCAGTGGTGCAGGAGCCATATGCTCCTCTTCCACATGACTGTTTTGTTGCTGCTGTTGTTTGCGAGTGTAGCGGCGCCATTCACTGTTTTTCTGATCACAGTTTGGATAAAGACAGGATGGGATGCCACCTGCCACCAAGTCATTCCACATCATGCCGCACGCGCAGCTTCAAAAGAGCATCTAGCTGTTGGGTATGTGGCAGCGCATCCATGTCATCTTTCATTATCCATACTGCTGAAGTGCTGATGAGCCTCATGTTTAAGTTACAGTATTGTCTTCCTTACCACAGAGGGAGCACAAAATGCACCCTTCCCTGCCTCCCTCTCTGGGGATGTGTTTGTGTTTATATACCCAATTAGCCCTCCGGCCACAGCATGGCCATGCATTAGGCTGACATTAGCCCCGGGTGTATGCAGCGTCTGTGTGCACGTGTGTAAAATACAGTGCACCCCTTCCTCATTGGAGGCATAATTTCAGGGGTGTGCGTGCCTTATTAGGCAGACTGAGGCAAAGCTTGACAGGGGTGGCCCGCTGATTTGTCAGATAGATTGGTAGATTGGCTTCCACACACCCAGCCAGTGTCCTTTGCCTTTGGCCCATCAGTAAACCCTGCATTGTTGCCCATTAGACCACTGGACCCTGATTCCTTTTTCCAAAATGAATCCCCCCCACCTCACCCCTTCTGCCATTCCCCTGGGTGTCAGTAGAGTGGGGTGGCAGATGGGACAGACACAGAGCTGCCCCATGAGACCCCCCCCCCCCCACTCCAACAACACACACACACGTACACACATATAAACACACACACACACAAATGCATTCACATATAGGTGGACACACGCGCTAAGACATACATACATGCACAAAAGCATAAGCACAACACACACACACACACACACACGCACACACACACACACACACGCACACGAACACACACACATGTGCACACACACGTGCACACACACGTGCACACACTGTGTATTCCTATCTTTTTGGAGACCTACCATTGACTCCCATTCATATCTATCCCATAACCCTTACCCTAACCCTAACCTTAACCCAGACCAAAACAATGCCTAACCCTAAAGAAACGTTTTTGCACTTTTCAGTAACAACAACATGGCCAAGAAAACACTGTTTCCCCTCATGGGGACCCAAATGAGGTCCCCACAAATGACATTTCTTTTAGTTTTCCTATGGTTCCCCACAACCATAGCCAGCACCTGATCACACACACACACACACACACACACACACACACACACACACACACACACACACACACACACACACACACACACACACACACACACACACACACACACACACACACACACACACACGGCAGCAGCAACACATAGCTCCCCTGCCCCCAGACACAAACCTCATCTGTCAGCCTCCTGCTTTGTCCAGACCACAGGAGTGTGTTTTTCTGTGAGCACAGAGTGACATCTCTGTCCCTGCCTCTCAGTCTGTGCTGCGTACACCTGGATTTGTGTTTTTCTGTATCACACAGAAGTGCACAGAAACAGCTTGGTGGGATGAAATGTTTAACTTGCATGACACTTCCAAGAGAAATGACATCTTAGAAGTCATTATAATGCGCTTATGTTGCTCCTAAGATGCTCTTTATGTTGCTCCTATTGATGTTAGATTCATTAATAGACAGTTGACGATACACATGGATATTCTGTAGGGCTTGCATGTGGTTCTATCCATGACTTAGTATATGCAAATATTTACACACAGTATGCTGGTTCATTAAAAGAACTTCACTGTAACTTGTGTCCAAACCTGTGTTTCTTCCCTAATGTGTTCTTTTATTGACATTTGCATCACATTGTGCCTTAAGATTACCATACCCTGATGTACAAATACACACAAACTAAAGCTATTTGGTGTCACCCACTTGTTAATTTATCATTTAACGTTTTCACTCCCCTGTCTGTTATCGGATCTCTTTTTATTTCTTTCTGCTTTCTGAGGCCGACCTAGTTAGTTGATTAGTGAAACATCCGCTTAGTAAAATGTAAGGTAAGCAGACTTTGGGCCTACTGTGATCGGTTTGTTGGTTCAGAGGCCTTTTATGTCACAATCTTTCTCCTCCTCTGGGTACAATATTGACAATTAGCCAGATTAGAGGACTGGGGATGTAATTTGGGCCAAATGCACGTATTGGCTGTTTGTGTGCGCGGCTGTGTGAGGTGAGAAGGCCCCACGCTGGTGATTAATTACAGCCAGGCCTGGTGACAGAGGTGGGAGCTCTCCCAGTGCTGTCTGCAGCCGACATGGAGGGAAACCCAGCCTGGCTAATTGACCCGGCTTCTGTAAGGCCATCCATCAAGTGTGGCCCAAGTGGCCCCTTAAGAAACACATTATTCAGAGGTAAGTTAGTTAACCAACTAGCGCTCCACCGTTCATTAATGGTATTAGCTCCTCTCCTGTCTTTCTCCGCAAACTGGCGCATCCCTAAAATGTAGTTTTTCAAATGCAGTTTAAAGGCAGCATCATCAAACCAAGCTTGTGGAAAGTTTAAAGTTTCATTGTTAATTTGACTGGTATATTCTTAACTTGTGCCCCTTCAGCCTTAGAGCACTGAAGATGAGGCAGCTCGGCCCAGACTGATCAACCCATGTTAAAAAAACACCTAACTTAAAGTTCAAATCATTCTCACCACACTTTCAATGAGATTAACCTGCCTTGATGCAAAAATGCAATATTTATTTATTTGTACTTAAAATAAATTCTTCAGGCAGGCATTTAAAATTCAAAACACAACTTCAGAGCAAAATTTTCAACTGCTTCAAGAAAATACAAGCATGACTAAATGAAAATACAAACTACATTTGAAAAGGTAGATCAAGGAACTAATTCTCTCCTCTTAATTAAATGGATGGTTACAGTATTAACAACATAATTTACTGACTTAGTTAAACCATTTCAGTTGCAAATATTGTTTTAATGAGCTTTTACATAATGATGTTGGTAATTGCATCAACTTACTATTGTCTGTCACTTAAACTAAAATGTCTGTGTTAAAGCTGATCTAACTTAATGAAATTTGTTTAATAACTATGCTTAATAAAAGTTTCTTTACCATGAGTTTAGGATTTCAAGTCCCCTCCTCTAATTACTCCTTAACCTGTCTGGGCAATTTCAGTTAAGACAGTTCGGACTGGCAATTAAAAAAGAAATTCTAGTAAAGGAAGCATTTTGTTTATGGCTTGAACTAATTTTCATTAGTCCATCATGACTCAAAAAGATGCAAGCTGTTGTGTTAACCTTTTTACTTGAGCCCAGACATTATTTTTGAGAATATAAACAGCAGAAACAGGTATAATACTGTTCAGATCAGCTGTCAGATCAGTGTCTGGGTGGTTTGGTTCTAAGAGAAAGAAGGATGTAGAACCATGAGGTCTCGGCCCTTCACACCTGGACCATATGTGCTTTCACTTCCCCCGTTCAGCGGCTCTGCAGATATCTCACAGGAGAAGAGGAGAAGACACATGGAGACATACATTAAAGTCAGCAGGCAGCGCAGACATTTCGATGTAAGCAGGACAGAAATGATTTCTCATCCCCAGAAGGTGACTTTTCACGCAAGAGTCTTTCCCCAAATACCCCCTATCCTCCCTCCCTGCCAGCGCATGGAGAGGCAGAGAGTAATTGCTGCCGGGTCACATTTAGTTGTCACAATTGACCCTTTGCCAGTGATGAAGTTACAGTTCAGAGTGTGTGTGTGAGTGTGTGTTTGTGTGTCAGTGTTTTGCTGCTGCTCTAAATGGAGTTCATTTTAAACAAAAATGCACAATCAGACTTACAAAGGCAACATTTTTTTTTGTTAATTGTTAGATTATAAAGCAACATTTAGTATCATCTTCATTCACGCACGCTGTGGCTCCTGTGTCTATGAAGCAGCCCGATAGCGCCACCTACCTGCGAAAGAGGAGGTTGATTTTTCTGCTCTTTCAATCTTCACTGTTCTTCACTAGATTCATAAAGCAATAAACAAAAAGGGCATCTAGTTAGCTCCAAAATTTCTCTCTGTCTGATTTGTTCCATGCCGTTCCATGTGGAGTTTACATTTGTATCCGTAAATTCTGTCACCGTTGCAGTCGCTGCATGCCAGAAGCAGCAGCAACACTGTGACAACAACCAGGAACAAGGATCTTATATGTGTTCCTGTCCTCTGTATACCAGCATGCATAAATATGCAGAAGGATATCTAATCAAATAAATCCATTCATTAAGGGAGCTGCTGGTATTTCTGCTTTTGCATTAATTACATAGTCATTACCATATCAATTAGAGAAATCAGAGATCATGTAATTAAGGTTTAACCGAAAGCACCTGCTGCCTCTGAGCTGTGATGTGTGATGTGTGCGTGTTTGCTTCAGTCCTAATCTAATCTCTGGCCTTTGACAGGACTCCCCCTCATCAATCCTGAGCTGTCGGAATCCAGCTTCTATTTTTTTTTGTTGTTTGGGTTTTGTTTTTGTTTATTGGGGTGGGTGGCGGCGGGGTTGTCATTGGAAATGTTGTCATGGCGATCGCATTGATTGGCAGGGACGCCTGATTAGAAAGGAAGAATGGCTGACAGGTGGAGGGAGGCGGGCTGTACATCTAGAGGAACAGATTGGGACAAAGTGAGCACTAGCTGGGTGTCATGAGGGGAGTCGCTGTTTGGCTCCGGCTACACCTTGTAAAAGATAAACAGTAATTACTCTAACGGTCCACAGAGGGTGTTCTTCTATTCTGAGGTTTTTGGCTTCGAAACAATATCACAAGATGTTTTGGCTTTATTGCAGCTACACTGCATCAAACTAGACGGATTTATGTGTATAATATTGGTTACAGTGACACATTAATATCAACAAGTTCCAGATGCAAGATCACAGATTGTGCATGTAAGCCGGGGAGTGTTTTGTGGTGAGAGCATGTCACCTATGGGGTAAAGATGGATGATGGAGCTGAGAGGAGGGTGGAATATTTCTTTTAATGAAGGGGCTCGGAGGAAGCCACGTGTCAGGAATCTATGGAAGAAAAATACACACACAGGTAAAGATATAGGCGAGGAGAGGATATGAGGAATGACAGGGGGGAGAAATGAGAGGAAGGGAATTGGACTCAGGGGGACAGATCTGTGCCGCTGGGGTGACACCAGCCTCCGGCCTCCTCCTTCTCGGCACTTCCCGTTCCATTTCCTTTCTTCTCTTGAGTATCCCTCTTTGCCCTTTTCACTCTTCTTGGCTCTTTTCCTCGCTGAGCCAACATTACACGTTTACCAGAGCAAGGTTAGAGTCTGGTCAGTGAATTAAACAGCAAAAGTCAAGTCAAGCCACAGCTATTTTCACATTTCAAACATCAGCCAGGGAGCCTCTGTGTTTTCCAGTGGAGATAAAAGTTGCAAATTTACCTAACAAAAGATTAAGACACTGCAGTGTTGTTTTAGATGTAAATAATTTAAATATTATGGTTTAAATAAATTCCAAAATTATTCACCTGACTAAATGCAGTAGTATGGTTAAGGTACAGTGTTATTGATTATGGAGGGAAATTTAAAAAGACAGCTGGAGAAATATAATTCAAATGTACTGAAGAAGATGATGATCAGATCAGACTGAGCTGCTGATGTTTTAGCCTAGAATATCTCATGTTTCAACAATTTTCTCTGGCTCTTTCAGCATATTTTAAGATACATTCGAAAATTTTAGCGAGTAGCTACTTTTGAGGCCTCTCTCCCAACTCTGTGTTTGGCCTTTCAGGTGTTTATTGCACCAATACTCACTGAGAGATCCTGCAGCAGAGGTCTTTTGCCTCTTTTTCATCACTAAAGAAGACAGAGTCTTTGCAGTCCGAGGTTTTTCAATGACCTGCCAGAGGAAATAAGGTTGGCTTAGTCAGTGACCTCTTTTATATTACTTCTTACAACCTACTTTTATCAAATGGCCTTTCCTGATTTTATTTGGGCTTTAAATTCCTTAAAACTGTCCTCTATTTCTTTCCATATTTTCACTAAACAAAAACAAACAATAAACTGCAGGATCATGTTCAGGGTTAACACACTTTCTGGAAATCCTGGAACTTTTCAGACCTGCTTCCAGACCTAGAAAGCTCCCAGACACAGAGAAATAGTAAAATGTCATGAAAACCACTGAATTGTCCTGAACAAAAACTTCTTTTTGCTGAAAGCATAAACTGTGAGATGTTTACAACAGCTGGACGCTGAAACTATAAAGTTAGAAGGGAAGAATACAATTTGTAGAATGAGCCACTGAACGCACCACAAAGGTTTTTGGCTTTTGAACGCATCCTGAAATATCAGGCTGGAGACAACATGCACTTCCTGAACAAAAACAACAAAAACCAAACAGAAATACAAAGTCGGATAAAGGCACCGTTGAAATGAAAGCAGACATCCAACAAAGGTAAGTAAACTAAAACTTCAAATGCTGACATTTACCGAGTTTCACTTTTCAACACGTTGATCATTTAACGCTGCGCCACAAGGAGCGTTTATCGTTTTCATGTCGCTAGCTGTGAAAACTAACGTGAAACATGTCGATAATGTTAAATTGTATATTTGCTTAATTCTTCCTGGCTGTCACTCCTGCATGTGTGTCAGGTTTGTGGTGTGAACATACTGTGATGTGCTTTACTGTTGTTAAATGAATATAAACTCAGTGTGTGAGGATCAGCATCTGTTGCTAGTTTTCTGTCAGATGTAAATTTTGAAGTTTTGTATTTTCACTGTTATTTTTCACTTGAATTTACCAGAATAATTTAAGTATTATGGTTAAAACGGTAAAAAATTAACCTATAATCGTACGTGACTCATTAAAACAGTAGCTTAAGCCCCTACAGATTAATCATATGGAGATTTACCTGATTAATTTAAAAACTGAAGTTAAGACCATACAAAATTATACATGGAAACCCCAACCAATCCCAGATTTATTATAAACCATAAGTTTATTTGTAAGAGTAGAGAGACAGAACTCCCTTTTTCCAGAGTTTGACCTCCAGCAGAACCGGGCTGAGGAAGGTTGGTCATCTACCTCCACTGGTTTGGGTGAGGATAAAGAGGAGAGAGAGAAAATGAAGGCAGAGACAAACACACAACAGACAAAAGAACATAAACACAGACTGGTGGGACCGTGTAGCTGCAGCTAAAGGACCAGAAACACCTGCAGAGAGCTACAGGAACAGAGATTACACTAATTAAAGGACATGCGATGTTGCATATAAATGTATGAAGGAAATGACAAGGTTAACATGTGAATACAGTCACAAAAAGAGGAGTGCTAACTTAAAGCACACTGATTATGAAAAAACAACAAAATGAAACAGATGTAGCTATGATAGGAGACGATAAAAGAGAAAAGTAAGTGAAATCAGTCCACGGATCAATACAAAACAGTGAGGTGATAAATTTAAACTAAGTGTACACACAGTAAGGCAAACTTCAGAGGGAAGAGAGGAAGCCTTTCATTTGGAATTTCCAGTGTTGGGACAGGATTTAATTTGGAACACGAGACTGGAAGCACTAAGTTTAAAAAGTCGCTTTGTTTTTTAGGTGTGAGACGAGTAACTGTGAAGTTGACCTGAATGGCCCACTTGCAGAAAGTGGACATGATATTGCAGCAAAGTTGATGAAAACTTAATTGTGAAGTGACGAATTTGCCATTTTTATCCCCTTATTGTTGTGAAAAGGGGCCTTGTCTGTCTTGAAACTGTTTTCGTCTTGGTGATAGTGTTATTTTATTCTTGAAAGCATAAAAATTAAAAACATCCAGACGGCAACAGACCGGTTTCACATGAAAGACCCAGTCAATCAAGCTGGCCATTCTCTGCCCAGTGATGTGTTGGTCCCCCTTATTTCACCAAAACAGCTTATAGATCTCTGAATTTGACCTGTGGTATCAGACACCAAGACCTTAGCAGCAGATCCTTTAAGTCCTAAAAGTTGAGAGATGTGACCTCCACGTGTCAAACTTGTTTTTCCAAATCTGAGAATGTGGAGTCCAAGTCAACACCTTAAACTCTTGATCCTCAAACCATTCCTGAACAATGTTTGCAGTGTGCTAAGAGAGGCCACTGCCATTAGAGAATATAGCTGCCAAGAGGGGGTGTATGTGGTCTGCAACAGTATTTAAGTAGGTGGTACATGTCAAGTTAACATCTACATGAAGACCAGGACCCAAAGTTTCCTAGCAGAACAATATCCAGAACGTCACTCTGTCACTGCTGGCTTGCCTTGTTCCCAAAGTGCATCCTGCTGTTAACTCTTCGACAAACTTAAAATTGTCAAATCTAGATTTGATAAGTGTTTTTTTTTAAACATCTCATTGCTGTCTGATTGGAAAAAAAATGTTGGCATAAATAGAATAATAACATCACAAATATGGAAATGAGTTTTAAACTGCCCAACTGGGATTTCTTACCATCAGTTGTTCAATTCTTCTGTGAATTCAGGTTTCCTCAGTATCTCCCGTCTCTTCATGCTGCACGAGTCCTTGTTCTTGTGGTGACTGAGGACAGTTCTTCATGAATATTTTAAAAGCAACTTCCACATACTGGAACTTGTTTGTCTATGTCCTGATTCTCTCATTGTACCAGTTGTACGTCACAGAAAATGTCCTGGAAAATTACTTCTTATCGAGAGTGGAATCTGTGACATTGTTGATGTTGCATTATTGTTATTTAGTCGTGAAGATGCAGGTAAAGATTCCAAAGATTTCAAAACTTTCTCTGTATTTTAGCTCAGTTTTATTGATACTCCAGTGTGTCTTACAGATACAACAAAATGAAAGCATGGACTTACTTCAGTCATTGTTACTGGTGTGCATTTCAGTAGAGGTGGAGGGCAAACATTTGGTGTAGCTTTAGGATTTTTCTTTTACTTCATAAAACACAAGTTATCTATTTGCTGACATGCTGACAGGAACTAAAACAGCAGCTGCTTAAAATCAGTGTCAAGTAAGTATAATTTTATGAAGCAGGCACAGTTCATTCAAGAAGCAGAAAGCTGCCTTTCTGTTTGAATTAAAAAAAAAGTGTACTGAAGTGATGAGATTGGCAGTGATTTAGCGCCTCCAGCACACATAAAACTGTCCTGCTCATGTGCGTTCACCTTATTGTCTGATCAGACACCTTTAACGTCCACATTGTCTCTCCTTGCCTTTGCCAGCTAAACACTGAAGTGGTAAATCTTCTCCCCCATCTTACCACTTTCCTCGTAACATTCTTTCATCCTCACATCCTGTGCCCTTTATGTTTCTACTAAAAGTTTTACATTCCATTATTGAGCCTCTGAAACCCGCTGAAGGTGTTTCTTCACATGTACAGTCGATTGACAGCCACTGATAAGAAGAGACTGCTGTGCCGTAATGTCTAGCATCGGTCAGAAAGGTTGAAACGGCACATCACTGATATTGGTTCATGTGCACTGTAACTCCACTAGATGGCAGTAGTAAACTGGATAAAGTCCCTTAGCTTTATCTAGCTTTATATTTCAAGTACCTCACATAGCCTTTCCTGTGTCTTTATCGTCTCAGCGTTTATTCATCAGCCAGAAATGTGTCCAAAAATGCTTCAGTCAGTATTTCGTGTAATACACACTGAACCACTTCTTCTTTTTTCCCGTTTGTAGAACTGGGCTTTGCAGATTTTAATCACTGACAAAAGTTTGTTGATAAGACATCATGAGAGATAAAACATTGCCTCTGCTGTCCTGTTTGACTGCTTTGGGAGTTTAGCCTGTTCTGTCGCTGACAGTTTGCTGATCCTGCAGTCGTACTTCACTCCACACAGCTTCTGCTTTTTGTGCCATTTGACAGGGACTCACCTAAATGGTTGAGAACAAAAGAGGATTTCACTCTAAGCTATTTTTTTACTCTCCAATCAAGAAAGATTTCCCAGCACAGTAAAAAGATAGTGCCCATTATGTAATTGTTACAATCACCAGACAAGCTCCCTTCTAACAACCAATTCAGAACAAAGCGTTGCTTTGCCTACATGCTGCTGTGCGGCGCTTTGATAGGGCTGCCGCACATAACAGTAGTGACTGTCAATCTGCCTAAGGCCACTGTCATTCCCAGTTGGTGTGATGGTGATATTCACTGGTGCCTGAGTAGCTCTGAGACTACTCTGAACCGCTGTTCACACCTCTGAACTGATGATGCTGCAGCCTCAATGCTCAGGGCGTATTTACACTGATCCCTGGTCTACATACTTCCCTTGAATACGGAGCCAAATCAGATGAGGCCTTTAGATGAGGTGGCAGGATGCCCGAGCCACGGCACAGTGTGGACATGAAGCCTGCCCTTGGTTTGTTACCTGCCATATGGCTTTCCCAATCAGTGCTCTCTCTGCTGGTGCAGATCCAATAGAGAGGTGGGGAGAAATACTGTGTGTGTGTGTGTGTGTGTGTGTGTGCGTGTGTGTGTGCGTGTGTGTGTGCGTGTGCGTGTGCGCGTGCGTGCGCGTGTGTGTGTGTGTGTGAGATCCTTCTAAAGGAGCATTTCAGGTCTCTGAATTAACCGACTATATCTTCCCTTCATGCTCCACTAGCTAAATGTCAGGAGGACAGCAAAATGTCCAGCAGCCATTACGTTTACTGGGGGGGGAGCAAAATAACCAGAACATACAGTATGATCGAGTAGACCTGCTGCACCTTATGGCTAGATGAACATAGATACATTAATATTAAAACAGATTTGTTGATTTAACTTCATAGTTATTGTTGGTGCACCTTAAAGATATGGCCCTGCTTTTTAAGGGATGCAGGCTTGACCGGTTAAACAGTAATAATATGCTTTGTTTCATGTATACAGCCCCAATTTTTCAGTTTTATTCTTGATTTATCTTTTGGTTCAGTCATGTTTAGTGAGGACGCTCAACATATGTTAACGGTATGGGCATGGTTTTGGCTTTAAAATGAAATGGTGGCTCAAAATGTGCATTCACAAGCAGATACGATAACCCTGACTACGGGGCAGGAGGTTGCATTTGGAGAGAGATTACATAGAGATTACATTTATTTACTTGTTTTTGCAACTTGTAAACAAGGCCAGATTTGCCCTCGTTGTGACTTTTGTCAGGATTATCTAAGAGGGAGCTTTATTCAAGGCTGTTAAAGTAAGATTATGTTCACAGTTTTGTTTAAAAAATGTTTCTTTTTTTTGCTCAATGTATGTGAACATTTTGAAGGAGTGTATTTATATGTCTCCAAAACAAAAACAGGAGGTCTAATATGTTCATTCCACTACATCAGATACCTGATGTTCTCCGCAAATAAGTGTAAAAAATATCCATTTATACATCAGTACAGCATCAGCAACCAACCAAAAACGGTTGGAAAATATCAACATATTAGACATCGACATAAATCCAACAGGATTTTTAAATGGTAAAAAAATAAAATAAAATCCTACAGTCTGCATTATTAATGTTGTTCAATTTATTATGATGTAAACCAGATACAAGCAACAAATCCGCACATCTGATGACCTGAAGTCAGGAGATATTTGTCACATTTGCCTCATAAATCACTCGCATGAATAACTGTCAATTCAAGTCAGTTGTCTGTTCATTGAATGTCCATTCTGTGCACGATTTAAACAGCAGTTTAATACAGATTTCCTGCTGAGCCTGCCTTGTTCATGGATGTGATTGTATCTGAATGATGTGTTTTCTTTCAGAGCAGCGGGGAGCTGTGCAGGCTGATGGTGTTGCTTTGTGCTGCAGTGCAGTGTTGAGCTCGCCTCAGTGTGTGTATGCTTCCTCACAGTATTGTAAGAGTTGCCTTTAGGGGGCGCTCTGATCCACAGCGTAATCAGTTTTATGGATTACTCCAGATTCTGTATCACTTGTTGTCTCTGTCTCAGCAGTGGTGTCGTTTTGATCCTGTGAGATTCCACTGGAACTGGTTCTTGTGATAGTCATAGTACAGTAGTTTGTTTTAAATTTCAACCCCAGGTTTTTAGCTAGATCCTTTGACTATAGACCCAGAAAGCGAACGTCTCCGTCCCTTTTTGTCGCAATGCCTCCTATTGATCCATAGAGGGTGCTATGGGACTGCTGTTTTTTGCTGCTGGATGTTTCTTTCCTTTTCAATTGATCTTCTTTGACGACCAGCCATAATCTCTTTCACGTGGTTAAAGGGACAGAATTATGATGCTTTGATCCACTGGAAATCACAAAAATCGTGTTCATCCATATTGTCGAAGCCCAAATACAGCAAGGGCTTTCTTGCTCATCCCGTCATCTCATTTTGGCTGATAGTGACTAAGGCTGCTACTAAAATAACTCTGCTATAAGCCACAGTTGATGGTGCAGAGGATGGCACAGGCTTGCAGAATACTGTAACTCACTGTAGGCTGTGGATCTCTGCCAGCAAACACACTGGAGACTCTCTGTATTAGAAACGTTGAGGTGGATTCGACATAAGTAGCACAGTAAAAAAAAACAGCAGCACAGTTGGCTTCATCTCTACATAAGCTGCTGCTGCTGCTGCTGATGATGCGAGAATATGACTGATGCAAAGCAATAAACTGCGTTATTGTCTTTCCTGTCATTATGACTAACGATGATCTAATGAAGTGTTTGTCTGAGAAATATTCTCCGGACCTTTATGTCCCTGTGACCTGTTCTCGGTGAGGACTAAATTAGAGCAGGAAATGAGAGTATTGTCCCAAGAGTTTCACCTGTGCTGTGGGTGTGAATTAGTCTAATACTGACACTGACTTTTAAAAATAACTGGCAAGAAAGTCCAGCCCAAACACTGTGGCTTCTCATTTGTTGACACACTCTTGACCTACTCTACTGTACACGCTCTTTACTGTCCACCTACATCCAGCAAACCATTTCTGTTTGAGTATCAAATGGAGACATGTCACTGAAGCTGGCCACACTTCATCGGTTAGATGACTGACTGTCTGTGTTGCATGGTGAGGTTACGTACAGTACGCCTCCGTGAGTGGAATAGGCTGCCTCTCCCGTCTCTTTTCGCTGTGGTGAGTTTGTGTGATGGTGCGTGTGCGTCTGTGTGTGGCTCTGTCGTGTCCCGTCCACTGTTTTTAGAGGAGCAGTGGAGCAGTTAATGTGCTGGCGGGTGCTGGCCGTCACACTGAAGAAAGCTTGGGCAATAGCTGTGTGTTTCTCTCTCCCCCCAGGTCCACACAACCTGTCCCTTTGTGTCCCGGGCAGGACCACCCCAGGGACAGTCTTTCTACACTGGGTGAACTCAGAACACAAAAATTGGGTTGTACTGTACATGGGTTTTAAGATTCATCCCAGTGGTTTTGCATACAGGCTTTATTCTAACAGAAACTGTATATAATGATTATTTTATTTGACATTACAGCACGTTAAGAGCAGAATTTCACCACAGGGCTCCCATTTGAGACCTACCGATAAACTTTTTCTTGATTTCTTCTTTTCTTGTTTAAATCACAGTTTTATCCCTCAAATTAAGAAAATATTAAGTTTTTAACAACTAAAATTCCATGACAACTGACCAAATAAAAAATATTAAGGATAGTAAATAGTAAAGATTATGTAATATGATTGGAAAACGTTCTGGCAGGTGGTTGCTTGCAAAATGTTTGAAAAGGAACAGGAGGAAAATGAAACCTGTGCCTCAATCAGACTTTGCATTTTGTAAACTGATGATGTTGATGTTTTAGATCAGTGCTTCTTTTCTCATATGGACTCACTTCTTGAATTGAATGAACTGAATCTAACCTAAAGTTCTGAACAGTGAAATATACTGGACTGATGATAGATTTGCTTATTGGATGTTGATGGTTGCTGAGGCAAATGTCAGTTTATGGGCATTAATTGAAAATTCAAGGATGTTTACACTTATTGTCCAGACATATTTTGGATTACCTTCCAAAGTAAGCCATATGTTTTTAAAGACAGATCATCCTTCGACGGATCCATGACCCGTAGTTAACGTTGAGTCTTGGCGCGCTCGTGCGCCTTCACATGAGACCACAGGCCGATGGCCGAGCTGCAAACACGAGGACATTGGTGACACGGAAAACTACCAGGCGCAGCAATACGCTCCTTCCGTCTCCTTCGTTTTTCCTTTAGCTCCTCCACCCTGGAGTACTCGAACTCATCTACCACTTTACTGCAAAGTGCATGCCAAGTCGCTCTGTCTGAAGGTAGACTTTCGAAGTTGTCTGGCTGAATCTGGCACCTTTTAAGCGTCTCTTTGAGTTGGTCTTTGTATTGTTTCAAAGGCCTACCGACGAGTCGAGTGCCCTGTTCAAGTTCACTGAAGAGTAACATGCGTGGTATCCGCGTCTCCTCCATCCGCACCGTGTGCCTGGCCCAGCGCAGGTGCGCCTCCATAACAAGGGCTTCAATACCACGAGTTCGACACCTTTCTAGCACTTCGGTGTTTGTCACTTGGTCTTTCCAACTGATCCCCGCAATGCAGCGTAGGCACCTCATGTGAAAACTGTTCAGTTGTCTGATCTGTTTACGGTACATCGTCCAGGTTTCGCAGTTGTACAGCAACACTGGGACTACCGCCGCCTTGTATACTGCCAACTTTGTGGACAGATGCACGTCCCTGGCCATATGTAAGCCATATGTTTTTAAAGACAGATTAGGATAGAATATTAGATTGACTACTTATTGGTTTCCATTAAGTTCTATATGGAGCTGTAACATCCATCCCCCTTAGTGTAACTTCCATCATACATTAATCTGTCAGTTCTGAATCTTGTCCTTTTTGGTGCATCTAAAGAATTTTTTAGAATCGACTATCAAAAAGCCCTCCATCAAAAGGTTTTTGAACCATGCTGTTTTCATAAAGTGTCACTCTGATTATACTTAAACCTTCAGAGATGCACTGAGGTTGTCAGTATGTAATGGGTGTGGGACTTTCTCTTCTCTGTAAGGTTTATCAGCCCCAAATGATCCCATAGCTATAAGTGTTTCCACTGCCTGTGTTAAAATCCAGTGTAAAGCTGCTCATCCGTTAGCTCAGCAAGAGTGTAGCTTAACAAGACCAATCTAGTTGGCTAGACAAAAACCTCCTTATTACCAGAGCAGTCACTCCTGCTGGTGATTCATTTAGACACATTCCCCAGAGGTTCAATATTGTGATGGATCTCTTGCCACGGAGCTGTCAGCTTGACAGTATTTGTGTTTGTTTGTGTCATAGCTGGGCCACATGAGCAAGTGATTTGTGTAGTAGCATTGCAGGCAGAAGGCAATATCACCAGTGCTATTCATTAGTATGCTGCAGTATGGATATAGAAAGAGCTGCTATCAGATGAGGGAAACCCTTTGCTGGACAGCAAAGAAAAACAGAGCTATGAACACATCTCTGTAAGCACATTGCTATGGGCAGGAAGCATTAGCAGATAAGGAGGGGAATTTATGTGGAATGGCTGAAGAAGATGGTAACAATCTTAAGTATGTAACATCATTTTGCTGTTAAATAAGAAAGCAACAGCTAACCTTTCTTACCCTGATTTCATTCCAGTTAGAAGATATTTCATTTGAAAAAGATCTGATAATTGCTCTAAGAACAGGAAAAGACATTATAGACTGAGATATTAGGATAGCGAGCAATAATATCCTGACTGTTTCTGTGCATTTTCTATTTGGCTCCTTTAAAGTAACGACTGGAAGGCGACAAAATAAGCCATAAATAAAGATGTGGCTGCAGAATTCTCCAATAGCAGCCATTCACCAGGTGTGTGTGTGTGTGTGTGTGTGTGTGTGTGTGTGTGTGTGTGTGTGTGTGTGTGTGTGTGTGTGTGTGTGTGTGTGTGTGTGTGTGTGTGTGTGTGTGTGTGTGTGGGTGTGGGTGTGGGTGTGTGGTAACACATGTGATGGCATGTGTGTGGACTGTGTGTGTGTGTGTGTTGTAACACATGTGATGGCATGTGTGTGGACTGTGTGTGTGTGCATGTTTGTTTGTCTACCGTATCACTGTGAACTGTATGTGTGATGTATAGTGAGCCGGGCAAAGAGAGATGTTAAAGGATCTTTTCTGCCTGCGTCAGCAGTTTTGCAGGGAGGAGAAAGGAGGGAGGGGAGTAGAGGGGAGGGAAGGGAGATAGCAAGAGCATGAGAGAGGCAGAGCAATACCAGTAAACAGGTGCCGACTCCATTAGCACCTCTTTTCCTATGCACCTCTTCCTCTTTGCATTCATATCCACACTGTACATAAGCTCTGGACACACGCCTGTTTAACACTGTAATACACATGTGCATGTATTTATTCCATCCTTTTTTTTGCGTACAAAACTGAAACAGGCGATAAGGGGAAAGAAAGCAAGTCACCAGAAAAAGAAGTCAATCAAGCAAAGCTTTTGATGATGCTACTGTATCACAGTAAACAATAGACGGAGAAGGAGGGATATGGAACAGCAATTTATTGCTCCCAGCCTCACTCTGATATACACAAGCTCACTGCACCAACATCCTTGCATGGGTACCAATCCTGTCTGCTGCAGCGCCTGAACCGTAGAGCGGGAGGAGGGAGCAGAGAGAGAGAGAAAGAGAGAGAGAAAGAGAGAGGGGGAGAGTAAACGAGTAAGAGGCAGCTTTTTTTCCTCATGCATGTTTTAGATTTTTTTTCATTCCCTCTGGTATCCCGGTGTGTGTGTGTGTGTGTGAGTGACGGTGTGATTGGCTGCGGTGATGACGGGTTCCCTGTGCAGCCTTGCAATCCTACACAGATGGACACACAGCAGGACTATGAGATACTGAGAAATTAAATACAGGAAAAGGAAACAAAATCAATGCAATGTGAGGAGGCAGAGCTGACTTTGATTTAAAGCTGCTCGAGCTATTTCTCAACTGACTGTCAGTTCATCCCTTTTTAATCTTTGTTGATTGTGGGGGGGGGGGGGGTCGAAGCAGTTTCCCAGCATGTTGAAGCAGTGAACACCACAGAGAATGTAGAGAAGGAACAAGTGAGAAAAGGAAGGAAAAACCTGTTTGTTCACTGTTATTTACCCCCTTTTCTTCGGCACAGGGAAGGAGGGAGATCAGAGTGGAAAGCAGGAGAAAAAAATTGAACGAGGGAAGTGAGAGACCAGGAGAGTGTGCAAGCATCGAGGGGAGAGAGAGAGAGAGTGAGAGGGAGAGAGCGGCGCTGCAGTAGCATCCCACAGCAGACGGCTGAGGACTGCCGGTGTGTGTGTGTGACTGCACTGCTGAAGAGGAGGAGGAGGAGGAGGCAGAGGGTGAGCACGCTCGCAGACTCTGCAGGGCCATAGAGGAGCACACAGCAGCAGCAGGAGCAGCGCTAGTGTTGGCCCGCACCAGGTAGAAGTCCCAGTGCCGCCGCCGCCGCCCCGCAGACCGCCGCCATAAAGATCTGGACGCGCCAACGCCACCCGGACCCCCGCCACCAACGCCATGGCACAAGCGGCCAAACATCTCCGCAAGAACAAGGATTTAGAAGCCCAGTTAGAGGCGGAAAAGAAAGAGAAGGAGGAGGAGAGGGCCAAAAAAAGGAGTCGCTCACGGGATAAAAAGCGCAAGGTACTGGGGACTATTCACAGGTGGGGTAGTCAGGGGTGGGGAGGGGAGGGGAGGGGAGGGGGGAGAGGCTGGATGGAGAGGGGGGCAGGAAGGTTGAGACGCCCCCCCCTTCTTTCTCTGTCATGCTCTGCTGTGGTCAGGGCTGCCGGGGCACACATGGAAACCCAGTCATGAGCGTGTTTCTACTGTGTGTACACATTCTCCCCTGGCACACTTGTATGTCCTGTGCATACAGACATGGGGAAACGGTACAACGCACTGCATGCCTTCCTACTCCTCTTGACTGCTTTTTACCTGCTTTATTGACTGTCCTGTCCAAGCCGTCTGATAAGGCAGTGTAGTACTCTACCTCTCACTGTGTCTCTGTCCCTCTTCACATTTCTCGTCTCGTGCTCTCTCTCTCTCTCTCTCTCTCTCTCTCTCTCTCTCTCTCTCTCTCTCTCTCTCTCTCTCTTTCTTTCTCTGCTCTTTGTTTTCACACTGCAGTACGGTGTTAATGAGCAAAAATTTCACCACAGCACTAATCTTTCATTAGGACAGTGCTTGCTTGTTTCTGCAACAAACCGCTCTCTTCTCCTGTCCGTTGTTGTTTTTTTTCTTTACCTTCTGTGTGGCATTGTAATGACTGCAGAGCAATACCTGCAGGCTTCTGTCTGACTGACTGAGAAGTACCAGGCAGAGCTGGAACAACTGGCAAGGTTCGTTGTATGCAATAAATCTCCGCCACCCGCTGACTGCAGGGACATATCATCCAGTCTACTTTATTCCTCCGGCCGCTCGTCGCATTTCACTCAAACTCATTAATGAAAATGAGTCATCCGCAGATTGTGTATTGGTGACAAATTGGTCCTCGGTAACAGAGTCCAGCCGCCCTGTGAGCCTGCTCTGTGCCATGCTGGCTGTAAACCAATCTGATGCTGATGCAGTAGAGACAGTGTTATGGACAGAAACACAGTACAGCCTCCACTTTCCCATAGAGGGGAGGCAGAGCTGTAGGGCCGGTGTAGGGATTAGGTTTTCCTTCTTTACGATGATGAGGTTGTTGGGTGTATTTGAACAAAATGGAAAAAAAAAATGAAGGAGCACGAAGAGAGGGAAAGGTGGTATGACTCAGATACCTGTCAGTGGGGGGTTTACACCTCAGTCACATCCAGTCCTTCCATCAGAGACACACATGGCACCACTCAGTCTGCCACGACCGACGTGAGCCAATGACTCCTGAGTTGAGGGTTCTTTCTGGTCAGATCTTTTGCTTAAAGAATCAGAGAGTGATGACTGTGTGCATGTGTGTTATGCATGTGTGTAAGTGCGGAGATGAGGGTCCAAGATGGGAAAAACCTGCAGCTCTAACAGTATGGATGAGATTTCTGGTGAGGGTGCTAACGCAGTCCAACTTTGACGGAAAGTGTATGGTTTCAGAGGATCCCATATCACTTACGTAACCATGCAGCTTGAGTCTTTCAAATAAGCTTCCTGACTCCCCTCCAGCTCCCCCCCCCTCCCAGTCGCTCTTCCTTTTTTAACACCGGCTTATAGCCATTCCCGGTTTCTGGAGCAGATGTTAACACTGGGGGAATTCTCTCGCCTTTTCTCTCTTTGTTTCCTCTGTGACGCCTGCAGTTACGGATTGAAATTCCGCCGTCTGCAATTCATAAATTAACCGACTGTGTGTCCTCACATTGTTCAATTGTTAACAAACCACCGTCGTGGTTCAGCTGTATCCTTGTTTGCCACTCTACACCTGATGTTTGGAAGTCCCATCCTTTGCATCCACCTCCACTGTAGAAGTGTCATGATCCTCGCAGTGCAAGCAAGGTCAGCACTTTAGCTGTGGCACAATCATCTCTTTTCTTTATTTTAGAGCATTTACCGGTCATGCATACTCACCAAGTTTATCATTTTGATGCCAGTAAAGCAGAGTCTTGTGCACATGCTTCAGTTTTCTTTCTCTCTACTGTGATTTCAGTCAATTATCCTGCACTACTTGTGTGTTTTGAGTCATCATATGAAAAATCACTGAGTTTCTTACATTGATCTTTACTGGTTTTTGTGCACTGAAGTGTTACAATCATTTATCGTTACTAAGGTATTTTTAGTCTCAACAGGAGGAAGCTCTAAAAGGGTGGCAGTTGGTCTTTTGGTCCAGTTGGGTCTAATGAGCAAAACAGCCTTTCGGGGATGCTAGCTGGGCTTTTAGCGTCAAAAGCCTTATTTATTTTTTAGCAAAGCATTTTCATTTATCCCTTAAAGCCATAACCTGATTTGCCACCCATTTATTTATTCATTTCATTGTTTTACTCCCACTGTTTGTGTCTAATGTATGTTGGTGTTTTACATGCTTATTCCATCCCTGTGGGAACACAGTCCCGTGTGCAGTGATGAACGTCCAGAATCATAAAACTAACAATTCGTCATCAAAGGGTGAAAGTGCCATTTTAATTGGCTTCATGGTGTAGTGGCATTATGCAGCGCAGGTCAGTTGCTGAGCAGTGGATAATGTTGTCCTCAAATTACTTTTATTGATGAGTTTGCTCCTCTTGAAAAATGAGCATTGTCAGGATGTGAACAAAGCCCTATTGTCCCAGTCAGCACCTATTTTCACCTCATTCTGCGTGCGCGTTTGTGTCTACATCTGAGGATGCTTTAATGTGAAGTGGTTTACCTGGTGACAGTGGCCCTGACGTTGGAGGGAGTGCTCTGCTGTATTATTTGTCTCATATCAGCACAGATAAAAAGGAGGAAAAATGTATCTCGTGCAATTTTAATTTTAGGCTGTTTATTAGATTTTAAGGTCTATTCCAAGGTCATGGGAATCACCTGGATTTTACTGTATTAATGAACAGTCATTTTGAAGACTGAAGATAACACTCTGAGGCCGCATTGTTTTGTTTGTTCAATCTTAGTAATGTTATTTTGGCCCTTGCATTCATGAACATATTGGTGGCTTAGTTTTGGAAGCAGGGGAATAAAAGCTTTTTTTTTTTTTCCATTTGCAGTTATTTTTTTATCATTTTTCATTATGTTGATCTGCTATTAAAATAATGTAGAAAGACGAGTATCACTGCGACCGGAAAACAGTGTGCTCTATGGTATTATTAGACTCTTTTCTCTTGTTTTGCAGTCTGTTGGAATATCATGGCATGTATACAAAGATTCAGTTCAGTAAAATTAAAGTTTCATATCTAATTTTAATTTCCAAACTAAATTTGTCTTCTAAATTGGTAATAAGAGGCTTGAAAGCATTTCTTTATGACTTTTTTACCATCTGCATCCTCCTGTTAGTAATTGTTTTAGTACTACAGGATGTGATCATTATTGGTCTCCCCTCAGGGTGTTGAACAAATCTAGTGGTACCATTCAGGATGTACGTTATTTCTGTATGCAGTAATATGGAATATATTGATAATAATAACAATTTCTCAGTGGTGTCATTTTCCTTTTGCTCATTTGGTTGGAGCATGAATGAGTTTTCTATTTTAGTGAGTGCTCGTATAAATTCATCAGATGTTTTTATTTCCTCTCCAATTTTTGTGTTTTTTTTACCAACCAACAGCTTATTTAGTTTACTTGCATACATTAAGACTGCAAATATTTATGTTTTTACAGCTGCAACCAGTGAGTTTTTGGCATTTTTACTTTAAATATGCTTGATCCAAACTGTTTCTGATTGATTTTTGGTTGATCAGCTAATTAGGAACAAATATTGTGATTTGGGCTGAAGAATTTGGGGAGATCAATACGATGGTTCTGACAGACATTTATTTCTGATATGCAATATATATTTTCAGTTCAAGTCAAGCTTCAGTATTGACTGTAATAGTTTTCTAATGTGATGGAGCGTTACAACACGAGTGCGACTTTCACACAGGAAGAAAAGGCATGAATTTATAAAAGACACCGACAAGAACAGTTCCTGGATCAGATGCACTGCGTATGTCCTAAGCTGCACCCTTTGCAATTTGCAAATTTCCATTTTGTTTTAAAATCAATGAATTGTTCAGCCCTAATTGCGATCCACAGCATCAGCATGTGAATGTAAATCTGAAGCCGTTTTGTCTGCCAGTAAATAAAACACTATAGCACATTGGAACAAAAGCTGCTTCTTCCAAGCAAAAGTAAAAAAAACAAAAAAAACAAGTTCCACCGTCTATTGACTAAATATGTGTAATGTTGTAGATCTACAGCTAATGTTGGTTGTCATTGTCAGGTAATGTGACAAAATCTTAAAATTTCTGTTGATTAATTGTTATACTGGTCTATAAAACTATAAACAACACTGTTAAAATGCCTGTGAGTCCAAGGTGATTATCAGATTTTTTTGTCAGACCAATTGTCTAATAACAATAATTGTTTCATTTTCAACAATGTAACACAAAAAGCTCATTTTCACATTTGGGAAGATGACACTATCAAATATTTGTTAATTTTTTTAATGACTTGAACGATGAAACGGTCATCAAAAGATTAATTCTCTGACTAAACGAATTATTGTTGTAGCTCTATAATACTGTATTAATGGATGTATCTCAAGATAATTAGAACAATAGGCGACCATGTATCAGTCTGTGCTTGATGTTACTTAAAGGTCAGCGTTAGTGTTTATAGGGCTTTTGGCTGGTGATGCTCCTGAAGTGCAGAGAGGCGTTGTGGCAGCTGAGAAGTGAGCCATCAGTGGTGCTGCTGCTCAGACTCATCAATACATTAAGTCTGCACTATGGCTCCGTTGTTGCTGTATATTGTCTGGCACTCTGTTGGCTGCAAATGTGTAGCGGCCCTTCAGGCATCTTAGGGGTGAAAATCGGCTGCATCGACTCTGTCAAAAAGCAACGCCTGGGCAGGATTGTGCAGCTGATATGGCTGCCGGAGAACGCTGCGATGTTGAAAGTACTGTCTCGGTGCTCCATCCTCAATCTCCATCTTCATATGAAACAGAAGCAGCAGCAGCAGCAGTAGATCAGCATTCCAGCCTTGTCTCTGTCTGCCCTCCAAAATCTCTTACCCTCCCTGCCTCCACAGGAAGCCGAGCCTTCACTGAGGTTAATGTGTCGATGTCTGAGACTGATTGGTACTGTGGTGCTGTCTAGGTGTTGATGCTGTGTTTTTGTGTGTATGACTGTGTGTGTGTTTGAGTGTGTGTTCGGGTTTGGTGCAGTGGATTAGGGTGCTGCAGCAGTGACTAAGCCCATCAGAGCCAACTGTAGCGCCTGTCTGCTGATCTGCCCTGCTTACCTGTATCCTCATCAAAGTGATTTAAAAAAATATTACCCAACATGTAATTTGAGCTATTGGGTTTTTTTTTTAAAGGGAGATTTTTGAAAAATTGAAAAGTCATTTCTGTCATGTCAGCTGTTTGGAGCCAGAAAATCTCAGTTTGAAGTCGGGGGAGAACAACGTCAGTGTCTGAGTGCGATGGCGTATGACACCTGTCAGCCGAGGTGCACCAAATACTGTCTGAGGCTTCTTTGAAACCATGTAGCGTGCATCAAATCGAATGTGCTGTTGAGAGTATTTTAAAGAAAGCGTTCATTCCGTTTCTAGCAAAAAATGAGGTGGGAAAGTCGATACAACTCAAGCTGCCGAGCTATGACTTGGTCAAGAGCAATAACTACTACTTGGAGTCTCTGACTGTTGCTCTAAACTAAAGATGTGACCTCAGAAAATCTCAGCTCTTGTCAAAGAAATAGCTCAAGTCAATCTCCTATGAAACTCTTTACATGTTGTATTAACACTTAAAAACAATAAATGCACAAATTAATGAGCTGAGATTTTGTTAGCTTTTGACAGTCTGATGCTTCCTGTTTCCTGCCTTTGTGCTAAGCTAATTGCTCCGCCAAGAAACACAGTGAAGTTATGCCACCATTGGTTTGTCTGTCTGTCTGTTCAGAACCTTACTCAAAAATGGAATAATGGACTTGGATAAAATTTTCAGGGAAGGTCAGAAATGACACAAGGACCGAGTGATTAGATTTTGGCAGTGATACGGCTTATAGTCTGGATCCACAGATTAGCTAAAGATTTCCTCATCACAGTGACAGAGACGGAGGACTGCACTCTCTGAGGGCTTTTGTTGTTGGTAAATGTACTTTCTGAAATGTCAAACTAGTCCTCTAAATTCCCCTACCAACATTTACTTTCTGTTGCTGAGAGAGAAGTTAAAGGGTTTCATTTTCCCTCCTCTGCTGTTGGGGTTTTCTGGATTGATTCTATACCTCACCCAGTATCTTATAAGAAACACTGAACTAATACTGGGTTGGGTCTCCTTTTGCCCTCAAAGCCGTCAGTGGTCTTCATGGATTTATTACAGATTCTGATCCATGGTGACATGATTGCATCTCAAAATTTTTGCAGATTTGTCAGCTGCACATTCTTGATGCAAATGTCTTGTCCTACCACATCTCAGATGGATTCAAGTCTGATAACTGGGAGGCCACTGAAGAACACTGAGCCCATAGTTCTGGTCACAAAAACAGTTTGGTGCAAGTATTGCTCTGCGGCATGGTGCATTATTAGGGAATATGAATGAACTGTGTCTATAAAGGAATGCACATGGTCACCAATGATACGCTGTGGCATTTCAGAAATGATTGATTGATCTTAAGGTGCTAAATGTGCAAAGAAAACATTACAGTGATACCAGCAGCAGCATGAACTCTTGACACAAGGCAGGTTGGGTCCGTGGATTCATGTTTTTGAAGTCAAATTCTGATACTATCATATGTAGCCTCTGCAGAAAGTAAGATTCATCAGGCCAGCTGCATTTTTAAATAGTCCTCAGCTGTCCAGTTGGTGACTCTGTGCCCAGTGCAAACTCACATTTCTGTTCATAGTCAGCATAGTGGAATGCATGATGTGCCTTCTCAGATACTTTTCTGTCCTTTCTCCTCTGACCTCTCTGATCAACAAGGTGTTTCCAGCTGAAGAACTGCTGCTCACTGGATGTTTTTGGTTTTTCGCACCATTCTGAGATTCTGTTGTGGAAATGCCAGGAGAACAATAATTTAGAACCAATGAAACCAGACAATCATTTCAATCACACCATGGTCGAAATAACACAGATTATATTTTCCCCATTCTGATATTTGCTGTGAGTGTTAATTGAAGCTCCTGATATGTATCTTGCATGATTTTATGCGCTGTGCTCTTGCGATATAAATGTTTTTTTTACATGAATAAACAGGTATGCGGATGCTCAATGAGTGTAGATGTGTTAGACTTAAATGTACAGCAACAGATTTTTTGGGTTGGTTGGAAGCAGTGGAGACAAATTGTCAACACATTATTGACTTCATTGACTTTGTCGCCTTTTAAATTGAACTCCGCTGCCTATTTGTACATCCAAAAGTTATGGTAGCTGCATTTGTGGTTGGTTTTCTACCTGTCAGTCAAACCTAATTTTAACATTCAGTCTCCTTTAGTTGTGTGGTCTCAGCCAGATGCTGAGTGAAATATCTGGCTCTTTAACTTCTTTATGCTCAACCAGTTTGCCTTTAGCTGTGTCAGTCTCCTGATTGGTGCTGAGGGAAATCGCGCTTGCTGTGTCCAAAAACGTTGCTATTAGTCAGTGAGAGTGAAACGGTGAAGTTGGGGGCTGGAAAACTAAACAGTGAGGAGAGACTATATGAAGCTGTAAAGATGGGCGTAGCTGCAGAACCAGGTAATAATTTGCTCACCTATCTATTGTCTATTATAGTCAGGGACGGCTGGTATAAATGGGCTAACAGGGCTAAGCCCTCCCAGGCCAACACACAAAAGATGAGAAAATTATTTTTCAAATACCTTACAACAGATTGTTTTAAGTTTAGGTGAAAACAAAGGTAGCAACAGTACCAATCAGTCAAAAGAAAAACATAGAATATCTCTAAATGGGCATATTTTTTATAGCCCCAGCAGATACAGTCCGTTTTCATTCATTTCATTCTTGTAAGTGATTGACAGGTGTCATGTCCCGCCCCCGTGATTTACTGATCATTTGGGCTAACTTCAGGCAGCCCACAGATCACTGACTTTTGACCAATAGCAGCGAGTTAACACAGCGGTGGCTTTCATTCATTTCGTTCTTGTAAGTGATTGAAAGGTGTCATGTCCCGCCCCCGTGATTTACTGATCATTTGGGCTAACTTCGGTCAGCCCACAGGCCTTTGACGCTACAAGAAAAGGTTAAGCTATACGTTAGCATGAACGAGGTGAATTATTTGCTTTCATGTCCATTTTCCTCAATGTCTTTGGAGGAAAAGCTGGAAGTCAGGAGACTGGGATCACATCGGCCGTCGATGTGAGCTTCTTTTCAAATAAGGTAGGCCCATGTTGACCTGTTAAAGGACTGTGACACCTTGTTTTTGCTGAGGTCATCTGTTGTACTGAAGGCGTGTTTTGCACTACATGTCGCCAAACAGTTGTAATGAGACAGTTGCAGCAGGCTATCTGTGGGCAGTCGTTGCAGTTGGAACACGTTTTGTAGTGGTGTGTGTGTGTGTGAGTGAGAGAGTGTTGATGTAGAGCACTAAAAAAGTATAGTGTACCTGTAATTGATGTAACTGTGTGTATCATAGGTGATGTTGCTTTTGCAGCTGTGTTAACCATTTAATCGGTATTATGCATTTGTTAGCCCACCCAACAAATTTCACCACCAGCCGCCACTGATTATAGTATAGGCAATAGATAGAAGAACCACAAAAGATAGAGCTCAAAAAAGTCTTCTGAACAAGGTGGCAGCCTGTTGCCTCATAAGACATAATGAATATTCACCAGTTCAACCCACCAGCAGTTGACTCATGTTGCTTCTTTTTGCTCAAGCTTCACTCGTGTCTGTGCACGTTAATGAATCCCATATTATACGTTGGTGTGTGTGTGGCTGAAGCCCAGGTGGCCTTGTGGAACCCCTCAGACGGATGACTCAGCAGGCCGAGTTGGGGCATTCACTCATGTTGATGGAACTTGGGCCTGAGCCTCTGTGAGTCCAGCTCTTGGCTCTACAGTAAGTGCTGCTGGGGCAGGGTGGCTGCGAGCTGCAGCCTACTCTCCTTTAATTAAAGGAGGGGAATGGAAGCTACACGCGAGGCCAATTCAGCCAATGCACTCCCTTCTCCTCCCTCCTCCTTCTCCCTTCACCAGGGCAGTGGCAGCCCTTTATTTATGAGCTCGCAGACACTGAGTGATTTTTAAAGGAGATGCCCCAGCACACCCATTCAGGTTCATTAGAGAGGAAAACTCCCCCGCTCAAACTGTGGCATCTATTCTTTGTTAAAAAAGGAGAATGAAATAAACACGAGCAAAATAACATCAAGCATCCAGAAGGCACTCCCTCTCTGCAGGAAGTCGGCTTCCCCAAAACTCCAAAGGCTGAGGATATTTTTGAAATGTTGATGAGCGATCAGGATGTCTCACTGTGTTGTCGGTTTCATCCTCACTGCAGTGATTCTTTCTTTCGTTTTAAGAGCAAAGCCACAACCATCCGCACCTGCTTATTACACGTTATTGTCTGTGTAATAAACGGCAGCATGATGCATGATTTTGATAAGCCTCATAAGCCCGGGAGACAGACCATTTATTGGTGTGTTTGCTGGCTGACGATTGTGGATGAAGCTGAACTGACACCTGGGACTGCAGTGCTTTCAGAATAGCGTTTCGTGTGAACCTCTCAGAATCATGAGTAGCACATCTGTGCTTGCCTGCCTTCCCACAACATGCAAAATGATGTCATTTTTGACAGGGTCTTCCTTAGATTCTACTCCCCTCCCCTCCTCGCTTCATCTTCCTCTCCATCTCTCTCCTTGGCCGATTGCGCTAATCTCTTCTCCCAATTGTTATTCTGATAGTGCAGCTGTTACGTAACTGCCTGAAACAAGAATTGAGAGATCAGGGTTATTGAAATGGATCGTCATCATGCCCAAATAAAAGAGCGAGAGGAAGAGAAGCAGGGAAAAAAAATGAGGCGATATCTTCAGAGAGGAATTTGATAGGTCATTGCTGGACTGCTTGTTGTAGAATGAAAAAGGACGGCTTTTGGTGTCCGTTACCCAACCTGAGCTGTTTCCCTTTAAGCTCCTGAGGAGGGGAGAGGAAAGGACAGGAGGTGGGATAGGGAGCTTAGTGCGGTTTGATATCCAGGTACTCTGAGTCCTGCCTTGATATCCTCAGACTCTGCAGCATCTTGTGGACTGATATCTATAGGAGCCTCTGCAATGTGCAGCCTACCATTTACTGTATTGATCGGCTCTACTTTGCCCTGTGAGGAAAAGATTTCATTCGTCCTGTGTGTTCAGCTTTTAAACAATTGCCCATACAACATGTAGGTGTTTGTTGCAATTTGATGCATCTCCATCCGCGAGATGAAGTGTAAATTTGACATTGAGGTTCACCAGAGGACAAATAATACTGACATTTCCTCTCACGTCTTAGTGAGATTCTTAGTTTTTATAAACTATCTGTACAATTTCTGGATGGATTTCCATTTAAAGGTGCTGCTTCCGAGAAAATTCGTGCAAGACTAATGACCATTCAGTTGTATTTAATGTTTAGTGCTAGTCCACCATGCTAGCGTGCTAAGGAAACATGGTTAGCGTTGTAAATATTGCACATCTTCATTTTGAGCATGGTGGTGTTACTGTTTAGCTCAAAGCACTGGTGCAAGTTTGAGTGTTTGTGTGTTGGAAGGCGAGTCTAGGCCATTGTAGGACGGAGATGTGTGGGAGGCACCTTATGTGTTGGTGATTGTGAGTGTTTGGTGTGAAGGAATATAGCCCAGGGGTAGAGCCATAGAAGAGGAGAGTGAAAGCAAAAAGGAGTGAAATATCAGAGGAGTGCGGGTGACCCCAGGGTGACTCTGCGCCCTTTTCCTCTGTATTGGATGACTGGTGTCTTATTTACCTGATTGATATGATGATTCTTTTTTTTCTGTCTACCGGAGGGAAGAGGAATAATTCAATTCAAAACCCAGCAGTACAGTAGGTCATTACGGCAGCATAGCTTCCTGGCTGTAATTCTCAGTTCCAGCTCTCGGAGTGCGGACAATAGAGAATGTCTGATTCATTTATTGTGATGGGCAGGAGAAGATTGAGTCCATGATTAGAATTTTCAGACTGAATTAAACCTGTGTAGTCAAAAGTGACACCCAGAGTATAGTATACAGTCTATATGTTTCAGAAGCTTAGTAGCGGCTTTTAAGACAGGGGATTCAGATGTGGCTTTCATGACTTTGAGTCCCTTTGGAGTAACAGATGATGGCAGTAAGAGACCAGACCTCGCTTGGTGCTTTGGAGTATCACTGTGTGCTCCCTTATGACAAATCTTACTTAGCGGAGTGCAGATTTCTTGAGTCATCTAATCCTCGTGTCAAGTGTCCTCACAGTGTTGTAGCATCATGGACCTGTTATTAAAAGCTTAGCCATTTGTAAACCTCTTCATCTGAATCCCCTAGAGGGAAAGGTGGTGTCACTTTGATTTGATGCTCCTCGCTCCTCATCCCACCCAGCGTGCACAGAGAGGCTCCGCTCTCCAGGAGGATGACCAATAAATCAGGTATCAGTTAGAGGACAAAAACATGGCACAGAGCAACCTTTGTTCATCCATTCCTGTGTTGAAATCATCTGCAGCAGCAAGAGGAAACTGCTATTTAATTGCCTTGGATGTAAAAATATATTGCTTCTTTGCCAAGTTTGTGACTAACAATTCTTTTAGTGAGCAATTATTCTGGCAGCGCTGTTTTCACACCACAACAGTCAGTGTAGAAGCACAGACAGTCTTTTCTGCAAGTGTGTCATGTGTTTTCACTAATTATATTCAGTAGCTGTTGTAAAGTGTAGTAAGATTTGTTGGTGTTAAAATGCTAGAAGAATGGTGGAGCTTTTTCACACTAAACATCAGTAGAATATTTTTGGATCAGTCACAGTAGAATTTAGTGTTGGGCTCAAACAGTTGGCTCGGTTTTGGATGAAAGATTGGAAAATACCCAGAGAAGGCATCACAGATCTCTCATTATATGACAAAATGTTGCCTCACATAGTCATATATGCATGTATTTTGGTTAGTTCACACATATCAATCTTTGAGAATGAGTTTTCTCAGTCTTGACCTTGAAAACAGCAGCAAACAAGGGATCGGTTTGAAATCCATAGTTCTGTTCCTCTGCTATGCAGGTAAATAGAATTTCACTTGTGGCATTTAAAGCCTTGAAAATGACATTTGTTTCTATAAACAATGTCTCACTTACTGTGGATATTCTGTAAGCCTGACTGTGGACACGTTGTGACAATGTGACTGCAACGACCAAAGAAAGAGAAATATCTAAAGACGCCACGTCTGTTCAGTAGCAGTTTCCGATTCTCCTCAGAAGATACCCTCAACCACTAATCAAATGCAGATTTAAGTTTCCATTCTTTCAGGTTCAATATACAGAATAAGTTCCCTTAAACATTGATATATTCATGTTGCAATACCACTTAATCGGCTCCATCTGTTAAAACTATGTAATGTGACAGAAAGCCCAAAACAGCTCCTGAGTTGACCTTGGTGTGGATGTTTTTATACATTAGTTTCTGAGAGAGTATGTGTCTTTGGTAGGCTTTAGCTCCAATCATAGCTGCTCACAGCAGGGTTTCTGTTTTATTTCGAGTGACAGGGATATTTTTTAATAACAGAAATGAAATTTTAAAGTAGAATTTGTCTGTTGTATTGATGTGGAGACAGAAATTGCAGAGGTGCAGATGCTACAACCCAGGCAAATAAAACTGGATTTATCCACCTGGCTATATAAGATTTTTTTTTTTTGGTAAACATGTTGCAATCAAATTACAATTGCTTACAGGGATCAGGCAGATTTGGGCAGGCGTGTTGCTGTATTGTCAAAGACAGGATGCTGCCACAGGTATGAGATATGAGCCTCTTTGGTGGTGAAGCATGTCAATCAGTTCAGTGATGTTTGAATTACAGTGAGGAATTAATCTCTGGAACATTTCACCGTGTTTAACGCCTTCCAGTCTTACTATAAACAGACGTTTTTGCTCTGTGTGTGTCTCTCTTTGCTTGTTCGTGTGCCTCCGTATGAGCTCATATGTTCATTGAATAGAGGCACGTGGGTTGTCTTGTGGCGCAGGATTTACTAGCTCGCTGCGAGGATAGTGGTGTCACCCAGCATCTAATTGGCTGACCCCAGAGATTTTTCTTGAGCAGATGCAGAGCCAGGTGCCCACCTCCTTCCCTTCCTCCCTCCCCGCCAGAGTATATTCCTTCATCCCTCCCATAATCAATTCTGCTGCTTCAATACAGACTACAACTCCTTCCCTCTTCCCCTCTTTCTGCCGCAGTTACTTGCAGCACATTGCAACACTGCAAGATCATAGATTCGATTCTTCGCACCTCCCTCTCTTCCCTCTTCCAGTCTCTGAGTTTGCGCTAAACACTATGGATCCACATTTAGAGAGAGAGAAACGAGAGAGATTAAGTGAGCAACAGCGAGAGGAACGAGAGGGGTGGTGGAGCATCAGTCACTTTTACTGTTACAGCAGCATAATGTTTTCAATAGGCAGGAAAATGGGGATGTAGTGTAGGTAGATGCCAAATAGTCAACTTCCACTGCACACATTTGTAAAACGTTTGATCTTGTAAACAGACATTTGTCCGTATAATGTTTCAGCTGCATTTCCCACCCTCTATGTATTAAATCAGTTTGGATCGAAGAGGAGGGGGTCATTCCTTGGGGATAGCAGCGGTATCGGCTCAGGATGAGGGAGGATCTGCGTGTATGCAGCAGCTTTACAAGGTCAACCGCACCTCACACTCGATCACATGTAAGCACACATGTATATAGACTTGGCACACACACATCCTACTGTCAGCCAGCCCTTAGTCAGCACAGTGTCGACTGCTCCGTCACAGGGTTGGATGTCGCCACCTAGTGTTGATGCAGAGGAGCTTCTGATCATGATGGGAAAACTGACATCATCTCAGCTGCTCTCGTGTGTGTTCTGGTGTCTTTCTTCCAACCAGATACTCCACTTTCCGGACTCCTACTTAATCTTTCTCAACAACAACACCCATCTTCCGTAGTAACAATCTGAATATATCTTGATCTTTTAGGAGACTTTTTCAAGCGTCATTTTTTTGTTTGTGAAAGAAATCTTTTTCCAAAGGGTTGAAAAGTTCAATTATTGATGAGTGAAAGGAAATCAATATGATACTTTGTCTACAGTGTGTGTGTATGTGAGAGTGTGTGACCCTGCTGAACGCCAACAGCTGGCCGAGGGATGGCTCTAATGATCCCTGTCAGAAACACATTGCTTTAAATGTAGCCTACACACTGTCAGTGCAGTCTCTTTTACACACATCCATACTTTAAATCCATCTTAGCCATGGGTGGATCTGGTCACCACATCTGGCCACTGTGTCCTCTTTGCTTTCTATCTTCTACAGCCCAGTTTAGTCAGAGTGCCACAAAGACACTGATGGAAGCACAGAGAATTTCCGACCTGTCTTTTAGGTGAATTATTCATTTTTATCGATGGCTACACTTAAATCCTGACGACTCTGCATTTGGCTTCTCTCATTATGTCCTCATCTCTTTTTCTGCCCCTTTTCCCGTCCACTCATGCGCCTGCACTTCCCCCCTTTTCTTCCTCGCTCTGACGACCATTCTTCCTTTTCACCGTTTTCCCTGCTGCCTCCCTGCAGAGTCTAAGTGAAGGAGAATATATAGTGGAGCTCAAGGCAGTGCGGGATAGTTAGCTTGGTGGTAATGGAGAAAATGTTTGTCAGAGCATAGAGCACTGTGACTTTGGCCTCAGCGTCCCTCAGGCACAGACCTTTAATTGCTTATATACTGGTGGAATGCTTCTGCATCTGACGCAAATGTGTATGTGTGCAAGTCAGAGAGTATTTATATGTGTGCCTTTTGTGGCTCTCTCTTTGTGTGACCATATTGTAGCCTCTGGGTGTGACTAAAATAACTCCTGGATCAATATAATGCCCGGTTTCCTTTCTCTTCTTATAAAAGAAAATCTGTGACACATGTATAGCGGATAATAGTGCTGGAGTCCCTGCACTCCTAAATGTAGATTGCGTAGTAGATTTTGCGCCTAAACTTGTTCTCAGTTATGTAATAGTTTGATGAAACTGTCACGGAATATAAAGCTCACAGAGCTCATGTCTGTATCTCTTGATCAAACATGATGAGTGTCTTTGTAAGCTTTGGTAAGGGTTAAGATGTGTAGACACAGTCTGGTGTTACAGCTGTACGCTCTTCACTGCACATGCTTTGTGTAAACACACGCGTACACACATTTTAGTCTGTATTTAAAAAGGAAGAGCATTCCTGCTTCAAGCTGAAATCATCAGCTGGTGGACAGGAAATGAATCATTTTTAATCGGTTAACTAAATAATTTTGTCCTTTAAGAAATTAGAATATTCTTGACAGTATTACAAAGTGAACTGAATATCTTTGACTCTGGGTCTGTTGTTTGGATGAATTAGGACATAAAAATACATCACCTTGTTTTCAGAGAGCATGATGTCAATATTTTTTTTTAAATTTTTTGGTCAATAATCAGCTGATCACAGAAATATAAAATCATTGCATCCTTAGTCCTGTTAATACATTTCAGTTAAATGCTCCATCTCGGTAATCTTTCTGTATCCTGAAGAGAACATGACATTAGTTAAATTTTGCATTCATTATTAATAAATATGAATACTTTATGAAAATTTCCTCAGCTCAACCATTTTATTTTTTGCGAGTGGAATAACTCTCACAATTTAAAATATAAAGACAGTAGTATCCAAACAAGCCCCCCTCGTTTTTTTTCATTCCTGCATTTCTTCTGCTTGTCCTTGGTCAGCGAGCTGAAGGTCACCGTAAAGCAGCTTCCTCAGAAGGCTCGCCGTTTTCCCACCATTCATCAGTTTTCTTGCCCCACATCTCCTGCTGTCACTTCATTCCAGTCATTTTTGCATTCTCGCTTTCTGCTGAATCGATGAAACTGAATCTGCTTCAACATTTATTCTCTCTTTTTTTATTCCCCCTCTTCAGCCCATCACGCCTGTCTGCCATCCCTCATGCTCGCTTTCTCCATATTCAGGTTTTTAAATCCTTGTCGTCTATACAAGTTGGTCATATTTAGCATGATTCATATTTTGCAGCATAATTAATAATTCAGTCTAAATAATGCAGAAACATACTGCATAATGTAGTAATGCTCAAAGTATTTCCACATATACTCCACTAAACCTCTTTCATTAGCAGTTAAAGTTGACGTCTGTACTTTGATGCCGACATTTACATCCCTACATGACTAAAATGTGTTTGATTTCATTTAGTTGCACATTTTATTGCTGCCAGGTTCTGTATTTCCACCATGTGCAGTAGATGTATTTTTATGTCTCACATGCCTGTTTTTACTCACTTGTAGCATCCTTGAACTTCAGCCCTGCTGTTGTGTAATGTGCTCAGAATATCACGATACTGAGCAGAGGTGTGTGCGTGAGTGTTAATATCTGGCCCGTGTTTGCTGCAAGCAGCGCTGTCGAATGAAATCCTTTTTCTTTTTTGGCTTTAACAATTTTAATCTAAAACAGCTGCTTGGTTAGGCGTAGTTTTGTATTTTATTTTTAGTTTGTCTACTGAGGCGTCACAGACCCTGCACTTTTATCAGGCTTCTCTTTTTAATCATTTTTCTCTCAACTACACTGAACAGAACAAGATACAGTAGATTCTAAGCAGAGTTTACTGCAAAGTTTGACAAATATATTATACAACTATAGGGTTAAAAATGTTAAGTTTAAGTAGTTTAATGTTTTTATCCACTTAAATATTGAGAAAAGTCATTGTTGTTCTTCACCTACAACTTGAACCGATGTCACTGCAAAAGTAAACAAGTGTCAAGACCATACCGTGTGCTGCGGGGCTGTGTGTAAACATGCATATGTGTGTTTTCACCTAATGTATGTCTTAGCACCGTTATCTGGACATCTGCTTCCCTCTGTAGTGAGGGAACCATGGATGAGAATGGTAGAAATGTACAGACATCAATTTGGTTTCGCAATTTAAATTAAATTGCGGGAGATTGTTAAACTAACCTGATGTTAGTCCTAAATTGCCTGAAGAAGCTGTATCTGATCTATGTGGTTTGGATTATCTGGATTGATGAGTAGCAGGGGCCACATGAGGGATGAGCTGGTCTGAGCTCCCCCTACTGGACAGATGAAGGTCACACCTCATTTACATTCAACTTCCCTGTGACTTGGTCAGCATCTGAGCAGTTTGACAGCTCACCACGACGCAGTCAGTCGACTGACAGCTGGTTCAGAGATCATTCTCAAGACACACGGGGAGAGGACAGGGAGTGTGAAAGACTTGGCCTCTGCACTTCCTTCACATGGAATCAATTGTGTTGTGTTGTGTTGTGTTGTGTGGGACGCCTGGAGGACTCCATCTTTTTCCGACACACACATAGTCGCACATTGCCCCAGATACCAGCTGAGCGTGCAGTACACTCACAAGCTGTGTTCACACCCGCCTCTCCCTCTGATCCAGTGCAGCAATTCAACGCTGTTCTGCAATACTGTTACGCAGAGTCATCAATTATTCATTTAGGATTTCTGCACTCGTTCAGTCATGGGCTTAATAGACAGAGAGATGGAATGGAGAAAGAGGTTAAAAATTGATATGATTTTCCTAAAACCTCAGTGAAACATTAGATTTAGTCCATTAGGATCATTAATGCTACTGCGTGAACTGATATCCTCATGTATCAGTTACTCTCAACCTTAAATCTGTGTGGGTAGATGGATAATTATGATCTGGACTGGGATTTATCTGTCAGGAGCTCAACAATTGTCTCATCGCCAGTGAATCAGTGCCATCCCTCTGCACCTGCCTTGTAAACCCAACACATGGCTCCATCTTTTCTGCATTTTTAACTTGGGTGCCTCCTATAAATAACCACATCAGCACAGTATATTATTTAGGACTCGGTGGTGAAGGTTTTGAAGTAAAAGTTTGCCCCTGAGCTCCAAGTTGCTTGTTCAAAATTCAAAAACGCAAGCAGATTTAGGCAGATATTTGAGGACAAACAGGCATTTGGAGGTCCGTTTGCTCTTAATGCATGTCAGAAAGTGTTAGTCTAGAAAGGACAGCCACAGAGGAGAGAGGACAATATTTTAGGGAACCCTCCACTGCAAAGGATTGGTGTCCAACCTGCCTGACCCTCTGCAAAGCTCATGAATATGGACTGATCGATGGTATGGGGAGCGCTGTGCAGAGAAAGAACCATCAGAGCGAGAAGCAGATTTAAACTTGTTTCACAGATTGTTACTGATGGAAACAGAGGATACAGGTGCGTGAAGCAGGAGCAGGGAGACGCAAATAAATTCTGACTGCCAGAGTGTTTGTGAGTGTGTGTACCTGCTTGGATGAGCATTTGTAATTGCTGTCTGGGAAGGCAGATTTTAGTGCGGGGCTTAAAGCACCGAGTTTAGGGGTGTGTGTGTACTTACTGTCAGAGTGGAGACGCAGATTAGTGGAGGCAGGTCTGGCACTGTGTGGTCCACAGCACTGCAGGGTCATGAATGATTTAATGGCAGGCGAGGTGAGCTTAGTCCTCCAGCTCTCGAAATGTACGTAGACGTTTACGAGCCTCAGAGGTGATTCACTTTCATGACCGGACCAACTGCTGTATCGATATTCTGAATAAAGTGGATTTCTTTCGGTTATATTTATGCCAATAACTTCACAAACAGTATAGCTGCTGCATTTTGCTGCAGTTTATCAAGAACGAAAGAGAGGGAGAGCGAGCCCACTCCTACATTCGTGTGTCAGTGATTTCCTTACATGTTTACAGCAGAGATTTACGCAACTATCAAATAAAGTGGAGAATTATTTTGGCAGATCCACTTTTTGGGTAATAAGTTACAGAAATGCTCTTTGGATGTCAGTATTTTCTCACAATAAAAAAACGACACAGTGTTATTGTTTGACAGCTGGGTGAGAATAGCATCATGTTTCCCTGAGTTCGTAAAGCCCATGGTAATACTGCTCCAACATGGCACATTGCAGCCAGGCTATTGCTGGACTGCTGCCAGTGAGCATCTTCATATACATTCAAGACAAGGCTTTATTCACAGGAAAGGTCACGTGTCATATGGGAAATTCATTTAACCTTTCTTATTGCACTTACTAAACGATTAATTCCAATTTGTCCTCTCAGCAAAAGTCCACGGTGATTTGACTCCTGTCGCCTCGTTTTCACTTTTTTTCAAACCCTCCTGCACACCTTAGAGATCTCTTCTTTAAGCTTTCTATTAGACGGTAACACTCACACAGTGTATTTTTGACAAATAATAACAAATACACAAAATATAATTGCCATTTATGAAGATTTTACAATAACAAATTTGTAGATACCTGTCCAAAAACGTGCCCTTTCCAGATCAGTTAGGGCAGTAATCACTTTTTAGAGGCTAAAATCTGCTTGTGCGTTTACAGCAGCAGGGTCGATTGGATGCATCCAGACCATTAATGGCGCATATCATTTGCGCTGCCTTTGTCTTGCTCCACTTCTGCTTTCAAATGATCCGCTTCATGAATGCTCCAAAAACTAATTCGTCCTCATCATCAGTGGCCTCAGGTGCTCATTTGCAAAGCTGTGCTCATTTAAATCCTCCAATATCAAGACAATGATCCTCTGTTCTAAACCTGTAATCCCCTCATGTTGCTGTGACGTTATAATAGGCCTGTTTGTCATTGTGTTACTCAATGTGACAGTAAAGTAGTAGTGGCACTATGATGTCAGATTAAAAAAAAGACAGAAATTGTGATTCGTAAGTTGAGGCTCCATTTTGGTGCACCTGTGTCCATCGCAGCTTCAGATTTCTGTTCCTCATCGACAGTGGTGGAAGCCGACGTGGTCTCCTGCTGTTCTGCCTGTAGCCTCCGTGTGTTGTTCATTCTGAGATGCTTCTCTGCTCACCACGGTTGTAAACGGCAGTTTTCTGAGTTGCTGCGACGTTTCTGTGAGCTCAAACCAGATGGGTCGTTCTCCTCTGGCCTCTCTCACCCATAAGACGCTTCTGACTGCAGAACTGCCGCTCGCTGCTGTTTTCTGTTTTGCGCACCGTTCTTAAGGCCGTTGTGTGTGAAAATCTCAGGAGATCAGCAGTTTCAGAAACACTCAGAATAGCTTGTTTGGCCCTAACAGTCAAGTCACGATCACATTTTCCCCCCATTCTGATGTTGATAAGTGACCTCTGCTGGCATCAAAGTATGCATTGCGCTGCTGCCACGTGATTACTGAATTGAATAATATATGATGCTAACGTGAGAAAGTGCCTGCTGAGCATAATTTGTATGTTTGTTTTTTTTTTTTTACTGAAGATCATCAGAAAAACTGCTTTTTGACATTTTTGACATTTTGGCATTATGACAAATAACATGAGGAACACCAAGGATTGAATTAAGTGTGTGAATTAGACAGCATCAGGTCATTAAAGATCCAAAGTATCCATGTAAGGATGACTAGTTTTTGGGCAGCTGTGCACTGTGGTGCACAGAAATTAGAAATGAGTACACAGACTTAGTGCCTAAAGGATCAAGAAGAAAATTACTTCAGCAGAACTCTCCTTTACTTTTGTTTTACACATATGCGTCAAAGAAATATTTATTAATGCTCGTTTAAGCTGATGCTCTGTGGGTAAGTTATGCAGATATGCAGCATTTTCTTGTTCAATAAACGTCCTCTACCGAACACAAACAGCAAGGCTACTGAAGCACAAAGGACACCTTTGTCGGAGCTGAAGAGCACCTGTGTGAGAACACATGTCAGCGTCACTGACAGAAGGACGAGTTTGACAGAGATTAATCACAGAGCATGACAGAGCGAGAATTTGAATATAAAAAAGAAATGAGCAAGAAGAGATGGGAAACGTGTGTGTTTATATGTGTGTGGAGCAGATTGAGGAGGGCGTATGGCGCTGGTGACTGTGGAACTTGGCACTTTCTTTGGCTGTTCATCCCTCTTTCATGCTCCATTTATTCAAAATGGCAGCCAGTGCGCTGCCTAAGATTCAAACTATTTTGAGGCATTGCCCCTGGTTACAGACTTTGTTTTGCACATGCTGATGAGACCATTTTTTGAGGCAGATATATACATTCAGCACTCTAGAAGCAGTGTGTGCCCCCTTGTCCTCTCTGGTAAGAATAGTGTCGCAAACATTTTCACACAACATGATGCCCTTCATGGTTCCACACCGATGAAAAACTGTACACTGCAAGAGAAGTTAGATTCATATTTTCTGTGAGTTTTACCCCACTGACACTGCTGGGATAGTATTTTCATTCAGCAGCATCACCGAATGGGACATTCCTGCTTTGATTATTGCACAAAAGCGATGTTGTTTTGTTGTGCCACGTCCTAGACATCTCTGAGAGCCTTTATCCTCTCGCTTCAAATTACTGAACAAACTGTGGATTTGCCAGTTCTTTCTTACTTTGATCCAAAATAGTTGTCTTTTGCAGCCCACCTCTCACTGATGATAATTTATTCTCAATTTCTAAAAGTATTTTCCCACACATTGTTCCTCTTCGTACAAACATGTTCCCTCAGCAGGGCTAACAGTGTATCACCTTTTCACTTTTCGCTTTCTTTCCTCTTCTTGACCCCTCTCATGGCGTACAGCTTCACTTACAATGTTCGCTCTCATCACATCCAAACCTTTCTGCTCTCTCCTCTCCTCCCTCTTTTGTTCTTCTTCTCTCTCTTTGTGTCCAGCTCTCCAGTTTTCAAGACGCTCAGGTTTTTTTTTTTTAACTCTCCTATGCTTTTCTTTCTCTTCAGTACTCGCACTGACCCCAGCCCTTCCATGTGTGTTTCTTTATACGTTCTCAGTTTTGACAGCCCCCTTGAGCTGCTCTCACCATCAAATCCCGACTCAAGTGCTCTCTTCCTGTTTTAGAGGGCTTCGCTGGGGGTTAGGGACTTCTCTGCGGTTGGTATGTGTCTCGTTTGAAAGGGGGAGTAAATGCTTTGTAGGAACAGAAGTGTGTTTTTCTCAGGCCACAGGTGTGCATCAGTGGGGTTTCTTTTATCCTATCTGCGTCCTCGTGCTTAAATAATGCAAGAGGAAAGTTAATTTAGATGTTGAGAGTTTGTATCTGTAAACCACAAAGGACAGGAACCGCAAACATTGTACAGATTAGCTGTTGCTAAAGAGAATCTCAAGGGTTTGTTGAAGTTATTCAACTTTAAATTTGAAGCCCACATCATGTTCTCTTGCATGTTTTTCCTCAAGGCTACCACCTCGTGAACATGTCCCTGCAGGTTTACAGATTTTCTGTTCCCCAAGAAAGATTTCATCCAGCTACCCTCAGACCCTCCACACTGTTGCTCTGACAGCGTAAAATGGACGCTCCTCATTGTAGTGGACGCAAACTTCTTCAAAAGAGCATTGTCAGCCAGTTAGTTTTTTGTCGGATCATTTTTCGCCATTAGATAAGTTAACCTACTTTTAGAGCCCATTCACGCCCAGAGCCAGCGCCATGCATCAGTTCTAGATATTACAAAATGACTAAAACTTTCTGTCTTGCAGGTGCATCATCAGTATCATCAATATAGTCCTTTTGTAAATCTTATTTGCATTTTGTGCCCAGACCAACTATCAAAACATACGTTTGTCCTCGGACTATTAAGTTCGTCTTAAAGTGAAAGTAGTGGGCAGTTTTAACAGAACGGTATGTTCCTTGGAAGTAAATTTTGTGTTTGTTGCTTATTATAGAATAGACTCACTGTTAGAGCTGAAACACAGAGCCTTTTAATCCTCTAAACCCCAGGCGGTTTTTATGCATCTGTCGTATTTTTACTCACTCATTTTTAACTTCAATACAAAGACCTTTTTGGAAGTAGAGAGAACTCTAAACTTTGTGTACAGAAAGGCAAATTCTAATGCTACAAATCATAAAAAAGAAATGAAAACACAGATTGAATGTCTTTGATTATTTATTTTACCAAAGTTGAAAAAAAGGAGTATGCAGCATTTTTCCATGTGCTTTTAACAGTATTAAAAAAAAAAAGAAAAAACAGCGGTGGCTTCCCGTCCCATAGAACTATCTACATTTTACAAACTAGCTGGTTTTCTCGCTACTCTGCACTCTAGAAAGAGATTTCACCATGCTGAATGTATCCTCTAACAACTCACTGACTACTTGCTCCTCCTTTGGTGAATTATTATATGAGACATGGAAAATAAAGTGACTTTGATATTTCTCACAATCTGATGCATTCAAGGACTGTGTGAAAATATAAAATCCAATAATTCTTTTGGTTTTTACAGTTTCTGGCAATGACTACTAGTATCCCTTTACAATTTAAAAAAGCAAACATGCCTTTCAAACTATTACAATTCATTATTAACTATTTGTCAAATCAATTGAAGTCATTTTTCAAGCAAAATTCTCTAACTAGTTCTAGTTTGGCTGCTTTTCTTTTTCATTCATGACAATAAACTGAATGTCTTTGGATTTCCGCTGTTTATTGGACAGCAGCACACTGTCACCTTGAACTTAGGGATGTTACATTTTTAATGTTTTCTGACAATTTTCGACTCACTGTAAGGATTAATCTCCCGCCATCTACAGATAAATCAATGATAAAAAAGATAAGCTGTTAATAGCAGGATTAATAGGAAACACACTGTAGTTATGGAGATTAAGCAGCCTTTCCCTGCTGGAGACTTTTTTCTTGGTGAAACTGCTGAATTTAAAGATGCATAGCTTTTGATTTCACTGTCTAAAAGATGTCACATTTTACTTATTCAACTCTCTTGCCCACTTGTTCATTTTCTACTTTCGCCATGTCTCATCTGTTGTTAGTTACGGTTGATGTCATTACATCTCCTGTATCGGCGGGTCTGCTCTGATAAGATAAAGGTCGTCCTCTGGGACTCGGCCTCCTGTCCTCCTTCGTCTCTTTCTCTCTCCACACTGTGGTGGGTGTCTCTCATCAGTGCTTCCCACTAAAAAGGCAGGCAGAGAGAAAGAGGATGAGGAGGAAGAGCAGGGAAGGAGCTTAGGGACGCAAAAGGGAAATATCAGAGAGAGGAGACGGAGGACAAGAATTGAAAAGAAGGTATGGGGATGTCACTGTTGGTGTCGATGGGGAGACGAGGAAAGCTCCATGAAAGCGGCTTGACTGTCCACCAACTGAATGAGCCCCACTCTGCTGATAAGGATGATGAAAGGAATAATGATGACAGTGGGGGTGCCAATGGGCTGCTATTTATAGACGCATTCAGCTGCTCTGTACGGCTATTTGTATGAACGAGTGAATGTTCCTTTACATGGACGTCTTTCTACATGCGCAGGTCATTTGTGCAGGGCTGTATAAATCCAAGGGTGAATGTGAAGCTACGTCCAAGGGTGTGTGAAAGTGTGCGTACGTGTATCTTTGCTCCTGTCCTGGTGAGCACATGGGCGCAGGTTTAAGCCACGTGCCGTTAGTGCTGACTACAGAATCAGAGAAGAGCTGCAGTGAGGAGCTCAACGTGCCCTCTTCATGAACACGGAGAAAATGGCTTTTCAACAGCTCTGTGTGTGTGTGTGTGTGTGTGTGTGTGTGTGTGTGTGTGTGTGTGTGTGTGTGTGTGTGTGTGTGTGTGTGTGTGTGTGTGTGTGTGTGTGTGTGTGTGTGTGTGTGTGTGTGTGTGTGTGTGTGTGTGTGTGTGTGTGTGTGTGTGTGTGTGTGTGTGTGTGTGTGTGTGTGTGTGTGTGTGTGTGTGTGTGTGTGTGTGTGTGGTATTGCTTAAAGTGCTTTGCTGCTGTGTGTGTCAATACTGCGTATGGATTGAAGTGTAAAAGGACAGCCGATAGAAAGCGGAAAAGCAAATAGAAGAAAGTTATACCAACAATATGACCTCTTTTTTTCAGGACATTATCTGAATTTACGCTGTAAAAATAGCACATGAAATATATGCGCAGTAAGGAATGCAGACTTGCATGCAATGAGACTAGCGGGCCAGATAATGAGTTTACTCAATATATTTGATGCTGAAACTATTAATGAAATGAATATGAAATTGACAAGTTGATCCACTTGACATTTATAATTTTGATTCATAAAATGTTAAACCGTTTAGTTCCAGCTTTTACTTGTGTAACTTGCTACATTTCTCTGTTTTGGTGACATGTTTGAACCCTCTGTGTTAACTCCAAAACCTGTCAGCAGGTTTAAAAGGGCCATAACTGACTCAGTTGTGATTAACAGTCATCTCACGAAAAGTCTGGGACCTTTCAGCTGAACTGGGCTGTTTACACAGAGCAGTTAGGAAGCAAGCATGGAAACGAATACGAAATGTACGCAGTAAAATATATAGAGCATGTACAGGCACCATTTCTTTCCAATATTGTCCACACCTGTGGGCACTTGGAAAAATGTTGTACTTGTTATTTCCATTTTTTTTTTCAATTTTATCAAATAAATAGTCAAAGAAATCTAACTTTCCTTTTTTCTCTTTGTATGCTTTATGGCATTTTGTATTGGTGCACAAAAGCAATTTCTGAGCTCTCCCTACTTCTAGTCATGGCAGACCTGTTTCTATGGAGGTGCAGGACTTTATGTTACAGTGAAAAATGAGCCCACAGTGAGTATAAATATGACGGGAACAAAAATTGCTCAGAAACTGAGGACTTCACAAGTTCAATGTAAATCTTTTTTTTTCATTGTACTGGTCAAACCAAACAAATACTATGAATATATTCTTTGCTTTATACAGCACCTTTAAAAACAAGTAAATTATACAGATAATTAAAAAACATTCATGAATGAGTCTATGAAGACCGTCATGTAAAAAAATGATACTGTTTCTTTGTCACAGTAACTTCCAACCCTGTAATCATATAGAAGTATCAGCGGGGTGTCAAGTATTCTCCTCCTAATGTTGATCTCTCAGTTAGCTCTAAAATTAACCACATTTGAATCCTAAACAAATCGATGTCACCGTCCATCTATCATACTGGTACTAGTGCAAACTCAGGCCACAGACAAGTGAAAGCAGATATTTACATCAGCGGAGGTCAAGTGCACAAAATGTACAATATACATATAATAATAATTAGAAATTTTTCATCTGTAATGCTGCTTTTATATTAGTTTTTTGACCCTTGAATTTTGCTGCAAAGGGTGCTGCAGCTGTGGCTTCCTCCCGTCCAACTGAGCTGTAGAAATGTGAGTTGACAGGTCGGGTAATGGCCAAGATGTTCGTATTGGCATCCTCCTCCTCTCACACTTTTGCTGAGTTACAGCTTGATGAAAGATCTTTGTGTGTTTACACTTTACGGAGCAGTCCAGCAGCACATTGGCACGTACATGTACTGTGAAAACTCACACACATATGCACACACACACACAGAGTGTTTTACCAGCAGCAGCACCACTCGTGCTCCGCTGAAACCAACCAGGACTGGACTCATTAGGAGTCTCCCTGAAGGGAGAATCAGCAACAACAGGAGCGAGTGAAAGAAAGGCATGATAAGAGAAGAAAAGGTAGATGACGGAGGAGTTTTAACTCGGCTCTTAAGTACAGCTAAACCATATTAACCCTCCGTTCCTTTAAAAATTGGTACAATACAGCCCATGATGCTTTTTTCTAACCTCAAAATCTGTATCTGTATGTTTATCTTTCTTTGCTATAGTGTGTATTGATGATATTAGCATCTTTTTAGTGTAGTTATCAACTATGTTCGACTTGAGAGTAACTTATGTGAGTAAAAGTGTACTGCTAATGAGCCAAAGCTGCCATCAGGTGTATTTTTGAGGGTTAATTTCTCCACATAAATACATTTCTTTCTTTCATGAGTGACTTTAACAGACAAAAGCAACAAAGAAAATAGTTAAACTTTCATTCAAATCAGACTTGCAGGGGTCGCATTAAATCTAGTTGCCTTTCTTCGTCACAGTATCCTAATGTGAGAGCCTGCTTTGTAGGCTTTCTCTTTTTAAAGGTTAAGAAGAAAGATGAATTTTCCTGTGGGTTTTGACAGGCTTAATGTGCTGTCTCTCACCCTCACAGCTCACTGGCTGCAGTTTTTGTACCTTTGCAACCCCGAGAATATTACCCTTGAGATTCAATTTCCCCAGCTTAAATCTAATCAAGGATACATGCAATAAAGTTTCATCTGAGGAGTGTTGCAGCAGCCATCTCTGACATGTCTGTACACATTGTGGCACTGCAGTGTGAACAATGTCACAACTGTTGAAAGTTGCAGATGTGTTGGGTTTGAAGTCTATTTACTGGAGTACTACTGCATTTGTCTTTTGTTGGAGCTGCATGAAACCTGTTTTTTTTTTTTTTTTAAATTAATTTTTTTCCTCATGTGACAGTTGGGTCTGCAGAAATTCCAGATAGAAACATCTGGGGATTGTGCCAGTTTTGATTTGTTTTCCCCTTTCATTGCATCTGACAATGCTATAGATGAGAAATGCTAAAATTAATGCAGTACTCTTTTAACAGCTGTGAGGTAAATATACTGCCGGAGAATGTTGGAAACACAAAAAACACAGAGTTTCTTTAAACCGTGACTTTAAAGCTTATTTTAGACCAACTGTGTTTATATGATGACTGTGTAGGTTCTATATGTGTTCCTATGCATGTTTAGTGGTGCCTGTGTGGTGTGTGTTTGTGTGTAAATGATAACACACAGGTGTGAGATGGAGATTCGGTGACTTACAACAGCAAAGGGGCTTAGCGAGCGTCGCATGTAGCAGCGATAGAGGGGGCATCCGTCTTTCTGTCCCAGGAGGAAGCAGCAGAAGGTGATAGTACAGCTCTGATAGATGACCACCAGAACCTGCTGCTCTATTCCTCTAACTGCTGAGCAAACAGTGTATGCACAGATGAACAAGCGCTCACCCAAATGCATTTATAAAACACAATCTGGGATATCTTATTCGAGCGGGGTGCAGGACCAAACAGAGTGTTATTTTGCATGTTTGGCCACATTGCAGCAGGGGGAGCAAGCTGTAAACACAACGTGGACACACACTGCATAATGCATTGGCAAATTTATTAGCAGTTGTTGTACCTGCCTTGCACATTCAGTACAAACAGAAATATAACAACGGTGGCATTTATTGGAAGAGTTTATTTGCTCAAACAAATTTGTACTCATTTTTATAACTGATATTTAGTTTTTGTGTGCATTCCAGATGTTATCAAATAAAAAACTGTTGGGTTTATTTGATTTTCTAAAAATACTTGACAAAATACAGGTAGCTAACAAAATGAAACTATATCAAAATATATGAATATATATTTCTTTATTTAAGGCCATTTTTTAGGGTAGAGGCAGATAACTCCACAAATGATTTTTTAGCACTGTTTAACATAAAACAAGTAGGCAAACTGCAAGAAATGTGCAACAAAAACTGCTTAATGAGCAGGATAAAGTCTTGGCCGGACTACAAAACTATTTTGCACTCTTCCTTAATAGAACTCATTATTCAATCTTAATTATTCTGTCCAAATGATCCATGTTTAAATCTAACTTTGAGCAAAAATTGCAATAACATTTTACTGGTTATTGATTCACTGAAAGAATTTACTGGGTTTTTGAAACTGCAGCACCAATGTGAAGTATGAGTTTGCAGTGCTTTGACAGAGGACAGTGATGATTATTATGACAAAACATATTTAGGCTTTAGAGTGCACTATGTGTTAACCATCAGCAACAATCCGCTCGCTTTTTATTAAAGGATGGCATTTGTTGCCTTCTTGCAAATTATCTCCTCGTGTGGAACAGCTGTTGTTGTTCACTTAAATTTCACAATATCTATCCTTTCAGCTGTCGTTGGTTACTAACTTTTTCTGTCTGCTTTTTTGACACATAGCATGGAGTTGGTTTAACAGAACAGTTTAATTGAAAACAGCTCTTTTTTTTGGGATTTTGCACAATGCTTTTATATGTGCATTGATATAAAATACAAATTAGAGCAGATTTTTTGGTGATATCTTTGCCTCGAATATCATTATTATGGGTGTAGCTTTTGCTGTAGTCACATAAAATATCACATATAACGTTAAACTTGTATGTCGAAGTGGTAGATTAATTAGAACAGTTTCTTTTGGTGTGTGCCATTTTATAGCAGTTTTTGACTTTGTACAGTCTTGACCAGATAAAATGTATCTGTTCTGCATCATGTCTAATTTCTTATGCTTCATATTGAATTCAGACCATTGTGGTGTGACATGCATTGTTTGAAGATGTTTTATCACAAGCCAAATGCAAAGCAAAAAGATGCCTCAAAAGTAGGCGTTGACCTCAGGCTTTTTAGTGACCAACCCCCTAAACTATCACTTCTAAACATTTAATCTTATTGGCGTTCAGTTTGAGACATGATGCTCTGTGTGGCTAGACTGCACTCTGCATGCTGATTATTGCTGGTCTGTAATACATTCTGGCCAGTATTGTGATGGCCGTGCCCTGGTTTAAAGACCTAAATCTATTGTCCACACTGATGTCTGTGGTACAGCTGCTGTTCCTGTTGGTTTAGTCTTGGCATGGCTCTTTGGCTACCCTTATTAAAGCATGTAGCATTCATGCTACACTTGGCAGGGGTGTTTGCTCGAGTGGTAGGTGGCTCTGTCGAAAGTGTTGACGTGAGCCTGGGTAATCCACCGGCTGCTCCGCTATGCCTGTGCACGGCTCCGGGCTGGCCCCATACAAAGGAGCAGACCTGAAAAGCCCCATAATGAGGCACAGGCTGGAAGAAAAGGCATGTCTCTTTCCATTTCTCTGAGCGAAAAGAAAAGAGCAACATAAAAGAATAGAAGACAAGAAAGAAAGATGAAAATAAGCCTCTCAAATCCAGGTTTTTGGCTGTGCTGTCTCTTTGAGTTTATCTTTTTTCCATGCATGTGTTTTATTATGGTAATGAAATGTTGGATAAAAATAGTCTGAGGTGGAAAGAGGGGAAAAATAGGAGCAAGGGGCAGGGGGGCAGCTAAATGTCATTGATAAAACACATAAAGAAACTTGAACTGCCCTCTTCCTCAAACCGTCCACTTTGTGTCTTGTCTTACTTTTTCGTTCCTTCTTTCCTTAACGAAGCTTCAGTCTGCATATAACAAGTTCTGTGGGTTCACAGAAAACCAGAAACTGTAGTTCACTCTCTGTCCATGTCATAGTTCAGCTTTAGAGTGCAGACTGTACATCACTGTAATTTCACTGTGGCTGCCTGGAATCAAATAATCCTTTCTTGGAAAAACAGCATGTGTCCAGATACTCGCATTAACTTTGCTGCAGCACTGTAAATGTTTACTTATACTTGCGTCAGTAGGGACTCACACCCAGGCTCTCAAAAGGTCATTTTGTCAAAACAGACACCTCCACTTGCCGCCTCAACAATCCCCCGCTAAGTATTCTCTGTGGCGGACAAAAAAGGTACAAACAGAGCTGCAGATCAGGAGAAAGTGTACTTTTCTTCAGCTGCAGAGAACATCAAAGCGCTCTGTGGTGTGTGTGCCCTGATGTTAATCTTCCTGCTTTAATGACCTGTGACCTCCACAGGCTCAGAGGCGGACGAAGGACAGGGAGAATTGAGAAGGGCTGGACAAAATAATAGGAACACATTGCTGTGTAATGCAATCCATGTTGAGGAAATGACCTACTGTAGGCTGTGTGAAACACAGGAAAACTGAATTATTGAATAGGAACAGAGGTCAAACGCAAACTGGAGCTCAATGAAATTAACTGAATGGCGAGTAATAGATATTTGCTTAAGCGTGCAATAACAGATTTGTTTTGTCTCTTGGGGGCATCAGAAAAACCTGCATACAAACCACTGACATCAAAATATCAACATGGCATAGCAAGCATAGTAGTACACAATTTGTTGTTTGCATATCCAAATCAAATTTCAAATATTTCAAATTCCTCTTGGTTCAGGGAGGTCCAGTAGTTTTATAGGAGCTTCATTAGTGATTTAAAATTCTAATTTTAATTTGGAAAATTTTGCTAAATTTTTGGTTTGATGGAAATATCAGACTATTTCGTGTCTATCAGCTAGCCTCTAATTTGGAGCTTAGTTGAGGCCGGTGGTGCACATTGGGGTTTTAGAGCTGCTAGCTGCCTGGTACATCAAGAAAAAAACACTATGAGAGCAGTGACTGTGAACAAAACCAATAAGGTTTTACACCAAGGACATAAAAACGATGAGGTTAAGGTAGCTGTGGGAAACTGCAGAGACATGTGATACATCTCTGGGTTTGTCACTGTGACCCTTGTGATGTGACCCTTTTCGCATTTGCAAAGTCGTTTGATCTATTTATATAAAAATAGTTCCTTTAACAACACTACAAACCACAGCTCTCAGCAGTTGCAACAGTTCATCAGAGAAAAAAAACACAAAGGATGTGATGCAGAGGTGATATATACAGTAACAATGACCTGCTCTCATGTATGAAATCAGTCACGCTGTGGATCCCACATTAGGACTGAATAGGAATGAAGACAGAAGGTAGAATTGAAGTGAACAGCGAAGGATGAAGAGGATGACTCTGCACATACTCATACCAAAGCATGCACCAAACAGAGACAGAATGTGAACCCAGATGGAGAGTTAGACAGAGAGTGGGAGAAAAAAATGAGGGTTGAGGTGATAGGTGGAGGTGACTGCACCAACCTTTCCTTTCATCCCACCTGGCAGTTCCACCTGTGCCCCTCCAGAAACCACCTCTCTTCTGCTGATAGAGCTCAGGCTGGTCGGTGCTGGGCACAGAGCTGGCAGCTCTCTGCCATACATTATTAATCAGGCTGATATCTGCAGAGCTCTGCTGTTCAGTCTCTCTCTGTGGACTTTTTACTCTGTCTCACTTTGGAAGTCTCCTCTTCTATAACTGCACTAATTTACGCCTGCTTACATGTAAAACCTCTCACCCGTTTCAACTGTTTCAAGCAATGATGTTTTATTTATTTGTGTTTGGAAGGTTTACCCGATTGTATTTTAATGATACAGCAAAATGCTTCTTATATTGTACAGGATAAGTTGTTCGGTAAGGATATCATAACTTAGATATAACATGGATTTTGGTACTATAAGTTGTGAGACCAAATCTAAAAACCATGTTCTTATTCCATTGTTAGTCAGGCCTTTCTTCCTTTAGTAAGAACACACAAAGATTGGCGAGGAATATTTTTCTATATCAGTTTATATGACAATGATATCAAATCACTCATGAAGTAATACTGAAAATTAGCTATTAGATCAGTGTTAGAAATGTAAAATGTTTAATATCCTGCCTGAGTGCAGTAGGCTACATGCAGACAAAAACAGATTCTACTGCTGCCTAACGTTTTGTATTCACTTTGCTCAGGTTCAACTGATAGACACAGCAGTTATGTTTTCATGTCTGTACTGTTCATCAGGATCTGCACACCAACATCTTGTCTTTAATTACCCTTTTTGCCCTTAATGTTGATCACATTAGGGGCAAATCTCCTGTGCTTTCCTGATGTGATCAGTTAAGTCATGCTGAAACAAGAGCTGGAGACCTGATAAATCAGGTGTCTTCTCAGAAGCTTTCTACGATCCGCCACCTCAGTGAAGATGCTTTCTTGTTATAACGCCACTTGATTTTTTTTTCTCAGGACTTGAATAATTTAGTAGGGGTCCATTTAGTTTAGATACTGTGTCAGCCTTTCACAAGGAACTACTGGCCTAGCTTGACCCGTGACATTAAAAGCTTGATTACTTGACGTTTATTCCGCACTTGAGGATAATGGACAGGAAGGTGGAGGGGCGAGACCAAGGCTGATGCACTGCAGGACTAAAACAAACTAGACTGATGAATAGTTGTCTTGAGAAAGGTACTTGGTTCTTAATGCTGCAGTAATTTGTGTATCACAGCTCATCTATGCTGTGATACACAAAGGGAGTGTGAGATACTAAAGCAGCTCAGGTTCATTTAGCAGCAGAGAGCTGCTCTTTCCTTGTAGATTCTTATTTAAATTAAAACTCTGTGCACAGCTCCTCTCTGTTTAGTGAAACCACTTATGCAGTGCTTCATATGTGCTGATAATTAACCCAGCAGCGATCTCTAACAGTATCTTTATACTTAATTTGTTAATAGCACTTTTCTACGTTTGCGACCTTGACTTGAGTTTAGTTGCTTTCAGACTTTTACTTAATATGCAAAAAGTGTCACTAGCAAAGAGGCCATTTTGCTTTTTAGTATTCACTGACTACAATATAATGCTTCATTCAGTTTAAATCCATTTACTATCGTCATTTCATTCCTGGCTCATGTCCACGCACGAATGCTCAAGAGATTTAATGCGTTTAAGTAAACAACAAATGAAGGATTAAACTGTAAAAACTCCCATATAGTTACAAACTACAAAAAATTGTAAATTTCTTTATTGAATGCTGCAAAAATTTTTGCTTACGAATCAGACTTTTCTTCCATTTCCAATGATTGCAGGACAGATCCATGCTTTTTCTTCCATGTTGTCAATATATTTTGCACCTTTGCCTCACATTTTTCTTGTGATTCTTTAATCTCAGTACAGTTGTCGTGTTGATTTCCAACATTTCTGAGTGATTGTGTTTTTAGCCTGTGGTCTGACAGCTTCACATAAAGCCTTAAAACCACCATCAGACTGCAAATGATGTGTCAAATTTTTCCAGAATCATTGTAGGTTTAAAATCTCTCCCCACCTGCCAGATGGTGGCACTATAACGTCTATGAGTAACTGAAGGGAGCGTGGTGTGTTTATACTTGATATTGTTTGGCTGCTGTTGCTGTGCATTTTTATTGTTTGGGAATTTAAATCCGTACTGTAATGATGTGCAGTGAGCCTGTTGACAACATTTAAATTCATGTAGTGCAGCTGTAGTCTACATCTTCATCTGCGTCTTTATGTGATTAATAAAGAATAAAGATAACAGAAAAGAAGTTATTTCGTCATGTAGTAGTCAGTATCAGTGCACTTAGCAAACAAAACATGGATATGAGGATTTTGTTTTTGCTTTTGATAGTTCAACTTCAGTTCATATATTTCTACACTGACTGATTTCATCCAGTAGAGTCACATTTTCTTTTCTGTTTCACTGCATTCATGAGGAGAACCGTGGTCTCCTCTCTTACTGAGGTCGTATTCGTCATCATACAACTCATGCAGGGAAGCCTTCTTATGTCCTGTTTCATCAGTGCTGCTTCCTCAGGGTGTTATTCTCATAACATCCTTTAACCTCTGTCTCACACTCATCTTTCTTTCATATGAGACTTTCTGTCAACTCTGCAGCTGACACTGTGAAGAATAAGACAGGTAGCCTCCAGAGTGACCCTGCTCCCGGGACCCTCAGGAAGGTTTAAAAGCCCATAAAGCGAGCAGACAAACTGATCCGTCCTTTTACTTATGTGACTCATATCGGTTGTGTTCTTTTGGTCTTTGAGTTTGATATAAAGTAGACCAAATGCCACGAGGCTGCTGGTTAGTTGTTCGGAGGCTGTGAGTTTTATTCTTTTATCCCTTTAATCTGCAGCGTAACAGTTTGAGTGTCTGTTCACTGTCCTGAGGCTCCCAGAGGCTGCACAGCAAGTGGCCTGTTACACTTATCAGCACCTCTCTCCCCCCTCTGCCTCAGTCCGACTCCCCCTTCCTCCTCCCCCTCTTCCTCCCCCACCCCTCCACTCCGCTCTCCCTGTCATCAGTAGCCGTCTGCCACTTAATCCAATTATTCCTTTAAGCTGACACGCTCTGTAACTCAACACAAACTCTACGGTTGACGCCCCTGTGCATCACATCCACACGTCTACACACTACACAAACAACCACCTCCACACACACACACACACACACACACACACACACACACACACACACACACACACACACACACACACACACACACACACACACACACACACACACACACACAACCATATGCACAGAGACCTTTACTGGGCACCGCTACTGCTGCAAATATTCTTCACAGACAAAGGTCATGCAAAGTGAAAAGTAGTGAAAATTTAGAAAGTTAAAAAAAAACGTTGCACGTATTACAGGGATTTCTGATCGCACAGCGTTGTAGCTCTCTTCTGCTTGTTTTTGTATATTTTCAGGTGTCCTAACAGATGCTTTGGCCTCTGCTGTCACCGTCTGATTCACTGTACCCTTGAGGTGACTCTGTCTATTTCTGTGTGGTGTCCTCCACTTCCCTGCTGTGTTTACCAGCATCTGTCTTCGCAGTCACACAACCTGGTGCAGAAGGTCCTGCTTCCTCTGACTGTGTTTGTGCCCATGTACGCTTCTTGTGTCTCTGCCTTTGTGGGGATCAAATGTCCTCACAAATGTAGAGAGAAGGGGAAACTCATCAAAGAGGGCCACATTTTGTCTGTTCCCCGGCTTTTTGAAGGGGATTTTTTCAGGTTAGGACCTAAAGTTGAAATTTTAATCAGGATTAACTTCAGGTTACAGTATGAAATGTGATTAATGCTAGTTCAGGATTAAGACTTTGGGGCAAAATTTGAATTGGAGTTAGTTTTTTGTTAGGTTGAAGGATGGATCTCATGTGGTCCTAATTCACATAACCTCACCCCGAGATTACACTATTATAGTAGGTTCTTACAAGTAAAGCATTACACACTGTAAATGTTGATGGGTGAATGTTCACTCATGTAGTTATGTAACACCCTCACCTCCCCTCATCATTTTGTGTGTTAAAGTAGCCGATCTACAGCCTCAGTCAACAGTTTATGTGCTAAATGGCCGGTGGTATGACAGCCTGCATCACTGCGTCTTAAAAACACAACACGCACTGTAAAATTGCTTTCGTAAAGTAAATAGTAAATGTGCAGTAGCAGCCATGACAGGGTAATTAATCCCTGCATTCTGCGATTTCACCCCATTGCAAATCTTGACAAGTATTCCTGCCGCAAAGAGGGCAGCGCACGTCACAAAAGGAGCTGTGTTCGGTTGTTTTTGGTGCTGACACGACAACAGTCGAGAGTAACAGATGGGGCTCGTTGTGTTGTGTGTAAGTGTGTTTGCGCATGTATGTGTGTTTCAGGGTGACCGGGACTAGAGCTGGCTGCAGCATGTGTTTGATCTGAATCTGAACTGAGGGAGTCTGGGCAGACCTCTCACTGTCTGTCTGTCTGTCTGTCTGGAGGGAGAAGTTTGGGAGATTGTTTTGTTGTAGTTGACTCTCTGAGAGGAGCCTTTCTGGAAAAAAAACCAAAAGGTTGTTCTGCAGGGTTTGCACACTTTTGTTGGTCATTTTTTAAATAAATGAACGTTGCTTAAGCTGTTCTTGCTGTTTCACACCGTTTGCATATTTATTGTTGTGCATCTGCTTACGTATTATAAAGGTGTGTAAGTGTATTCTTTGCTATGAAACTGCTGAAATATGGCAGCACATGCACTCCTTCTCAGTGTTTCTATGTTTTGTTTCTCTCTCTGTTATTGTCTAAAGGTTTTTCTTGGTCTATTTTTCATGTGGTGTGTTTTGTACTACACATATGTGGTTGCACATTTGTATATAAGAATTTGGGGTAAGTACACAATATTTCCGTGTCTATATGCCACTTGCACAAGCGTGATTTCGAGGAATCCCGAGCCCACTCCCGGTGTGTAAGTTGCAGATTTCCACAGCGACATATCTGATCCATCCGTGAGCCACAAACCATCTACACCAGACCCACCTCCATCGCCATCAGCGTGGTGTTGCCTCCGACTCACCACAGTATTTGTGATGTCCTCGTGTCGCGCTACATCATACACCACTCATCCTAACCTGACCTGTTTCCCGCAGGGAGAGTTTTATGTTTTTGGAGGGGGGTGGTACAAGCCAGGTGGGATGGGTGGGGGTGGGACAGGGTTGGGGAGGGTCCTCTTCCTGCTCTCTTCCTCCTCTCCCTCCCTCTTCCACCTTGTTTTCTCTCTGGGTCTCAATATGATGTTCACCTGTTCCTCCTTGCCATTGTTTCTGTCCGCTTTGCTGCTCTCCTCCTCTGCCTTCCCTCCTCTCCTCTTCTGTCTCTCCAGCCCCGCTTCCTCTCACTGTTGCGATTAACCGGGCTCTGTCTTTATGTCGTATGTCCCTTTAGGCCCACGCCGTGCATCGCTGGCTAATCGATCAGGACAGTAGTGTGAGCTCTGAGATGCCGGATGGCCAAGGAGTATGGCACTATGATGATGAAGTAAATATCTGCAACACGTATATCTGGCTTTTCCTACTTCTTTATATCTATATATCTATATGTGTATATATATATATATATATATTATGTATTTATGACCATCTTGTATCTGTCACTTAAAGTTTGTGTCACTGTTGTTGCTCTGCTGTTGTTGTTGTTTTTATCTTTATCTCTCTTGTTTTTGTTGTGTGTTGCTTATGGTATTGTAGTTCTGGTTCCTTTGACTTTCTAGTGTTGCTGTTGTGCTGTGAGCTGATTCAGTCAGGTGTCGTGGGATCAGGCTGGAGCTTTTCCTTTGTTCCTGTCTTTGCTTGACGTATTGTACTAACTTGCTGATTTTAATTTCTTCATTTGGTTTCTTTTACTTTGCGTTCTTTCTTTTAGTTTCACATACTTCTATATATAACATGAGTGTGTTTCTGTATCTCTATTGATATCTATATCGGTGTCTGTGATCTCTCTTGAAATTAATGTTCTCAAGCAGCATATTACATGGCAAGAGTCCACGGGCAAAATATAGCTTTGATATATTTTCCATAGACTCGATACAAGTTTCAACTACGTCTGCGTTTCCTGCTACACAAAGTACACAACAGTTTACAGTAGTGGTAATAGACAACAGTCCAAGTATTTTTCCTGTGGGTTCTTCTGAATTATAAAATATGCTTGTGTCATTGTGTGTTCGTGTGTAGGGTTATATCACAACTTTTGTGCGAGAGAGAGACATAGAGAGTGTGAAGAAATGTGCAGGGATGTGTGTGTGTTTTGTTTGGGGGTTGATCTCGTTGTTTGTTATCAGTGAGTTTGTATGCATGCTTCATTTCCGTCCTTGCATGGCTTCAATCTGTGTATCGGTGTAAAGTGAGATTTGATTGTCCGTCTGAATGTCCGTCTGTGCTGTGTTTTGTGCTCGGTGTATTTCTTATCGTGATGTTCCTGTTCAGTGCTGTAGATGTTGTGGTTGTGCCTGCCTTTGCCCGCGCCTTTGATGTGTTGGTGTTGTGTATTGTGGCTGTGTGTATTTCCTGTATCACTGTTTGTCATGTGCTGTGCCTGTGTTTTGTCTGTTTTTTATCTGTTTGAACAGTCTGGGATACGTTTGCCAAAGGTTTTATTGCACCTGTATCTGACAGATGATCTTGAATCCATGCTCACTTGTTGGAGGAGAGATCATCTAAGTGCAATAAGGCTGCTGGGAAACTTGTCCCAGACGCCTCTTGCCCCTGATGATTTCCCCTCAGATCCCAGCTCCCCCCTTCTGCTCTCATGTCAAATTCCTAAACCTACTCTCCTGATCTCCATATTGCTCCCTAACACTCTGGAGCATCATTGGGTTAAATTTGTTACTGAAACTCAGCCAAACCATTTTCAGCTGACAAAGCAAAGTGTGCGAACCATTTGGAAGTGCAGAACTTAATGGCTAAAAAGATGAGGTGAACACATTTAACACAGAATGAAGGTAGCACATAGAAGACGAGTGAATAAGTGTGTAAACCATCATCAAAAACAGCCCAACGTACAACAATATGGAGTCTTTCCCTCGGTGATGCTCTTGAATGCGTGTGCACTTCGGCAGTTGTATTATTTCCTTTTTTGTTTGGAATATTCTTTTTATTTTTGTGTGAATGTGTGAAAGATGAGATTTTTGTTTATTTTTATCTGCCAAGACTATAAACTTCATCCTGCTATATCTGTAGTCCGACATTCTTCAGGTTTCCAAAAAATACCACCAGGGTAAAAACCACAGATGGTTTACAAAAGATAAAAATCAGCAAGTCAGCTAACAGAATAAGTTCAAGTGTTCCTATGTCACATGAATTGCCTCATGGTGATCACTGGGTGCTGCAGTGACATATTTGTTCCCAAAGTACAGAAAGAAAGAGAAACTGTGATAAATAGTTCTCCAACTAATGTTTACTGTTACAGCATCCCTTTCAGCCAACATCCCTTAACTTGTATTTTTTTAAGAACAAAGTTTAATACAAGTTAAGTTATATTTGTGGCATTTCAGTCATCAGTTATGGTAGCATTGTCATTGGCATTATACATCTGAACATGCAGCAAAACTGCAAAAACAATAAACAACAAACATGACTGGTCACATGATCATGCAGGTTCTAACCAGTTTACCTTGATTCATCTTTAGATCAAAACATCTGACTGTGAAACTACCACCATAAGTCAATAATAATCCTGTATTGCACAGGAAAACTGCTGGTGCAAAACTCATTGTTGCTGCATTTTTTGCCCCTTTTTCCTACATTTTTCTTTTTTGCAAAACTTTCACATTTAACTAAAAAAAGTCACTTCCAATATAAAGTCTGTGGACAGATTGAAACAAAAGGACTGAAAACCTCTTTTGGTTGATCTGCTTGGAGAGCATTTTTCAGTGGTGTTCACTTCATATACCACATCCAGATTGTGTTCATGTTTGCTACCCGCTTGGACAGTTTTAGAATATGCTTTAGCATATGTCATGAAATCAATATTATCACAAACAATGCAACCAAATGCCCAAAGCTATAAAAACAAAAAAAGTGTATTACACCATGCACTACAGCTTCACTGTATTGTTCTCGGCTGTCAGAGCAAATATGTCCAAAAGCATTAAGTAGCATCATGCAGATTGGCCAGTCAGTGGCGTGATGATAAAAAAACTCTCCCTTAAACCTCAAACTGGTCGCACAAACCATGACTCTTCCCCCGAGGCCTGACGTAATTTACACAAAAATCTAACGCTTCATCAAACGCTCCATCCTCCCCCACCCCCTCCTGTATCACGGCTTTGTGAGATGTCAGAGGTCTGTGTAAAGGCCCCATCCCCTTTGCCACCATTAATAGTTAGTGGGCCTGGAGAATATCCCTTATCATCCCACAGCTCTAATTATCCCTCAGTGAGTCCTTGGAGACAGATGCTCAGGGAGCCAAGCCCCATTCGTCACAGAACGGCTGCATGGTAAACTCAATATGAAAAAAAAGCAAACTGTCACACTCTGCACTGTCACATAAATTCTCCCCCGTCTCAGTTTCTCTGTTCCAGCTGCTCCCCGGCCCACTGTAGATGCAGACTACATTAGGAAGCCCATTCACATCCAGCCACCAGCAGTTGGCTGTAATTTGTTTCGGCTAGGGGGGGCAGAGTGTAATTTCCATGTGAAAGGCCTCGCCGCATTCAAATATTGTAACTCTCATTTTGTCCCAGGGTTATTGATACGGGCTTCACAGAATTCAGATTAAAGTTTTACTGCTATTGTACGAGACTGCAGAAGTCGTGTAATAATGTCTCAGTTGGCCACTTACCAACTCTTGGAAGAAGACAGGAGAGCAGGATTCTCCTCGTCTTGCTGACCCATTAGGAACTGATCTTTTCTGGCTTTTGGCAACAGTGAGATGCCTCATGGGAACAATCTGGCCCACAAAGAATACTTTGAATAGAGCCATCCCAAGTAACTAAAGCCCAAATGACTTTATAAGTGCAGACCCACACCTGCACTACACCAGGTTTTGAATGGCTCAAAGTAAATTTGTCTTTAAAATTGGAGATTCAAGACTTTGAGAAAAAATGATGTCATTACAGGTGAGAAAATGTTCTTGAAGTAGTCAGGGAGCATATATTGACACTATATGTACTGTGAACCTATGTAGAACATATTCTTATCACTGAGCACAATTTACAAACCTAAACAAGATATTTCACACTGGTATTAGTATAAATGTGCAAATATTTGTCACAAGGAGCCCCTACGTCATGCACATATCCCTTTATTAAGAAAGATCACCATTACCAGTTCAATCTGAAAAGTAAAATTTTGTTGTTCGAAATAAACTGAAAGTGTACTGAACTTCCCTCTCAATGTTTAATTTTAAAAACCGTGCGTAGACTACCTCACTTTTACCCATCTGATAGAACAGTTTTCATTTTTTTTCCATTCTGAGCCACAAGTCCATCCACCTAAATAATTTTACATTTTCAGTGTATTTATTTACATGACTTAATAAGCCTTCAAATAATTTTATTAAAGACTCATGTTTCCTTCCCCACTGTTCTAAACAGATTTAATTTTCATTAACTTTTTAACAGTACCATTTGTTTTGCTTTTTCCATTGAAACCTTAAAGCACCCTAGACATCATCCATTTCATTTTTTTTGTGTGTATGTTTACTGACAAAGAGAGAGAGAGAAACTGAGCAACAATCAATGTGCATGCATGCGTGCATGTGCATGTGTTTTAGGTGAATGCGCAGAGTGCATGGTAAAGGTGGAAGTATACTCCAAAAGAAAGTGCTGGTCGAAAGTCTAAAAACCGTAAAAAAGATCCTCTACGATGAAAAATCCGTTAGACAGTCGCACTCACCGCTGTAGTTTACCCGGTATATACACGGTAGGCGTAACAAGGGACACAGTTTCCAGTCCTCCAAACATTTACTGACATTCCTGCTTCCACCCTGTCAGCGTTTCAGTGATGAAGACCTGGCGAGCTGTCTGACTATAGAGCCAGGAGAGTACAACTGGAAAAAAAGGCCATTACAGATCTTCTCAGTATTTCACAGACAGACTGTGTCTGTTCGACATTTCCAAGTGAACCCTGCTCATGTTCAGCACAAAGCAGAGGAGAAAAGTCACCTGTACCAGCGATATTCTGTCATTTTGACAAGCTTTAAGCTGATTATTCAGTCATTTGCCATGTAGGAGCCTATTATAATGACATAAAGAACATAACCAAAACCCCCAGTGGATTTAAGAGCCTTTTCATATTGTATAAAACCATTTTATTTTCATGCCATCATCTCCATTAAACCTTAAACAGAAAGTGTATATTGGTTATAGCAACTGTACTGTGGTGTGGTATCAGTATTTATTAATGTATATGAACCTGCCTGCCACAACCAGAAGTTCATAGTTCTGACAAAGTTAAATGTGGTGAAAAGAGCACATTTTCAAACAAATTATGGTGTTTAAAATGGTACAAGACATGAACTAAATCATCAGTATAGATTGTAATCAATGTATGATTGTAATTTAATATTGACTGCATTTTCATGTTTAACAAAATTATTCATATTTTAGGTCCACTTGAACCCAAATCCGTAGATTGCATGTAAAAAACAAGCTTGGCGCTAAAACGTCACTGCCCTGGACCCCTATGGTTTGCACTGAGTTACACGTCTGCTACATTTAATTGCGCATCCAGTTTATAACTTACACGCCTCACTTTAATGACCAGCTTCTCTCACCTCCTTCAAGTATTCTAAGAAAGGGTACAAACGCACAAACCTCCCTCCTCACATGGTCGGACAATGCACTGCACGACCTTGTTCAGTTTGAGTATACCGCTGCCTGAACTGAATGCTCGCATATGGAAGGTTGCTGTGAGCTGCATAGGTGTGTGTGTGTGTCGAATGTAAGTGAGTATGGGTTATGCACCTGCATGTACTGCACTGTAGGTGAATGTGTGTGTGTGTGTGTAAGTGTGTGTTTGGATGTGTAAGTGTGTAAGGCAGCTTTAAAGTAGTCAAATACAGGAAGTTGAATGATTGACGCCAGCTCTAAAATCTTTCTTTGGACTGCACTCGCTCCGACTGACGAGAGCATCTCCATTAATTGCTTATATTTAATATTTATTAACACGTCAATCTCAGATTCAGCAGGCAGCTCAGCATCTGTCCCCTGAGGCCAGATATTAACTGTTGAAGTGGAAAACAACATGGTAACCACATCAAATATGTATTTATTTTTTAATTAAGAGCAGCTCATACAGTTAAGTACGAATGGGTCCTGCTTTGTTGCAGCCGGTCGCTCTGCTGCTTTGCTGTCAATAACATGAAGATGGAGGGTTTGTGTAAGGGAAGGACTGGGGTCTGACTCAGCACTGCTGTGCAGATGAAGAGGCTATCACACTGTCAACAGGACTGTGGAAGAAAAGAAGATGTTGTACATCCACCGAGGCTCAGATTCAGAGAAGCTCCCGATGTGTGTTTATTTATCATCGTAGTTGCCACTGGGCCCAACACGTCCTCTCTTCTTTCTGCTGTGGCGTGCACCTCTTGATCTTTCCATCCATCTCTTCCTTCGTGTTTTGCTTCCCGGCCGATTTCCTTGCTACTTCCACTCTTTGAGAAATGAGGCTGGTGCTGCACCGAAGCAAGTTGGAACGAGTGTGTGGAAACGTTACTGTCCCTGTACAAATGGTGTTGATGTACTGCAAGCTGAGATACAGACAGGTTAAAAAAAATAGAGCACTGAGAGCGATACAGTGCTGAAAGCCACAGGACTGATTGTGCGCCATATAAGGTTACATGCAACTTCTGTAATAACAAGCCCAAACCTTAGATTAACGCCCTCATTTTGTTAGTTGGTGATTTTTCCCTCAAATTGCAGCTCCTGATACAGGAAATGTGACACTGAGTGAAGCAGTAGAGCTAACACAGTACAACATTAAAGACTGATTTCAGCTTTTCTTTCATGCGTCCGTTTCTGTGTATGTGCCAGCTGATGAGTAACAAAGTGTCCTTCTTTCATAATTCATGTAACTTTCAGAAACAAAAGCTTACCATGTAGCTATAGTTAATGTTTATTGTAATTGTTAGTTTTCAATAAAGCTTTATAGGTTGCTAGCTTTGCTGTTTCATGCCTTGAAAACATCCTCACATAAAGGGTTCAATCTTTGAGTCCTCTGGGGATTCGCAGTGAATTACAAAAAGTGAGGCATTGTAAAAAGTAGGCTAGGTTGTTTGAGGATAAAAGGATGCATACAGAACATTTTAACCCTCTTTCAAGAAAATCCTAAAACATCATAGACCGATAATATGCAACGCTAAAACAGTAGGTTATTCTTCTGGTTCTTTTCCCACAGAGGAAACCGTGCAGTTTATTTTCTTGAGGGTTTTGTAATAGAATTGCATTATGCCCCACTTTAACTGAGTTATGTCAATAGCAGCAGGTGAACTCCTGGTCCTGGTGGAGTTTGTTGTCATTTCAGGACAGTACATTAGCTCTGAATAGAGTCTAAATACTTGGGCCACTTCAGCTGTGCGTCTATTAACCAGACTGATTGAATTATGGTCTGGCTGCTCGGACTGTCTGGTGCTGAGTCAAGCCCAGTTGTGACGGATGGTTGGACCCTTTATTTCAAATGATGGAGTCTGTGTCCTCAGCGAGTGCTCAGGTACTGTGTACATGCAGCAGAGAAAGACGTGGAGAGTTGTGAAGACATTTTCTCTCCGCGGTGATGCTTTCTTTTCTCTTTCTCCCCTCTTGCACATCTTCACTCTGTATTTTCCCCATCTCTACTTCTCCACTTATGAAGATTAATGGGAGACCGATCCTGCGCTGACAGATTGCCGTCGTCATTCTTCTCTATTGCCTTCATCTTTTCTGCTCTCCTCCCTCGTCTCACCGTTTCTAACCCCCTGTTTATTGTCTTCCACAGGTCAGTCTGGCTTTGTCACGTTGAGGTACATGTGCAGATTTTGAGGCGTCTGTATGTGCTCTGTGTGTGATAGTATGCATATATGAGAATGAGCCGTGTGTGCTCCGACATATGATATGCACTCTGTCTGCAAAGGGAAGACAGTTTTAACACCCGCTGCTGTTAATGCTGAGTTAAACCGCTCCTCTGTCACTTCACTGACCAGGGAAGCTTAATGTAGCTCGTGAGGAGGAGCTGAAGTACAGGATAAGCTATTGAATGTTTGTGTTTTGTGTGTGTATGTGTGTGATTGTGAGGTTTGTGCCAGGGCTGCAGTAATCAGCCCGACCCAGCCCATAGTCTTTGAAGCTCCGGCAGGCCAATGTTGCAGAGCGTCATGCTGCCACTAGAGGGGCGTTATGCCAAACCGGAGTAGTGCAACCCTGCATGCATGTAACATTAATACTTGTGAATTCAGAACTAGCACAGAAAGAGAATGTAGTATAAAGTATTTCATTTCAAATGATAACCCTGCACATGTTTTGCTTTTGAAATCCTGTTTTGTAAAGACCTGAAATTAGTAATACATGGTTATTTTTATAACCCAGAATTGTGTTGCCCTTCTTTCTCCTTATTAATCTTGCCCCATGTGTTCAGTCCCTACTGCTGCTTCACCACCACGAGCTCTGTTGGCCTGCAGAGTGTTTACGGCGCCATATGTCTGCTGTTTTTCACATATCTTCAGCCACTTCTTTTCGCAGCTTGAGATCAGAGCTGTAGCGCATTGTGAGATGGAGGTGTTGGTTAAGTGATGTTTGTCTCTGTCACCACAACCTGCTTTTATGTTTCGGCCTTCAACCCTTAATTTTGTTTTATCTGTGTGACGTTAGTCAGCATGTGGGTGTGAGCGAGGCAGTGAGTGTAAGGGTCAGACAAGGGCAAAGAGTGTAACAGGTTGAAGAAAGACAGCTGACAGACTGTTTATGTTGATTTCTCCTCCACTTTCTCAGCTCTGGTCTCTGTTGTCGTAGACATCAAGACACGCGCAATAAACCACCAGAAGCAGCACGTGGACAGCTGCCGTCCTTTATCCCACCAACAAGAGGAGCTTGACACAGGGTGCAGAGGGCATGTCTTTCTTGAACCTAAATCAACCCTATTACAAAACAGAAGTGTGGCATATATGCTCGATAATGACCTGAAACCACCCCGAGCCACAGACTAACTGAGTGTCCTGCCTCTTTAAGAGAATATACAAGATTGCATCTTTGCACTTGGGTATAGAGTTACAACCTAGATACTCATGATGCTGTGAGTTTTAGTTCATCCCACAATCTGCATCACACACATGGATGCTTTTCACCTTCTCTTCTCATAAAAAATATAGAATCTGTGGCTAGGTGGAAAGTTTTCACTTTAAAAGTTCCTAGTCTTTAAAAGACTAGGTTCGCATTTTTCAAATTGGCCAAACGACAGCCATGTGCCCATGTGTGCTTTGAAACTGTTTTTGTACACTGTATTCATTCCTCCTGTTCAGACTGACCATTAAAAGATCCCTTTTTGGAATCCTTCCAGTAAAAACAGCTGCATCCATTGAGTCTAGCTGATATATCAGTCAGTCGATACCATTGGCTGATGTTGGCCTGTCACCAAATTAATAAGTATCGTAACTTTTTTGTAATGAAAAAAAGGTAATAATTTAGAAATTGTGTCATTGTATAGTATGTGCAAGAGAGAAGTTCCATCTTCATTGTGTACTCTCAGCTCTGTGTGCAGCACATGTAGCAGAGTACGTAACACAGCTGAGCCGACGGGTGGGCTGAGTTAAGCCTTCTCTCCATGGGAAGTTGCTAACTAGTTTGTATAATACTTTGCTGGAAAGATAGTAAAAAAAAAAAAAAAACAAAAAAACCCAACTCCATAATTTTTATGTATATACAAAGAGTATAGGCTGATATATTAATCTTTTCATTTTTTAACCACAAATTTTAATCTAAAGATATTTTGAGATTTCATAAGTTTCATCAATCAAATGTCTGCCAAAGTTTCAATCTTTTTATTACCACATTCCATGTTTGTGATTCCACAGACACTCTATTTCACTGTATGATGATATGCTGTACATTTTACATAGACAGAGGAACAACAACACAAAGTGCCAAGTACTGAAAAACTGTAGCCTTGCAAGATTCTCCCTTTTGTCAGACTCAGACTGCTGATGTCTCAATATTGCTGTTTTTCTTTATACAAAACAAAGATTTCATGAATGTACTTTATTTTATAGTCCAACATAAGCAGAAGGAAGGACTACAACAAGCAGAAGGGTTTCAGTATAGATGTGGGCACCTGACAGAGGTTTTTAGACAAATAGAAAAAAAACAAACCCTGTCTGTCCTTTAACTTTTGGCTCCAAGATGTCTAAGACTTTACTGTAAAGAAGAGTTGGACTGTAATATTGGAGGCTTATGTAAGTTATGCAAGCAGATGAGGACTTTAAAGCCTAAACATCTGAGTAAAGTAACACTGAGAAGATAAGAAATGGCATTTTTTTGAGTGGTAGCAACTTAATTCTGCCACACCTTAAGAAGGTCTTATCAGTTAGCACCTGATTAGATCTCACTCTTCTCCTCAGATGAGTTGATTTACTCGATGCAGGCTGATCCAGAAGATGTTTATGTCAGAGTTGCAGCTTCTTTTCTTGGAGGACCACGGGATAATTTGTCATGTCTTCATGGACATTAGTGTCCGTAGTCCCCTGCCCCACATTCTTTTTCAGTGCAGCTCTCATCACTGTCTAAACTCAATTCTGTGGACAGGACAGAGGTCCCACGTGATGTTTTTGCCCAGGTCACGGTCCAGTGGTACTGAGTAGTGTATAGCCTTCTTTCTGCTGTGCCCCCTCCTTCCCCTCTCCTACTAGCATTTATCTCTCTGCATGGTTTTGGCAGCGATGTGCTTTTCCCAGCATTTAGCCAGGAGAGGGAGAGAGGAGGGGAGAGGTAGAGAAAAGGAGGCCTTTTCAAGCGAGGAATGACGGACGCTTTATTAAAAGAGGCAGGGCCTTTTGAGAGGCTGGCCCCTCCATGCCCCCCCCCCACCCCATGTGTCTGGCCCTATTGTCACTGGGCGGTGGCAGCAACCCCCCCGTCAGGCGCTTTGTCACTGTAAGTCACCTCACAGACCGAAACAGACCCGCTCGGAAAAAACACACCCATTCGCCACAGTGACTACACTATTCTGGTATCGGCTGGTCCGTGAAAAAATGGATTGTCTGGCTGTCACAAAACATACAGGAGACACAGAGATGGGCGTGACGTGTGGGGAAGAAGGGACAGCAGAAAGGAGGGATAAAGTTGGGGTGACACGGTGTGTTGGGGTGCAACAAATGTGAAAGGTGGAGAGGACAGATGAGGTGGACAGCAGAACACAGAGAGCGATGGAGGAGAGAGGAAAGATGGAGATGAAGGAGAAACAAAAAATAGAGCAAGTGAGGCAGGGTTTGAGAAACTTTAAAAAAAAATGGGGAAAAGTAGCCAAGAATCGGTGAGGAAACTCATGTGGAGAGTGCTGGGGGGACCCGGTTGTTTTTTCCTGTGTGTGAAATGTGTGTCTTTAGATACAGGCAGCATTCCTCCAGAGATAAACCCCTGGGCCCCCCATCCCCTCAACCCCCACCCTCCTCGGTCTCTCCACCCACCATGCTTACTCAAGTGTGCGTGTCTGGGCGTGTGTGTGTCTGTGTCTATGTGTGTGTGTGTGTCTGTGTGTGTGTGTTCATGTTTACGTTGGATGGGGGTCTGCGTGCCCTGTACGGCAGCACTTGCAGGGGGCAACAGAAAAGACAGCTGTGTGTTTGAGAGAAACCGAAAACGTAAGAAAGACAGAGTGGAGGGCCAACAGGCATGCCAGTCAAGACCGTCACTTTTGGAGTGAGTACCACAAACTCTGCTGCTCTCCGTCTCACCTTCCTCTTGATGCACTCGTCTCTTGTCCTGTAACTCTCTCTCTCTCTCTCTCTCTCTCTCTCTCTCTCTCTCTGTCTCTCTTCATATTATCTTTCTCCAACTCTCTGCTGCTCTTAGTGCTGTCTTTTATTTCTTGGAATGTTTTGTTCTGCTATAAAATCTGTGGTTGCATTTTCTCAGATTTAATGCGTCTGCCAGCTCTCCCTGTCTTCACCCCTTCACATCAGACCGTGATGGGCCTCTACCTTTTCTCACCAGCTTTGCGTCCCTGTTTTAAAACCATTTTCTCTTGAATATTCGCTTTCTCTCACACATGAATCTTGCATTTACTCTTTGTCCAGTTTGCTTTAGCTCATTTTATTCAGTACACGCCTCTCTCTGTTTGCTGAGTACCATTCTTGTTCTCCATCCGTCCATGTGAACAGTTTTGGAGACTTCTCACTGGCCCGGCTTTCACTGCTTCTTCTTGTTTTCCATCCTGAATATGCCCTTGTGGTTATTGATGAAAATGAGAGGGAGAAAGGAAGAGAAGTGAACATTGGCTCTGCTTATTATGAAAATGATCTGTCATTTATGGACCACAAATTAACCTGGTTTTAATCAAAGATTCAAAGAGGTAATAGTGTATTAAAAACACGGTCTATTTGGTAGACAACATGGGAGTGAGCTTGGTTGTTTGGAGTATCTTCTCAGAGTTGTGATGCATGTGCAACCAAGATTAGTGTTGGTGCGTACATGTGTGGGCGTGTATCGTGTTCTGTGTTCTCCTTAATCGTGTTTTTGACCTCATTTGTTCGTTTGTTTGATGTTCAGATTGTATGATGTCAACCAGGATTAGCTGTGGTAAGTAAACTGGAGGTCAGTAAACTGATTAGCGGGGCCAGTTAATGAGATGCTTTCAGTGAAAAACTAAAGACTGCTTCATGTAGTGAACCAACACAGGTAATATCAACACGCTGCACACAAGCCCGTGCTGCTTGAATTTGTGTGAGTGCTCATATTGTGTCTGCCTGAGTTTACCTGGGGCAATAGAAGAAGTGTCTGTAAGGTTTAACAGCAGATGATGCAACTCGTAGAAATGCACCCATTGTGTTTAGAACTTATCAGTCCAAGGATGAACTACAGACAGTTTTACAGTGCTGTCAGTAGAGTTTATTCATCTCTGAATCCCCGGTTTTCTAGAACTTTTTCATTACTTGCATTATTCACTTTCGCTCCAAATATAATTTGAAGTGAAGCAGACAAACTTGCCAATGGAAAGCCAGTGATCAGTTAAAATAATAGTGGCCTCATATAATGCAGAATAGCAATGAGCAGTGGTGGAGGAAGTGTTCAGATTCTTAACTTTAGTAAAAATGCAATATCACCCTGTCAAAATACTCAAGATAAAGTTGTGAATTCAACTTTTACTCAAGTGCAGAAATGCTTATTAAGATTAACTGTACTTAAAATAATTTCTGAGTGTTTCCTACAGCTTAATATGTAAGCAGCATTTTAATGTTGTTGGGTACTTTAATTTATAATGAAACTTGTATTTTCAATTTGGCATGTTTTGTAGGTAAAACCTGAAAAAGCTACTTGTCACTAAAGCAGTCAGATAAAAGTAGTAAAGAAAATGTATTTTCCAAAACTATATAAAAGTGCTTACAACACTGAGTTCAGTGGGTTTTCTGTAGCTGTTTTAGCAGGTGTGATACTGAAGCAGCATTCAGTTTGCAGCACTGATGATGCCATCAGTTATGTAAAGTTCAAAGTTTACTTTTATAGTCTCAGACTTTAGTTTGATAGATTTTAGGTCAGTTCACCACCTGGAATAAAGTTACATATGATGTCTCGCTGTCCTCCAGACAGTTATATTCTGTATAATTTATGGTGCAGTAAAGCACAGGATGTTTACCATCTTATCTTGATCCGATCCTCTATAGGTTCCAAGCCCTGTCTTTACCATTATGGCTTTCACCCTCTTTGTCACCTTCACAAAAGGTCACAATAACCATGACAATAATAACCATGACAATCTCATCTACAAGCGCAGAGGCTTCAGCAGAGCCGAATAAGAGACAATCAATGAGGGACAAACAGTGGGCTACAGAGTGGGGGAGGCTGGGAGTGTGAGAAAGTAAATAGTAAAAATAGGACAATACGCTTCGCTACATACAGGCAATAGAAGCAGACAGACAAACGGTTGGACAGACGGGCAGATTTACATGCAGACAGACGGTGTTGAGTGGGGGAATGTAACAGCTTCATCCTGGTGCCCTGCTCACTCTCTTCCTGTAAATCCTCCCATAGCTGAGCAGTCCCCCAGGTCTCAGCCTGACAGACTCTACACTTACTACACAAATGTAGCCGGAAACCGCCTGCTGCACGCTCAGCCTCCTCAAGCAGCCCGAGACATGAAGGCAGGGCAGAGAAAAAAGGGACAGAGGAAAGAAAATCAATTTCTAGAACAAATGCAAGTCAGCAGAAAGGCAAGATGAAATAGCTGTTTAAGCACTTTGCAGGAATTTCCATATCCGCTGTTCAGTGTCCCCCTGAAATGCACAGAAACCCTCCAATCAGATGAGCTTAAATACATCCAGATATTGAGTTTAGTGATGTAAAAATATGAGATGTTATCTGGAGTTTGGTGCATGTGCACAATTTATGTTGTTTAAAGTTCAGGAAATTATTGCAAGTGAAGCAGTACTTGTGACATGTTGAACATACACAAGCACCTTATTTTCACCTTTCTGCTGGCTGTGCAAATGGCTGTGGTGGCACTTAAAATATTTATGATTTGCACCTGGTGCTGTGTCTGCAGATTCATGTTGTCGTGTTGAACGCCTGCGTATTGCTGCGAGTGTGTGTTAGAGAGAGGGATTAAGTGTCTCTGCTGTGAGTTTTATGCTAATTTGAACAAAAATGCTGAGATTTTCTGAAGCAGATAATCACTCGCTGATCTCTGACAGAGAGATTCTTCCATTGACATACGGTGAGAGAGCTCCAGGATTTGTGACTTGATTGCACTGACAAAATATTCTTGGATTTTTTTCTGTTATTGTTGTTCCTTGGCAACAACACCTCTTTAGATTTAGTCAAACCTGTCTGAACTGGAGCATTTTGTGTTAAATCGGTCGTTCCTGAGAGAAATCTCGAGGGTCAAAAGATCATTTAAGTTATTAGAAACAAATAAATACATACATGCTGTGTGTTTCTGTCAAACTAAATTGTGCCTCGTGTTTGGCCTCTTTTCTCTATTTTAAAGAGGCTTGAATTTAAAAATGCTTACACCACATTTACGTCTAAACCTGATGGGACACATAACAAGCAGTTATTGACTTACTGAATGGGGCACAAATAAAAACAGGTTGGGAGCCCCTGAGTTAACAATGGATGCAAGAGCTCCATATGAATGTAATAATAGTTTCAAGAGATATGTAAAGCTGCATAAATGCACAACAAACTGTGGGTCTTTGGAGTGATCCTAGAAAGCATCCTTAGCTACAATCATAAGAAACTGACTTCCAACTCATGTGATTATAGAAGCATGCTCAGATATTGTGCTGTAGTCACTTGAGTAAAAGTATACAGAATATAGTAATAGTCTTCCACATTACTCTTATATTATATATAACAAAATTAGACAGAAAAGGGTTACTCGGTTTACAATCCAGTATGCATGACATTCTGCAGCAGTGTTCATATGATGCAAAAAGATAGAAAATACAGAAGTTATAACAGCCATTTTGTCAAATCCTGATCTTTACAATTAGATTGCAAACACAGTTTTCAGACAGTAAGAGTCTGTTTTCTGCCCTCTAGAATCTCAGCATTCCATTCAAGTCTCACATTGTGTCATTTCTTCCCTTCTCACACATATTCTGTCCAATCCCATTCAGAGACATTGCAAAAAAACATTGAAATTCAGTCCTATCATGGTTGTGAACATGATTCTTCAGGTCCAGTCCTGCGTTCTTCGCGGCTGGAAAGTTTCATCCTCATGCATACGTGCACACTGAGTTTTTGAACACTGCAGTCCACCGGCGAGCGGGTGATGTCATCCTGTCTGCTGCAGCACCAGCAGAGGAGGCAAGCGATGGTGGGGGAGAGAGAAACATGTAAGATGCAGGCGGTAGAGGAGGGAAAGAAAGCAACAGGAAAGAAAAAGCTGAAAGAACGACAAGCGGAGGAGAGTTCAGGGAAAGAGGATTTTCTGTGATGAGATAGGGGAGTAATTTTACTTGGTAATTATGAGTTTCATTATCAGGCGCTTTGCACTGTCTTAGCCTGAGGACAGTTGCATGTACATTGCACAACCGTGTGTGTTGATATAGCCAGTGTTAGCTGTTTAGCTTGTGAGCAGGTTATTGTGTGTTTCTTGTGCTTCAAACAGTATGATTAATGTGCTTGCTCGTTTCTGCTCAGCCCTGGAGCTTCGAGCCTGTCCACCTCTCTTTGGGAATAATCAGAGACGGACTCATTCGTCTAAATCATGCCAGAGCTCAGCACAATGTAGCAGAGGAATTACCTCATAACATTTTCATACTGCTGTATGTATGTGCACTGTATGTGTTTATGTGTGAGGTCGGGGATGGGTGTGGTCGTCCTGCGTCCTTATCTTGCCGCACCACTCACTCACTTCTTGACGCAACCAGATAATCACAGAAACTTGCAGATGCACACATGGAAATGCTGAGTGACCGCTGGGAAAGAAGAGAGTGACAGTTTGCGGTAACCAGCTGAGGGGTCTTAGAATGAGTTTCCGTTGTCTTGTAAACTTCAGCGGGCTGTTTCTGAGGAGGCAGCAGAGCTTTGAGTGGAGGGGGGTTGGACAACTGTAGAGAGGCCTCAGCCGGGGTCACTGTGGTGTTGCCATGCTACCATTTGCTGTGAAACCATGTATATTGTGTGAGGTTGTGTGTCTTTGCATCAGCTGTATTTGCCCCAGCTTTGATGAAAGGATTTTTCAGTGTGTCACCATGGCAGTCTGACACAGTCTGCACTTGTTCAGCTTGTGTCTTCTGATATTTATGTTTAGTTATTGCATACACCACACATGCAAGTTTAGGAGTCATGCAAGAGCAATTTGATAACTAACTGGAGTATTGCATTTTTCTATTTCTCTATAGAAAAACGGTATACGTTTTATATACAAAAAAGATGTATGTGGCACAACAGTGCATGTTAAAGGTGCTGTGAGATGATCATAACTCTTGTAACAGGTGCTTCTGTGTTTCACACTGGGGTCAGTTTGTTTTTATGCTGCTGTCCAGAGGGAGGAGGTTTGTGGGCTGTTATCTTTTTTTAAAGCAAAAGTGAGCAAGAGTCTGAAAATAACACTATAGGAACATGGTTTCGCAAGAAAACCTGGAAATTACTTGCACTGAAACCAACCAACTAGAAACTGAAAAAAAACTATCCAAAAACAGTAGCTTAGAAATTCAGATTACTGTTTTTATTTATAGATTTTTATTTTTATTTTTTTTCCATAATGTAATATCTAAATATCTCAAAGTGTATTTATTCGTGTTTCTGCTTTGCCTTTTTGTTGTTTTGTTGACATTTTGTGTGTGGGAATGTCTCATCAGTCTTTAGCCTGTCAGCATGCGTGTGAGTGATTCAGAGGCTTTGTGCTGCAGAGTGATATGCCTCTCAGTTGTTTGTGACCAAAAAGCTAAAAACAATGCAAAAGGAAAATGACAAAGACTCACAAACAAGTGGTTACGCCTGCATAAGTGTCCTCAAAAGCCCAGGATTTGTCACTTTAAACACAGGACGCTCTGTACTGTATGAGGTTCATCTGATAAGTGGAAACTTTGCCACTGAATAAATTTCATCTTTAAACCAGATATCAGGAGTGTCGGATGTTGTTTTGCTGCCACAGTCAGCTGGAAGCAACTTTTCCTTTTAAAGTTTTCTGTTTCCCTGCCATTGCTGTTCTGCTTTTTTCTTTTTTTTTTAGTGACCTCTGTCTTTGCTCAGCGTTGTGCCTTTGGTGTCATGCTGAGGGTGTGTTGTGTCATTTGTTGCTATGCCTTTACTTCAGGCATGTGGATCCTTTCTGTTTTACACAGACCCTCTCCCTCTCTGTCAGAAGAGGACCAACAACCCTTTCATAGCAGTAGTCAACGCAGCTCAAAGCGTTGTGTTATGAAGTTGAGGCAAGCTGCTTCTGTGCTGCGTGTCTTTGGTGTTTCTCATTTGGAACAGAAAACGAGGGGTTTGCACTGCGAATGGATTTACTATCTGCTTTTGTGTGATACAATAAGCAATTGCAGGGCTGTTTGTTTCCCTGACCAGCATGTTGTGAGATGTCTGGTTAGATGAAAAAAAAGGGGGGATGATGCAGGGTGGGGATGGGCTCGACGAGAGATGAGATTATGTAAATGGCTTGAAAAGGTGCAGGGTTTGCCGCAGTCGAGTTTCTCCCTGTGGCTCTCCCTCCGTCGCTTCGGCTCCAGCTTCTTCTCCTCACTCTGCCTCTGTGCCGCATGAGTGATCCTGTTTCAGCAGCACCCATGGCTGCCTGGGAGAGGCATGAAGCCCACAGACACAAACAAAACACAGACAAAAACACTAGACGTGCCATGTGGCGGCCCGTGAGCCAGGATTCACCAAAGCATTTTTCTGTCTCTCCTTTCTCCACTTACCTTTGTCTCTCTCCGACTCTTTCATTTATATGCACATAAATGCAGAAAAACGGCCAAAAATGTGCTGGCCACGATACATAAATCACAGACTGCTGGTATTATGAACCTCATCTGACTAGCAGATAGATGTACGAGCACATTTTTAGAGATTTCGTGGAGCTAAGACACGAGTTTACACTCAAAGGGTAAAACATCCACAAATTTCAAAGTGCAGAAGCAGATTTTGAAACTGCACTGTCCAAAATCCCAAGGGAGGAGTGAAATGAGAGGGAAACTGATGGACAACTGACATCTTGCTATCGTTCTTAGCCCTTAAATGCCTTTTTTTCCCAATAATAATAACCAAACTCTGTCTCCCTCTTCATTTTCCCTCTCTATTCCTCTACTTTATATGCCTCTCACTTTCTCTTATACCCCTTATCCCCCTTCTTTTTCCCCATCTCCGCTTCACTTTGCAGGCAGATGCTGGCAACAGTTTTCTTCGAGCAGCCCGTTCTGGCAACCTGGACAAGGCCTTGGAACATATCAAAAATGGCATTGATATAAATACAGCCAATCAGGTGAGAGAGAGCACATTCCCCAGATTGAATTGCCTGACTGGCAAGCTCATCTATCAGCCGAGGATTTTTATTTATACTATTCTTGGCTCTTTATTCACACTGGGTAATTTTGCTTATCTGCAAAACGGAACCTCAAATGTACTGCATTATAGCGAGAACAGAAATACTTGAGTATTTATGAGTCTTTGTGTAGCCACACTCCAAGTTTCCATCTGCTTTCTGACTGATTAAATTAAATTTCTGAAGGTGGGTGGACCTCTTACTTTTCATTCAAAAGATAACAGCCTTGTGTGAATTGAAAAGCAGCACAATTTAGCTAATGCTATTTACAAACAGTGAAACGATTAGTCATTTTTCAGCATCTGTGTTCATCATACAGGAAAAATTTGAGTTATATAACAGATACATGGTTTGAAACTCATCATTTTGCATTATCTTCTGCTCAACATTTGTTAGTGTGTGCAGTCATTTGTTATGCTTTTATTTGCGTATGTCTTTTGAGTATCCTGTATGCATGATGTATCTGAGTACGACCACTCTGCTGTTATGTGCCTGTTTGTCTGCCGGTGTATTCAGTCATGCACTACACTGTATGTGCATGCTCCGTTAATCAGTGGCTAAAGGTGACAAGTAGAGATTACAGGGTCTCCAGAGAAGGTAATAAATGGGGCAGAGGCTTTCCTCCGCCCCGTCTCTTCCATCGTGCCTCCTTTACCCTGACAGTCGTTCCTCGAGTGTCCGAGAAGAGGCAGTGTTACTGGGCTACGACTACTGCCCCTCAGGCTACTGAAACTTGGCCAAAAACCTGTATGTGTGCGCGAGAGATTCCTCTGCCTCATTAATCTTACTTAGTCATGGTTTCTCTTCCATTCACTTTATGCTGTCCTCAACATTTTGTAATTACTGCTGGTAATGCTTCTGTCAGGATTTCCATGAAGCCTATTCACAGGCCCTATAGCAGACCCCACGCAACGACACATTTATTTGTGTGTACAGTGACACAGAAGCTATTATTGTCAGACTCGTTGACAGTGATGAAGGGAGACACCCCATGGATTAGAAATATAATTACATACAGAAAACAGTCTGATATAGCAAAGCTTTTGACTTGTTCTGTGATTATTTTTTTCTGAATGAAGCATTTTGTTGTTGATCTTCATTATGTATTTGTCGTTATTTTTATTGTTTGGTGTTAATTGCATTTGAGTAAAAGTGATAATCTGGAGCTTAACACACACACACTGGAGATAGGCCCCCATTTGTGGAATTTCTATATGAATTCTAAATAACTTCTTTTGGTTTATTGAAAAATTGGGCATTTTACTTCATGTTTTGTGAACAGTCATGCTGCACTGTCTCTTTTACACAAGTACTTCATGTAGCAAAGTCAAGAATTTTTAAATTCTACACATAGGAGCTTTAATATTGCAAAGGTTTCATTCAAACGCCCAATCTAAGCTACAGCCTTTTCACTAATATAATGATTGTACTTATTCACAATCCTATTTCTAACACAGGCCTCTGACGGATCTAAATAATGACACTATTTACTCATCTAACACAGTCATGCCGTGATGCAGAGTGATGCATTTTTTGAAAAAGTTGTAGATTGTCACTTTCGCTCAGTGGTGAGAGCATTGTTGTTCAGGTTGTGTGACTGTGTCAGTATGGTGGAAGTTTGGCCCAGTGGAGGCGTGACTGTGGCAGTCGTGTCTCTGTTTCCTGGTCTGAGTGGATACCTCTGCCATGGCTCGCTCACCAGCACACTGCCTCGCTCCTGCCCTCCTTTACCGTGTTTTCTTTCCTCTTCTATCCCTCTCGGTCTAACAACTGCTCCACCACATTCTCTCTTCCTGTTTGTGGACCGTTTTTCTAACTTACCTTCCTTTTTTTTTTTCTTGCTTCTTCCTTCTCCATCGCCTCCCTCCTTTCCCTCCCCTCCCCTCCCTCCCTCTCTCCCGTGTCTGCAGTAGAGTGATGGTGTGCTGTGGTCTCCCCACTCAGAGGAATAATATCAGTGGTGTGGGAAAGGTCCAACCTCACATGTCCTGTGCGGCTGAAGGAAGGCTGTGTGAGGTCAGACCTATCCCACACGGCTCGTATTCTTCCCAGCCACGAGACCAGCGGCCTGCCATCTCCCTCCCGTCCTCCTCCTCCTCCTCCTCCTCCTCCTCCTCTCATTATCATTAATCGAATGAAAATTTCTCCTGTGGATTTTCATCCCCGTAGACGTTGTTTTTGCTAATGACCGGTCTGATTCTGAGAGTACCGCATGCATGGTGTCCAGTGTAAGTATTTGCCTGCACTGGTTTGTGAGTGCTTCAGTCTCTGTGATAACAAACCCTTTGTTTCAGTTGGCATGGCCTTCATGTGTCTGTTGGTGTATACTGTGCGTGTGGTTATTTATCTTAAATCAGGGAAAACTGCTGACAGTGTGTGGAGGAGCCTTCAGTATGAGGTCTGCTCTTCTCTCTCACTCAGAATGGGCTCAATGGGCTGCACCTCGCCTCGAAAGAAGGCCACGTCAAAATGGTGCTGGAGCTTCTCCACAATGGAATCGTACTGGAGACGACCACGAAGGTAAAATCTACAGAAAAATAAGTCTTGACTCTGGAAAAAACAGCGATGTCCAAAAAAATAAATAAATCAAACTTGCTTTGATTTCAGTCACTGCTCCTGGCCAAGAATTAGTCTTTAACCCTAATTTGTTATTCTTACAATTAGGTCACCCCAGAATTAAACAAACAGGATATACAGTGCTAATTACTATGCAATTTTTTTTTACTTACCTGGTTGTTTATCTTACTTTCTTAGTAAACTAAGCACACTGGCTGCTAGTATTACTGTAGCTTCATATTTATGATACAGACATAGGAGTCATATAAATCTCCACATCTTATTTGGTGCTTGGTAATTACTCTTATTTGTTATAACTTACTTGTATTTTCCAAAAATGATTTACTATTGTATTATAGCTATTTCTTTACCATTTCCATCATGAAAATGTATTTTTTCTCCACGACTGGGTATGAAATGTTCTGACCAAAATGTGTCTGAACATTAAAATCTGTTATGTATTGAAATTCTAAATGTAACACTTCTGGTTTGAATCTATATTTTAATGTTGCTACCAGTATTGACATAAATTATGTTGCAATTTGTCCAAAAAAAACCAAAACAAAAATCACATTAATGTCAGATCTCACCTATAATGCTCAGTGCTTATTATAACTGTGTACTCATCCATGTTTAAACAGAAAGGCAACACGGCCCTGCACATTGCAGCCTTGGCAGGGCAGGAGCAGGTTGTCACAGAGCTGGTTAACTACGGGGCCAATGTCAACGCTCAGTCCCAGGTGAGACTCGGAGCTGCTCTCACGGCGGTGGTTACAGGATGCACTGAGGCTGCTCTTCACTACTTACTATGTGAACTTTACTACGAAGCCACTGTAGTAACTATTGCAATTCCATCTGTTAACACGTGTCTCTGTTCCAATATTTCTGTGTGTTGCTGTTTCCTCTCTGTGTACATCCCCGTGTGTGCATCCGTGACCGTCTCCTTCTTGCTGTGTTTGTGTCTCCTCTGCTGCTGCTGCTGTGTGTGTGTGCGCCTGTCTGTCGTGTCTTTCTGAGACAGAAGGGTTTCACTCCACTCTACATGGCTGCACAAGAAAACCATCTAGAGGTTGTGAAGTTTCTTCTGGAGAACGGAGCCAATCAGAGCATTCCAACAGAGGTACCCAAAGAACTGCGAGAAGTTTTTAAAGAGTTATCCCCCAAACTCTTCAGTCCCATCCTTGCTGAGCCACGCTCGCTGTGTTTCCATTCTGTTTTGTTCTCATAAGCCTCTCTCCTTACATGACTCCCGTTTTCTCTCCACAAGTCAACATTTCTTCTCTAACTCTCTCTCGTGTGCTGCAGGATGGATTTACTCCTCTTGCCGTGGCTCTTCAGCAGGGACATGAAAATGTCGTAGCCCTGCTCATCAACTACGGCACCAAGGGAAAGGTCCGCCTCCCTGCGCTGCACATTGCAGCACGCAACGACGATACCCGCACAGCCGCAGTGCTTTTGCAGAACGACCCCAATCCTGATGTACTCAGCAAGGTGTGTGGATCTGTATGTGTGAACAGCAGCAGGTATTGTTGTACAGTACGTGCACTGAAAGAATGGGCATCTGTGTTTGTTGTGTCTGTACAGTTTGACTTTCTAAAATGCAAAGCTAATGAGAATGCCATTTATTCACGCTGATGTGTCCCCACAGACTGGATTCACACCCCTCCACATTGCTGCACACTATGAAAACTTGAACGTAGCTCAACTGCTGCTCAACAGGGGAGCCAATGTCAACTTCACCCCAAAGGTAGGGAACAGCTAATGATGATAGAAGGTCGACCATTTGTCCTTGCTTCCTGCTCTCTCTGTGTTTGTCTAAGCTCGTCCGTGTCTCTCTGCAGAACGGCATCACTCCTCTGCACATTGCATCCAGACGGGGGAATGTGATCATGGTCCGACTCCTGCTGGACCGAGGGGCACAGATCGATGCCAAGACCAAGGTGCAGCAGACTTCTATCCTGTCGTTTCCAGAGCTCTGTCACTCACCGGTTGTCGTTTCTAATTTGATGCATCATGAACTAAATCACTAACAATCGTCTTTCTCCAGGATGAGCTTACTCCTCTGCACTGCGCAGCCAGAAATGGCCATGTGAGGATTATAGAGATCCTGCTGGACCATGGAGCCCCTATCCAGGCAAAGACGAAGGTAAACTATGTATGACAGCTGAAAGAAATGTTTCACTCTTAAAAAAAGAAATGAACACCATCTAGTTTGGTTATGAAGACTAATCAGTGAGCTTTTTGTGTTTTTCCTTTCGGGCTTTAATTAAGTAAATGAAAGCAGAGGTTGGTGATTCATCATGGCCAAACACAACCAGTGCTGCTGCTTTTTCCTCTGATTGTATTCACAGCAAGATCATTTGCTTCCTTCCTGTTTTGCAAGTGATGAAAAAGTCAACACAGTTTCTTTATTTTTGGTAGAATGGCCTATCTCCAATCCACATGGCAGCGCAGGGGGACCACATGGACTGTGTCAAGCAGCTTCTGCAGTACAACGCAGAAATTGACGACATCACGCTGGACCATCTTACCCCTCTGCACGTGGCGGCACACTGTGGCCACCACCGCATGGCCAAAGTACTGCTGGACAAAGGGGCCAAACCCAACTCCCGGGCTCTGGTTAGAGAAAAGCATCCACAGTCATGACGATCAATTCTGACAAAGTTGCTTTTACACGTTGTGGTGATGAGAATTGTCCCTTTGCTTTTTCAGAATGGCTTCACACCTCTGCATATTGCTTGTAAAAAGAACCACATGCGTGTGATGGACCTTCTGCTCAAACACTCGGCGTCATTAGAGGCTGTGACTGAGGTAAATAATCATAGGGAGCAAAAAAATAAATCCAAAATAACTGGCCTAGAAGCACTACGTAAAAGTAGAAGCATCTGGCAGGTGCTTTAATAAATCTGAAAATCCGTTTCTAATTCTTCTACCTCTGCGCTCCCTTTCAACAGTCTGGTCTGACTCCCCTCCATGTGGCATCCTTTATGGGTCATCTCAACATTGTGAAGATCCTGCTGCAGAAAGGAGCTTCCCCCAGCGCCTCCAATGTAGTGAGTAGAAATTTCAGTACTAACTAAAACGTCCCACTCACATCTTTTTATCGCATTGATGCTGAATTTGACAGTTTTTTTTCCTGTCTGTTTGCAAACAGAAAGTGGAGACTCCTCTCCATATGGCATCTCGGGCGGGACACTATGAGGTGGCAGAGTTTTTATTGCAGAATGCAGCACCAGTGGATGCCAAGGCCAAGGTGGAGATTTCACACACCAAAGCACAATCTGCATATCCATGAACTCATGCAACAGATTCCTCATAGATACAGTAAATTTCCTGAAAGCCTCAGTTTGTTACCTGGAAGCACTGATTAAAAAAACAAAAATCCAATTTAGCAACTAATTCCTGGCAGATGAAGCAGACCCTCTAATTTCCGTCCTACTCACTACAGCCTCATTTTGACTAGTAATGGAGATCATAAGAGAACTCAATTAAAACAGGATCATATTTTTACAGTAGAAAACATTTTAACTCGGGTGTTTCATAGAGTATGTTAGGTGTCATATTTACCATTCTCTCCCTGTTCAGGATGACCAAACACCTCTGCATTGTGCTGCTCGGATGGGCCACAAGGAACTAGTGAAGCTTCTGCTGGAGCACAAAGCCAACCCCAACTCTACCACCACAGCAGGACACACACCTCTACATATCGCTGCCCGGGAAGGCCATGTGCAAACTGTACGCATCCTCCTGGACATGGAGGCTCAGCAGACCAAGATGACCAAGGTAAGGCTGTCATGCTAATGCTATTTTTCTGTATCATTTGGCTGTTTTAAGGCTGCCAGGCTGCACAGTTACTAACACTGTGTCCACTTCCCTCTTGGTGCCTCTGTAGAAAGGCTTCACTCCGCTCCATGTGGCCTCCAAGTACGGCAAGGTGGATGTAGCCGAGCTGCTGCTGGAGAGAGGAGCCAACCCTAATGCAGCTGGGAAGGTGAGAAAAATAGGGCTTGGCCATATGAAGGGAACTGCCAAAAGATGAATAAAGTTTGGTTTGATTTACCACAGTCCAGTGAACTTTTGATCCTCATTTTACAGAATGGTCTTACTCCGCTGCACGTCGCTGTACATCACAACAACCTGGATGTGGTTAACTTGCTTGTCAGCAAAGGAGGGTCACCACATAGTGCAGCCAGGGTAAATAAAAAAGAGATACACTCAAGTCAGGATGTAATTCAAGCAGAGTGACTTACGATCGTGGACATATTTTCCTAACCACAACTCATGTCTCTTCTGCAGAACGGCTACACTGCCCTCCACATAGCATCCAAGCAGAACCAGGTTGAGGTGGCTAACAGCCTGCTGCAGTACGGAGCTTCGGCCAATGCTGAGTCACTGCAGGGAGTCACACCTCTCCACCTGGCCTCGCAGGAAGGAAGGCCCGACATGGTCTCACTGCTCATCTCCAAACAGGCCAATGTCAACCTTGGCAACAAGGCAAGAACAGATGATTAAAGAATGAAAGAAATGTGGCCCGAGTGTTTATCTGATGTAAAATAAAATCAGCTGTGACTTGATTTGTTTTGTGTTTGATGTATTTTGACACATAGAGTGGATTAACCCCGCTCCACCTTGTGGCACAAGAGGGTCATGTTGGCATCGCTGATATCTTGGTGAAGCAGGGAGCTTCAGTGTATGCAGCCACACGGGTAAGACCTTCCTCACGTCATTGCTCTACAATCAGAAAAACCAGCAGACCTAATATTCAGGTTAAGGCAGTGTCACCTTGAACTCTTGTAGGGTTGTTGAGACCTTGTCCTTTTAGAAAATTCATGTGCTGTGTGGTTGTATGATGGGCACAATAATTACATCCTCCTTTATTGACTCCTGAAATGCTTTTTGAATGTGTTTTTATGTCAATAAAAACAAAGTAATTTAACATTGTGCTATTTTAAATCATTATTTTATGAAATATTCATTAAATGCTGAACCCCATATGGGATCAAATCTGCATAATGTTATCACGTCACAGTAGAAGGTGCTGAAGTTATGTGTCTGATCGGGACTGTGTTTAAGAGTTTTTACTGTTTTGGTCCTCCATCAGATGGGTTACACCCCTCTCCATGTAGCTTGTCACTATGGCAACATCAAAATGGTGAAGTTCCTCCTGCAGCAACAGGCCAACGTCAACAGCAAAACAAGGGTGAGTGCCTCCCCTGGTTTTGTTGTAAAACTACAACAAAATCATCCTGAGCATGAGTCATAGTTACTGTACACTGTGTGAGTAAATACAGTTAGAGTCCATTACACAGTTAAAAGCACAGGTTGTGAAGACAGCAGGGTGATTTAATGGGCTTTTGTAATGTCTCTAAAGTGTAATCTATTAGCATGTAAAGCAAAGACCGGACATGGAGGGAGCAGACTTTTATGCTCATATCAGGGGGTGGGAGTGATACTGTTTGAAAGCATGGCTTACTGGAATATTTACAGTAACTGTTTAAAACTGGTGCTTCTTTGTTGCACCACACCAGCAACAACTGAAATTGAAGGTATTATCTTTTTGTTTTGTCCATGTGTGCATCCATCTGTTTCCCATATATGATTTCTCTCGCATGCCTTGAGGATTTAAAGGAATTCCTACTAAGACTTAGTGATGAACTAATCAGGTGTTGATGGTCAGAGGTCACTGTGACCTCATAAAACATGATTGTGGTCATAAGTCAAGAATCCACATGTTAATTCTGACAAAATTCGACACAAATGTCTAGTAATACAAAATGATGAAGTGATGACATTTTATATCCAAAAGGTCAAAAGTCACTTTGACTGTAACATCATACCATTCTGCAAAAAAGTTGTTTTCTAGCTATTACTCAGTGCCTAGACTCAGGAACAGAGATGTATCTGGAAAGTGCAACTTGACAAGTTGTCCGAAGCATACAATCATTGGGGAGGAATTTCAGTTTATATTCAGATAATCAAACACACAAAATATTGTGACTTAAAGTGTCACAAATGCATTACAGCACTGTGAACTTCTCTTTTTGCAGATCCCCGATGGGGTCAGAGTGCAGGGTCAGCTATGATAAGGAAACCTTGGAGCAGATAAGGTTGAAGGTCTTTCAGGGTCCCAACAGCGGCAGCTTGACCCTGCTTTAAATAAGATAGCCGAGCCACTACCGCCCACTAGCTGGGCCAGAAAAACTAGCTAATAAATAAAGTTAGATGTACACCTACAACTGACTGTTTGTTTATACCTGCTAATCAATTCAATATATGGTCAGTTAAATTGTCAGATAGCAGCAGCAGTTTTATTTACAAGTTCCTAGAGCCCCAGCTGACTTTGAGATTACTTGTTTTATCTCACCTTTTGCCTCTCTTGCAGCTTGGTTACACTCCTCTGCACCAGGCAGCCCAGCAGGGACACACAGACATTGTGACGCTGTTGCTGAAGCATGGCGCTCAGCCCAACGAGACCACCACAGTGAGTATGAAGATACATCCCCCTCCTCATCCTCAGTCATAAAGTTTGGTCTTCACAGATCTGATCACTGTATGGCTCTCTTTCCTTCAGCATGGTACCTCAGCCCTGGCCATTGCTAAGAGGTTGGGCTACATCTCTGTGATTGACGTCCTAAAGCTTGTAACCGAGGAGACGGTTTCCATGGTGAGAAGTTTAGACCAGCTACTATGGATGCAACGCTGGCTTTATGTGGTCATGATAAACGTATGGAAATACTATTAGAAAAGTTGAAGCTTTTCTCTCTTGCTGTTGCAGACGACCACAGAGAAACACCGCATGAGTTTCCCAGAAACAGTGGATGAGATACTAGACGTGTCTGAGGATGAAGGTACAGCTTCAGATTATTACTGATTTCTCAAAACTGTAGGAAACTGTTGATGTTCAAAATGGTCACAAAATATTCATTTTTTTCAACTCATTTTTTTGCCTTTTGCCCTTTTTTTAGGAATTGCACAGCTAACATTAGGTATGAATGTCTATTTCTTTCTTTGTGCGGCATTCATAGGTCGTTGTCAAAAAGTGTGGTGCTTCATTTCAAGCTCACTCCATCTTTGTGCCCCTGCCTCTCTCTCTCTCTCGTTCCCTCTGTAGTGGTACTCACTGTGATGGTGGCTCTGTTTTCTCATTGGCATGCACCCATAGCACTCATATCTGTCCCTTCAATAACATCCTCACTCTCAAACTCTCCAGGTGTCTTTTTCTCTCCATGTTCTGACATAAATCATTGTTTTAATAATAACAGCCAACACATAGATCACCTATCTACAAGTATTGCATCCATTACTACTAATATCATATCAAATTGTAAAACTCTGAGAAACCTGCTCTGTGAGGTTTTAGAGTTCATAGTGGAGTGGTGTTGTCTGAAATGTGGATGTCTACAGTCATGTCTACATTCAAATCTGCCTTCATTGTGGTGTTGATCATGTGCCACATTTTTTTAATTGTCTTGTGTTGCTGTCATGTGATCTGTGTTTGTCGGTCGGGAATTAGAGGAAATGGTAGCTTAAAAATTCTGAAATGGCTGTAATGAACATTTTTGTATTAAATATATGCCACGACAAGAATCTGGAAGGAGTCGATTGTTGTGATGAACACAAAGAATCTTCACCTGGCTCAGTTATTCTCAGACTTACAGCAACTTTCAGGGAACTGTTTTGGTTTTGCAGCCACTTTTTGGTTCAGTGATGTAGAATTTCCACTCTGATATGCAGCTGTTTTGAATTAAAAAGAGCTATAATAACCCACCATCTAGCAATTAGCTGATAAGATGTCAGATATTTCCTCCAGGATTTGGTAGACGGCATAAAAAGACAGAGAATATTGGTGTTAGATTCATCAGTCAGACAGAAACGCAGCACTGGAATATAGTCTATCTTGTGACGGAATCACACCAACTTTGATACGCATCAACATGTTGATCCCTGAGTACTTACTAGTCATTACTACATCATAACATGAGTACTCAGTACTCATGAATTGGACCACATGCATTTCCAAGCTCAGCTTTCATTTTAATCTCAACGACATGAATGCAAAGTTTTGTGAGTGCATCGTGTACAGGTTTGACGTTATCATGCCACAATAGCGCATATAAATGACTCATTTGTGGTAGTTTCTGCTACAGAAACTGTGTCCAGGACCACATTTTTCCATGATGGCACAGACAAAAACAGACTCAAGGTCAAACAATACTAGCTTTGATTTCGCAGCCTGTGATAAACACCATAGTTTCTTTGTATCTGTAGGTGTGTGAATAAGCCGCTGTTTCTGTGACGTGTAAGTGATATGTCAGTTCACAGCTAATTTCTGCTGCCCCCAAGTGGCCATACAACTCCCTCATGGTAGGTTTCGCTTTTAATTCCTGGAGTTTGCAGCACTGCTGATAATACTGTCAGAGGATATTATGTCTTGATATATTTAGTCCCTTGATAATTCAACTAACAGATTGTCAGTGTTGCTCTAAATATAGAAAGTAGCTGAGTCGCCATCTTAAAGACACATCACATATCCGGAACGGTAAAGTGATACTGGCAGATTATGTGACACACACCCATGCATATGGTAACACTTTGCCTACACAACACACTTGGTACACAAGACAGAGAATACACAAGACATGAGCTGACTCATATGAACCTGTGGGAAGAGCTCTCACAGAGTCAAACATAGTATAATGACACCTATGACATCACTCCGGCTGCAGACCTCGTACAGACACCCACTCTCACAAGCTGTGCTGATACGGTTACAAATTCACACACACAGGGAAGACTCCTCGTCGCTGCTGGTGAATTCTTAAAAGTTACCACCTTTTTTGGGGGGTAAGTAACCGAAACCCACCTCGACTCAGATCTAGTAATGCTGTTTGTTCAAAGGAGAGTGGAGAGCAGCCTGTGCTGGTGTTCTCCTGTGTTGTTGAGGAATGATGCTGTTCTGACTGTCTCTGAGCTTGTAGTTGTGCGTTTTAGAGCAAATCTCCTCATACATCACCTTCTGAAGCAGCTGATCTTTAAAGCTCCCACTTCAGTAACTGTTTATTCTCTAGACAACAGATTTTCATAATGAGATTGTCCTAATGCATCAGAGATAGTGCACTGTGCGTATCTGTCATGTTTTCGTGTAGTAATGATCAGGGATTCTGAATCGAAAGTGTTGGACTCAGCATCCTGTGACTATGCCGGATAACTGTTCATGTCCCTGTACCTTATTTTTAAAGTGTTTTGTAGAAGTAGCTGCATTTATTTGCCACTGATTTGTAGTAACAAGGTCAGTGTAAAAAAGACTGTCACTGATGTGTCATTTCACCAGTCTAACCCCGACATAACAGAACTATCACCTAAATCCTGGGTTGTCATGTTGTCTAACCCTTCTAACCACCAGTTAACGTTCTTTTTCTTTTGTTTCTCTCTTTCTCTTGTGCTGTTTCACCAACCTGACCACGGTCTATTCGCTCTCTTTGGCATGTTGTTCTCTGAAGGAGAGGAGCTCTTGGGGACAGAAGGGGCCAGGTACATGAAGATGGATGACATGAAAGACCATGATGACGATTTCCTCTCCCCCAAGAAATCACTGGAGTACGAGAGAGGGCTGGGCACAGCGTAAGGGGGACTGGGCGGGGAAGCAGGGGGGAGAGAGCCGAGCTAGTAGCCATGAGCTAATAGGTGGATGGATAGAAGAGGATGTACCATAGACACTCACTAAACACCGGGCTGAACACTGGGGAGGAGCTCAGATGTAAAGAGATGTCATCAATCTGACTTGTTTTTTTTCTCATTTCATACAACAGGAATTACTCGCCAGCCATTCCCAGGATTCCTCGTGTTTCTCCAGAGACTGTCATCCTGAGAGAACATGAGATAGATCAGGTACTGTACAGAGCAATATGACTGACATACTTAAAAGCATAAAGGGCTGCACTAGGAATTTTACATTGTACTTCCAACACGTGGCGAAATGGTCAAAACTGAAGAAGCAGAGAAAGTCATATTTGTACTCTGTAGTATGTACAAAACTCTTAAAACACCTGATCCTTAATAGTCTTCCATTAAACCTTTCTAACCTTCTGACCCTTAAAACCTGCTAGTGGGTTTGGAAGGCATGATATCTTTAAAAAAAAAAAATCAAAATTTCACAATGACTCTCTGAGATAAATTCATGGATTATTCAGTTGATCTGCAGGCTGTCTTTAGGAAGTATAAGAACATCCATCTATACACCCTCTTAATCCTCATTTGGGTCATGGAGGGACTGGAGCCAATCCCAGCTGATTTTGTTGCAAAGGCAGGAGACACCCTGGACAGGTCACCAGTGTATTACAGGGCTACATATACAGACAAACAAGCACATTCGCATTCACACCTGCAGACAATTTAGAATAATCAATTAACCTCAGCATATTTTTGGACATAGAGAAATCTCACGCATGCACAGGGAGAACATGCAAACTCCATGCAAAAAGATCCCGGGAAGGCCAGGACACAAACGGGATCTATAAGCTGCAAGGTGAAAATGCTAACCACCAAAGCACTGTGCAGCCCAGTATGAAAACATATTATTATATGTAGAGCCATAATTTATTTTTCCAGTATTAGTAACATACGTGGGCTTTCAGAAAAACATTCCAAGACTTCATTCTTCAGTTTTTGTAAATTGAATAATTAAATGGTAAGAAAGTCAACTTTTGTCCTTTTGTTTTTTTAATGAACTAACAGCATTATAACCTTGTCATACTGTACAGATTTTTGAGTTCCCCTCTATTTCTGTCCATAGCTGTGCTTTTTATAGAGACACAGGACTTTATACTGCAGTGCAAAATGAGCCCTCAGTGATACACAAATAAACCTGAACCTGCTTGGAGTTCAGAGAGATAACTCATATATTCTTTAAAATTCGACATTCCCAGTTTGCAATACAAAAGTGGCTCGTTTACTCCAGATCTTACCACTAATCTTAGGACTAGTAAACACTAATAACCAAATAACCTCCATCTGCTAATAAACATTATGAGATGTGGCTTAAAGCTGTGAAAAAATTGTATAAAGCTCTAAGTGAATCGTGAGTTAAAGTCAAAATTCTGTTTTCAAGACCAAGAATCAATTTTTCCAGTAAGGCTGGAATCCTACCAGTGTAGAGACTATGGATGTGTTTTTAAAGAATCTAAAATACACTGTTTTGATTAGAACTTCTAAATTTAAATCTATAGATGACCTTCTTGGAAAGCACCGACATTGTCATTTTCAGTTCTTTTTTTTTTTTTGTGGCATAACAAGTAACAACAAAGTGTAAACTAGGAGTCTCTGCTTTTCTATGTCAAATTATGTGTAATCTGTCACCAGAGCCTTGTCATTACTCTCTCTGATAATCAGATGGCATTAGTTCAATTTATAGAACATTATTTTTAGCACTGTTGTAGAATCACAAACACTTTGTCTTTTTCTCTGCTGTAGCAACACACTCCACTTCCACTGCCCAAAGAATACGACGAGGACTCGCTGATTCCCAGCAGCCCAGCAACCGAGACGTCGGACAATGTCAGCCCAGTGGCCAGTCCCATACACACAGGGTCAGCACGCCACGCACAGAGGAACACACTTTATTTAACTTCGTGTCTGTTTAATCTCAGATCAGGCGGTTGATTGCCACAATGTTTGTCCAACAACAGGTTCCTGGTCAGTTTTATGGTGGACGCTCGGGGCGGTTCCATGCGAGGCAGCAGGCATAATGGTCTGCGTGTCATCATACCTCCACGGACGTGTGCGGCACCCACCCGCATCACCTGCCGCCTGGTGAAGCCGCAGAAGCTGACCAGCCCCCCTCCGCTGGTGGAGGGAGAGGGGCTGGCCAGCAGGATCATCTCCCTGGGTCCAGCCAGCATGCAGTTCCTGGGGTGAGGAAACTTCCTTCTCTGTGTTCTGCAGCCAGTTTGTTAGTGCATTTGATTTATTGTTTTAAATTTTTTTTGATGAGATTGTCATCTCCAGTGGATAGAATTTGTTATGATTTGATGCATCATTTTCAAATTGTTGTGCTTTTTATTACTCACATCATGACATAGTGTAAGTTTTTCATGTACAGGCTCAACAATTGTAGAATATCCTGCAGACTGACAAAAGCAATGCTCATTTTTTAAAATAGTTTTATACATTTCTGTGTGCATTCTTGTGTAATTCCAGACCAGTGATTGTGGAGATCCCCCACTTTGCTGCTCTGGGTCGTGGTGACCGGGAGCTCGTAGTGCTGAGGAGTGAAAATGGATCAGTGTGGAAAGAACACCGCAATCGCTATGGTGACGAGGTGCTAGAAACAATCCTCAATGGAATGGATGAAGGTGAGCGTTTAACCTCAGATGGACACTCGCATGTCACTGGGTGGCATCACTTTGTCAGAAATTAAACTGTGTCTTCTTACCCCAGACTTGGAAAGTCAAGAGGAACTTGGAAAGAAGCGAATCCGCCGCATTATCTCCACCGACTTCCCCCTTTATTTCGCTGTCGTGTCACGAGTGCAGCAAGAAAGCGACCTGATTGGTCCAGAGGGCGGTTCTCTGACAAGTAAACTGGTGCCGATGGTCCAGGCCACGTTTCCTGAGACAGCGGTCACCAAACGAGTCCGCCTGGGGCTGCAGGTGAGATGGGACGATGAGGAGAAGGAAGGAGAGCAAAGACAGAATCGTTAATGCCTGTGTTGCCTGAAAAAAAAGCATGTTGGAATCGTGGAATGACCTGATCATATCAGCACGTGTGCCAAGTTTCCTGATTTCATTTTCTGATATATTTTGTTTTGCTTGTCACATTGTTAGAGGACCTTTTTGCCTTTTATTTTATTCATTGCATGCACTTGACACCTTCATACAACAGTGGACTGCTCAGTCAGTGCTGATATTGTTCTTGTTTATTTTGTCTTTAGTGATGTCTGTCTCACTAATATATTTACGTCAGTGGCAAAGCCCTGTGCTTCATATTTAGTATATTTAACACATCTAAGAAATATTTAATCTTCTGCATTCTTTTTTTTTAATCTAGGAAAGACTGTATGCATTTTCTGGTAGTTTTGGTATCATTAATGTCAACAAAATGCACTGAAAGGTTTTCTTTTCAGAAAAGCACAAATGTTGCTCTACATAAAAGGAAGTGACACCTGAGCATGTGCGCTTTAACCCTTTTTAATTTTACTTTTATCATTGTTTGTTGAAGCTTTAGGCCCTGTTAAGTGTGTATGGCTGCACATTTCAGGTCAAGCTTTCTCAAACATGCACACCAAAGACAAGAAAAATAATAAAAGCATTTACCACACTGAGTTCTACAGCAAATTTTCATTATAAACATATTTATAAGGGTGCTTTTTGGTGCATTTTTCCTGCTCATCCTGTCATATCAAACTGCTTTTTTTACACAAACATCCCCTCATAATTTAGCCCTCAGTGTCTGATGTCTTTCCCAAACATCCTGCTTCAAATCAAGGAATTAATGATACCATTTCACTGGACTGTTAACTGTAAGATTAAAATCAGAACATTTGGGCTTTCAATTCTTTAATATGGTTAACTGCAGATTAAACTCTAAACTAAAGCAACATTCCAGTCAACAGTCATAAGATTTGATTCATTTTGGCACCATGATTCTTTTCATTCATGCCAATTATCTTCAACATTTATTACAGTTTCTAAACAAAATGTACATTAAATGAAATCTTTCCCTCCTTGTGATATATCTGTTACACATTTTCTCAAATTTGCTGACTTGGGATATTAAGGCTCTGTTTTCATGTGATGTCTTATGACTTATTGAAATGTTAAATATCCCCGCTGTTTACCAATCTACTGTTTTGCATGACCATTCTCCTAGAAAGATTTTATTTCAGCTCTGCTTGCATTAATTCCTATTTTAACAAACTTTAAAAAAAGTCTAATTCAAATTCTTCTCTTGATATGTAGGTCTGGTTTCAATTATGAGATGGAAACTTGTAATTCAGATGTTGGAGTATTTTTTAGTAAAAAAAAAAGAAAGATGGATACAGTGTGAATGGACCTTCGACTGCATGTTTAACTGTCCTTTAGACACATGAATGAATTTATAATAAACTAAATATATCTTGTAGACTAACATGCTACCACAAATCCTGTAACCTCTAAGATGAAAATAGTGAATGGAACTGAATGTACGTTGAATAGAAATTGTGATAGTATTCAGAACAGATTTATTTAAACTATTTCACAGCTGTTTTTAGGACCTTATCTAGTTAACAAAGATGTTATTGTAGTACTCATGTCTTGAATGGCCTTGTGAAAAGCCGCAGTGCCTTTTCTTTCTTTGATATCTCTTTTGTATTAATGATTGTAAACGCTTGTTAACACACATTGTTACATTTTACAATAAAAAAAGCTATAAAGTCATACAACCAGTTTGTGTTACTATTGTTTTTCTAAATGTTTCCTTTTACCTGTGAGACATTTTATTCACTGTGAACTTCTTTCTCTCTTTCTCTTCAATTTTTCCTGGTTTGGTTGTCCTCGCTTTCACCCTTTCTTCCTTTTGCTTGCCTCATTATCCACCTACTTTATTTCATTATCTTTTTTAAAAAAAATCTCCATTTCTTCCTTATGTTTCCCTCTTTTGTGTTATTTCCATTTTTCTACCACATCATCAAACCTGTGCTCCCGTCATGTGCTCCCTCTCTCCATCATTTACTTTCAACCTCAGGCTCAGCCGGTTCCAGATGAGCTTGTTGCAAAGCTGCTGGGGAACCAAGCAAACTTTAGCCCCGTCGTCACTGTGGAGCCTCGGCGGCGCAAGTTTCACCGACCAATCGGCCTGCGTATCCCTTTGCCCCCGTCCTGGAAGGAAAGCCCCCGAGACTCTGGGGAGGGCGACACCACCAGCCTGCGTCTGCTCTGCTCAGTCATAGGTACCACATGCTACAACTCAGCGTTGTGTGCATGTGGGCGAGTGATTATGTTTGTTTGTTTCAATGGCAGCAGATTGCAAGAAGGAGTTATGGTGCAAAAGTGTCAATTTACAGGAAAAATATGCCAGCATCACAGTTGGATAAAAAAATGTTTGTTATGCTTTGTAAAGACCTGCCTTCATGAGACTTTATGAGCATTGATCACTCAGTTTGCCTTCTCTCATCCTGTCTGACTCAAAGGTGGTACAGCTCCAGCCCAGTGGGAGGATATTACTGGCACCACCAAGCTTATCTATGCTAATGACTGCGCCAGTTTCACAACCAATGTTTCAGCGCGGTGAGTTCATTTGGCACCATATACAAGATATCCACCACCCTACTGAAAAACATGGTTTATTCCAAGTATTTACCATCTTAGACCTTCTCAGCAAAGCAGCTTGACTGTGATTAATGAAGACAGAGTAGATTTACATGCAACTCTGTGATTACATGATTGCCTCCTCTCAGATTCTGGCTGGCAGATTGTCCTCGGACAGCTGAGGCCGTCTCCTTTGCCAACCTGCTCTATAGAGAGCTGTCAGCTGTACCCTACATGGCCAAGTTTGTGGTGTTTGCAAAGATGAACGAGCTGCGCGAAGGCCGTCTGCGCTGCTACTGCATGACTGATGACAAGATGGACAAAACTCTTGAACAACACGAGAACTTCACAGAAGTGGCTCGCAGCAGAGACATAGAGGTCAACTGAGTATTCTACTTTATTGGTTAAACACCCTAAACTCATGATGTGAGCTTTGTTTAATTTGCTAGAGGCATGCTTTGGGTTTCAGCTTTGACTAATGCCTCTATGACTTGCAGGTGATGGAGGGAATGCCACTTCACCTGGAGTGTTCAGGGAATCTCGTGCCAGTTAGAAAGGCCACGCAGCAGCCTCGTTGCTTCAGCTTCCAGGCCTTCAGAGATAACCGACTTCCTGTCTCTGTTAAGGTATTTCTTCAATTTTTTATTATATTTGCCGCACACTATTCCCCTGTCAGATCTATCTCCACTGTACTCATCCTTGCTTGGCCTGTTTCTAAGGTGAGAGACAGCAGTAAAGAGCACACCGGCTTTTTGTCTTTCCTGCGTAAGACCACAAAGTATGAGGACAGCCAACATGTGCTCTGCAACCTCAACATCACCATGCCTCCATGTATCAAGGTAAAGCTCTCAAAGTTAGCTATGAACAAGACACATACACTTTATTTAATTACTGTCACTTTCTCTGACATATCTGACTTCTAAAGTATGTTCTTGCCATTGGTAGGTTGTTGGAAGTGAAGACCGGAGGCGAACTCTGACGCCGCTGGCTTTAAGAGAAAGATACAGTGCTCTAAATGAGCCTGCCATGGGTACTAAGCTTATTATATCTACTTATTTTCTTGGTGAACCATTTTAAGGCAAAGTGTGATTGCATTTGTCACAATACTCTTCAATCTAGAGCATATGCAGAATCCATAAGCATCTCAGCTTCATGTTTAATAAACTCACATGTTAATGCTTCAGTTGTGCTCTGATCTCTGCAGCGTCGATGAGTGCCATGGAGAGGACAGAGCTGAAGATGGCTGTGATTGCAGAACAGTTGGGACTGAGCTGGGCTGGTGAGTGAACAGTGAGAATTTACTGAAACCATCCATGTTTATCTTGTGTCTGACAAGCTTGCCTAGCACGCCGCTGATCAAACAAAGCTATAATATGGTGCCCAGCCAACGAAACTAATTATTTTCTGCTTCCCTGCCAAGAGCCACAGCTATTTTACAGAGAGAATATTCCCTTTCCTCTGGATAGAGCTACTGAAAAGCAGTGAACCATTTCAAGAAGCAGACTGTGTGTGTTACACCAGCATGACTCATGTACTAAATGATATAAATATTTCCCTTGCTTACTTGAACTTCTTGGTTTCATTTTCTAAACAGAGTTGGCACGTGAGCTTCAGCTCAGTGTGGATGACATCAATAAGATCCGTGTGGAGAATCCAAACTCTCTGCTGGAGCAGAGCTCTGCACTGCTCAACCTTTGGGCCACCCGAGAGGGCAAGAGGGCCAAGAGTGAGTCAATGAGATCTGAGTTGGCTGCAAATGTCTCTTGTCCCCTGCTTCTCTTTGTCTCTTTAATTCAGTGTAAGCTAGACAATTGTAATTGCTGGAAACTCCTCCCCTCCTTTCCTTTATCCTCGTCTGCTGGTGTCTCTTCTTCATTGCCTTCACTGCAGTGGAGAGCTTGTATGCAGCTCTGAAGAGCATCGACCGTATGGACATCATCAACATGCTGGAGGGCCAGCCGCCTCAGCCTACGAGACAAGGATCCCGTGATCTCAGCAGACGCCGACATAACGAGAGAGAGCACCTCTCCCCTGGTATGACCAATGGTAAGCTCCCTTCCCCAGATCCCACAATGCAGCCCCTCCCCATCGTCCCTTTTGCCTTGACCCCAAGCTATTTTTCCAATAAACATACATCCTCCTTCCCTGAAGTCCCCAGAAGGCAAAGTGAAGTTTCCCTCTGAATTCTCGCTAACGTCTCTGTGTCTTTCTCATGTATTATTCCGTATGATACACTTGTGTATGAGCGCTGCCACAAACGTCAGACTTTTGCAGGATTTTACCTCAGCAACATGCAGAGGGACTCAGGACACTCCTACTGTACTGCAGCCTCTGTAGAGCCATTGGCTTTACATTTGTCACTGTGTTCCTTTACTGCGATGAAAGGTCATAGAGAAATGCAGTGAAATTTACAGAAAATGATGATTACATGATGAACGCTGGGGGGTCGCTGGTTTCCTAGACTATCTTCAGTGGAGTACTGGTCTAGTCATTCCACACACAGGTAAATAAACTATCCTATCATGAATAGTTTATTAGTCTTTTTATTGTTTGTTAGGTAATTAAGATGTGTTCAACTCACCATATAGTATATGATGATATTTTAGACTCTTACACACCATTTAAAATTTAAATGGACTATAATTTAGCATGGTAATCTGTCATACATGATCAGTCCACACAGATCATAAATATAGCCTAGCAGATCTGGCCTTCTAACCAGTTGTCAGTCCTCAGTCTTTTACTCCTTTTCCTCATGGTTTCCTTCACACATGCATATCCTACATCTTATTGATTCCATTTTCACCTCTGGACTGATGTGAGCCTCTGTTTCTTCCTGGGCTGGCTTCTCCTCTCTGTATCCCGTGCAGATGATGAGTTAGTCGGACAGGTAACAGGTCCTCTCTGTGAAAACTGGAGCAATAATCAGAGATGTAACAATGCATACAGATGTGACCATGACGGTCAAAGGGTGAAAAGGGAGACGCTCAGATCACAGCTGCAGTGAATCTGATTACCGTGTATCTGTCTTCTCTGTCTATCTGTCCGGCTACCTTCCTCCCAAAGGCTGTTCCTGCTTTGACCTGGTGGCTTCAAATATCTGGATATTGTGTCTTTGTCCTTATTTTACAGTGGTAGCAGATTTCAAGAGGCTTATGACTTTCTGGATCCAGTTTAGTAGAACTTAAAGGCACAGCAGGCAGGTGCAACACCCAACCTGACCTTTTAGTGAAGAGTCAATGAGTCAACTTAAAATCAAGCAAAGTAAATATAAATGTTCAAAGAAACTGAAAATAACTATGAGGCCATACACTTCTAATACCTATTGTGGTGGGCAGTGAAGGACAAAAAACATACGTGTATTTACAATTTCTTTATGCATTGGATTCACTTTTAAATAATAGATTTCTTCATTTGTTTAACTTGTTCATTTATCTATTTATTTTATATAAAAGAAAATCGTAATATGCTTCCTCCCCAACAAGTTAGATGAGAAGATGATCTGAGTCTTATGTCAGTCTGTTAAATAAGAAGCCACACCCAGCAGCTGGTAAGCTTAGCTTAATCTAGAGACTGGAGACAGGAGCAAACAACTATACGGGCACATCAGGGCAGATTAACTTCCATTTAACCATCTACCCAGGGTGGTTTATATCCCCAACCTGGTATTTTGTATACTCCTAAGGTAAATGTGGCATAGCATTCCCTGTCCAGATAATACCTCATTGTTTTTTCATGAATAAGTGTGTGTTTCAATGTCTGGAGTGTTTTTTTCTTCCAACATAGACTTTAATAACAAGATATAACGTGATACTGCAACATAGAAGATCAACACTAAGTGTTCAAGAAACTATCAGTAATTTCTTTTTGTCTATTTCACAATCAGCAGCACCACTTTTTGTGCAATATTATTGGTTAATCACATCAAAGCTATTCGCAATACAGTGCTGTAGCCTGTGTTTTACTTAACATAACAGACCTACAATGGAAAAAAAAATATGAAAATTCATCCACAATTTATTGAGAAAACAATTTTACACCTCCAAAATTTTCATTTTTTTAAATAATTATCAGAATTTTTCAAAATTTCTGTATAGAAAATCAACATCCTGTCATAATGGGCTGACAGAATACTTAGCTGTAAAATATGGGTCTTTGTGAGCTTATTATTTTGACTTGTGACAATACAAATGGGTTTTAATTGAAGGGTAAATGGCTTTTGGATGTGGAAGGCGAACACCACAACATCATAATTTAACTAAGTTTAAGCATATTGTAAAGTAATTAGAGTTGTGTGACACTGTGTGATAGTTTTGAATTTGTATATGACAGTCACTGAGTTTGAGAGCTAAATGTCAGATTAGTGTCAGTCAGGATGACAAGAAAACTGAAGCAGTTTGTTGGCTGCAATATATGTGATAATTTAATGACAGCTTGTTTGTACGAAGCTAAATAGCAGGGTATGAAACAGCCTAACCCAAATAATACCCAGGGTATATTCTGGACTATTCTAGAATATACCCAGACTACAAAACAGGCCAGCCTACTTTAAAAGCAGGTATATTTTGTCCTGTTACGCCAGCTTTGTTCTGCCTATTTTTGGCTAAGTGCACTAGCTGAATTGTCTACAAGTTTCTTGGCAACAAGTATTCGTGCCAAGAAAGTAACTCTGCGAAACCACAGCTTGTCATTTTAAACTAACAAGATATAACCCCTTGAGCTTTAGAGGTAGTTGCAGAAGTAGATCAATGTTCAGACAGAGCCAGGCTAACTTTTCCGCTCTGTTTCCAGTCTTTAAGCTAAGCTAAGCTAACTGGCTGCTTGCAGTAGCTTCATATTTACAACAGAAACATGAGAGTGGTTTCATTCATCTCATCTAATGCTTGGCAATGGAAGGAAACATATGTACATCCAAAAAGTCAGGTTCGCTCCTCTGTGCAAACGGATCCTGTTTCTCATTAGTAGTGTTTTTACAGAAAAAAAATCCTTCCTTTTCATCTGTAGGATTTTAATTATCCGTTTTCCCTCATAGTTCTTGTGCACTTCTACAGTAGGTAAGCAAACTTCTGCGGTTTGTTCAAGATAAATTCCAGGTCGGAAAATATACAAAATACACTAGATGAAAACACAGTAAGATATCTTCTTCCATACTTTTAAAGGGGGCATTTAAATTCTGTCTGCCTGTCATTGCATGACGAGTAGTCTCTTTAGGGTTAATGTTGGTGCACTGAATGTCCTTTTGGGAGCCCTGTTTTCATTCCCTGTGAATCTGTCCCTCTCTATGTGTTTCTCTGGACATGTCATCTGCAGCCTAGCCGCCCTACTCTTCCTCCTTCTCACTCCTCTCCGAACTCTGACCTCATGCCGACCTCATGTTGACCTCTGACCCATATCTTTAGCTTTTCTTTTTTTGTTTTGTTTTTTGTTTTTTTGCGACTAGTGCATTTTTATTTTTATTCTTTTTACTCTTGAAAACCCCACCTTTTTAAATGTCCGCTCTGTGACAAATACCCCTCACACAGACTGTGTACTCAGCACCCACTGGGAGGGGGGAGGTGACCCTCACTCTCTCTCACTGTTTCTGTCTGTGTTCATCACCCTATTTTATATTCCTCTATTTGTCTCTTGCTACCCTTCTCTCTTTCCTCCCCCCTAGTCTTTTCCTGTCCCTTCTTTCCCTGCCCTCTTGCATGTCGGCATGTGCACAAGACTCTCATTGCTCGTCTCCCTCTGTTTGCATGGACACAATGGGACGAGGAGCAGCAGTAACATTGGCATGCTGGAGATAAGGCTTCAAACACTGCATTACAGCTGCTTGACCAACAGACGTGTCTCTGCATGGCATGCGTACTGAGAATGATCCTACAGTCTGTCTCTGTTACTCCTCAGTGATCTGTCCTAATGGGGGTTAAAAAAAGGCCACAGACCTTTTTTGTGAACTGTGACTCGTGTCTGCTCTGTTCATGTATGAATGCTGTGGTTGTCTTGTGTGATTCTACATAAACTGTCCATCTTATTTCGTGTGAAATATATGTTTTTATTGACTTTGTGAGTGTCGTATGAGGGTCAATCTGACATTGTCCCTCCTTATTGTAAATGTGCTTATTGTTTACTGTGAACTGTCAAATCAGTCCGTGTGTGTGTATCAGTGTGAGCGTCTTCATGTGTGTTATAATTTCTAAAATATAAGTGTGTTGTGGTTTCCATATATATGTTTGCCCAGTGTGTTTGGGCAAAAAGAGTGCTATATATATTTTTACGTGTGCTTCACTGCCCTGTTTTTTTCTGTGTGTTTTCTGTGTTTCAGTCAGAGGGTGGGTCAAGCAGTCACATTTTTCATAGTTCACACTCAACATTCATCTGATTTTCAGTGTTTAATGGATATCTTTCTTTTACTATCATGTCCAAATCTACTGACATGGAGGGAGGACTGGCAAATTCATGGCAATCAAAAATTCTCACTTCATATTTTGTGTCGTTTCATCAAAACAGATTCATAGCGCATAATCATGGCTTCAGGATCGAATATACGGGATATTTCAAAAGCATATCAACAAATATAGATTTCCTGCACTAAGAAATGTGTCCAGATACTAGTGAAGTCACTGTTTTTTCCAGAATATCCTTGTCTTTTCTGAATCAGATTTTCACATCATTGAATATTTTCATGCAGAAGTTAAATGTTGCCACAGTCATGACCCACATTTTCATCGGCAGTGAATCCATAGAATAGTGAACAGTCAAAAGGTAGATAATTAAGTTTCAGTTGAATTAGGAATGCACTGAAATAAGATTTTAATGATATTATCATAACTTTAGCTGTTTTTTTCTGCTGGTGATGTAAGTCAGATTTAAACTGTCAGTGTAAGGACAGACATAAAGAAGCATTTAAACTTAAGCAAAATGCCATTCGGGCTTTTGCCACTGAGGCCTTTACACTTTTAAAGTATCTGACAAAGCAGAGACCTCAGTATATTCAAAGATACAAATAAACACCAATTTGAAACTTGTACTGTAATGCATCAACACAATAAAATTCAATAGCTATTGCTGTGTATATAGCTTGTTTTTTTTCCTTTGTTAGCACAAATCTCCTTAAGACAAAGCACTAAAAGATTATATGTATTCCTCATTCATCGTTTCTACAGACAACTGACAGCAGTTTGGAAGGTGAAAGAGAAAGTAGGACAAGGGGTTTATTTTGCTGCTTGGTGTCTCAAATATCCCCTGCACTCTCAGCAGTAGTCTGCTGCCAGCCATGAATCAAGTTACACACTTTGCCCTGCACAGTTTTCTCTTCACTATACTGTATACAGTCAGTCTCTCTCTCTACCACTCTGTCTCGTATGCATACACATGACCATGCATTAAGGAAACTGTCTCCTCTTCTTACTATTATCTGCATATTGTATGCTCTGCACTGCATCTCCAGTTCCATCCTCTGGTTAATATACCTCTTAGCGATATGTTATCATCATACTGCCAGTCACATTTTGCTTTACCTGCATTGTCATTCATCAAAATGTTCACATAAATGATTCACTTAGGTCAGGGTCATTTTCAGAATTATTCATTTAGAGGGTTATGGACATATTTGTGTATCTGCAGGCTAAAAGTCCAGTCCTTGTTGACTTCAACTGGGATTTTCTCTCTTTTTGAGCATACTGTTGTCGCAATAAAGCAAAAAACAAAAATCCTCCCTGATGTTGTGACATTGCGCTCTGTCGTGTCAGGTCTGGTTTTACAAGAAAAACATGTGGTTATCAGTGGTGTTCAAGTACCAGCTGTAGGAGTGACCTGAGTCCACAGCACACTACCAGTGTGAAGTTTTACTCACTGATAAAATTGCATTTTACGAATAGAACTAATTAAATTTTCTTTTTGAGGCAGCAACCGTGTGGCTTTCACAGCAGGAGACAAATTGAAGTCTGGCTTAATTGTGTTTGCATAAATAATACTAATACTATAAGCTCTATGTTTATATAGCCGTGGTATATTGAATGCATTACAATAAATGTATGTGTCAGTGAGTGAGAAAGCAGCAGTGTGGAATGAGCTGACGTACGTGTGTGTGTGTGTGTGTGTGTGTGTGTGTGTGTGTGTGTGTGTGTGTGTGTGTGTGTTTGTGCACTTGAATGTGAAAAGAAAAATGAGATTGCCTGCGTGCATGCAATCCAGCCTGACAACAATATTAACCTGCCTGTTTCTGAGTGGGTTTGAAAGCATGCATATCTGAGTGTGAGTGTATGTGCGCGTCAGTATGAAGACAGAGAGTGTGTGTCCCTGCTGGACAGGTGTCAGTAATCCCTCTCCGTCTCCCTGCAGGTGGCAGCCAGCAGAGCAGCATCAGTCACTGCTGGGTTCGAACCTCAGTCTCAGTCTCTCGGTCCGTCTGGCTGTGTCTGCTGCTGCTGCCGCTGCTGCTCTCACCGTCAGCGCTGGCTGATTGAGCTTGACAACCCCTCTTTCAAAAGCTGCCCTTGCTCTCTTGTCCTAAGCTCCTTGCACCTTTGTTCTAGCTCCTATTGTCTTGGCCCTCGCCCTCCCCCTCCCGACCCCCACCCCCACCCCCACCCCACACCACACCTTTCCCATTTGTCCCTTCAGCCTCCTCTACTCCTCCCCTACATGCCCAGCTCCTGGGCAGGGGCACTTACCCCCTCCCAGGGTCCAGATGCTGTGGGGGTGAGGTGGGGAGCGAGGCGGGGGGCCGGGTGTCAGTGTGCCTCTCTCTGTCCCGCTCCAGGTTATGGGCTCGCGCAGGAAGAGCTTCTCTCGCCGGCCTCCATGCAGTACAGCCTGCCCTCCCCGTTGGGTGCTGAGCCTTACTGGCAGGAGGTCTCCAGTCTGGACTGTGCACCCATTGCCACCACAGAAGAAGACACCCTGATGGAGATGTCTGATGTGCAGGTGTGGCCCTCAGGCAACAGTCCCTCCTTGGTGCCTGTGGAGGACTCCTCGCTGGAGTGCAGCAATGCTGATGATTCAGAAGGTCTGCTGGGGCTGCCATATGGAAGTCTGGGTCGGCCGGCAAGTCAGGCCAGTGCAGCCAGCGGAGGGGGTGTTGTGCTGAGTGGCTCCATTGAGCTACCCGAAGACGATTCAGAGATGGGCGTAGACTCGCTCAGCACGACCACGCCAGCCTCACTTGGGGGCACCATCGCTGGGATCAATCTTAACGGGCTGAACAATGGTCAGGGGTCAGAGGCAAGTTCAGAGGCATCAGCAGTCACGGGCACGACTGGTGGTGACGGAGCTGGAGGAGAAGGAGGAGGAGGAGGGGGAGGAGGAGGAGGAGGAGGAGAAGGCGGGACGGGCTCAGAGGAAGGGCTTTCTCTTGTTGCAGGACAGCAAAGGGTGTATGCCCGATTGAGTGAGTCACCTGGTCTGAGCTGTGTTGCAGATCGGAATGGAGACAGGTGAGTCTGACCTCTGTTCACCTCTCAGGTGCTGCAAAGTCACAGCAAAACAATAAATCCCATTTTACTTGCATGCCAGTGAAAGTAGAGAAGATGATCACTAACGGGCTATGAAAGCTGTTTGTCTTTGTGGCAAGACTGCATAGCGCACGTACCACCTCCTCACTGATCCATTGATCTCCTTTCAGGTCAGGTAATGGTGGAAACGGAGGTGGTGGAGGCTCTTTCCTTTCCTACCTGCAGGAGCAGACAGGTCCAGGGTGGATCCCTGTCACTGACCCTACTCAGGCCTGGGTGGGCAACCAGCCTAAGCCCAGGCAGGCCGTGGAGACCATGATGTCATCAGTCCGTAATGCTGTGGACGACCAATCCCGTGTGTCCCAGGAGGCCTTGCTTCAGCCTGTGAGGGACATGGGGCACTCTGAAATCTTGCGGGGGCACTTCAGAGGTACCCAGCCATTCGAGAAGGGTTTGGGCTTTCCACACCGGGTACCAGAGCTGAGGGCCTGGGACGACGTACGCCTGAAGGGTCAGGTGGGTCATCCTCTGGGAAGCATGAATGTCCGTACATCATATTGTGGCTATTCCTCCAATATCTGAGCTATATCAAAACACATCATCCTTACATCCACATCACGAGCATAGCTTGAAGCCACTGTGGTAAATTTACCTGGGTATTAAGTCAATCTCATTCAATCCAGTGTATTTTTCAGGGCATAGGTAAAGCAAAAGCTGCTGAGCCCAACTGCTTTTCAGTAGGAAAACAAGATTCACCTAACAAGTTTAAATGCTGAGGTTAAGATCGTATAGTGTGCATATATGGTGTGCCTGAGTAACTTAAATATTAAATGTTAGAACCTTACAAAAGTATGTGAAATATAACTTTACCTGACTGTAATAAATATTGAGGGTAAGACTCAACACTGTTCGATTAATTTAATTCAAGGGATTCAATCTGCATTTGCAGAAAAATATTGCAACGAACAGTCAGTTAAAGCTCACAGTCCAGCCGCTGCCAGTATTCTTAGTTGATCTGACAGATATGACGCAGTACAACAGATTCACCACCATGCTGATCAAACACAAGCAGGAAACTGGCACACTTTGTCATTTGTTACAGTTTCTCCAAGACGTCATACCTTGAAATCAGAATTCACTTTCAAATTAACAATATGTTATACAGATAGATCCTGGAATCACACAGCAAACATAAACACACAACCACAAACACACACGTAGTCTACGGCCCAAGATGGGCACAAACAGCATGTCTCGCCAAAATTAGAAAGCGTCTCACTCTCCCACTCATGTTACATGATCCCCCACCCCAGTCATTCCCACATGGTCACTTTCTGGCACAACACAGACACATCACACTGTAAAGGACAATCTCAGCCACAAAATTGTGTGAGAGCAAAAATAGAGTGCTACGTTTAGGGCCGTTGTGGGCTTCATACTGCACGTGGCTCATATGGGTGATTAAAGAGCCCGACCAGGCTCTGTTGGGAGGCGGTGTATGCTGCATAATTAAATCTGCATAGTGTTTTTGAAGAAGTGTGCCTACTAGGCTGCGTGGATCTTGAAGAATTGCAAACATTTTGTAGTTACAGTACTAAGTGTGAGAGAGAAGTTTCTCAGTGTACATACCACAGCACACAGAGCCACATTGGAGTAGCTGGAGGTATTTAAAGCCCACAGAACACATGATCAGAAAACAGGAGAGGTGGGAACAGAAGCCACCCAAGGTTGGATTTGATGTCTTTGACTGCGGACTCCTGACCTGACGGGTGGAAGGAGAAGGAATAGAGAGCAGGGGAAACGGGGCCCACTGCCCAGCTAATGGAGGACGGATATGAACTGAAACACCAGTTTGACTGAACCAGTTACAAAAGACTGCAGCTGTTAACCTCTCTCTTTGCTGGGAGAAGCACTGCAGCGACAGAAACGGGAGTCACTGAAGGTCTGAGGGACTGAAGCTGCAGTCGTGCATTGCCTTGAGAAGACTGTGTTGATTTGCTGGGGAACAACGTGGGGCGATGTGGGCCCTGGTAACCGAGCTCCTCTTCAGCTTCGTGCTGCTGGCTTTCCTGGTGATCAGCTGCCAGAATGTCCTCCACATAGCCAGTGGCTCGGTGAGGTCTGTGCTCACCTACATACACACTCAGCTGGACCATGAGCTTGGGGAGGTCGAGGGAGTAGCTGACGAAGAGGAGAACGTCACCACCAGAGTGGTCCGCCGCAGAGTCATTCTAAAGGTACAAAAAGAGGAGCAGAGGATAGTCGAGGGGAGATTTGGACAGAGACTGATATTGACAGACTGATATTGTTTGCTGATCAGCTGCCATGTAGCAGTGATACACGATAGGTTTGTGGTAATAAGGGTAAACAGAGTGAGCATGATAAGAGAGGCAGTGAGGATTAACCAAGGATGCTGTGGATATGAAGACATTCTGCATATAGGTTGGGCAATAACAAAACTATAAGTGAAATCTATAGCATGACAACAATTAATTCTCCAGTAATTTCAATTGGTGAAAATACCATCAAATTATTTTGAGAATGTGGCTAAATTTATCACCTGCTGTTCCGGATGTAAATAGATTGTCTTCAGCTCAACAAATTTGGATTCCAGTTCTATAATTAAAAAAAAGCCTCCTGGGCTCTGTGGCATTTAGTTCCTTACTGTATATCCAACTCTCTCAATACTAAAACACTTGTGCTGTAAATGTTAGAGTTTTATTTAGTCCAACTTTGCTTGATTGTTCTGCTGCAGGAATTTCTTTGAACTTATAAATAGCTGTGCAGACACGCTGCAGATTATTAGAGGGTTTAAAAGTATTGTCATGAGCCTCATGAAATGTAATTAAAAGTGTTGCTAAGACACATTGGTGAGAACAGTGGATCTCTGTGAACTTGTGGATTTAGTCACTCCAACAAACAAGCCTCTAACCCCTCACCCATCTGTCGCTCATCTGCTTCTCCATGTTTCCAGTTAATGGAGGGATTCATGGCACACAAATAATTGCACTGCAGTGACAGTTCCTTTAATTAGGTCCCCAGTTCAAGAAGGACTTACGGATACAAATGTTTGTCTTTCTGCAGGGCGACGAGGTTGAAGACCTTCCTGGGGAGCAAGTAAGCGAGGAGCAGTTCACGGATGAACATGGAAACATTGTAACAAAAAAGGTCAGCCATTTTTAAATGTGTTTAAACTGTATTTCTAAACAGGAGTGGATTTGTTGTTTTCCTGACACCAAGCTCACTCAGCATCTCCCCTCAGAATGATTATTAACTAATAATCATGATGAAGTTCTTCATCTTTTATGCCTTCACACTATGGATACATTTTGTTATTATTATTTTTTAAAGACAGTGAGTTATTTCTCCATTTATTCAGATATCACCAGCTTAGTCTTTTCACCACCTTCTCCACCACCTTATCTACCACTCTCTCCCACCCTCCTGTGTTGTGTATATGTGTCTATGTGATAGATTGTGCGTAAGGTGGTGCGCAGAGGGAAGGGTTCAGGTGAGGAGGGGGTTCAGGAGGTGAGCGTGGAGAGTTCTCTGCTGGATGCCAACGAGCTGGAGGCTGACGCTGAGCAGTTCATGAGCTACGCCATCTTGGGTCGGGACAGCAGCAAGGTGGGCTTCTGATCTGCAGGCAGCTCTGTCTCACCCGAGGCTCCCGCTGTTAGCTTTAGGTTGCTCAGGGAGCCCTTAGAGCCGAAATGGACTGAATTATTATCAGAGTTTACATCCGAACACCATCCCATGAGGCCCTGTTTGATTTAAATGGTAGCTAGTTATAGTGAATCGGGGACACTGTGCTGCAGCGGGCTTGAAATTCTCACCTCATCATGGATTCTCTGACCGTCCTTATGTAGCTTAACTTGCATGAACACAGTCTGTGGTCTTATGAATTTTTAAAGCCCTGTTTCATTGTGTTTCAGACAGAAGATAGAGAGACGGCCGTTTGGTTAATTGCCTGCTTGTTGACTTTCTGTAACATTAATCTCCTGTCTAATGTTCATCCTCTGCATGTATGAGGAACAACTGAGTCCACTCTGCTCCGCTGCTGGTCACAGTCCATCACTCATTCAGTTTTTCATCATTTCAGTCGTCACTAAGCCACACCCACAGTTCATGTATTTGTTTCTTGCACATTCACGACTGAATGAACTGATTGTGGCTCCTTGCAGTGGTTCTATTTTCCATTCTCTCCCCATCCTTCCGTTATCTCACTCTTGTGTCTTTTTGCCTTCATTAAAGTTTTGTAGTCCTGCAATTGTGACTGTGTGCCTTATCACTCAAATCAACACGAGTCTCTGAGTCAGAGCGGGGTCAGATAATATTTAAATTCATTGATCAAGTGTCCATAAAAAAAAAAAAAAACTTTGTGTGAAATATCTTTGAAATTGGTGTTTTGTCTTATGTGACTTTATCTCCATCCACTTGGAGCTTTAGAACATTGTTAAAAAATGTCTTTGCAAATACTATTTGACACTACTCTGGACTGCAATTACAGTGTCTTATCTGTCTTTCCAACTGCCAGCCATCACTTCTGTCCTTGCTCGACTGTTTATGCATAATTTCTTTCTTTTTCCTCTCTCCTCACTTATTTGTCTCTCACATTTCTGCTACATCTCCCATGTTGTTTTCCCTGTTTGTCTGTCCTCTCGCTCTCCTTGTGGCACTGTTTGCTTCCTCTGCGGGTCTATTTCTGTTTTTCTTTTCTCATATTTCTCTGCCTCTGTCCCTTTCTCCTTTATTTACTTTCCCCTTACTAATATTCCCTCAACCTCTCGTTCTGCTCCTGTCATCCCACCTCTTCTCGATCCTCGCACCTCTTCTGCCGTCAACCCTCCCTTCCTTCCCTCCCTCCCCTCCAATGTAGCCCGATACTGTGGATGTGAAGAAAGGTGCTCAGATAGTGAAATGTGCCAGTCTGCGGAGAGTTAAGCAGTGAGGCAGACTGAGTGCTGCGTCCCCGCAGGTACGGGACTGACCCACAGCGCCTCGTCTGACCTGTGGGCTAGACCATTTAATCCAGTCTCTCTGGATTAAATGCATCTGAATGTACCTTTAATTCAATACTAATAATATGCAACGTGATGCTGGCACAGCAAAAGCGAATCTTCAGATAAACTAATGGTTGAAATATAAATGATAACAAAAAAGTTTGGGAAAAAAATGTATGACTGCCATAGTTCAACTTTCTCTTGTCTCGATAGTACAACAAAATGTAATGACTAAATCACCAGGAAGTCCTAATTCATGACAAATACTGCCAAGTCTTTCTAGTACAGAACTGATTTGGAGACTTTCGGTTAGTTTTAATACAGTTTATGTAGGTAGACAGACATATCCTGAGAAACCTGAGGTGAATGCTAGTGTAGTTTTCGTTTTGACTCTTGAGCTTCACACAAAATATATTAGCGCTGCAGCCTGAATAAATAGTAAAAATTACAGCGGCTTGCCTCCTGGCAAATACTTTGTCATGTTTACATTCAAGTATGGATTTATATTTGTGAATAACTACATGTAACAGACAGTAATTTTTTTTCTTTGCTTAAGCAAATTAGTCTAAGAATTTTTCTACAATATGAAATTTATCTTAAAGCAGTAAGATATATCTGTGCTTCTCATGTACACTCAGAAATGGGACACAAGTATAACTCCATGGGTTTGATGTAAATAGAAAGATCATTTTTATTGGAATAAATTATGTCAGGTCAGTTGTTTTCTTGTTCATGCATGTCGTGAGAGGCTGTAAAAAGGTTGGCACAATGTGCGCTCAGCAAAGCAAAGGTCCAGCAAGGATCTTATGAAATGACAGCTCTCAAGGTCAAAGCTGTAAGGCCAGTTGTCTGGAGAATTGGAGCATGTGTGTGTGTGTGTGTGTGTGAGAGAGAGAGAGAGAGAGAGAGAGAGAGAGAGAGAGACTTGCCCTTTCTAACGCAAAGGCCATGACATTCCTGAGATTACTGATATTTCAAGTGACTCACTGTTGAATGTTAAACCACTTTTGCCAACCATTTTTGCTTAAACGCTTTTGCAGAACTAATGTGCTGTAGAGTGACACAAGGCCTGATTTTTAAAGAAGAAAGAGACAACTATAATGAAGGAAACATAGAGGGTCTGCACAGGGTTTAGAGCAGTAATGTTAGACAGAATCAGGAGCTCTTCAAGGATAGGGTTAGTATTGGTAGTTAGTACCTTCTTAATGGAAGCCCTTTGTTCTGAGTGTCAGTCCAAAAATTTAAAATATAACAAGTATTTATTAATACATAAATAGACAGAGTGAAAATGTGATGGTTTCTCCACCTACTACTGTATATTTTAAATCAGAGTGCCTCGGACATTCTTTAGACTGCTGACCAGCACTAAGGACTTCCATTAATAAGAAATGAGACATTCATGATTTTTTCATCTTAAAAGAAAGGAGCAATTTGGGTGATATATGAAGATCAGTTGAAGGGGATTTCGAAAAGAGGTCATTTTACAGATAGTACTGAGCAGTTTAAACATTTCCTACTCAAAAATACTGACATCAGCATTGACTAGTTCCTGCCTGCATGCCACCTGTTCTGTGGAGTATTGAGACAAATGTGTTTATTGTCCTAAAAAACCACATTCCCCCTTTTCTCCACAGAGTTCTCCGCAGGATTCAACCCCTTCACCAAAACCATCCTACACGGACACATGACCAGCAGCAGCTGACAGGAGGAAGACCACACATCAAAAAAGGCAGACCGATGGAAACAAACGGCAACAGACACCGACTCAATGACAACCACAGGGGCTATGCCGACTATCAGCACGCACCAGAAGATAAAGGATACGGATTTACTTGTAGTTTTTATTACCTTTTTTTTTAAAGAAACCGTGGAAAAAAACATCTACTACTACGCTAGAAGCATGATTTCTTATAAAACAAAAAAAACAAAACAAACACCAACAAAAAAAACCAAAACAGAACAAAAAACTAGCAACCAAAACGTGCTTCCTGTTATCTGTATCAGCATGAGTGACTGCTGCCGCATGGCCTGTCTTTAACTACAAATACTGAGGGGACATAGGGGTGGGTAAAAGGGGAGGGACGGGGAGGAGACACATCTGTGTGGGACAGGCATGCAGTGTAGGGATTGGTCGACCACTGACCCATTTTCTAAACCCACAGGGAAAAGTTTATCAGTCAAACTTAAGAAAAAGAGAGACTAAAATACTGAGAATTATGTCATCTCTAGGCAACAGGTTATTCCCCCTCCTCCATGCCACACTCCTCCAGATAAGAGCATCACAAACTAGTTTTAAAACCTGTCCCAGTGCTCTCTAAGTCCAGTGAAGCTACTATTATCACCCAAGGATATCAGTGTTGTACATAATATTGTATGCACTAAAATGCTCTCTACGTGACTGTGTGTTACGTGTGTTGTTTATGTTATAAGATCCCTATGCGATGCCACTGATGCTGCTGTTTCAGGTACATAAGAAATTCCTCCCTGTTTTCCTGGTTTGGTTCATTTTGGTCAGAAGCTATATATTATTCTATATATCTTGAGATCTTTGTGGGTACAAGAACATACAAATGTTGTGTCGCTCTGCCTGTTTTAAACGTTGGATTTACGTGTGTCCGGTTGTTTGTTTCTTTGTGCTTTTCACGTGCTCTCATCATTTTCTTTTGACATGTCAAACTGTAGAGGGAAGACACACTGTAAGTCATTCATTGTGCCGTGGGGGTGTTTTGAGCTTTGGGAAGCAGGTTTTTTTCTGCAGCGAACCTGCCTCCCCAACCTTCTCTCAGAGTGGTTTGCCTTGTGGAGAGGTTGACAATGAGATATTTGACAGAGTGACAGATTATCATGAGAGATCGACCTAGTCTTCCATCCCTCTCCTCCGCCGTTTTCTCGTGCTGTATCCTCGTGAGGTTTGTGTTAATAAGATGTCTCCCTTCGCCCTCAATCTTTCCCTCATCACCCAACCTCCCCCTCCTCACTCCTGCAGTCAGCCTCTCAGAGTAGATGTAGCAGTCCTGTCCGCCTCCAGCAAGGGGAACAGGATCCCACCTTCAGCTCGTAGCTGTGTCTGTTTGACCTCACCATGCAGTAAATGAAACCACCACACGAGGTGCACTTATAGACCATCTCACCACCACCACCACCACCACCACCACCAGAAGATGTCACTTGCTGAGGGTAAAGTAGCTGAAATGCTGGTAATAATGTAGCACTGGTTTGACTGGGTTAAAGATGAAGTTGGAGAAAGGAAAGTGTCGTGTCAAGGGTCGAGGATGTGTTGAGCTTTGATGTTTGTCTCCTTGGCGGATCTTAGGAGTGTAGCAAAGACAGTCAGTCACCAATCACTGTGATGAGAAACTGTAATACTGACCCGTAACTGTGAGCCTGACCCTTCCCGAAGCATGTCTCTTGTTTCACTCCTTTTCTTTGGCGTCTTTTCTTTTCATGATTTACTGTCTTAATTGTTCTTTAGAAGAAGCAATAACTGCTTACAAAAGGAAAGGATTGTTTGTGTGTGAGTGTGAATGTGAGTGTGTGTGTGCGGGTGAGTGACAGAAGAGGGAGGATTTTAGGATCAGTTTATGTTGTTCCTGAGCATGGGCTTTCAATCACAGCTTTAGACTCCTCCTCACTCTACTCAGAAATGATGTCAGTACATAAGTATCCCACATTTTATCACTTTGCCTCTCTAGAATAGTAAATTTTTAGTATTTTGGTATGACTCCGTACCGGCCATCTCATCTGCAAAGTGCCCGCTGTTTGTTTTTTGTTACTCATCTGGGAATGTAGGTGTGTTCAGCCAGTTTTTGAACATTAATGACATTCATATGCACCTTGAAAGAAATCCTGCTGTATGTGTGTGTGCCTGTATGTGTGTGTTTGGATGTGAAAGAGATTTTAATATTCAGTCCTGGATATTGGGACATGTCAAAGTTGTGATAATATCACAGAAAGTAATATTGCAAATGGAACAAAGAGTATATGTGTAATTCTAAATCACATATTTTTAAAGGTTGATTTACCTCAATACGCGTGCCATTTCACATTATATCAATTACCTACATGCATTTCTTTCAAATGTTGCATCAGACATTGAATACTTTATTATAGAAAATATGTAAGTCACAAAACCGTTGCAATAAGCACCCATCAATAAGTGTTTAGTATGGCTTCACAGCCAGAGATGATGAATGTAAAGTCTTGCTATACTGTGAGTCTTGTTATGAAGTAGTCATCTGTGTTGGCTCTGTACTTCAGTAGATAGTAGGGTGTTCACGCTGTTGTTTCAACTCAGTATCTGCTGTTGATTATAATACATATGACTTCATTCACATTTCATCACAAACATACATAGAGGAGAGTTTTAATGAGCGAAGCCTCAAATTGGTTTTTGACATTTTAACAAATATCCCTTCATCCGATATTCTTTGTTTTATTATCTTGCTTGATAACCACAAAAAGTTAGATGTCACTAAAAGCTACACAGCAGTGTGAGTAGTATCCCTTCCAGTGTAGCATATGGTTTGCTCTTTATGGGCTCATATTATGGTATGCTTGGGACATTTATAAATCCACTGCTGATGTCAGGGTTAGAGCAAGAGGGGATCTGATGAAAAAATTATGCGAGGGAGCAGTTTGATGTTAGACGGAATTATGGGGATGCTTGGTGGCTTCGATGGCTAGTCTTTCAAGATGACAAGCATTTTTCCTCAACACAGCCCACCCCTGATCTTTTTCTGCCCTCTAACCAAATATGAGACTGAGCCGATTCTCCGGCTTCCACATGGTGACAGTCTGGACATGTTTAGAAAGAAGTCCAACTAAGTGCAAGCAGACGGAGCCGTGGTTACATCAGAAAACCAAACACTGGAGAGTCCTGCACTGAGGGACTACTGAGATGATGCCATGCACCAAGTTCATGCAAAAATATTAACTGTTGCAAAAACTAGAGAACACATGTATATTCCTTTAGAATGGATTGAAGACATTATTAACGCAATAGCATATTACTCAATACTAAGGAATGCAACTGCGCACATGCACAGAAAATGTTTTTAACATAAAAGGCTATATATATATATATGAAATATATGAAAATATATATAAATATATATATTTACTTAGAATGCTATGCACCCTTACTTGTCAACTGGGATTCTAGTTATGTTATGGATGTACTTTTAGCATCATACAGCTGTAGCTACCAAGAGACTGTTGAGTTCTGGGTAATGCCTGCAACCTGGGGATAAATAGGGGTCTTGTGGGTATTTTAACTTGTTTTGTTTGCTTTTTTATTGTTATGGAGAGTCAAACATGGATTTAAAATATACATGTAAAAGCCTTTTAATCCAATCAAATCCGAGGACATCTATTGACAATTTACTCTGTACACCAGCTCAACATTTACAAAATTAATAAAGAAATGAAATGTCTTTGTGTATAGTGTGTATGCTTTTGTGTGAGGCACTTAATCCATTTGCACCGGACTGCTGATGATCACCACAAGTCAAAAGTTATAAATATACTGTTCCTGTGCATACTGCTGAGCATTTTATGAAGATGACTGCATTAGAGTTTGACAAAGGTGAAAAAGGTTGAACTTAATCGTCTCAAACACATGTTTAAAACTCTGTCCACACATGCTGTACTATACATAATGGACAATATAAAGCAACAGGGGCTCAACCATATGGATAGTAATTTAACTGTTTTTAATTTCTATTAAATAGATATAGCTCTACAAAACCAGCAGGCGTTGCATGTGATTTCCTGCAGTGAAATCAAACTAGTGGTAGTACCCAAATCAAATTCATATGATGGTATGAACATACTAAATATGCACAGGCAAAAAACACAAGCTTTAAAATCAGTTTCTAGGCATTCTTTCATTTTTTACTGCAGAATAACCAGGGACAGAAGTACAGAGATTTGACTATTCCCCTTTCACTGTCTCCATGCTACTGTTTTTAAAAGCAACCTACATGCCAGAAATTTCAAGTTTTGCCAAAGGTTTGGATCACGCCATGTCTGTGATGTAGCCACTTTAATAACAGTTCTGTTCTCAAGCATGCAAATGTTCCACTAAAACAATTCCCATGTCACTATTTTGAGTGAACACAGTTACTGCAACTTTTTGTTAGCGCCACACAAGACAACAGTGATTGCAATAAAGAAATACATATATGCCAGAATTTGTTTTCCCCGTTCAGAGTGATAATGCAATGCAGTCAGACCATTCTACACAGTCTACAGAAGACTAACTATGCTTGAGAACAACTGCTCATCTGTTTTTGAGCCATGCTGCATGCTTTATTTCCCTCTAAATCTGTCATTTCTTTCTATGATTGTCCACACTCTGGTCTGTGTAAACACAGCCTGCAGCACATTGGAAAACTTTCTGTATTTTTCCCATGGGACTGTTGATCACAGCTGAAATGATCATGGAAGCACAGAATTTTTAATTTTTTTGGCAATTTTTAGTAGGACATGTACTGTATTATCCAGCTTATATTTTGATCATTTTCCCAATAGAACTGCACATCACACATGATTAGTTCAATGACCCTCGAAAACTGAAAACAGCACTATTCTCTCTGTTTTTACAGTTTCTTGTTTAGATAAAAGCTGTCATTTTTGTGAGAGAAATAAAAGGGAAAAGGGTTAATGTGATTCTAACATCGTGCTGAACTCTGCAGCCTTTGCACAACCGGTCTGTTCCAGCAGAGGGCGGACTGAGCTCACTTTGACCACGCTGGGAGTCTTTCCCCGCAGCCTGTCTGGCTGTCTGTCTGACTGTTGTTTTGTGTGCGTGTGCAGGGTGAGTGCAACGTGTGCTCAGGTCCTTTTAACAAAGATCCTGGACACCGTGTGTGTGAGAGTGCATGTTGTGATGTGACGCATTTAGATTTACTACCTACCATCATTTGCACTTATGACATAGAGGTATTTATTTTTATTTATCACAAAGGAGCCACTCCGTTGAGCCAAAGCAATACTTGAGCTGGCACGGCGTGGCTTTGTTGTTCTGTGCAGACTTAGTTTCGTGTCCCATGTTCTTTAGTTAGCTAGTTTTAGTTCATTCCAGCACAGAGAAGATGTCCACTGACTGCCAGAAGACCACTGCCAAGGCGATCCCGTCGAGCAGGAGAGTGACCATCAGCGACGCGGAGCACATGCCCCACGACTACTCCACGACTCCCGGAGGGACCCTGTTCAGCACCACTCCGGGCGGTACGTACTGTCGCTAAACATTAAATGTACCCCCTTTGTGCCCACTACCCACGGCCACTCGTGACTAACACGGTCCCCTCTCCACAGAACTGCATTGCTAGTGTCAGGCTAACAACATGAGGTCGGCTGCAGTCAGCTGGTAGCTCTGCTCGGCTAGTTGCTAATGCTAGCTAGCAAGTGTTTATTATTGGAAGTGCTGACGCAATAGTTTTTTTGTACATTTGTGGTTTGTTTCTCAGTAAATGAGACGTGTTTCGGGGTTTTATTCGGTCTTGCATCAGCTGGTCTCGGGTGTAGTTTAAAGCTGAGTGTCTGGGTCAGAGTCACATGACCAAACCTGTCTGCAGCTCCAACTGCACCTGTGCTTCAGTCTGCACCAGGTGTTGTGCAGGAGTCAGATAAACTCCTCTAGAGGTCAGTGTGTGTGAGGTTTTATCTTATCTTTATACAGACATGTTTTCCCTCGAGGTTTAAGTTCATTAAGTTCAGCTCAGTGCATTTTATTGATACCTAAAATGTCAGATCATTTACCATGCATCTTCCTTTAAAGGCAGCATTGTAAAACTGGAAAAGGGAGCTTATGTAGTTCATGGTATAAAGTTTAGATTTTAACCAGATGATTGCAACATTATTTCACAGTAAACATGAGTATAAAATGTGACCCACTGTGCTCTCTGCAAAGTAGAAAAGTGTTGCTCAGACTGTTTACTCTGGAATTAGTCTGATTACAGCTATAATCGTGTGTAAAGGTGTGACAAAAATGTTTGCAAAGCACTGAGCCTGACCAGTTTTGCAAGTTTTAGCTGACAGCTGGAGCTAGAATGACATATTCTACAATTTATTAATGCTCATTTACAATTTCAGAATATGATTTTATTTTAATCTTGGTGTCTTGCCCTTTAAATAGATGAGGAAGGACAAAAATCACCTAAAAAGTCCCGTAACGCACTAAATCTAATTAGATAACCGATAATAATCAGATCTGATAAACCGCTGATAAAAAAACACAGAAAATTCTGTCCAAGTTTAGTCTGATGACAACTTCCCTAACTACTGCAGTTGGATATAACTGTTCCCCAACTTCCGTCTCCTCCCCTTCATCCTTTAACTTCTTGAAAAAGCTTTTCATATCCACAATCGCCCAGTTTTGACTCAGTAAGTTAGTTTATTGGCTGCCACCAGATACCAACAATGACGGGCCTTGTAGCTGCTGTGTTCTTTTTTTGTACACTGGCACATACAAAATGTCCAAGTGCCAGTGTGAAGTAGATCAGCTGCTTAAATGACGCACAGAGGACTCAGAACATAGGCTACCTGCGCTCTTAATCAACGACTTCATCCTATTTTCTAGAGTTTAGTGCTTGATCAGAATGACAGAACAAGAATAAACATTCTGGGCTGTAGCCACTGATGTCACTTCTTCCTTGTTTCATTTTTGATGCTGTAAACAAGGTTACTGATTATAAAGAAGGACATGTTGTCAGCTGTTTAACTCACAGAAATAATCATCTGTGTATTCAGTCCAGTCCTCACCACATTTTTACTGCAAGAAATATTGTACGTACCGCAGATTATAGATATGCAGCATCGATAATCCATCATAGTAGATCCGAAAGAAACACTGTGGCAAATACAGCATGATATGATCTAACTGAAATGTTTAGAACCATACTGCTTTATAAACTAGTGAGATAACAAAGGTACAAGGACTATATAATAGTGATTATCTTCATTGTTAATTTACCAGTTGATTCTTTTCTTGAATTGCAGACTAAGACGACATACCCAGAAATATTAAGTTTACTGTAAGAGAAGAGTGATAATACCCAAAGATACGAGAATTTTTTACTTTTTTTGCCTTAAAAATGTCACTTAAATAGTTGACATTTAATTTAGGGGTGGACAACTAGTCAATTAATTGTTGCTGCTCCAGTCAAGAGTAAAGGTTACCAGACAGGAAAAAGGTTAAAAAAAAAAGTAGTGTCTTGTTTAATAGGATTCACTTGTTTAATTAAATTCATTATCAAAATTGCAAGCTATCGGATGACTGCCAACAGTGACGATATCAATAACTATAAATAACTGTGCACACGGCACCGCCACAGTGTATTTGTATTGATTAATTGTATAACAATATGGAAATGCGACCAGCGGAAGCACTGCAGAGCACCAAGCATCAGCAACAGCACAACAACACACGCAATATAAGGAATAATTCCAATGCCCCGGTGCATCACACAAACATGCTCCGAGTGCACTTGTTTTAACGTGCTAATCAGGTTTTGCAGGTCAAGTTGAATGATGTTCGAGCCACTGATTGTCAAGTGTCATCGAAGGCGCTCCTGGCAATCAGCTAATGTAAGTGTGACACCGGTGCGCCGTCTGATCTCATCTCTCTCTTCTCTTTTGCTGCCTCTTCACACGAAAGGCACCAGGATCATCTACGACCGGAAGTTCCTGCTGGAGTGCCGTAGTTCTCCGGTGGCCAAGACTCCTCCGCGAGGTCTGCCCAACATTCCAGGGGTGACCAGTCCTCCCTCCAAAGACACCAATGTGAAGACCCATAATGGAGAGCTACTCAACAACAACAACAAAATCATTGCACCTGACTGTAGCAGCGCCGGTATGTTCACAGTACAGGCATCGCAAACTCCAGCCCTGATTATAACCTCTGATAAATCTGCATCCCTGGTTATATTCCCCATGAAGGTGTTTTTGAGTTTGCTGCCATGCTCAGTCTTTAACGGATGACAGAAGACAGTTAGAGGTTTGAACACAAGACACAAGAGGGGTTTTTTTGCTGTTTAATTTCTCTTCATGGTTCAGCCTGAGGTTGTTCCTGTCGGCTGATTTCTGTAGAGAAGGTTTGTTATTTAGCACTGATCAGGCAGTCAGTGACCACCAACTTCATTTTCAGTTGACTCAGGAGTTGTAGTCACATTCGCAAGGAGCATTTAGCAGTGTCACGTCTTTTAGAGGAAAATGTCAGCTAAACAGTTGATAATGCTGTTGGGTAACTTGCAGTATTCTGTTGAAACCTTTTTCTCAGCGTAATTTTTCTGGCTCTAGCAAAATATGGTGTCATCCTCATTTGTAATAGAAGCACATCAGGCACATTTTAGTTGTTAACAAATATGTGATGCATGCTGTGATTCAAACCAAGCTAAAGAAGCAGCTGTGATTACTTATTATTTGTGGCTTTTGTGTTCTAGAAATGGTTGACTGAGCACTTACACATACATTTTTACCCGTTGCTGACACTCTCACTAACTTCATATTAGTTGTAGATATCCCTTCTTTCTCAGTGCATCTGTTGGCAACAGGTTTTCTGCTGCCATGCTGACTGCTTATATGTAATTTACCAGCTAGTTACGGAAGTCTCCCTGAAATTTTACAGTCACGTGCTGCAACTTTAGACAGGTAAAGTAGTGATGGAATGTGGATTTTAGTGTTCTGCTCTGCATGAAATGTGTGTTTCTGTCTCTCAAGGTGAAGATGCACAGTTCGAAATGGACATCTAAGTGGGGCTGAACAAGTATGAAGATGATGTGAAGAGAGGCTCAGGAGTACCTTCTATTTCCCCTCCATCCATTCAAAGGTTCTTCTTCAGTGTCTCGTCGTTTTAACGTCCGTCTTTGTCATTCTCATTTGGTTGTTTTGCCCAGAACAAACATGTAATGAAATTTTTTTTCTGTCTGCCTCAAGGCTTAAATTTGATTTATGTGTGACAAAGTGTGCCTTCCTGTAGTGGCTGAAATCAACACTGAGAAGTACTTAACACCGACAATGCCTCGTCGCTCAGTAAAGAGAGAAATTAACGAAACTGAAGATCTAATTTTCACAGTTTACTACCATTCCAGACGGGTTTGTCACTTCATGTGCTTTTATTTCCACACATTTCCTGACACCTCTCTTCAGATGTTGCCTTGAAATGTTTTGGATACTGAATCATTTGTCGGTCATGCTCTTGAAAAGGAGTTCATCACCTGAAGTGTTACACAAGGAATGTAAAACTGAATTTTTTGAAGACATTTTGAAACAGATTTTCTCACGGTTTGTAGGGTGACATAAAGCATTAAAGCAAACAAATGAAACTAGAGTTTTGTCTTTGCCGTGTTTTTTCAGCATGTGTGTTGCTAGTGACTTTTGCTGTCAAGTCAATGGATTGTATTTTTAATCGCTCTAAAAAAACTTAATTTCTTCTTAGCCCTCTGAAAGAGCAAAAAGCAATAAATGTAGTTCCTGCAGCGACACACACACAACTGCATTTTTTCCTGTTAAAGTGAAAAGCTAATATACATTTCAAAGTGATAAATCTTTGTCGACTTGCTCAGCAGCCTGTAGCTCCACTGATTCAGCACAAGTCATCAGAGGAATTCCTCAAGGAGCTCACTTGTGACTGATAACCTCAGTCAGTGGACTGTATAAAGAGAGGTCAATATACAACTGCACATATCTGAGATAAACTCCTTTTCCATACAACATTTCTGCTTCCATTGCCGACACCTTGTTGATTGACTGTGCCCACATTTTTTCTAAGTTAATTGTAAAGTGGCTTATCGGGCTTTTACTTTGAAGATGTCATTGAAATTTTTCAGCACCTGCTTGAAGTGAATGTGCTTGAATAGATGGATGTGCTGCACTAAATTACTCACTGTTCCTTGGCAGCACTTACTGTTTGAATGTTCTCCAAGTTCTTTTGTGTATTTCCACTTCCAACAGGATCTTCAAGTCAGGTGGATGGGTAAATAAATTATCCTCATTTATCACTACCAGCGGTGTTGTTCAGCCTGTGATGGACTGGTGCAGTCTCTCACAGATACACCATCTAAGAAAGAGGCGTTAGATCTCTGTGATCTCAAAAGAATAAATTGATAACTAAAACATAAATGATTCAGTGACTAAATATGATCACGGGGTTCTGTGAACTGTGCAGTGGTGCAGTGGTGACACAGAGGGCCAAAGTACCTGACTATCAGTTACCTGATCATGTGGATGACATATTTGACTACAGCTACTAATCAAAGTCTTTCAAATCATTACAAAGCATTTTCAATAATGTAAAATCAAACCAATTTGAAATGACCTTTTACCTCAGTAATATAGTTTGGGTAACACTATACTGAGCGAACAAATGAGATTCTTTAGTTGTACTCAACTAATGCATGAATAATGATGACTTAATGCATGAGTTAATGCAGGATACATCATTAAATCCTTAAATTCATCACGACTCTGCCAAGGGGCGGAGTTATGTGCCAACTGGCGTACGTTTGTCTGTAAATCTGTCTGTCTGTGGAAAACATTACTCAAAAGCGGACAAACGGATTTGGTCAGAAATGACAAAAGGACCACCTCATTAAATTTTCACGGTGATGCAGCTTATAGTCTGGATCCACGGCTTTGTTAAGGATTTCCCATTGCGAGATATAGCTCCACGGTGTTGCTGTAACCATGACAACAAGTGAACATTGTGTCGGTTACCTGCTGACGATCACATGATTGCAATCCTGCTACAAAATGACTGTGCTTTATCAGTTGGAAATCAGACAAGGAACAAATGATTAAACTGTGGGGTGTTTTTGAGTCCCATCAATTCCTGCCTCCCGTTACATATTTAGGTCAGGTATGCAGCAACCCCAGCCAGACAGTGGTGAAGCTCCTGATGTTTCACAAAACCTTTATTTACATTCAGCCGTCAGCCTTATTTTGAACACAAATTCACCTTTCTGTCCTTCACTCCTTTCTTCAGGAAACACTGTAAGTGCTTGTCCCCATTCCAGCTAGGTGCTTCTAAGTTTATACACATCCTTTGCTAGACAACAACAGTGTGGAACTGTTTTCTTTCATCATTACATGAATTTTTTGGACTTTTCTGCAGCATCTTCGCCATGTCAAGAACCCGCTTCTTAGATAAACATTTCCTGTGCCACTGGAAATGGACAAAAGTTTAGTATTTTGTTTAAAATATCACTAAAACATCGTAGTTCAGTATGCCATCTAAAATGTATAAAACAACATCATAGTTTAGTATGTCATCCAACAAGTGGTAAAAAGGTGCCCAGGAAGCTCAACTGGTTGAGAGGGCAACTCATAATCAGAATTGTGTCAGAGATGCAGGTTTGATTCCAGCTCATGGCCCTTCACGGTCTTCCCTGTCTTCCTCTCTACTTATTGATTGGTAAAAGGACCCAAAAAGCAACTTTCAAAAAAACGTCATAGGATGTTGCTCTAAATGTGGAAATAAATGTCATAGTTACCTCCACCAAGGAGGTTAGGTGACACCGGGTGATTGTGTGTCCGTCTGTCTGTCTGTTAGCAAGATAATTCAAAAACGCCTGGGCAGATTCAGATGAAATTTTGAGGGGATGTAGACTATGGTCAGAGGAAGAGCTAATTTCTAAATCGCACATAAATGTATGTGAATACAATGTTCCATGGGAATGTCAATATCCTTGGCGCAGGTCTGCGCTCTCTGAATCATAGTTTGGTATGTTGTCCAAAATGTAACTGAAACGTCATAGTTTAGTATGTCGTCCAAAATGAAAGAAAAAGCATGATACTTTAGTGTGTCGTCCAAAATGTGACAAAAACGTCATAGTTTAGTATGTCATCCAAAATGAAAGAAAAAGCATGATACTTTAGTATGTCGTCCAAAATGTGGAAAAAAACGTCATAGTTTAGTATGTTGTCCAAAATGTGACAAAAAAGTCAAAGGTTAGTATGTCGTCCAAAATGTGACAAAAAAGTCAAAGGTTAGTATGTCGTCCAACAAACAGAAACAAGGTGTCCAGATAGCTCAACTGGCTAAGAAGGTGATTTGTAAAAGGTTTGATTTCAGCTCATGATCCTTTACTGCATGGGCTTCCTGTTTTCCTCTCTCCCTGTTGATTAATTAAGAATGGAATAAAATTGTTCATGAAAATATATGTCTTATGTTTACATGAAAATACAATACAATACTTCAATTTCTAAATCGTACATAAATGTATGTGAATACAATGTTCCATGGGAATGTCAATATCCTTGGCGCAGGTCTGCGCTCTCTGACTCATAGTTTGGTATGTCGTCCAAAATGTAACTGAAACGTCATAGTTGAATATGTTGTCAAAAATGAAAGAAAAAACGTCATAGTTCAGTGTGTCGTCCAAAAAATGACAAAAACATCATAGTTTAGTTTGTCGTCCTAAATGTGACAAAAACGTCATAGTTTAGTGTGTCGTCCAAAATGAGAGAAAAAAACGTCATAGTTTAGTATGTTGTCCAAAATGTGATAAAAACGTCATAGTTTAGTATGTCGTCCAAAAAATGACAAAAACATCATAGTTTAGTATGTCGTCCAAAATGTGACAAAAACGTCATACTTTGGTATGTCGTCCAAAATGAGAGAAAAAACGTCATAGTTTAGTATGTCATCCAAAAATTGACAAAAACGTCATAATTTAGTGTGTCGTCCAAAAATGACAAAAACTTCATACTTTAGTATGTCGTCCAAAATGTGACAAAAACGTCATACTTTGGTATGTCGTCCAAAATGAGAGAAAAAACGTCATAGTTTAGTATGTCATCCAAAATTGACAAAAACGTCATAATTTAGTGTGTCGTCCAAAATGAGGGAAAAAAATGTCATAGTTTAGTATGTCGTCCAAAATGTAACTGAAACATCATAGTTTAGTGTGTCGTCCAAAATGTTAAAAAAACGTGATAGTTTAGTATGTCATGCAAAATGTGACAAAAACGTCATAGTTTAGTATGTCGTCCAAAATGTGACAAAAACGTCATAATTTAGTGTGTCGTCCAAAATGAGGGAAAAAAATGTCATAGTTTAGTATGTCGTCCAAAATGTAACTGAAACATCATAGTTTAGTGTGTCGTCCAAAATGTTAAAAAAACGTGATAGTTTAGTATGTCATGCAAAATGTGACAAAAACGTCATAGTTTAGTATGTCGTCCAAAATGTGACAAAAACGTCATAGTTTAGTGTGTCGTCCAAAAACTGACAAAAACTCATAGTTTAGTATGTCGTCCAAAATGTGACAAAAACGTAATACTTTGGTATGTCGTCCAAAATGTGACAAAAACATCATAGTTTAGTATGCTGTCCAAAAAAATGAAAAAAACGTCATAGTTTAGTATGTCGTCCAAAAAATGACAAAAATGTCATAGTTTAGTATGTCGTTCAAAATGTGACAAAAACGTCATAGTTTAGTATGTCGTCCAAAATGTGACAAAAACGTCATAGTTTAGTATTTCGTCCAAAAAATGACAAAAACATGATAGTTACCTCCGCCAAGGAGGTTATGTGATTTAGTATGTCGTCCAAAATGTGACAAAAACGTCATACTTTAGTATGTCGGCCAAAATGAGAGAAAAAACATCATAGTTTATTTGGTATGTCGTCCAAAATGTGACAAAAACGTCATACTTTAGTAGGTCGTCCAAAATGAGAGAAAAAAACGTCATAGTTTAGTATGTCATCCAAAAATGGACAAAAACGTCATAATTTAGTGTGTCGTCCAAAATGAGAGAAAAAACGTCATACTTTGGTATGTCGTCCAAAATGAGAGAAAAAACGTCATAGTTTAGTATGTCATCCAAAAATTGACAAAAACGTCATAATTTAGTGTGTCGTCCAAAATGAGGGAAAAAAATGTCATAGTTTAGTATGTCGTCCAAAATGTAACTGAAACATCATAGTTTAGTGTGTCGTCCAAAATGTTAAAAAAACGTGATAGTTTAGTATGTCATGCAAAATGTGACAAAAACGTCATAGTTTAGTATGTCGTCCAAAATGTGACAAAAACGTCATAGTTTAGTGTGTCGTCCAAAAACTGACAAAAACTCATAGTTTAGTATGTCGTCCAAAATGTGACAAAAACGTAATACTTTGGTATGTCGTCCAAAATGTGACAAAAACATCATAGTTTAGTATGCTGTCCAAAAAAATGAAAAAAACGTCATAGTTTAGTATGTCGTCCAAAAAATGACAAAAATGTCATAGTTTAGTATGTCGTTCAAAATGTGACAAAAACGTCATAGTTTAGTATGTCGTCCAAAATGTGACAAAAACATCATAGTTTAGTATTTCGTCCAAAAAATGACAAAAACATGATAGTTACCTCCGCCAAGGAGGTTATGTGATTTAGTATGTCGTCCAAAATGTGACAAAAACGTCATACTTTAGTATGTCGGCCAAAATGAGAGAAAAAACATCATAGTTTATTTGGTATGTCGTCCAAAATGTGACAAAAACGTCATACTTTAGTAGGTCGTCCAAAATGAGAGAAAAAAACGTCATAGTTTAGTATGTCATCCAAAAATGGACAAAAACGTCATAATTTAGTGTGTCGTCCAAAATGAGAGAAAAAAACGTCATAGTTTAGTATGTCGTCCAAAAATTGACAAAAACGTCATAGTTTAGTATGTCGTCCAAAATGTGACAAAAACGTATGTCGTCCAAAATGTGACAAAAACATCATAGTTTAGTATGCTGTCCAAAAAATGAAAAAAACGTCATAGTTTAGTATGTCGTCCAAAATGAGAGAAAAAACGTCATAGTTTAGTGTGTTGTCCAAAAAATTAAAAAAACGTCATAGTTTAGTATGTCGTCCAAAAAATGACAAAAATGTCATAGTTTAGTATGTCGTCCAAAATGTGACAAAAACGTCATAGTTTAGTATGTCGTCCAAAATTTGACAAAAACGTCATAGTTTAGTATGTCGGCCAAAATGAGAGAAAAAACGTCATAGTTTATTTGGTATGTCATCCAAAATGTCACAAAAACGTCATAGTTTAGTAGGTCGTCCAAAATGAGAGAAAAAAACGTCATAGTTTAGTATGTCATCCAAAAATTGACAAAAACGTCATAATTTAGTGTGTCGTCCAAAATGAGAGAAAAAAACGTCATGGTTTAGTATGTCGTCCAAAATGTAACTGAAACATCATAGTTTAGTGTGTCGTCCAAAATGTTAAAAAAAGTCATAGTTTAGTATGTCATGCAAAATGTCACCAAAAACGTTATAGTTTAGTATGTCATCCAAAATGTTCTAAATCGTACATAAATGTATGTGAATACAATGTTCCATGGGAATGTCAATATCCTTGGCGCAGGTCTGCGCTCTCTGAGTGCTTTTCTAGTTTAATATGTGGTCCAAAATATGACAAAAACATCATAGGTTAGTATGTCGTCCAAACAAATTGGACCAAAGTATCCAGATAGCTCAACTGGTTAAGAAGGTGATCTGTAAACAAGATTGTGCCAGAGATGCAGGTTCAATTCCAGCTTATGATCCTTTACTGCATGGGTTTCCTGTTTTCCTCTCTCCCTGTTGATTAATTAAGAATGGAATAAAATCGTTCATGAAAATATATGTCTTATGTTTACATGAAAATACAATACAATACTTTAATTTCTAAATCGTACATAAATGTATGTGAATACAATGTTCCATGGGAATGTCAGTATCCTTGGCGGAGGTCTGCGCTCTCTGACTCATAGTTTGGTATGTTGTCCAAAATGTAACTGAAACATCATAGTTTAGTGTGTCGTCCAAAATGTTAAAAAAAAAAGTCATAGTTTAGTATGTCATGCAAAATGTGACAAAAACGTCATAGTTTAGTATGTCGTCCAAAAAATGACAAAAACATGATAGTTACCTCCGCCAAGGAGGTTATGTGATTTAGTATGTCGTCCAAAATGTGACAAAAACGTCATACTTTAGTATGTCGGCCAAAATGAGAGAAAAAACGTCATAGTTTATTTGGTATGTCATCCAAAATGCGACAAAAACGTCATACTTTAGTAGGTCGTCCAAAATGAGAGAAAAAAAGTCATAGTTTAGTATGTCATCCAAAAATTGACAAAAACGTCATAATTTAGTGTGTCGTCCAAAATGAGAGAAAAAAAGTCATAGTTTAGTATGTCATCCAAAAATTGACAAAAACGTCATAATTTAGTGTGTCGTCCAAAATGAGGGAAAAAAATGTCATAGTTTAGTATGTCGTCCAAAATGTAACTGAAACATCATAGTTTAGTGTGTCGTCCAAAATGTTAAAAAAAACGTCATAGTTTAGTATGTCATGCAAAATGTGACAAAAACGTCATAGTTTAGTGTGTCGTCCAAAAACTGACAAAAACTCATAGTTTAGTATGTCGTCCAAAATGTGACAAAAACGTAATACTTTGGTATGTCGTCCAAAATGTGACAAAAACATCATAGTTTAGTATGCTGTCCAAAAAAATGAAAAAAACGTCATAGTTTAGTATGTCGTCCAAAAAATGACAAAAATGTCATAGTTTAGTATGTCGTCCAAAATGTGACAAAAACGTCATAGTTTAGTATGTGGTCCAAAATATGACAAAAACATCATAGGTTAGTATGTCGTCCAATGAATTGGAGCAAAGTATCCAGATATCTCGACTGGTTAAGAAGGTGATCTGTAAACAGACCTGTGCCAGACATGCAGGTTCAATTCCAGCTCATGATCCTTTACTGCATGGGTTTCCTGTTTTCCTCTCCTTGTTGATTAATTAAGAATGGAATAAAATTGTTCATGAAAATATATGTCTTATGTTTCCATGAAAATACAATACAATACTTTAATTTCTAAACCGTACATAAATGTATGTGAATACAATGTTCCATGGGAATGTCAATATCCTTGGCGGAGGTCTGCGCTCTCTGACTCATAGTTTAGTATGTCGTCCAAAATGTGACAAAAACTTCATAGTGTAGTATGTCGTCCAAAAACTGACAAAAACTTCATAGTTTAGTATGTCGTCCAAAATGAGAGAAAAAACGTCATAGTTTAGTGTGTCGTCCAAAAAATGAAAAAAACGTCATAGTTTAGTGTGTCGTCCAAAATGTGACAAAAACGTCATAGTTTAGTATGTCGTCCAAAATGTGACAAAAACGTCATAGTTTCGCATGCTGTCCAAAATGTCACCAAAAACGTTATAGTTTAGTATGTTATCCAAAATGTTCTAAATCGTACGTAAATGTATGTGAATACAATGTTACATGGGAATGTCAATATCCTTGGCGCAGGTCTGTGCTCTCTGAGTGCTTTTCTCGTTTAATATGTGGTCCAAAATATGACAAAAACATCATAGTGTAGTATGTCGTCCAAAAACTGACAAAAACTTCATAGTTTAGTATGTCATGCAAAATGTGACAAAAACGTCATAGTTTACTATATCGTCCAAAATGTGACAAAAACGTCATAGTTTAGTATGTCGTCCAAAAAATGACAAAAACTTCATAGTTTAGTATGTCGTCCAAAATGTGACAAAAACTTCATAGTTTAGTGTGTCATCCAAAATGTTCTAAATTGCACATAAATGTATGTGAATACAATGTGCCATGGGAATGTCAATATCCTTTGCGGAGGTCTGCACTCTCTGAGTGCTTTTCTAGTTTATTTAGTATGTCGTCCAAAATGTCCAAAAAACGTCATAGTTTAGTACGTTGTCGAAATTGTGTTAAAATGTCATAGTTTGGTATGTCGTCCAAAATATGACATAAACGTCATAGTTACCTCCGCCAAGGAGGTTATGTGACACCTGGCGTTTGTGTGTGTGTCTGTCTGTCTGTTAGCAAGATAACTCAAAAACGCCTGGGCAGATTCAGATGAAATTTTGAGGGGATGTAGATTATGGTAAGAGGAAGAGCTGATTTAACTTTGGTGGCAATCCGGAAAGGATCCTGGATTCTGGATCACTTTGAATTTTTTAGTATCTCGTTTAGTATGTGGTCCAAAATATTACAAAAACATCATAGGTTAGTATGTTGTCCAACAACTCAGAGCAAGGTGTCTAGATAGCTCAACTGGTTAAGAAGGTGCTTTGTAAGCAGAACTGTGTCAGAGATGCAGGTTCAATTCCAGCTTGTGATCCTTTACTGCATGGGTTTCCTATTTTCCTCTCTATCCTTGGCGGAGGTCTGCGCTCTCTGAGTGCTTTTCTAGTTTAGTATGTCGTCCAAAATATGGAAGCCAATGTCATAGTAAATATTATATTTATTCCAAAATTTGACAAAAACGTCATCGTTGTATTCATAATTTAAAGCCTGAGCACAAACAGTGACTTTCTCTGTTGTTTAACTGACCATAAAACAGATCACTTTGATTTTTTAAGCCTCTAAGTGCTTAAAATCCAAAAAGTGTTATTGTTAGTTAAAAAGGCTGAGTGTAAAAACACCTGAAAGTTAAATGTGAACTCAGTCTGGTCTTGTCTGGATTATGTGGATTGAACGGTTTCATCTGAGCAGTTCCAGTTCGCCCTGTTTTTCCTCCACAGTAGCTTCACCCGTCAGGTCTTTCTATGCCCTCACATTGCTCTGTTTGCTTGGGGTCTAAATATCCCCTTGTCACCTCTGCTTCCTGACACTCCAACCCCCCTCCTCTCCAAGATAAACAAGTACTACTGCTTCTTTCTCCCCCACTGACCCATTATCAGAATGGTTTTTGTCATTCTGCCCTGGTGTGCCTGTTGATCACAATCAACAAAAGACGCCTGACCAGGGAAACACTAATGTCCTCTGATGATGTGTATTGGTGAGGTGAGGAAGGTAAATATACTAAACTGTAAGGACAAGTGGGATTAAAATGTAAAGGAGTATCTACGAGCCTATTGGGAGTGCTTTTGGTTAATCCAAATGAATTTGTTAACTCAAGTGCATCACTAGCAAAGTATGTGTATTTATTTGTGTATATTAGTCATTCATGAAAAATTTTATGGAAATTGCTACAAATAACATAAACAAAACAAGCCACTGAAAAACTGGTAGCAAATAATAAGTATTAAGTCTGATATCTTATATGCAATTAAATTCTCTTTAATTGAAGATGGAACTCAAATACTAATTAATTTTTTAGCACTTGCATCTTTTCCATTTTCTTTTCAGAAAATTGACAGAATTTACATTGGAAGAGCTGAGTACAAAAAAGAAAAAAAAAATGCACACTTATGTCAAAATAAAACATTTTAATATATTTTTCATATTTTATGTACAAAATATACATGATAATGTATAAATATTATGTATGAAACATTTAACATTTTGCATAGTGGTGCTGAAGTGATACTAAAGATAAATAATACTATTGTGTTTCAGTAGTGATGAAAATTATTTTTGCATCATTCCACCTTAACAACCCTGCTGTTGCTTCCTGTAAAAGGCTGTAATGTGGAACTCAGTTTGATATTTTAATAGTAATGCTTACATCACAACAGTTGAATTAAAGTTCAAGTTTATGTGTTGTCAGCGGTGATGGAGGGTCTTCAGTGGCAGCCACACTCTTCTACAATCATGTCCTCGTGATGTCGCAGGGCCAAATCATCGTTCTCGTAATACAGCATGGACAGCGAGCTGAGGCGTGTCGGCACGCAGGACGGGCAGGTCACTCTGTCTGGATGGTGATGTCGCAAAAGGCTCTGGAAATAAGATTAATCATTCAAATTATTGATCAGCACCTCTACAAACCCTTGTGATTATTAAAGTTTCTCAAGAGTAAATGGGACAATGAATCCAGTTGTCATCTTACCTGCATGTATGCATGGTTGGTGGGATGGAAAGACTCATCCAGGGGTGTAGGACACTCTCCCTCGCAGCGAAACGCATTGTAGCGCTTAGGATGCACAATCCACTCGTCCCAGCCGATGTGCTCGAAGTCCACCCACATGTCCACCTTCCGACACAGCGGCTTCTGGACCGGTTCAGCTGCTGGTGTCACAGTAGGCGCAGCTCCAGCAGCTACTCGCATCCTCTCCATCCTGTTCCTCTTGTTCCGCCGGCTTTGACCCTCACTGTTGACTCTGTCCATGGTCACATACTTGGAGTTCTCCGCAGTATGAATGAGGCTGCAAGCCGGGTCGCCTTCCTGGTGCCGATTCTGTTTGGAGAAGACGACCATCATGACCCTGTTTGTGGTTGGATGGTGAATTTTTCTTTGCCTCAATCCCAGATTTTTGGAGGGGTGATTGTCAGTCATTTTCCCTTCATCCCCAGCACCGCTCCCAGCTTCTCTCTCAGGTTCTCCTGAGGCCTCTTGGCTCAACACTTCCTCTCCCTGATACAGCCAGTATTTCAAAAGAGCAGTCACATTAAACACCTTCCAGGAAGAATTTGCACTGCTGGGCGATGTGCCAAAGCTCCCCAAAAAAAGCTGCTCCTCCAGACACGACGTGCCGTCAAGGTCACAGCTCTGCTTCCGGGAGTGATATAAATCCACGGTGGCTTGTTTAGAGGCAGAGAAAGCTGGGATTCTGATCTGAAGTTCTGCCTGCTGGACGAGTTCGCTAGTCGAGATGGATGACATGTCAAATGTGACTGTCCATCTTTCACCCACTTGATGGCAACCTAAAAATGAGACACGGAGATGAGAATTCAAATTAACTAACAGGAGTCTGGATGGATCTGGGAAAACCAGATCCCTGGACAAATGTCAAAACACTGGAGTGACAGAGTGAAGAGGACAGGATGTGTATTGGACCCCCCTGTGCAAGGATGTCTGAGGGCTCATCTACACCCCCACACACATAAAACAGAGCAAGCCTTTAAAGTGGAATAAGCATTTTGACACTTGCTGGGCTGTAAAAAAAAAAAAAAAAAAAAGGGAGGGTCTGATAACGCAGATAATGCACCAACCATAGAGCTGCTAGAGTAGAAACCAATACATACAATATGTAGCATATTTTACATCCAGTTTACTCACCTTTGGCTATAAGACTCATGACAGAATCAGACCTATGCGCCGACAGGTTGTCACTTTGTGTAGCATCGGTGTTGACAGCTAACGACGAGGAGGAATCAGCGGTCCTGAAGGAGCGGTACAGCTGCATCATGTACAGAGGACATCTGCTGCGATGATTAACTGATAGATTTCTGAAAGCTAAACGGCTCTCGAGGCCGGTGTGATATCTGTGGCCCCAAGTGGAGGCAGCAGCTCCGCCAAAACAGAGAAATAGGGTGCAAAAAGCTGCGAGGACTCTGACTTCCATTTTAAATGAAACTCACAAAAATCTAGTCTAACCAGAATGAGAAAGGAGCAAAGATCTGGTTCCTTCCTCCAGCTGGTCTCAGGCTGAAGTGATGCTTTGTGCAGACGGAGCTGCAGACAGGCCTTTTATAGTGGACAGCTGCCCTTTGATGACCCCTGACCACTGCAGGCATCTGAACGGCCCCTCTGATCACCAGAGCACATCAGAGGGCCGGAGAAAAGCAAACATTTAGCCAAGGTCATTGTCCCGCCAAACTACCTGACCATTTATATTCACTCTGAAACCTAATTCTTTTGAAATCTATTAAATATAAAGATTGTACCAGAATTAGCACCTCTCTCTACAAATGTAAAGCAAATATTGAAGTAAGGATTATAAAAACAGATCATATCATAAATGGGCAGTTTATCTGATTTTTTTTTTTTTACAAAAGAGGATTTTTATTTATTAACAAGTTTCAACAGTATCTGCTTTACATGCTTGTTTTGCCAGAAACAGTACACATACTGTAAACCTCATCTTCAACTCTTCACAAATTTGGTTTATACTTCATAAAAGCTATAAAAACACTCAATAGATCTATGTGTGTGTGTCAGCCACATTTGTGAATTATCTTCAAGCAGCAATCTGGAGATTTCAGGAGAAATTATCAGTACAGTTCAAACAGTAACTTTCATCACTACACAATGTGTGTTAAATAAATGAACAGACAAAAAACTGCTACAGTAGAATGTTAAGAAGTAAACATTCATATAAAGACAAACTCAGTCTGTGTGTTTCATGGAGTATGGTCCTGTGAGAGATTGCAGAAGTCTCTCATATATTATAGGTAGTTATATTTGCTTTACTTGAAGAGGCTCATATGTTCCTATATGTCAACACATTCAGCTGAATGAGGTCCGACCGGTTTCATCTGTTTCCCACAGTGGATGGTTGCTGATGACCAACTCCTCATAAAGCATTGAAAAAGTTCTTCACCTGCGAATCAAATGACACTTTAGGATCACACTGGATCAGAAACAGGACACAAAAAAGTGTTGGTGCAACAGATTGATGCAGGAGTCTGAGGATAAACAGGGCCCTCATGTGGTTGATTGTGGCACAGCAGCTATTAGGTCAAAAAGGCGCACAGCAGATAAACATACCTTGGTAATAAACTGCTCCCGCACAACTGGATCACTCTTAAACTCCACACTGGCATCGAGTTCTAAAACAGGTATCTGCTTTAACTTCTCAAAATGGATCCTGAAAAGAGAGAGCAAAGCTGCATCAGAAACTTTATTACGTTAACAGCCTTAAGTCTCCAGACCACACACTGCTGACCGTCATCTGTTCACAGTGAGGCAACAAACAGCTGCGAGGAAAGGGTGTTTGTCTAAGAGCATCTGGAAAATCATCTCTCGTTTAAACATTTCACACAAAATTCTGGCTGATTCACTCGCATGTCACACCAGTCACATATTGATATTGCTTATACAACAGACATACTTTATGTATGCATGGAAACAGTGAGAACAAAACTGCAGAGAAAAGTAACTCGTAAAAAGTAAAGTAAAAGTGTCGTTCCGGTCATTGATTCAACTCTCTTAACCACAAAACCTGCTGACGAGATGAAATGACATGTTGTCTTTGGAATTGCCAAAATTATAATATTCATCAGAGCTGGGAACTGTAAAAACAGAAAGAGTCTTTTTAGCTTTCTGACAGTCCTTAAACTACTCATCTCTCATGTGCCGTTCCATCAACAAACTTAACCAAATGTAGGCTTAAAATCGCAATACATCATCAATATCCCTTAAAGCTCGTGTCCGGAGTTTCCGTTTGTTTTCAATTTATGGATCATTGTTTAACAAAGCTTAAATGTGTTAGTCTAGTTCGATACTATAATATGTTAGTATGACGCGATATGAAAATTTATTCCTGAGCTCCGCCTTCCTCTCATAGACCCCCATGTTATTCCAAAAAGCGCCGGTCGCTGCCGACCAATCAAGTTCGAGCTTCAGCTTTGTCATGCTGTCAATCAACGGTTACGCGCACAGCAAGCAAGCCCATGCAGAGGTGGGCGAGCTACGCACTACGCAACCGCGAGCACATTTGTTTTGCTTGTGGAGGAGAGAGCATCAGGGATCAGCAACTTCCAGAAAAGTTACCAATCCCACGGCTTGTCAGGCCAAGAGACTGCAGGACGTTTTTTGGCTCGGGGTGCTCGCGTCGTTCCCCGACCACGGCCTCCATAGCCCGCCTGACGGCTTCGTTTAGATGCCCGACCTCTGGAGGAAGATGTTGGGGCATCTGGGACATACTCTTCGTCAGAGGAGTCATGCAATTCTGAACTCTAGATAGAAATAAATAAACAATGTAACACATATACACGCGTAAATGCACTAAGTTTGATAAACAACGTCATCGAGAGGGATACACGAGTGTAATCACATATTGAAACTTTACTCGTTCGTCCTAGCAGATTCATGTTATTTTGGTATTAGGACAAGTTAGACTCAATACAGCATTCTAACGTAATTCCTTTATTATTTACTAAATGTACTAAATGTAGAAGAGTGGAAAACAGCAAAACAGGCGAGATGCTGCAGCACTCCGGGCACTCCTGCCAGGTACTGTGCGCGTGCACAAATAAAGGGGCGAAATCAGAGGGAGGGTGGGACCAACAGTGTTTTGGGAGACGCTGCGATTCAAACTCCGGACACGAGCTTTAATTCTATATGTCTGGCTTTTAAAAAATAATTGTCAAAAAAAATCTTTGCTATAATCATAATCGCTAAAAGACAAAAAAATCTGTGCTTCTTAGCGTAACCGTGGAACCATGACTGACTCAGCTGTGACCAACATTCATTTAATAAAAATGAAAGAACGTAAGCGGAACTGAGCTGAACTGCAGGTTGTGTTACACAGAGCAGATTGAGGAGACAAGCATGGAAATTACTTGAAAATCGAACAATTACAATTTGTCAATTTTTTTATTTTTGGTGTAGGTAAAACCTCTGGAGTATTCAAAAAATGTTCTAAGTATTGATTCCTGCTAGTTCCAATTTTTGTAAAATAAATAATCAAAGTAATTACATTTTTGTTGTTTTCTTTCTAATTATCTGTGGCATTACAACTGTATTATACTGCACAGAAAACATTTCTGAGTTCTCGATTCTAAATAGAATATTCCTAAAGAAAGAAGACTGAGTATGGGTTTTTAAGACTATCAGTTGTGTTTTTGAGAGTGGTACGCGGCGTTTCGAGGTAGAAATGCTCAGCCATGGTGTTGACTGCTTATTTCACTCATGATATGTCTTCCAGAATATAAAAAAACATCAAATGAACATCTGCACAAAGGAAAATCTAGATATTTTAAGGAGATCTTTAAATATCTCAGTCTATAAGTTTCAGTGGTCACTTAAAATATTCAAAACATGAAGGTGTGATGAGGACCAACAACACAGGTGTGTGATCTCATTCACTCACTCGGTGCTTTTCTCAACTAGCCACCTCTCGTGTTGAACATGCAGCTTATCCAGATAGTCCAGCTTCACTCCCTTCTCCTCAGCTCTTCCCCGCTTCTCCAGACGCTCCATACATTTCTGAGAGATACACAAAATTGTTTGTGTGTCATTGAATTTTTGTCTAAAATTCAGAGCATGCAATATGTTAGTCATACCTTTGGCGGGGCTCTGAGGTAAATTATGCCCTCTAGCTCCACTTGGTGTCCAAACTGCTCCACCAGCAGTGAGTGCCAGTCCTGATAGACTGTCCACTCTGTAGTGTTGATGCAACCCAGCTCAAACATGTTGAGAGCAAAGATGTATCTGACAAAACAGAATCAAACTTAAGCTAACGTAAATGTTGACGAAGAAGAATGCATTTGTGCAACATGCTAAAGAAAAGTACCGTAATATTTCAGTTTCATCATAACTTTAATTATTAACAATAATAATACTGTAATAATGTGATTTTTCATTTGCTTTTTTCCAAAATATTGGAGTCAGTCTGCACTCTATTTGAGACAGCTTTGGTAAAACATTCTCACCTTACTAGACAATCAATTTAAGGACAGGGAACTGGAGTTTTACTGACATTTCATTTTCCCTTTCTGGTCCTGCCCTGATCACTCACCTGTCACTGTAGACTGAGCGCTCATACACCTGGACAGGTGTTCCCTCTGAGTTGAGCAGGCGAGCTGGAGGAGGTTGTAGCTGTGTTCTAAGCCGGCTCATACATGAATATGTCTGAAACGTGTAAGACCAGCGCTGAGGGTCCTGGTACATCATCTGCAGCAGGTTACTGACTGTCGACTCGGGCTCTGTCCCCTGTCAAAGACACAAAGAGGGAGATTGAAGATACAGCATTCACCAAAGCCGAGTACAGTCCTGTGTGGTATAAAATTGTGTCATCTCTCAATATTTACATTATTTCTAGGTTTACAAGTGGAATATTAGCTCTCATAAACAATTAGGAACAGATATTTTTGAAAGACTATATTTAAATACAGACCCCAATATAGAAGCTCAATGCAACAAAAGTGAATATATGTGATCACTGTCAGTGATACAAAGCTAAGTACACGTGTGACTTTCATTCAGTCTATCTCTATGAACATGGTTAGAAAATGACCTGTGAACAAAGAATGTCCACCTGTATGTCTGCATCACGGCCCCACATGGAAAAGAACTGATGGAAGAACTGAAAAATCGGATTGTGTGACTTCACAAAGATGGAAAAGAATACAGGAGGACAGGTGGCCAACTAAAAATCAGGCAAAGCACAGATGCCCACAGTAATCAGGAAGTATAGAACAAGCTGTGGTACCACTCATTCCCACAGTCCCAGTACTGAAGCACAAAGGTGGAAGGGTGATGATATGGAGCTGCATGGGCGCAGAAGGTGTTGGTGATGTGACACTTAGACATGGAAACATGAATGTTGGTGGATATCCTAAAATCCTGAGCAGCAAAGCTTAGCAGATGAGGAATGTTCTAGCATGATTACAAGCCAATCTGGAAAAAGAATTATCTGAACAATAACAAAGCATCTCTCCAGAAGTTTGTGCAACACTGGTATCCTCCATCCTGAGGAGATTTGAGTCTGTCATCAGAAATAAAGGTGGATGTATGGAGTAGGAACATTTCAGTCATGATGATCATGTACTGCACAGAATTCCTACTGAAGAACCTGCTTTTTCATATGGTAAATCTAAACTGTTTACAAAGGTGCAGATACCATACAGCTCAATTTAGGAGTAACACAATTACTCTGAGGTGATCAAATGCTGGACATGTAAGTGATGCCACACATAGGATGAACCCACTTCAGTTGTATACAGTATATCAGCTCGGCCTTCTCCAGTTTTTGTTGTGTAGATAATCATGCGACTGTGCCCACCTTGGAGGTCTCACTCCTGATGTTCTGCCACTTGCTGATAGGTTCTGCCATCACTTCCCAGTCTGAACAAGTCGACTGCAGGAGTTTAGCAAATGTCGACTTTCCAACAGCTGTTAATGGGAAGAACATAATAAAGCAGATCATTACTAACACTCACAGCTTAGTACAATCAGTCAGGTCTAACTGTGGAACAACTATAGTGACCTTACCAATGTTGCCCTCGATAGAAACTCTCTTCACTCGAGCTTTTGCCTCCTCAGCTGACCTTGACAGGCACCTCGAAGAAGGAAAACTGAGATTCCTTTTCCTATTAGCCATCGCTGCTATTGTCGGTGGAGCTGCTGTGTTTCCACCTCGTATTAAACCCTCAGACATTTTCCACTGCACAAATCTCCTGACCTGTGTCAAAGCTGGTTGCTTTCTTACTTTGGAAACACAGTTGAAGAAAACACATCCATACAGCGCTGACATCGCGACAGACAAAAGCACAGTTACACCGAGATGATCACTTTTATCTGTGTGTTATTTGCTGCTTTGCTTGTGTTAGCAAGCAGCTCAGAAATCTTCTGGAATTAACCTCATGTTAGCTAGCTCATCCTCGCCATGCTGTAGCAGCAACCTTTATTATCAAAATTCAATGCGTGGCTCAATTTGATATTACTTTCAGACATACTAACATCGCTATGCTGGTAGAACTGTTCCTGTAGCACTCACACTGTCGCGTTTCGCATATTTCCTGGCGGTAAGTAAAACAAGAGGTTCATTACAACATGAGTTCACTTCACGGATGCTACAAACATTAGCAACATGAAGCACTTCCGGGTCACATGACAAAAAAAAAACAGTCGAAACAAACTTATACAAATACATATTTTTATTATTTTGGTTTACATGCTTATTGCGAATATATAAGGGCTTAAATTAAAAATATATCACAAATTGAAGTGGTGATACTTTGACAGTTCTCTCGTAAACCAGGAAGTACTTCAGCTTTGCCTACATCTAACCACATGGATCATGTTAGCAAGGTCAGAGGGCTGGAGTTTTCAAAAAAAAAAAAAAATTTTTTATTAGCAAGTATCCAGAATAGAAATATAAATTCCCCCTGCCTACTTCTATTTCTGACTTAGAGAAAAATTTAAAAATCTCATCGTGATTGTCACGGTTAGCAAAGAGTTAATATGGCCAGTTGTGCAAAGAAAGTTTTGAGTAATTCAGCTGATGATAAAATTTCAACCATTAGGTTAATCATATCAAAGTCAGGTGTGACTGGTCAGAACATGTGACCAGCACAGACACTTCTTTTGGCAGTGACCATGCCTGCTTACTACTTACAATTACTTTTAAAATTTCATTATTATACTACATAATCACAGCAACATTGCTTTATTATTTGAGTATCTTTGCGACTATTACTTTCTACTTCTGTATTCTGGTTTTATATTTAGCTTGCTATAGCTTACTATTTTATAAAGCACTTTAAATCGCCTCACTGTTGAAATGTGCTATATAAATATATTTGCCTTGCCTAAAACGGCTCCTTAAAATGCAGCTTTATTCAAGTGATACAATGCCACAGATGACAACAGAAAGACGATAATGAGCTGTTGGTATGCTGGATGCTGACATGTCACTTTAAGCTGTACTGAGGCACTTGACTGACCACAACTCCATTTGTAATGTAAGGAATTGTTTTAGACAGCATGGCACAACACACAATCTGTCAGTGAAACTCGGATGGACCATAGACTATATAAGTTGTCTTAACATATACAATGGATGTGTCCAACAACTTGATCCTTCCCCCAAAAAGTCCACCACCTTTGTCAAGCCCTTCTGGCAGAGCAGGACAATAGTCATAAACTGGGAGTGACAATTTCATTACCTCTACGTGTCACAGATGAGGGACTTGTTACTCACTTGTGATTTCTGCTCTTTGACCCCACTCTCCATCTACCCATTATCATTTCTAGTGTAGTACATACTTGGTTGTTTGTATGCTGTGTGTTGGAACAACAGCTGCTCATTCCCTTATGTGAAAAAATGGATAGATCTGATACAACATTGCATGATGTCTTTATACTTTCATTCAGCATAGTTTAGAGAATTTTTCTTTTGATCATCAGACTGTACATGTTTGTCTTTGTAATCTCATTATTGATTCCTTGTGGATTATTTACCACAGAGAGGAGATCAACAACCTCACAACGTATGAAATCTTCCAATTCCCAGTATTTTCCTTACTGTTGTGTTGAAGACATTTAAACAGCACAGCTTACTTGCTCTCCAATTCTTGATGCGATGCCTCCATCAAGTTGAACTAAATGCATCCTTCAAAGTTCACAGAGATTCATACTGTTGTTGTACAGTAATGAGTAGTTTAACCTCAGCACCTTAAATGCACAAAATCCCTTCATCACAACAAAAGTGTCAATGGTCTCAGCTGTTTGGACAAAAGCTCGGAAGACATCTGTTTTTTTTTTAAACAACTGTACAATCTACATGTCAATTCCTGCTATAGGAAACAACTTGATGAAACATCCATAGTTGTCTATTAACTGTATGTGTTTAATATGACATCGACATTCATAATGTTTTTTGCACGCATGCACAATAGATCTAATTGTATCCATGTTGCATTTAAATAGCCATCTAAGACATCTAATGTGTTCTAATGATTTAGTCAACTATCAGCTGCTTATTATATACAGAAATTCTCCTTTTAAAAAAAAACCTAATAAGTTTTGTAAAATATGTAAAAGAGCACCATCACAATTTGCAAAATGTTTTAATAAACATTTCAAACTCATTTTAAAATCTATTTAAAAAACTACAATTTACATACTGTTCACAGCAAAATCGGTTTAACAGTTCTAAATTTCACTTTAATTCAAGCTTCAAGCCTACTTATAATGCAAACGTTCTATGAAGCCATTTTTACCATTTGTTCATAGATGAAGGCAACAGACAATTTAAACATGATCAGTGGTCAAAACAACAAAGGAAAAAAACTTAACACTGAAGTGCTTGTGATTCACATCAATCACTGCTGCATCATCAGTAGCTTTTGTTTTTGATGCTGATCCTTTGAGCTGCCTCAATCTTGAAATCCCTGACACCTGAAGGAGAAAATCAGTTATTTTTTTTTAAAGCCCAACAATAATATACCATATTAGTGAGTTACAATGTAATATGTAAATGTGTGTGTGCTGGCTCACCCTCAGTGAGTGCAGTACCATCAGAGGAGAGGTGCCAGTATCTGCGATCGCTCTGTCTGGCTTGCTCTCCATTCACCGCACTTAAGAAAGGTCCCCACAGGCTGGACTCCATCTCATACCTGCAACACAGCATCAGAGATTCGTCATATAGAACTTGCAAAAAAAGACCTGAAATGCAATGGCATATTATACGAACTTACGTGAAGCCGACATGTTTCCCCTTGAGCAGTTCGAGGGCCTCCAGCAGGGAGCTTCCCTTTGGCACATCCACAGAATAAACCGCTGCTGCTCCACTGGATGTCACCACCTCCACCGTCACAGCCACATTGGTCTCAGTTGGTAAAACCACAACAGGATCTAAGGGCTCCAGCGTCAGAGTGTCTGCAGGAAGGTACACAACATGAAAAAACAATATAGACACAACCTGGAAACACAGCAAACACAGAGGAAGTGACGTTGTACATACTGTTCTCATTGAGGCACTCCTTGCTTTTTACTGTCAGGTAGGATTTCTGATGGAGCGCTGGCAGTGTCTGCGATATGGCCATGGGGTTGTGGTAGATGTTGTTTCTGGCAGCTGTCCTCATGGCCTCCATTGAGGCAGAACATTCTGCAACCTCAGTGCCCATTGCCAGTAAGGCCTTGAACACATCAAATGAGTACATTTCAGCTACCATTATTTAGTTTTGTAAGATTTCATGTAGAGAAAAGTAGAAAATTTGGAAATATCCTTACTTGAACTGCAAGACCTGTGCTGAACTCATTGCCAATATGACCATCAGGTCTACGTGAAGCCAGGAGCTTCTGCTTGATTTTGCTCAGAGCTGTGTCGAGCTCAGCACTGTTTTGTGCATGAGAACCAGAGTCCTTCACACACTGGAGAGCCATTCCAGCCATCGCATAGGTATCTATGGAGAGAAACGGGATGAAACATGACTGCTGGACAGACATAGTCTGTTTCATAACTAAACTAGGGACTAAAAAGCTGTTCATGTTTCCACAGTACCTCAATAAATATATATTTATTGATCACTTTTAAAGCTCGACAGGGTCTGGCCTCAAGCTATATGTCAGTCAGCCCTACTGACTGTTTAGAAATCTACACTTAAATCTAAGACTGACTGTATCTGTGTCTACTTTTAAATCATTTCTTTAAACCCAGTTTTACAGATGTATTTTGATGTAATGCTGTCTTCATTCTACTAGTTATTTTTTATTATTTGATAGGCATATTTATTGCTTTAAGTATTTATTTGCATCCGTTGGTATTTGTTGTATTGATTTAGTTTGTAAATCTTTTACTATGGTCAACTTAGTTTCTCCTCTGTTACCTCTGATCTTTTTCTGTCTGGCCTTCTGTTGTTTAGTGATTTTCCTAAGTATCCTCTTTTTATGACCTATCTATAACTTTGTAAACTTTGCTTTTAAAAAGTGTAAAATAAATCTAGGTTTTATTGTTAATGTTATTACATTAGTGGGGAGCATTTCTTGAAGCAACAACTTTTACAGCACAAACTGGTGGTGTGAACAGAACTGAGGTTAAGAATCAAGAACCAAGCACTGAACTGGATTGACACACTATTTACATTTAGCAGAGAGGAGACAAGTATGAAAACAAGTTTAAATTTGTAATTAGTACAACAACTATAAAATTTAAGGTCACTGTTTTATCCCAGTGTCTCTAACAATTGTGTGCACTAGGAAAATGTATCTGCGATTTCAGGATTTTTCACTTTTTGTGAAATAATAATCACAGAAATTCAACTTTCTTCATTATAACTTGCAAAAAAAGACATTTGTTTTTAGTTCTATTTCTTCTAGCCATAGCTGTGCTGTTTCCATAGAGGTGCAGTACTTTATATTGCAGTGAAAACAAGCCCAGTGACTTAAATGTGATGGGCAAAAAATGCTAAGAAACTGCTTGGCATTCAGAGGGTTAATGGACTATTAAGTAACTTCATGGACTATCTGTTGTATGAAATATGAGCCTGAATTCAGTGCAGTAACAGTGGTTCTCTTTCATACTATCTCATTCTAACATAGACAAAGGCCATTCACAGTTTTCCACAGTAGAAAATTCAGTCATTTTAGAATTCAAGATGCTCCTGTCTCCTGGATCCCGTCTGCTTTATTTCTACACATATTTTATTTCAGATTCATATTGACACTTAAAGACAACACTTAGGCATGTTTCACTCACCAACACTCTCAGTGTCTCCATGTTTGAAATGCTCGTGTTCTACAGCTTTGATGAGCTTGTTGCTGACATGGTTGTTGACCCTGATGCCGCTCGTGCAGAGAGCGAGCACACCCAGAGAGTACTGGTAATAGTTGGTCAAAGGGCGCTGGCTGACTGCAAGGAGGAGAGAATAAGTGAAGCAAATTACATGAAAACGTGACTTCACAGTAATCTTTAGGATCATGGTAGCCAATGTGATTTTTACTGCAGTTTGTATGGATTTAGTTGCTTTGCCCCTGCAGGATTTACCAACACCAATGTACCAATTGTAAAATGTTATCCTGTTTCCTTTGGAATGAGCCAATTCAACAAATTCAATTTACTGTCTTACACAATTTCTTGAATTTCTGTTCTGAAGAAATATCTACACACAGCAGACTCTAAACTCCTGCAGTAGCACACAGTGAAAAACATATATATATATATATATATATATATATATATATATATATATATATATATATATATATATATATATAAACAGCTATTGGCCTCCAAAAGATTTCCTACAAGCAATGTGCTCTTTCTCTTGCTCCATCTGCTTCTTCAGGTGTGTCAGCAGCGTCTCGCTCTTCTCACTGACAGTGAAGGTGACTGTGTTCAGGTCATAGCAGGACGACTTTAAAGCTAGAGTGTACAGCGCCAAGAGGCCAGCCACAGGTCGACTGTTAGAGAGAGAGCTGAGAATGACAGTGGAGATAAAGGTTCAGGTGAAAACATCAGTGGACATTAGTTTACTTGTGCTGAAAACAAGCAGTGACGAATGTGGGTACTAGTAAGCAGAGCAATACCTTTGAAGGTCATTATGCAAATTATTTTTCAGTTTATTGAGGTGTTCGCTCTCCTTAGCAAGGTTGTGGGAATTAGAAAGGCGTAACGCCAAGTGGACACTGGGATTTGGAAGTCCTTCCTGCGTCTCCAAAGAGCGAAGGAGGTTCTTGTTGAGGGACAGCAGCAGCTCACGGTTGGATCCTTCAGTATCTGGGATAAAATGTTGACAAGGTAACAATGTTTAAAAGGCCATTTGATATATATATATAAAAAAAGAATCCTTCAGAATCAACAGTTTTCTGTTGCTGACATCAACATGAACCTTCGGAGCATTGCAAAACCACAACAGCTGCATCAGCAGTCATGACAGAGACCACTGAGATTAATGTGCAGAATCTTCACTGCTGTCTTCCAGCTCCAAATAAATGATCGTTTACCATCAGCATTAATGACTAAAAAGGTTTAAAAAATATATAAAGTAGTTCTGGTGGTTTGGTAAAATTGCACAATGTTTTTTAATAGCTGGGCAGAATGAAGATAATTGAAATTTGTCAAAAAGGATGTTGCAAAATCTGAGAATGTCCAGATTGATGAGTCAGTGGATTTTCAAACTGGGTTGCCTCAGAGTTCATGAAGAATTAGTAAGGACAGCCAGATTTTTTTTTTCTATTTCTTTTTTAGCTTTAGCTGATTGGCAATACAGGGTGACCCAAAAGTTTGGAAACAAAGTTTAACTGCAGTGTCTATTTGAATTGGGGGTGCATGTATTCACTCTTATTTTACCCATTTTTGTTATAACATAATAAAATAACTTAAAAGCATAGTATTTGCCGAGTGCAATAACTCGGAAGAAAATTAATAGAACCATAAGGTCCAGGTATGCTGGAGGATAACTTCAAAATGCAGGCCATCAGTGTCAGATTTCAAAACTCCTGATGGTAAAGTATCTGACAGTTTTAATTTTTTTTAAACATTCAAAAGTACTATGAGGCAACATTTACTGGCCAGTTTGAGGAACCTTAAGCATGAATGAAGATACATTCCAGAAGATACCAGTGTGACCAGTGTAACCAGTTGGTGGAAACGTTCACAACTTTGTATAAGAAACAAACATGAACATGTCGAAATATGTTTGTTTTACACTAATCTGTTACTCTTCTGAATATATCTGTGGTACTGATTTATTAAAATAACATTATATTATTTGGATTATAGACTTTTCATTTGTTTCCAAACTTTTGGGTCACCCTGTAGGAAGGTTGTGTCTTTTTAAAGTTACTTACCACATGGTTTGCTGGAGGCAAAAGCCAGAAGGCTTGTAATAACAAACAAAGGCAGCATTCTGTGACCTGCAGGTTAACAAAGAGAATAAATCAACGTTTAAGCAGCATCAGAGGTACATAAAAACACTGTTAAAGACTGCTAAACAGATGTCAGACAATAAAAATGGAAATAATTGCAACACATTTTTTAAGCTACTGTCGCAGCAGTTTTGTAATGAGAGTTGAAGCTTGTTTAAGTTAACTGTAAACAGCAGCGTGTTTACCTGCTCAGAGTTTCCTCCGTGAAGAACCCCAGCTGACTGAAGAAACGAGCGGAGACAACAGCTTCTCGTACTTCACTGTCACATGACTGATCATCTGAGATGACAGAGCGGTGAAAAAGTAAAGAGGTCCCTTTAAACACAAGCTGCGTGTCTGAACATAAACAGGAAGTTTCACAGAATTAACTGGTCAACGGCGTAAACTCGTTTCTAACGGACGGCGAATGAAAACTGGTATTTTAACGAGCTGTAGATGATTTTAATGAGGCAACAACAACTTTACAAGCGAACTTTGCTTCTGAATCTAACCAGGTTTTAAAAGAATCAACATTTTGTGACAAGTCGTTTGTCCGTAGAAACTACATTTCCCACAATTCAGCTAAGTTACCGAAGGTAACATACGCAGTTTCTGCGGGAAAAGTCTTTGTACGCAGTCGATTGTCCACAACAACTACATTTCCAACAATTCATCTAAGTCATTTAACGTAGCATACGTACTTTCTGTGGTGAAAAAAATGTAACAGCTGAACTGGAGTTAACTACATTTCCCATAATTCCCTGCGCTACTGAGCGTAGGTACGCACGTTCTAGAACCTTGACGATTCTTCTGGCGCGACTCACGTTTCTGAATAGCTAGCTAACGTCAGCTCAGCCCAGTCTACCTTCAGGGCAGTTCACACCACAGGAAAAGACCATTTGGGGGCTATTTCAGCTCAACGGTTGTATCATAATATTAAATTAGTCGGACTTGGGCCTGCAGAGACTGCTTTAGTGCGGTAATAGGATTATCCCACGGGACAATAATGTAAACTGAGCGGAGGCAAGCTAGCAAAACGTCGACCAGCAACAAAAACAGCAAGGGGCAGAGTAGCTGCACAGGTCGGTCTTCAACGCTGTGTTTCTGCTTAACTTATGCAAAGTTGTTATTCTGTGCAGGGATGAAACTGCCATTGTGTGTTACAGTGTCGCGGAGTAACAGACAGTTTTGTCTATAACATCATACTAACATAGTCATGTAACTATGGCGTTGTAGCTAGCTACATAACAAACAACTGACCCCGTGCAAACACATTTATAACTTGTGCGTCATGTAGGTTACAGAAAGTGTCTATATTAGCTCATCTGACTGGTATCAATACTGATCTTCCAGATCAGATCCGTTTATAGTTACCTTTCCCGCGTGTCTCTTGAAACCATTTCATCGACTGGATCACCATGCATCACTCTGCTCCCTCAAGCAGTGAACTGGGGTTTCTGCCAGCCATGTATTCATTTTCAGGCCCCACCAGCCTTCCTGAATTTGATCTCGGATCTCCTAGTACGTCTGGACACCTACAGAGAGCAAGAGTCTCCAACAGGTATGTAGCTGATGCTTAGAAGGATGTAAACTACCTTGCATGCATTTTGTCAGAAATACTTTGGTAACATTTAAAATATCTTGTCAGTCTAAGGTTGACATGCATTTTCAGACACATCTGTCTCTGTCTCACAGCAGCTGGGAGACAAGATGCCTTAGGAAACACAGGAGGAGAATAGATGATGAGTAAGTGAGAGATGTGTAGAAAAAAACACTTGGCAATGCCTGGCATAGTCACAGAAAAGTGTTAAATTGAACTCCTAAGACTTGTTTATATATTTCTGGGTTAAATAAGCACGTATCAATATTTCATTAGGGGATGCAGTGCCAAAAAGAGGAGGCTAATGTTTGAGGCAGAAGTGGAAATTTCAGGGAACTCAAGCTCTGGCGCTCATTGTGACTGGCCTACAGCAAACAGCTGCCCTCCTCTGTCCACACAACCAGACAGCCCTGCACTTCCACAGCCCTGCCCAGCCCCTCAGCCCTCTGCTGCCCTGACCCGACCTGAAACAGAGAGCTCCTGTATGGAGATAGAGGCAGCTCAGAGGAAACTCCAGGAGATCGAAGACAGGTACACAACAGTCAAGGTGTGACAAATCTGTGTTAGTGATTGTGACATTAGACTTCTGATACTTACAGTTAGGCAATCTGGAATCTATCTCTTACAGGTTAAACAAGTGGGAGATAAAAAATTGCTCAGCAGTGAGTTTTTTGACATCTTTCGTCAATAGAACAAACACAAAGCTACCACACTCACTTCCTTGATAGACAAACACAAACGTTCCATACTGACACAGAAAGAAACATGAACAAAGTAGTACTGAAAAGTACTGTTGTTAAATGATACAACATTGGATTTAGTTAAAGAAAAATGAAAGGTGATACTTTGTCTAAAACAGTCATTGGGAGTTCATTCCAACATAGATTTGTACAGAAGAGAGATACACCTTCCATTACAGAATACTTTAGTTAGACAAAATCTGCTCTAAATAGAACCGTATGGACAATGTATATACACTTTGGGTACAATATTATCTTTTATTGTCTTGCAATATTATTGTTTTGGTAAATCAGTAAAAGCAATAAATGTTTTTTTTTATGTTACTTAATTTAGATCTACAATTTGTTGGTCATCATTCTAAAATTTAAAGAATTCAGAACTGTTTAAAATAGATACAATCTCTTACAAGCAATATGAATCGTTTTGATTGAAATTTAGGAAGTATTTCATTCATGAAAACTCAGGCAACAGCATTTATCCACATCACTAATCCCTGTGAGTATATACACACGTGGACAAAATTGTTGGTACCCCTCAGTTAAAGAAGGAAAAACCCACAATTCTCACTGAAATCACTTGAAACTCACAAAAGTAACAATAAATAAAAATTTATTGAAAATTAAATAATCAAAATCAGCCATTACTTTTGAATTGTTGATTAACATAATTATTTAAAAAAACAAACTAATGAAACAGGCCTGGACAAAAATGATGGTACCTCTATAAAAGATTGAAAACTATTTGACCAGAGTGACATGATTAACTCAGGTGTGTCATTTAATTGACATCACAGGTGTTTCCAAACTCATAATCAGTCAGTCTGCCTATTTAAAGGGAGACAAGTAGTCACCCTGCTGTTTGGTGAAAAGGTGTGTACCACACTGAACATGGACAACAGAAAGCGAAGGAGAGAATTGTCCCAGGACATCCGAAAAAAAATTATAGACAAACATCTTAAAGGTAAAGGCTATAAGACCATCTCTAAACAGCTTGAAGTTCCTGTGACAACAGTGGCTCATATTATTCAGAAGTTCAAGACCCACGGGACAGTAGCCAACCTCCCTGGACGTGGCCGCAAGAGGAAAACTGATGACAAATTGAAGAGACGGATCGTTGGAATTGTATCCAAAGAGCCCAGAGCAACCTCCAAAGAAATTAAAGGTGAACTCCAAGGCCAAGGTACATCGGTGTCAGATCGCACCATTCGTCGTTGTTTGAGCCAAAGTGGACTTCATGGGAGACGACCAAGGAGGACACCACTGCTGAAAAAAACTCATAAAAAAGCCAGACTGGAATTTGCAAAAATGCATGTTGACAAGCCACAAAGCTTCTGGGAGAATGTCCTTTGGACAGATGAGACCAAACTGGAGCTTTTTGGTAAGGCACATCAACTCTATGTTCATAGACTCAAAAACCAAGCATACGAAGAAAAGAACACTGTCCCTACGGTGAAACATGGAGGAGGCTCAGTAATGTTTTGGGGCTGCTTTGCTGCATCTGGCACAGGGTGTCTTGAAAGTGTGCAAGGTACGATGAAATCTGAAGACTATCAAGGCATTCTGGAGAGAAATGTGCTGCCTAGTGTCAGAAAGCTTGGTCTCAGTCGCAGGTCATGGGTCTTCCAACAGGACAACGATCCAAAACACACAGCCAAAAACACCCAAGAATGGCTGAGAGAAAAGCGTTGGACTATTCTAAAGTGGCCTTCTATGAGCCCAGATCTGAATCCCATTGAACATATGTGGAAGGAGCTGAAACATGCCATTTGGAGAAGACACCCATCAAACCTGAGACAACTGGAGCTGTTTGCTCATGAGGAGTGGGCCAGAATACCTGTTGACAGCTGCAGAACGCTCATTGACAAATACAGAAATCGTTTAATTGCAGTGATTGCCTCAAAAGGTTGTGCAACAAAATATTAAGTTATGGGTACCATCATTTTTGTCCAGCCCTATTTCATTAGTTTGTTTTTTTTAAATAATTATGTTAATCAACAATTCAAAAGTGATGGCTGATTTTGATTATTTAATTTTCAATAAATTTTTATTTATTGTTACTTTTGTGAGTTTCAAGTGATTTCAGTGAGAATTGTGGGTTTTTCCTTCTTTAACTGAGGGGTACCAACAATTTTGTCCACGTGTGTAGACTATATCTTTCCAGTCTACAGGCTGTTCAGTATTTTCAGTTTCATTCTCTTTACATTGTCAAGATATTTCTCAGCTTCCTTTTTAGCATCGTAGCTCTGCCCCCGTTTCTATCAGCCACACACAGTTTGTTTCAGTGGAAGTGATGGGTTTGGCGGGTTACGTCACAGTATATTGTGATACGAGTACACACTGTATTCCTTTAAGTTTGCCATATTGATGTATCCTAGAATAACACTGGAGGACGATGACGAGGATGAAGATCTGGATGTAGAGCCAGCTCAGAGACGGCCGGTGCTGGTGCTCTCTGACAGTTTGAAAGAGGGTCTACAGCGTGGCATCAGTGACATCCTCCCCCACACAGTAGCCCAGTCTGTGTATGTCCTCCTTACTTTGTTATTGGAACATTTACTGGTGAATGAAGCAACAAGTCACAAAGTCCCGACCTAAAGTAACTTGTGTTCCACTGAAGAGAGTTTCTTCATCAAGAAGCGCTAAACTCATGTTTTTCTTTCTGGTGCTAATTCTTGTCTCACTTGCTTCTTCTTTTTATTTTTAGGAGCCACTCCTGCATGGAGCTGGTTCTTTGGAGGCCACCGGACGATCCTTTCTGTCGGAGGCTGAAGGGCTCATTACAAAAACAGCGCAAACAACAGACAGTATCTCGGCAGCCTCCTACTCCGTGTCCATCTCCCATCCCTCACAGTCCCCTCAGCCCCTCTAGTCCACCTGCAGACACACACTCTCCTCTGTACAGTTTTCCTGTGGCCCACAGCTCTGGGGAGGAGGACATGGAAATGTAATAGTGCTTATTGACATTAAAAGCCATGCCAAAGTAAAAGGCTGGACATGATGTCGTACAAAAGACTGAAGGACTCATTTCAAGCTGGTCAGTTTGGCAAAGGCACTTGGCTTTCTCTGAACATTGTGCTGTTCTGAACAGTTTGTACAACGCATCATTTGCTTTACAGTCATCCAGTTTGTTTCCTGATTTCAGTCCCAGATAACTACACATGACATGTAATAACTGACCTAATTTAACAGTTGTATCAATGTACATTTTAAGGTCTATAGACAGTCAGCCTTATATAACCTGTTTTATACAACTTACAGGATTAACCTTTGCCCTTAGAAATAATTTGTACATAATTTTGCCAAAGCCTTGCTAATGACACACTGATGCATTGTAAATCTGGCTTTGTTCTTTCCTAAATGTTGTCGTCCAGCACATGAATTTCCTTGTGCAGCTTCTGGGCATTACTGACAGAACACTAAAGTCGTTTTTAAGTGCTCAAAAGACGACTTCCTGCTTGCAGTCATACTTGAGGTGGAAAGGTTATCTTCCTCTAGTGCTTAGCAAGTGTGCCAGCTTTGAGAAATGTGTAAGGAAGTCGTGGCAATGCACATTTGTATGATATGATATTCATATGTACATAACCAGAATTGCAGCAAGCCATTGCGTGTTATTACTTTATATTTGTTTTTTAATAAACGTACATTCTTCACATAAAATTTCTGAACGGCAAAGTTTCATTGGATGAGGTTTTGCTTGATTTTTAGCTTAAAATTAAAATTTACAGTCGGATAACAGAATGAAACAATCTCCAGTTTGTTACACGGAATTAAAGGTGTATTTATCAGTTCAGCTGAAGCCAACTGAGCCACGGCTGATATTGATGACTATGTGTACTTAAATGGTGACGTCATTGTTATACAGATATGCACTGGTCTGCAGGCACATTTTTTTAAAAACATTTTGATACCGGAGGAAGTCCTTAAAGCACAACCGCTTCAACTTGGGTAAATACCTAAAGAACAGAAGTACGACTAACATATTTAATATAACATACTGCTTGTGCAACAGCAGATGTGATTATTAAAAAACCATCTCTTCATCAGTCCCAGTACATTTTTTATTAATATATTTATCATGCATATTAAATGGCAAAGACATAATTGTATTTGAACTTGCCACAAACCATTATAACATTTTTAACTGTCCAATTAAACATAGAATTACATTTATAGAAGGGCCATTCAATGTAAAATCAACCAAATACAAGAACTAATGTATGTTTAATTAGCACATGCAACATCTTATCTTCATATTAAGAATATTTTCAGAGTAAACGGCCAGCAAATTACAAAGGAGTGGATTGAAATTTTGCCCATTTTTATTTGTGTTTGGCTTTCCAGCAGTTTTGAGTCCTCGCAACTTGTGCATGAGGGAGCCACATAGAAATTTCAGGCCTGCAAAACTGGTATTAATGCTCAAAGTTAGTTCTAGAGAAAATTGTGCTAAAAAAATGAGACGTCTTTAGATTGTGACATCTGGAATGGATTTAAAATTGATTTGATAGAAGTTTTAACATAGCTAAGGTGTGTTTTTCAAGCCTGAAAATTAAACGTGTGTATCTTCTGTACTTTAGAAGTTATTTGGGTTAAAAAATTACGGACAAAAATATGGCAAATTCTAAAGTGTGAAATTTTGACCCACCCCAATTTACTTAGAGGCCCTGTAACTGGGAAAATATTCATAGCGTGAAGAATTATGCATGGTTTCATTAAATACGCTGCACAATATAAGCTATTGCACAAAAGAAATCATCTGATTCTGAGATGGTCAGGTGGGAGGCACTGAATTTTCATGGACCCAGAAGGGATTCCCTCAATGACCTGCCAGCTTTATGAGGTTATTTGACATAACTCACATGATCCTCAGCTTCCAGAAAAATGTCAGGTCATCACTCATGTACAGTTCACTGCAACTGTAAGCCATAAAGTTTGACTGCTTTAACACACAGGAATGTGATCTAAAGACTGCATCATGTCACTATGACCTGCATGATCTGCTATCTCAAGCACAAGGAACAGTCAATGATTCATTTCCATGGCCACAGAGCACTGACTTAAGAACCTTTTGAGGTTTTAACAACATTATGTCACTGGTGTGCACTGACTCACACATTGTAAGGTTTCATGTCCTTCACTTGAGACTGTCCTGACTGACGATTGGCCCACAGTACCGGCACTGTCTTGACCCTGAGCGATCTGTGAAGGAGACACCAGTACTCGTTGTTAAGACGTGCACAGAAAATGTTTTTAGCAGTTTTAGAAATAATTTGCAGTTTATTTTGAGCAAGTACTGTTCGGTAAAAGAGCATTTCATATCAGACCCACAAGTGCCATGCTTCTTACCGACCACAGCAGATAGTTTGATTCTTTTTTTTCCTTTGGTGCTGCTTGATAACAATGGCAGTTGTTTTGTTTTTTTTCTTAAGTTGTGTAAATATTACCATTCTAATGCTTTATCTGTTACTGACACAATCTTTGGGAATATCAGGGCAGTGAATCAGCATCCTTCACTGGAAATGTTTCCCACAAGTTCCTGATGATACCACTGTATATATTTTATATTTATTAATTTATTTTTTACAACGTGCTGCCCTCAATTTTCAACAGAATTATTACTCAAATTAGAACATAGCTCTTTTGCGGTGAGCTGCTTTGTACGCTATTTTATCATGCTTGAGATCTATGTTAAGATATAATGACAAATTTATTGGTTTCTTCAATTCACACGCTTCTTAGATGATTGAACTTTTTATCTAATATAAATCCTTAACGGGAATACTTGACCTTAAATGCAGCTAGTGGCTACACCGAAAGAGGGACAAGGCAGTTATCAGCTATAACCTGCTAATAAAAGAAAGTACTCACAGTTGTAAGATATGATCCTGATAAATCTGAAGGGACTGTAAATGGAGGAGGTGGACTCCACATATAGGCCTGATTTTCCACACGGAGCTGCTTCACTCTGCTCTGGAGGTAACGAAGAAGCTTAAATGAAGTCACATCTGAGGGGCTCTGGGAGGCAGCAGAGTCCACAGCATGGATGGACAGAGAGCAAACGGATTTCTGAGCTTCCTGATGAGAGAAAGCACCAGAGAGACAGTATTCCCGCAAAATGAACAATATGTGCACTACACCGTTTTTGGTACTTATATAAAGGAGTTGATGTTAATGTTCACACAGGAACAGAAAAATATATACCTTCATACCAAACATCATTTCTCCTTCACACTGCTCAGGCTTTCTGTGCCTCTCCTCTTGACTCTTTGACGCTTTTCTGGAAGACAAACAAACTTCCACTAGAAAGATTGTGAAGTATATGATTTACACAAGGAGGTTTAGGTTTACATGTCACATCTATGGCTTAAGCTGCATGTCACAGTGAGTTGAGGTGAGATCATGCTCTGTTAAACACAGACAGCTGGTTAGTATGTCTTCTATTTTTCACATACAGTGATGAGTTACCTGCCCCTTAACAACTTTGCCTTGCACCTGTGGGATGGTACAAAGCAGCGCACAAAGTAAAAACACAGCATGGAGGAAGGCTTAAGTATAGCAAGTATGAAAAAATATTTGCTTCATACAAAGAACAAACATTATGGGGCTGCATTTTCACTGACTTTGGAGGATTCAGTTTTCATGTTGAGCCTGTTACCTTTCGAGTTCAGCTGTGAATTCTTCCTCAAACTTGCATGCCAGACGAGCTGCAGTCTGCTCCTTCCACTCTGCCATGCTCCTCTGAACCTGCCTGAGCTCCAGGTCTTTGGCCTTCAGCTGCTTGCGGAGAGATGCTGCAACTCCTCCACCTCCCTCAGCTCCTCCATCAGTCAAATGAGCCCATCTCAGACTGCTCAGCTCCTCAATGTGTTCCTGCACCGATGTTACAGAGTACAACATTTGTGCAATGGTGTAATTGATGTGGTTTTGTCTTTTTGTGCTGATGTGAGCTCTACAAAGTGTGTAAATTCATACTTGAATGAGACGCTCTTTTATAGAGTTCAAGGCTTGATCTCTCTCCACCCTCAGCTGCTGCCTCTGGATGCTCAATTCTCGCTCCTGAAAAAAAAAAAAAAATTTGCAGACATGTATTCCTGATTGCATTTAACGTGTTGCAGGCACAGTTCAAATTATACCTTGTCTTTTCTCAGATGCTCATTGGTTTGTTTCTGTGATTTCAGCTCCTGGTGTAGGTGGCTAACGAAGTGCTTCAGCTGCCCTCGTAGTGTTTTCAGGTATGTGAGAGCCTCAGTGCCCGTAAGACTGCAGAATATAAAGATAGCACCACTGGAAGCTAATCATCAAGAACCCCATGTTGTTAACAAAATATTCACTTCTTTCTAATTCAGATATGTACGGAAGTCAGAGCAGAAAATTGTACCTGGGAGATAGTTTCCCAGCACTTTGTTTGGCTCCACTTTGTTCCACTAAATGGTTTAGATGCTGGCACTCTGCTACCAGCTGCTGGGCCCAGTGTCTGAGTTGCTGCTCCATCTCAGCTATGACTCGGTGATGGCTGCTCTCCCTTTCTTCTAGCATCACCCGGAGCCTGTCAGTCTCTTTCACTGCCAGCTGAACATCCTGCTCAAGGCGCAGAACTGCCCTCTGACTCTGTTGTGACCACAAACCACCACCGTGTCAGCTTTCTATAACTTGCACATCTTCACATCACTGCAAATGGCTGCTTTCTGTGGTTTTCCTGTACCTTTGCCATATGTCTCTGCGATCGCTGCAGCTCAGCCTGGTGCTCCTCTTTCAGCGATTTGCAAATCACAGCCAGCAAAGACTCCTGCTCTCTCTGCTGTGCACAGCGTTCACTTTCTAACTCCTGCACTTTCTTGCAGATAAAACAAAATTGTGCAAAGACAGCATGAAAATGTCTTCAGATTTGCTTAAGATGGTACTTTTACATGTCAGGGTTGTGAGTCGTCTTACTGCTTTTAATTCCACCACTTGATGTTGAAGAATCAGTGCTTTACTCCTCTCTTGCTGCATATCACTCCTCAAGTTTTCCAGGCTTTTTCTGTGCTGCTCTTCCAGTATCCCACGGTGAACCTGTACTGCCTCCACTTTTTCTGCTTCATGCTTCCTCCTCTCTTCCTCTACAGCTTTGTGTACCTAAATGGGAGCATATCAGGCATATAATGCAATCGTGTTGGAAAAGCCTTGCATGTATCTGTCAGCGGATTACGAAAGTACCTTTTCCAAGGCTTCCATATGCCACTCCTTTTCACATTTCTTTGCCTCTTCCCTCCACTGCTGCAGAGATTTCCTCAGCTGGATGACTTCCTCCTCTTTCAGCTGCCAGAATCGAAGAGGATTACATCTTAAAAGTAAGCCGGTGAAGTATTTGTACTCATTGTATATTGCAGTAGCCACGGGAATAACAGAGACAAGATAGGGCTCACTTCCCACTTGTGGTGCTCAAACGTAGCATATAGTTTACAATATGCTCTCATGGCAATGTAGTGTATTTTATGTCAAGGTACTGCGTTGTTTAAGTCAGTATAGTCACCTGAATGGAACTTTGCATGGACTCAATGTGTCTTGTGAGAGACAGCATCTCTTCTTTCAAACCATGTGCTTTCTCCTCCTCAGCCTGCTTTTTAACCTGAAGATGAGTGACAGGTATCAGTATTTACACTTTTCAGTTTTCTTTTTGGATTTGCTTCTCATGAGCTAAAGCTAACATGAAAGACAAAGTAAACCTATTAGGTTTATCCTATCTTAGAAAAAGTATTTGTACAATAAGACAAACCTCAGCAGCTACCTTCATTCTGTGGGTCTGCTCCTGGGCTTCCTTCAGGGCTTTGGAGTGCTGGGTTTTCAGGTGCTGTAGCTCCCCCTTCAGTCCATCCCTCTCTGCTTGGAAGGCTCCACATTGTTCCTTTAAATCCAGCAACTGCAGCTCTCTCTGGGCCAACATTTTCTCCAGGGTGCCTAACCTGTCCTTACATTCTCCCAGCTCACCCTGCAGCTTGCTCACTTGAATCTCAAGTGTCTAACAGTAAGAGAGACAACAATCATAGTGACACACGGATAAAAATGTTTTGTTTTTTTTCTGTATTAGAATTTTGTATGACAGAAGGTGCTACCTCAGTCTGTTGGTTTTTCTGCATCAGTTTTTCCTCCAGACAGAAACATCTGTCCCTCAGTGAGCTCTCAGCGTCTGTGGCTCTGTGAAGCTCCTCACAAGTTTCCTCGAACTTCTGCTCCAAGATCATACAAACACATATCCAGTGGCATTTTAGAAACAGAAACTAAATGTGACATTTACTGATGAACAAACACCTTCTCCCTGGATGGCATGATGATGTTTGCTTTACTGATGAAACTTAAAAGACTATAATTAATTAGTTACAAGCTTTTAATAAAAACACATAATAGTGATTTTTTCATAAGGTAAAAATCTTTGAATTCTTAACTGCAAGTACTACCAAAACCATTAATAAACCGAAAAATTAAATGGTTTCAAATTTTTTACTAATGATTCCACAAGAAACACAGATCATTGACATCTAACCAAAAATAATGTTGCAGTTACAACTTTGTTTTACTGTACTCACATACTGTTTGAATAACCTTATTATTATACACACATACAGTTCAGATTTTTTGTCTAGGGATTATATATAAAAAGGCTTTAACCCTGTACCTCTTGCACGGACTCAAGTTTCTCTCTTGCACGTCGCTGCTCAGTAAACAATTCTGTTTTGGCATTATCCAGCTGTCTTTCCATCTCCTCCCTCTCCAGCACTGACATTATGACATTGTTCTGTTAGTGGATCAGAGAAACAAAAACAAAAGTGGTGTTATGAGAAAAAAAAAAAAGACAATAAAACTAAGAACTAAAACATATGTTTCTTGAGTCTCTTTTTATTACCCGGTTCATGCAGGATCCATCCTTTGGAGTCTGTTTACATGAACTCAGTGTTGGAAGATCTTTTTCCATAGCTCTAACCTCCAGGAGAAAGGACTCTTTCTGCCTCTGGAGCTTCTGTATCTGGCAGCTACAACACATACAATGTTGTTTTACTATCTGAGAGAATTATTCTTTATGCAGAACAGGATTATGTTGACACAGTGAGCTGTTAGCCAAGTTGATCCGTACAGCTCTGCATGAAACAACCAGTAGGAGTTGATTTTCTACCTAACAGACTCCTTCTCCATCCTGCTGTCTCTCAGAACAGACTCCAAAGTCCTCTTGTCTTTCTCCATCTGTGCTGTCTCTGTAGTCAGTCGCTCTAATTCCTGCAAGGCATGCTGGGCCACAAGCCATTAACTGTGAGCATTAGTGACACCTCTAAACACAGTTTTCTGATAAACAACTGAAGATGTTTGACTTTTACCTTCCGTTTCTGTAGAAGTTCAGAGAGGCAGAGCCCAACGTCTTTTAACTGAGTCCTCTTTAACCTTAGTGCCTCCTCTTCTTTCTCACATTTCTAAACCACACACAAACAGGCAAAGCAGCACCTCTCATCTCATACACATCCACACAAGCAAATTTATCCAACTGATATAAAAGCATTTTTCAAATTAAACTAATTAATATATTAAAATACACTGGGAGGTTCTTTCTTACTTGTCGGAGGTTAGAGAGTCGCTCTTTCAGCGCGGCCCAATCGGACTTCATCTTCGCTGACGTCCTCTCAGGCCTGGACCTCCCGCTGCAGTGGATAATTTCTTCATCTGTGTCCTTCTCGTTGTCACTCAATGAGCATACAAGTCTGGGATACACAAAAATGTAGTGTATAATCTTAAAATCTATTTCAACATTTAAACAAATTAATAAATGATTGGATAAAATAACCTTTTTCTTTTTTTTTTTTTTTACCCGTAAGTTCCTATCTTGTCACGTTGAGCTTTACGTATAGACAGACTTGTGTTTTGTACATGTCCACAAGAAGATGTCTGGACTTTGTAAATAAAGATGGGAGACAAGTTCAAATTAGTTTTATAATGCGGACTCAAAAAGAAATCCACTGTCAGATCTTGCGTTACCCGATGTAGGCTGAGCATCGCTTTCTTCCTGTGTGGGTGTGTCATGGTCACTCTGGTTGGTACAGTCGTCATTCATGTCTGTGACAGACTGAATAAGAGCTTGCCATCCTTGGTGGGGACATACAAGTTATGTTTATATATAATTTTATACATACTCTGGCATTATTACCTTCTACTTTCAAAGAGTTTGTTTCCAAGTTTTATTTATCTTAATTTTCAGTTTGTCACATCAACTGTTTTGATAGTAGTTGTATTTCAAATGGTTCCACTTTTAAAATGGGGCTCACTTTCCATTATATTTGCTGTTGTTTCTTACCTGGCTGCTTGTGAATGTGACGCCTGACTTGCTCTGTGGAGACTGTATCGAGGTCACTGTCAATGGACACGGTGTCAAAGCTACACACAGGCACTCCTGTAACAAAAAACAAAAACAAAAAAACAAGCAGCCTGCAATCACTCTTTTGAGTTAAGAGATTCCCAAAAGCACTAAACTGACTGAGCTTACAGTTTGGTACCTGCCAAACACCTGGCCGTAAGAGAACAGCTGTTGTTGTGCTGTACATTTTCATGGTCTGCTGCAACCCCTGTCCTGTGAGAGACTGAAAGGAAGGTGAGAAAATGAAAAGGTACACAGGACTGTAAAGAAATCAAGGCTGTAGCGTTGTAGAAAAGTGCTGGAACTAGCAATATTGTGGAAATTTTACGATACTTCAGGGATAAAATGTAAGGAATATGGGTCAGGTTGCTCCTTGGGAAAGTTGGGTCAAAGGAGAACACGAATGTATTCTACTAAACAGATCAGTGGATCTCAGCTATGCCTTTACTCAGAAGCCAAAAAATGTTCTAAATTTTGTTGAGATGAAACAAAGACATAGGTAGGGCTGAATAACTCACAAAGGAAACCATGTTGATTAATTTGACAGATATTGGGACTGCAATATGCTGCAGTCTACACCAAACAAGCATGTTAGATTTGACAGGATATGATTTATGAGCTGTGGCATTTTTGTAGCACCACAATGTTCATTTAAAATGGTATTTTGTGACACGTTCAACCTTTACCAGAAAGCTGCAGTTCCTCCAGTTTAGATATTGCACTTATCCATACTGTGAATCTGATAAGATTTGGATTAACTGTTCAACAGTAGATGTAGGTTAATCATTGCTAAGATAAGCGGGCTTTACATAATTATTGCTTAATTATCTGATTCACAAGATAGGACATTAATTATATTCATGCATATTTAGGTCCACTCAGCATCCTTCTTCACTGCCGGCCATACTCTCCCTGCAGTGGCTGAACGTCACTCATGTTTGGGACCACTGGAGCAGGTTATGTGTGCTATAAGTTAGCATTTTGAACTAAAGTAAGTGCAAAAGTTCGCATTCAGAAGTTTCATCCTTTGGGGGTAAGAAATGTGCTCAGTAAATTTCAAAGCAATATGTCCATTTGAGGTGGAAAGAGGAAGGAGAGTCTGTATGTTACATTTGATGCTGTAGGTTTTCTGATATCAATTCATAGGTTTCAATCTGTTTTTGAGATAGGGGTAAGGACGGAGGTGTTTTGACTTGTCTATTGTTTTTGACAAAAATAACTAAGCAAAAGTCCCGGAACTTGAATATCCAAGTTAAAGACAATCTGTCAAATAGCTGTAAACAACCTGATCTGGATCAAATTGTTGGACACACAGATGGATAGCCATCTGGATGATAGATTTGGGAAAGCAGGTGGGTCTTTTTCTCTTAATCCTCAACCACATCACCACTGAAAACTCAAGACCATGCTTGACTGCTCTCTGTTGTGTCCCAAAAATGTAAGAAATGCCAGGTTGTACATACCACTAATATATTATCCCCAAGCCTCTGTAGTGATTTGTATCTCCCTGCAGCTCCCGTTTTCTTACCAAAATGTGATGTGTTTACTCTGAAGCTGTCAGAGAGACATTTCCTCCGTTCCTTTCTTTGACCTGGCTTATTTGAGAGGGAACAGTGAGCAGTCACTGTGTCTTTACTCCATTCTCCAATTGTTGCTGATGATCTTTTGTCAACAAGACTTCGTCCATTTTGTTCATTCTGGCAATCGTCACTAGCTAACATTTCCGTCCTCTCATCCTGTTCTTCCTTGTCTAGCTCTTGCATACTACTGTCTGGCATAGCCACTTCCACCATCTCCTCTTTAAAGCGTCTGACAAAGTCCTCAGTACAGACGCTGTCTGACGGAGGGTATGTTTCTTCTGCCATCCCTCCTTCCTCACAGGTGTCTCCAAGCAGTTTCTGTAACCTCCAGATGACCTGCTCCCTCCGAGATTCCGTTTCCTTCTTGTCTCTGTGTAGCCTGTTTTCAGTTTCCTCATGAGTGACATGATCTTCCCAGCAGTCAGTGGTATTCTCTGGGGTGAAGCAGAGGAGAGATGGTTTGATTTTGTCTAAAGGAAAATCTCAGCCCTATTGCATTTTTACTCTCAACAAAATAGAAACTGAACATGCAGTGTTTTGTTAAATTGTATCCATTCTTTTTATTATAGGAGATTAAATATTTGTTGCTGTAAAACACACCATCTCTACAACAGAATGGATGTCATGAAACAACCAAGGATGGGAAGATTGAGAGTAAAGTCACAGAGCAAAAATCACAATCATGGGTCATGAGCGTGTGACTTAAAAAGGTTGTCTTTACTGCCTTGTGGCTTGGTAAAGCTGACAGACATTTTGGGAGAAAGGATCATGTTATAGGACACATTGACCCATAACTGTCTGAAATGATTTCTTCAGAGAAAAATAGTGGATTTGTGGACATTTAAGTGCCTGTCTAAAGCAGCGTGCAGCAACCAATAGTTTGTTCTCATCTTTCTTGTCATCTGCGGCATCATTTCATCTAAATAAAGCTGCATTTTAAAGTGGTCGTTGGACAAAGGAGCTTCTGTGTTCTGGACACACTATTTGATCATTGTCCTTTAAAACCACACCTGACCAGGCTGTGGATTAACTCAGTGGCTGAGAATTTGTCACTGGCTGAACAGCTCAAAAGCCTTTTGGGTGCAGTTGACCAAATGGAACCCTTTCCCAACAATAACAATAGAAATTAGATTTTTACATCTTCTTTAAGTCAGAAAACAAGAGTATTTGCATGCTATATTTCTATTTTTCTTCAGTCTATAAGCAAGTATTAAAGTGGCTTACTCTGACATTTAACAGGTTAACCAGACCATTTATGTATTTACATACCATTTACATACCAACTTGTTTACTTTTTATTTTGTCTAGTGCAAATTTAAATGTCTATGTTGTCAACAAAAAAATGGTGACAAGTAGCAATTACTATTTCTAATACTGTATGCTGTTCTCTTGTTAACCATGCCTGACGTGTACGTCAGCAGGGTTACTGCATTCACTTCGGTATCTGGCTGGCCGGGTAAGTATGTATGTGTGTATGTCCGTTCAGATATCTCTGCAAGTGCTGAAGTCAGGATAATCAAACTTGGCACTGAAGATCAGTCTAAGGTCCCCTGCTCAGTTGTGGAGTTAGAGGTCAGCAGATCAAGGTCAAGGTCACAGGGGTCACTTAGCACATTTCTTGTTGAATGATAGGGCCATTGGGCGTGGTTCTGCCATCTACTGAGGGCTCGTCTAGTTGTAATAGCACCGATACTTTCAGGCATATGGATTCTGTAAAGCGTCTTGAAACAATTTGAATTGTAATTGGCGCTATATAAATAAAATTGAATTGAATTGAATGCTGCAATATTACCTGAGGTTTGCTCCATCGTTGGAGTGTGCATCAGATCAAGACAAGACATGGGAGTGTCATTTGTTTGACTTGTACTTCCAAAGCCTGTGTCTTTGCTCAGAGCTTGACTCCACCTGAGAACAGCTAAAAAAAAAAAAGCGCAGAAAACACAGTTCACCACATGAATTCTACAATTTCATTTAGCAGACGCTTTTGTCCAAAGTGACGTACAACACAAGCAAGAATTCAGACATAAGGAAAAACCTGTAGTAAGTGCAAAAAGTGCTTCAAGTGTGATTGGTCAAAGGTGTTGCCATCAAGTTGCAGAAGAATTGCCAACCCCCCCCCCCCCCCCCTTTTTTAAACTTTGTCAGCGCTAAATAAATGCTGGGTTTTGGACCACCTGACTTATTCTACCCCTAAGGCGGAGTCAGATTAAGTGCCTAGGTGTTCTCTGAACAATTGAGTCTTCAATTGTCTCTTAAAAGTAGAAAGGGACTCAGCAGAACACACAGAGTTTGGTAGATTGTTCCACATGAAATCTTCAGATTTAATAAAAGGTGAGTGCATGAATTACCTGCATTGCTGCAATCATGCTCCCTGGAAATTGCATCATGTTTATGTGGCAGGACCTGCACACATTAATCACACTAGCTGAAACAATGTATTTTTGATTACACATTCAAAAAGACAAAAAAAATAAACAAAACAGACCTGCAGCTGACCAAGCTCAGCATCCATCGCATCTAGGAGGAGGTCACAGTGGTCCAGTTTGAGAGTCGGGGTATCCACTCCAAACACACTGCTGGTGTCAATGGGATCTATGGCATAAGGTTTAACATGAGAGGGTGTAAACAGCCAAGAGAGTGGCAAATCCAAGACACAGCGGTTCTGCTTATGAAACTTCATACCAATACAAAGAAGCTTGTCAGCGTCTCTCTCTGCTCCATCATGGCTGCTGTCTGACATGTCCGTTAGCTGAAGATAAATATGCAGAGTGTCAGCAGTACCACACACAGATCCATCCCCAGTATGTACCAGTGGTTCAGGCTGACTGGGCAGTCGTAAGTAGTGGGGGGTTTATGTTGCTCAGTTGTCCAGGAAACCAGGACAATTTAGCTTGTTAGCAAGCCAAACTGACTTCTTTTCACCAAGGAGACCATAAATTCTTGTCTGTCTCTCCCACTCCCCAAAATGACCATTCAGCCCAGGAGCTGTGAAAGTTAATTCCACCTTAAAACCCTTGTGCAGAAGTTTCCTCCCAAATGTTTAGCTAGCCATGACTGAAATGACTAAAATCTACCAGGGTTAAAGACTGTTTTTCTCAGGTACGTCCACACAAGAATATTCACATACGTAAGCCTTTAACATCAGTGGCGTTTGTATTTTAAAACTGCACATATAAGTGTAGTTAATGTCACTGACATAAATATATGCACACATATGATGGAAAACTGACTGTTAGTCTAAATCACAAAAGCTTACTAGCATGTCTGAAATTTTAATTTTTATGTAGTTAGCTTAAAAAAAGACAATTATATCACATTTAGAATCCCTAAATCACTCAGTTAAAATGGCACAGCCTCAAACAGTCGTAAGTTACTCACTTTCAGGATTAAACGCAGAGACCGTGAGTCTATGTCGGCCTTCACTCTTCAGAGCTGAAGTTCTGCTGCTGGAGGTTTGATTGACGGGAGCTCAGGGTTGCCCTGGAAACAGCCAAACAGCTCGCGACTGGTACACATGGATACGTCCCTGCGCACGCACAGACTCGGACTGAAAACAACAAGCAGAGCGGGAAGCTGCTGTCGACAAACCATGTTTCATTCACAAGAGACAAAAAAATGTGTGTAAATAAACACAATGTGATACAATACCGGAATAAACTGAGATTTTGGGATATTTTGCTTTGATAAGACTTTCTTCAAACTAGTGGAAAGAAAACATCCAAAATACAAGCTCAGCTATGGGTAATCATAATTTAATGTTGAATAGATAAATATATTTTTTTTTAAATTAGATGAATAAATGAATCAATAAAGATATCCATAAATGTAATAATAAAAAAAAAACGGTTTTGTTTATTTGTCTTTTACTTGACACTTTTATTTATTTTAGAGAACTTCTTTCCCCCTTATTGTAATATTTAATATTTATTTAATTTAATATTTATTGCAGGATATGTTTTTGTTTTCCTAATATTTATTTCTTTTAGGGGGCTTTATTTCCTAATGTCACATTCATTTATTTCAGGAGACTTTTATTTTCTAATATCACACTTATTTTAGGGGACTTTTGTTTCTACATATCATATTTATTGAATTCAGGGGGCAGTTAATTCCTAATATCAAATTTATTTATTTCAGGGTACTTAATTCCCCCTAATATCACATTTATGAATTTTACTGGACTTTTATTTTCCAATATCACTTTTATTTATTTATTTCAGGTTACTTTTTTCCTCCTAATATCTCAATTATTTATTTTAGGGTACTTTTATTTCTCAATTTCACATTTATTTACTTATTTCAGGTGACTTTAGAGGTTTTTATTTACTAACATATCACATTTATTAATTTCAGAGGACTTTTACTTTCTAATGACGCATTTGTTTATTTCAGAGAACTATCATTCCCTACTAGTGCCACATTTATCACACAGCTCTTTATATTTTCATCTGTTAAATTCCAAAGGGTTATACAGGTTCAAAACCAAAGCAACAGGGCCACAACAGCACTGAATCTCAGCAAAGTCCTCATACTACATCGGGCTGCAGCTGCAACACCCTAGGCAGTACTTAGGCAAAGACTGAACACAAATTAGGCCCTAGAGAGATGTACATTTGGGGGTAACAACTGTCTTGATGCAAGTAATTAACTGGAGAAATTTCATGGTGACATCTGTTAGTTTTCTCTTTTAAAGTGCTTTCCAAATAGAACATTATGCTATTTTATAATACGTGTTTTCATAGGTCATTTTCTTCTATTCTGAGCCAGAAATCTCCCCCTCAGTAGTGCTGGACATATGTCAAAAGTTCCAGTTGTATTTCTATCTATATTCTATAAGTCTTTACCAAGGTTTTTCATACATCATCATAACATTTGTTCATCTTAGCCACTAAATTTAACCTGTAATCAAGAAGAAGAAGTGCAGACCACATAAATTAATCACCAGTCTCCTTTACTACAAAGCAATTGTATGTCTTCTTCATTCCTGTTTGTATTTTGTAGGGATTTCACTTTCTAAAGCACTTTGTAGTCTAATCTGCTGTAAAATAAAATTACATATGGGTGTTTATTTGGTTTTCATAATTTATAGTGGGTGTTTTGTTTGTGAAAAAATGCTATCTGTATTGTAATAGAACTATTTAGACATGCTCTGTATTCCATGCAATGCCCTTGTTCAGTTTAGAAATACTAAAGTTGTCAGTTAAAGACTCACCGGTGAAGCAGTGCATCTGCAAAAAATACAATTTAAGTTGAGGAACGATATATATATTTGCTTTTTTCTTGTTTCTTTCTTTCTTTTTTTATGGATGCAGGGCCCTGACATCTCTAAAGTTTGAAAGTATGGTGACATTGCGCAAATAAATCATGCATTTAATGTCAGATTGATTAGTTTTAACACATACAGAACTTTCATTGTAACTCTAGGACAGTTCAGTACTGTAATGATCCCACAGAGGGGCCCATTTGTTTTCAGACCTATTTCTAGTGTTGGTATCTCTAAAGCTTTGAAGGCTACGACCCCCCCCCAAAAAAAAACCTCATCCTGACCTGAACAGCTTGGATCCCAAGATTTTAAAGCTTACAGCCCCCTTTTTATTGCAGTCTATTGCCTGTATTTTATTTTGAGCCCCTAGACTAATTCCATCCTCAACTCTGGAAAGCAGCATATGTTCTCCCCTCATAAAAAGGTGGGGACCATTCAGATGAAATAAAATAAAATAAAGTAATATTCAAACTTTTAATTCCTACCAAGACTTTAGAATCCAAAATAAAGTATTCTGGGTGGACACGGGTACGTGTATATTTTGGTAATTGGATTTTCCGTTCTAAAGCAGGTATTGAAAAACAAAAAACGAGTGGTTATTTGATTTTCGTTTTCAAAGGCAAAAATTAAAATTGAAATACAAGGCGTTTTTCCTTTTCACGATCAAAAAGGGATATACGAATTTTAAAAAATGCTTTGATTTTCATTTTTTATTTACGATAACAAAAAAAATAAAATAAGTAAGAGACAGAAACGAAAAAAGGTCCGTTTTTTCGTTTTCTGAGACCGGAAGTGGTCATCAGCAAGGGTGGAGCCAAACAGAGTACGGTGCATAGACTGTAAATAAATGGGTTTTTTTTGTTTGTTTTCATGGTCAAAATGAAAGATCAAGTGGCCGATCTTAAAATAAATCAATATCGATTTTTTTATTTATTAAGTTTTGCGACGCAAGGGGGCGTGGTTACCTGATTGACAGTTCGTCTGGAATGACTGACAGTCTGGAGGATTAATTCTGATATGGTCACTGGTGGTTTATCGGTGAAGAAGCAGAACCTTTTCCACAGACACTTTTCCTGCCTGTTGGCTTGTTTTAACCATTTTGCTACCTTCGGCTGATTCTACCAGCAGACACTGAAAGTTCGGTAAGTAGGCTAAATGTTTATTTTCTTATCAGTGCCGCTTTTAATGCACTTCATATGCAACTTTCGTGTCAGATATAATGTGTGCCATGCAGTCCAGATGTTGGTGGAGTTTATTTCTTTGTGTATTGACAAGAGAAGAGAGTTAGCATCCAGTAAATATTAGCTTTAATATAAATTAGTGATGCTAACCGAGCGAGCTGCTCAGTCGTAGCCTGATTAAACCTAGTGTAGCATTAAGCTAACGATGTTTGCATTGTGTTTCATGGAAAAGGCTGAAGTGTGTCGTGTTAGTGTAATGTGGTACATTTAGTTAATAAAACTGTGTGGAGACGCTGGTTCACATTAATGTAACGTTTAGAAAACCTAAATGTGATTCAAACAGTAAGGTTAAGGTTCTGTGTTGTCAGTAGTCCTAAATATCTGCTGAGTCTCTGAAGTTAAACTGGAGAAAACAGTAAATCTACTCTCTAGTCGTTAACATTGTTTAATGACTGATTCACATGTTGTAGTACATCTTAGTGCAGATTAGAAAAATAACCTCCCAGAATATGTCCAAAATAATGATGAACACTACAGTTAATACATTTAAACTGCAGCACAGATAAGCTGGATAATAAAATCCTCTCCTAAAGCTAAAGTGACTACAGGTCTTTCTGTCGTTCAGTGCTTGGAAAACTATATGAAATAGGAAATCTTTCCAGGGATACTTTAAAATGAACCTCTGCTGTTGATGCTGATACTGTGACATCTCTCTTCATCTCAGGTGTCTCATGTTCACTGTGAGGATCTTCTGAGTGAAGCCAACAGAAGGAAAACCTCATCTGGTTGTGAAGGAGACTGAATGGACGACATCCTCAGTGAACCACTTCCTGTTTAGCTTTCACTGACAGAAGGACAGACCAACTCTTTCAGCAGTTTATTATTCTCTGTTCTTAGTATTCACAGATTCTATTTATCACCTTTAACTTCATCTCTGCTGCTGTAGCAGAAATACAACAAGGTTTCTGGCAGAACAATTAATAGTCCATTAAGTTGATTTGCAGAAATTAAGCTTTTAATGGCATTAAAAATCATAAATATTTGTCTCAGGTGGCATTAAAATTTCTTTGCTGCAGTTTTCCAAGAAATAATTGACAATAATATATTTATAGCACTGCGATTTGTCAGGTATGTGCATCTGCGTAACATGCCGAAGCAATTGAAGATAACTGGTGTTCCAGCCGAGTGGGTACAATTTCTAAAAACTGCATGTTTTTAAAGTGGCTGGAGGCTGGACCAGGCGGGAAATGAGGGAAACAACAAATTACCAGCAAAAATGGCTCCAAAACATGGATTTCAGAGAATGACTGCAGGCCCGTTGGTGTTCAGGGGGGTTCCCAGATTCAGAAATAGTCAAATGTAGGGTTTTCATATAAAAAATCATCTTACAAAAAAAACAACCCGGTATTTGAGTTCATGGTCGTGCATTAATTTTACAGTATAGCATAAAAATGGCATTAAAAAGCATAAATTTGAACTGACTGATATCATGGCAGAAACCCTGGTACAAGTATATGATATAAGCGATATGCAGCCATTAAAACATCAACACCATTCAAGCTCCAGAGCTTCATGTATTTCCTTCATGCACATTTAAAAACTGCATTATTAACAATTGTGAACTGTAAATATGGTGCTAAACACAGTAATAAATGGATGAATAATGTGTTTGCTGACAGTGAAGGTGTAAAAACTGAACAGTCACAAAGACAAATATTATGAAGAGAGGAGCTTAATCTGCAGCATCATTGTTCTTAATGGAAGCATGAGGAGGACATCAGTGCTGCTCTTCCTCACAGCGATGGAGAGAAGACTGTTCGAGAACCACAGCTGGATGTTCATGTTCTCTGTAGCTCTCAGTTCCATCAGATCAGATTTCCCAATGATCCAGACCAAGGCTGGAAGGAAAAGACACAAACAGTGAGAAGAAGCTCTCCAAGGTTCTTTCAGTCCAACTGCTGGAACTTTAAATATCAGAATGAACACATCAGGGTACGAATGAAACACAACAGAGTGTTGTATTTGTCCTACTTTCTAATTCTTATAGAAATGTTGTTTTCCTGGTTGAGGCCAAAGAGTATTTTACTGCCGTAGATGGACAATAAAGTTTATTTTTATTCTAATGTAGCATTAGCATTAACATGAGCTCCACAGTTATCTGACCGTACACTGTTGTATGAACAGAAGCTGTTAAATAGAGTCTGAAGCAAAGAACAGATATATTAACTCAGAACTGAACTGTTCTTCATTCATTGAAATGAGAGATTAACATTCATCAGAGTTCTGTGTAGGAGCGTTAACATAGATTAATTTCTATCTGCTGATCATTAATGAACTGCGCCTCGAAACAGCAGTTTCCCTATGACTGATCTATTATGATTGATCAGCTGTGACCTTCAGGACACTTAGCTACACCTAATAGATAACACTGACTAACCGGGATTAGCCTCATTGTAAATACAAAGTTAGGAAACATAAATTGAGATTTATAGAACGACTTTAAAACACGATGTTAGAACAAGTTTATATCAGAGGTTACAGTCTGATGGTAACTTACAGTAACTTCACTGCTTTATATGTGATATTGTCCAGAAGTAGAGAAGAGTGCAACTAGTTACAAAGTTGACTTTAAACACTTACCTGTAGAGTTTATCTCCACTTTTGGAAGCTAACGTTGTTAGCAGCAGCGGTAGCAGCGTCCATAAACAGCAGAAGCCGGTAAATGTGGGCGGGACAGAGAGTCCTCGGCTCTGATTCAATCTGACCACCCTTGCTGATGACCACTTCCGGTCTCAGAAAATGAAAAACTGTTCTTATTTCGTTTCTGTCTCTGACTTATTTTATTTTTTGTTTTTGTAAATAAAAATGAAAATCAAAGCATTTTTTAAAATTCGTATATCCATTTTGATCGTGAAAAGGAAAAACGCCTTGTATTTCAATTTTAATTTTTGCCTTTGAAAACGAAAATCAAATAACCATTCGTTTTTTGTTTTTCAATACCTGCTTTAGAACGGAAAATCCAATTACCAAAATATACGCAACCCAGATTCTGGTCTCCTCGTTTGGATTAATTCTGATATAGTAACTGTTGGTTTATTTATCGGTGGAGCAGCAGAACCTCTTCCACAAACAGTTTTTCTGCCTGTTGGCTTGTTTTAATCATAACTTTTTCTACCTTCGGCTGATTCTAACAGCAGACAGACACTGAAAGGACTCTGATAGTTCGGTAAGTGTTTTTCTTCTTATCGGTGCCGCTTTTAATGCACTTTATATGCAGCTTTAATGTCAGATATAATGTGTGCCGTGCACTTCAGATGTTGGTGGAGCATATTTCTGTGTGTATTAACCAAAGAAGAAAGTTAGCATCCAGTAAATATTAGCTTTAACATTAGCGATGCTGCACAGTGGGTAGTGGTTAGCAATTTTGCCTTGCAGCAAGAAGATCCTCTGTTCAAATCCCGGGGTGGGTCTGGGATCTTTCTGCATGGAGTTTGCGTGTTCTCCCTGTGCATGCGTGGGTTTTCTCCGGGCACTCCGGTTTCCTTCCACAGTCCAAAAATATGCTGAGGTTAAAGGCATTATGGAAGATGTTTTTTTGTTTGTTTGTTTAATTTGTCTGATTCACATAAAATGAATATACTGACCTTTAGTGGACTTGTATGTATGGTTTCTAAAAAAAATAACTGTGGACATGGCAGGACCTGAAAAACATCAGCCAATCAATGCGCTCGGACCGAGGCGTTTGCTTTGCTCCCTTTCCTGTCAATCAAAAATCTTCCGGCTCAGGCCTAGTTATGTAGATTACGTACGCCTTGGACTTACGTGTTTTCTGTATGTGTTGCTTTGGTATAGCTTCGTAGTTAGCTGGCGACTTGTTTTGCTCATCTTTTTGTACATAATGGCAGATAAAGATCCAGTGGGACCCAGCCGTAAAAGACAACTTCACGAGTGCTATGCAAGTTTCTGGAGGGGGGCGTTTCTTCGTAAATGTTAAGAGGGGGAGGTTAGAGGGGGGGAGATGTTGTATGTGCGCATGCGCATGCTACGTTCAAAGTCGTAGGAAATTAAATCTCCTCTAATGCCTTTAATTGATGACTCCAAATTATCCGTAGGTGTGAATGTGAGTGCGATTGTTCGTCTGTATATGTAGCCCTGCGACAGACTGACGACCTGTCCAGGGTGTCCCCTGCCTTCGCCCGAGTTAGCTGGGATAGGCTCCAGCCCTCCCCCGCGACCTTAGTGAGGATAAAGCGGTGTATAGAGAATGGATGGACGGATAAATGATATTGGGACGATCATGCCTACAGCTAAAGTGCATCTTTATGCAGGCAACATAACCGTTTGTCTCTTCTCTGAGCCAGGCTGCTGATGGGTTCAGACTAAAGATCCAATTATCAGTCTGGCCAATTATCATGGTTGGTATCTGCGGATTAAAGCAGATAGAGTTTTTGAAGTTACTGGGACAAGAAAAGTGTCCATTTTTCCCAATATCCTTCCCATATGTCTGCTGTTGTGACAGTGTATTTTATAGTTCTCTAACTCATTGTCCAGTACACAACACTGTGCACTTTAGAATCTTTGTTTTTTCCTTTGGCCTTCATCAAGTCTAAGGAGACAGCAGCACTGGTGTATTTTTAATCACAAAGCAGTACTGGGTAAACTCTCTTCCCACTTGTGTAATTTTTTATCTCTTAATAACAGCTGTTAGCTGTAATTCTTGCTCATCTGAATGGCTGCTGTACAGAGTTCTCAGGATTTGCTCTGCTTTGATAGAACGACAGTCTTCTATTTTGCAGCCTGGTCCTGGAAATAACCTTCAGAACTCAGTACAGCTACATGATTTTTTCTCTCTCCCTGAGATAAAGAGAAAGCTACTGTTTATTAAACCTTGACTGGAGTTCACCAGCAGGCTTGCGGGAGACTGAAACTGACTGTAAGAAGTTTCTTTGGTCTGATGAAATTTAGTTTTTAACAGTGGCTTTCTTTTGCCTCTTTCCCATACAGTTTGGACGAGTGAAGAACAGACAGCAGTTGTTGGAGTGCAGTCTCTTCCATCATAGCTGTCTTGGCCTCGTTTATTAGACTCTTTCTTGCACAGTCACTCAACTTTTTTTTAGGACAGGCAGCTCTACGCAGATCTACACGTCATTATTCCTTCCATTTCTTAATGATGGATTGAACTGTACACGAAACTCCATTTGAAAAGCAATAAAAATGGAAAATTTCCATGGGGCATTAATATTTTCTTAAAGCACTGCATATTGTTTTCATGCTCGATTTTATAATCTTGTGTAACTACTTAATGGTATGCCTTGGTGGAAAGGTCTCCATTGAAAAAAAACAACAACTTTGATCTTAAGGGACTTCCTGGTTAAATAGAGGTTAAAAAAAAAAATCAATCTATCCCTGTAGAACAGTACTAGAATTAATTTAATTTAAAATGAAGCATTTTGCAGGAGTAGTCCATATTGCAGCCTGTATATTTATCTGTTTAGTGATTTAAATGGACAATTAGGTGAAATAAAAGAATCGCTGTCTAAAGAATTAAATTTAGGCTGGTTTATTATCTGAGACAGATTCTACAATAAATTCTCATTGGGTTTCTATTGCCAACCAAGCAAAACAGTGTAACAGAAACACCTCACTATTGGGATTAGCAATGATGATAAACTTAATCATCCTCCAACTGCAGCACAAAGATACGAAACCAGACAGATATCCAGTGTCAACAATAACAACTTTATTATCCTTTGTTTTCATTAATATGTCTTTGTTGTTTAAAGACAATGTTATACGAGTATAAATTAAGGGAGAAAATACACAATTAAAAAAAAAAGAAGAAAAACCTCAGTTGAATCTGCAGTTACACCTGAATACACCTGTGTGTATCTGGGGAGTAAGAATAGTAGTCAAGGCAGGTCGATCACCTTTGCTTCTTGTAACAGGCCGCTGTTGTGTCTCATAACTTCCATCATTGTTCAGATCATTAATATCCCCTCATTGTCTGACCACAAAGCTGTGTGTCACAGTCCAAGGAGAAGCAGGGTTCAGCTTAGACAAGGCAAGAAAAACCTCCCTATCTTCATTAGTTTAATTCTGCCTCAGAACTGAGCAGAATCGAATGAGGAGGAAATGTGTGCCAAATACGCACACAAATCAAGCTCATTATGCATACAAACAGTATGAAAACACCAACATAAGAATAATGGCACCCATGAGAAGGAAAAAAAATCTGAACTGAAAATAAAAGCTTAAAAATTAAAGCTTAAGAATCACACCACAGTGAGTTAAGAGTTGGGTGAGCTGAAACGAGACACAATGAGAGGAGGTTTACGTTAGAACCCTCTGAGACAGGGAAGGCAGATGAAGAGGTTTCTTTTACTCGACAGTACTCTCTCCACTTACACTTTGGTTGTCCCCCCCCCCCGCCTTTCTGCATGAGGCAGACAACTGTTCTGTTTGAAGCAACAGCAGCCACGAACTAACAAATCTACACTTCACTGTGTTATTGCTACAGCTGTCCGATACTATACAAGCCCCTAAAAGGGCAACTTCAGTAGGCAAGTCACCATCAAGTACTGAGGTCACGTTACTTGGAAATATATTGATTATGATGAGCTCTCCATTATCATTCAAAATATAATATGTATTCTCAAATATAAAATCATCTCAAACACAATATATTAAAGTAAATCTCTAGTGAACCTCAAGTTGATCGCCCAGAAAAAGGAAATCACAGATTAACTTTCCATTTGTACAATTTCTTCACCAGCAGTGATCTGTGTTCTTCAACATGTCACAACTGTGCACGATGCTTTCCAACACAGCAAAAATGAAACTTGCTGCTGCAGTAGTGTCCGTCCTTACACGTGGCACCCTCGATATGACTAGAAGTGTACACAACCTCAATCCAAATCTTGTTTTTATGTACACGCTCATGGAAGCATTCCCAGTCTATGTGCAGCAGACAGACAAGAGAAGAACCAAAGCAGAAAAGCAAAATGAAAAGAATCGTTTGACAGTTTGGGAAATGTCCTCATGCGCTTTCTTACCAAAAAAAATTAGATTCCACTCTCATATGTGTGTGTTCAAGGCTACAGTCAGCAGCTGCTTAAATTAGCACTAAAACACTTTAAACGACAGGAGACATTTAGTCTGGTTCTGTCCAAAGTAGGGGAGTTTCCAAAGTATCATATTAACGATGCACATATGATTTACAGTAGATAATCCAGCACCAGTAACCATCTGATTGATGCTCCATCAAAAACAAAGCATATACTTGTATTCTGAGGGTCATTACTTTGCCAAAGAAGCAACAAAATACACAACAAGGTAAGTTAAGGGATAATTTTGTCTGATGGCACAGTTTTTTTCCCCTAGTTTTGATAGATATTACAATAATATCGTTATTGTGAATTCAGCATCGTGGCTCCCAGTCCAAAGGTGAAAGAAAAAAAGCCACAAGCATCTTTCCAGTTAACAATTCAGCATATTACATCCACATGAACTTTACTTTCAAAATGTAAACACAAGTTGTATATTTATTGTGATCCAGGTGCGAGACCATTTCTGGTCCACGAGCAGCGAATTATCAAAGATATAATCTGTTGATTAGTCAGCTTCAGGTGCTGGTGGGTGGACTGTTTACTAAAACAGTCTAAGCTCTAAGCTGCTGTCTCTAGCTTCCTTTTAACATCACAAACATGAGAGGTTATCATCTTCTCATTGAACTCTGGCAGAAAGACAAAATAAAATCCTTTTCAAAAGCAGCACATTATTTCTTTAGAGCAAGTGATCTTGGATAAGATATTTAATCACCGATCAAACTGTGCTCATGACAACCAAAGATCATCACAGATTTTTCACGTAAATGAAAGAAGCATGTCTTTGTGCAAAAAATAATCAATCATTGTTCATTTCATTATCAAATCATCAATTCACTGATAAAGAATCTCACAGATAAACATTTTAACAGTTCAAATTATCACACTGAAAATCTCCTTTATCAGCCCAATATTCAGTGTGAACTAATACTTTGATGTGAAGGAATTTCTTTTACAGATAATTGTTCACATGTTCATGGTCTCAAAATCAGAGGAAAAACTGAACTGTCGTGTTAGTATCAAGGAGTCTATAAAAAATGTATTTTTAGTGTGTTAAGACGGTTTTTGGCCAAATTGCAGGCGCATCGGGGTTAACTTCCATCTTTGCAGAATCAATCATGATGAAAAATTAAAATGACAGCAAATCCTCCAGGCTCATTCAGTCTTTTTTCAGTTTGGAACTCCGCTGTACAGATAACTCAATACTCGAATTAGTATAATTACTCTTCATTTTACAATATCATTGTTTTATCACAAAATATTCACACAATTAGACTAGATGGTAGATACAATACCTCCAGCCATGAATTCTACATTCCTAACAATAATTACAAAAAAATACTAACTGTTTTTCAAAACTCTCGTCACCGTAGACTTGTAGTGCACAGGTCAGGGGACTCGTTCCCTTATTCAGTCAGTTAAAGGCAAAAGACTCAGGGTATCTGTGTGAGCTGATCCCAGATCAGCAAGTCCACAAACGGCAAATGAGCTGTGGTGAGGCTGGAGTGGCAGCTGGGACGCTCCTCTGTGGCTACAGCTGACTGCACAGTGGAGCGCTACAGGAACCAGCCCTGTCTGCTTCTAAAGCCTCTGACCTCCTGTCAGCTGGAGCCACTCTGGGCTCCTCAGAGAATCCACTCCAGTCTCAGAAACCGTAAACCCACTGGAAACGTCTCAGCTACAAACTAGTGACTGATGGAGGCTGTGGAACTCGTGCAGTGCACACTACAGGAACGAGCATGTTCCTGGGTGGTAATTACTAGATGCCTCAGTACTTTGTATGATCACTGAGAATGATGTTGGTTAAAATGGTCACCAAGGATACGGCATGTGTTGCTATGGGAGAGCACCAGAGGACAAGGTAAAGTACATGGACAGAGTGAAATCTTGTCAACATCAACACAGAGATATGTACTAATCTCTAGTCAACCACAGTGAAAAGTGCTTATTTAGGGCTTCAATGCAGATTCCTACTGGAGTGATTTGAATGTCTCGAAGCTTAACGTACCACTGCAAGGGCACTAAATGTATTACAACTAAAGGATCAACTACTACTGTAGAATTTTGTTAATCAGCATCACAAATGTCTGAAGCATGTTTGAATGACTGAAATGCTCTGAAGCATCGAGGCAATTCATATTCAAAAATATGAAACGGATCAATTGTCACATTATCTCCACTTGGAGTCTACGCAGACTGGCTATAGAACAGACTACTTGCATGTAACTAGAGTGAAATCCCAACATCCACACCAAAATAAAAATATACAGTGTTTCTGCCTGGCTGCATCCTTCATTAGTTCAGGTAAACCAGCCTCTAATGTATAGAAAGAAAGAGATTATTTGCTCAGTCAAACTATCGAGTTGTTGATTATGGAGACTTAAAGTGTTCAAAATTGAACAAAATATATTTAATAAAAACCTTTGATGAATCAGTTTGGAAAATACATAACATAAGCATCAAACTGTGGTGTGTAAATTTACAGACAGCACAGAAGACCAGTGTCATTTCATACCAGCAGTTTTAAGTCAAAATGCACTTTTTTCACAGCCTCTATTAACTTGACAATGTGTCTACTGTCATACTTTTTAGTGCCAAATGGTCACAAAACAGGCCCTGGTTATCCTCTGTTAAGAAGGTTTTACAACACCTGCAGTTTGATGCAGGGTAAAATTGATACCTTCACAATTTCATGGTTATACTACATATATTTTTTCTGTTGTTATTTATATGTTTATTGTTTTTATACTGTCTTTTTTATTTATTGAATTTTGAACACTTTTGGTCTCCACAGACCCAAGGGACAGAAATTTCTCGATACTAAATTAGGTCTTAGTCTTTTTCTTAGGCAACCAAAAGGGGAAATAATGAGCACTTGAAATCATTTCCATGAAGCAAAAGAGGGAAGTAATTTAAGATTCTTAAAGCAGGCTCAGATTAATCTCACGTGTGCTAAATAAAACAGATGGTGAGGACACTTTTTGTGCAACCACTAAAATACCAACACGTCTTTTCAACACTGTTCTGTTTCTGCCTCTTTGTGAATTTGTCGGTCTGTAATATAATGAGCTGCTCTGATATAGGTTTCTATCCAATTGGTAAAACTCTGTAATGGGATGGTGAACAGAGAAAAGTGCATTGTGGGTAGCATTTACGGAGCACCGGAGCATCAGGACTGTGCAGGTGCCTTTATTGTGTGGTGTTACAACTCCATTATCTCACATCCACACAGTGTCTCACTGCTGTTTCAGTATAGCGACAAAGAGGACTGCTCAGGGAACACCACGTCTTTTCCCCATACTAAAAACAGAGTGAGAGTGTACATTTGGAGGTACAGTGTAATCTGAGATTGTGTGAAACATACACATTCTCATGCTCACAGAGGTCCATATGGTGCTCATACGCCCGCTACGCTCCACCGCCTGAGGACCAGAGGCCGAGCAGTTCCCTGTCCGATGAGGTTAGGTGTGATCTGAGATGGGTTCCTGGGTTAGAAGATGTCAGGACACATGCTCCAGTCCTGTCTGTCCTTAGACTCCCAGTAACCTCCCTTGTACACAAAGTTTGTCTCTCCAGTGACTGAGTCCCTCCTCTGGTGAAACCACAACGGCTGGTAGCCTTCATATTCTCTACCTGTGGAAAGAAGCACAGACGTTATTGAATCATCGCAGTTTAATCGCTGTCTCGCGGAAAAGCCACACTTGCAGGCAATTCACTGAGCAATCAATTCACTTTCATACAAATGCATATATGAGAAGCAATCAATCGCTGTGCACTGCATTTGGGATAGCTCCAAATGTGAACCGAGCTGTAATGGTGGGAAAGTTGAACTCAAAGGCGTCAATAAAAAAACAAATGAGCACGATGTGTGCGATGAGAAACCTGGATCGATCATGATGAAGGAGAACATTCTAATCACAGTTTTGGAACTCCCCGAACTGAACAGTGAATCCAATTCCAAAAACAGCAAACCAGTCAAAGCAAGGGAGGAATTGCAGTTTTCTGATGAGTGAACATTGGTAAAAATACAATCATTTTACCTTGTTACCATTAGCTATCTCTTTACACAGCATAGATTTAAATTAGATGAACAAAGCTTAAACAAGGTGTTGCTAAGTGCACCAGAAAAGAGCCCAATGAAAAAAAACAGAAAGACAACAGCAGAATGAAGTGAAAATGAATCACTTGCTAATGTGGCTTCACCATATCACACCGAGGATTGTTGTAGATTTTAAAGTAGTATCTGTTATTACATGTAACATGTTACTGAGGCTCCGTTCTGAATGAAAATGTCACATGTATGCAGGAAAAAGTCTTTGGTTTTTCCTTAGTCATTATTTGGAGAAGTTGACATGAGAGGTGTATCATGCAGTTCCCACACAGAGGCAGACCACACAGAGGACACACAGAGGATGGTGTGTGTGTTTTTGTGTGTGTATGTGTGTGTGTGCACACGCATATGTGTGTGTGTGTAGGAATGATGCACAACAGAGGGGTACAGGGCGACCCCCACTCACCAGAGTCATAATCACACTCTGACCATCAATAGAGGGAGGAAAAGAAAGACAAGTCATGGGTACATCGAATACAGTCTAGCCTACACACAACACACACACAGGAATGCCACCAGGGTGAAGAGTTTCTGCTGAAGTCTGTGTAAAGATCAGACCTGACTTTAATAATTCCTGAACATTTGATTCCTGACCATTGAGATTAGGACACCCAAATAAAGCATTAGCAATACTGACAGAAAGCGTCTTTGTAACTTAATCCTCTGAACGCCAAAACTCACTGATGGAGTTGAAAGGTTTGTCGTCTAAAGAACTGCCAAAATTACTGACATTTATCAGAGCCAAAAACTATATAAACAGGAAGCATCAACAGATCTTTAACTTTCCAAATACTCACCTGTGATGTGCTGTTCCGTTGTGTGAAACCTGACTAAATGGAATCTCAAAGTAGTAGCGTTTCAGTGGAATTAATCTAACATGTCTAATTTCAAATTTCACAAAAATTAAACAGGGTGCTCTCTTTTCCTTAAAAAAATAAAAATGAAAAATCTGTGCTATACTGCCAAAACTGTAAAGCTATGAGAGAATGAGCTGCAACCAGCAGTCACAAGAGCAAAACTTCAGTGACTTTTCAGCTGAACTGGGCTGAGCCACAGGCTGTGTTCACACGGAGCAGACAGCAGATAAGTAAGGAAACAGAATAAAATGACAGCATTATAATATGTATGGAGTCACTAATTTTTCCAGTATTGGTATCACCTGTCAGTCCTTGAAAAAAATGCATATGCTGATTTCATTCTTAAAAGTCTTTGTAAAAATCCCTTCTTAACAGTTTTCCTATTTTTCTCAAACTTTTCTTTGCATTTTCTTTTATGTTCTTCAATGCAACTTTTAAGATGATATCTAGACATCAAACATCCAGAAAACAAGTTTTCAGTCAGTTTAGAAAGGCTCTCCATTAACTTCAGCTGCAAATACTACAGAAAATGTGCTCGTGTTGTTTGACTCAGTTTTGTAACGAACAAAGTGGGAACAAAAAACTGCAGAATTCATCCACAAATTTTTGAAAAGCAGTTTAAAACTTTAACATGTATTATAAGGTCAATACAAAGCATGACCTTTAGTTTCAACCCAGAAGACCTTTAAGTTCAGTAACTGAATGTTTTTTACCTAAATGCTTCTAGGGTCATAGTTAATTTCTCTCGTACTTTAAAGTCTTTTATCTTTTCTTTTTAATCAACTACTCAAACGTTTTCTCATTCAGGAGCTTATCTTTTCTGCTGATTATTCAACTTGGAGAATTTCAAATAAAGAGTGCTGCAGCTGACACTATACACCGTCTAATCTGAAAATGATTGGAACTTTTACTACAGGAGCACTGGTAGCATGAAGTAAGTTCTCCCACTTTGCAACTTTATGCCCTTATCTCCCTTCTTGATCATCCCTTCTTATCTGTCTGTCTTTCACTTGGCTTCTCTTTGCCTACCTGACATCACACTCCCTGTTCTGTTTCATACCTTCATCCAGAGCGTCAGAGGCTTCTGCTTCTCTTCTCCTTCTCACAGCTCTTTGTTTCTCCTCTAGCCTCTGCTTTTCTGAGTTTGCTTCATCCCATCGTCCGTCCTCCATCAGCCTCTGGTCTGGTCTCAGACGGCTGTCGGTCAGTCCGACTCCTTCTTCCGGCTCATTCAGGGTCAGTGCCAGTGCTGAGAAGTAGTACATGTTCTCAGCATTTTCCCTGAGAAAGTAAGAGGAAATTGGCAGTAGTTACACTGTGATGTTCTACAATCGATGATATTGATCGAACACTGCAGCTATTGCACAACATCTGTGACTCATATATTTTAATGTTGGCCGTTATGAGGCTGATAAGGCAAGCTTACGGGAGAGGGTATTTCTTCCACAGCAGTTTGGGGGACAGCGTCTGATAGACAGTCTTCTGCTTGCCCTCTGAGCCACTGCCCCCTCGGCTGCTCTGGACGATCTTGGCACTCTCCATTTTTTCATCCCAAGTACCAGAGAGGATGTAGTGAGCCTGACCCCCGCTGTCCGCCACCACACCCGTCACCTGGAAAAAGAAATCAGAAAATAAACTCACAACATGGATACCACAGGGAATTAAGAACGAAAAGCAGGTTTACTTTGCTGAGTGAGGTGGCAATATACATGCTGGTGCTGTCCAGCAGGAGGCAGCATCACACAAACTAACCCCACAGTGGATGACATCATGCTGAGGTTGGGTATCAGCAAAGCGTGTTAAAGGAAGAAATTACCTTCCGTGGAACATCCCTGGAGAAATAACTGTAGGGAGAGAATTTGAGTTGGCAGGTCTCCTTGGTCCTGTGATTCACAATCTCAATATCCCCCGACTACACAAACAGAAACAAAGAGAGAGAGAAGAAAATTATATATATTTCACTATGTAGCTAGCAAGTTATGCCATTATCTGAGGTAAATTTGGTAAACAGGCCAGCAAAACTAAAAGCTAAGTAGTTACAGGAGGTTAATCCACAGTTAGAAGATGTGATTTGACCTTGTCTTGTTTCATCTTAAAGGCCTTTAAACCAATTTTATTCACCAGGATTTTGCTACAGTGGAAGCAGTAAGCAAAACAGTAACACATACTCATAGATTAAAAATGTTTTCAGGAGCTTTAAAGGCAGCAGAATCATTTTTCTGACTACTAATGATGCTGCACAGAAATTTTTTGATGAGCAAGTCCCTCCGTTGTTAGTATGTGCTCTTCTAGCAGAAGTATGCATGAGGTCAAACATATATGAAGGGTGGGGTGATGAACACTTCTGCTTGTTGCACTCTCTGATGTTTGACCTGTTTTTGAAGCATCTGTCATAACAGACAAGTATGTTTTTTAAGTTTCAGATGTTATTATGATGTTTATTAATCATATATTCACATGCCAATGCCCATGTAGATTATCTTGTCTTGTCCGTTGCTGTACTATTGACAACTCTGCCTGCTAGTGCATTGGCCAAAAGTAGAGGAAGCAGTAGGAAAACAGCTTCTGCAGTTTAGTATGGCGTTAGTCTGACCTCGTTCTGCATCGGAGGGCAGCAGAGTGGCAGAGCAGTATAAAGACACAGTGAAAGTATTGAATGGAGTGAAAAGCAGTAAGTATCGGTGAAATTCTTTTTCTTAGTGGATAACCTAAAGTTGGAGGTGGTGTTGTTGTTCCATTAGACTAGTATCTTAAATTTACACAATTAAAAAAAAAAAAGCAGAATAGCTTATTTAGATGCATACAAAAAAAACCCATCTAATTACAGAAACTGGTCACAACCTTTATGATAGGTTGGAAGTTTTGCTTGACTGTAACTTGACACACATTGTGCAGGGCAGCTTTAAGAAAGTAGAAGTGTAAATATCCAGGAAATTCAGGATATTATTAAGTACTAATGAATAATACCGCTTTGGTCGAATAATTCAGAGCTGATGTTCTAACTCATAGAATCTCTGACCTTCTTCTAAGATTACATACAAACAGAAACATCCATCCATTCTCTATACACCGCTCAATCCGCATTAGGGCGATGAGGGGCTGGAGTCTATCCCAGCTGATTTAAGGCGAAGACAGGGGACACCATGGACAGGTTGCCAGTCTATCACAAGGCTACATAAACAGACAAACAATCACACTCACATTCACACCTATGGACAATTTAGTTACCAATTAACCTCAGCATGTTTTTGGACTGTGAGAGGAAGCCAGAGTATTTTGAGAAAACCCATACATGCACAGGGAGAACATGCAAACTCCACACAGGAAGATCCTAGGCCGGGACGCGCCCCAGGGATCTTCTTACCATGAGGCAACAGTGCTAACTGTGCAGCCAACCACAAACATTGACTGACAAAATTACATGACAGACACACGAATCAGAACGGGGAGAGAAAAAAGGAAGAAGGTTGCCGAAAAAGCCAGGATTACATTTCCAATTCCACATTTCTGCACAGACAGACAGATACACGTGTGAAGTCTGCTCCTCCCACCTCCTCCCCTATATAACTGGGCCATCGCACACAAAGAGGAGGCTGTTATTTTAGGGTGTTATTAGAGATCAAAGCTAAAGATAAATCCCCAAGGATCGTGAAGCTCTTTATTTATGTGCTGTAAGACTCGGCTCTGATTCCCTTCTTCCCACCACTCTACGCTGCTAGTCCATGCCACACTGTTCTGCAGCACTGAAGGAGAGGATGGAAGGTCAGGGGCATGAAGGCAGATTTCTGGGTTTGGAGATGTGGATGAATGCTTATCAATGAGAAGTACTCATAAACAGACCTGGTCAATCCACAGCTTGCCCACAATGATGTTGTGCACGGTGGAGGTGACCTTTCTCCACACATAGTGGTTCCCGCTGGCATGAAAGTGCAAGTGAATGGCACCTGGGGACAGATGGGGACAAAAGGCCGTCAGAGAAGCAAAATGCAGTTGCAGACCTCAGAGTGATGTGTTAGATTATCAGTTTGCAAAAGGGATTCTAAATTTAGTTTCAATTCTACCTGCAGCAGCTGAAAAACATGCCCTCGAACACATTCATGCTCAGTGCACAGGCAGCACATTTTCACCTACGCCCTATGTGACCTAAGCCCAGAAGATTTACAACATATATTTCACTATAAACGTTTCACACTTAAGGCTTTTTTCTATTTCATGGCACCTGATAGGGGCATATAACATGGAATGAGAGGAGTCAGATAAATACCACCGACTCCCTTGGCTGATCCTGCACCAAGAAAATCTCTCATTTATCTGAGCCAACAGACCGCTCCTCTTCGCTCTCCCAGTGCAATATAGGGCTCCCTTTATACCCATATTTATGTATGTGTCAAAGGGGTCATAAAACCCTCCTGATTCATTTCTACACCCTTTCCTCTGCCTTCAGATTGTGTGGCAGGCAGATCAGTGGCATAATACTCTCAAGTGAGCTGAGGAGTCTTCCTCGACTTTCCTCTGCTGCTTCGGCTGTTCAGTTTCCACGATGGAGTCGTTATTTACACATTTAGTTTGTTAGCTTCTCTACTGAATTTGAAGCGTCTTACCCAGAGGCATAATTGAGAGGTATTTGCCACGGAACTTGCTGGCGATGGTGATTTCCTGCCACAAGGTCCAGCCTCTTTGGGAAATCACATGATGTGCAGCTGCAGGGGGGTGATGGCTCACCTGAGAGGAGATATGGACACAAAGGATGAGCATGACATGGCAAGTGCTCAGACAATCAGAAAACGCATATGAACTTGATTAGAGGACACAGTCTGACTTGGTGTGCCTCGGTTTGTGTGTCAAACATGTGCAAAAACATCAGGGAGTGTGTAAGTAAAATCTCCCTGTGGCTATGCCGTTACCTGCTCACACAGCGAGCGATAGCCAAACTCCTCCAGGCGATCGAGCTCGTAGGTCTCACCCAGAAGGGGGTTGAAGGGCTTGGCTGTCCGGTGGACCGTGGTGGAGTAGGAGGAGACGGAGAAGGCAGCGACCAGGCACATCTGCTCCAAGGAGGATTCACAGCGTGCCGCTTTGTCTAAGAGCTCATGATACTCCAGGTCCTCAGAGAGACGCTGCAGCATCGACAGAGGCTCGTTGAAGTTTACCTGAATGGGAGATAAACAGGTGGAACTCATAAGATCCGATAGAGAGTATTCACACCCCTTTGGAAGTTTCCCCCATGCATTGTTCTTCAAAAACAAATCCTGATCAATTTTATTAGGGTTTCTTGATGAGAATGTACAAAAAAAGACTCTCACATGTCAAAGTGAAAACATATTTCTACAAAGTAAAACCAATTAATTATAAATATTAAATGTAAATTAAAGCTGCAAGCAGCGATGGACGGGTCCTCGCATCCACGCTGGTCGTGAATCCACGCACGTCCACCAGGTGGCGCTGTGACTGAGAGTGTATGTCGGCCTCTGAATCGCATCTGGACCAGAGTCCAATCATACATTTAAAATTTCAGCCAGACTGTAGCATGTTCAGAGCAGTTATAGAGCATTTCCTGTCTATCCACCAGGTGGCGCTGTAACTCAGAGTGTATTTCACACAGTGAATGTGATGAGGGTTGGACTCTGATCACTCATGAAAAGTTTCAGGCTGATTTGATCATGTAGAGGCCAGTTATACAGCATTTACTGTCCCTCCATCAGGTGGCGCTGCGACTGAGAGTGTCTGTTGGCCTGTAGATGTGATCAGGATTGGATTGTGATCACACATGGAAAGTTTGAGGCAGATTGGAGCATGCAGAGGAGAGTTATACAGCAGTTGATGTTTCATGGCGAAGCATCAAAACGCTGATGGTCGCCATGGCCACGCCATTTGGCTTCTGGTTAAACTTTTGATAACTTTTCATCACCAAGTCCTGCTGTGTGGACTGACAAAATTTCAGGTCTCCTGGAATTATCCCCTAGGAGGTATTAACTCTCAAAAGTGAGAAAAATCATCAAAAATCTCACAATTAATCCAAGATGGCCGACTTCCTGTTGGGTTTAGGACATGGCTCCAAGAGGCTTTTTTGTGCGTCCTGATGTGCTCTATAAGCCTCCCAAATTTCATGGATGTAGGTGAAACGTGCTGGGGGGGCTGTTTGTTAAAAATACTGTAGGGGGCGCTATAGCATGTGCAGTGCCGAGATGCATACAGTGTTGTTCCTTGGGTCAATGGTGATGTGTGTGGTAATTTTTGTGAGCATTGGAGTATTCCTAACCTGTCAGAAAGGGCTTTGTTTTTCATGGCGATATTTGGTTGCTACGGCAACAGCGTTACATGAAATGTCACACCCTTCACAGTGTGTGATTGTCAAGAGGTGAAGACTCGACTGACCAATTTCCAGCATGATATCACCAAGTTTGGGGCCATTGTACCTGAAAATATAAGGCCTTAAACTTACTATTACCAACAGGTGGCGCTATGACTTTTTCAAAATTTATGAGTGTGGATGTGTTCAGACTGGACCTGGTATCCAGCATGTGAAGTCTGAGGCAGATAGGATGTTGTTCAGCTGAGATATGAATCGTTAAATTTTCATGGCGAAACATCGAAATTGGTTTGGCCGCCACAGACACGCCCTTTGATGACAAGTCACCATTTTCACTGGGATGCATCATCAATGTGTTTAGGCTGTTGTCACTGCATTTGAAGTGAATATGATCAACCGGGTAACAATAGGGCATGAAAGTGTAAAAGATGTCTATTTCCTGAAACCACAAGGTGGCGCTATGACTGTCAATGAATATCCCTATGTGGATGACATCAGGACAGGACTGTCATCATACATGTAAAGTTTCAGGCAGATTGGAGCATGTTGAGAAGAATTAGACACCACTTCCTGTTTCATGGCGAAGGATCAGTTGTTTGAGGCTCCGCCATGGCCACACCTTTTGGCTTCTGGTTGAGTTTTTGATAACTTTTCATCAGAAAGGTCTGGTGCATGTACTGGCCAAATTTCAGTTCTCTCAGACTTATCCACTAGGAGCTATAAATTTTGACAAATGTACAGCAAATTCAAGATGGCCGACTTCCTGTTGGGTTTAGGGTGTGGCTGTGATTGACTTTTTGGTGTGTCCTGATGTGGTGCATATGCCCACCAAATATTGTAGCTGTAAATAAAACATTGTGGAAGTTGGCCTAATGACCACTGTTTCAATTTTGCAGGTGGCGCTATAGAGCCATTTTTTCACACATATGCGCAACTCCCATAAAATATCAAATTTTTCGCCAGTCCTGATGTGCACGCCAAATTTCACGCGTTTTGGTTCATGATAAGGCCGCCAAAAAGGCAAGTCATTTCCCGAGGAGCGATTAAGTTTGAAAAATTTACAGCAAATTGAAGATGGCCGACTTCCTGTTGGGTTTAGGGCGTGGCTGTAATTGACTTTTTGGTGTGTCCAGATGTTCTGCATATGCCCACCAAATATTGTAGCTGTACATGAAACATTGTGGCAGTTGGCCTAATGACTACTTTTTCAACTTTGCAGGTGGCGCTATAGAGCCATTTTGGCACGCACATCCGCAACTCCCATAAAATATCAAATTTTTCGCCAGTCCTGATGTGCATGCCAAATTTCACGCGTTTTGGAGTATGATAAGGCCGCCAAAAAGCCAATTTACTTTACGGGAGAAAAAAAAAAAAAAAAAAAAAAAAAAAATAATAATAATAATTAAAGCTGCAAGCAGCGATGGACGGGTCCTCGCATCCACGCTGGTCGTGAATCCACACACGTCCACCAGGTGGCGCTGTGACTGAGAGTGTATGTCGGCCTCTGAATCGCATCTGGACCAGAGTCCAATCATACATTTAAATTTCAGCCAGACTGTAGCATGTTCAGAGCAGTTATAGAGCATTTCCTGTCCATCCACCAGGTGGCGCTGTAACTCAGAGTGTATTTCACACAGTGGATGTGATGAGGGTTGGACTCTGATCACTCATGAAAAGTTTCAGGCTGATTTGATCATGTAGAGGCCAGTTATACAGCATTTACTGTCCCTCCATCAGGTGGCGCTGCAACTGAGAGTGTCTGTTGGCCTGTAGATGTGATCAGGATTGGATTGTGATCACACATGGAAGGTTTGAGGCAGATTGGAGCATGCAGAGGAGAGTTATACAGCAGTTGATGTTTCATGGCGAAGCATCAAAACGCTGATGGTCGCCATGGCCACGCCATTTGGCTTCTGGTTAAACTTTTGATAACTTTTCCAAACCAAGTCCTGCTGTGTGGACTGACAAAATTTCAGGTCTCCTGGAATTATCCCCTAGGAGGTATTAACTCTCAAAAATGAGAAAAATCATCAAAAATCTCACAATTAATCCAAGATGGCCGACTTCCTGTTGGGTTTAGGACATGGCTCCAAGAGGCTTTTTTGTGCGTCCTGATGTGCTCTATAAGCCTCCCAAATTTCATGGATGTAGGTGAAACGTGCTGGGGGGGCTGTTTGTTAAAAATACTGTAGGGGGCGCTATAGCATGTGCAGTGCCGAGATGCATACAGTGTTGTTCCTTGGGTCAATGGTGATGTGTGTGGTAATTTTTGTGAGCATTGGAGTATTCCTAACCTGTCAGAAAGGGCTTTGTTTTTCATGGCGATATTTGGTTGCTACGGCAACAGCGTTACATGAAATGTCACACCCTTCACAGTGTGTGATTGTCAAGAGGTGAAGACTCGACTGACCAATTTCCAGCATGATATCACCAAGTTTGGGGCCATTGTACCTGAAAATATAAGGCCTTAAACTTACTATTACCAACAGGTGGCGCTATGACTTTTTCAAAATTTATGAGTGTGGATGTGTTCAGACTGGACCTGGTATCCAGCATGTGAAGTCTGAGGCAGATAGGATGTTGTTCAGCTGAGATATGAATCGTTAAATTTTCATGGCGAAACATCGAAATTGGTTTGGCCGCCACAGACACGCCCTTTGATGACAAGTCACCATTTTCACTGGGATGCATCATCAATGTGTTTAGGCTGTTGTCACTGCATTTGAAGTGAATATGATCAACCGGGTAACAATAGGGCATGAAAGTGTAAAAGATGTCTATTTCCTGAAACCACAAGGTGGCGCTATGACTGTCAATGAATATCCCTATGTGGATGACATCAGGACAGGACTGTCATCATACATGTAAAGTTTCAGGCAGATTGGAGCATGTTGAGAAGAATTAGACACCACTTCCTGTTTCATGGCGAAGGATCAGTTGTTTGAGGCTCCGCCATGGCCACACCTTTTGGCTTCTGGTTGAGTTTTTGATAACTTTTCATCAGAAAGGTCTGGTGCATGTACTGGCCAAATTTCAGTTCTCTCAGACTTATCCACTAGGAGCTATAAATTTTGACAAATGTACAGCAAATTCAAGATGGCCGACTTCCTGTTGGGTTTAGGGTGTGGCTGTGATTGACTTTTTGGTGTGTCCTGATGTGGTGCATATGCCCACCAAATATTGTAGCTGTAAATAAAACATTGTGGAAGTTGGCCTAATGACCACTGTTTCAATTTTGCAGGTGGCGCTATAGAGCCATTTTTTCACACATATGCGCAACTCCCGTAAAATATCAAATTTTTCGCCAGTCCTGATGTGCACGCCAAATTTCACGCGTTTTGGTTCATGATAAGGCCGCCAAAAAGGCAAGTCATTTCCCGAGGAGCGATTAAGTTTGAAAAATTTACAGCAAATTGAAGGTGGCCGACTTCCTGTTGGGTTTAGGGCGTGGCTGTAATTGACTTTTTGGTGTGTCCAGATGTTCTGCATATGCCCACCAAATATTGTAGCTGTACATGAAACATTGTGGCAGTTGGCCTAATGACTACTTTTTCAAGTTTGCAGGTGGCGCTATAGAGCCATTTTGCCACGCACATGCGCAACTCCCATAAAATATCAAATTTTTCGCCAGTCCTGATGTGCATGCCAAATTTCACGCGTTTTGGAGTATGATAAGGCCGCCAAAAAGCCAATTTACTTTACGGGAGAAAAAAAAAAAAATAATAATAATAATAATAATAATAATAAACCCTAGGGTTTCAATAGGGTCCTTGGCACCGCTGGTGCCTTGGACAGTCGGTGCCCTGGCACCGCCTGTCCTTCGCACCCTCGGTGCTCGGACCCTAATAATAATAATAATAAACCCTAGGGTTTCAATAGGGTCCTTGGCACCGCTGGTGCCTTGGACAGTCGGTGCCCTGGCACCGCCTGTCCTTCGCACCCTCGGTGCTCGGACCCTAAATATGTGATTCTATAAGTATTTACTCCTTCAAATCAGTATTTAGTGGATGCACCGTTGGTGGCAGGGTTGAGGTGACAGCCAGCGGTCTTAATCAGTCTTGCATATCTGGAAATAGTGATTTTACTCCATTTGTCTTTGAAAAACTGTTCATCTCTGCCAGGTTTCGCAGGGAATATCAGTAAATAAGCGCCTTGTGCACCTTTTGGCTGTTGGAAAGCGCTATTTAAATAAAATTTGATTGATTTATTGAGTAAATAGCCCTTGTCAAACACAACTTCTCAATTAGGTTGAGGTCTGGGCTCTGACTTGGCCACTCCAAAACATTCACCTTGTTGTCTTAGTTCATCTCTAGAACCAACTGGCTGCATCTGTGTTGAATTACCGTAGGTGAGTCACTTTAAATTGGGTGAATACTTGGACAAACAATTACTTAATGCTTTAAATTTTAACATAATTGACAATAATGTGAAGAAATCTGCTTTCAGTTTGACATGAAAGAGTATTTTTTAGTAAATTCTTGTCTGAAAAGTCCAATTAAATTGAGCTGATTCAATATTGAAAAGCAATGAAAAACATTTATAGGCACCATATCATTCCTGCTGAGTTATGGTAACCTGTCAGCTAGTGGAAGGACAACGCTCATACACTTACAGGCATGGGGATCTTAGAGAGCTCCTTGCCAATGCAGTTCTTCATGATGCTCCACAAATTGAGGGAGTAGTTGGGTTTGTCTGGGATATGAGTTCGCCTCTGTCTGCGAGGCTGCAGCTCCTTTCCTGACACATCATTACAGCTTGGAGACATCTGGAATTAAGTGGGGGAGAAGGGGTGGGTATACGAGTTTGAGAAAACACTTTCAACTTCATGGACAGCTTGGCAGAATATCACCAGACACAGTGACAGAGTGAGTGAAGAACAAGTGGAGAAGAGAGAAGACACAGATGTGTAAGGCAGAAGAAGCGGCGCAAGAGTGTTGAGGGGAAAGAAGAACAGATGTCCAACTGGTAATTAAGATTTAGAGGAGGAATGATGCAACCGTATATCTTCTGCACCGCAGGGGTGACAATGAGACCGCAGGAATCACAGACGAAGCCTGCGTGTGTCTGTCTGTTAGCAAGGGATGAATGCAGGACACGAATGGAGGCTTGTGAAAACAGCAAGTGAAGACATATAAATAAATCAATGAGGGGTGAACTTTGCAGCGGCACGACAATTCTATATTGATATTACAAAAGCCAGAAGTGTTCACAAATGTCAGTCCTATTAGTAAGACCTGTTAGGGAGACAGACACTCACATGGTCGTCCTGGTTCCAGTCACTCGGCTGGCCTCCGCTTGCTCCGCTCAAATTACTCTGAGATCGCCTGGAACAGAATGAAAATAGTTTCGACAATGAGAACTGGACACAGTCATAGACTAAATGCCCCTCTCTGTCTTATTTTCCCTTTATACACACAAGCAATAAAAACACAACACACATAAGTGAGGAAAGAGACTGTTGGCTATTGCAGATGAACGCTGTGTAACAGTTTGCATCAGTCTTAACGGAGCTACTGGAGCTGAGGATGTATTGCAAGAGCAGCAGGAGAGTCAGCAGGTCTTGTGGTATTTTTACTTGCATAACACAGAGTGAACAAATCTGACAACATTCAGGAGTAAGGGACATGCAATGTTAAACTGCCACAACACGAACCATCATCAGAGCCTTGTTCAGCTGTCAGCTAATGTCAAACTTAGAGTTCTTACAAATCAGACCTGCACCATTCCTTGTATAAATTTGTGCTTGTCTGTCTTTAATTTAATTTTTTTCCAGCATATTTCAGTAAATAATAAAACATGTTTTTAAGAGCATGGCCCACATGGATCCCGAAGTAACACTGACCTGTGCTGTGTGTTCTCACTGGCAGTCACTGTGATGAACGCAGGGGAATCCTCCATGGCATCAAAGTACTCAGTATCTTCATCTTCATCACTTGCTTCTTCTTTGCGCGGCCTCTCACTCCCTTCAGTTGGGACATATGCATTTGTGACTCCACACAGACATTAAGCAGAACTACCTCATGATGGTGAGTTCGTATTCTACAAAGTTCAGGAGGAGGAGCGTCTAATCACAAACCCATGGCGATTAATCAAGGAATAATCAGCTTAGTTAAACTGGCAATGTTCCTGCTGGTTAACTAGCCTGAATGATGCAAGTTCAGCAGGGTGTGCTTCTTATATTCAGTATCCAAAATTGAACGCTCGGTGTGATCAGTGGTCCATTATGTCTACAAAGTAGCTTTCAACAGAGAGGCACAAATCCTCATAATCATGTGATCATAGTGCTTCTAATGAAACGCATTTCCATTAAAGGAGGAGACAATATGATTGCTACTTACTAATGGCCTGTAGGATGAATGTATTTTTGATGCAGATTTGCATTTGCTGCGAGCCATGCTTCCAACATAAATACTGCATCGAGATAATAAGATTACTTTCACTACACCGATTCCAAGAACACTCAAAATGGTTTTATACCATGTGAGCTTTTTAAAAGAGAAAACATTAATCACTCCGCTAAAGTATGTTCATACCAAGGTTACATACCAACAAGTCCTCTCACTTAAACAACAGTATAGGCTGCTTTTTTTTAGTGTCGTCAAATTGACATAAGCCTCTTCTACTACAACTAAATCAATTTATATTCACCTTTAATGAACTTTAAGGGAATTAACACTGATTGATAGTAGGAAAAGAGACTCAAACCATGTTTTAAACTCTTCTTACAGACAGCAAAAAACCCTTTCACACAGCCTGGTCAAGGCAGGACTGTTGCATCGCTGTTCTGTATGTAATCTATGGAGATGAAATGGGGGTGAATTGTTGTTGCACCTTTAAGCTGGAGGCAAGAGTCGCCATATAGTCATATTGACATCTGTGGAAAATGGAGAAATGGTGGAAAAAGACGGGATGCACCACACTAAACATCAAGTCACACCTCTGACTCCAGAACAGTCACACTACCTGAAAGCACACACTAGGGCAGTGCTGCAACAGCTGTTTGCAACTCTTAATATTTCAATGCATTAACTCCGTCTTGCTCTCTGTCAGTTTAAACTACGTCAAAGTTGCACTGCTTCCTGATTTGGCACTAAATATTTTAAGTTACTGCTAATAGTGCCATCAGGATTGAATGCACTAAGCGTAAAGTCATGTGGTCATTAATGTCATTGGGTTTCTCTTGTTGAAGGCACAAATATATGTACAGTGTGTCAAACAAACAATCAGGAGATTTGAAATTAAGAAAAAAATCTTTAGTGCAAAGATCATGTAGTCACCAAAATCATTAAGTTTCTTGGAAAGGTATTTTGGTTATAGGTAAACAAATAAAGAAAACAAACTGGACTTATAGACTGACAGGAGAGACCACATGGCATACGGTTCGTGGTTAAGATAATTAACATCTGTAACTTAACTATTATGCAATGTAAACATTCTGATACATGAGGAGCATCTATAACATTGGGCCTGAGGCTACACGACTTTTCACCAATGAAATGAGGTTCACACTGAGGCCAACAAGAGTAAGTAACACACAGACAGTCAGTCTCACCCTTGTTGGTGGTCGGGGCACTGGGTGTGCTGGAAACAAGCGTGGGTGCTTCTCTCCACGCTCGCTCCAGGCTGTTATGCTGCTTGGCTAGCTGCTCAATGGTCTCCTCTAGGTGGGTACGCTGCTCTCGCTCATACTGCAGAGCCCGCTGCCATCTCCTACTGTGAGTCTCGGCTAGGTCCAAGAAGTCTCGACACGCCTTGGGGAACACATGCACATAAGTACACAATCACACAGACAGCACTGAAAGTTTTCTAAAATCCTGAAAAAAAGAGATTCTTAACAGGGTATAAATTCACTTTCACTGACAGCTGAAATTTCTGCATTATAAATACTCCAGCAAGCTTGGAAGTGAGGATAGTCGGGACACTTTAACTGCAGTTGCATCATGAGGATTTAAATAAAACATCTTCAAAAACATGAGAAATCATCTAAATTGATAATAAAACATTTTCTGGCAGCTGGCAATAATATGAGAGAGCATTAGGATGGAAAATGGTGCAAAGACATTTGCATCAATCACTGTAATCAAGGCCGCTTATCATCACTGTTTCCAGCAATCATCAATATGTTAATTAACTGTCTGCTGAGCATTTCCGGATGTCCCTGCTGTGTCAAACGCTCCTCAGAGCAAACCATAAACATAGAAAACATTAATGACTCGGGAACAGTTCAAACCCCTGACTGCGTCGCAGACTATATTTGAGTCAAGAGGGGGCATCATTGTTGCTTCTCTACTTCTACTGCTGAGATAAAGAGGTTACTTCAGATCACACATGCATTACATGTCAGCACTTGCTGGCACTGCATCATATGCCTGACAGCTTTTCCTCATAGTAAGCTCAAGGGTCGATGAACCTAAGTTACACCTCTCAGCTGCCTACATACATGATAAAAAACGTCATGTGATGGTCACTGAGCTGCCAGAGGGAAGGCCTCCTGAGGATTTATGATTTTTTTTAGTTCTGTAACATTTTGCATAGTCTTGTCCCACCAAACTATATCAGCACATGACTACATACATGGTCTATAGATATTTGCAGCAAATGTCTCTTAGGTCCCAGGGCCAGAGGGGCCGCCGAGAGTTTGTTAGATACAGTAAATATGTGGCTTAAGGTAGAGAGCTGGAGGGGCAAAAGTGTCACATAGCTTTAAAAAAATGTCTGTTCTGTCTGGTGAGGGAGAGATCAGGATGTAAAGTAGCACCTTCAGGCAGTGGGAAGAGAAACAAGTAGACAGTAACACACGATTCTTTCCTTGAACTGGCAAAAAAAATAATGCGGCCCTATAGCTCTATCCCTGTCTCTCACAAGCGTACAGTGTGTTATTTGTGACTATATACAACTTTAATTTTTAATAAATTTTTGTTTTATTTTCAAAGATTTATTATGATAAGATACTAAATATGTATACCAAGTCGAGCATCGTATCACTGAGTATTTGACTGTTAGAGCAGCAAGTTCTCATGCAGTACATACAGTTAATATGATCATTTACAGATTATTATGTGATTTTGGATCTGTTATTTTGTGTTCCTGCATAAGAGGTCGTTTATACATATTTTTTAAACACAATTCAGTCATGCAATCATCATAAATGTATTTGAGATTATATTTGCAATATTTATGCTGATTGAGAAAGCACAGAAGACACATACATGGTTTAATACCTTAGTGTCACTGAAAAAAATTAGTTAAGCCTCTCTACAGTAACCCAGATAGCAAACTATGGGTGAATCAATGTTGAATCTATGTTGAGACCTAACGTAGAAATTATACAGAAAGCGCAAGGTTGATAAAATGTTGAGTCAACGTTTGCTTTTCAACAAATTTAATAAATAATAAAATTTTAAAAATTTAATAAATTTAATAAATTTCAAAAACCAGAGTACTGCAACATCAGTAATAAGTTTTCAAGAAAAAAGTATAATGAACCTAAATGTCAAAGAAGACATATTTTTATTAGTTCAGCTATATTAACAAAAATAAGACTTGACCAAGTGATACATTTTTATTGCTAATTACTCAGGTAAATGATCTGTGAAAACCAATAGATTGTATTCTAGGAGTAACCAAATATTTTACAATGAAAATTAAATAATGTCCAATCAGTCTCTTACCTTCCATCAGTCTTGGGTGAACAGTCTAAACATAAATGCTGAGCTTCAATTTAAATGTCAAGTGCATGTGACGTTATGGTTCACTTCCCCAGACACAACCATGATATGAAACTCATGCACCCACTTAAAAAAAGTATGACAGTTCCACTTTTTTAATGCTGACACTCGAGTACCCACGCAGACTGCATGTGACTTCCGTTACTGCGAAGACAGGGTTGACAAAAACTAAACAAGCGAATGGACTTGCAGGAGTGGATGTGTCAGTAGGAATTGGCATTAACAGTCATCAGTGTCAAATAATCGGCCCTGGTGACCTCTGCAGAATGAACAGCGTAGCAAAGAATGAAGTAAACTTGAGTAAACTTTCATGTGATTAAACCATAGTAACCAGAAGTGGTGAGTGTGTAGATACACACACACACAAACAGGCAAGTGTGCCACTGGAGTCAGTGGCACACTTGAGAAGTGAGGTCACCGGTGAATGAACTAGAGTGCAACCCACTCCCCAGACCCAGCTCAGATCCCTCAGAACATGCAGTTGTGTCTTTTCATTATGGCTTCCTGCTCCTCTGTGCCTTGTTCCCTCTTCACATGCATACTCCTGTTTCTTTTATAATGCAGTGTAAAAAGTGGAGCCAAAAACACTCCTTTACAGCAGCTGAGCAAAAATCCAAAACCACATATTTTGCACTGCTCTCTGCTTCAATAGAGCCAAGACCAAAAAACACTCCAGGGAGTTTGCAGCAGCATTTCTTTCTCATTAGAAGCACATTCTTGGCAAACCAAATGGCACTTTAATGAGTTAGGCAGTCCAAGAAGGTCTATTTTATTGCTTGTCCAGTAAGTTTCATTTTCTTACACCAATTAATAAAAAAAAGATGACAAGGGGTTCATCATTTTGAGCAATGGCTTTTCACATAATTTAACTGTGATCTAGTCTTAAGACCTTTTCTTATCGCAAAACTGCGGCTCAAGTCAGTTAACAACCTGCATTAACATCTACTTATATTGTAATTAATAGACCCTCACTACTTGAATTAACACATATCTACACCAAAATCACTGCAACATAAACACAGCCAAGCCTAACCTAGCTATTGCTACCTCTAACAACCACATATATAACAAGGTATTTATCAGACATGCATAATAGCCAAAGTTAACCATCCCTAACCCCAAGAAAAAAGCCACTGAGACAAGCAGGAAGAAAGACAAACCTTGTGTGATTGTCTGGCTTTAGTCAGAGCAGGTCTGTCTGTCTAAGTGCAGCTCAGAAGGCTCTGACATTCCTCACCAAGCAGGGAGGGTCCAGGGTTTGGGAGGAGGGGGGACCAGGGCTATTCCTGTCACCTCCCACCCACTATCATATCTAGTATCAGGACCTCAACCCTCCCTGAACTCTCATCCACTTCTAATGTACTGTAAAGCCCATGATATTTACCGATGAGGTAAGTGGAACAGGGCCAGTTACAGTAGAGCATTTCATAGTACAGTAGTAGTAATCACATCCTAGATTTGGTGATGAAGAAAGAAACCTGGCCATGTTTGTTGTTGGGTTTTGTTAAATAAGACTGATAAGGTGAAGCATTTGGCAATATGTTATCCTTTAAAGATTTCAACCCTCTACAAGAGTCTCCTTATTCTATCGCTTTTGTTATTCAAATCAAAAATCTCAGGACAGAGTTTGTGTCCGTGTGCATTATTGTGACTTCTTTGAACAACAGCAGAGATGGTGATATTTCTAGCAATAATAAGATTAATTTTATAAAATTGCAAGCATAAGAACCACCATGACCGTCTCACAGCTTAATTTTGTCCATCATTTTTAAACATCACAGATTGTTATGTTTAAGTAGGTTGAACAAGATTTAGTGAGGTGTAAAACTGCTTGTCTATACCTGCGGTCTCCCCGCCTGCGGCCAAGTGGCTCTCGTCTAACATGCTACACTGTGAAGTGATCTCATCTCTCATCACTCACAAACCACTGGCATTCTTGTCACATTGATCATGCCAAAGCATGAGGGAGACAAATCACTCGCTGTCCACTGCTTCTGCATCTTGTTCCCTGCTCTGTCCCGGCTACTTACATTGATCATAGCATTGGAAGTGATGCGGAAGAGGGTGGCTCGCTCGTTGACTGCCTTGATCTTTTCTCCTCCCTCCACGGGGACTTTCAGGCCTTCAAGTTCACTCAGGGAACGCTGCAGGGCCGCCCCATGCTTGGCGATCAGGTCATTACACGTGCTGAGGTCATCAAGCTTGCTGACGAGTATCTTCAGGGTGCCCTGGATCTCGCTGCGGTCCGACTGCGATGTAGGCTCCTCGTCCCCGGAGTCATCTAGAAAAGAGACATCAGAGGTCATGTAAGGGAGAAGAGAAACAAAGGCAAATTTTGCGCTGATATGGTTTTGTTTGAAATTTCCCACAACACATTTACCTAAAAAGACGGCATGAATGAAAACTGATACTTTTCATTTGAGATCCATTAACTTAATTTGCAGCAATTATGTTTTCTCCAGGGCTGTAAAGCACTTTTGCTTTGCAGCAAGAAGATTCCAGGTTTGCAGCCCGGTCTTCCTGGGATTTTTCTGCATGGAGTTTGCATGTTCTCCCTGTGCATTCGTGGGTTTTCTCCAGGTATTCCGCCTTCCTCCAACAGTCCAAAAACATGCTGAGGTTAACTGACAATTCTAAATTGTCCGTAGGTGTGATCGTTTGTCTCTATATGTAGCCCTGTGATAGGCTGGTGACCTGTCCAGGATGTCCCTTGCCTTCTCCCTAAGTCAGCTGGGATAGGCTTCAGCCCCCCCCCGTGACCCTAATGAGGATTAAGCAAGGTACAGATAATGGATGGATTGATGTTTTTTCCATTGCTCAGTGATCTCTACTCCACTGCCCAACTAATTTATCACAAACAATCAAAAAATACAGAAAGCTGTAGTGCCAACTGATACAGATGTAGGAAACCACCGTGACACAATGTGTTTGCATATATTCCTTATTTTGGAAGCATGTTTCTTATTAAATGATAACAAGACACACCATTTACGAGTGATTTGTTCAATCACGCAGTTAATTTGAATTGGGCCACCATTACTCTGATTTACAGATGTTTGGTTTTGACGCACACATCTATAAGACCATGACACACTAAATCTGATGGCTATAATGGTAGAAATCCCCGCAAGCTCATCAAACGTAAATCTAAGTTGCATGAGGCCTGAAAATACAGACAGCTCGCCCATACCCGTGAGACTTTGCCGCAGCAGCTGCTTTCGCCTATGATGTCACTAAAGAGAGGTTACTCAAGGTTAAACAGAACATATGAGAACAGTGTTGCAGTGTCAGCTCTATATCACACACACATACACACACTGAGCAGAAGCACACACACACACACATACACAGAAAGACAGAAATACACCAGGGGTAAGACCCAGGTTCATAAACTGCCTGGTGACACCCTGACAGGAACAAATCCAAAAAGAAAGCAGAACTACGCATCTTCATAAATGGGATGGATGGGTTAGCGAGCTTTCTAGAACAACAAACTCTTGGATGATGGAATTTATTAGGATATTTTAGCCTTTATGTGACAGGCAGAGAAGACACAGACAGGAAACAAGGAAAGAGAGTGGTGCTATGACATTTAGCAAAGGTCTGTGGCCATTAAGAAACTGTTGTCGTTATGTGGCAAGTTCCATATCCAGACGCTCCACTGTGAAGGAGAAAACCACCAGAAACCCCCTTTAAATCAAGATATGTTTGTATTCAAATCTGAATTCACGTACAGAATTATTACCCACATATTGTAAAAGCATCTGTATGTTGTATGTTTCTATTTCAACAAATCAAAACAAGCCCATATGTTGAGGATGAATCAAAAGGACCAGTTCCAGTGCTGTTGTCCATGTTCTTGGCACATTATGTCATGTTGAAAGCACTAACAACCACACCAGTGGAGTGACATATAATATTAATGGTCCTGCTAAAGCTAAGAAAACACATGGCAAGGTGCAATGAATTGGAAGGAGGAGGAGGAAGAGAAGCAGAAGGATATAAGAAGAAGAAGGAAAATGAGGACAAAGACAAGGACACTGTTTATCTCGACATGGAAAATATATCCCTGTAATAGCGAGGTTAAAAGTTTGAGAGTGGAGAGAAAGTCTCTCTACCCTCTAATCTACCCTGCTGACCCTCTAATGCTCTACTGTCTAGAAAGTGCTGTTCTGCTGCCGTCTACATCCCAGCATGCAGAGTATGCTTTGTCACACTCAAAAGGTCTGTTATGTAGCTGATAGGAACGACTGTCGCTGTGTTGGTGAGAGGCAGCGTTACAGCAACACTTTCTCCTGAGAACATGGCAGCTGGCTGTGGCCTCGCAGTGAACAGACCATCACCTCTGTCACCCTATTTACACCATGCAAGTAGAACATGGATCTCCGCCTGGGGGATGGCGATAGCCTGGAAGTCTCATGCTTACATTATGTACTGAATTCAGATTTGACCGGGACCTTTGGAGCGTCCGGCTGCACTGAGAAACAAGCAGTGACATTCTGAACTAATCCAGCTAATTAAGGACATCCAAAAGCCATGCTCCAGTTACAGTGTTTCGTTAAACACAGCCGCAGGACACTGAACAATAATGGGAGTCGTACTTGTGTTTGTAAGTCTTATTACAAAAATTTACCACATAAAAACTTCTATCTAACTCACTGCAGTGATATCAAGGGCAGAGATGGTTACTTGATTTTAGAGGCTTATATAAATATTACTTAGTAAAGATTCTCATAATATCATTGGTCCAAGAACAGATTTGTAGACATACTGCTCATAGGGATCAACTGAAAAAATGACTCAACAAACAATGCAATGGATTGTAATGAAATTTTGTACAGATATTTATATTTCCAACAATGAATCCTAATGACTTTGGAAAGCATTTTAATTTTTTTTATCTCGTGCCAGCATGAAGTCGACATTTGTCTTTATTAGTTAAATGTCACCACCGCTGTTGGAGGAAAAAGAATATTCAAGTCGTCTTTGACTTTTAAAGATTTAAAAGTGATATTTTAAATGTGTTCAGTAGTTTGACTTATGCCCGAGTACCTGCAAAAGGCTTTCTCATCAGCCTCTGCTGCACTGTGTGTTTAGTAAAACAGTTACACTGCCATCACACTATTAAACAGGCTACAAAACGAACTAAACCCTCACTCAGGCAGTAGCATGAGCTCTTAACATGTCAAAAAGGCATCTTTGGCATTTCTGCAGTTTGTCATCATTTCCTTGGTTCCGTATCACTTCACTTTAGCAGCCACTCAACTTCAGTCGGTGGATTATTTTTCAACCGTATTTCTCATACATCAAAGCAAAGATAAGGGGAGAAAATAAAATCTCTCACCATGTTTGCAATCCTGGGCATCCATTTCCAACCAAAGGTAAAACTTCCGCCAGTAAGACACACACACACACACACACACACACAGGTCACTGAGCTCTAACCCCTGAGGTAGTGTGTAAACATGCTGATCAGGCTTTCAGAGAAACATCACTGTCTGGCCATCAGAGAGGAGAGACAAAAAACAATCCAGCCAAAGGTCAGAAATGCAGCCGTACAGCAGCAACAAAGCTGAAAGGAAGCCTGAATTAGAGAATGACACCAGCATGTACCCATTACCAGCTAGAAATAGAGTAGGAATCAAATTACACTGAATTTGATTTTTTTTTAAAGAGCTGAAAAAGCTAAAGAGCAAGTTCAGGGAGAGTCAGAGGATAATGAAATAAGCTTTAATTGATATAGCGTGACAGGGCAGCTTTCAACAGATAAGTTGGTGTAATTCTGGACTTCCTCCCACAAGGCAACAAGTAGCCTGTCAAAAACAATATTAGATTTAATAAATGTGTGTAACTGAGCATCACTTTGAAATTAATCATACAAAAGAGTTTTACATTCTACTGGACGAGGAAGAAGAACATTATTATTATACTCTTTGAACATACTGAAACTTCCGCTGTATTTAACAAACGACATATTCCAAAGTGGTCACAGGAAATGTGGCGCGTTTGTCAGTAAGCTCAGCATTCATTGCCAACGTTCATCAAAAATGCATCGACAAAACCAGACAGCAGTCATTTTCAGCAGTTTTTCAACAGCAGATCAGCTTGAAATATTGCGGGGAGTCAAGTTAGATGAACAGCTGTTAGATGAGAAGCTGCAGGCGATCGACTGAACACCTCCAACCGGTCAGCAGGATAATCAACTTGCGCTTTCACTGTGCCCTGGTGTTTGCTACGTGCAGCATAAAAGCAGATAACAGTAGCTCACAGAAGGTTGGAAAAAGTGAAATTATTGCCTCTTCTTCATTATTAATACAACAACCATTTGCTTTGCTGCCTCCAGAATTCCTAACCTGGAGTACTAAACCACATTTGCTAATTTTAAAAGGTGTTGCCAAAGACTGCCACTTTAAATTTGAACATACATTACTGGATGTGGCAAATTACCACTACTTTTATTTTTGAACAGTTCTTGTCAAAGCAAGCCAATTAGTGCACCATTGTTCAAAGGCCAAAACACGGTGGATTAGAGGCACCACTTCAGTGTCCAATCAGTGGTAACGAAAGGTTGTGCATCACACGTGGATAAAAAAACCCTAATTAGGGAGCATTTACTAACAGATTTATCTCTACAACAGGCCATTGTTATGAAAGCAAATGTTACAACTTGCAAACCCTTTAGAGGCAGTTATGCTGAATGTTAGAGATGATATTTCATGGACCAAGGATGAGATTACGAGAGAGAGTGACGTGCAAGGAAGAAGAACATTATGCATCTAGCTTCAAGTTTCTTCTAAATCAGTTACATTGTGCATCAGTAAGGAGCAGAAGAACAAAGACTGACCCATAGTAGCCTCCTCAATTAAATTAAACAAAAACACGGGACTATCTTCTGTTCTGATACAAAACCAAGGTTACTGAATAGCAAAAATCTCACTGACGCAGTTACAGTAAACTGAATCTAACGCTCTGCATCACGTGTCTTTTTGAGAGTGTGAAATTACAGAGTTGTGTCTGGATAATATTAGGATCATTTCAGAGCTTCTGTGAGGAAAAATACAAGAAGTACAAGAAAGGAGAGACAGCATGGAGAACACTCAGCACATTTTAAACACCAACGGACTGATTGATTAGTTGTGATTATTGGACACATTAAAATATATGTGCAGTTGGGACATTTAAGAGTGAACTGAAACACATGGCAGAGCAAAGATGTTTCCAGAACAGCAGAGAAGCCTTGCTCATATTATTCACCCTCATTCTGCCAATGAGTTCAGCAGCTCCAAGTGATGCCACTTAAAAATAAACTGTCACATGTACCAAGGCATATTTGTTTAGAAGAGACTCCGCTTACAGCACGTCATCTGCAAAACCCATTCTCTTTCCAGAACTGCACAGAAGCAAACTGCGAGCTGTAGGATCACAGATATTTGGCTATCAGCTCCTCTACATTAACAGAATGCACCTACAAAGAGGAAGCTGGAAACAAAGCTTCTTCAAAGTATGTCAGAAATGGCCTTTCAGGAATGTCCTTTCAGTTCACGGAGTCAGATCCATTTCGCATTGACAAAATGTCAAGCACTACCGGACAAGTTTGAACACTGGAGATGAAAACAGTTTAGAATGAGTGCACATATTTTATCAACTGGATATCATTCAGACGTGGAGCACAATGTGAATAGTGGTATTTACATGTGTCTGTAAATACACATTTACTGTGCTCCCTGTGCACCAGTGTTCCCTCCCAGTCCACCCCCTCACATCTCTCACCTCTTCCCTCACAACAGCAGATGTAGATGGATGGCTTCTGATAGTGAAGTCGATGCCATGAGGCAAGGCCACAAGCCCATTACCACGCCAGTCATGCCTCAAGGGCGGAATACCTCCCGCCCTCCCCCACAGTCTCCCACCTTGAAGAACACCCTGCACCACCATGAATGCAAGTCCATTTCCAGTTTCTACCTACTACGGCCCCACCTTCTCAGATAATGGAATTTAAGGAAGTGTCTGACGCAAGCTGAAACACAAGAGGTCACAGCTCATCAAATCACAACATTTCAGCACACAAACACATGTCCGTCTTGCTCCTCAGCATGTGCACAACCTCTCTGTCTTTCACTCCATCCTTACTGTACATCTCAGGGTTGATAAAAAAAGTGTTGAGCAAGGGAAAAAGGGAGAAAGCAAGCGAATAGGAGGTGGGAGTATGTAATTGGGCGAGCTGTAGTCTGCTATCTCACTGTCAGGGCTCGTCTCTCTGCTGGTCCCTAAGGACAGGCTGTCAGATCAGTGGAGCCAGGCCTCAGGCTGACAAGACATCACACTGTGGCAGAAAGATGAGCATGAAGAGCACATGGGAGAAATGTTCTGCTCCTCCGGATTTAAACATAGTGCTAGCCCTAATTAGAGGGGACACTAGTGTCAGAAAATCAAGAATATATATATTTTTCAGTGCACAGCTTATATTTATTTGTAATATTTGTTACAGCTTTACATGCATGTCACATCACCAGAGGGCTGTAGACTCGAGTTAATAAAAAAGCCAGCAGCAATGCCCTGAGGCAGGTTTACTTTACCTCAGCGTGGTTAGATTTTATTTTGAGTCAGTATTTTCTTTCACAAATTAAGTCTGCTTTTTGCTGAAAAAAATAATACTTCACCAGGAAATGTATTTATCCTTAGAGTTATATTTCATGACTAAATCTTTTTCACCTCCCACACAATGAATTTAAACTATGCTTACATAAAGGTGTGAGGAAAAATAGCAATATTTATGTACAGAAAACATGTAAGAAGAAATCATTTAGATATATAAACTGTGTACAGTAACTGGTCGAGAAGCTCCTCTTCAAGACAAAACTTTCTGCAGGTCAACAGAGTAGGACATACTTTCCATTTATATCGCTGCACCAAAAACGAGCGAAATCGTTTTCTGGATTCTCTAGGTAGAATGTTTTAGAAAGTTTAGGATTCTAGTAAGTAATAAAAAAAAAAAATATATATATATATATATATATATAGTCGTTAGTTTGTTAGTAATGTGAAGGGTTTCACAATGGCAGACAGTTCTATGAATCAAGACAACACACACTATACAGAAAAAATTACTACTTAAAAAAATTGAATTTTCATAATTTTTTAAAATTTATTTCAGAGCCCAGGTTTTTGCTTTTGTATATACAGACTGATCAAACACAGCATTAGAACCAGGAACAGTCTAATTGTGGGCCTGGTGGGATAATATATATTCAGTCTTTTTCTGATGATCAGAATCGGACATTTTTTAACTGATTCCTGATAACAAAAAAAAACAACAACAACAATAATTTAAAATGGTGCTGCTTTGGCTCCAAGGCAGTTACTGCGATTGCCCTATTGGTTACGCACTAAGAGAAAAAAACAATCATTCAACACTGAAGAATAAATATTGAAAAGTTCTCTCTAAAATCAAAATGAGTAAAACCTCAATAGATGTTTGTGCTATTCTAAATTTTGACACCAATATTTAAATTTTGGCAGCAAATGCAAATATCCGTTTCAAATATCGCTATCTGTCTCTCTGATTCCTAATAACTGGTATCAGTATTGACCCTAAAGAAACCATATTCATCAAATTTCAAATAAATCCACCTGATTGTGTAGCCATGCCACCACAACAGCCTTGACTAGTCGACCTATACACAGTTGGCAGTGTGTCCTGTGGGTTGTGGGTGGGGCTCATGTGAATCCGAATTGTTCCGGTACATCCAACAAATGTTCGATCGGATTGGGATATGTAGAGTTTGGCTGGATCAATGCAGTAGACTATTTGTTGTGTTCCTCCAGTTGTTGTGGTGTGGTGCAGCACATTGTTGTGATGAGGAGGGCTACTGCTGTCGTGTAACGCCACACGACCGCCAGGACACAAGGTTCCCCAGCAGAGCACTGCATTGTAATAAGATTATCAATGTTCACCTGTCATTGGCTGTAATGTTGTTGCCTGGGGACCAGACAGCCTTTATATTGTGTATTACAAATACACATAAAGTCAGTCTGGAACTGCTCCATTGAACCAAATCTAGCCCAGAGGCGGGACTACCGATCACAGCTTGAATTGGAGAGAGCCAATCAGCGTAACACATGTGTGACGGAATCACTAAGCGACCTAACAATTGCCTTTCCACCATGATGTTTTGTAGTTTTAACAGCTTCCTTCACCGTACAGGGGTCCTGAGGAAAATCTAAGCTCTCCCTTTCAACAGTGGAGGGCAGCATTACGCATTCTATCGTACAGCCTGCCGGAATTAAAAATACATCCTTTTTAAAAAGAAAAGCTTTAAGAGCTGCTTCTTGTTGAGGTTTTAAGGACAAATTCAGCCCGTGCAAAACAGAGGAAAGCGCACGAGAGAAACCTCGCTCTGTTGCGGTCGCATCGTTAACTCCCGCCTCTGGTGCTCTGATTGGTTCGGTCTGATCTGCTCGGAGCTTGAAAACCTTTCAAAATGTGTCAATGGAGGAGGGCTAGACCCTATTCCCGTATATCCCTTATAACGGGAATACAGTCTAGCTAAGCTAGGCTAGTAATGTTGTGGCTGATGAGTGTAAAGCAAATTGTGATAAATGTTATTATCAGTTTAGAAATCATCTCTATGTTTATCATGATATCGATTTCAGCTCGCCAGCCCTAATGCACAAGCAATCTAACGTCCACACAAAGAGTTAATTTGTTTCAGCACAGGCAGCAAAGAGATGTGGAGATGGCTGTTTTGCAGGTGACTATTCTGATGGAGAGTGAATGGGGAAAAGAAGAAATGAGAAGTATATCAGAAACAGAAGAAAAAACAAGCTAGATGAAATGCGAGGACGCGTCCCAGGAGATGGGGCTGTAATCCTGGCCAGTAATTGCTAACTGGCTCCATACCTCCCCTGAGACGCATCTCAAGCAGACAAACCGTGGAGACAGCAGGTTAAACCCAGGAACACAGCGCTCAGCTCTCCACAAGCAAATGAGAAACTGTGCAGTGCAACCCATCACTGTCCCCAAAGCTCTGCAGTCCAGCTCTGGCAGTGTATCCAATCGAACGCTCAGACACCAGCAAACAACAAAAGAAAAGATTAACAGCAAACTGCAGCAGCTAAGCCTTGAGTTTTAATCCAGTAATGTTTTACAATGTGCTAGAACGGACACAAAAGAACACAATCAGTCTGCTGACTGCTAAACTGCAGATTTATATTCTGCTATGTCGAATAAATTTTAAATATTCCCATCTGGTACATCAAACCTGTGAGAGTGAAATGTCTCTGGCGTACTGCATAACTACAGTCTGAAGGTTGAGGTCATTAATTATCCTACAACGTCCGAATGCTAACCGAGCTCATCTACACAAGTCTGGTCATTGTGGCAGGGTTTTAGGATATTACTGCAGTAATGAAAAACTTTGCTGTTGTACAGAGAATCAAACAAAATGTGAGACCCGTGTCTACCACCTGAAACAGTCTGCAGTGATCATTTCAATGTTGGATGCTCGCTGCCTTTATAAATTTGCAATGAGCTTAATTAAAATCCATGCATACAACTGTGGCTAGCCTACATTAACTGCATACATGCTCACACACATAAGTTGTTCATTAGCATGCATGCAAGCAGCTGCTCAGGCTGTAAGAGGAGGAGAAAGGCGTGTTTACAGCTACTCTAGCTCATTTAAAGTAGGTCTCGTATATAAAAAAATAAATGCTTCTGACAGACTGGTCTCATTAACAGAGGTACAGTGTATCAAGTGTAATTCCCCAACACAGCGCATCATCCCCAGTCCAAAGTAATTTGCTTGTGTACGGCAATTTTAAACGAGACCCTCATTAACAAACACATGCACACTGTACACATCATACAGCAGCTTGAGATGGTGATTTCTTGAGATGCAGCATGATTGATTATTTAAGATACAATCTTCCAGATTTTCATCAGTTCCAACCCTTTTTTTAAAACATCACATAAAATCAGTGTTTTTCTGTTGTGTATTTACTGTCTATAATTCCCTCACTATTTAGTGCTGACATTCTTGTGCTGGTTCCAGCAGGCTTCAAATACACGCGATTAACAGGTTATCTACACAGTCAAGTCAGTGTTATCATTTTGTAATTTTACCATCAGATTTCAATGATAATTTAATATTAAACCATCAAAAAAATCTTTACAATTTTAACGACAGAATTTTGAAAGCCACCTTGACTTATAAAGTTTACTGACTCCTATTTGAATACTAGCTTCACACAGCATAGTTCTTCAAATATATTAATCTAAATACTAGTTTTGGCTATTTTGGAGATATTAACTATTAGATCATACAAATATGTCAACTGTCAAAGATTTTATCGTACTCTTTGTCATAAAATAGTTCTCCCTGTAACATCTTTAGCTGTAAAATTCAATATGAGCAGTGTTGTACTTCAATCACCAAACTAAAATTGTGATAAAACTTTGTAATTAGTCACGTTTAATGCAACTATTTTATCTTCAAATAACAGCTTTCAAATTATTTTGATAGTGCACTGACTTAATACAGAAAATTGCTTCTCTTTCATTCCCACAGTGCATCCCAAACATCTGTTTCTGCACTACGTAACTAGAGTGAGTGGATTTGATCTTATGGGAAAAGTGCAGATTGCTTTACAGCACTACATCATGCACGTTTTCAGTGCATATCACCTTAATGCTGGTTGCTATGGCATCAAATTTGGGTCGAAAGTCGCGTGCGCACAACACTCTCTCGCGCGCGTGAAACACACATACCCCACGCGAGCGGAAAAAAGTCTCCACGGGCGCAAAAAACACTCTGCGCGCGCGTGGCAATGTCTCCGCGCTCGAGGAGCCTCTTATGCGTGGAGACATTGCTACTCCTCCGTGTACGGTGCCATAATTATCCATGGAGCTCTGATTTACACACGCGGGGAGAAGACTTTTGACCCTTTGTGAGCGGATACCAGTGCTCGCCACAATCTCCCTATGATTGGCTGTCTGCGACAGCAAGAACTCACCCCCCACGTGGGCACAGTCGGCTGGAGCCCCTTTGATGCTGCTGCCGCTGTTCTGCAGCTCCGCCGAACACACACAGAACTGAGCCCGGATCTCCAGCTGTCAGAGGGTGAGTGTCTCCACGTATTTCTGGTTCTAAACGGGAGGTCTCAGTGCTCCATTGCGGGGCTGTCAGCCTTTAGTACAGCGATTAGACGTTAGTTAGCTCCATTGCTAACGGCAGTTACCCAGGTGGACTGACCGGAATTGGCCCAGAAGCCCAGCGTGTCTACTCCAGTGATTCTGACAGGGAGTTTAACAGTGATTCTATAATTAGGGGTACATTTCAAGTCCATGGGGTGTAGACACGCTGGGCTTCTGGGCCGATTCTGGTCAGTCCACCTGGGTAACTGCCGTTAGCAGTGGAGCTAACTTCGCTGTACTAAAGGCTGACAGCCCCGCAATGGAGCACTGAGACCTCCCGTTTAGAGCCAGAAATACGTGGAGACACTCACCCACCGGCAGTTGGAGATCCGGGCTCGGTTCTGTGTGTGTTCGGCAGAGCTGCAGAACAGCGGCAGCAGCATCACGGGCTCCAGCCGACTGTGTCATTTCCTCTCTTGTATAGAGTGGCATCCCACGTGGGGGGGTGAGTTCTTGCTGTCGCAGACAGCCAATCATAGGGAGGTTGTGGCGAGCACTGGTATCCACCCACAAAGTGTCAAAAGTCTTCTCCAAGCACCCAGGAGGACAGTTTCGTGACCCACTGGACGCACGGAGCTTGGTCTGCACACGCGGAGACATTGCCATGCACGCGCAGAGTGTTTTTTGCGCCCGTGGAGACTTTTTTCCGCTCGCGCAGGGTACGTTTTTTGCGCGCGCAAGAGTGTTGCGCGTGCGACTTTTGACCCAAATTCGACGCCATAGGTTGCTACCTCCCATAAAATGGAGAAAGAAGATGATTCTCACTCTCACGATAGAGCCGAACAGACCAAACAGCTTAGGAAGTTAAGAAGGGCAAAGTCAGACGAGAGTAAACCTCTTGTTTCTTTACTTCACCAAAAAAAAACCAACAACAACAACATCTAGACAGATGATGAGCCGTCTTCATTGCTGTTGGACTAGTAAGTAACTTTAGCCAGCTTGTTTTGTCTTGTGTTCTTTTACTTGCTTGTTACAGCCAAGTCAGCTCATTTTAACAGAGGTTTAGCTGCTGGTTGGACATCTTGATGCAAAGAGAAAGCCTCTGCTTTACTCAACTAGTAATGTAACTTCGAACACTAGCTTCTACTATTTATTGGTAACCTGTGCTGAACTGGCAGAATTATATTTGTCATCTTACTCATCTTTGTCATCTTAGCGACCCCTGAAGGGAAAAGCCGAAAGAAAAAGAAGAAGAAGATGAAGATCTTAGTGTGACTTCACAAGTTTTAATCACATGAATAACATGTAAGGCTAACATACATGCTACTGTGGAAAGTGAAATTGCTAGTTTCTATTGAAATGATGATATTTTTTCTTTGTTGCATCAGTAATTGATGTTCAGTACCCTTTGATGCTAAAACTTAGAGGCCTGAATCCTGTAATTATCATTTGTGGCCACAAAGGCTCCTGCTGCTGCTTAGCAAAAGTTGCATAATGTCGTTGTAATCCGCTGGCTAGCCCATCTCATACCAATCACTGCAATGACACACCACAAAAATTGCCAGCTGGTTTTAACAGCTCAGTGAGCATTCTGATCTCCTGATTTGACTGTTCCTGCCGATAAAGGACTCATTGTTGAGTCCGTGCTTCTGCTACTGATTGAACAACCTGATAATCTAGAAAGATTTATTAAGAAGTCAGTGTAACCCAAGAACACAGAAAATGCTGTGTCTCAGGAGGGATAACAGCAAACTCTCCACTGCCTGTGACTGCTGACACAGTTTTGTCTCTCGTTTCATCTACAGGAACAATGTCAGAGCAGAGACACACACATGGTTTAATAACAACTGATTATCGAACTGATGTGGAATCTCACATGGTAGTGCAGCTGCAAAAGAGGTTTTCCATGTCAACAATCCACTTACAGTCATTCTGTTCATCACACCAGCACCAGAAATTTACACCAAGGAAGAAAATATTTCTTTGTCAGATACCACCAATTTTTGATGACCCACCTTCTAATTTTTTGATTAATAATTTGTTCTCATGGTGAAGGACTAACAGTACCATTTGAATATATGAACATTTAAAACAGATAAAGGCCAGCCATGAGGTTAGGGTGCATACCACAGAAGCACAAATACTATTGGGGTCATTCCAGGTGAAATGACCAGATATTCCTTGGGGGTGTTGCTGCACCATTTTCAAATTAGTCCGAAATTTGTATGTCCCTAGATGGTTACAAAAGTACTTTCTATGCAAAATTGTAGGTCTGTAGCTCAAATAGTTTCTGAGTTGTGGGGGTCTGAAATTTTCAGAATTTGGGCTATAAAAAGCCTCGCCAGCATTTTTTGCATCTTTAAGTGGTTATTTCTCAGCCTCTAGACATACCAGAGAGCTGTGAGTTTGTAAACAAGGTCTCTGCATGTAGCTAGTGCCCCACAAACATCCCCAGGTGTTTCCCTACACTCTGCAGGCCATGGGGGCTTGCTAAAAATGCTAAAAATTTAGAGATAACGACTCAGGAGTGTGGTTTGGGACCTTAAAAGTACTAGAAATACTGCACAGAAGTGTTCTAACACCCCTGGGTTCCATTCTACACAAACTTGTGTGATAACTTAGCAAACTGGAGCTTTCTAGGTACCTCAGTTTGGAAAATATGAGCTCCCAAAGTTGGACGAGATTTTTAATTGGCTATTTTTGGTGGCACAAATCTCAGTGTGGGACAGGTACCAGAGACCCCAAATTTTTCTACAAGACAGTTCCATCTGTCTTCTATCACTGTACAAAAAAGCAGCAGGGTTATATTTGTAGTTACTGAGATATTCTTACTCAAAATGGCATGGGTAATGTCAAAATCGTTTTTTGCTTTTCAGTACTTTAAATTGGGATACAAGTATTAGTAGTCATTCCAATGGTAGTATTATGTATGTTTTGTTCTTTTTGAAATATTAGTTGTTAAAGGGGACTACCTTCAAAAAGTGTAATGGTATAACTTAGGTATACCTAAGTTATAACTTAGGTATTTCAATTCAATTCAATTCAATTCAATTCAATTTATATAGCGTCAATTACAGTCAAATTGTCTCAAGACCCTTTACAGAACCCATATGCCTGACCCCCAGAGCAAGCCCAAAGGCGACAGTGGCAAGGAAAACACCCTTTTAACAGGGAAGAAACCTCGAGCAGAACCCGGCTCTAAATAGGGGGAACCCATCTGCCTGCTGGCCGGGCGGGTTGGGAGGGACAGAGGAGGGCAAGGGGGAGGGATGGGAGGAGAGGGAGGGGTGGGAAAGCAAGGAAAACACAACACACATTTGGATACATGTATGACAGGATATGTGACACAAACAAAGTATAAGCTGACATTGAAAACTAATTTACTCTTATGATGTACGGCTCTGACATTAAACATACTACATATATAGCTAACAGTAAAATTCAAACAGTATGTAGATTAGCATAACAAGTATAGTGAAGGCGATACAGAGTTGACTGGTGGAAAAAGGGAGCTGGAAGCAGAGGGCTGGAGGAAGGTCAGCAGCAGCATCCCACAGTGGACATGGTGGAGACTGGACCAGTTGGTGGAACGTTGACCGCAGATCTGAAGCATCGAGCTCTGGCAGATGCATCCAGCTAGGTTCTTTTGCTTGTAACATGACATTGTACAATTAAATTTAACATATTTAATCCCACTGCACTGATACTATAAAATTCAACATTATTGTTGTTATATTTAAATTAATCAACCATGAACTACTACAGAGCTCCCTGAATTCAAGTTAGTACATGTAATTTGTCAGCATGTCATTACACCTTTTGAAGGTAATCACTTTTAACAACTAACATTTCAAAAAGAACAAAACATACATAATACTACCATTGGAATGACTACTAATACTTTTATCCCAATTTAAAGTACTGAAAAGCAAAAAAGTGTAATGCCCTTTTTGTGTCTCAAGGTCTAGTTTAGAGCCATACCTGTAGATATCATGACATGTTGACACCCATTTGCAATGCATACATGTAATTATAACATACACATACAAATTATATGTACTAACTTGAATTCAGGGAGCTCTGTAGTAGTTTATGGTTGATTAATTTATAAATACAACAATAATGTTGAATTTTACAGTATCAGTGCAGTGGGATTAAACATGTTAAATTTAATTGTACAATGTCATGTTTCAAGCAAAAGAACCTATACCTAAGTTAGACCATTACACTTTTTGAAGGTAGTCACCTTTAACAACTAATATTTCAAAAAGAACAAAACATACATAATACTACCATTGGAATGACTACTAATACCTGTATCCCAATTTAAAGTACTGAAAAGCAAAAAACGATTTTGACATTACCCATGCCATTTTGAGTAAGAATATCTCAGTAACTACAAATATAACCCTGCTGCTTTTTTGTACAGTGATAGAAGACAGATGGAACTGTCTTGTAGAAAAATTTGGGGTCTCTGGTACCTGTCCCACACTGAGATTTGTGCCACCAAAAATAGCCAATTAAAAATCTCGTCCAACTTTGGGAGCTCATATTTTCCAAACTGAGGTACCTAGAAAGCTCCAGTTTGCTAAGTCATCACACAGGTTTGTGTAGAATGGAACCCAGGGGTGTTAGAACACTTCTGTGCAGTATTTCTAGTACTTTTAAGGTCCCAAACCACACTCCTGAGTCGTTATCTCTTAATTTTTTAGCATTTTTAGCAAGCCCCCATGGCCTGCAGAGTGTAGGGAAACACCTGGGGATGTTTGTGGGGCACTAGCTACATGCAGAGACCTTGTTTACCAACTCACAGCTCTCTGGTATGTCTAGAGGCTGAGAAATAACCACTTAAAGATGCAAAAAATGCTGGCGAGGCTTTTTATAGCCCAAATTCTGAAAATTTCAGACCCCCACAACTCAGAAACTATTTGAGCTACAGACCTACAATTTTGCATAGAAAGTACTTTTTAACCATCTAGTGACATACAAATTTCGGACTAATTTGAAAATGGTGCGGCAACCACCATCTGGTAAAACCACACGGAATGACCCATTGGCAAACAGTCTCTGGTTGGATTCCCAGCCGGCCAGATCTTTCCTGCATGTCCTTCCCTACTTTCTCTCCCTACATTTCCTGTCTGTCTACACTGCACTACTGGAACACAGGCAAAAAAGCGAGAAGAAAAGTGAGGACTGTGAGGTATCTTACAAGGGTAAAACTGCAGCCACTTTCTGGGAAGCAATACAGTACAAGAGGCATTCTCTGCGGGTGCTTTATTTGTGCTCTGATCATTTATTTTTACAAGCATACTGTGTTTACATGACTGTTCAAAGTAGACAGGAGTTTCAGAGGCTTGTCAGGTTTGTTCGCATTAAAAATTCATCCTTACACTGAGGAATAAATGGACTTTTCCTCTTGCAGCGTAAGAAAGCTGCTCTCTTTGTTGAGAAATGACAATTCCTGCCTAAAACTGCAGCACAGTCTTGATGATAGTGATAATAACATGCCTTTCAGAGTTTTCTATCATGGTAAGTTGGGACACTGTAATGCATCCTATTATTTACTGCTACTGTTATGTGTTTGTTAATTTTTTTCTCAGCAGTGGCTTGTTTGGAACAGTGTGTTTAGTGAGTGGTTTCTACCGGTTTAAAGCTACGGATTAACGACTCTTACTAAAAACTATTTAAGAAATTTACATTAACCTAAAGTACAGCATGTTCTACCAGAAACAGGTTGTAGTTACAGCTAATTATTTCATACCATGTTTATGTATCGATGTGCATGTTTAGTTTACACAGTAGTTTATGCCTTTATCTGTGTATCTGTATGCTCACTGACATAGTAAAGAAGTGGATGACGTTGATAAGAAATGTCAAAAATTAATGACAGCACCAGAGTCATTGCGATGCTCAATCTTCAGTATTGTTTTTGTAGCTCTGTGGTTCCTTTGTCAGAACATGCATCAAATAAAAATTTCTAAATGTCCATTGTTTCCCTGAACTAATTTGATAAAGCAGAAGTAGCTGCATGTTACTGAATATTATGAGTCACATTTAATTACGTTACATTAAAATACTTTCACACAATCCACAGCAGCTGATGTGATGTTTATTGCATAAACATGTAACTCATTTTTTGTATCAAAACATCTTAAATTCATGTCTTTAGCATATCAGCCTCATTTTCTGTAGCAGACTAAAATTTAAAGTTAACTGTATCTCAAAAATTGGGCATTACCAGTAGAAACCCATGTATGTATAATACAAGATCGAAGCACTTTCATATCAAAATATTGTAAAGTAAACATGCAGGAGGTTCTCATGACAGCTTACGGTCCATCACCTTATCTGTAGCACTATAAGAGAACAGTCAGCAGTGGAAATACGTCTGTGGATGGTTGTCTAAGGATCTAAGACTTGGCATACATGAGTTCTGATTCATCTTCATGTAATTTCATCACATCCCGACACTGAGGACAGTGTGCAGAAGCCTACTGTGACAGACCACACCAGGTCTTAAAACAGCATGGACTGTACTACCTATGCCAACTTCATTTCAGTGAACAAACAGGCAAAGTGAGGAGACGGAGAGCCCGGGGCTTCAGAGCACAGCTGTTCAACTCCACATTGTCCAACTCAGCCATGGGCAAGAAAACAAGAGATGAAGTGAGAGATGTGAAAGACACAGTGGAATGGGCAGAGACAGTGAGGGGAAAACACAAGAGCTAACATGTTTATCATTGTTGCTCCAATGGTAACAACATAATAATATACAGGCAACATGAATTACAGCATATAGGAGGTTATAAATCTGTCATGAGCAGTGAGAGAATATTGATTTGTTCTGTGCAAAATTCCTTAGCATTTGGTTAACGGGTGATGCAGAGTAATATTTCTTCTTAGTGGACAGTGCAAAAAATTCTATGATCTGTTGAAATTAACTGCTGTCCTCTCTCCCCCACTGCAGTATTTGAACAAACAGGTTCTAGGACCCTGGGACACACAGCACATCCCATTTTACAGTTTCTGATGGCGCAATGAACTCTACCCCTATAACATGCGCGCACAGATACACATTGCCAACACAACACGTAGGCCTGGCAGGCTCCGACTCATCCATATGCAAATGTAAGTGGAGCAGGCGTAAAGAAGAAAGAGGAAATGAGTCCGAGCGAGAGCAGCACGGGAGAAAGAGGGGAAAGAGGGAAGGAGACTGCATGCAGTGAAGAGTGCGAGACAGAGGACACACTGCTCTTTTTACAGGGTGAGGTGCTACGTTGTTGAAGAAACTGCAGAAATGGAAGCAACCGAGGTGGCAGATGATAGATGCCAGGGAGACGGATGGAGGGATGACAGCTACCTCTAAGTCGTGCGATAAGGAGGAGATGGTAGGATGAAGAAGCTTTTGTCGGTGGAGAGATGGAGAGCAGTGACAGCTCCTGTGCTGCAGCTTTAGCCATAACTGTACTGACCCTGGTTGAGTTTACTCAGGCAGCCTGAGTTGCAGAGGGAGCGGACCGTCCCCGATTCCCAGCAGCTGCGGCCCTTCATCCCACTCTCTGCAGGCCTGATCCCACTCCACGCTCCCTGAGACGCAACGCTGCCCTGGGCCGCTACATAATCCCAACGAGGGGGGAGCCGAGGCAGCGACTTTCCCTGTTCAGCATTGCAGCGTGCACACACATGCATGCATACTCACACACGCTCAGTGCACACATACAAGGACGTGGGGAGCGATGCAGGCGCCCCTCTTGTAATTCCTATCTCCTCTCCTGCATTGCTTCCCTGTCTTCAAGAAACACGCACGCCCTGTGCACACACACACATTCACAAAGCTCGGCACATTTACAATTCTCCTCCACATGCTTCTCTGAGTGCAGTGCAGACTGGAGAGGGAGGGAGTGAGTGAAGCAGAGAAGAGATAGGACTCAGCAGCCAGCAGTCATCTACATAACCAAGACCAGAATACAGTGTGTCCTCTCTGCTACCCCCCTGTCTGCTGCTTTGGTAGCTTGACAGCAAAAGTAAAACATTTCAGGAATCAGCAGAGATGGTACTAAGCATGGGCTACTTGGGTTCAGAAATGAAGAACACGAACAGACATGAGGGATGAAAAGATTTCAGATAACCTCTGTAGTGCAACTTGACCGCGTTGTATGGTCAAAGAAACCATGTTTCTATAAAATTTCTTCTCCGATTGATTGACAAATTCCTGCAGTGTTGCCCACAATCTTTTTTTAGTGCTGATTATCTGCTCTTCATAGATATCTTAAAATCTGACCTCTCTGTCAGTGTCACTGTACCAGTACAGCAGAATTCAGACTGAAGTAGCAAATGGGCTGCAATAACAATCCTCCTTCTCTACCTCAAAGTAGGTGGAGGTTGTCTTTACTGCATTGCTGCCAGAACACATATCACAGCGTCCTGTAAATCAAGGTCACTTTTGTCACCTGAACCAATTTTCTACCCCTTCAGTTAAATGTGAATTTCTGTGAAAATACGTGCTACATCGCTCTTGGTAGAACCAACCAACTTTCCAGTATATGAGATATGTACATCCAACAGAATATGTATATACACACTACCAGTCAAAAGTTTGGACACACCTTTTCTTTTAATGTTTTTTCTTTATTTTCATGACTATTTACATACATATTACTTTAGTCCTAGGAACGGCAAAGATACTGAGTAGAGCCCTCAAACGCTCAGTCACAGCATTTGAAACCTGTCTCATATGGTGTGCCGTGTTGATTCAAACGGTCAGACAAATTAGGTGTGTTGCTGTGGCAAAAACTTATTCTACTAATAGGATGCCTGTTTTGTTGGTCAACATCATCCTTTCTGTAGCTGAAATATTTAAATACAACTTATATTAAGTTTCTATTTGCAACGAAATTGTCCTCTGTGTTTATCTCTTTTTCTTTGCTTATTTTGCTTTAAACACATGGAGTCAATGAATGATGTGTTCTGAACAGAGTTTAAAAACACTCAGTGTACACAAGAATCCTTAAATAGGAGTAAATTATGTTCAATCAAACAAACTGCTCTTGTATATTACTCAGGGAAAACGAGAAAAATGGGAGTTCTTTTTTTGTATCAAGCAGCAAAAAAGTTGTAACACAATATGTTTGAGCTCACTTGATTTAGTTCCCACTGCACTTTCTGCAGTGTGACTTTTGCGCATATGCATACCGCATTGCTGATGCTAAAACAACATATTGTTCAGCCCTACTATAAATCATGAAATGGTTTACCACTAAACAGTAGCTTTTCCACCTGCCATTTTTAAAACCCATGTAAAATCTTTTCTAAATACTCATCATGATGAGTGAATGCCCAAACTGTCTTCATTTCTTTATTTACAGGTTCTCCGTGTAATTGCGTTGCTTGGAAAAGCAAAGGCTGTAAATGTTTCTTTATGCAACAATTCCTTCTTCCATGGGGTCACAGCGTGAGTAAAATAAAAACAGCTGTGCAAATCAGCTGCTGTACTGTACAGTCTGAAGTTACTCCCTTGATTAAAAACATTGCTGCTGTATCATATGGAGCCTGTCTACTGTAATATCTTTGTTGCAGTGATTCTGTAGAAGTATCTGGTAACAGCAGGTAACAGGGGAGGGCTGCTACAGGCTGGAAGTGAGGTGAGAGAACTGCTGACGTAGAGAAATTGCTGGGCTGTAAATAAATAACGTCGTCTAAATGTCCCAGGGCATGTTCTTGAGGGCAATGAAGCATGAAACAACAATTAATTTCATACTTGACCTTCATTTTCCTTCGTCGCTACAGTCATGTTTAACCATGATAAGAGTCAGATCTCACTGGTGAAAACAGCTGGATTGGTGTGATATGCCACATCTGTTCACAGTGCTTCTGCTGTTTAAACAGTCTTCTATTTTCAATCACTGCTTTTAATGTAAAGTGATTTGAAATGAATTTTATGTAAGAAAAGTGCAATATAAATGCTTAATGTATTATCACTGTAAATTATGGATTAAACTGCAATAAGTACAGTCACTTGGGACATTAAATGGCTCGTTAATAGGACTAAAATTTTGTCTTCTATCACTTAATATGTTAAGCTATTGCCTTTGATTTCACATTGTTAGCTACCAAATACACTTACTGACACATAATTGTACACAACATATGCACAGAATTTACATCGATCAGCCACAACATCTGGAAATCGGTCCTCTAGAGGGGTTTCATGGAACCAAGACCTTGAACGTGTGTCCTTTGGGTACTTTTTGTTATTGAGTCTCCATGGATCAGATTTGTTCCAGTGCATCCCACAGATTCTTGATCAGATTGGGATCTAGGAGCTTTGGAGGTCAGATTAATGCTTTGGGATTGAGCCATTCCTGAGAAGCTTTTGCGGTGTGGTAGGGCACATTGTCCTACTGGGTGGAGATCACTGTTGTCAGGGAGTACCGTTGCATTGGAGAGATGTGCCTCGTCTAAAAGAACATGTAGGTGGGTGGTTCATGTCAAAGTAACATCCACATTAACTCCAGGACCAAATGTTTCCAAGACAAACATTGCATTTTAATGAGATGATCAGTTTTTTTTCCCTTCACGAGGCAGTGGTTTTAATGTTGTGGCTGATCAATGTACTTACATAAGACAGAACTTCCAAGTAAATACTGCAACTAAATTTCCAAACTAACCTTAGTCTTTTTTCTTTGTTTAAGAAACGTCCTGTACTGACGCCTCGCCAAATATCACATGACAGTCTTTTGAAATCTCAGTTAAAGAGAAATTCAACTCCAAGTTTCCCCATTTATTTTTAACTGGAAGAGAAATGTATGAAGGTCAAACCCTCTGAAAGACAAACTAAAGAGAAAGATGATGTTTAAAGAGCACGAGCTACAGTCTCATTGTGCCAATTACTGCATTAAGAAAAAGGAACCCTCCAAAGCCTGAGCTCATTAAAACCAGTTTAAGAGCGAGAACCGTTTCATCGTGGGAAAAAAATACTTTTAGGATGATATTTTAGAAGTCTCATTCTGAATGTGAGAGCATTTAAATCATTAGTGTGTGTTAACTTCAGCGGCAGCAGCAGCAGCTATTTAAATGTTATCGATCCAAATAGAAGGACCATATTAATCAAAGTACTGTGCTGTCTCACTCTCACTGAGGAGATGAGAGACCACATGCTTGTACAAAGCAGAAACAACACCAAAAAAAAAAAAACTGCAGTGAAGCCAAACTGTGGTCTCCTAATGCGCCGACAATCCTGTGGCAATGACAACCCGCTTATGCAAAGGAGGCGGAAGATCCTTAATTAACCACAAATGTGAGAGTTGGGAGTAATTGCTTCCTGTGTCTGCCTGCACCGACTTAGAGTAAGAGGACCATGCATCAACTTAATGATTTAGTAATCGCAAACAGACACTTCATATGAATGCCGCACGCAGCAGAGTGAAATTACAGCTGACTCTCAATACGCCGGGGCGATGAATCATCCGGCCCTACGTGCACTTAGTCATGTCTGACAAATAAACTTCAGGTAGCATCTTTGCATGGCAGCTGCTCGTGCTGGTGCTGTAAGTAGCTCTGTGTGCTGCACATTGAAACTGTTAGAAAGGGATGCTTTGAAAAATATCTTGAAGCAGGTAGAATAAATGCTATTCAAAAATAAACAAGCCATATTCACATGTAAATATAGACACTTCAGAAGTTAAAGTGATAATCTTCTCCACAGAACAGAAATCTTGTGTTAGAGGCTCTATCATTATCTCTGACAAGTGCCTAAATTTCCTTGTGGGTGATTCATAAAAGCAAAAAGTATAATATATTTTTCACATCCCTACTGAAGATGTTGTTTAAGCACAGACAGCCTTAGATTTTAAAAAGCGAATTTACATTTAGGATGTTAATAATAAACCATCCTTATTAGCATAAAGCTCACCCAAATGTTTCCATGGCTGCTGAGCAGAGCTGCAGATAGCCGAGTTGTTTTTTTTTGCCACTGCTCATTAGAAGAGAAGTTTCAGTTCAGTGGCAAGTCTTGAATGTACAGTTTAACGGGCTTAAGGTCAGCAAAGGACAGATCATTTCAGCGGTCCAAACCTGCCGTGGAAGGATTATTTCTGCACTAGCGTGATTCATTATCGCATTGTGTGAAATGATCTCTCTCTAACAGTCAGATCTTAAATGAGCACCTTTATTTCCCTGCAGAATTTCACAAAACTATCAGAAATTCATCAGAGGTTGCTAGTTTGTCAAAACGCCAAGCCGCTGTGCTTAGTGCCTGTGGTGAAGTCTTGGTGTTAGTACACGTCTTCAGATTTTTGCTTTTTTGTGGCTAAATTCATGGAGGTCCATGCTGCAAAAAAAAGCCTTTGGTGTGCGTTACAACAACATGGACCTCACAGTTGTTATGATGCACATCTCATTACAGACGTTCCTGTAATGGGAGTCCATGCTGCTGTAATGCATAGATGAAAAATAGATGCTTCATAAACAGTAATATGTAAGAAGAGAAAAGATTTTGTTTAAAATATTTTGATAATATTGACCCATGTGCCAAATATTATTCAGTGAAGTGAAGGAACAGAATTATTTGTACCTACAAACCTACTTTGCCTCTTTTCCATCACTTCTTTGTCATCACCAAGTCAAGGAAGTCACCAGTAGCGAGATGTACGAAGTCTCAGTTTGTAAGCACCTACAAAGAACAATGTTTTTGTAGGCATGGCTCAGTGGGTAGAGTGGCCGTCTCGCAACCGGAGGGTTGCCGGTTCGATCCTCGGCCCGTCGAGCTCATGTCGAGGTGTCCCTGAGCAAGACACCTAACCCCTAATTGCTCCTGGCGGGTCGTGGTTTAGCGCCTTGCATGGCAGCTTCCACCATCAGAGTGTGAATGTGACGTATCTTGTAAAGCGCTTTGGGTACCTTGCAGGTATAGTAAAAGCGCTATATAAATACAGACCATTTACCATTTTAGTATTTTTTTTCATAAACTGTAAAATTAAAAAAGTGCCAGTGTTTCAAATTAATGTTACACCCTTTATTCCTGTTTTTTTTTTCTGATACTTTGAATGACTACTCATTAAAGACACCCTCTGTTATTACCGGCAGGGGGTCGGAAACTGATCGCTTTTTCTACTTCATTAATCTGTATTTATTTGAGTTTGTAATTCTGTATGACAGTGAACGAGGTGTTGTTTGTTTGGGTGGGATATAATTTTTCTTTTTGTGTGTGTGTGTGTGTGTTTTTTGTTTATTTCTTGCACTGTATTCCTGTTTGAAATAAGTATGTTAAAAATAATAAATATATTAAACTCAAAGACACCCTCTGTTGAATTTATTTATTTATTTTACTTTTTAGCATGTCCATGTGGGGATTTTTCTATGTTTGGAAACATTATGCATAAAATAAGCAGCCAACACCATGGCAGAGCATCTCAGCCTTCAAGTTGTAGTGACTTGATGACAGTCTCAAAAACACAGACTCAGAAATCTGGGGGTTTCAGACACAACAAACCTTAAGAACCAGTCCTGTCAGCATTATTGCTATTCTTCATAAATGGTTTCTGGCTTAAACATATATGGCTGAATTACTGCAATATTAAAACTTGGCATTATGCAGTGTGGTGTAGAGCAGATTTGTGATCGGAGGGAGCAGGGAATATCAACTATCTGCACATGATAAAGCTGTAGAGTTACACCTACACCATTTTAAGACCCAAACAGATTATTTTCATGGAATAAACTTCTAAATATGTAATTTTTGATGAGTTCTTGGGGGTTTAATCAACGTCCAGAGAGGTAATTTAAAGGAAATCTGTGCACCATACACCTCACACATTTACTGATATAAGTACAAACAAATAAAAAATGAATTACTTCTCACAGTGTGTACTAAAAGCATAGTTTCTAATGTCAAACTCAACAGAGCTTGGTTGTAAGGAGTACATCATTTAAAAGTACATGATTTTTGTATCCTCTTACTGCCCTTAATAAGATAAACAAAACAAATGGCCATCCAACCACGGTGTCCTTTCAACAGCAGCAAAACACCACCACATCTGCAGAGTTAGACTGTAGAACTGTAAGGAAAGTCACACTTGGACAACTGTGGAGGAAAGAGCAGCAGTTGGAACAAACAGCTTCACCTGACCAGTGAAACGGAGGTGTCATGGCAACGAAATCCAGTAAGAGGGGGAAAAAAAAAAAGGAGGAAAATGGAAACTGAGCACTGAACCACTATTGTCCCAGCTGACCACCGTGAAAAATGGTTAATTTATATTTCAATGACCTGCCTAAATCAGCGTTCTCGGTTTCTCAACTTGCTGCTGATAAAGCAGAAAAGCTACAGAGTGCGCGGCAAGGAGAAAATGTGTGCACCGACTGGGACACAATGAGAGCTTAATAATGAATTCAGGCTTCATGCAGCATATAGCAGGTCAGTGTGTTCACACTGGAGCCACACAGAGCAGGCAAATCCTGTAACAACCAAGGACAACACCATAATACTAGTAATACAGTGAGGATTCTGCAACAATAGAGTCTTTCAAAAAAGCCCTTATACTGTCTACTGTAGGTCATGTTTAACATATTTCATAGATCAGCTAATTCCATTATCCCATCAAAGATATGCTACAAGAATGTCACAATGGACTTAAACATGGTTTAATATGTTAAGACACTGATCCGCATACAATCTTTAAAAGAGCATATTTATGAAAATAGGCTGTTTGCAAACAAGTGGTCTTTATATAAAAATGTCCAGATATATTCAGCTCAATCAACTCTCATCTAAATTTTGTAAGTGACTTGCTTTAACAACTGATCCCTACTAGTCACATTTAAAGAAACTACTTGAATCCAACATAATCCATTCACACTGTAAGTCCATTTCATCCAATAATAGTAACTGTGAAACATTACAGTCTTGTAGAAACAGGTAAGCACTGCCTCTTCGATTCACCTCACAATAGATGCTGACAATCACCTTGACACAAATCAAAGATGGCAACAGCTTTATCCTTAGAGAACTTAAAAGATTTAAAATAAACATCAGTGATTGAAACTTTACTCGCAGAAATGCAACCAAACACAAAATTTGAGAAAAACACTGAACTCAAATGACTAAACCATGACTAAATCTAACATAGCAAGACTAAAACTACATCAAAATCACATGCAAAAAAATGAACACTCACAGACTTCTGTTACAACAGCTGGGCAGCCTAAAATATTCTAAGACTGAATATGAAACACTAAAACCCTGTGGCCTTAAAGGACGACTGTAAAATGTTTCTTTCTGAGACCACTTAAGCAGCAGAATAGCAGGAAGAGCGTGTTAAAACATGCAGAAAGCAGCATGCTCTTGTTTGTGATTTAACCTTAGCAGAAGACCCAAGGCAGCATGTTTGGCCAAGAAAGCAGTTTCTAATGTCTTAGCAGTTTAACACAAGAGGAGAGTGCCAACCCTGTTCTGTTTAGACACTAGTCACCTTCTGGTAGGGGGATTTAGAGCCCACTGAACATGTGAGCTAAAAAAGAAATGTTTACCTGACTTTGAAAATATAATAACAAAGGAGATGGAAGAAATGGAGAGAGAGAGAGAGAGAGGAGCTGAGAATGTAGATGTAGGTTTTAGGTTTGAAAACAAGTCGACTAGAATGAAAATGGGCTTGACTGCTTTTAATTGTTTACTGCGGGAAAAACAAAAACAGCACTAACACAGATGAGATTCAAAGAGAAAGTCCGACCTGCGGGAGATGAAACAGGTAACGTGTAGCTCCAAAAATCAATGTGCCGGCATGACCAGCAGTGTTGGGAGGGGTGTGCAGTTTAAGGATGAAGTAAATCACTGCCCGCTACGCAAATCCAATATAGAACAGCAAAGGTTTCATTTCACAGGGATAACTTCCTGGTACACCCCCAAAACATTACAGAGACAGATAAGGCGGACAGAAGTTAAATATGGCTGAAAAACATGAGGAAAAAAAACAAAAACGAAGACAGAAGAGCAGCCAGAATATCAGTTCTGGCTAGATGACAATTTGGACAGCGACAGTGTTTATAATCTCTGTGAAGAGCTTGGCTTCCGTTGGGTTTGTTGGGTTACAAGACTGAATCTGACTCTGATCCCTTTGTCTCCCGCTCACTTGTGCCTGAGCTGATCTCGCAAATCGACCTCTGCCGGCACACGCTGTTACATCCAAGACAAACAAGGACCGGCAATTCAATACACAGCCGCAGTAGGACTAATTGATGAAGATGATGAGCGTACCATCTGTCATTTCAAAACATCCTTTCATGAGCTCAAATCGTCATGCAGGATAGAAGCAGCTGCAGGTTAATTAAAAATATATAACATAATATCATAAAATAAAAGTCATTTAAGACATTTCTTATTTGCATTTGATAAAATACCAAACAAGACACAGGGCAGTCTTTGGCTCTACTTTGAGTAGTAAGGTAGTTGTGAATATTTTCCATAACAAGACAGAGACTTTATTCCACAGAATAAGCCTGACAAAACCATTTTATTGAGAAATCATTGTATCATCACTATACTGACTCATTTGTGAGTCATGAATTTATTGATGTGACCATTTGGTGGAAAGGAATCCAGAGTTATTGTACATGTTTTTTACTCTAATTTAATGTAGGCCGGTATAATAAAAACACACACAATATATACTCTGTCCTCTAATCTGAGCGTTCTGCTCTGCTCAGGGAGACCCAAGCACACTAAATAATATACGGTAATAAACTAATTCAGACTCAGAGCTTCCTATTTAGTGTGATGAACAAGCATGTTTACATGTCACACACTTATGTTCTTAATAATTCTCCATTTAAATAGTTCTCTTTTTACTTTACTTGAACAGTTTCTGAGCAGATATCCACTAAAATTAACACTGAAATTAATGATGCTCTTTTGATTTATCAAATGACAATCATGCATAATAAAACAATATGATGCGTGAAGCCATGTAAATACACAGTGACACCTAATAATCTTCACATCTTTAACACATGTATACACAAAATCGCACACACACACACATTGCTGAACACAACACAAATGGAAGAAAAGCAGTGTACTTACAGGAGGGAGACTGTGCCTTATCTTGTTTGCAGGACAATATCAATGCATTAAGCAAAGGAAAATGGGTGAAAAGAGGAGAGTTGGAGAAAGAGGAAGGTCATTCTATTCAGAAGTAAACCCTGCTGGATGAAAAGCAGAGTAAACGGCTTACTGAGAGAGAACGGGAGAAAGAGAGAATGACGGAGGGGGCGGGAAAACCAGACAGTGAGCGAGAGTGTGAGTGGAAGACGGAGGAAGAGCGAGCGCTGGTGTGAATGTATGGGGGTAAAAAAAAAAAAAAAAAAAAAGGCAGTTGGGACCAAGACGCAGCAGGGAGAGGGAAGGAGCTGCGGAGAAATGACAAATGGAGCGTGTTTTAAAGGAGTGATCCTAATCTGTCCTCCGTTCATATTCTTTGAGATTCTGGAGGTTTCAGCACCATGGACAGAGCATTACCTTTTATTGTGAAGGGAGGACAACAGCTGGGATGTCAAAATGAAAGAGATGATACAAGAGAGAAATAACACAGTCGAGAGGATTTGCTCAAACATGTACCCAGAGTCAGTCTGAGCAAACATCCCCCACAGAGTGTCAGATTGACTCACTGATCAAACGCTGATGCAGATCAATACACTGTATTGTGTTTGAAGACTCCAGAAACACATCAGCTTGCATGTCAGGCACATAATGGTCAGATGGTGTTGTTCTCCAGCCTACCTCATCTGTATCTGGGTGAGTTCAGCAACACCAGTAAAAAAACCTTGACCGGATGACTGGTTTCAACATCTATGAATTTCTTTTTTTTTTCAATAATCTCCATAAAAAAATTGCTGTTTCCACTAAAGTTTGCCATCTAAGGACATTTTTACTTAGGCTAAATTCAAATAGGAGAGTACAGCAAGCTTGCAAATTCAAGCCACCGCTGGAACAAGTGATTTTAAGCGCTGCCGAGCCCACTTCCCTGAGGAGTGGCAAAAACAAGGCAGACCAACCATGAGAGTGGTCACACTTAAGTGAGAGGAAACACTGCCACCTGCTGAAAGTATACGCCTCAGATTAATGGGAATAGGCTGAATAAACTTGGAGACATCCAATCAAAGCTTAAATTAAAATAATCTAAAATGGAATCAGTCGAGTAATTAATTCAGGGTTCTGGTCAGGACGAATCTCATTGCTGACAGACAAAAACAGACTATAGAATGTCAGAGAGAAGGTAATCAAACAAGCCGCATCAAGCGTATTAACTTACACCTTCACTCTCTATTGACACACATCATGTGTGCCGGATTTACACTCTGCTCTCCTGAGGGAATCAATGACAGCTCTTTGTTCCACTGACAGAGAATGGTGGGCAGGTTAATGAATGCAGTCATCCTGTCACTGATCCATGTTTGTCTAACAAAATGTACAAAGAACTACATGTTCTTAAAGACCCTAATTGCAAAATGATCAACAAATTGAATTTTGATAAGCATCAGTGACATATACCAGATGGTATTTCACTGCGGTATTAAAGCATTAGTACTACTCTCAGTAGTCAATGTATTAGAAGACACTTAAATTCGTGTAGACACATTCACACGGGGTCTCTTTTCTCACATTCTCTTAAATCCTCCTCCCACAGATAGATTAGCTGAGAAAGGAAATGTAACAAAAACACAAAGGCACACGTATATTCTTTGTCTAACCTTTAAAGCAGTCACTAACTCAAACCTCAAGCAAAGTATACACAATTTACTGCTTGATAGAGTGCAATCTAATGCATAGCAGGCAATTATAGCACTAATGCAGAAAATACAAGAGCTTTCAAGTTCAGGGATTTTAAACAAAGAGGTTCTGATTGACAGTGTTAAATCTGTAACATGTAATGAAAGCTACAGTGAAACTGGAGCGACGACTGTCTGCATACACACAGGAAACACTGAAACAGGTGCCTTTGTGTGACTTAATGCATTTAAATGGGCACTTGACCGCACCAATTTTATTTATCTACTTCAAGTTACTCATGACTATTACACAACCTGTGAAAACAGTTGTATAATGTCTTGTATGGCTCTTGAGGAAACTTTCCATAGCTTGAAACAAAAACTCTGATGACATCTTTTGGGTTGTCTCAGCTTTCACCCGAGACATAAAATTCCCAACAGAGAGCCTGTCTAAAAACAAGTGGCATTATATTCAGAATTTTTGGACCTGACACAAACTGAGGATTAAAAGCTACAGCCTCTTGTGTTTTGATTTTTGTGTGCGTTAGTGTATATTTGTACTTTTTTTATTTGCTAGACTAACAAATTTAAATGTCAGTGGTTTACTGAGAATACTGGGATAAAGAAAACTGCTGAGACAGTGACAGAAGTGTGTGTAAAAAGACCTATCAATTCAATTCAATTTTATCTATATAGCGCCAATTACAGGTCAAATTGTCTCAAGATGCTTTACAGAATCCATATGCCTGAACCCCCAGAGCAAGCCCTAAGGCAACAGAGACAAGAAAAACACCCTTTTAACAGGGGAAAAAACCTTGAGCAGAACCCGGCTCTTTATGTGGGGAGACCCTTCTGCCTGCTGGCCGGCAGGTTGAGAGGAATGGAAGAGGTAGAGGTGCATCAAAGTTCAAAAGGGGAAACCAAATGTTAAAACAAACACACAGATCATACATTTAAACAAGTTCCCTGCAGCAAACATATCTGAGCAAGAAGCAAACGCACAAACGGTACGCAGTCGGCTTTCATATTGAACTTTTTATAATAACTTGAATGAATAATATGCTTTGCTTTGTTTCAAAAGGCAACTATCTTTTGACAAATGCTTGATTTTAATGACTTTGAAGCAGCTGATACATCATATTTGGTCGACCTGAAGTGAAACTGTCTCAAAAGGAGCTCCCGGCATACACTTGCTCTAGTAATGATGCAAGTGACATAAATGTCTAAACCACCAATACTCTGACTGATGAACTACTTCTCTTGTAACACATCAGGAAACATATTGTGCAAAACACTGGTTAAATACACAAAGAAGGTGAGGGTCTGTGAAGAGACATTATAGAATACAAAAGCTTCAGCTGGACATCAGCATAGCTGAACTGGCCATCCGAAAATGTATGCACACGCACACACGCGCACACGCGCACACGCGCACACACGCACACACGCACACACGCACACACGCACACACGCACACACGCACACACGCACACACGCACACACGCACACACACACACACACACACACACACACACGAAATACTACAGGCTGCTCAATAGCCTAACCTTTTCAAAATACAAATATAACAGCATTCCTCGGCAGCTTACTGGAAGTGGTGAGCTAAAAAGCACTCGCCCCCTGTCTATATTTAGTGATCAGCCTTTCAAATGGAGGCCAGAGAAATATATAGCCTGTCTGAGTCTCTATAGACCCTGTCTGCAAAAGACAAGGGTAGGGAGGCTCTGGGAAGATGCCAGGGTGAAACGTGAAGAAAAACAGTTCTCCCAGGCTTTTCCCACAGCCTTTGACCAGCAGCATCTTATACAACCATACAAGAATAAGTCCCCTTGGAAAGGAGAGTGTTTTGTTGTCAGGAGGAGGCTGAATGGAAGCTCAGTTCTCACAGTCCATTAGCATACTCCAGTTTCTTTTCCAACTTGACTGGGCAGGCAGCGCTGCCCTCTCCTGGCTCACAATAGAATGTGAATTACATTAAAGAAGGAGGGCGTGAGCTGAAATAACAGCTGTGCTGAATATCAAATGGCAGAGGACACTGGGAACCATTGGCTGGATGAAAAAATCAAATCTGTATAAAAATATATAGGCTGGACTAAGAACTGAACGTGTTCAATTAGCAGTAAACACAACTTTTACCTAAGATTGATGCTAGAGGTACGGACCCGTACCCGTAGCATCTGTACTAGAGATACGGATATAGGGCATATATGACATATACATTGCCATTGTTTCATGTCGTGATTTTGTTTGTATGTATACAGCTGTTATATAACTTTAACCATGACATAGATCTACTGAAATACATCTTATACTCTATTATAAACCTTTCTACACCGTGGCGATCTCATTCATCTTTATTACTTTTTAAATAGATTCTAAGACATGTTTGTCCAAACTGTATTAACCTATCCTATATTTGTCTTGAATGTACTCTGATCATTAACATCTTTCAATAGTAGTAACTCACGGCAGTATAAAAATTTGTTGTGGAACTTCAATGTCCATATAAGTAGCTGCTTTTACAGCAGATCTTACCAGACTGATCGTTCATCATGCGAATGGCTTTAGCTTTGGCCAACTCAAGTGCCGTGACCCATCTCTGCCGCTCCACTTCTGTGCTAGCCTTCAGATGGTAGGTGCGGCCGCCACTGCTCAAGACAATATTGCAGGCATCTTCAGTGTCAATGTGTGCTGTGGCCAAGTTTATTGTCCCACGACATGTATGGGCCATCTCTGCCTGCGTCCTGCAACAAAATACCATGCAGAGAAAGTTTAAGACATTGATCTTGGACATGAGTTCAATGTCATCAAAAAACAATCCAATCAAAAACATACTGTAGCAAATCATTCATATCATTCGGCAAGGTTGCAGGTTGAACAGTGCACTAGACATCTTATGAACACTCAGCACAAGCAGGGAGGTAAAGACGGACAGAGAACTGCCAGAGTAATCAAGTCTGACAGCCAAGCAACTGTGGAACTACCTGATCACGTCACTGAGCACATCCATTCATGAAACCTAAAACTGCATTGGCTAAGGTAAAACAAATGAGATAGTTTGAACTTCTAATTCTCTTAACACAACCTGCCTGTCCGGCTGTGAGTGTGTTGAACTGTGGGTGTCTGGGTAGCCTCCACTAAGGCCAACTGTTGCACATTCAGTGGCCACAGTAGTCTAGATAACAAGGCCATTGTCTGGCTCCAAGCCTCTGTAGTGAACACAACCAAACAATGAATAACAGCGTGAACAAAGACAGAACAGAGTGTGAGAGGTGGTAAAAAAAAGAGAGAGAGTGATAGTACGGAGACAGAGCCAAAGCAGCAGGGCAAGAGATTAGAACAAAGAGCAAAGAGAACAGAGTGCTGTGTCTATGCATATATGCACTGTGTAAGTCTTTGACAACAGTATATACTGCATATTCTGTGTATCCGTTTCAATTTCAGTGAATTAGGGGCTGCATAACAGAAATGAAAATGTACATCTTCTAAAACAAATATAGAAGAATCTACCGTTTAGTCGGTCTACACCATGACAAGTTTCTAAATAAGTCTCATGTTACTACAACTAATTTGATTAAATGCAGAAGAAGAAACTGAAGAGAAACATTGCAGTTTGAATTCTTTGGTGAAAAGCAGGCTGTCTGACATTTTGTCACGGTCAGGCAAGCTAAGCTGCAGGGCAGGGATGAACCATCATGTCCCTTAGAGAGCGAGTCCTCAGTCTAGCCACAGACTGCTGATTTTGCTGATTAACAGCTGCAACCAGAGAGCAGCAACTAATCAGTTAAATCATATGCTCCACTCACTCCGCTGATGTGCAGAGGTTGTTTCAAATGAAACAAACATATCCTCAGCCCTCCATGTTACATGTTTGCCCATCCATACCCTTGGAAACAGCCCTTTGGAAGCATGCAGCCATGCAGTCATGTGAATTTATTTGTGGATGCTAACATCCATTCATCAATCCTCAGTAGGCCCTCACTGCCACAAGCAGCTGGCTCTCAGCAGCACTAAGCTCTTCATCAGCTCCAGTCTCAGCTGACACTAACAAGGTGGTTGCCACCTTATTAAGTCAGGGGTTGAAGTGCATTTGTACGTTCTGCCAGGCAGCGACTTCCCTCACATTGCTTCTACAGGCTGAAGTCAAGTCTTGTTATAATGCCAATCCAGAACAAGTGCTTCAGTGTACCGCTCCTCTGCTGGCACTTGGTGCACATCAGTTGCGCAGACAACACCGCACTGGGGCCATGCGAAGCAGAGAGGAGGGCGGGCAGGGATCCTCAGCAGCCCAGTTTTTTAGCCCAGGCGAGCTCAGCTGTAGAGTCCTGGATGTAAATGGGTCACCAAACTGAATGTGCTGCTGATGAGTAAGACGATATCCACGCTGATCGTTTCTGCCTTATGGGGAGGCGAGGCCATGCAAAGGCCATGAAATTATACAGTCAAGAAAACTACAAAAGCTGGAAAAGAGAGATAAGCACTACAGGGGCATTACGACACTAGAAGAGGAGGAGGAAAAGGTGAGTGGGGGCAGCTGGGGGCATTACAGGGGGGTCCTGCATGTTACGCTGAGCCAGGAGAGAATTGCAGTGCTTTACCTGTCAGTCCCCTGTGCACACATCCTCATAAAACACAAATCCACCGATCTGGAGCATGTAATGACAGAACAACAACCAGTGAACAACACACATCAGATGTGCCATACGCATGAAGAGACATACACAAACAAGCAGAGGGAAAAGAACTCAGTACCCAGGGCATGAGAATGTAGATAGGTTTGCTGTGGCTGTGGGCTGTAATATCACAAGACATGGAGGGAGTGTGCCAGAGAAACCCTGATGAACGTGCAGTGCTGAAGACAGAAAAGAAACATAAGACAAGAAAACCAAAGCAATGATACTGCAGCATGGACAGCATGACATGACCTGGTGAAAGACTGAAACAGTGAGATGTCGAGAACGTGGACGGACTCCCTGCTCTCTTTGACATCACTCTGCTACTCTCACCTTCCACATTAAAACACAACGACCACCTAGACAGGCACCGAGCCACTTTAACACAAGACCAAAGAGGAGCCCATTAGCAAGATTAGATCACAGCAGCCACATCTCTTGCTCCAGTCACTCTGCTGATGTGCCAGGCTAGCAAACAGGATTCAGGCCAGGCTCTACCCCCCAGCTGGGCCCAAGGTTGGCTAGCTCACCGCTCTCCCTCCCCGCCTCCCTGCACCCAGCAGCTGAGTGTGCAAGCAGCAGCACCACCATAACCTGACTCTCCACAGGGACACAGACGGTGCCGAACCCCCAGTGAGCACTTAAATTGATACTATCTGGTTACTGTCGTGCAGCTCAGAAGGAAACGTGGAAGGCTGAGTCTACTATGAAAGACAAGGCTGGATTCAATGATACAGCAGCTCCAATAGCACTCAAAGCTTTAATGCCTTGTAATCTTCCCCAACACACAAAGCCGGATTTACTTTAAGAGGTGCATAAGTAGCGCTGAGAGTATTAAAACTGGGAGGAAAAGTCAATTAAGAAATTAAAAAGTAAGGAAATTCAGTGCGAGAGAGGGAGAACAGAGACCTCGTCATATGTCCATACAGCACAATGCTTAGCCCAGTTTAAGCTAAATACGACGAGACACAGCGCTGATGTGGAATAAAAGACAGCCTGACTTGCAGTATCAGAGCCAAAAGTAATCAATAACAAATGCAATGCTGAATCTCTATGAAACTCATTACAATTTAACAGGCGCAAGTGCTGAGTGTGTCAGTCCGTTCAAAGCATTGATTAAGGTCCACCACTGGATTCTCAGCTCCAGGTTAAAGAACTTAGCCTTTCTTTACTTAAACAATAGCAGGCCTCAGGAATGAAAGCGATCCCTCAGGTTATTGACCAGTCCTCTAACTCGAGAGGCAGTCACTATTGATTTGCCAAGAAATATAAAGCGGCCTCTTAAAAAGGGAAAACAAATGTTGGACACTGCAAATTGCGAACTGATTAATGCCTGCTGGACTTCATCTTGAGTTGTTCGAGTGTTAAAATACATCCTCTCATGACAGCCTTTAATGTGCTAGAAAATGTTTATCTTGTGTCTTTTTACTAAATCATATCAAACCTTTTAAAAAAGGGGCGCTTACAAGTAACCTTCAATACCAGCACGAAAGCAGCAATTGTAATCCTAAGTACTAATAAAATAATGAGATGCAATTGTGGTTATAATTACAGTTTTTCGATTCGCCTCATAAAATTGCAGGACAAAGACAGAACGAAAATGTGCTGCAGAAAATGTACATCTGAGACGCAACAATTATCGCTCGACATACAATGAAGACACATCAATTAACGTGTTGTCACATTTGTCTGGCTGCTTCCCTTTTCACTCCGCTCACAATGGAAGTGCAGACCATCGACAAGAGACGCCGCCACACAAAGGAACACAAAGCCTGAAGTCAGACACGCACAATGTGGTCTGCCAGGAAGACATCAGCGGAGGGGACAACTCGTGCGCCTTACTGCCTCCGTGCTCAGATGTCGACAGGCTACCTTTACTCCAGGGACGCCAGTCACCTCACAACATAATGGACTATTAATAGGGCAGAGGCAACAGGCATCTTTCCTTTCACCACGAGCCCAGGCAGGAGTGGTGCTCTGGCCACCGTACCCTTCTGTCAAATGACACACTGTTGACAACAAAAGACAGTCAGGCTGCTTGAGAGATGGTGGCAAGACTGTAGCATGGCATGTAATGGGCTGACATAGGTTTTGATCAGATTTCTGGAAACATGATCAGAGAAGAATGTTCTCATTTCAGTCTGGAAAATTGCTTTGCGTTTATGACCGTTGGAGCTGCAAGGAAGCATGGCGATAGCATGAAAAAAGCATTAAAACTGAAACCTCTATATTGACAAGAATGATGACATTTGAAAAGACAATTATCCATAAGTCATCAGCTTGTTGTCACATTATTTTATCACTGCAAGCGATTACAGTTTGAACTGACACATTAAGCAAGAAATTAGAAGGTTTTTTTTTTTAAAGTATTACTGATTTGTGAAGGAATTTAATCTACACAGACACAGTCTTGACTTCCAGCAGAGGAAGGTTAACTTCACACGGCACACCTTCATTCTGCTGCGCACCATTTAATTAGGAAAACTGGGTCAGTCAGGCTGCACAACTGTTGCAGCAAATACTCTGTCTCTCCATTCATGTGGTGCAAATCTTAGTTGTGTTCATTCACTTGATATTCTAGTTAATATGAACATTTTGGCTGTTAATGTAATAGTCTTCAAAATGAAATCTAACTTGTTTAAACTTCACCAAGGCCAGAGTGACCTAGAAGGTGATAAAGCAGAGAGTTTCAGTGTTTACAAAAGCATTCAAGTGGTAGCAAACAAACTGGTTAAACATGCATGAACTAAGCAAAGAAAGAATGAAACTTTTGTGAGGCAAAATATTATCAGCTCAAGGTCCGCTTATCAGCTTTTTTCAAAACTTCAAACCAGATCTTACCATCTTTGTCAGCAAATGAAGCCCGGTCAGGTGAAAAATCTGAACATGTCAGACCTTGAACTCACTTTGCCTCACAGATTGTTCCCAAAGTCAAGAAAAATTCACTTGCAAGCAAGTTGGTATTAACACTAAACCGACAGTAAATGAGTAGTAACAGTTTGGATTTCTCTCAGACATTCAAGTTGTCCTTATGACCTTTGAGGATACAACATGCAGGACTCCTCTGAGCTGAGCAATAAACAGCTTTCTGACATGCTTTATGGTCCATTCATTGTTTCCACGTTGTGCCTGAACACCCACACCTGCAGGAAACATGACTCCTTTGCAAGAAGCACCTGAGCCACAGGTGTTGAGCTGTCGTAGAGCTAACTCCAGCTCACATCGAGCAACTGTGTGATCGGAGTGAAGACAGCAAGACAATGATAGCGAGCATCTCTTGCTACGTATCTCCTTACAGTGATCCTCCCGAGCAGCTTGGCTCAGTAACATGAGCAAATGCGATGAATGGACGCACTTGGAAAAGTAATAAAAGCGGTAAACATTTCAAACAGTGACATTGACACAGAGAGCAGTAATTGGGAGTTATTTAGAATATGTTAAAATACCAGTACATGATGTCGTGTTAGTGACAGAGGAGCAGACAGCTGGATCTTCAGCCTCCTGACAAGAACGATGCAAGCTCCTGACAGGAGGCTAACGGACTAGCTTAGTTTGCTAGCTGACGTCGGTGTCTGTTTTTAATTCAATTTCTGACATTTTATTGAGTTAATTTAAAAGACATGTTGCTGTACGTGTCTCTCTGTATGTTCCTGTCTTTCCGTGACACACAGTGAGTTAAAGTGAACCGTTTTGTCGCCGTCAGCTCGCAGTAAACAGCTGACTCTGTCCATTTGACAGCTAGCTTTAGCCTGCTGCTAGCCAGCTGAGCAGCCAGCTGTAAAGATGCGCCGACACACTAATGTGACTCTGTGCGTCCGAGCAGCGTTTATTCCGGGAACAACACCCAGCACGTCTGCGATATTTACCTGTAATACGACAGCAGGCCGTTGCTGAGGACGAACCATCTCCGCTGGTAGCCTTTCAGATAGTTGGTCCATTTAAAAAGCCAGCCTTTGTAAGTATCCGACCCCGGAGCCGGGGCCGCGGCAGAGGCGGACGCCGAGCCCTTCCCTTGCTCGCTCATCCTCCGCTCCGCCGCACGCCGAAGGGTGCAGGATAAACCGGGGCCAGCGGAGACAGGGACACTACCCCACCGGGACTACCGGGGCGAGGGAGGGACGTCGGCACCGGCGAATGAGTGCTTGACGGAGGAGGGTCCGGTGTGAGGGGGCGAGAGGAACCACCGTGAACCCCGTTCACATGACGCTGGAATGGACACGGGAGGAAGGACGAGAAATGTTGCCAAGACACTTTGCTGATGCAGACTGCAGAGGATCCAGAGAACAGAGCTGCGCTGGGTAGAAGGGAAACTACTCACATGGTGTCCTTCTCATGTGATAAACCTGTCGTTAAACTGACAGAGATTTTCGCGGAGACTGTGGCAAACAGTTTGAGGCAGCAGTGGGAGCAGGGAGCGGCCGCTGAGCTGCTCTGTCCTGCGGTGTGGAGCGGCTGGATGACCGCTCTATCAGCTCCGGTCTATGATCCAGACCTGCACCACGTGATGCTGTTATTTAAACATTCCTAAACATTTGACATGCGGTTCTGATGCTGGTTCAGACCCGCTGCTGCTCAGGTGAGAGGGTGGGCGCAGGTCAGACCCTCTTCACAGCACACATTTGGAAATATGACAGCAAGAACAGCATGTTTTTATTATTCATGGCTGCTATTCTTTATGTTGCTTCACTGCCATGAGCCCAGCTGAGATAATCATTAATGTTTTTAATGAAAAGTGTGCATTTATTAACTTTCAAGTTGCAGACAGACACGCTCGGTGATAACAGGTGGCGGTAAATGTCTGCCATCCTTTCACTTGTTAAGAAGTTTATTTAACTGTTCAGAGTCACATTAGTGGTCAAATGAACTACATGACTAATGCCTGAAAGTCTGCAACTGGCCCCCAGAGCCACTACTTCCTCTCTGATAGGTTCCTGCTTGATCATCACATCTTAAAGCTCTGTTTTGCTGGGTCATCTTGTGTCAAATTGTGATTTAAAAAAAACAACAACATTATTTTAGTTAATTGCATGCATGCATGTTGCATATTCTGTGAAAAAATGTTTTAAGTTAAAATTACCAACAACTGACTGACAGATAGTTTGAATTTGGAGGCACAGTCAGGAGATGTGGGGTCACATTAAAGGTCAAATGCACCACATGACCAGTGTCTGAAAGTTTGCAGTCATCCTCAGAGCCACTACCTACAGTTTCCTGCAACATTTCCAAATCTTAAGGCTCTGTCTTGTCAAAATGTAGATTTTTAAGTTCATTATTTTAGCATACGTCTTGCATACATGTTGCATTTTGCATAAAAATTGGAGGCAAATGTAAGGAAGTCTTGGGTCACATTAGGGCTCAGATGAACTACATGACCAATGCCTGAAAGTCTGCAACTGGCCCCAGAGCCACTACTTACTCCCTGATAGGTTCCTGCTTGATTACCACATCTTAACGCTTTGTTTTGCTGGGTCATCTTGTGTCAAATTTTGATTAAAAATATATATGCAAAAGTTCCTTATTTTAGTTAATTGTATGCATTCATGTTGCACATTCTCACAAAGTGTTGTAGATCAAAATGACCACATACTGTCTGACACTTAGTTGGGAATTTGGAGGCACTGTAAGGAAATCTGGGGTCACATTAGGGGTCAAATGAATCCCCAATAGTCAATACCGATGTGCAAAAGAAAAACTGGCCCCAGAGCCACTGCATGCAGGTTTTTTGCAATATCACATCTTTAGGCTCTGTTTTATCAGGGGCATCTTGTCATTTTTATTGTTTGTTTTAAAATGTCATTATTTTAGTTTACAACATGCTACATGGCTCATAGTCCCAAATAGAAATGAGATAAATCAAAATGACTGCAAACTGACTGAAATTTAATTGGGAAATTAGTGGTAGTGTGAGAAAATGGGATCACAACAGGGATCGCATGAACTACATGACCAATGAGTGAAAGTTTGCCACCAACCCCAGAGCCAGCTGTGGTTTCCTGCTTTATCACAAAATCTTTAGGTTCTGTTCCTTTGAGGGCATCTTGTGTCAAAATGTAAGTTTTCTTTACTTACTAATTTTAGTATCTATCATGCTTGCATGCTTCACATTCCCCCCAAAAATGTTATTAATCAAAATCAACACAAACTCACTGACACATATTTTGGAATTTGCAAGTGACAGCATACATGCAAATGCATAGATCCACCAGCAGCCAGACATCAGTTTACACTTGCAAAACAGCATATTGGTCAGTGCAGAGATAATTACTCAATTATTTACTTAATTTATACATTATAGTCACTATCACAGTGCCACCTGAAATTAAAGTCTGTGTAAACATGGGGGAGGTCATTAGATGATCATCTCATTTTTGTAGCACACAGGTAAAGCAGAAATGCAACAACTGGAAGGTGTTTGTGTTCAGTTGTCTGCCTCTGATCTGGCTCCTGATAACATTACTTTACCACAAGATGGCAATGTTGTCAAAAAGGTTCTGAAGCTGCCACACATGACTGAGAAGTGACCACAGAGGTTGCTGTTCTCAAATGCATTTAATAATTCATTATGTGTCAAAATAAGTAAAATTACTCACAGTACCAACACCATAAAAATAAATACATAAGTAATGTTTCTGATAAAAAACTGTAGCCCTTTTTATTTGAAAATGCGCCCACAAACAAACCGATGAGAACTCATGCTACACACATTTGCTTTCTAGTGTATCTCTGCTACATATTTCTCTTTTCTTTTTTTTTTGAAAACTAGAAAACAAACAAAACAGGGAAACTAACACAGCCATCTGTCCTGACTGAAGAGTTCACCACTACATCGTGGAGAGAATCATGAGCTTGTGCTCTCACATGTCGGTTAAAAACGACCACATTCACGCCACTCAGCTGCTCATTACAGTGTCAGTAAAACCATGTATTACAAAAATTAAACACAATATCACATTTTCACATCAGTGCAATTAAACCCTGACCCGTTGGCTCTACCAACAAAAGCATGCAATTCAATTACTCTATGGATCACTCTTATATACAATAAGTCTGCTTACTTTCAGTGCAGCCATATTCACAAAGTACCTACCTTGGCCTAATCAAATGAAAAAGCAACTGTTAATCTCACAACATTACCAATTAAATAGTATTCAGATATTGGTATGAAAGCTATATTAATGATCCATTTGTGTCTGTGAAGCTCTGCTGTCTAACTTGTGCAGGATAACTTGAGCGTTAGAGGATTACATCTTTTGCATGTGAGGCATTTTTAATATAACATTGTGGTACATATAGTCAGTCAGGACTTCCCTGTGGGAGTTTATTGCTCCTTTCTAATCCAAAGCTTCAACATCCATCTCTTATCTTGCTGTGTCTGTCCTTTTCTTGCCTGAATGTCAGCAATCAAACCTGTATTTCTCCATCTCCCTCACTTGCTCTCCCTCTCTCACACACATATACACACACTTACACATAGACACACAAACAACCACAATGCATGTGCAGGTTCTCGTTTCAGGCTCTGCAACCTCCTGCAGGTCCCCAGTTCCCTGGATTTAATGTATTCATCAGAAACAGACACTGAGTGAGGGGAGGGAGCAGATTAAAGTCCTACGGTACATCATGATAAGGGACTGCAGTATTTTCTGCTGCAAGACAACCTTAAAACACCCTTCCTCTGAACAAACTGCTTCTACCCTAGGCCAAATTTGTAACGGGAACAGGGGAAGGAAAAAAAAACGCAGGCTACTTCTCTGAATCTAAAGTAAGACACCACCTAATCATATCTATCTATGTACATTTTGAGATAATCTTTACTGCTATCCTTAATACTCTTTACTATTCCATGACCATTTCCTTTCATACCGTTAAGTAAATCCAAATATGTCAAGTATGAGCTTCTGATGTTGACGTTACTGAATGTGACAAATTCAAAAGGAAGACTAGATGATATTGCTGTCTCTCCGTTTTGAGTCTCATGAACACAGCTTCCATCCTGTCAGGCCCAGCTGCAGACACGCTGCTGTGTTACAGTATTTTCGGAAGCACAGCCTTAAATGTTTGACTGTCTAGTCGATGTGATAAAAAATAACTGTGCTATGATAATTTTATTGTTTTTATATATACCTGCTTTCTCTTCTACCTCCTTCCGTGTTTCTACACAGCTGGCAGAATTTGACTAGGAAGTGGTTGGATGACCATGTGTGAAGTTTTAGTGTCTTATACAGCGCAAGAGTCGAATAAACCTCATTATGAAAAATCAGCTCAGTAAAGCAGGAGGCCACGGGGTATTTTTCCAGCCATTTAGATAAAAAGTCCTTTTCCTCCACTGCCACTCCACCTCTCCTTAGGGTTGAGAGGGGTGGAGGGAGTTCTCAGGGTCACATGATGGTGCAGCGATTCCTCTGTAGCGCCCCCTGCAGCCGGATGGAGGTGTGGTTCTGGCGCATGCCTCGTGCCACAGCAATGCCCAGCAGCTCCTTGAAGAGCAGGACGACATGCCAGTTAAACTTGGCAGAGCACTCCACATAACCGCACTTCCAGGTCTTCTTCACCAGGACAGACACCGCCCTGCGAGGCATGAAGCGCTGCCGCTGCAGGTCCCTCTTGTTGCCCACCACCAGAATTGGCACCTCGCTGCTGCTTCCTTCCCTGCAGGGGCATGTGAGTGGAAAAGGTTAATTTTGAAAAAGCACAGTTGGCGTGGTGGTGCATGTCACAGTGGCTGCCTGCGTGGAGTTTTTCCTTCCTCCTGAGGTGTGTGGGGGCGGACTGGAGGATTAGAACTCACAGGCTCAAGGGTCCTCCCACCACCACACTCTGCAGTGACTGGTTTACAGCAACATCAAGTGTGAAAATGTATGGTAAGCCTGAGGTACTGTAGGAATACATTTGTGATTCACGACTTGTGTTTATACAGCTTAGTCCTACAGCGCTGATGGAAAACATGCAGGACGGCCTCATCGTGTCCAGCCATTTCCAATCACATCAGATTGGTGGTGGTTTAGAAATCCAATCTGACACCAAAACGAGGCCACTACTGCAATGTGGAGAACACACTGAATTGGATTATATAAATAGGATTTCTAACAATTAAATACATTTTTACTGCCTTGACTGGAGCAAAATCCGCTCAATTAATATAAAAAATAATAAGATTAGGATATGTATTATTTTTAAAAAATGATGGTAAGTCAGACTAAATTCACCAAGGCCTGCAAAGTCAGATATATTATGAAACGTGAGGATGCAGTGATGTGTGTAAGCCCAAGACATCTTCTGACTTGCTGAGCTGTGTCAGCTGAGGCAAGGTAGAGGTATAAATTGTTAAAGCTGCAGCGTTAACAATTTATCTGCTCCTCTTATAGTGAATGAAGGTTTCCTTTTGTTGCATTGTGTATCATCCTGTGACAAGTGCTTGCATACATACGCAGATTTGCATGGCTGCCTCGACAGATGGACAGATAACTCGACCCAGGGAGAGACGTTTAGAGGGGGAGAGATACAGTACCATTTTTAAGCCACAAGGCAAAGTTTCTTAAGAGCTGGAGTTGAAAACCGAATCACAGCATTCATCTTTCTCTTCTCCTTTTCACAGTTTGTGCTCACATAACAGACCTAAAAAATACCTCCTGGCGTTTTTGCTCCGGCTCGAGTGTTGCTGCACAGTGAATTGTACTGTATGAGTGTGTGCATGGTTGTGTTTGTGAGAACTGGAGGGGTCAGTGTGCAGAAGTGATGGAGGGACACAACGCTGTCATAAGCCTCACTGAACTGAGGGTGGGTTTCACGGTAGAAGGCTGAAAAATAGGGCAGAAAAATAAGGTTGTCCTGGTTGCGAGAAGATTTCTGTAGCGTTCCAACCCAACACCTACAGTGGGAAAACCCCTCTGAAACCAAACCTCCATTATTCATGATTTCACTTCATAGGCTGTGCAGTATCTTTTCCTTTTCTCCTCTATAGCATGATGTCAGACCTTTGTCCTGTGATTGCACATTTCTGCCGTGTTCTATTTCCCCTGCATTCACCCTTCCTCCCTTAGCAGCCTCTGGTGATTGGTTTCTGTCTTGGGCCTTAAACATTCGTGCTGTCCCATTAGGAGCTGCAAGAAAGTGGGGATGAAATGTGCAGCTTGGCCATGTACAACACAACAAACAAATGTAGTCGCTCATTGTACCTTTCTGTATGTAAATATATGCGGGCATGCCAGTAGTGAGGATAGAGCAGGTGACGCTTTTTCATTGGTCTTTTAGTTCAGTCCTTTTAGCTCATATATCGATATTTATGGCATGTTAACTCCCTCTGGCAGTCAAGCCTCCTGCCTTTTAATGCTGTGCTCTGTCTAATAAAAGCAGAAATATCACAAAAGTAATCTTTAAATCACTAGTGACGTCTCAGGCGGCTCTCATGCATCAATGCCAGAACCAAAAGTCATTACGAAACTGTCAAGAAGCGGGGAGGAGTGGGCTGAATTAGAAGATGCCACCACAAGCAGGCTAAATATCACTGTCACGAATCATGTAATTGTACGGCTTTATGGCAAGCTGTGAAATTGCATGCTGTCTCCAGACAGGTGACAGGGCATCCTCATTAGAAATCACCAGCGAGGAACAAGCTGTGCATCAGCGGCTGTGGATTCAGTAAATTTCTGTTGTCCGTACCTGTGCTCTACTATCTGCTGTCTGATCATTTTGACATATTCAAAGCTCTCCACGCAGCAGATGTCGTACACCAGGATGTAAGCGTTGGCATTGCGGACGCCTCTGCAACGTAAATCCAACCACTCCTAAAGGACAGAGAGAAAAATATTAATATACAAACAAAGAAGAGCAGCCTAGAGATGTCTTATTCAGCTCAATGGATGGCAAGGTCTGTCCGTCGGTTTACTGAATTTCTAACATATTTGCTTTATGCGTTGGAACAAAACTTTATACAGACTTTCAAGGCTCTTAAACAATGCACCCTAATGGCTTTGTTCAGAGTTTGACATTTTGTCTAATGCCATTATGAGGCTGTAGTTATGAGTCTCATCAACTTGTGAATAGATTATTGTGAAATTGGGAGCAGACATTGATGTTCCCCTCAGGCCAAATTAAAATGACTTGTAGCTTCATCGTGACTCAGAATCTTAATCTGGCTCGTGACAAATTACCTTTGAAACTAACGGCACTCATCAGCCTCAGTTGTACTTTGTATTTCGTGACACTTGGCTCATGTTAATGTGCTCACATGCTAAAAGAAGACTGCAAACACTGGAAATATTGCCTTCTGAACGTCATCATCTGTGCTTGAATTTCCACTATGAGCATGTTAGAGCGCTGATGTTATCCATTCACTGTGCATCAAGGCACCGAATGAGTCGTGTGTTACTGTAATTATTCTAAAGCACTTTGGCTCGGTGTCACAGTTTGTTTGCCTCTGCTGTGAAAAAGTGCAGCGAGCGGCTCGAACAAAGTCATAAAGCGAGTTGACCACCCAGCAGAAAGCTCTGCACAGTCTCCCGGCAACACATGTTGAAGGACACTGACAGGGGTTGGAGACAAGCAAACGCTCGGCCTTCTGTCAGCTGAATGAAAGACACACATACTGTTGTTTAACTTCTGTTGCGGCCCGGCTGATCTTTGTGATGCAGAACACATGCAGCGTGGCAAACACCAACATTTGTTTGATGATAGTGAGCTTCAAAGTGTAATTAAAGCACATAGCACAAGTGGGTACATTTGCGCCTTACTGGGGGACATTTGGTTCAATAGAAACGCGGTGACCCATTCTTCTATTCATGCTGTGTTTCCCACAAGCTCACACCGGCCCGCCGCCGCCTCTAACAGCACGCAGCAATTTATAAACATTTGATCTGATAAAAGCGAGAGACAGGAGAATAGAATGGGAACTTCAGGGGGATGGTGAAGAAGAGGTGATGAGGGAGGGAAATGAGCAGACAGACGCTGGCCAGAGAGAATGTGGAAAAGATGAAAAAGGCAGCAGCAGATGCAGTGATGAGCTGACAGGGTGTCAACATAACCTCTGGTGCTCCCACACACCACTAATGACTGGTCTGGAGTCTCTGAGACCGTCACGCTCAGCTCAGCTCAGTTTAAAGCAGTTCAATTCAGTTTAAAGTCCTGCTCCGGTCATTGATTAAATCCCTAAAAAGTCATCTCTATGTATCAAAATTACACATTCAGAAGCTTGTCCAGGAAAATAATCCCTTCCTGCATTAAAATTATTTAGATATCGCATCACTGCTTCCTCTATAACGTGCAGATCTATGAAGCCTCTTTCTACAGCCATGCCTCCACTGCTTGCTGTAACTCAGCAGCTCACCTGCCTACTATGAAGCTGCCCAGTTGTAATTTTGGAGTATTTCAGTCATATATGGTTGAACTAGAAACCAATTTTGATGAAGAACAATGACAGAGAAAGTCTCACCCTGCAAGTCGATAGGATTGCTTCCTGAGATTTGTGAGATCTGAAACCCCAGAAATCTGAATCCATGTTTTTGAAACTGTCATCGATATACTGCAGTTTCAAAGTAGAAGTGCTTAATCATAGTGTTTTAACTGCTTATTTTACTTTTGATATATCTTCCTGCATACACGAAGCATCATATGGTCATGTTGACGAAAAAAATACGTGATTTTCACTTTGTGTTTTTTTTATCTTTATCAGTGGAAACTGAAGGGTGCAACAAACAACACTGCAATACTGATTTTATCTGCAATGTATAAACTACTGTATACAGCAGCACACTGGAGATATATAAAGCTTGGATGATATCTTGTTTTTATCACAGAGGATCTTGAACTAGTAGTTTAACATTTTGAGAAGTACTTTTGTGACTGAGAATTAAATGAGAAGAAAAGCCTTCCTCTTGCTCCACATGTTTCAAGGGCTTTGGATTGCTCTTAAAAGTCTTAATATTTTATCTATTTATATTAGTTGAAGTGAAGTTATCGGTCTTACAAATTCCTGTCCTGTCCTGTTTTACCTTGTTTTGTAGTATTTTATGGGAATACAAATGATTTTCTCTGCTCCTGCCTATCTGATAACATGTGCAGCACATTGCTCAACTTGCGCTGTAAAAACAAACTGGATGTAATTAAATTTTCATACGTGTACACTACATGAAGCTGAGACTTAGGCTAAACACTGAAAGCAGGAGGTAGCCTGGCTCTTCTCTAAAGGTAACAAAATCTGCCTTCCAGCACCATCAGCATTCACTATATATGTATATATATTCAGATCTGTGTATGGAGAATTGTTTTGGTGGAACATTTGTACACAGGGAGGCGAGCGCTGTCATTAAAATGGTAAAAACGTAGCTTGCAGAAGGGAAGAGGAAGCCGTGCGAAACGTGCGGCCAGTGGCACCTCACAGCTGCAGTCAACATCTGGTGACTACCAAGAGGTTGCCAGGCAACCAGCAATATGTTTGGGAATTTGAACTCGTCACACGCTTGCCAAGTACGAGCATATTCCCATAATATCAAACTACTCCTTCAGTTTATCATTAATATAGTCAACTTCCAGGTGTTTATCAACTAACTAATATATGTATTTAACTTTGTGTCTAAAATTGCATTTGTGTCTAATTTCTGAGCACTTTTTTAAAAACGGTTTGCGCAATAAATTTTAAACAATTCGGACACAGTTGTCATTCCATACCTGACCTCCATCTCTGCTGAAGCATTTCATTTTGTCATATGCTGTCATGATTTTAAAGTTCTTTTGCTCGATACATTTGATGTATTCTGACTGATGCACCTGAACCTCAGGCACAGATGATTTGGCCTCTTTGGAGCTCTCTGTTTGTTGTACCCTGCTGCTTTGAAAACTCAGATATCAAAGTGCTGATTGTCAGACCTCCTTTGATTTCCATGCTCCTAATTAGCATGCAGGCTAATATGACCCTCATGTGCAGCAGTAATTGATTTGCTACAATGTAAAAGTCATTTTCCGTGCGGTGTTTACATTATTTTTTCTACCTCCTGCAACAGCTTGTGCAACTCGAAATAGAAATGTGAAAAATGCAATTACACCGCTGTAAAGGCTGGGGGAAAATATGCATTTCAAATTAACATATTGTTCAGCCAATCTGTGCAATGGAGATCAACCGATAATTTGAGAGGAGGGGAGGCTAAGGGAACAATGCCTTTTAATGATAATGCCAACACGCTGAGAGGTGAGGAATAATTGGCTGCCATTTGAAATGGGGTATTTGTGTGTCGACAGGAAGTATCAGCCACACATATCAGCAGGAAGATAATGAGGCCAATCAGGCGTGGAGACAAACATGGGGCAAGTAGATCACTGATATCAAAAGCGAAAGAGTAAGGAAGAGACTGTGTTGTGAAAACTGGCACATGTTTGTTGTTTTCTGTGTTCTTTTCAGCAAGCTTTTAGCAACAGGTTATAGAATATCTGATTTGGGATTTTTTTTATTTATGATTTGTCTTCACCAAAACAATTTAAATTCAAGTTGTGTCCAGTTTGCTAGACAAACAGGACATATCCACCGTCACATCAAAGCATATCATCACCCTCTTTCTGATAACTGAGGCAGCTGACGACGTGAGATTCACACAGTGGCTTCAGTTGCAGCCTCGCATCTCTTGGGCTAAAAATAGCAGCTTGTGTTCTCATCTCATATCTCTTTGTCATCCAAGTCCTGTTTTTAAATGTGGAGGAGGGGCCAGGAGCAGCAACACCACTTCTCCAAACCCAAACAACAGAACACAGGCAAAACCAGAGGAATAAAGACAACGACGGAGCACCGACGCACCGCTGATGAAGCAAATAAATGCAAAATGCATGTGTGGGCATGTTTATTTGTGTGTGCTCGCAGGATGTGAGAGTGTGCTTGTGGGAGCGTGAATGTGAAGTGTGGTGCCACTGTCTGCATCCTCCAGTCGGTCTTCTTAACACGGTGCACAAAAAGAGCATCTTATCCTTCACTCCTCAAGAGCCAAACAGAACATGTTTCCCTGACAACCGCAGCCCATGGTCAGTTTTCAGCGGTCTATGACAAAGCTGTCGTGTCTCCTGATATTAGGGGGAAGCAGCTTAACGGTAATGAGTGGTTGTGACAGATCAATACTGAAGCGCAGGAGGGAGGCCGGTGTAACCTGGTGGGGGAAGGGTGCTGAGCAATTAGAGCTATGTCATATACAGGGCCAGGCGGGCTGATCTGCAATTAAAATCCTTATCGTCCTCTGGGGATGGAAGTCCCACTGCTCAACGATGACCTGTAGCCTGAAAAACCATTATTTATTGCTCTTTTGTGTAATTCAGTTTGTTTGAGATGATATGGAGTGGGTGGTCTGTTGCTGGTTTCTAGCACTTGCACAGAATTAAAAAATGTTCACGGGATCAAGTGTGGCTACTCTTGGGAAATGGAGTCATGAATTGTTGACTTCTGAACTGGCGCTAACAAGGACTTTACACATTTTGAACCAGTTTTAAGAGAATACGTTGACAATTTGGAGCATTCGCTTGTTCAATTCTGCAGGGCGGTTAGATGAGAAGATTGATGTCTTATCTGCAGCCTGTCAAATCTGAAGCTACAGCGCGAAACCACTTAGTTTAGCTCGGTGTAAAGACTGGGAGCTGGGAATAACAGCTTTGTTAGAAATTTTTAAAATCAACTTATCTTTATGGCATCAAATTTGGGTCAAAAGTCGTGCGCAAAACACGTACCCGCTCGAGCGGAAAAAAGTCTCCACAGGCACAAAAAACAGTCTGCACGTGTGGCAATGTCTCCGCCAGGAGCCTCTTACGTGCTTGGGGACATTGCTACTCATCCGTGTATGGTGCCATAATTATCGGTGGAGCTCTGATTTACGCGCGGGGAGAAGACTTTTGACCGTTGGTGGGCGGATACCAGTGCTCGCCACAATCTCCCTATGATTGGCTGCACAGTCGGCTGGAGCCCCTTTGATGCTGTTGCCGCTGTTCTGCAGCTCCGCCGAACACACACAGAGCCCGGATCTCCAACTGCCGGTGGGTGAGTGTCTCCACGTATTTCTGGTTCTAAACGGGAGGTCTCAGTGCTCCATTGCGGGGCTGTCAGCCTTTAGTACAGCAATTAGACATTAGTTAGCTCCATTGCTAACGGCAGTTACCCAGGTGGACTTACCGGAATTGGCCCAGAAGCCCAGCGTGTCTACTCCAGTGATTCTGACAGGGAGTTTAACAGTGATTCTATAATTAGGGGTACATTTCAAGTCCATGGGGTGTAGACACGCTGGGCTTCTGGGCCGATTCTGGTCAGTCCACCTGGGTAACTGCCGTTAGCAATGGAGCTAACTTCGCTGTACTAAAGGCTGACAGCCCCGCAATGGAGCACTGAGACCTCCCGTTTAGAGCCAGAAATACGTGGAGACACTCACCCACCGGCAGTTGGAGAGCTGGGCTCTGACATCATCTCTGCAGGCAGGAGGACAGTTTCGTGAGACACTGGAGGCACGGAGCTTGGTGTGTACACGCGGAGACATTGCCACGCACGCGCAGAGTGTTTTTTGCGCTGTGGAGACTTTTTTCCGCTTGCGCGGGGTACGTGTTTCGCATGCGCGAGAGAGTGTTGCACGCGACTTTTGACCCAAATTTGACGCCATATATCTTCTCTTAACACTTTCATTATTAGCATGACATACCTCTTTTTCCTTTTTTAAATCCACACAAAATACAAAGTGTAAAAAGGTTACATGCGGTGTTACATGTAGTCTTGCACCTTATTAGTATTTTGCTATTGAGACAGAAAATAATGCTCTGGCTTGTCTTTAAACCAGTCACAGTCATCTCATGTGGTGTTAAGCCCAAGATGCAGCAGTGGTGTCCCTGTAAGATAATGAACATTTGCATGCAGGGAGATGAACACTGTCATTATAACGGCTTGTTCACCAAAGGAACCAAGCATAGCTGCTTTAATGCATGATCCATATCTTCTTTAAGCCTTTGATGCGCAGTGTGAGTCAGGAGAAACCCCATTGGATTTGGGTCACTTTTGACCCATGCTGTGCATCAAAGGGTTAAAACTTTTCATTTTCAGTCTGCAGGTTGCTGCTCGTAGATTGTTGTCAGTGTTTCCCATTTGGATATGGTAACAAACAATGGAAAAGGAGATGAGTGAAACGTGTGATGGAAATGGCAGGATTACACCCAGAGTCAACATCAGACTCAGACAACGCACAGTGACAATTTGGTTGTTTGGTTTTTGTTATTTGTTCAGATTTAAAGGTGGTACAAGTCAGATTTCATTACATTTGGACAAACACAGTCACCTACTTATAGCCAATCTACCTATGGTCAGGTGACAATTTAAAGGAAAGACACACATAAAGTGTCTGAGTAAGGTGTTGGGTCCCCTTACGTTGCCAGAACAGCTTCAGAAATGATTCCTGATGGGATGAAGGTGACCGCTCAGAACAACTTTGTATTGATTTGCAGTGATCCTTCCCTGTAAGAGGACAAGTGGACCAGAGTCAGGCAGCAAAATGCTCCCCACAGCGAACAGAACAAGATCCCGCCACTAAAGGGGGGCAAGCATTCAGGGTTTTCCTTTAATTTGTCACCCATGTGTAGCTCTCAGCAAAGAAGGCAAAAAAAAATCCCATTTCATAAAATACAGAATAATTATTTTAATCAGAAGATTTGAATAATGACAGTTTTCACTGAGTAAATGGAAAAAAAATCATTTAAATGTTTGTGAACATTGTAATTAGAAGTTAGCTGTCTAATTGTTATTTCAATTAATTTTAACAGTCACCACCAAAACTTTCAAATCATATCAGATAAAATGGTTTATAAATGTGGTCTGCATGGACACAAACACATTTTCTAGTGCGTCTGTGACAGCCAAAGTGACACAATGCGCGACATGAAAAGCAATCATTTCCATGCTGTTATCACAGAAAGTATTGACAGAGATAACTGAGGAAAATGTCCAGAGAGAGAGCGCAGAAAAGGGAGAGGGAGCATTTTGTGTGGGAGGAAGTCATGGAGATGCATTATGGCAAGAAAGACAAAAAATAAAAAAAAGAACAAGGAAAATCATGTTGAATCCTGTCAAGCTTAAATCCATCTGTCATCACATCGTATTGACACACTGTGACAGATGCTCTCTAAATGCAATACTATCAGCAACAGACAGGCATACCACAAAGCAAACAAATCATTAAACCATCGCAGAAAAATAATAGAAATCTTGCCTTGTCTTCCAGCACTGGGAAGGATAAAAATGGCTGTCTGTGTGGTTGAAATGGGGTCACAAGTAGCCTTCCAGAACATTACTGCTCTTCTTTTAAATATAATCTGAACTGATGAGAAATTGCCAAGCTGCATCAGAACGGAGGCGTACTGACTCACTCCATTCTGCAGCTTATTCATCACAAATTTTACAGGGCATTATAAAGCCTCTTCTGGTTCCCCCTGAACACCCGGTGTCCATTAGGCTCCGTGCAAACTTTTCTAATTGACTGCAGCGATTTCCTCCTCTCTCCTTTGTTGGGCTTTTATTCCCAGCAGTGTTTCGAACGGGGAGCTGCACTTTAATTCAATTTGCTGCGTATAGCAAGAAAATCTCTATCTGGGTTCTTTGTATCGGCAGTGCTCGCGGCTCATTACCTCCTCTGCCCCTGACCCAGGCTGCATTTCTCTGGTAAATACAGGGGAGGGCTTTGACTCAAAAACAGCCCCATCAGTGTGTCACCACAGTGGATAGAGGACATCAGCAGACAAAGCAGCAGAATGGGCTTCAGAGCAAGGAGGACATGACCGGAGCAGGGAATGAAAAGCCCTGCAGGGTCGCTCCTCTGCAAATGACTGACCATAAATCTGTTTGATAGAAATGTTGTGGCTGCACTCAGGTAATTGTTTTCTTCCTCTGTATATGATCAGCGACCCTCTCCCTGCACCACCACTCTGACATGGCACAAAATGTTCGCCCAGCGTGCTACAATGCGACATTAAAGCTGCTTTCTCGTGAAGCTCAACCTTTGGGACGCACACACTCATGAGACGCATCCTGCCTTATTCCTGCTTTCTGCTCACACCTGCCAGCTGGTTCCCTAATGGGGGTTAAGCACCATTTAGCAGAAAAAAAAAGAAGAAACTCAATGTCTTTACAGATGGTCTCTATGGGCAGGAAACAATGAAGCACTCTGCAGACCTCTTAACATCTACTAATAAAATGTTTAATCTAGCAGAGGAGCCTGTGTGTAATTCTGACAGGAAGATCGCTCCGATCCCTCCACCTGCCTGTCAGATGTTTTCTGTGTTAACGCCAGGCTTTCTAGAGCGCACAGCGAACCAACACTTTGGGAGGCCTCTCGTTCAAGCTGCTCTTTTGTTGTCTCCTTCTTGGCCCGATCTCATTTTCTCCACAGCATCTCACCAGTACAGATAACTACAGCTGTTCTTGGGAGGACTACCTGTGACAGCGAAGGGGAGAGAAGGAGGGAAATGTTCAACAGGAGCAGCAGACAGCTTGGTGTGGTGACCTTGGAGATCTCTGAGGTGTTGCAGCCTCCACAATGAGGACTGCAGTTAGATACACACCTCAAGTCAGCAGAGGCCTATAATAGAGCATGTTGTGGACCATATGTGCACTAAAATTGTACTTTTCTGTACATTCTGGGCTGGAAAACAGATAAAGGGGATTTTCTCCTAAAGGATAGATTCATGTATTCCAGGGTATCTAGAAACAGTTCTCACATGTTCAAAATACACATTAAAAGACTCTCAATTACTGTAATAGATCCTCCTCTTCCTGCCACCAGTAGATCTCTTCATAATGCAGTTTAAATGTACTGTAAAAGATGGGAGACAAAATCCACACTCCTCATTATGTGCAAAAATGTCATTTACAGGTTATTTAAAGCTAATACAGTTCAGCAAATCAATTGGGTTTCCCCCGAAGTTGCAGATTTTGTAAATTCCTCCCTATACCTCCCCCTTTGTGTTTTCACAGTGGAGGAATGGAAACACAAAGACGGGATTTAGGACTTAAAAGATTACTTTAAGAGAAAAAAAGCTCAGTAAGACTAATTCTGGATGTGGACGCTTCATATTGGCTTTGGCAGAACTTCAAAATATATTTCTCCACAGACTGAGTGCTGTCATCTATCACTCATACTGGAACTGCATTAAGAATGGATCTCTATGGGGGCTATGAGTATGTACAGGAGGAAAAATTACAGCATCTGATAAAGCTTTCAGTGGGTTGTAGGAGAAACTCAAAAAGTGTGAGCCCATCCTTACACTTTTTTTGTCTCCTGAAAAAACTTCAGGAGATGAAAAGCTTCAAGAAATCCCCCTGAAATCACAGATTTTTGATAAGGAAGAAGAAACGGCTTTCTGCAAAGTGATTACAACCTTCGGCATTTGGAGTTACAGTGCATTTTTGCCATGATACTGCAATCAGGTGATGTCTCTCCAACTAATGAGGTGTGGCATCTGACCTGTGGTCTTGAATGAAAGGGCACTCTGTTCTATTTTTAAATAGAGACTTGAACCAGGTGCTGCCTGCAGCAATCGTGCCAGCATTTTCTGCATAGAAGCAGATTCAGCAGAAGCAGCAGCAGAGATAATGTAATCAGCTCATCTGAATATGTCTGACACTGATCACTGCTCCTAGTTTGAAGACATCTTATGATTAATAAACAATATGCAAGTTGCCATTCTCTCCTCGTGAGGGGGTTGAGAAAAGGAGAGAGTTTGCATCGCCAAAGTGAAGCTCTAAAGGCTTTAAGTCAGACGGGTCTCCATAGCAACTAGTAGACTAGGGACATCTGATAGTGATAGAAGAATAAATAAAATGTTGCCTTTGAGAAATGGCAGCTGCTTGTGAAAAAAAAATAACGAGATTCAGGCAATCAGAGCTTGTATAAACCCTCCTCTGGTAAAGTTGACACAGACACATGATACCTGACTGGAGCTGGATGGAAAGGAGGAGATTGGCGGGACGTCCAAAACCTTCAGCTCATACATGTTCCCGTTCAGAATGACGGAGGGTCTGTACACATATCTGGTCCTGGTCGGCGTGTACACCTCCGAGAAATCGTTATAGATGAACTGGCGGATTATAGAAGTTTTGCCCACTCCGGGAGCACCGATCACTGCGATACTCAGCGTCTCCACCATTCCTGGAGCACGACTTCAGCACCATGGACAGCGACGACGACGACGACGACAGATGTGACCGTCCAGGAGCGCAGCTGGATAGCCGCTGGTTTGTACTGCTGCTCTGATGGAATTCAAGTCCACCGCTGCCCACCTTTAACCAGCAGCCACCGAATCACCTCAGCCGGGTTCAACTACGTGCGATGTGGGCGAACAAATAACGAATGATCCACCCGTCGAGCGCCAACGGAGAAACTTTACGCAGCGTGCGGGTTGTCAGAAATAAAGCCCGGGCGCGATCACGCTCGGTTGGGGGGATGTTTTTGTCACCTCTGCGAGCGAACAGAGAAACTCCTGGTTTTCGGGGGACATCCCCAGGTAACCTCGTCCCCGGAGAGGAAGCATCAAAGTCCGCCCTTGCGGTCTCCACATGGGCAGCAATCTCATCCAGGCTAGACTCTGACCTTGTCCAAACGCACAGCAGCTCCGGGTGTCTTCATTGATTATCTCCTCTGCGCCTCTCACTCGTTTCCAGCGATGCACCACCGCCGCGCTCCTCCATCACAGGGACGACGGGCGCACGGACGCGAGGCTCGTAAATAAGATTTCCACGTGTTCTGAAAGGGGATGCGAGCCCATAATCTGCTCGTGTTCGATGTCAGAAAGAGCGATTGGGGTGTGTGATGATTCAGGGGAGAAGAGGCAATCCACACAGCCGACTGACGTGTGTTTTCTGTAAAGGCATCTGGAGTCTATTAACGAGCACTGTGTGTCTGCCGATGGAAAGAGGAGCTCTCCCTCTCCTCCTCCTCCTCTCTCTCTCCCATCACTTGCAGTATCCCCTGCCCTGCTCATCCAATAGGATCATGTCGTGCGCAAGGCGTGTGAAAGCTTGAAGCTCCCATACGCCGCAAAATAGATGGCAAAAGGAAGAGGCCACACACTGTATATCATCTCAGTGTGAGGGTCGTGGAGGAGCCGAGGCGCAAGACTGAGCATCGTATCTGTGAGGTGACTTATTGCCGGACGGGGTCCTCGGGCAGGGCAGGGCCGATGGGTGCCATCAATCACAGCTGGCTGACAGCTGCGCACAATGGACCAGTCTGAGGGATAAACATCACACGGTTTATGGCAGCTGCAGAATAACTCGAGCGGAGCATGTGAAAGTCTTAATAAAGGATAGTTTTAAAGGGTTTTAGGTGAGTTAGAAATGATCAAGAGCTTGATCTTACAGTCGAATGCAGTGGAGAGAATCATTTGTTTTGATTACATTAAATTTCAATCATGTTTAATTATTTATAAACCCATTTATGGTCTGTATTTTATATGGATTGTGCTGATTTTACTCCTTAGTGCAGCTATAAAAAGTAGTTGGTTAAAAAAAATCTGTTTATCTCCGCAGAGGAAGCCAACTCAGATGTTTTGACAATAAAATGAGAGATTTCAGTAATGTCTCCTCTCTGAGTGAGCTTTGAGTCCAAACACTCCACCACAAGAATTAACCCAGACCTGCTGATAATTCACTAATAAACAGATTTTACTCCATCAGATCAAACGTAATGACACAGTGTAAGACATGAATGAAATATTTTTGTAACAATCCTAAGTGTGCAGTTACAATTGTTTAGAAGGGTTGTATTTGCATATATAAGCTACATATTTTAACTTCTTCATTTACAAAAATTCTCTGATTATCTAAAAATAACAAGTGTCAAAGCCAAGAATAAGGAGATTTAAATCCTGAGTCTGTCACCATCTTTAGCTGTAGGGTAGAAATAAAAAAAATGGTATGTTTCCTCTTGTACACACCAGGTTTTCATGAGATTCATGTAAATTTCACCTGTTCAAAGCACAGAAATGAAGCTTCTTCATACCTGTTTTTGTTTTTTGTTCCTCTTCCACAGTGGCAATTTCACATTTAAGTAAATTTGGACTATTTGATTGTCTTTGGTCTCTAAATAAACAACTCCTGTCTTTGGAAACTGAAAAGAGTAAGCAGCTGCAACTACATTTATTTTTGATTAAACTAATTGTAACTGCTTTATGTGTAGGCATCCAAAAGCTGCTTTGTTAATTGTGTACAATGTTACTGCAAAGCATTAGAATGAATTTTAAAATGGTCCTAGATAGAGGATCCACAAGTAGCTGCATTAGAAACACGTGCCAAGCCACATGATGGATGTCAAAGCCAGAAAAACGACTCCTTATGTTGAGCTGAAGATGAGGTGAGACCTCGGTTAATGGACTTTCTCCCCAGATATGCACCTGATGTTCTTTCTTGCATTAGTTTCAAAGGCTGAACATCACATGGAATATATTGTGACTGCTCATCTGTGCAGAGGTTCATAATGTGATGGCAATGTGCTCTAGATGCATTGTGTACATTTTGTAGAATTTTTCCACTGGAGCTGGTCATAAAACGATTGTTTAATGCTGCTCATAAAAGCTAAATGTGCTGGGATGGAAGTGAAGTGTTAAAAAGTGAGTTTGAATAAGAATCCAAGTTAAACCTGATATGTATATATATTTTTTTACTTCTTCTTTTAGCCAGCACTGCAACTTTAACTTTGAAAGTCAATGACTGTCCCCTTCTACAGACTGAGCCCTGACCAACAGGCAGTGAAGTGGCGCCCCCTATTGGGATGCAATCATCACAGAGGATCGATATTATCGATCATTCATTAGTCAAAGAAAGTCCGACACTTGTCACAGCTTCAGAGTACTGGCTTTTCTCTGGTCTGTGATTTTGCATCTTCGCACACGGCTGACCTTTGTCGCTCACAAAGGAGCAGATCTGAGATAAGGGCTGTTTGTGTTCCACATTAGGTCAGGCAGTGGAAATCCTGCTTAAGCTTTCCAAAGCAGGTAAGAAAAAAAAAAAAAAACCTCTCACAGCTTCAGAGCAGCTGCTGTGAAGCGAATAAACCTCAGACTTCACTCAGGGATCATGGTCGAACAGCCTGCTGACTCTGCTGTAAAGCTGTAAAGGCTGTAATACTGAAGCTGTCCACGAGAAGAGCCCTGAACACCTCAAAGGTCATCGATGATTACAAAGCAAAGCATGTGACAACAGTGAGCACGGCCCGCGGGGCTTCTGGGAACGTGGACTTTACCGAGCAAATAAAACCGAGATAATGTTTTAAATCCTGTGACCCTGTACTTCTGGGGCATCAGCAGAAAATTTCACTTTCAATTTCTGTCTTTTATCCTGTGCTAACACCTAACTACTGAAAAAAAGTCAATATGAATTTATCAAGTCTTTTAATAGTTCTTTTTCAAATGATGTACACACAACAAAATGATGTTGATCAAAAACATCTGATTAAAGATTTGATTCTTCTTTTTTTTGTACAGCATTTCATATGAATCAGCTGTCACGACACACAAAGACACACACTCGGAATACACAGCCTCCTCGTCTGTTGTAATCTGCAAAAGGTGTTAGTGCATCCGTCCTGTAGAGCCGATAAAAAGGGCTTCAGTGTAATGACTCGGAAAAGGGATCCAATTAATCTGCAGAGTCTGTGGGTAAAACAGGGAGACTGGATGCTGCTGCTGCAGCCTGGTTTGGGCTGAAACACTGAGCTACCAGCATCCACACTTATTACTCAGAGGTGTTACAACCCGTGACGGTGAGCCTATCTCACCTGAGCCTTCATCTCAGGTGGTCACGGAGCTGGAGAGGAGGATGCTGAGAGAGCAAAGTGGCAGAAAGCCCCAAGTGGCTGTCGCTGACGCACGGGGAAGCAGCAAATATAAAAATCCTCACCGCCTGAGGCTCTCACCCACTTCTGCACATGTACACTGACAAGACTACGAACACAAAATTAAACTGTGGAATGACTTAGTAAGAGAGCAGTCAGTGGACGACCGCTGCTAGTCTATAAAATGTCAAGATACCGATGTAAAAACTAAAGAAACACACACCGACAGAGTTTCCATGCACACATCAGACATTCTGCCTTCAGGGACAGTAGAGGATCTGATCCCACTGCTAACCACAGATACGAAAGAAAACTCTAGAAAATGACAAAGACAACAATAGTGTAGTTTGTATGACTCTTTTAAGGCCCACACAGCTGTCATCCCCTTCACACAGGTGGAGCATAAGGAGAGTTAAAGCCTTTTATTCCTCACCGCATCCTAATTGAAATTACCCCCCAAATAAATACGCTGAAAGTGATGATTCACCTGCTGATTGCAGATGCTAAAAATAGGCTCCAATTTACAGAGAAATGGGGCTGGAAAATGATTAAAGAGCCTCATGCAGAGAAACAATCAGGATGGTAGAAGTCGTAAAGCCGCCTGTCCCCACGAGAGCAAAGGATGTCACAGGATGGCTCAGACAGAGAGGACCTGCTCAGATAATCTAGCTGGAGATAAGGTCCTGGAACTGAAACATGTGGTGGCAACAAGCACACAAAGAGGGGACAGGAAAAGCCCAGCCAAGAGAGCCAAGTAGAAATCTCAGTGTGGGAGAAATTAAAATAACAATAAAAAAAAAAACACAAACAAACAAAAAAAATCGTAACAACAGACTATCAGCCATCCTAATGAATAGGCTGGATGACATTCAGACTGCAGTCTCCAGGTCAAATGAAGCCGGAAGTGGCTCCTGCACTGCATGATATGGTTCGTGGGCCGGGAGAGAAAGAGCGAGAGGAGTCTGGAGGGCAGCGGCTGGCTGGCTGTACCGGTGTCTGCTCAGTTCTTCAGCACCGCCTCGTAGCTCTGGAACACACACTGGGCAACCTCTGGAGCTCTGCACTTCAGAGAGACCTGAGGGAGAGAAAAGCGATTCCATTTATACCATAATCGGCTGAAATGCAAGGTTCTGACAGTTCTATAAATAAATAGCTGACTCATGAAAGCCCAGTGAAGGACATGCAATGCAAATGATCAAATGCAAAAAGTCATCTTCTGCTTATTCTTCTCTCCAAGTCTTTACTGCTGTGTAATTGAGCGTGAATGAGACAAGTTTAAAAAAAGAACTGCTCTCAAAAAAATGCAATAATTGAACAGTACAGTCTGCAAAGTCTTCAAAGTCTTAATATTTCACGAGTTTTGTGCACTGATGGGTGTAAAATGAGGCCACGGTTAAAAAAAAAGAAATCAGAATGACTTTGTCTAAAATTTTTCTGGTGGGAAGAAATAAAAGGCTTTGGATTAAAACCTGCTTGATTTAGTCTTATCAAGCACAAACATCAATCCATCCATTATCTAAGCACCGCTTAGTCCTCATTACGGTGAGGCTGGAGTCTATCCCAGCTGACTTGGGGTGAAAGTAGGGGACACTGGACAGGTCACCTGTCTGTTATTTTTTTAAGGTACTACTAACTGAACACTGAAACTGATATTACATATGAGTGTTGCAATATTGATAATAATAATAACCATTTTATTTGCAGTGGATGCAAGAGTTGTGCTTGACCTTTAAAAGGGAATAGATGGAGCCAAGCACCAACTCCAAGCTCTGATGGATACAGACAGGTCAGGCTGGAAAGCTTCAGCCGCTTACAAAAAATGTTTCTTCTTCTACACATGAACACACCAACAAGGACAGAGTTTTGGCTTTGATACACAGCATATTCCCATTCCCTTACAAGGTAACAACTAATTGTACTGAAACTGCTAAATTCAAGGTTGTTTAAGGGTGGAAACCATAATAATCCTTCCTATGAGATACCACCAGTAGCTGCATCACATCACAGCTAACAAAGGAATAGACTAACAGGTAAAGAGCGGAAAGAGCTAAGTCCAAACCACGGCTTATCCCCAAATTTAGCCAATCACATTTCAAAATTTGAATTATATGTTTGTGTTCTATAACCAATCACATTTCACCATATTGGATAAAATGCTCTGTTCATGTCAGACTTCATCCTTTTCTGGGAGGTTGTTCCAAGTAGAAAAGGTCCATGTACGAGATTCTTTTGAGACACTGATATTAGAAAACAAACAGCTTAATTGGAGAAAAGTAGTTTATCTTCCATCTCAAAAAACAAACACACTCAGCATATTGCAGGGCTACATATAGAGACAAACACTCACACTCACACTGACGGGCAATTTAGAATCATCGATTAACCTCAGCATGTTTTTGGGAGAACATGCAAACTTCATGCATTAAGATCCCAGGTAAGCCGGGACGTGAACTGGGGATCTTCTAGCTGCAAGGCTAACCGCTACGCCACTGTACAGCTCAAGCACAAAAATACAGACAGAAATATAGACACATACACACATAAGAGGAAACAGACACAGTCTCTCTACTCTTTGAAGCCAGGTTCAGCTGGGAGTAAGTTTATGATCTGATGGAGCATCACAAAGTGTTCTTTTCCTCCGTCATACCAGTTAGATCCAGAAAAGCACCATTTACTGGAAACACACGGCAGCCACAGCTTTGCAATAGTTGCATCGGGACAGACCGAGTCATGGCGCTGCAGAAGACACTTAGTCAATTCAAAAGCCAGAGTTTCTGAATATTTAAAAGTGTTTCGCTAATTAATTGCCGCACAGTTAAAACCAGCTGTGCTTTCTCTGGAGACGAGCAGAACCCTTAATAACCTCAAACATCTTTGCAAAGTGGGAAAGCGAAGAGACCAACCGGCAATTTTTATTTTTTTCACCCTGACAGTGACACACACGCTCATGCTCCCAAATCATTACTGTGCTGTTCTCTCAGCTTTAATCACTGTCATTCCTGAGAATCACATTTGTTCCACTGAAGTGGAGCTGGAACGGTTTGAGGGTCACAGTCTGCCAGCAGTTAGCGCAGACCCTCAGCGACTCCTGCTTTGGAGCCACAAATCGAAGCACCACAGAAAGATCCAGGTGAGGTCCAGCATTTTAAAAAAACCTGCATCTCAGCTTGACTAATGCCCCTTTCATTTCCTCTCTGAGTCCTTCATTAAAGAGCCAGGACAGGCTGACCCTTCTTCCTTGAAAATGTGATTTTTGCCATCGTCTCATACTCACTAACCCTCCATCATCCTCAATGACAAAGCACAGTTTTCCTTTAAGTCCGTTTCTATTTTGCACCGACACTAAACGCGAATGTTTTCTCCACTTTGAAACTGTCACCATAATTACAGCGATCAGCTTATTCACCAGAAATCTGATGAGTGACTGATGGGAATTTCACACCAGGCAGTGAATAATATCAAACAAAGGTGAAGGAGTGGGGAGCTGCAGTTTAATGCTGCACAGCTCCTTCAGTGCTGCACCGGTACACTCAAGGCTCTTTACTAATGCATGCTGCTGCTGGCAACATTCAGGCAGCCGCGCTGCGATCAGCATGAGGTAAGATGTGAAGAAATGCAGGAGCACCAACTGCTGTGCTATTAAAAGAGCCTTTAACGGCAGCATTTGTGTGTTCAACTCAGGTCTTGCTGCTGAAATAGTAATATAATATTGGGGTCCGTAGGCAGGGAAATAACAGTCTAGAAATACCCCCTAATGGTTCTATGCTTCCACCAAGCAGTCGAGTTGCATTTTTACACCAATGTCTGGCTAGACGTGTATATCTGTAGTGATAAATTTATAGTGTGTCGAGTCAAATTACTCGTATTCCTTATGTCTGAATTCTTGCTTGTGTTGTACGTCGCTTTGGACAAAAGCGTCTGCTAAAAGAAATGTAGAATCGTATGAATTCACGTTTGGCCAAGAAAAGCAGATTCTAATAAATAGAATCTGCTGTAGACATGGCAGCAGACTGGGCTTCAAAGAATTGGTAAATTGTAAATGTGGATACTTCAGACACGTCTTCAACCCAGCAGCACAGAAGATCTGCACAATCATTCCAGTCTAGTGTCACCAATTCAGTTATCTGACCGAATGTGAAATACGGTCACAATCTCGCCTCCTGTTCCTGAGTTATGGCACCAAATAACAGCCAGGAAAGTGTGGAACACTGCGATGAGTATGACGCTATGATTATGTAGTTCTGCCGTTGCTGATCAAATAAAGGTTTACAACGAGCTACAGGGTGTTTTTTTCTAGGATATTTCCATTCATGCTTATTCCTGGAAAGCAAAGCTGTGCTGTCAAGAGACAGATTAAGGTGGCTGTTGTGATTTAACCTCCATGTAGAGATCTGAGGACAAGTTAATCCTCATCCTCAACTTGCCATTTTCAGTGTGTGGGTTGTTGCTTTGTGATCGTTGTTGTTTCCTGAAACGAGGGGAATTCTGAAAGCTCAGAGGGGAGAAAGCTGTGTGAAATGAGTAGCCCAAGGTGGGTTTATACTCGCAGCAGACTACAACGGAGCTGATTTTCAGATATGAAAAGTAATCATTTCATCTTTTTATCCTTTAGATGTGCGTGTGAAATTGTCGTAATTAGCGTTTAAATTCTTCAGTTCGGGCCAAAAATATGTTTCGTGAGATCACAGTGACCTTTGACCTCCACATTCTTATCAGTTTATCCTCGAGTCCAGGTGAACTTGGTCCTAAACTTGAAGAAATTCCCTGAAGACATTACTGAGAATCAGAAGAATGGGATGGATGGACAACCAAAAACATAAGGAGCTTTGTTTCATCATTCCAAGACTGACACTGAAGGATTAAGGTATTTATGAGAATGTGTTCTGAATGTTCTTTTAGCAGGTAACCAGCCTGAGAACACTGCAGGAGTCTGTTTAGATGGGAACATGAAGCAGTTTGCAACAGCAAGCTAAAGCAAAGAAAAAGAGTTGACTATAGATCATAGACTGATAAAGAGATCCAGCGGCCACGTTAGATAAACTGCCATTAGATAATTTCAAAGCAAATTTAGCAAAACATGTTCTACTACAACAAACAAATCTGGTTTCAACTTGAGAAAGCACTAACACACTCCTTTAACATAATGAACTCTGTCTGTGGTGACTCTGCTTGGGGAGTCTGTGCCAACTGTAGGGTAGCTGCAGCCACTGATCTGAGGTCCTCCGTCCTCCACAGCTGGGAATGCCGTCAAAAAGTTCAAAAATGGATGACTGGGGCTGAGAACAGACGGCAACCCAGCTGCAGATTGGACATCCGCATAATTGTGAATGAAATCATGGAAAACAGGCGACACACAGCAGTACGGTCGCCTCAGAAATCAACGAGGACGACAAGTCTCAACTCAGTTTATGGATCGTTTGAAAGAAAACCACAAGGTAAGGAACAAAAAGAGAGTTTGTAAGATGTAAGAATTAGGTTAAATTTGCAAAACAACATGCACAGAGAGACTACAGCTTCATCAGAGCGTTGCTGAGTAACTTTCTTCAGAGTCCAAATTCAATCAACATAAATCTGGAGAAAACCAGAGGAGGAATCCCAGCCAGACTACACAAAACATATGGCGTCATAGGGGAACATACGGGAATGTCAAAGTCTGTTTTTCTTACAGCGCTGTATGCGAGTTTGCATTTATTAATGGAATCATGAACTCTGAAGTCCACAGAACAATTATGGATGCAAACTTACAGCAATTAATTAAACAGAATGATTCAAGTGACAGAAGTAGATCTTCTAGCAGGATATTGAAGCTTACTAGCAGCCACTTGCTCAAAGATTATTTTGCTCAGGAGGAAAAGTCTTAGAACGGACTTCAAAGAGCCCTGACCTAAATCACACGGATCTACAGGAGGTCGTGGAGAAAAAGTGTCGGCGTGTTGAGGCTTCAGTGTGGACGAACTGAAAGCAACTTTCACCACAGCTGTTACAGAAACTGAGTGATTTAATGTCCAGATTTTGTCAAGCGGTTCCGCAAGGATAGGAAACTAAATACTGAAACATTGTAACAGCTGTTCTGTCGCAGAAACCCCAACAAACGTATTTTGTGGAATATTTTACTTGACAAGGTTGTTTCTGCTCTTTCTTTAAAAACAAACACAATCCGTTTTGACTTTTGTTGTTTCATACAATTAAAGCCATACATTTGTTAGCCTCAATTATGTTTCCAGACACTTTAAAGAGGCAGCATAATTGGATTTCCAGACCCTCAGCAATTTTAATCTATTTGACAGTGAATCTAAAACTAAATAAACTGAAAAACGTAAAAAGGGGCCTAAATACATTCTGGATCTTAATGTTTGATTTAGTTACATTTATTCTTGCTTACTAGGGAAAGTTTATCACATGAGAATTAAGCTTGATGGTTTAAATATTTACAGGACTTATCAAATTGCGCTTTGATTCTACATGCTAACTATGGTTGGGCTATATATAACTAGGGTAAATGTAACTTAATACTGCTATATAGAAAATGCTCTGGAAAATCCAATACAAAACTTTTCTACTGACTAAATAAACAGACATGTTTATTTTGGGGTAATTTAGTTCATTCAAATCGTAACAAAAAAAGGCATTTCATCATAATGTAACAAATGAATCCGATATAAAGTGAGAGCTGGCCTTAATAATGATTTATAATACTACCCACGAAGCCATTAAGGGGAAAGATGCAATGCAAAATATCTTAGAGACTTGTTAAAGAACCGTCACTGTGCTTGTTTAGAGGAATGACATATTTCACATTCAAGGAAACACTGTGGTGTCGGTTTCTGTGATGAAACTCACTTTTACCAAAAACCTTCACAACTACCAGCTCGAGTGGTGAGTAAAGGAAAATCAGCCAATGTCGCTGGCCACATTGTTGCCATGGGGACAGGAGATGGCAGATGAGAACACCATGCTTCATGTCAAGAAGACGACTCTCTACTGTAAATATTATCAAGAATACATGAGCACAGATGGAACTCAGCCAGATGAAATGTGGGAGCTGCAGGCGACTTCAAATTTGCAAACTCGCAGCAGAAGTAATGGATGTTTTTATAATAGCAAGAAATTATTACGTGAAGACGGTGTAAAATGGCTCGATAACGGGCTGGGTGATGAAGCTATAGACAATTTAAGAGGAGTTTCGGCTCATTTTTACAGCTGTCCAGCCCTCCACTCCACAGCTTTGGCTCACTCTCACTGCTCTCAGAGTTGTTGTTGGCAGCTGTTTGCAGCAAAACAAGATGCAAATGGCTGAAAAGTGTGAATGTTGAATGTAAAATAGCCAACTGGCCCTTAAACATGACTCCAAAACAACTAAAAAGACGATGTCAATGATGCATTCACAACTAGATCTCATTGGCTTCAAGTGGCCAACAATGCAGCTTTAAAGAGAATGCAAAACGTAACTGTTAGTTTTTTTAATATTGTCCATAACTTATCTTATTTCTGTCTACTATAGTATAATATTTCAACTATGAGTTGCTTAATTTCCACTACACACTGCTTTGTGTGATAACGATGTCCTATTAACTGCACACTCAATACGAAGCCAGCTTAACGTGCACACTAACATCTTCAAATATACTTAGTTTGATCGTTTTTTCATTGTTAATGAACCACAGAGCCAAACCCAGCTAGCAGCAGGACAGACTGTGGAATTGGGACACAGCTATAATACTCTAATATAAGTAGTGAGGCATCATGGGAGAGCTGAAGCCAATCAAAGTTTTAAAATATCAGAAAAATAGGCCAAGCTACATCGAGCCTTAAAACAGCAGCAGCAAAAATCAAACACGTTACTGTACGTCTCCACACGCAGCAACGAATTACAAATGTTTGGATGCCTTGTCTTCAGCATAAAGCCCAGAAAACACGCAGTGGCAGGGTTTTGCTTCATCAGCTCTAAAAATAGCTGCCGACAAAAGGCTTTGGCAGCTTGGCTTTAATGTTCTGTGCCAAGAGAGCGCAGGGATCGTGCAGCAGGCAGCAACTCGGAGGGACGACCATCCGAATACACACAGGACACACAGCAGAGTTAACTTGAAAGTGTACTCCACTCGTCAATAAAACAGTTTGTGATCCATCTGTAAGAAGTAGGGAAGCCGTTCCAGCCAAACTGATCAGCAATTTGGAATTAAAAATTAACTCAAAAAGACAGAAGGAGAACCAAAACAGAAACAGCTGAAGGTGCATGGAAACAACCTGCTGAATTAATGATGTTACACCACAAATGGAGGCACTAGGATATAAAAATGCAACCAATTAAATAGAAAAACTGAAACATGCACATTTCCTTCAGCAGAAATAAAAGGACAAAACACGCTCTGAATCATCCTTAAAGGTAAAAGTCTGTGATTATATTCTACCGCATAAAGCACATCCTCACAGTTTATTAGCTGTGTGTTCTGGGTGTTCGCACACAGCTCTGGATCTCTAAATGAGAACCAAACAAGGTGACTCAGACCGAACCACACAATATTTCAGCATGTCATGGGGTAAGAGGGGAGTGGAAGCAAAAGGGACAGCAAATCTGGCACATTCTAATTATCTAAATACACTTCTCCAATAATGATCAACAAACTTTCTCTAAAAAAAAGTAAAAATCAGCTTCCAATTCACTGAGAGAACTCTGTGCTTAAGCCTTATTTCCTCCTGCATCACATCAGGTTACACGATAACTAAAGTGACTGAACTGTGGAAGGCGAGGACCGATTCAAATTCTGAAGATTTAATCAACATGAGCTGGCTGACAGACACACCGAGTGGTCTAGACAGAAGAAAGCAAAAAGACAGTAAATGCCACCTTATAAATAAATCATGATCTGAAAGCAGACCGAGTGATGAGCAGGGAGGAGAGTCACGCCAAGGTCAACGTTCTGGACTAGTCATGCAGAATTTCTAAGCCAAACACAATCCATCAAGAGCTAAGACTGTGGCACGCTGACAAAGCAGAGACACGCAACGCCACAACGGACTGCACAAACAACTACATGTGCACACTGACACATACATGAGGCGCACACACATGAGTCACCAATACCAGAGCCACACTCCAAGTCAGCCGGCCCCCCTTCAGCACAATCAGCACTCATTCCTGAACATCAATCTCCGTCACGTCTCTGCTTGTTCACATCAGATACTGATATGTCATTGGCCTCTTATCTGTGACGTGCAGGGATGACAGTATTTATTATGCTGAATCCATTTAATGAGCAGGGCAGTGATTTGTGCTGGAAATGCAGAAAAGAAATTGGAACTTTTTTCTGGAAAAGCCATGATTCCCTATAATTGACAAGCAAACTTTTGTGCAAAGTGTTCACATGATTGTAGGCTTGTCGCTATTAACCAGGCTGCATGGTGCAGTCAGATGGTGGTGACATAGGATTACAGATAAATGCGGTAGAAGAAACCACAAAACAGCACCAGTTGTTTGCTAACCAACAAAAACCCTTGAAGACGAAACAAAGAAAGCAATCTCAGAGACAACCACAGAGAAACCTTCAGGACTTACTATAAACTGCACAAGTTGCAATTATTCTAAAGTGTTTCATGCTGTCCATAAACTATGGCAGTCCAATGTTCACTGCATCAGAACCTATTTAGAAAAAAGAAACAGCGGTCCCATCTCGAAGCATGTGCATTAATTCATTTTGTAAAAGGTCAAAAACCTCAAGTGAGCATGAAAACGTTTTTTTGTAAAATTGGAAAGTTTTTTGAAATGTCACTTGTGAGGAACTGTTAATGATCAAAGATGTGAAAGTCCTGGGTGGACAGTTTGGTTCAGTGATCGCACTTGATTTTAATTTGTTTTACTTTTCATAATATTCTGCATTGCATCTTATAATACTGTCTCCTTGTTTACATATGAAAGATCGACTTGTCTTAATCCATTTTGATTAAAAAAAATAATCATCAGACACATATCAAAAGAAAAAGCAATTTGAAGCCCCGCATTTAATAAAACCTTAATACACTAATGCAAAAATCCTGATGAAAGGGAAACTATCTGATGGATTAACTTCTCACTCTTTGCAGGATGCAATAATAATCATTTTTAAAACTGTTACTGCAGTTCCAGGAAAACATTTCCCAACGCTCTGATTAATGTGTGCAAGTCATGCCAGGACAGGCTAAAAAAAGTTTCACATCTTCAGCAGATAAAAAATGTGGCTCATTCAGTGGCAGGTAAAATAATGCTGTCAACAATAGGGATGTTAACTAATTATATAGTGGGTACGGAAAGTATTCAGACCCCTTGAAATTTTTCACTCTCTGTGTCATTGCAGCCATTTGCCAAAATCAAAAAAGTTAATTTTATTTCTCATTAATGTACACTCAGCACCCCATCTTGACAGAAAAAAAAGAAATGTAGAATTTTTTGCAAATTTATTACAAAAGAAAAACTGAAATATCACATGGTCAGAAGTATTCAGACCCTTTGCAGCGACATTCATATTTAACTCGCATGCTGTCCATTTCTTCTGATCCTCCTGGAGATGGTTCTGCTTCCTTATTGGAGTCCAGCTGTGTTTAATTAAACTGATTGGACTTGATTAGGAAAGGCACACACCTGTCTATATAAGACCTTACAGCTCACAGTGCATGTCAGAGCAAATGAGAATCATGAGGTGGAAGGAACTGCCCAAGGAGCTCAGAGACAGAATTGTGGCTGTGCACAGATCTGGCCAAGGTTACAAAAGAATTTCTGCAGCACTCAAGGTTCCTAAGAGCACAGTGGCCTCCATAATCCTCAAATGGAAGAAGTTTGGGACGACCACAACTCTTCCGTCCAGCCAAACTGAGCAATGGTGGGAGAAGAGCCTTGGTGAGAGAGGTAAAGAAGAACCCAAAGATCACTGTGGCTGAGCTCCAGAGATGCAGTTGGGAGATAGGAGAAAGTTCCACAAAGTCAACTATCACTGCATCCCTCCACCAGTCGGGGCTTTATGGCAGAGTGGCCCGACGGAAGCCTCTCCTCAGTGCAAGACACATGAAAGCCCGCATAGTTTGCCAAAAAACACATGAAGGACTCCCAGACTATGAGAAATAAGATTCTCTGGTCTGATGAGACCAAGATTGAACTTTTTGGTGTTAATTCTAAGTGCTATGTGTGGAGAAAACCAGGCACTGCTCATCACCTGCCCAATACAATCCCTACAGTGACACATGGTGGTGGGAGCATCATCATGTTGTGGGGGTGTTTTTCAGCTGCAGGGACAGGACGACTGGTTGCAATTGAAGGAAGGATGAATCCGGCCAAGTACAGAGATATCCTGGAGGAAAACCTCTTCCAGAGTGCTCAGGACCTCAGACTGGGCCGAAGGTTCACCTTTCAACAGGACAATGACCCTAAGCACACAGCTAAAATAACAAAGGAGTGGCTTCAGAACAACTCTGTGACCGTTCTTGACTGGCCCAGCCAGAGCTCTGACCTAAACCCGATTGAGCATCTCTTGAGAGACCTCAAAATGGCTGTCCACCACCGTTCACCATCCAACCTGACAGAACTGGAGAGGATCTGCAAGGAAGAATGGCAGAGGATCCCCAAATCCAGGTGTGAAAAACTTGTTGCGTCATTCCTAAGAAGACTCATGGCTGTACTAGCTGAAAAGGGTGCTTCTACTCAATACTGAGCACAGGGTCTGAATACTTCTGACCATGTGATATTTCAGTTTTTCTTTGAATAAATTTGCAAAAATTTCTACATTTTTTTCTGTCAAGATGGGGTGCTGAGTGTACATTAATGAGAAATAAAATGAACTTTTCTGATTTTGGCAAATGGCTGCAATGACACAGAGAGTGAAAAATTTCAAGGTGTCTGAATACTTTCCCTACCCACTGTATACACAATCAACCACATACAAGATATTATAAGCTGTCATTTCAAATCCCTCTAACTTAAAATGTTGGAAGGTGGCAACTAACTACTAAATCAGATCATTACTAACATGTTAAGTACTCACTGTGTAATTTGGATTTCCTGCCTGCACCCTCAGCTCAGCCAGCACCCAGATGCCATTGGTGAGTTTCGTGGACTGATACAGCATATCCTGACCGTCCACTGTACGCTTAGCTATGGTGAAGATGTTGCTACCCTGCAGTTTGCTGGAGGCTGCATCTGTTGAGGGAACGCAATCGAATGTCAACACAACCTGCAACATTTTTCCCGTTTGACTAGAATTACACTGCTCGGCCTTAGTTGGTTTATTACTGGATGTGGAGAGTCACTCGCTGACTGCTGTCATGGTCCCTGGTTGTCTGCTGAAACACTCATTACATGTACCAGACCATGAAGCATTTCTTTTACCCTCATCACGCTCTAAAATTTCACTGCAGGCTGCCTGTGCAACAAAAATACAGTCACTAATTTGGAATTAACTTTTCTCCTCAGCCTCGGTCATGCTGTTGTGCCCCAGCAGGATGTGAAATCCTTTCTCTTTGTTCATGAAGAAAAAATTTAATCTGCAGGGGAAATCTCCATTAAGCTGTCATTAGGAATTCTTCTCCTGTTCAGCTGCTCTCGCACTTGTGTTAAACTAAATTATCACACGTAAATAGGGACTGCAGCTGATGAGTTTTCGTCAAATACAATTTGGTTCATTAGAGCAAATCTGATTTTGAGCTCTCCACTGCTCTGTCTGGCTGCTGTCAAATATAGAGAAGCTGCAGGATATGGCAGCACAGTGATACAGATATATTTTATTGTCCCCACAGGGAAACTTGATGCGTTTTCATCTCGTGTACACTCTGTTCTCCATTCATCTCTTACCTGAGCTGAGATGGCAGTCTTTGATCTGAAACTGGGACTCATTGTCATTAGGAATGTCTTTCCATGTGGCCAGGAAAACTTGTCGTTCTGAGGAAGAAAAAATGTAATCACTGAATAAATCTGAGCCCAGAGCACACACTGAAATACATAAGTCTGAAAGCACAGTAGCTTTTGTGGAAAGCACAAACGTACACAATGCAGAGAATAAAATGTCCAAGTAGTGTGTGAGTAGTTTGATTCCACTGTAGACACATGGTTTCCTGCTGTGGCTTAGGCTCTGGAGCATTAGCTCACAGCCTCTGGCAGCAGTCCTGCTGCTAGCTGCTTTAGAAGGCTCCACAGGGACAAATGCCAACACATTTGTAAAGAATAAATCAAACAGGAACACATAAACAAAAAGGAAAAGGGCCGTAAAGGCACTAGCGTACAATCTAGGAGTAAATGTGGAGCCTTGAGATGTGAATCAGTTCAAACAGGTGGACAATCACATAGACCTACGTCACACACTGCTTCACAGCTCACAACAGTCACAATAATGAACCCTCGCTGAAAGATTGATGTATGTGTGTGACGTCAGCGAGGCGTTGAGCCTTCTGGGCGAAGAGATTTCACAAGAAACACTCACCCATCTTCCCGTCCTCCACAAACAACATGCTGATGGGGTACTGGCAGCTGAAGTAGAAGACGTCAATGTTGTTCTTAACAGCCACCTGCGAGAGTGATTACACCCAGGGAGGGGGGCAGAGGAGGAGAAACAAGAAGCAATAGATGAGCAATTACTTTTCGAGTGCCCTTCAAGAACGGGCATTGCAGGTTTATGTGCACGGTTTATGGAAAAATAAAGAAGCAAAAGTCATTTGGGAATGTTACCCTCTCACAAACACACACTGGTGGATAATAGAGTCACTCCAACACTCAGACCTCTATTTCTATTTAGCATTTGCTAAAACTGATCATATTAGTTTCATAACTGGAGTGACAAACTTAATCTTTGGAAAATGCACATGAATTTCAGAATATCTACCCTATTCATATATATATATATATATATATATATATATATGTATATATATATATATATATATATATATATGTATATATACACACACACACTCTTAATTTAGTGGCAGCAGTAGCTGAGCAGCACGAGCGCCACAAATTTATGCAAAAAAACAAAAACAAATCCATGTTATTCCAACATGATCCGACAATGATCCAAAAAGCTTCCTGTTATGTCAAGACTGCTTGGCTTTCTCGGTCTCTACGTGCCCCCAGAAATGTTGAGTGGGTTTGAGGCGAGGCGATTATGAATGGAAGAGCATGAAAATCAACACGTCTTCAGGTGTTTTTTCAAAGCTTTAAGGTGTGTTTAGGCTCATTATCTTAGGGCAGCATGAATCTGTCTCTGCACTAATGCAAACCAGAAGAAGCAGCACGTCTCTCATGAATAAAGTGCTGCTTCTGCTTGATCGATGTAGAGTTGATTTGGTGTAGGCGTCCCAACTCCAGAATAGGCAAAACACCCCCAGACTTCAATATTCCTACCACTATGTTTCCTTGTGGGTTTGATAAACTGCAGTATTATTCCTTCTGCTGCTCATCTCGGTACATACACCATTCTGTAACTGCTATAAACTTTAAACTTGGATTCCTAAATAAGCTGTGATTTATTTTTTCCACCACCATCCACTGTGAAATGTCTTAGCCCACGTTTGGCCTTTCTTCCTCTTCCTGAGAAATAGCTTAGAGACGCTGCTCATCTGAAAGCACTAAACAGCCTTCATTTGACAACAGTTTTGCTGATTGGAGTCTTGAATCCTTCCGTTAGCAAATTCCGTTTCTGTGATGAAGTTGCTTCTCTGTCTATCAGTGAGCAGAGCTTGGTATATTGATCTTCTGATGGTGTGGTCACTTCTGGTCTGGCTGACCGTGCTTTGGATCCATCTCAGCCAGTTTCCACAAAGTGTTTTAGAGTGCCGTGTACTGCCCCCTGAGAAACTTTCAGTCATGATTTGGCACTGAAAGCCCCGATTTGCTCAGAATAACAATTTGACTTCTGACATTTTCACTTAGTTCTGATGCCTCGTTTCCCACTATCACAATGCCGCTTAGGAACCAAGGTTCTGCTGAAAACTCGAGGGGCAGCCATATTTATTTACCATGAGAACAATAGCTGCAAGTTGATTTACTAGAACAAGACTTTGATGAACAGATCAACTCATCTAAATGTGTACTTTAATGGAGGAATACAAAACTCAAGGAAATCTGACTTTTTACACAAGAAGTCAATATGGCCAGTTCTAAAAATGAACTTAAAATTGATTTCATTTGATTGCTGTTGTAAAAATAGTGCTGAATCTGAAGCATCTGTTCTGCATTTTGCTTCTTTATTCATGCTGCATCTCACCTAAGCCTAAAGGTAAATGCCAAAACAAACTATCCATCTACAAATGGCCCTTTGATTGTGTTTCACAGGAAGATATAAATAAAGATGAGAACGCAAGAAGAAAAGAACAGCAGACGGTGGTTAAAAATAAGAAAAACAAAAGGACAACACACAAACAAGACTGAAAAGTGAAAAAAAAAAGAATAGTACCTGACACAAGGTCTATAAATACACAAAAAGGAGTGAATTTGTTTGCCTAAGCTCTTTAGGCAGTTTAAAGGCCCTGGAGGCTAAACTACGAGCACAACGACACACACGAGCAACTGAGGTATAAAAGGGAGCACCTGAAGCCGCATGCGGCACACAATGATACTGATCAGACTGGCCAACAATGAAGTGCTTGGAGGAGGACAGTGAGTTCAGCCAGAGGATGGCAGAAGATGACTGGTGAATAATTCATGAGGGCATCTTATTCCTGGGTGCAATTCAGGACAGCACAAAGTACACAGAGCTTCCTTCCCAATGTTTGATTACAGCAGCTCTATAATCAGGGTTAGCTGACCAAGACGAGGAGTTCTGACACCAAATCCAGCTGAATAAAATACAAATGCTTGATAGAATTTTTTGACACGTTATTACAAGTCCAGTGGGCTTTGATGAGTTAATCTACCAGACCGCTAGCTTCCAACTCTGCAAGGTCCCTCCTCTGCACAAAAGGATATTTCTGTACTCCCCAGTGTTCTTTCTAGCTGCAGCAGCAGGCCGTGTCTCCAGTTTTATCGGCATTATTGTCTTACCATACTATTTGACTTCCACAATTAGCTTTAAACTAGAGCTGGAACAATAGCTCATTAATCAATCAGTCAAACAATAAAAGCTATCAAAAAAGTATGACAGAAAAAAAAATTCAAAGCAAAAATGCAAATTAAGTCTTTTGTTACAGCTGATCATTTTTGGAATATTTGTCTGATTTCTATTATGCTAATACAGCAAACCAAGACATCTTTGGATTCTGAATTGTTGCTCTGCCAGAACAAACTATTTGAATTTGTCAGCCTCATAACCAGACTGATGAAGAGACAAAATGATGCATCTACTTACAACAGTCACCGAATTACAGATTCACCAAATGAAATATTTACTTTACATATCTCAGTTCTCTGCAGTAAAACCAAACCATTGAATTACCAGGTTAGGAACCACTGCGTGCGACTGCGCTTCTCAAATTTCTTTACAACTGACTGAACATACTGCACAAATTTAATTCTGTGACAAGCAAACAATTGTCATTATTTTAAATTTAACTGCTGTTCCACTGCAAACACAACAAAACAAGTCATGAAACCCAAAGTTACTAAATGTACCATATGTAAAAATCTGTGATAAAAGAGACTACGGCAGAGAATAAGTGGCTCTCTCTTACATCAGTGATGGCAGATAATGTCCTAAAATATTATTCGAGACATTATCTTCCATCACAACCAAAAAGAAAGGGGAAAAAAAGGGCTCAATACCTTTTGAAAAAACATATCTGGGAACATGTCACAACTGACAGTAGTGCCCATCAAAGTCAGGCCTTGAGGCAACTAAGTAGAAAGGTTAGCAGGACTGCAGAGGCCAGGAGAAACAAAGGAGCCATGTGCTGTGAAACCACTAATGACCATCCCCACCTCCATCACCCCCCTGACACTCTTATCTTCACTCTCCAGCTGCACACAGAACCCGTCCACCATTCTGTCTAGTTAAAAGCACCACCCTGATCAAAAACAAGCCAGCTTCGGCCTCCCTTTTGTATTTACACCTATCACAGCCGCTCTGAAGTCTGTTTAATGTTTTAATCCTGTTCTATTCTCAGCGTAGGAATTCAACAGTATAGCTGAATAACAGTGAGGATGCATTACTAATCGGTTACGACATATGGTCATATTTTCAGCACATTGTCCCAAGACAGACAATTACAGATATTTAAAGCTAAATTACTGTGAAGGGGAAAAAACTGGCAATTTTATTCTGGAATTTGATCGATTGAGTCAAGTAATGTTTCCATTTAATTATCAGAAACTTAACAAGCAACAATGCCTGCTAGCTGTGTTTAAATTACAATGAATCTCTGAGAGGGGGACACATTAGAACAGAAACCTTTAGGCTTCAGTGTCATGATAAAGTCATAGCTGAAAAACTGAATACAGCGGGCATACATTACATTCTGCTTCTAGTTTGTAACAGTCTTATTGACAATTAATGTGCTTCTGTAATGCTCAGTTCAGTCTAGGTTAAATAAAACCGATGGTGTTCAAAACAAACACAAAATTGGAGGAAATAATATTGTGGAGTTCATACCTGCAGGTTATTGAGAGGCTCCATCTTCATGACAGGTCCCACAGTGTTGAGGGGAAGGGCCACTTCAATACTCTGGTTCGGGCTAACAGGAGTCAGAACCTGGAGTGGTCCGGCTGGAGCAAGTCCAAAGCTGAAAAGATGCACAGCAGAAACAAGAGAAAGAGTCACAAAATATGTCTGGCTATAGAATTCAGACCATGCATTGCTTAGTAGGTGGTCTTACCTGTTTCTGTTAAACTGGATGGCAAAATCAGTCATGACACTCATAGCCTTATTAGTGAGGGTCATCTCCATTTGGACGACCCCAGCACGGCGGGCAAAAGTGCCTGATATCTCAAGACCCTTAGCCTTCATTGCCGGAAGCCAAATCTGAACAGAGACAAGATTAATTATTCTACAGCGGATCCCACCACTGGCGTTACAGAATTCTTCTCATGCCTCGTCTCAGCTTGTTAAGACTCACTGATTTTGGGGGGCTGTAGGCTCCCGAAGGCATTCCAACTCCACCTCCCAGATCAAACAAGTCATCCAGACCGCCGCTAACAGGGGCATTGAAAGAGGCCGGCATTCCTGCAGGGGGAGCACCAAAACCAGCCCCCATCTGAGGATCACAAAGCAACGTGTTACCCTAAAACATTCAATGTCATACTAACTGATCAAAGTCTAACAAAAACTCAGACAAAATGACTTACAGCGGGACTTCCTCCTAGGTCTCCACCAAGCTGAGCATAGGACAGAAACACAAAACATTTGTGTTATCATTAATTGTAAGATTAAATAATATTTTTGGAGGTGAGAGGAGGATGGATGAATTGGCGTGAGGGTCTTAAAAAAAAAAAAAAAGGTCTTTCTGTGAACAATAACAGCTAGGGGATAGACACTATTAAGAAGCAACAAGAAGGAGGAGACACCAGTACAGGAGAGTTTCTCTTTTTAATCTACATGACCTTTTAATGTTCACACAAGTCCAGTTAAGTGTCTACTGAAATCCAATCCAATAGGTTTTGTTCAAGTGCTGCTCAATAAATGTGTGTGTAATGGTGGGGAAAAGGTTGAGAATACAGTGAACAAAACCATTGCCGTGATTCCACACAGTGACAAAGCTACACTACTGTGGAAAGCAAAAGTTTGACAAAAAAACAACATAGCCGTGATTTACTAAAATCTCACCAGGAACATAAAAACAGTGCAGTACAAAGTGCAAACAGGCACAGATCACTGCTGGGGAGGACTGATCAGAGGACACAACAGGGGACAAGAGAGGGGGTTCTAGGCTGGTGCTGGCCTTTACTGGTCCAGCGTGGTCCAATGGACCAACCTCAGTGGGGCTGTAATCTGGGGGCGATGGGGACTGATGTGGGAGCTGAGGTGACTGAGGAGTGTCCGTCCGCAGGGGGATGGGCGGCTGATTGAAAGATGAAACACACCGCAGAGCCCACAGATAAGAGATGGACTGTTGAATTTAACAGCATTCTTAAAAGGTACTTATCAGGACTGTAGAAGATGATAAACAATGGATGAAAATGTCAGACTGATGCACAAAAACAACAAAAAAGCAGTGACCAATTATTCTACAATGGCCTGACATGGTTTACAAATGCTGCCCTCTCCCTCCATGTAGTTACCGGCTCAGACTCATCCCCCATCTGCAGGTGCAGCATTGAACAAAGAAAGGAAAGCATTCAAAGGTCAAAAGAAAAAGCACCAAAAGGTAGAAGAAGGCAGAATACAAAGATACATTACCAATAACAGGTCCCATTATTATTAAGCTTATAAATGAAATTGATAGTTTAATTTAAATGATGGTGTGTAGAAGACATACCAGGCTGTCCAATCCTCCTCCAAGGAGGTCCATAGCACCCATCTGCATCCCAGAGGAGGTTGGTGGCGGTGGTCCAGTGGTGGTGGCTGGAGGTGCCAGGTCCAGATTGAGAAGATCCCCGAGAAGGTCTCCCTGGGACGGGATGACAGCGGGGGGTGCATCAGACACTCCAGCAGCAGAACCAGTGTCTGGGCTCTCAACGCTCTCCCCACTAGTAGAAACAAAAAAGAAGACAAGAAAAATGAACATTCATTTAAATTTGCATTTTTTTTTAAATTACGGTTTTAAATAATTATACAATTTGAAATCACTGTAAGCCCGATTTGTTATTAAACTGCTGACATAATGCCAACTAGTCCATGAGAACAATGTTAGCTGGATGTGGATGCAGTGAGTAATATCTGGAAGGGAAGAAGGAACAAAGAACAGCTGCATAGCCTGACACTGCTGGGAGGCGTTACTCAGCAGATTTGAAGGAAAACATAATAGCGGAGTCAAGAAGCCAGGTCGACTTAAGTAAACAAACCCCTCTGCCTGCAGTGTTTAAGAAAATATATAAATAAAACCCATGACTCACGATCCAGCACTGCCAGGGAGTCTCTTGTGCTGAACACCGCGGCTGCCCTCGACAAAGGCACTGGGAGGCTTGTGGTAGACAGAGGCCAGAGTACCAATGTGGCAGATAAGCTCCTCCAGCAGTGTGGGCTCAATCAAATCGGTCTCCTCTGAGATCAGGGGCTTCTCAGCCAGAACCACCTCCTTGGCAGCCACAGGGTCTGTGGAGAGCAGACGCCAGTAGATGTAGCCTCGGTCCCTGAGGTCTGGGTTATCGGAGTCCTGCGGAAAGAGTTGGAAGCATGAGGATTATTATTTATGGAGGATGTTTAATAAATACTTAATGTTAGACTCTTTCCATCTTGGGCCCGATGTGAGAGGCTGAGCAGTGATTCAAAGATATCAAGTACTGAGTCAGCCCCAGGGTACTGCTAGAATTTGGATAATATATGAGGCAACCTGACACTGTACATTTTTATTAGCGCAGAAAAAGTACAGAGTTCCCAGGGTTTCAACAAAATCATATCGGCTTCAAAGGAAGCTTAGAGAATAAATAATATATCCTGTTATAAGGTTCTTTTAAGTTCGGGGGCACATTTTTACTCCATCTCTGGTTTCTGCCTGCCTTGTTTGTGAACGACAGAGCTACAGAGTTACTATACGTTTGGTGTAAATATATCTATACCAACTAATGTAGTATCACATCTGCAATGAGCAGACATATTGCTGCTAGTTTTTGTGTCATTCTCAAGATAAAACCACAAATGACAGGATCTTCATTTAGATATCCATTTACAAAAATCACATATATTGATAAAATTTTAGTAAATACTATAAAGATAGCTTTTCACATAACTGTGTTTAATTAACGTAACACTTCAGTAACCTAAAGGAAGGTCAAGGCTCAGATCCATGATGCCATTACAATAATACAGTGTCCCCAGAATTATTTAATCATCCAGAAATCCTTGGAATAAGACAGAAATATGGAAAGAGCCATGTAAGGAGAACAATTTACACAAACTAAAACGAGAAAGGCATTGGTAACTCCATAAGCACAGAGAAAATAGTTAAATGCCTGTAGGCAGAGGTAATGGCAGGACAAATTAAATGCATGAGCTGAACAGCCTGTATTTTTTTCCTCACCTGTGTGGCAAGGCTTAGCACCTGCTGCACCAGCTCCTGTGTCTCTGTAGGCTTTTTCAGGAACAACTTGACGATAGCTGTCAGTAGCTGCAGCTGCACCTGGAGCACACAGTAAACACGCAGGATGACTTTTAAAATGCAGTTAGTGCAGGTATAATTCAGCCAAAAACGGTTATACAGTAAAAATGCATCTCAGTGATGATGTTTTAACAAAGTACTGCTCTGAACCCCAACAAACATAAAAGAAATAAACAAGATTTGAGCTCCTTTTAAGTTCCAGGGCTTCGCTTTCCCATAGATGCCACACATTGCTTATATAAAATATTTCAATTAATTATCTGATCTGCAGTTACCACACAACAAGACAGAACGGAATATATTATGCAGAGTCCACAACACTCTACTCTCAAAACCAATTAATGGAACCATGAAAGTATTTCCAGGGCAATAATATGGGAACTGTTCAATTACTTGGGGGGAGCCAGCCTTCACTCTTCAGAGTGAAGGCTGGCTTCTTTACAAAATGGGTCCCTGAGCCAGATATAAAAAGTGATCCAGTTACTGCAGCATCCTCCCATTAAACATAGTTAGTCACCATAAAAAAAAACAAAAAACAAAACAAAGAACTCTGTACTCATTTGATTGCATAATTCTTCTCACTTTAAAATTATTTTGTCACTTTAATAAGACCAGTTTTCTTAAGTACACGTCACCTAATATTACAGCGCTTTGCAGCAGCTAACCAGCAGCTTTAATAACTGCCTGCTACACAATGTGCCTCTCTCAGCCAGCACTGGCTGCAAATTATTGGTGCAACTACCATTAAATATTGACATTTTGAAATAACAACCTCCCCAAACACTGCTAAACACACCTGAGTACTTTCGTCGTGGAAACCCTCCAAAAAGCTCTCCAGCAGCTCATCAGCATTGTCAATGCGCTCTGCATACTCTCCCACAATCCAGATCATGGCAGCACGGGCCTCTGGCTCGTCCAGAGAGTCCAGGTTTTCACACAGAGTGGCAATCACACTTTCATATCTGAAAACAGTGACATAACAACATTACATGCACTCAGATGTTGCTATTGTGTTAGGAGAGACAAAGAAATTAAACGGTCACATATTGCAAATTATTGTAATTTACTTAAAACTGCAGTCATCTACATTTGGCAAAATGTTACAGAAAAACAGCAATAAAAGTTGACAAAGAAACAATCACCACATGTCTGGCCTATAAACAAGGCAGCAAACAACTGCTTACTTTAACAGTGTAGACACAGAACAACATTAGCATTACTCTGGAGTTGTGTTTTCTGGCAGTCAGACAAATCTAAATCCATTATTCACACCCCTTTTAGCTCTGGTTTGGTCTTTTGCATGCTAAATGGAAGGCCATGATGTTTGCTGGAGTGGCTGATGAATTTCTGATCTACATAAAATGTTTGGTAATAACTTATTCCATTTACATAATGCTTTTATTACAAGATATGCCAAGGCAGAGATGTATAATTAATTTCAAAAAAGGCAGTAGTTTGACTGGGCAGTGCATCATATAGCTCAAGGCACGAGGCATGCCGAGTTGGAAGCTGTACAAAGCTGCTCGCTTGGAGGCTCACGACTCCGGGATGATGGTCGACTGCTGTGTGGGAGAGGTTTCTGTCTGACACATGAATCTTCTCTGTTGGATCCACAGCAGGAGTCACACTACAGCCAGATCGCCCTGACCTTTGACCAGGTAGCCATCAAAACAGAGTGTTACGCGTGTCTCCAAAAACTTTACTTGGAAAATTCTTGTGTATGTCTTCTTGAGGTATGAGCTTTCACACTGCCTAATTAAAGACCAAGAGAAAGTAAATAAAGGGTGTCTGCTTATGCAAAACTGTACGTGTAAGGAAGTACTAAAGTCGTCTGCTACAGAAAGTCATTCCTGCCCACTACAGCAGACACCCCTCTGTGCAGGGAGAGGAAACATCCATCCATCCATCCATCCGTCAATCAATCAAATTCAACAAGTACTGAGTAAAGAATAGGTTCAACATTCTACCGCCTTCAAACACTGAATCTGAACAGCGAAGAGAAAACAAAATGCAAATGACATCGCTGATGGTTGAGGACACTTACTTGTTGGGGTACTTGCGGAAGATGTCCTTGATGACCACAATGGCTTCCTGCACCACATAGTTGACCTTGGTCTGGATGAGGTCCAGCAGGGTGCTGACACAGCGCTCTGCTGATTGCTAATAAGAGGAGAGAGGAAAAAGATCAAGATAGCTCTGCAGATAAAAAGTGTTACGCATAAATGCAGATAAAAATCTGTGCATATAATTTACACTGGCCACAATGTGAAACCAGCTGTGCCATTTTTACTGAGGATTAATTCCACTTTTAAGTAGAATCTTTAGTCTCTTAGGTCCAAGCCTCAAACATTAAGTTATATGTTTCTTTTCAGTAGGTTATAAACAAATAATGAATGAAAATATCCTGCATCGTCCACTCTTGCATGCCTAGAATGAAAACAATAACAAACTGTAGTATAATTTGTTGTAGGAACGAGCACTAAGCAGTTATGATGGCAGAGCCACCTTGTGTTTGAAACTGAGTCTTACTGATGTCCTTTAATCATTTACAGTGCTGTGATCTGAGTTCATGGACCAGACAACATGAGCATTCATACAAACCAAAGCTTTACTGCTGAACTGGAAAGCTGACACAAATATTTGAACAACAAAGCATGTGATGACAGTATTACACCATCTTCACCTACCTCTACTTTGATGGCACAGCGGCCAATGGCTCTGACCGCCTTACGCACAAAGTCCACGTCCACCTCAGTGGCATATTCCTTCAACTCAGCCAGCACCTACACAAGGACAGACATCTGTGTCACTCAGATGATCTGGTTAATGATACTTTTGCTTTCTTAAAGGGATCCAAAGATAACATTGTACTGTATATATGAGTGTGGAACCTGGGCAATGTTGGCTTGAGATGCCAGGCGAATCATGATGTCCAGCTTCTCCAGTTTGACATAGATCGGGTCGTTGTACTTCACAAAGAAAACCTTCATTTCGTGCTTCAGGATCTCTGGGCTAAAAGGCACATTGAACATGCCTTTTACACAAAGTTCAATGATTACAGTGAAATATGGCACAATTAACAGCAACATGTACTCAGGCCTGCTGTATCAAAAGCAGAAATAAGAGCCTCTCCCCAGACTGACCGTCTCTGGACGATGAGGTTGATGTTTCTAAGTGCCACATATTGCAACTCGGGCTCAGCAGAGAGCAGAGTGACCAGTGGAGGGGCCAGCTTCTTCAGCAGGGTGCCATAATAGTCCAGGTCTTTGGGCAGCATTTCCATGAACTTCATTAAAACTTTAACTGCTGACAACACCACTGCAGAGTTGGCATGGGAGAGCCGCGGGGTCACACGCTCACAGATGCTGGCAGATGTTGATGACATCGGGAAAGAAAAAGCAGAAAATTAAACAGAGCCCATGGGGAATATGTGCCAACTGACATGCAGGAGGACGAAAATGCAGGGGTGCTCTCTCTCTCTCCTACCTTTGGGACTCACGGTCATCACGAGGTGTGTAATTGGCCAGACAGTCAAGAATGAATATCTGTCCCCACTCTGTACACTCATTAAGAGCTGTCAGCAACTTGTTTATAGTCTGAGGGTTCAGGTCCAGTAGGTTACTGTTCGGATGAGATTCTGCTATCTCAGACAGGGCTGCCACTGCGTTTGCTACAACCTAAAGATGAAGACAGGAGTAGAGATAAACGAGAGTAGCAAAAACAATGAGGTTAGCAGCTTTATTAAAATACATTGCATTACCACAATAATGACATCAAGTTAAGCATTTGTGAAAGACATCTGGCTGGTTCAACAACCGGCTACGAGGCTGCGGGATGAAGGAGTCGTACCATAGGATTGGAGTCAGAGATGAGATCTTTCAGGGTGTCTAGGAAGCCTTGGTCCTCCACCAGCTGGGCGTTGATGTCATGGAGCTTTGCCACACACACAGCAGCTGTCTTCCTCACATAAGGGTCTTCGTCCTTCAGACATTTTCTCAGTGGCTCACAGAGGTACTCAGTGATCTTGTCCACACGAATGCAGCCCATGGTGCGAACGGCAAGGGCCCGGATGAGAGGGTTGGGGTCTTCACAGTCCTAGATGGATCATTAACAGAGGTTATAGGTTTGGTCAAATTTGATTCCCTTCTATATCATACATCGTTATCTGAGAGACATTTTGATTTCATTTCATATTTGCTTGAATCAGCATTCTGTAAAGATGAAAATTACATACATTAAGAGGTCATTGCTGTTGAGGTATTTCACAGCTGTCATGTCTGTTGCTTAAAGTGTGAGTCGGTTTAAATCAGAGAAGACAATTGCTATTGCCCTAATTATGAGGTGCTATTCAAACATTTATAGATTTTTGTTTATAGAATGGGCATTGTTGAAAATTTTATGATAACAAGAGTAGTTCCTAATGGTTCAATTTATTTTATACATTTGCATTTTTCAGATTCTTTCATTGATTTTTTTTTTGTAAAATCTTTTTTGGAACCTAAGTCGTAAAGGGACTCGAGGATTGCACATCCACTTTTATAGCTCCAACTGTACACGTTCCTTCACTTAAATGATAGAATACAAACTGACAATTACACAGCGCTTCTTCACATATGACAGAATAAGCGTTACCTTCACAAAGGTGTTAACTGCCATGATAGCCATGTCGGGCTGACTCTTGGCGTAGTTCATCAGGTAGAGATAGACCAGCTTTTTCAGCTCCAGATTGTCTGTCTGCATGCAGTTCACAACATCTGGAAACAGTGCACTGAGGGAGAGACAAACTGTTAGGTGACTTCTGTCTGAAAATGGAAGACAAAGTTCATAATTCTACTGTGGACGTTTCGGACATTACTCCCATTGTCTCACCTGACATCCTTTCCCACTGTCATAGATGCGATGACCTTCTTTACAGCCTCCTTCTTCTTCTCTTTCTTATCACTGTTTAGCTCCGCCTTGAGCTCAAAGATCTCCCCTGGACACATAAGAGAATACAGGGAATCACTCATCTTGTAATCCTTTTCGCATATAGCAAAGAAGAAAGCAGTGCTGTGCAGCAGTGTCCACAACACAATGTACAAACCAGACAGTGGATATACTGACAGAGACGATGTACACTATTCTGTCAGAAACCCTCATAAATACAGAATGAGTAGGAAGGTAGGACTGGTTGCCTGGGTAGTGGGGGTTAAGATTTTAGGAGAAAGTGCTGCACTGCACTGTATGAGTTGTTTTTTTTCTGCAGCAGCCTAGTAAACGTTGGGACTAGAGTAAGTACCCTACACCTTTAGTTTTCATCTAAACACACCAGCATGGTTGTTGCTTCTTTCCCAATTCCTATCTTAAACAAAAACCCACATTGACGTTCTTGTTTATTTTGTCTTTGAGCTCTGTCAGACAGTAAAACACAGCTCAATGCGCTAAATATCATTTTAGCAATATGATGGCATACCTTCGTGTTGTAAGACTCTGAAATGAACAGTTGCTCAGGAATTGCTGAAATTTATTACAATGCAGGCTTTACAGTGAAAGCGTAGGTATTGAGCAAAGTATACCATCGTGGGAATCAAAAGAGTTTCTTGTGTGTTTGTGTACCCATTTGTCTTGTTCTATATAGAACTGAAAGGGCCTCAATTTAATTTGTTTACATTTCAGTGCAGTACCACTTCGGTGCAAATCTACACCAATCAGATTACACACACTGCACGTACACTGTCAATTTTGGACTTAAATTTGAATCTACCCACTGAAGAGTTTCCCAGCAAAGGTAAACCGTTAATCATTCACAATCTCCTTCAAGATGTTAGCAACAGACTGTAAACAAGAGCATAAGGCAGATACACGGAAAAGTAGATTCTGAAAGAAACATGTTATGTCTCAAGTTATCCTAAACAAACATAAGAAGTCTGTGCACCATCATTCATAATTATCTGTTTGCACTTTCTAAGTCCTGCATGTGGGAACATACAGAGCTCCGAGGCTCTCATACAACAATGGTTCTGGGATGTGTGAGAGGAACCATCCAAATACAATAGAAGGCAACAGCTACTGCACATCCCTGAGAGCTAATTCTAAATATGACTGATCTGATTTACAATAACCAGAGCTGCTCTTCTTGGCATTCATTTCTGAAGGACCTCTCAGATCTTTCACTAAATAAACACCTTTGGCTTCACAGGCTATTGGGAAAATTCCACTTTCATTTTTCTGCAATCAAAAAACAGCTTTTAGTTATTTACAAGGATAGCAACCTTTTGAATTGATGGCAATAATAACTCTGCAACATCAAGCTGACTAGGTTCCAAAATTCAAAAAGCGCAACAATGCACGGCTACTACCAACACTCAAAGACTGAATATCTATTCAAAACAAATCAATTTGTTACACACAGTGGTACATGGTACAGTGCAGAGTAAAATGTCTTGTGTACCTGATCCGGCTTGAACACACAAAACAAAGTAGCAGCGCAAAAGAGACGAAAAAGGCACACAAAACAACGAGCCTGCGTAGGTAGAGACAATATATGTAAAATATAAAAATAAAGTGACTACAGAACAGAATTCAAATATACAGTGACTCTTGTAGTGTTGTGATGTATAAATATGTGAGGGTAGAGTGTGGAGAAGTGCGTAGGAGCCGCACTCACCAGCGCCATCTTAGCAACAAACATATAAGCTGAGAAATGCAACCTCACATTGAGGTTAATGCTAAGTAGTCTACCTCATATATTAATGATAGTAAGATATCAGACCTTTCTTGGTAGTGGTGAAATACTTGGAGTCCGTCATCTTGGATCCAAACTGTCGATTCTCCTGCAAAAGATTAAGAGTGTGAGAGAGATGACTGAAATCTTTTCCTGTGTGGAAACTTGGAGCATCACAAGAGCAACAGGAAATACTAGAAGTGCAAGCGCAGGAAAATAAAAGGAATTCCGGTCTTCTCCTGAACAAATGGCAGAGACCTTTTGGCAAAGAAAACAATGGATTTTGCACTAATATGTCCTCTTTCAAAGTGACTCTCCTTGGTCAGCATGTACGAGGACAACAAGCTCTCTGTAAGTCAACTTTGAATGTTTTTGTGCACTTCCTGTTCCTAATGCCTGACATCCAAATGACCCAGTGCCTCTTTGCAAAACACCTTAAAACAATTTAAATAGCAAAACTAGCCGTTTTACTCTATAAAGTTGAGCAACAGTGTTCAAGGTAGAGGGAAGGCTGCTCAACTTTATATCAATCAAACAGCGAAACGTCGACTCAGAAACTTTACACTGTTTTGACTTATGGACTGGAGGTACTTTTGAGATCCTTATGGCTCACTCTTTATATTTGAATTATTACTACAATAAATGCACCTTAGTATTGCACTGAATATGTATTGGTTACAATGTTCTCTATATACACAAATATTAGTGTAGTGTCTGGAATTTGTCTACGCTGAATGATACACATGCTTCCTCATTCTAACTTAATTATAAATCCACAAAGCTCTGAATAATCTGACAGACATTCAATTCAATCAGATGGTGCTGCTTAAAGGCCTTTGTTCAATATATATATATATATATATATATATATATATATATATAGATATATATATATATAAAAAACTCAAAATCCATACATAAAACAGTCAATAATAGATAATGTTATCAAAATTTGATTTATTAGTGTGCTAATAACAATAAAGCAGCGTTTAACTGTGTTTTCAACAACGTTTGTTTGCAATGAAACTTGCAGTCAGTGATGCTCCGGTAGTTAAGTTATTTCACACCAATTCTAAATTCATGGATGAGGCCTGTCGTTTATTAATGCTAACTTGCTTTTAGCCACAATAAACCGCTTCGACAAACTAGTTACAGCTTTCACTTGTTTATTTACCGAGTTTCACGCAACTGTCAACATCTGACAGGTTGCTAACTAACCACACGATAACTAAATACGACGCTTTAATGCTGACGACGTAGCTAACAAGACGATAGCGCTAACTACGATGCGATTGTACGATAAATTACGCTACTACTGTATCACACTGACACGGAACTTGTAGAGCACTCTTAAATAGTTCACAAACAAACAATTTAAGTATTATCCCGAGCTGACTTCAACTTAAACGGCTAACTTTAGCCACAAAGTAGAGGAAGGGCTCGCTAGCTGGTTAGCATCAAGCTACAATGACGTTAGCATAGCAGGCTCGACTGTGTACAGAAGAAGCACAGTGAAAAATGAAGTTAACGGTGACGTAAAGTTGGCTAAATTAGTGCAGACAGTTATGCAGTTATCGACGCTGATCTATCTGTTACTCACGCATAGTTGATTGGCCCATTCCTGCATGTTTGCAGTAGTTAGGGTGGATGAATGAAACTGATGCTAAATGCTAGCCGCCTGCTGCAGTGTGCCTGTCAGTGTCAGCTAGCGCCTGGTCACTTCTCCAGCTAGCAAAGCTGAGACATGACCTTCTAAGTAGGGGCTTAAGGAAGCCTTTGCCGGGACAGTTAAGCTCTTAATCTATCAGCCTAATTCAGACCTTACCCAACGAATTAGCGTACCTTCTGGAGTTAAATTTAAACTCGCGACCCGAGAAAATCTGCAAACATCTTACCGTGACAGGCGTAGCAGGAGCTGTGATGGCCTGTTCGGTCCCCTCCCACTTGATTTACTTCCGTCTCTCCACAAAATAACAACAGCCAGCCAGCTTCAGCCTTCATTCAATGAGAGGGGGCTCATGAGAACAACTCTGTCAATGATATATACTGTCTTTAGCACTAAGATTAGTTTTGTTTGGGTGCTGCAGGCCACAACATCCACAGATGAAAGTTGGCAACATAAACAGTGGCTTACAAAAATGTACCAATAATTTGAAACATTATGAAAAAGTAGGAAGCAATTATGGTTGATAATGTGTTCAGTTTATCTGGTAGCTAATGAAAACTAACTCTTGCAAATGAACTGATACATTAAAAGGTATTATTAAAGTGTTAGTCATTCGCCTGAGAAGAAATCATAAGTTTTTATGTTTTATCTATTCATTTAGTTGTGTGTACTAAACACCACAAGCATCTGTGAGGGTGAGACAAAATTCAAATGACACTATAAACTAAAGCCCTAGAAGATGCACAAATTTTAATAACCACCCCTTAAAACAGTTTCAAAAAAACTTGAATACTACAAAATGAACAGATGTGGGTATTTTGACTAGACTACATTAGTTTTAGCTGGGTTATTTAACCAAAAATAAATATTCTAAATGTAGGCTCAATGCAAGCTTTTCCACACATTTGAAAGGAGGTTCAGTTTTGCTTGAGTTTTGGTAACAATTTGAATGTCAGACTGCACAAAGAGATAGACAGTTTGGATGATTATACACATTATCTTACATTTTATGACCATGAAATTTGGTTTCAAATACAAAACCGTATGTAGTATATCACACAGTGCATAAAGAATAATCTGTCATCATCTACATTCACATTCTGGCGTGTCTTTGACTGGAACTGCAGGACGGCTGCCAAATCCAAACATCTTCTGCTCTGCACACTGCTGTGACCACATGAAAAATTGATCAGAGCTAATTCATAAATTTCAGAAGAAAATATTTATTACAAGAACAACTTGACAGTCTTTCAACTTCAAAAAAGAGTGAAATGTTGCAGTATTGCTATTTCATATACACAAATCCCACAATGTCAAGCAATCTGTACATTGAACTGAAGTTTTTTGTGAAAATGACATTAGCAAACAAGAAACTGTCTGATCACAAACATTCAGATTTTGCCGATTGAGAACACGGAGGAGTGAAATTTGTAAAGTTGTGCAGGACAAAGAGCAAACTAGCGGACAATCACTCATTTTTTATGACTGAGAACCAAATGTATTTTTGTGTTTGCAAGAAGTCACAGTTTACATGACTGAGAGATTTCAAAACGCAAATGTCTTCAAATAAACCAAAATGAAAATAATTAGGATACATATAATAATCTTTTTGTACAAGTGAAACTGATAACCAGATACATATTCAACCAAAGTAGCTCTAACAATACTGACACATCATAAATTATTTGTAGCAGTGAGGAGTCAGCAATAAATCAAATTACTGTGTTTCTGAATGATGGGAAATGACGAAATATGTTCAGCGCGTCTGCAGGATCATTCCAGTTCTTACTAATTGGACACATCACTAATGGATTAATTCTCTTTATAGTACACTGTTGAGCAAACTCAAACATCTTCAAATGCCTCGCCTCATTTGGATTCCCCTAAACACTTATTTATTTAAAGTACTTGGGACACAGATATCACCCGAGCCCACTGAGCATCGATTTCATAAATAAATAAATTAAACCAACATCACATCCTTCCTTACCCCAATTCTGTACATATTCTCACACAGTACGTACACAAACATATACACACTCCTTTTTTTAACCTAATCATTGCTAGTGTCCTGCAAAAACAATTTTATTAACTTTTTTTCCTTCCTTTTATCTCTCCACACATCTCTGTTGGAAACATTTATCAAAATGATTCCAAATCTTAAAAACAAATGGTCATTTATTTATCTTATTTATCTTGTGTTTATGTGGTTTCTGCAGAACACAGACAGCAAACTTCCAACCTTTTCAACTTTCTAACATATTTTTAAAAGTCCACATCAAAAAAGAGAACTGTAAGCTCTGTAGATGGAGACTGGCCTCTCATATTGATGACATCTGTGCAAGAGCTTCGCAAAGGAACCTCGATATCCAGTTACAGTATCTATTATTCATGCACCTTTGCACACATGCAGACACTCAAGTCATTCTTCATCCATCGAACTTCGCCACATCATGCCACCGTTAACAGCTCTTACGGCTCTAATCAGCACCAGGATATGTCTCATAAACATATCAAGAAAAGGAAACAGCATCAAGATAATCTAATTTTACTGTGAATAAAACACGTCTTTCTTGAGCCACTAGAGGTCCCCATAGCTTGTGTCTTTGAAATCCATCTGCTAAGTAGGTTATCTGGCTTCCTGTGCTCTCAAACAACAGAGGGAATTCATTTCATATCCTTGTCATGAATTGTACATCAACGTCAAGTATGATTTATAATTAAAATTGGCAAAGTTCCTCGCTTTTTTTCTCCACATTCACACATCCAAGCTCTTCAATATCCATTACTATAAACAGCAAATGACGTAAATGACAGTCAATGTAGTGTTACCAAAGAGATGTCAGTGATGTTAAGCAAAAACATTCAAAAAATAACCTGTGAATAAAATTTTAAGGCAAAGGGAATAGTCAAGGCATTTTCAACACCAATATTGCATAGCTAAGGCAGCACAGAACTTAATACAGTGAATATGTACATTAAACTGTATATTCCATGCTTTTTTATGTACAAAGTGCCCACATCCCTCAGTGAGCACATGTATTTACACATTCAGACTCCTAAAAACGTGACTCCTGCACATATATATCCCATTGTATTCTAGAGTACAGTTTGGTCAGAGGAAGAGCTCTCAACATCTCTGTTTCAGTGGCAATGACACAAAGTAATAGAACCTTCACCGCTTCTCATATTTTTACACTTAATCCACTTCAAAGTTAAAATGTTGTACTGCATTAAAACAAAATCTTAACACACGAAGCATTCGAAAACGAATATTTTCTATCTTGACTACACAGATTGACTGTGAAAAGCTGACATAGAACGTTAATAACACCGGGTAACTGTACAGAAATTGGTAGTTCATAAAGTCAGAAGAATGACAAGGGTACCTTTGTCTATGTGACCTATTATTGACTGTGAATATGAGTTTACAGAATCGTATATGAAGACCACTAATGTGGAGACACTGAAAGAAACTGCAGTCATCATACCAGCATTTTGACTACCAAGGCAAGCAGAGAGGCAAACCACAAGAGGGAGCCAATCCGTGTGACTAACGGTTTAGTGTTTACAATGAGTATAGAGTTGTAGTTTTAAATCCCTGGCACTTTCCCATGCCCCTCAGGGGGGCACATGGCAGCACATATGCTCTCTCTCTATCTTTGAGTATCAACCATGAGAAGTTCACAAGTGTCTTGCAAAAAAAAAAAAAGAAAAGAGGAGAAAAACACATCTTATGATTGGCAAAAGCATCCCCATGCAGACATTAAAACTTACAGTAATATTAAAAACCATTCCTTTGGTAATAAATAATTTTGGCTTAAGTGCAAAAAAAGCAACGTGAATCCCCTGCAGGTATTCAGGGGAGAAACTAAATGAAAACGAAGGAGTGTGTAACATGCAGTGGAAACAGTCTATAGCCCAGTTTTAAGTCTTTTTTTACACAGTAGTTCAAGTTCATGACGACCACCCTCTGTGCCATATCCAACAGTTTTGTGCTACATCCAAGCTTCAGTGTCCAGGCTGCCTGACTGTCCAGGAAAGGGGCAGTCTTTGTTGCCCATGGCAGGAGAACGGGGCTGAGGATTGATCATGTCTGCAAAGGCCTGGTGGAGGCTTTTGCATGTGGCTGGACGACCAGGATGGTGAGAGCTCTGGGGGGACAGTGGAGGGGTGTGACAGGGGGAGAGAGTGTCATTAGCCTGCAGGTCTCTGTAGCTGACCGGGGTGGGGATACGAGATCGGCTGTTTTCTGGTCTATTGTCAGTGCGGGGTCTGAACCTGGCCCCCAGTTTGTGCTTAGAGATTGAGTCTACACTGTTTGATTTTTTCTGCAGTTTCTTTGTTTGCAGCACTTCTCCATCAGCGTCCCCATTAGTTAAGGGTGAAGTTGGTGGTGGGGACTCGGAGCGGGACTCGCTCAAGCTGAAGCACATGGAAGAGCTTTCACTTGAAGAATCCTGGAAGGAGCAGTCCTCAGAGGGGGGGAGGGGCACAGGTGACGGACAAGCCTCTGGAGGTGGGAGGTCATCGCTCCCGTCACCATTTTCCAGGTCATAAGGTAAGTTTGGCTGGTGATTTTCCAGAGGAACGTCTCCTTCAGGTCGTGTGCCCCAGCCGAGCTGACCCTGTCGACATGCGAGGCCCCCTGTAGGAGGGCAGCCTCCATGCTCTCCATTCATGTTCCTACAGTGGAACGCAGGCTGCGAGGAGACCTGATTCATCAACTCTGTGTCTCCAAGACCCGGCAGGGAAGATGGAATTTCACTTTCCTCTGTTGAACTAGAAATGGCCGGGAGCTTCTTGAGACCCCCGCTACGATCGCCCCAGTGCTCTGGCTCTCCTTGGCTGTGTGATCCACCAAAATTGTGCCCGTAAAGTAAATTCAACGGGTCGTCCATTGAGAAGGGACGGTTAGTTCTCTTGGATTCTCTGAGGTCAGGCAGATTTCCTATCTTTGCCCCCACATTCAAGGAGGATGTGGAGGAGTTGGAGGAGGAATAAGCAGAGTCAGTAACATTAGGATCAGTGATAGCTGGCACTGGATGTGTCCCAGCTCCCTGCAGCGCTGCTCCTCCTGGAGTTTTTGGAAATACTCCTTTCACCTGCTGCGTATTGGCCAGAAACTCGGCCTCAAAGCTGCGATACAGGTCCTGCTCCTTCTGAGGGTCTAACGTCGGCAGCATTTGGAAGCCAAAGCCCAGGCCTTCCTCCTCAGGCTCCTGCCGCTCCAGACCAGACCAGTTCTTGTGGTGGCCTCGCCCAGCAGAGCGGGCGCCTTGTGAGATCCGAGGGGGGCGGGAAGCATGATGATGAGAGTTGCGAGGAGATGAGTGCGGTGACCGTCTCCCTCCTGAGGTGACGGGTGGCAGCAGTCTGCCTTTACCTATGGAGGGTGAGCGAGGGGCAGGGGGTCTAGGGGTGGTTATAGTCTTTTTGCTGGGGTTGCTGTTGCTCTGAACTGCTTTAATCGGTGAGTTTGAACACGAGGACGACTGCCTCTTGGAGAACCCACCACCCACTCTGGGAGAGGATGGGAGCGTTTGCTTGGGCCGAAGGTCCTCTCGTCTGTCCGACGCTGGGGGCTGAGGGTCTCTGTGGGACAGACTGGGACCTGGACTGGCATCGGTGGACTGAGTACGGCTGGGTACCTTACTCTGGCTGTGAGAACGAGGAGCGTGGAACCTCCTCGGGCCCTCGTTGCCCAGCGAACGGCCCCTCTCAGTGCGAGACGTCCGAGCTCCATCAGACGATCCCTGCGGTGGGTTCGGTTTGAGTATTGGAGTGAGTGTAGAGCGTTCCCGTGACTGGCTGCGAGTACGAGGCAGCGACGGACGTAGAGATGGGGTTTTATTTCCAGCTCCAGGCCTCTCAATCATATGCTTCCCTTCCTTGCGATTGACAAGCAGCACTACCTCTTCACCAGAACGCCGCGAGGGACCACCAAGAGAATGACGTCCCCCTCCTCCTCCTCCTCCACTTCCTCCACCCTTAGAGGAGGCTGTAGAGGAGTCACTGTCTCCAGACAGACGTCTTGTCACTGGCAACATTGTCTCCTTATTCCTATAATGTAGGATGGAGAAAGAGTTAAATACATTCATAATAATGCCACATACTTTAAAGAAATAGTCCAGAACTTTTCCCAATTTGCAGTCATATCACTACACAGGTGGCAAATCCGACACAGCTCTCAAGACACCAGCAAATTTAGGGCAAATATTGTCCATCTTTCACGATGTGATTTCACATAATGTGCAATCTTAAGGATTTGTGAGTATTTCTAACTGTTGCACATAGACAGTATTTCTGAGCCAAGGCTCATGTGTTTCTTGGAACAGTGGACAGCGACAGTCAGGGGGATTACAGGGAAGATGAGAACAAGTGGGGGCAGGATTAGAGGTCTCATAGATTTTCTAGTCCAACACACAACACTGCCTTTCCCGACCAGACACCACTCCACTGTCACGCACCAGTAGAACCAGCAGGTTTAACTGGGTAATCAGCTCACAGTTGACCTTACGGGAAGAACAAACCTGGATAGATGGTGGATGATAGGCAGCACCCATACATTGCATGACCCAAAACCTACTCACATATACATCTGAAATGTAGACAATAAAACCACAAAGCACCACAGTCTGCTTTATCCATATCATTTACAAATAATATATTACAATAACTGTAGCTAAACTTTAATTCTAACATTTAAAACATCAGTATAAACAGTGTAATAAGCTGCTTTTAAAATGAACCGATAAATCAATTGATTCACGACAAACTGCTGCAGTCCTTTGTTCTGAATTTTGTTGATGGAGATACAGTTTTGTTTTCATTTAGGTCCCATTCTGTGCCTTTATAATTGGTATTTTATTACACCGCACTTGTAGTTATCCTCAGAAATTAGATTTGTACACATTCAGGCATAGAAATTCCCCAACATGGAGTCCACCTGTTGACCTACTTCCCTAGTTAGCAGTGAACAGTTGTCCAGGGATAGTTTGCAGATTAGTCTTCATCTAGTCTGGCGCGCCCACACAGGGTTAACTTGAATGAGCTGCTGCCTTGACGTCTGGACTGAGTGATTGCTCAAAACAAAAATGAGCCACATACTGGCTTGTAGCCAAAGTAAACCACCATTCAGCTCCTAATTGTGTTAAACAATAGCGCCTTTGCGCTGTCTCATATTGGGAAGGTATGTGACCAACTGAAGCTTTTTCCAGCTTAATAAAAAGGCTCAAGGAGATTTTCTTGTCTTTATATCTCCACTGAAAGAGTCATGTGTAAAGATCTTACAGTTACAATCCTGACTCCTTCATCTCATTTCAGAAGCGTTTCACAGAAGACTGATGTGTGGTATTACTTGTCGCTGGCTTCAGACTGATTCAGACCATCTGTTTACCGTGGCAAGAGAAGAAAGGCTGAAGCAACAGCTCTCTCAGAATCCTTGCCATGATAGACGGTCAATAGTCTAATTAGCTGAATGAAAGTGGAAGAGAAAAGAGAAAGAGAGCAAACATGTAGATGTCAAACCTGTAGCCACCAGGAGGTGCTGTAGGGCGGCTGTGTGAGACAGATTTACCAGGGCAATGTCACCTGAGATTAGATAAATCTGCTCTGGTTTGTGTGTTTGTTGTGTGTTTGGCCCACTCTTGGTGTGTGTGTGTGTGGTGTGTGCTGTCTGATTGCCCGTCTGTGGGCACAAAAGAGCAAGCAGCAAAAACTGCCCTGCCAGGATGCTTCTTAGAGATTAATTTCTTACCATGGTATCACACACTTATCCGCACACTTGCGTAGACACACAGACTCACCTGAGAGGATTAAAGTGTCGGGGCTCTGAGCGGTCTCGTGGCGGCCGTGGGAGGAGAGTTCGTGCTGCAGCCGAGTCGGGCTCAACGTGGACGGCGGAGCTCTGAGATCGGCCTGACCGTGTGGAGGAGGAAGAGCAGGAGGAGGCACAGGGAGCAGCGAGGGGCTCCAGGGAGCGTCTGTCAGGGGGTTTGTAAGGTGCGATGCCATCGTTTCTCCAATGTGGTCCTGGGCTGGTGGAGCGGGAGGAGTGGGCACTGGAGGACTTGCTCTGGGCCCCCTGACCTCCACTGGCTTTAGCCTGGTGGTAACGGTGGGCTGCGTAGATAGATTGATAACAGGTGGTCAAGAGAAACCTCTAACTCTGTCAGACTCCACGTACAATCACCAAGGATAAAAGACATTTAGTGGTCAAGAAATAAACCAGAGCTACCAACATCAATGCCATCAAGGGCTTACAGTAGATAAAAGCAGTGGATAAAATACTGCCTCTGCTTCCAAGAGATTCTTACTTGATCCCTGAATGATCCTGTCATTTTGGTTGAACATTTATAGAGCACAAATGCCCTGTTCCTCTACCCATTCAATACTGTCTGATCTTTAGTGTGGCCCTTTGTGGTTCCAAATATAACACCAATTATGATTTCAGCTAATGTCAGCTGTCCAGACAGTCGTCTCCTCTACAGCAGCAGCGGATGGACAGTCTCAACCAACATCGCTTTGGGCTCTGTAGTGCTAATCAAAGTGAGTGTAAACACTGAATGGTTCGGACAGGTGTCTAGTTTTTAAGCAACAAAGTGTTGTGTTGACATGAGTTGCTATACAGATGTGCTGCAGGATCAGGCAGTGGGAGGGAAACTATAAAATCATGTGTGTGACATTTTCCATTACAATCTTGCATCATTTTCCACATCAACATTTCTTGGCAGGGTGTACACACTAGTCTAAGTTCAGTATGACACAGACTGAGTGATGTAACAATGTCAAATTAGTCACACAGCAAAAATCTGATATATGCAATAACAAAATGTAGAACTGTCTAACTATAAATCTGCAAGGACTGAATGATGAATACTATTATCCAACCTGACCTTCACGGTGTTTGCTCCTAGTCAGAACACAGTACATCTGATGTGATTTGTGTTGTTTATAGTCTTACATGTATTATGAATTATGCAACGCTGAGCCATGACAACAAAGTTGTTTTGTGAGGGGCTGAATAGGAAGTGACCTCACCGAAAGCAGCACAGCGACATGGGTCATGCTTGTCCAAATAGTGCTCTAATGTGTCCCAGCCCCCTCCGACACGCACCATCACATGAGTCCGAAGGACCTGAGGGGGAAAAGAGAAAACAAGGCTTCAATAGACGAAGAAAAAGTAGCATGCAAACTCATACACAAATAAAATGGCTTAAACCTTTTTGATATACTGCACTATCACACACACAAGTCCATAGAAATGCAAATGTGACAAACGAGGCAGCTTGCTGAAGGCTGGCTGGCCCTCAGTGTTACGTAACATCTAGATGCACCCCTGTATGTGCCCCTGCCTCTCCCTCCCTCCCTCTGACAACTCCTCTTTCTCCCACATCACCCCCAGCTGCTGCCATTATGAGGGCCGTTCATTGCTATGCCAACTCACTGAGTACGGTAGCATAATAAAGAGGCAAAGTGCTGTGAAAGACACTCTTTTTTAGTACCCCTCTCCTTCTCTCATGCCTCTCAGCTGGCTTCCCCATGTTTTCAGAGGGGAGCGGAGGGGGTGAATTAGCATGGTAACAGCTCACCCCTGCTGTCCGCTCAGCTCCTCAGCTGGGAATCCAGTTATCGGGGAGAGGAGCAGAGCGAAGACGGAGGCCGGGATAGCCATAGCAGAGGAGGGGTGGGTGGACATGTCACTTCCTACTCTCCTCTGTTCTTTGAGGCATACACATCCACAAGATCAGACCAAAGAGCCTCACGCCCTCCAGGCAGAAATTGCCTTCACTGAGGCAGCACACTGGGCTTGATGCGACAGCCCTGTGGATGCCTCCTCCTGCCTTAGGTTGTGTAACAACGGTCTGCCAGCCACATGTTTCAAAGGTTGTACCCGTGTCTTTGAGGGCACGCAAAGCGAAGCCATAATGGTAAAGCTGTGTGGGCTGGCACAGTATTTATTTCCACCAAATGACACGTGTCGCAGCATCTCATCTCCAGGTCCCTGATCGTGGTCAGAGAGAGGCCACAGACGGGGCATGTGCTCCAAAGTCTGACCCCACCTTCTCTCCAGTACAATCCCTGCCAATCCACGACAAGTCTCTGCTCGACTACTACATCAAATCCATCAAAACAGCTGATCTGCTTATCTCTGTCAGACCTGCGAGTATAAACTGCTTACTCTCCACTGCTTTGGCCTTATGTCAGTAACAGGTTTACAGTTTGTGTGATGCAGCATCCCCATCATGAGCCAGCAGTGAGGAGCAGGGTTACACAAGGTTCATAACATATCAGATTTTTAGGATCATTGCAATATGAACTTCAACAATAATAAGATCACAAGGTCTGGCGAAGAGAGATTTGAAAAAGACACAAAGTTCAAACAGCAGAAGAGCAGACTAAAATTCCTCCTTTGACTTTCTCTGCGATCCTTTATTTCATGTTTCTGCTCATACTGCGATCCAGGTGGTGCCAGTGACAGATAAAGACACATCTTAACACTTGTATTTCAGGCAGTTTTTATAGTTTTTATCTGTGCTAGTGTAATAGATGTCAGGTTTGGTACCAGCTCCAAGGAATCCAAATAAATATTTAATCGCACTGTGATAATTTCATGACTATAAAGAGAATTATTAAAGACCTTAAAATGCTTATCGCGGAGCAATAATTTCTAGAATGTTAGCTCATTTAATTCACTGTGGTTATCTAATAACAGTATAACACCATGTGGTAAGGATAATCCCTATTTTCTGATATGAGCTGCCAAATTACAAAGCAAGCTGTTTTTAGAGACATCGTGAGAAATGGACAAAACAGATGTATGTTACATTATAAAGCTAAAACAACCTGAACTTGAGGCAAAATTAGAAACTGAGTGATCAAAATTACAGTATAAACACTGAAGAAATGTCTTTTCCTGTATTCTAAATCACTTGCTTCCATACACAACATGCATGTCATATTTTAAACATGATGCCACAGCTCTGCCCATGACTCCGCTGAGGCTGAATGGATGTTTAGGGACCATGTTCCACTTTGGAGCTGTGGCTCAGCTGCCAGATTTCCCAACAACTGCAGGGGCATCTTCACCAGTACAGAGACCCAATCCCTGTTTCTATAGCAACCGTGAACAGAGAGACTTCCAGTCATCATTGCGGGGGCGTGTTGAACCAATTTCTTCCTAAATCTTGCTGCTGAGTTAAAAAAATTAAGCTCATGCTTCATTTCAGCTGTTGTGCCCCACGACTGAAGGCATCTCCTCCCACTGGGTAGCAGCCTCCCTCTCAGACAAAGATGCCTTATTAACTCCCCACCCCTCGTGTTCATGAGGTCCGTTTGCCCATTTGCTTTCACGACTTCATCCCCCGTGATTCAGCCTGAGATCCTTGTAACAGCTTTGGCAGCTGAATAGGGGCTTTTTTTGGCTTTCAAGGCGGCTGCCGGTTTCCTCCCATCAGAAGAATAAGGGAAGCGTGTTGGGTGCACTTGTAGCTGCTTGGGCATATGTACAATCCCCAGTGAGGAATCAGGAGAGGGCGGAAACAGCATGAAGAGAGCCAATCTGACAAGCGAAAGGCTCCCAGACACGCTCATGCACACACATTAACACGCGCACACAAAGTCCACCGCCATATTTAAATGTGTCTGTTACATTGAAATGGCTGCTGCACATGTTACACAGATCAGACACATCACTCTCCATCTTAGGGACTGTATGGAAAATACACAGGGAGGAGTGGACGGCAGCAAAGAGGGAGTATTGTATAGCGTCATTTTTCCTAAAGGGGGGAGGGGGATTTTTTTTTTCTGAAGAGCAGTGAAGCTTTTTTTTGTTATTCTACAAACAAATACTCATAAAAAATGGTTGTACTGTCCTCAGTGGGTAATGAAAGCATGCGGAGGACAACAACATGTCTCCATTTCAGTGTGATGAAGCAGTTTTCTGAAACCCAGAATGCCAATGAATCGTTGTGGTGGTCTAATTGATCTAATATAGGGATTACATATTGTCTCTACTAATAGTAATCACCTCCTCTTGAGAAAAAATGTTGATTCTCTCATATAAAGTTGGCCTATGTCATAATTCTGGTTCAGCGTTTTATTGCGTTACTCTTTATTAAAAGATAGGAAACTGCTTCATCAATTTGTCAGATTAGCCATAAATTTAGAAAATGTTAATCCACCTTGAATTCATACACACACACTGGTGCATGGTGGTGGTGAATGAGACCACACATTGATGAATTCTTTATGCTTTGCTTCATTTTGTGAAGAGACCGAGAGGACTGCGTTGTGCCAACTCAGTGCTATATTTTAAACTGTGAGTGCTTTTTTTTCTAGGTCAAAGAGAGAGCGCAGAGACAATACTAATAACTGGGGAGGGTTCTGCTATTTTAGAAATTTAAGATTCAACCACTGTCCACAGAGCAATGATTTTCACACAGGCTCTTACTGTAGCTGTAAATCCAGTACACATGACAGGATCGGTGACTTTGCTGCGCCTATTATATGGACAAAGCTATTTCTTGACAGGGATGGGTGTGTCAAACATTTCATCACAAAGCGTCTACCGAGTGGTGCCACTAAATGTGAAAAAAAATGGCAACATTACTGGCAGTCAGACTGACCGACAGTAAAATGTGAATGCAGGCAACTTGGAAAACCATCCAAAGGGTCCATTAATGTGGTTGTGGTACATTTTAGGTAAGTGAGACGAAATCGATCTGTGGCATCAGGAAGCCTTCCTGCACCGTCCTCTGAGGCCAGAGGCTACGGTTGCAGCTCTCAAACTGAAAATGAGACACGCAGTCCAGCAGAAAAAGGCTGCAGCCAAGATAAGGAAAAGTCAGGAAATGACCTAAAGCTCTATTTGCGTCGAGATGGAAAGAGTAGAGTCCTGGGTGTGGGCCAGATGGAGGCAGTTTGTAAACACTGGCTATAGACGGAGAAATCACAACACTGTTACTTACTGTACTGTACGTTTCACTGAGGTTTGATTCTGCCCAGCAGCTCAGGAGTTTATTTGTTGCTGCCTAACCTTGGTCTTCTTGAAACAACATATGCCAACGTGCCATATGCCAGCACCGTATGGCTCCATGCAATTACTGCACGACTTCTGTGCTTTGTGCCAAGCGGATATGTGAGTTGAACATGTGTAAAAACTGACCTGAAGCATTCAGAATGATTCAGCTTCATTGAAACTTTGGGCTTCATTTTCGCTTTATGTCTGTTACTTGAAGTTGGAAAAGTGAATTTTGACACTAGACTGTGTGCATGAACAATTATGGAACATTTTAAATTTGAACCAAGCTGTCATCAGAAGACAAGTGTGTGTTAGTAATACTGTAAAAATGTAATCTGAATGTAGAATCACATTTAAAAGTCATGAATCTATTTAATGTGAGGATGAAAAAAACAAACAAAATGAAGTCATGCTATTCTCATATTTAGAGGTGCTGTGTTTGACAGTCAGAGCTGCAAAGATGCAAAATTGTAGATTTTCAGTGACAAAATAATGCAGTTTGGTCTGTGTAACTGCACCTTTAAAATAATAATAAACATAATAAGCTTTATTTCTAGAACACTGTTCAAATAATGTAGTTACAAGGCGCCTTACAAAAGCAGAGCAAAAGTAAAACATCAAAAAGACTATAAAATATAATGCAAATGCCTGTCTTTAGGTGAGTGTTAAAAGCTGAGGCACAAATTTAGGGTTTGTGACAGTATAGGGAAGGTTGTTGGGGCTAAAACTGAAAAAGTGTTAGTTTTAAGTTTGGACTGTGGTCTTTTAACAGAAGTTGACTGTCTGATCTGAGGGGTTTGTGCAGAATAAAGAGTTAAAAGTTTTGGGATGTAAAGTGGAACCAGAACACAGAGATTTTTAAGTAATCCAAATTGAGTTCTGTAATGAATGGGGTGTAATTTGATAGGACTGGAGAGATGTGTTTCCTGCATCGAGCATTTATGAGCAGCAATAAAAGTGAACAATACACCGACAGATATTTGGCATCACGGTGGTGAAGACCTACCCGGATGAAGATCAGAGCGCTGGAGTCTCCCACTTTGTATTTCCCCTCAGACACCTTTATCATAGGAAACTGAGCTGGACAGGAACAGCGGCCCAGAATCTCACGGACCTGTGGAGAACAGAAAATAAAAAATCATTGTAACACGTGAACATGATGCACACTTCAGAGAGGAACCTGACAGTGATCCCTTCCTGTTTTCCCGAGCAGTGCCCCCACATTATGTCAGGTCATGTTTAGTCACATATCTGAACAAAGCGCTGCTGGACCTGTGTGTCAGCAACACAATGGCTCTGTTTTAATGTGGTGAGAAATGAGCAGTCTTGGCTGCTTTTGCATACGGGGGTGTCAGAGTGCGTTTGTGCGTCACCTTCCTGCCAAGTTTTCTCTCCAAATACCTACTGGGTGATGAAGTGCCCCGCCTGCTGTCGTACCACATTAAAAAGCCCCGCCTCACCTCATCTCCTCAGAACATTTTGGTCATTTAGCTCACCGCAAAAAGTCACAAAAACACATATCTGAACGTTCTAATGACTACTCTCCAGCCCTGGAGCTCTCTGAGATTTTACAAGACAGCGTTTGTGCTCGTGACATCATAAACTGAACGGGAGAAAGAGCTCAGAAATCAGACTGGAGGCGATGATGTCAGCAGGCCTGTGCTGCCAGCTGGGTTTTCAACTGAGAGAGCTGGTTGCCCTTGCTGTGGTTGGGGGTGCTTATTAGGCAACTAGAGGCAGACACAACTGCAGGGTGGAGTGAGATGGGCCTGTGTTGCATAGGCCTGTGTGCCCTCACCGGATTGGACAACTTTGATGTTGTTCTTGGCGTCTCTCTCTCAGACAAAGGCGTGTGCACACTTGTCGACCAGGAGAAAGTCAAGGCAGAAAAGTGGACTGAGGAAAGAAGCACAGGAGGGGAGCAGAGATAACTGCTTTACAACATGCCTTCATAAAGGGCACGGGTGTATTTTATTGATATTAAAGCGATCAAATGACATGCTGGAGGTAAATGCCAGGCTGTGAGCTTTCACCCTTCAGCTGTGTACTGCACCTTTCATGCTGAACGCTGAGCTCCTGGGATGTAGCTTACTTGTGTGTGTTCTTGGCCTACAGCACCTTTATTATGGAGTATTCAGAAGATTACGGTGGCACCTTGTTATTTTCTTGAAATAGCACCCTTCTTCTATCCCATGCTAATTAAAGAGGTTAGAATCAGAGCTAAGCCTCAGCATCTCACCTGCCCCTCTGTTCTCCCTCTCACCTGCTTCTCTTGAGCCTTCTTTGCTTCCTTTTCTCTTTCATTTGCTTTGTTGTGTATCAGCCTTTGTACTTGTCTTGTGCACTTGCTGACCAGACCTATATTTGTCCTTTTTTGTTTGTTTTCTGCTAGCTCCTTCTCCTTTTCTCTGTCCTGTCGCTCTGTCTCTCATTCAGTCAGTAGGTGGACGAGCCCTGTTTGGAAAAACCCCAGCCAGTGAGTTAATGGAAAGACTGCTATGGTAACAGACACACACATAGCCTTACCCTTCCCTTTTGACTGTACAGTTTCCCTTCTTTTTTTCATTCTTGCTATAGTAAAGGCAGAGCTGTTCAGCTGAGGTCATAAGCTTTCCTCTGGAGGAAAGGTGTGCAGTCTCATATGAAACACTGAGCAGGATACAGACTAAGAACCATGAGGTGTTTCAATAATCACCTAATCAATAGCAGCTCTGACAGCTGAAGTATTTGCTCTGTGGAACCCTTGACGTGAAATGTGTGCACTTCCCACGTCTTCACTGTGTCAACAACGACTGCTGGACTGAAAACACAACACACTGCAGAGGGAGATCGAAGGGGAGGAGAGACACAAGGTCACGCAGGAAACATGCGGAAGTGGAGCTGGAACGCTGCGAAAAAACTGAGGGATGAATTATAGATGCACGCTGGTCACACAAGAGACAATTTCAGCAAGAGCTGCAGATGTTTGAGAAGGAAAAGAGAGAAAAACGACGAGCGACTGAACAATCCACAGCACGCCCCTATACTGGGAATCTTCACTATCTCAAGATAGGAATGTAGAGATGTTTTTGCAGGAACAGAAATTGTTTCATTTATGAGAAACTATACTGGAGGAGCAGCTGCATTTGTCAACGTCTAGTTTAACATGAAGAACTTATACAGAAGATATTCCTTTAAAGATCCCATTGCTCAGATCACGTCATATCTGCTCAGTATGATTTAACAACCTCTTGATTCTTTTCCTTCCTGACCTGCAAACATCTGAAGGACCATTCATGGCTGAGAGCAAACCCTGGGGATGAGCAGAGGAAATGGGAGGGGAAGAGATAAAGATGTTTAGGCTTTATTTATTATATTCTTGACTGATCGGAAATGCAAGCTAACATGCTACACTAAGACTGCAGATCATAGCTGAACAACGTGGTATCAGAACAAAGGAATGCAGGAGGTTTGCCAGTATTGTTCTACTAAGTGCATCTACTGTTGTTTGATTTGAATTCATTGGTTCTAGCTTTTGTTTCCTGGTTTTATGGCTCAGGTTTTTGAATGAAATTCAAATATCCAATTGAATATTTGTCTGCCCGACCACACAGCTTGTTCTTGATCAAAACAAAGGTGTGCTGCCTGCTGTGACTGGCTTCAGGACACTTATTGCTAAACTCCAACAATAAAAAACTGAACATTAAAACTCACCACTCAGTTCACAGGAATTTATACAAGCTCTTTCCATGGTTTAACTTGAATGACGCAATTGCAGGGCAGAGAGAGTCTATAAAAGATGATATGGCACTGGTGCAAACACTGTATTTGAGGTCAATTGTATAGAAAAAAATGACAGAACAAGACTCTTCTGTTAGCTTTTCTTTTATCTGTACACCCTAAAGACTGGAAACTTCTGGAGATAAACCAGCCTCACCATCAGATAAGCACAGAGACAAGGAAACTATGCTACAGGGGGCGCCTGTTTGGAACTTGAGGGGGTTATTGCTCCACCACCCATAAGGAAGCATTCCTGGAGCTCATGAAGACACACTGAAAACAGTCACATATCAGACTCTATGCTCCTATTAAACCTCTACTCTGACAGCCTGTATAAACGACTCCTCTGTGAACAACTGTGTCACATTTCATAAACACAGGACAGCCGCCGCTGCACCAATTCTGTCTTTAAAAACAACACGGGGGTGTAGGGAGGTGACGAGCAACTAAATGAAGGATAATTATGTTTTCTAATTATGTTGAATGTGCAGCCTGAGGGAATGAACTGAAGACAGCATGGAAGTACAAGCATTTAGAGACAGTTAGTGCTCTGGTCTAACAGGCCTAACCAGCAGAAAGAAGATGGAAAAACAAGAGTGGGATCAACACCTGAGGGACAGGTGTGTCCTTTGAAGCCCCAGGGAGGAAAAACAGAAGATATAAATTTAGAATCATTTCGGAGGCTGCTGTGCTGTTGAAGCATATTGTGTTATGCTGACTGTGGTTTCTGTTACGTTGTTGTGTGGGGAGGTTAAAAACGGAAAATCTATAAAGCTTATCAATACCTCTCTAAAACCTTTAAAACACATTCTATCCAGCCAGCTACACTGGCATTACATCCATCCTTGCTACTGTTGTTATCATTTAGTATTTGGAAATAATATAAACTTACAGGCTTTAATAATAGCTTATTTCCTAATCAGCTGCACAGAATCCTCCCTACTCTTCAGCTATTTACTTACCTACATTTTACTCATTTACCTATTTTATATACACCTTTATAGATTTGCTTGTGTACTTATTAATCAATTTTCAATTAAATATTATTTATCTTTCCATAATCTTGATGGAGAACTGCTTGATAAACTAGTTGCCAGCTATCTAATTAATCACCAACTATAATGAATCAGTCTGAGTAATTTTTAGGTGGAAAAAGTGTAAATGATTTGGTTCTAGCTTGTTATAATTGAATATTTTATATTTTCTTCACTTTTCTATGACAGTAAACTAAATCTCTTTGGGTTATGGCCAAAACAGGACATTAGAGGATGTCATTTGTGAGTTTGAAAAGCACTGATGGACATTTGTCATCATTTTTTGACATTTTTAGACCAAACATTTCATTAATAAATCAAGAAAATAATCTACAGATTAATCCACAATGAAGAAAATCATTAGTTGCAGCCTAAATATTGGGGGCCTGGTAGCTGATAAGCTCCCTTCAAGTAGAAAGTTTCCTTCAGATTCAAATTAACATGCCCTTTATAAGGGTTGGAGTAATTTGCTGAGTGTATTTTGGCAATAAACACATACTACAAAAACATGAAGCCATATTTTAGTGTCTTGGGAAATATAATTACTCTCCGTATGATGCAGAGTTAGACGAGTGGGTTAAAAATAATGCAACAATACAGTCAGCAGCTATTTAGCTTAGATGTGGCATTAAAACTGAAAAGGATTAGCAGCAAGACTGGCTCAAATAAAAGGAACCAAATCTGCCTACCAGCACTTCTAAAGTCTACTAATAAACATGCTGTATTTAGTTTGTTAACTGGTACAAAAACCAAAGTGTAAAGGCAACAATGTGCAGTTTTCAAAGGGATTCTGAGCCTTTATGTGGCTTTTCTTTTTTAACAAGCCCAATGCAGTGTGTTAAAGCTGTATGGGGCAGAAATCTAAAAAGGGCATAAACCAAATTAAAAAGCAAACAGAATTTGGAAATACAGTGTTCTTCCTGCACTTCTCTGCTTTCTGTCATAATTTTGTTCCACCAGATGACCACAGACAAAGACACACTTCAAACTTGAAAAAAAGGAGTCAAACCAAAAGCTTTTCATTAAATCAAAGCCTATTCTCCTGATTAAATGTCTTAAATGTCCATTTATCCACATTGTCCTCCCCTCACACTGGAATTTATTTCTATTTATACGATCTCACCTAATCTGTGTGAAAAGCTTAAGTCTTCCATCAAGGCCTAGATTTTCGAAAGCCGGAGTCAAGAAGAGCTGCAGAAGTCTAGTTTCTTCTCAGACCACTTGAATTACAAAATGTTGAAAGGCTAGTATGAAATGTTTGCCCAATGGTGCCAAATATATACGGCCTACCACAGCTATGAGTAAGCTTTAAAGGTGCTGATAGATGGTTTGAAATACAAGTTTCCCTACTAAGTATAAAGAAATGTATTTTCAAAATGTCTAACTATTCCTTTAACTGTTATCTGAAGAATATAATGCTTTTATCTTATTTTCTACTCTTAGCTGTTTTTGGCCAGAGTGAAAAATGTAATCATACGTGCTCCTGGTTAGACAGCATCACCTGCTTGAGGGAAATCATCCTCAGTAAATCGATGCCTGTCTCCTGGCCTCATGACAAACAGCCCATCAGAGGCTGCAGCAATATGGGAATCTGATGGACATGAAGGGCTATATGCTGAATAAATCCATTATTCATCTGCTTCAGTCAAACAGCAATGTAATCACTTGGTGCAGGAAGTTAAATATCCGGTCATCGTCTAACTCATTTGCCGGTTTGTTCTCATGCAATTCAACAACAACTCAGCCCTCTCCTTGTCACACTCAAGGTTAGAGGGATTGATGCTCGGCCTCCACCTGAGACCAGCTTGAGGAAGCTGCAGGCAAATGCAGGAAATAGCCAGTGAACAATTATTCTCACAGTCAGACAGACAGAAGGCCACTCAGATAGAAACCCAATTAAAACGATACTTATGCAAAACGATCAGCTGATGGCATCAAACGCTGCAATAAAGAGGTAAAGAGGGCGGCATGCAAAGTGAGGAGTCAGCTGTTTCCTCACCGCCGCATGGATCCCAGTGAGGACGAGTGAGAAACGGTTACTGGGCAAAATAACCTTTAAAGACCAGGAAAGCACGAGTGCATGTGACACAAGAGGGAGAAACACTGAAGGCTGCCATGCTCTCCCAGCAAAGCGTACGAGTGTGACCCATTGCAAAGCATGATGACCTACTTTTCCGTTTCACTCTCTCTACTGTAGCGCTGCCTCTCAGAGTAACATCCACCCCAGTCAGGTTTATCAGAGTGTACAGTAACGTCACTCAAGGCACACTGTGTGTTGTCTGCTCCCCTTTCTACTTCCTGAATGCATGAATTGGACCATAAGGCTAATGGAGCAGAGCGTCCATACAGGCAGAATGCACACATTTTGTCTCTACACCTCCCCCACCTCCCCTTCAATCGGCTGGTGTTTCCATCTATAGATTGAGATGTCGGCCTTTGATTGCCTCGTCGCTAACAGTGGCAGTCTATTCATTTCCTCTGTTCCATGCCACCAACAAGACATACGGCTCCACTCTTTGCCTTATCATCTCCAGTGGAGACGGAGGTGGGGGATGGGAGTGAGGGCTCACATACATGAACCCAACAAGGGCTGAATGTTGAAGCCTGGGGTGAGAAGAGACGTGAACCAGTTTCAATGAGAAAGAAGGGAAGATGGTAATTGAAGGAAGTCAACAATGACTGTGAAGCTCCTCCGGTCTGTTGTTTACAAGCGTGGACACTGTACTGAATAGAGGCCTACGCATGCAGTAAATGTGTGAACAATTAAAGTGCACAATACGGGGTCACTAAGTGTTATTTTAATTATTAAATATAGATCAGTTTTCCACAGCGACAACATGTGTTATTTGAATAAAGCACAGCGACTAATGACCTAGAAACCACACATAAAAGGTCATTTGTGTAGGTAGACAAGCATATTGCCTGAGGCTCAGAGCTGCATATGGCAATAAAAAGATACAGATCATGGCCATAATCCCTCTCTAGTGTCGATATGTGAGAAAATCCCCTAATGCAAAGGATAAACTTTCTGTGGCCATAAAGAGCGATGTGATCAGGCTTCTGTTTGCACATCTCATGCACTTGGGAAAACACTGAGTCAAACCATGATGAAGGAAATGAGTCTCCTGCCACTTCCTCAACTTTACGGTGGAAATCTATCCCACTGTGAGATGAGTAAGAATATACATAGCTGCAGATCAGAGGATGGATGTTGTGTTTATATGAGGGTGTGACCAGGAGAGCCAGGAGCTTATAGCTATTGTATCCAGCAGGTAGTTGATGTGACACACCAACTGTCTGCACTAAGAGTCAATGAGTCACTTTGCTGTTGCACAAGCCGAGTGTTCAGGGACAAATCATAATTAGTAATATTTCATGACGCACAGTGAATATTGAGGAGATGGGTGTCCAAAGAGGCGGTTGTATTTTGAGCCATTGCTGTCTGTCGGTACAACACTCCTTAGAATAATGACATGTAATCCTATTATCTCCACACTTGTATTGTCTCAACAAGAAGATTACCGTGACTGACCAACCACCAAACAACCTATAGATGAACATATAGCTGCCTTAAATACAAATGCTATGAATTACTCAAGAAAGAACTTTAAAAAAAATAAAGAAGGATTTAAAATTGCTGTTATTGTGATTCTGACATATTTTACAATCTCATTAAGAGGTGCCTTATTCTAAATAGTAGCATTAAATACCTTCATATGTACTGAACAGCTCACATTTTGGCCTGAAATTCAATTTGTTTAGGACATCTTGATGGCACATACACTAATGAAATTCCTTTAGAGCTCAACTGATTTATCTGCTTATCGTAGATATATACATATAGCTATATGTTGTCCAAAACCTAGATTTTTTTTTTTTTTACAGAACATATTGAAGGAAAAGATCCTTGAAGTAATTCAGGAAAAGCGTCATGAGAAAAGCTCCAACTCCTTTCTTTATTGTACTTTCAGCACTGCCTGCAGTACATGTAGCAGTGCTAAGCAGACGGTGGTACGGAGTAAAAATGGTGTCTCCACAGAATTTCCAAATATAAATCAAATGCCATATATTTATAAAGAATAATGGCCAAAATAGCATTATCCTAAAAATCTGTATCGGCTTTAAACCAAAAAATCCAGTATCGGTCGAGCTAAATTCGAAGTAATTCTAGGTAGATGTTATCATCTGTTGCCCCACATTGAGATATCTGGACAGAAAATATGACAACTAAACAAAAGCTGAATGTAGCATTTACGTTTGCACAGGGATGTGAGGCTGCTGTGCACATCTCTGGAGTGAATGGGCCGGTAATTAATTGATGACATTTCATCAATAATGTTACTGGATATGAATAAGAACGCGGGTAATGGAGAGGATGATAATGCATTTTTTTAAAAAGCGGACACAAAATTAAACCATCGTGAATCTACTGTTGATGCCTTGTTAAGCATCTGCTTTGAACAAAAATACAAACGTGTTCTGTTGGACGAATGTTACGGAGGACGGAGAGGAATAAAACCTTGCAGCTACAACTGAGCAGCAGATATTTATTACTGTATTTAAATGTGGGTTTCATTTCAATTATTTCCTGGTAAATACACTGTGCTGTGGTTCAGGAAATTAGGAGGCATTCAGCGGAAGAGAAGATTAAACCTCAACATGAGAAATGGACCACAAAGAGCTGAAGTCATTAGACAGGATGTGTTGGTGCATCTCAGGGAACTCTGTAAAGCACCCCAGACAATAGCGTACTATTTTAATATTGTGGCTTTGTAGCAAGACTGCAAAGGCCCTGGAATTCCTGAGCTGATCAAAACTCAGATAAGCTCTCCCTCTCTCCAACACTGACCAACACCCATCTCTATAGGAGGATTGAGACATTTGTATTTCTGTAGGTTTTCATTCACAGAAGGATGGAGCTCCTGTGAACATTTAAACCCCTGGAATAACTTCTTCTTTTTAAAAGACAATGACTTTCAATTATATGCTATGGATGTTTGTTTAATGAACTTTCATGCTAAAATCCCTTTTCAGCTTTAGGAGACCCTCAGCCGGAGATGTCTCTGCATTCCACAGATCAGATAACAAGTCGTAAAACTTTATGGCAGAAGGCTGGAGTCACCCTCTCTCTCTCTTTGACTGAAACAAAGAGACTGGAACTGAACTTAAACAAAAACACTTGCCAAATTAATATTTCTATATGCATTTGGTTTTTCCAGATTTACCACAGTTACTCACAGTGTTTCATCTATGTCATATTTGAAGATCATATTTGCATGTCTGATAGAAGTCGATTTATTAATTTGTGATGTTAATCATTTCTTCCCCAGGATACTATGATTTTGGAATGAATTCCCTTATTAATCTCTGAATTTCCTCTCCATTTAGGTTGAATAATGACCATTGTATTTACCTGTTACCAAATCTCTGACTTGTTGTTATATTTTCACTGTGATACATATTTTTAATGTCATAAACATAAACATATAGTTATGAATGAAATGATTCACATCATATGAACATATGTATTAATCTACACATTTCACTTTCACACAACTGAATATGGTGGGATAGACAGATCATGTTTTGCGCGTTTAATATCATATTTTAATCCATTCTGGATTCCTCTTTCTTCTCTACTCTGTGAGAACAAAGAGATTCCAAATTCCACCAGACTCGCGCCTAAAAGTTCTCTCTCTCCGCCCAGGTCCTCCCCTTAGCTGGACCCACAGATAAAGTCAGCCGTAGCCCACATCTCACGCTCTTACTCTCTTACCACTCTTACTTCTTACCCCTCTCTTCCTGAGAGGCCAACCAAAGTCTCTCTCATTATTTTCTTACCTAAAGCGCGTTTTTTCTATCTTTGAAATTCCCTCACCATCTAAGTTTGTTAACTATTTATCTTTTAATATTTTTGTAACTTAAGGAGGCATTTTGCTCAATTTTAAACCAACGTTATTCGTTTTAATCTGAAGAACAGATTCAGAACCAGCATTTATTTTTCTTAATTTTGACCGTTTTTCATCAACACCCATTTTCTTGGCTAAAGCCTGAGAACCATCATTTTTAAACACTCAGCTGAGAACTACGGAGACCTGTTGGACCAGGTCTTTGCATAGAACCGATCAACCTGCGGCAGGACATCTAGGCGTGGCCACAACAACGACGACGACGCACCGCTCCGAACCCGCAGGTCCAGACCGTGTGCATAATCTGAAGGCCTCGCACGTCCCAGCCCCATGACGGTTCACTTCAATAACTCCAGCTGAGTTTGCTCTGATTCCATTCTATGGGTGATGTACTAACAGCTTGGTCAATTAATTAGTTTAATCAATTTATTCTTTTACAAATCATTAGAATTCTTAATCCAAATTACCGGTTACCTCGTCAGGTTAGCTCTGGCTAATCCTCACCATATTTCCTTCTCTCTCACACCACACACACACTCCCACATTCCACGCACACATGTAGTCCTGCACGCACACACACACACCATATCTACATTGTACATAGTTCACTTGTCATTATTTTCATAGAATAGTTAATAAATACCTCATTATAGACCAAATTACAGTCTTGTGTTGCTTTGTGTAGAATGTGGTCAATTTAACCGAGGATTCAAGACTTTTTGATATGAGATTGATCAAAATTTTTATGAATATTAATTTTTTTATTAATATTAATTTTTTCCCTAGAGATCTAGGGTGGTGCCCCAATTATTAATAACGAGAGCAATAAATCATAACGTAGTACTGCTACATATATTGGTGCCCCGTGTGAGGCCGATTAAAAACCTTTTTTGCACAAAGAAACACTGAAGCCTCCTCTGCCATTCATTCACATACACTGGTTCTTTATCTGCTGTGTGAGCATATGTCTTCCTTTAATCAAATTGTGTAAGTAATTTACTGCTTGAAACGCTGTTTTGTTTTTATATCACGTCGGATTGATAACATTAGTGGACGCACTTGTGTTTTATTAATCTGTTTTGCCGTGAGCGCTGTTGATCCGTGACGTCAGCTGAAGCTGCAGTCAGTCCCTGTGTTGCTAACTAAACTAGCCTGAGCTCTTTGAGTTGTTGTTTCGAAAGTTTTTATCCATCTTGATACCGTTTATTTGTCGACTAAAACAATTAAAAATAAGGCCTGAAATTCATGAACAGTGCTATGCCTTACCGATGAAACGTCCGGAACGCATAGTTTGTTCAAAAGCCTCCCAGTTAGCGTTCGGAGTAGCTAACCGAACTTGCTAACTCTGCTTCGGCAGCTTGAGGTAATTTAGCATTTGTGTGCCCAACACACATTCATTGCTTGGTTAAATATAACCTTCGTTTGCTGTTTGCTAAGATCCACAGCGACCTAATTTTATTAAATAAGGCACAATTAGCCGCCGAGCTAACTAGCATTAGCAGCGAGCTAACTAGCATTAGCCCGGTCTTCAACCACCAAATTAAGAACAAGCCCAGTGGCACCATCTTGTGGCTGTTTCGAAGTGTTACACTTAAAGCAGAAAAACTGCAATTTCTAATACATGTAAGCCATTGAAACGCATTTTAATCGAAAAGCATGACTTATTTTTGAATGTAAAACTGAACTATTGTAGTTAAGAGCTATTATTAAACATTTCATGCACTTATTCAATTGATTTCAACCCACTATTGAATTTTAATTCACTTTTTGATTTTCAGTTCAGATTCTGAACCTAAGCAATTTTCACAGATTCTGACTCATCACTTAAACACAAGTTAAGTGAGTTGTTTTTGCATCAACTAATCAGTTGAGCACATTTTAGGTAAACATTTAATGGGCATAATCAAGCTTGCAATTTAATGTTTATTTTGAAACTTTTTCATAGTTAAATGGTTTTCCACAACTGAATGCCTTTAACTAACCAATGCTGAATTAGTTCTTCTTTACCTATGGTAATTGAGCTTCTAAACTTGAACACTGAAACAATTAATCTTACAAAAACAAATGTAAATAAATCCAGGCTGTTGACCAAATTATTTAAACTCTTCTTTTTGAGAACATCTAACTGCATTTGAATAATCTCACTTGTTGTTATGGTTGTTCCGATTCCAAAAACAGAACTTTTCCAGCCCAACTTGTGCTAAAATTGTTTCGTTGTAAATTTGTTTGTAACATTTGTCCATTTGCTCTCATTAAAAGACATGGCCCCAGATGCGTCTGACCTCAGTGACCCCCTGATGAGCTTAGATGACGCTTTAAGTGGCTTGACTGAAGACATGTTACCTGGATATGTAGGAAAAATCCAAAATGTTGGTCCTTCTACCCTTGAAACCAAAATGACAGAGCTCCTGACGGAAGCGATCTCAAAAACACACAAACAAAAACAATTTTTGTCAAAAATCTTAGGGAAAATGGCTGCTGTGATGTCAGCACAACTTCAAAACACTTTTCAACTCTTAGAGAGAACAACAAAAACTCTAAAAGCCCGCAATCAGGAAAATGAACTATTAAAAAAGCAGAACCAAACTACTCAAACCCAGATAGAGCAAGAACACCAAGCTAGGGTAGAAGCCCAGACACGTGTTGCTGAATCGGAAGCCCAGATCACTCAACTTCAAAGCAAAAATGCTGAATCAAACCAAGAAATACATCAATTAAAGACAGAAAATGACCGATTGCAAGAAGCAATTTCCAACCAAAAAACCCAGCTTCAAACTGTAGAGACAGAGCTGGAACAGTCCAAGAAGGACTATACAGAAACCAAACACCTTCTAAAGAAAGCTGTGTTTGAAAACAATGACTTAAAATCTCAAATCAAAGACAACAGCAGCTATGTGGCAAACCTCGAACGACAGTTGCATGACGCTGAAGTCAGAGCTGCAGAACCACTAGAAATTCAAAAGATCGAACCAAAAGAGCTAGCTGAACTTGAAGCTGAGCTCACAGAACCGGGGAGATACACCCCATCTCCTCCAGCAGCTCAGAGAAACCCATTACCCCAGGGTTCCACAGTCCGTGATTTAGACAGCATCGCTAGACACATAAAGCGTTTTGAACCAAATTTTAATGACTCCAACTATGACATCCTAACCTACTTGTCTGACATCAACTTCTTTTTGAAGAGGCGTCCACTCGCCTCAGCAGATGACAAGATTTGTCTGGTAAAGATGACATCCAGTCGTGATGTCAGCAGCTTTATCGACCGCCAACCTCTCAATGTCAGAACTGATTTTGAAAAGCTGTGTCAGGCCCTGAAAGAGGAATATCGCGACCTCATGCCAGACACTGGCCTGATACCTGCCCTTCGTGTCAAACAGGGACGATCAGAGAATCCCCATCAATATTACCACAGGCTACGTCTAGCCTACTTTGGATCCCAAAACAAACCGGGAATGGAGGAAGATTTGCAATTCAAATCTCTCTTTGTCGAACACCTGCATCCTACTACTAGCTACCACCTTGGAGTGTCGGCTTGCCCACGCTCCTTAGACAGCCGACAGCTACGCGAGCTGGCTGCAAAAGGCTTCTTTAAACAGAGACAGAGTCAGTCCAGATCAGCAAAACATAACACCATTCTGCGTCTTGACAGCCCTCCCTCACTGATGGAGCTTGAAGGAACGTCAGGCAACAATTCACATGGTCGGATTACTCATCCACCACAAGCTAAGCGACCTGGCTCAACACCGACACAGTCCTCACCTCAGGAACCTAGGCAGGCCCACAAACCTGTCAAACCACCTTGGACTGGCGGACGCCAGGACCACATGAAACCCGTTCCTAACCAAACTCGGCCCCCAGGTCACCCACGAAGGGGACGGTCGAACCGTTGGGACAGACATCACAGTCGTGGTGCCTTCCATGACAACTACTCGCATAGGAATGATGAGAAAGGCAGACCCAGACAGAACCACGTCAGTGGAACTGGTGAGTCTGACATCCCTCACATTTCCCAAGAAGACGTAAAGAACCTTAAACAGCTGCTCCAAGAGGTCCGGAAAACACGAGAGAAGTCAGAGCGTGACTCTGTAACGTCTGTGTCTTCCTCCACGGATTCCTTCAGTCCCTCAACCACGGCTGGAGAAGAATTCTACTTGGGACCTCATGAAAATGCAATGCACTCAGACCTACAACAATGCATGACTGAATACTCCAACCATGAATATGACAACCCTGCCAGCCAACCAGATGACACAGAAAATATGTCAAACTGGGAAGCTGATGAACCTGACTTTGACTCAGACCCTGAGACTGACACGCTAGATTCCCAACAGGGGGGTGATGACCGAGAACCCCTCAGTGCGCTCTCAGAAGTCCAACCAGACTCTGATGATGAAATTTTTGAGAACAATGCATTCACTGGTCCTATGACATTCCTGAGCCACCTCACTGAAAAAGGAGGTACAGGCCGAAAATTTCACCTACCGATACACATTGAAGGTGTCCTGCATCAGGACGCACTTCTGGACACTGGAGCCGACATCACAATAATGTCACTCCCTCTTTTCCAGGAACTACAACACAGACTGCACAGGACAGGTAGAAAGTCTGATTGTCAGTTCTGTGACTTAAACATCCAGCCATATGCACAGACGACGGTCACGTTGTCCACTAGGGCTGAATTGATGCTTCAGATAGGACATATGACACTGATCCATCCAGTGTATGTGTCATCTCTGGACAACACTCCTTTCCTTATGGGGAAAGACCTTCTCAACCGCTTTGAACCCATAATTGACTTTAAATGCTCTGTAATCTACGCACAGGTCCGCCAGCCTCTGCCAATCGCAGCTCCTGATGACACTGTGACACAGAGTTACAGCCTAGAGCACACAGGCATGACAGGCGACGCCCGACGGACTCCACAGAGCCCATATGACATCTTCCTTTGCACAGTGGCTGAATCCACTCCTGCAACCCACCTCTGTCCCCAGTCTGAATATGTCACTGAAACTGCAGGTATCAAGTGCACCAGCAGGGCCGCACTGCATAACCTCCAGCTTCCACTGGACCCTGGTCTTCCTTTTTCCATCCAGAACATTCCTGTGGACACTCCTTGGACAGGTGCCTCCACATGTCAGCCCAGCCCAGGATTTTGTGCCCACCCGCCCACCCTGTCAGCCAGTGAGCTCACTCGCCCTCCCTCTGCTGCCCCACAGGCCACTCACTCTCCTGTGTTGGTCTCCCTGGCAGCTGACTCTGACCTTATGACCCTGCCTTCGCTTTGCTCTGACACAGAGGGCCCGGTTCCTGATCTTGTGAGTGCTAATACCTACACTCTGCGCTCTCTGCACTTCTCCTCGGCTTCTCACTTTTGGCTCCTCTCTACTGTCCTCGCCATTTTCCTGGTGTTCATCGGCCTACTTTTTCATGCTTTTGGCCCTCTCTCTTCACCTTCGTTCGTGGTGACCCAAAACCACAGGGGGTGACGTTGACACACGGCCATGAATCACCATGGGCAAATCCCAGCCTGAACACCGTTCACCAGACCTCAGGTCAGATAGGAAAAGCCAACCACAGAAAGTTTAAAACCAGACTACTCCTACTTCTGATAGCCATCACAGGAACTCCACATGAAGTGACCAAAGTTCCACTCCTTAAAATAATGACAGGTAGACAAAGGATTCTACTACTGCACCTGCTCTTCCAGCCAGAGGAAGCCTGTGTTGATACAGCTCACACAGCTTCCCACTATACGACTGACGTAAGTGACCAAAACCTCACGCAAAATAACCACCAAGTGGGGGACAAAACATGGTCCTACCTCTCTGCCCAACCACCTGAGAACACTAAACCAAGTGGGGGTAAGCTCGATCGAAAGCTCCTCCCTCAATGGTCTGACAACTACAGGATTAAGGACAAAACCTGTCCTGTAATCTATCAAAACAAAATCGATAGGGACAAAAACCCGTCCACTTTAAATGAATACATAAAAATCGCACCAAAACTTCATAAAGACTGCATGGGAAGCAATAAATCAGTCAGATCTCATACCAGAACTAAATAGATAATTAGGAAAAACTAAACGTCCTACAGAAAAACAACAGGTGTAGAATAGAACAAATTAAATGACTTAATTTTACAAGCCAATTGTAGAATTAACAGAGAAAAAATAAATAACTTAATTTACAAATCCAATTGTAAAATTAACAGGCAAAGAAATAAATTACTAAGTTTACAAATTCAACTGTAGAATTAGCAGAGATAAAAGGAAATAAATAACTTTACAATCATAAGCCTAACTTTAACAAATAAACAACCATACAATCAAATTGTCAGGAAATTACCAAATTAAAAAAAATATAATCACAACAAACCAAGACAGTTTACTAAAACTAACATAAACAGAGCTGTTTTCCTTCCTTTCAGACTCAGAAAAAAAAATCACTTGAGGTCCTCTCAACCACAGGTGTCTTGTCTTCAGTCAAGTTCACCTTTAATATCTTTATTAGCACCCTCGTTAAACTCCGTAGGTACAAGTGGGGGTTAAACCCATCATATCAAGTGCACAACTGACCGTAGCCTCTGTTTTGATTCTCGTTAACATAAGATTCGCGTCTCTTATCACTGCTAGTACTGTGAATTCATAACTCTCTGTTTTCCAGGTTGTCTGCTCACCCGGTAGATAAATATACTTCTGTCTGACACGTTTCAAGACACCAGCTTTAGGTAAATCATACATCTACCTTCTCACTCTAACAGAACACCTTGGATTCATTACTACTGACAATTACACCTCTCATACGGTTAAATGACAATTTAACCATGATCTAACACTTCTGTAAGGATTTACATTTTTCAGAAGTGGCATATATAGCTTTAGGTTTGTTTTAATTTACCTTACTTTGTTTTATTTTTATTCTCTAAGCCCATAGGACTTATCTACTCTTTATTAGAATCTTGATTCTTTTACTTTACCTTACTAGTCAGTAATAAAGCTGTTTCAGAAGCTAACCAACTAACCCTTAGGATTCCTGTTCCTGATACTAATAAACATCAGCCCTGAATCAGAGCAGCATCTGAGTTTGATCCTGACACCACGGATGACCTTGATGTTGGACCGAAGTTCGTCTGATACAACGAACATCGCTCCAAAGTGGGGGAATATGTAGCAAGACTGCAAAGGCCCTGGAATTCCTGAGCTGATCAAAACTCAGATAAGCTCTCCCTCTCTCCAACACTGACCAACACCCATCTCTATAGGAGGATTGAGACATTTGTATTTCTGTAGGTTTTCATTCACAGAAGGATGGAGCTCCTGTGAACATTTAAACCCCTGGAATAACTTCTTCTTTTTAAAAGACAATGACTTTCAATTATATGCTATGGATGTTTGTTTAATGAACTTTCATGCTAAAATCCCTTTTCAGCTTTAGGAGACCCTCAGCCGGAGATGTCTCTGCATTCCACAGATCAGATAACAAGTCGTAAAACTTTATGGCAGAAGGCTGGAGTCACCCTCTCTCTCTCTTTGACTGAAACAAAGAGACTGGAACTGAACTTAAACAAAAACACTTGCCAAATTAATATTTCTATATGCATTTGGTTTTTCCAGATTTACCACAGTTACTCACAGTGTTTCATCTATGTCATATTTGAAGATCATATTTGCATGTCTGATAGAAGTCGATTTATTAATTTGTGATGTTAATCATTTCTTCCCCAGGATACTATGATTTTGGAATGAATTCCCTTATTAATCTCTGAATTTCCTCTCCATTTAGGTTGAATAATGACCATTGTATTTACCTGTTACCAAATCTCTGACTTGTTGTTATATTTTCACTGTGATACATATTTTTAATGTCATAAACATAAACATATAGTTATGAATGAAATGATTCACATCATATGAACATATGTATTAATCTACACATTTCACTTTCACACAACTGAATATGGTGGGATAGACAGATCATGTTTTGCGCGTTTAATATCATATTTTAATCCATTCTGGATTCCTCTTTCTTCTCTACTCTGTGAGAACAAAGAGATTCCAAATTCCACCAGACTCGCGCCTAAAAGTTCTCTCTCTCCGCCCAGGTCCTCCCCTTAGCTGGACCCACAGATAAAGTCAGCCGTAGCCCACATCTCACGCTCTTACTCTCTTACCACTCTTACTTCTTACCCCTCTCTTCCTGAGAGGCCAACCAAAGTCTCTCTCATTATTTTCTTACCTAAAGCGCGTTTTTTCTATCTTTGAAATTCCCTCACCATCTAAGTTTGTTAACTATTTATCTTTTAATATTTTTGTAACTTAAGGAGGCATTTTGCTCAATTTTAAACCAACGTTATTCGTTTTAATCTGAAGAACAGATTCAGAACCAGCATTTATTTTTCTTAATTTTGACCGTTTTTCATCAACACCCATTTTCTTGGCTAAAGCCTGAGAACCATCATTTTTAAACACTCAGCTGAGAACTACGGAGACCTGTTGGACCAGGTCTTTGCATAGAACCGATCAACCTGCGGCAGGACATCTAGGCGTGGCCACAACAACGACGACGACGCACCGCTCCGAACCCGCAGGTCCAGACCGTGTGCATAATCTGAAGGCCTCGCACGTCCCAGCCCCATGACGGTTCACTTCAATAACTCCAGCTGAGTTTGCTCTGATTCCATTCTATGGGTGATGTACTAACAGCTTGGTCAATTAATTAGTTTAATCAATTTATTCTTTTACAAATCATTAGAATTCTTAATCCAAATTACCGGTTACCTCGTCAGGTTAGCTCTGGCTAATCCTCACCATATTTCCTTCTCTCTCACACCACACACACACTCCCACATTCCACGCACACATGTAGTCCTGCACGCACACACACACACCATATCTACATTGTACATAGTTCACTTGTCATTATTTTCATAGAATAGTTAATAAATACCTCATTATAGACCAAATTACAGTCTTGTGTTGCTTTGTGTAGAATGTGGTCAATTTAACCGAGGATTCAAGACTTTTTGATATGAGATTGATCAAAATTTTTATGAATATTAATTTTTTTATTAATATTAATTTTTTCCCTAGAGATCTAGGGTGGTGCCCCAATTATTAATAACGAGAGCAATAAATCATAACGTAGTACTGCTACAGCTTCATGTCTAAGTACCAGTGTGGTTTCTTGGTTGAATTGCCTCATGTTCATGAAGCTGGCTGTTCTGCAGCATGCAATCAATTTTACACGAGGATGGAAATTCACCAGACACATGATGCCACTTCCTAAATCGGTCAAAAGCTCCTGAAATCTGTCGCTGTCCGACAGATGACACAGCGCACAGAGATCTGACAGATAAGGAAAGACAGAAATAAGCACCTGTAGCTTTTCTGTGCCGGTGTAGTCCCAAAATTCAGCTGGCTTGTATTATCCTCAGCTCTCAGTCATATGAGAGAGTGTGTGCAGACTGAACAGAGCACATCCTCCTCCACATGCTCTCTATTTCTGTCTGTGGAGGTCACACCAGAACGGCTCTGCTCCGCTGCTCATCAGGCAGGAGTGTGACTGTCGGCCCTCCTCCATCGCATCTTTGGTGTCAAAGAAGGACATTGTCCTTCTCATCAGCATGAAAATATTAACTTCCACCATCGTGCAAAACCCAACAAGCATGTGTTCCACTGAGCTCTGCTCTAACAAGATCTTACATGCTGGCAGGCCGGGGCAAAGGTCAGCCAGTTCAACTGGACAAATGACAAGAGTTGATGGAAGGAATGTATGAGAACCAATATGAGAAATGGGACATGCAATTGGTTCTGAATGTGGAATCTTCAGGATATTGCACTGATTGTTCTTGATGGACAGAAAAAATGAAAGAGGCTGAAGATAACCATCGAATGACTCCTACATTTCCACAAGAATGCAGAAGACACGTCTCTGAGCTGACCTGTGACTTTTCAGAGCTCTGCTGTGGGTGAAGGTAAGAATGTGTGACCCTTCAGGTGACCTACAGGTGAGCAGGAATGTAACAGCACGGGTTAAACTAAGTTATGCACATATGCATGCACACGCCCAGGCCACAGGCAATCTATAAGGCGCCTGAATTCTGTATAGCACTGATGTGATACTTTCAGAAACCGTGCTTCACTTTTGACACTCTGCTGTGTTTGGCTGTGGGAAAAGCGAGTCGTCTATCAGCTGCTTCATAGTTTTTAGCACCAGACAAAACACACCTCATGATATTTACATTTAAGCAAGGCCAGGAGAAGGAGGAATCATGTAGGAAGCTGCGGGAAGCGTCCCAGCAAATCCCCTCCTATGAGCAGTGAGATCATTACACTAATCTAATAAATCATAATGCACTTATGACACATTTTGGATTCCTATAGAGTCAGATCAGGGCACTAATACACAGCAGCTTGTGCGTATTTTCTTTTATCTCCTCAACTCACCAACTCATCCAAATTCCTCATGTCACATAAAACTCTCTTCTGCTGCCAGACGAAGGGCTCTGGATCAGGCTCCTCTTCATCCTCCAAGCTCTGGCTCTGGCTCTGGCTCTGGCTCTGGCTCTGGCTCTGGCTCTCCTTCCGACTGAAGCACCTGCTGGGCGGACTCTGCTCCACCGGCTCCCCGGCATCGATCCTCAGGCTCTCCTGGTCCCGGATCTCCTCCTCGATCTCCTCCTCCAGCTGGATCAACATGGGGGCCAGCATGCCGAACTTGGAGCCGCGTCTCGCCACTTCGAGGAGGCACAGGATGAAGTTCTTCTCGTTGCACCTCTCCACCAGGTCGTTGGTCTCGAACATGAGGACGTCCTTGATCCACAGCTCCTGCCTGCACCAGCTGATGAAGTTGGACACGTTATCCCGCGCCAGGAACGAGCCGGGGACGACGTTGCGCGACTGGAAGACAACATCTTTGGACGGCAGCTTCATGGACTGTGCAACCTCCGGGCTCTCCAGCTGGAAGTCGTGCGCTGCGCGGTTGACGTTGTTGGCGTGCCGGCAGAGCGCGCAGCCGGTCTCCAGGCCGTCCATGAAGGTGTCCGCAGTGATGTCCAGATCGTACAGGGTGTTGAGCCACTCGGCCAGGTCCTCCTTCATGGCGTACAGGTACTCTTCGCTGGATTTAAAGGGCCTGATGCTCTTGGAGGCGGCGGACTGGATGTTGCTCTGATCAGCCATATTGTCGGATTATGTATCAATAAAAGTCTCACTTGATAAATCCCGATTCTCTCATTGCAAAACTCGCCTCGTCCGCAAAACGTCGCGAAACAACCGTGTTGACGCACCCATGCCGACGTGCATGTGCGGGTTCTTGTGGCAGCTCCTTGAAGCCAGGCTTTGTGTTGTCAGCAGCATATCTGGATGCGGAGCGGCCGTGGCGCATGGATGCGTTTTCCGGATGTCTGCGAACCCAGTTTCCTTTAATAAGCGCATCGCCGGGTCCGGGAGTGGAAAGACGCGCACACACCCATGCGACGACCGGTTAATCCATCCAGTGCTGCTGTTGCTGCTGCTGCTGGTGGCCGGTGGGTCCTCTCGCCCACGGGGATCCACGTGTCACCATGTCCGGTGTCTCAGCTCCTCATCGGTGAAATCACGACCACTGAGAGGCACCGACTTCAGCTCGTTTCTCCCCGCAAATAGGCTCAGCCCATGTTGTTGCGCCGCCTCTTGCGCTGAATATGTTGACCTGCTGTAGCTTAGAGCGGCGGAGCGACTCGGTGGCACATCCCATTATGAGGGATAAACGCTCGGCAGAGGAGGAAAACTTAACCCCATGTTCACCAAGTCTGCTGTGGGGGTGCAACAGGGCCAGATTTTAATGATCGGTGCTGGAAACAAAACCTCAGGACCATAAATACCCCAGTAAACAGCAGACCACGCATAAATATCTTATTGTCTTGATTTGTATCTCTAATTGTCCAGAATGGTTTATTGTTTAAAGTATATTTTTCTTCTTAGTGTGGCCATATTTTTTTTGTTTATATTGTGATATTGCAAAGGAGGCCTTCACACCCCAGTGTGTTCACAGTATAAATAAAGGTTGAATTAATAAATAAAACTCCTACAAGATAAGTGAAAAGTGCAGTATTTGCCTCTTAAAAATGTAGTTAAAGCATATGTAAAATGTTAGCAATGCCCCAGCTGTAGACATATTTAAAAGCAAGCTAAAAAATGACAGATTGGTATTAATCAGATTTTAATTATTCAGTTTTATTCACTGAAATGTGGCCTGAACTGCAGGGATTTTTATTAAAATGGTCTGCATTATTTATACTTCACATTTTTATTTTCATCGTTTGGTTTAAAATAGAGTATCAAATCTGTGTGTAGACTTTATTCAACTTGTCTGAATTTATGTAATTTAACAAAGTTTATCCTGTACATGTTTTACTTTTCATATATAATCATGTATAATGTGTGTATTATGCCTATATTTATTTTAAATAAAGCTCTGTTTATGACAACATTCTATATTAATAAACCTGCTTGCTTAAGTAAACTAATAAATAGCTCAAAATTGTTAATATATGTCAAATAGTCGATACAAACGTCAGACAGTTTGTTGCTTTTCTGCGCTCACAGTGCCGTTGCACACTGACTGCAGTTCATGCTGCTTTGTACACCCTGTAAGAAAATGACAAACACATTTTTAGGATTTTTCATTTGAGTTAACACATAAGCTCTTTCCATAATGAAGTGTTTGTGCAGCCTCTTCACCAAACAGCCTAAAGACACAAATTAAAGCTTGAATTTTAGTATGAAGAGATTGCATCTCTCACTGACACAATAGCTTCCCTCCCAACTGTATAATCTGAGCAACTATTAAAGGATAAGATGAGCAGGAAACTCCGTTAAGCTCTGACAGGCTTGTCTGAAACAAGTTTTGCAACAGCTGTGTGATTGTTGTTTTGTAGGAGGAACACAGCACAAATCAAAGATCTAACAGGAGTGAGGACAGGAGCTGTAAACCCAGAGACAGGAGGAGATTGGGGATTAAACCGGGTGATAGTGTGATAGTCAGTAATCAAGTCTGGGCACATGGGCTGTAAACAGGAGTACAGTACAAAGCAGCCAATTCAGGAGCACATGATCTGCAGAGTGTATGATCGAAAGTGTGTGTCACCAACAGTCGAAGATAACAGGGCTGCTGGTAGTGGGAGCAGCACAGTGGAGCTCATTCAGGAGGCTCTGTGATAGGGAGTTAAACTTAGTGTTGTATTAACTCAGGGAAATGTTTTATCATTCTTTCTCTGGTTCATCTAAAAATACAGGAATGATACCCCAAAGGCCATATACATGTTTCATGGAGGGTAAATGTCCAACTCATTGTTTGGAATGTTTGTCCTCACAACAAAAACAGAAGATTCATCTTAACTCTAGCTGTTATAACACCATCATGTCTTTTCTCTTCTAATTTTATTAACTCTGAAAAATATAAATTGTTTTCGTACAAACATTGAATCTCGTGTGGGAAACCATAATTAGCTTTATATATGTTCTATTATATTTTAACCTGTTGCATGACTTGTCTTTTCCTGACATTTCTGCTATCAGTTGATGCATAAAAGTCAACAATCGAAGCATAAAAAGTCACCAGAATACAGACAATGAAGTGTTTGATGCTCAAAATTATTCCCAATTTTTCCAATAAAACCTACACTGTATATTATATTAAGTTTGTACTACTTAAGAGCACAAGTTCTTTTGTTTTAGCAAATAATTTACCGTTATTTTAAGAGTTTTGACATGTAAACTAGCTGAGTCAACTGATCATGTTCAGTCAACCAAACATATTAAACTCAATCAACTGTGTAGAGTCTCAGACAATGCTACTCTTTTTTATATTTCCCTAATTTAAGGAGTCAGTTCTTTATTACGTGAAGATCAGCTGCACGCACTGAAACCATTTTATACCTCAGACATGTGACGCTGCTTCCAGTTACGCTGATTTAAAACAAATGTACAGGAGCAGAGACTGAATTCAGTGCTAAGCTTCCTTGTGGTATGCGGTTTTCATTATTATACAAAGAAATAACCAAAATGTAATACATCCTAGATATCGCATTGCAGGTTTTCACTGTAATTATGTTTTGAAAGCTGCAAAAGACAAGTGCCAGGCAGGTTTTAATGCATGGCAGGAGGTTTGACAGCATTTCAGTTTTTTCCTTTTATAATCTTGATTTAATTAATTGACCAACTTCCAGCTCAAGATTCATCATTTTAAGTCAAAAGACCTCAAATCAGGCAGGTAATGTTACTATGTTATGTGAAAATGAAATAAAGTTCAGGCTGAAATAACTTCGACAAGAAAATATAAGTTAATTCCACTAAACTCCTGTTTAATATTTCACACTAAACACCACCATCGCTTACATGACAGAAATCTTCACACTTTGGTTTTGAAAATGTTGAGGATTAATGACTTTCTAGTTCAGCATTAATGGTTTGTTTGAACTTTGTTAGAAATTTAAAACATCAGTGAAACGTGCTCAGATTTTAAAGGCAGCAGCAGATGTTAATAAAAAAGAAGCTTCACCTCCAACATTTGAATTAGAAGCTGCTGTGAATCTAGTATTGTGTGCATCAGTAATTGCTTCCTCTACAAGCTTCAAATATTTCTATTTGGGTCTTCCATTTTTTCCCCACCATCTCCTTTCCCCTTTAACAATCGTGGGCCGTCCTCTATTGGAGCAGCTCGTGTTCTCTCCTCAAGTGTGATTGTTTGAATTTAGGCAAAGCCCGCTGCCAAGAAGGAGGGCTTGTTTTCATTTAAAAAGAGGAATGTGTCTGTTTAAGAGAGAGAAAAAAAGGAAGGGAGGGATGGATGGATGAAGAGAGGGGGTGGAGGAGAGAGAGAGAGAGAGAGAGAGAAAGAGGGAGAAGGTGGGGGTTGGTGAGATCATTTTCTGGGCCGGGATGAATCAGCTTTTCTGTCAGTAAAGAGAGAGAGAGAGAGAGAGAATTTAACACTCTATTAATCCACATGAGCAACTGGCCACAGCCAATGAGAAGCACTTCAAGATGTCAGCTGTGGCCGGATTGCATCAGGGGACAACTTTGAGTGGTTCAAGTATTTTTTTTTAAAACACAGAGACATGAGCCTTGAATACTTTGTCTCATCAATAACAGAACTGAGGTCAGAGCTCCTCTAATGTACAAACCTGTGAGTGAGAAAACAACCTTTCAGACATTTGTAATCAAAGAGGAGATCAGTCTTGTTTTTCCCTCTACAGGGAGGTCAGCAGGAAAAACAGGGCAGCTGGGGTTCAATAGAGTTTGTGTCCTGCTTCAGGAGAGTTTAACCCTCCTGTTGTCCTCATTTACAGGCACCGAAAAATTGTTTCCTTGTCTGAAAAAAAATTAGCAAAAGAACTCCCAAAATTTCTGAAAATTTGCAAAACCTTCAGGAAGAAAATTCCAATGATTCCTTAAAGATTTCCCTAAAAAAATCCCCCAAATGTAGCAAGAAAATCTTTGTAAATATTTTCAAAAAAATGAGAAAAATCTTTCCCAAAAAACCCTAAAAATATTTAAAATGATTATACATACATACATATATGTATATATATACATATGTAAAACTTTATTTTCTTTAAGAACATTCACAAAAAAAACCTACCAAAATCCAACAAATTTCACTGGATTTTGGTTGATTTTTTGTGAACGTTCTTAAGAAACATTTTTAACATTTCTTTTTTTCCACCAAAAAATGTTCAAAGATTTCCCAAAAATGTTGAAAATGTGGACATCAGAAGGTTCACTGTGAAAATAGATATTTTTTTCCCCACATTTTCAAATTCTAAAACAGGCCAATTTTGAACTCCAGGACAACACAAGGGATAAACGTGGTTTGGATTTTTTATTTTTTTTTAAACGCATGTTTGAAAGTGTTTAAATAAATCCCATGTTAAATGGTGACATCAGAATCCCACAGGCAGGACAATCAAGTGGCAACATAAGTAGGTGTATAAAAAATTTAATCGTAAGAGTCTTGATAGCCATATGTTTGACAGATGTTTTTAAAAAATGCCAGTGATGGACATCTGTGACTAATAATGCTGCTTAATTCAGCTTGATGTCCTTATAGAGCCATACTGTTGAGCTTCATATGGAGACAAAATGTATTGGTGCTATCCAAACACAAAGGTGCTTTTCACCACTTTACAGATCAGCTGTTTTGTCTTTGCAGCTTGGCAACACTAAAAAGGCAGAGAATTAATTTTCACATCTTAAATGAATTGACTAAATCAAAAATTAAGTCAGCAATTTTCAGGTCCTGTATTATATTGCAATTTCATCACGCCAGTCCCAACTGTGTAAAACATATTTGACGTCAGAATGAATAATCTGAATCAGAGCTGCAGTACTTCAAGTTTTACAAACTGCACCACCTATTGGCCAGTAATGTAACAGCAGAGGCAGTTTAGGGCTGCAGATGTGTTCCATCTACAGACAAATACACAGTAAAAGAAAAAGCACAACAAGAGAGAACTATTCCAGGACAGAGCCAATGTACTCAAAAAGCCCCCCTGATCTTCTTTTCAACTTGCGTAAAAAGGACAGAACAAAAATAATGTTTATAGGTACTCAACAAAAGCAAGCCAAGATTCTTTTGGAAAGAAATCTTTGACTCCAGGGCTTTAAGCCAAAGCAACATAATGCCCAATGTGTCCTCACCTTTGCCTGCAGACATAGATGACATTTAATATTCCTCACAGATGAGACAATGTGTCTTCAGGAGAGCTAAATCACCATCTGCGGTGGAGCAAACATCCTGCTGACCGAGTCATGTGAAGGCAATAACTGCTTTCATCATCTCCACTTACTAAAAACTGCCCTGTGTGACTCATGAAACCCCTCTACGCAATCTGCAGGACAATTTATAGTCTCCAAGTAACATCACTTTAACACCGCAAATTCTCAGTTCACTTTAAGTGTTAGAACACATTTTAGAGGCTGCATTTATGACTCTGTTCCAGCTTTCGCTGTATAATTTGTAATAAAAGTTGAGTAAAGCAAACATCTCAAACATGAAATTGGTAAAATTTTATTTTCCAAGTTTATCTTCATACAATGGTAAGTTGTGGGAAGGGGAGGAAAGTATGTTAACGCATGAAAAATATTGCATTTTACAATACAATGTCAAACTAAACTGCATATTTAAAAAAAAACATGCACAATACAAGATGCAGCATACAAGTGAGCAACTAAAAAAACTAAAATACAAAAATGGAAATGCGAGTTGAATGTAACTGCACAGGATGTACGAAAGCAGATCTATGACCATCGAAAAATGGAATCATAAATTAAAAATTTTCTTTTTAAAAATTGAATTCCACAAGAGGAACGATCAAGAAGTTTTCCTTCAGTAAGGTCGGTCTCTGCGCTCCTGGCGATGGTCCCTAAAGACAAGAGAACATATGGCTGATCAGTATAAACTGACTCAAATACCGATAACAGTTCTGCCATGGATTTGCATTTGCTGACTTTTCTATGATCTTTTAGACATTCGTGTAGTTGACAAGGAGTCTTGAAATAAGTTAACTGCAAGATTTGACTGCTGATAGTCTAAACCCTACCTCATATCCATCTTGCCACCTGGTGGTCCCATTCCTCTTCCACCTCTGCCACCCATCCGGTCCATCGGTGGTCCTCCACGTCCAGCCCCACGGAAGCCTCCCCGATCCATTCCACCACGTCCTCTGAATCCCCCACGGTCGCCTCCCCAGCCTCCACGGAAACCTCCAGGGCCTCCTGGACCTCCAGCTCCTGCTGGCCCGCCGCGGTCCATACCTCGGCCTCCACGCATTCCCATTCCACCTCTGCCCCGGTCACCTCCCATGGGGAAAGGAGGGCCGCCACCTAACCCTTCTGGTTTGGGAGCTTTGCACTGATTGCACTCCATCCTCCAGGCAAAGTTCTGGTTGCCACAACCCCTAGAAACACACGACCGTAACGTAAACTACAAACTTCTGAGACACAAACAAAGCATCCAAAAGACACTGTGCCATGATGTAACACATACGGATTAGGACACTCCCAGTCTCCTGCTCTCTGCTGCATGTTGCCTCCTGTGGGTCCACCTCTGCCCATACCACGAGGACCACCACGCGGGACAAACCCACCACGGTCTCCTCCACGGCCCATCATACCTGATGAGACAAGGAAATTACACATCTTTTCAAATGTGTGACTGCAAAAGGACAACTTCCCTATTTTTAAAGCAATCTACAACAGATATGTAGTTCAGAAGAGCAGACCCGCTTCAGCTGCAAGTCTGTCATCTGAAGCAAGACTGAGCAGTCTTAACATATTACTGTATTTTCCAGACTATTAAGCGCACCTGAATATAAGCCGCACCCACCAAATTTAAAAAGTTTTTTTTTTTGGACATATGTAGGCCGCACTTGTCGATAAACTGCAGGTGTCCACATTTTAACATCGGGTATTTACACAGAAAGATTTTCTTTAACATTTAATTAAATAAATGTTTTTTTTCCCCCCCAACAGTGTCTGTAACACGGCAGTAAAATGCATCGAGTCAGTTCATGCTGCTGATTCCAACGTCTCACCATCGATTCATTGATGTCAAGCTTACGTGCAGCAGCTCTATTTCCTTCTTCGAGAGGCAGATCGATTGCCTTTTAAGTTAAAGCTGCATCATATGCATTTCTTCGAGTGTTTTCCATGATGAGGGTGTGAGCATGAAGCGCAAAATGACAAATTTGAAGAATTTAGTGGGAGCAGAACTGCCAACCTTGGCAAAATATTTTTAGTACCACTTAATCTCACACACACAAACACACAGCTCGCGTTCATGTCGATAGGAAAAAAAAACTTGGTGCTTATTTCCCCGATATGACATCGTATTTTCAACGTGAAAGTAACGTTATTAACAGTACATATTTGCGGAGCGTACCAGCGTACTTTGATGTCAAATTGCGTACCTGCTACGCAAAATGCGTACAGGTTGGCAGGTCGGTGTGAGTGCGTTTGGTTTGATTTAATTCAAACAGTTTCATTTGTCTGATATGACGAGGTTAAATGTATTGGCCGCATGAAGCTCACCCGTAAAAATCTGTACATTAACCGCAATGTTGTATAAGCCGCAGGGCTCAAAGTGTGTGGAAAAAGTAGCGGCTTATAGTTTAGAAAGCATGGTATTCTACTTTTACTGAATCTGTACTTAGACATTTCACAGAAACTTGAGGAAAAGGTTTGAAGGGTTCCAAATATCATAAGCAACTTCCAGTGAAAAGATAAGTGGGAAGATGCTCTCAGATAGTCCAACACCAACATATTCCGCTGATATTTACCTCCACGGCCCATCATGCCATCCCGCATGGGCATGCCGCCTCTCATTCCACCCATCATTGGCTTTCGACGTGCCATGGACACTTTAAGCCTTCGGCCTTGGAACTCTTTACCTACAAGTAAAAATATAAAGATTAAAAACATAATAATAGAGTTATATTTGTCAGATACTTTATAACAGGTATTTTGAGAACAGTATCTGAGATTCCTTTTAGGTGTGATATGCAATCAGTAAACATACCATCAAAATGCTCCACAGCTGCTTTGGCACAGATAGGCTCCTCATAAGAAAGAGTGGCATCTCCTTTCGGCTTTCCTGTGTCCTTGTCTGTGTATATGTTAATGGCGGGCTGGCCAAGTCTGCGGTTCATCTTAATACACAACATAGAGTGTGTTCAGCTTCCACAATAGCTATGCTAAAATCAACATTTAGAGTGGGGGAGCTATTCTTACCCTAATTGGGCCAACGTGTTTGAAAAACTCAGCCATTTCCTCCAGGTTCGCCTTCTCAGTCAGCCCGGTGATGTAAATCGTGCTGTTCTCAGAGTCATCCTGCTCTTCTGGGCGTCCTACAAGAAAGCCATTTAAAAAAAACAAACAAACAACAACAGTAAACACCCAGGAGACAAGGAACTTTGCCTAGTATTACTTCTAGTGAGGTTCCGTATACACTACCCACCAATATCAAGTAGCAGTAAGGGGTTTAATGAGTTTCTACTCACCCATTTCACGCTCGTTGTCACTGTTCATAGGTCCTGTAGTCCATCAGTCGGGGGGAAAAGAAACAGATTGAGAAAAGTCAGTGTGTGGAACTGAAGTACAGTACGCAACACCTGAGGAGTACTACAAAAGATAATCCAGACACTCCTTTATAGACGCATCAGCCATATTGGGAAGTTGAAAATGGCACCATATGGTACACCACATTTCCCACAAGTGATATATTGAATTGAAAATGGAACACCTCAGACCCTTTGGCAAATAATTGTGTGTCATTTGAAAAGCCTCTAAGACCAGTAAGAAATCCTCAAAAAAACCCAGGAATTCAACTCAGATTTGTTAAAACAGTGAAACACATTTGAGTGGAAATTTGTCATTAACCTGTCAAAAACTCATTGTCAAACCATAAGCAGTGACTGAATTACTCCAAGTATCCCAGAGAAAATGGTCTCAGGCATTGAAAAAAATCCCCAATATTTTCAGATGTGTTCACGTAGATAAATTTTGCATACCACAATGTAAGACACATCAATACTCGAAGCATATTTGCTCAAAAAGTTTAAGGCTTTGAAAGGACTAACCAGTGTAATACTCGTTAACTTACCACCAGGCTTATTGAAGCCACCTCTGTCTCCAGCGCTGCTATGGGGGAATAAATGGAGATATGAAGGCGACTTCCCTTTAACAGCCACTTCCATGGCTCGAGCAAAGTGGCTTGATTGAGGGAGTAATCAAAACATTCTAACTAGCCGGACAGCAGTTTGAAAAAAAATTGTAAAGAAAAAATTTCCCAAAACTATAAATACACATTCTACTCGAGGGGATTAGTGTATTAACTATGTGCCATTTCTTAGCTAGCTCAGTACAACTTCAGTGACAGTTTTCAGTAGTGGATATACATTTGTGAAAAAATATTAACTACTAACATATTTTCACTGCCCTTTAAAAACGTGACAACAACCCAAACATTTGTACACAAATAAATAGATTTCAGATGCATTGATGGCATAAATAGTTGTACCCAGAAACAAGCCACGACCCCGACAACATTACTTCTAGGGAAAGTTACAGCTAAAACAGGTATGCACTGGTATAAAAATAGATACAATGCATCTGAAATTTCACAAGAACTGGGTGATCACATTTACCGAATAATAAAACAAATACAAAAAAAATACAATTATACATTTTTTAAGATAACACCAAAAAGAACATTGACAGTGTTTACCAAGGTTACTTTAAATTAAAAACAAACACTCGGTCACTTAATATACCCATCATGCTTATAAAAACCACCATCCTCAGTTCTTGAAAAAAGGCAGACCTCGAATCTTTGTTTAAGCTCCCTCCTGTTGCTTAAGCTGGCGGCTCTGTACTGAGTACAGATACTTTTTAGAGAATAGATGGTTTTAAATGGCTCTCACTGTTACCTGTACGGTATAAATGTGACAAAGCATGTTAAAAAGTGCTCAAAAGAAAGTGATCAAACATTTGTATTCCAAACCACAAAAACAATTTAAAACATTTCAAAATGACAATGTGCCCCCCCACCTCCCCCCACATCACACAAATATACCTGTGCAAAGCTAAAACTAGTTTAAAATTAAACTTTAACTGTTTAATTTTAACCTGTGCTATGGCTGAGTATAAAAAATATACTTGATTGTTTTCCTATTAATGACTTATTTACCACTGCACAGTGCTTGATTAGAGTCCCATATTGTATGAAATTCACTGACATATCAATGTGCTTCTTTCTCTGCATGTATTTGCTGCACCAAAAACCAAAGAGACCAAGTCATGCAAAACTCTGTTCTAAAAAGACTGAGACTGGTAAATCAGAAAAGATAATTGCTGGAAAATTTAAAAAGAACACTTGACTACGCCATGTGCTGTTCTGAATAAAAGATTTGGGGACATAAAGCTTCCCCAAGCCTAATGCTAAAAATGAAAACCTGTCACCATTCTTCATATTGAGGACTGCCTCTGTATATCTGACAACCCAAATATGCCGTTCAGCAATGTTGTTTATCTGTTCATGTCTTAGTTTTAGATGTAAAATAACCAACCTAAAATCAAACCAAGTGTACAGTACAACTTCTGATCACTTTAATACCCTTACACTTATAACCTCTTCAATTCCTTTCAAGGGAGTTGAATAATATTGAATCTGATTTGGAGTTTGGTCAAACCAATTTAAAAAGACAATATAGGAATAGGAAACAAACTGAAAATTTGCTTGCCATTTCAAAGAAGGTAACAGTCTTTACTTAGTGAGACTGTAAATGGGCCCTATACCTCCACCAAGTTTAATTACGTCCAGGATCAGCTTAATTAAGTTTAAAATTCATTCTCATGAGGAATACACATTTTCAGACCTTCAATACCACAAAGTATAAAGCACCTGAAAGCCGTTTTTGTAACCATTCTGATATTAAACTGAACCAAACGACACCAAAATTCACAGACTAATAGTATCTACATTAATGTAATACCTAGAACACTCCTTAAATCTTATCAAGTTGTGTTTCTCATGTCACAGATGGCAAAATCATGTGACTCCTTTTCTTTGCCTCCAACATTAAAAAGAAGGAGTGACACCACAGAATGCTGCCAATACATATGGTTATTTAAAACAGTGCAATTGCTTTCAAAAAGTCACGACAATTTTTTATCAAATTTGCTCCTAATGTATTTTGATCATGCATTTTTTGTTGAGTCATTTTAATTTGGCTACATACTGAAACACCAAAAACCCATTAAAAGAGATTCAAAAACTCTTTCCAGTACAACAGAACATAAAATATATTGTCATCTTTTAGGACCAATGTCCGATCTATAAACAAAAAATGATTGATGTTAAGAAAAGAATATTTCCTCAATTACTTGTCTCCGTAGATAAAGCAATGTATTACTGAGGCTTTGCAGTACCATTAGCAGATCAGACTTGCCCTTTTTAACGGTGCAATTTCTCATTTTGCTATTAATTCCTCAAAATCAATCACATGAGGACAAATCCTTATTGTCATTGACAGCCCTGCAAAAACCAACCACACTCTGAAACATGAAATGAATTTGTAAAATGAAGAAAAACCTTTGTATATATTATATAATATATTGACCCAAACATTGCACTTGAATGAGCAATGTGTATTTGAAAGGAAACTGAATGCACTGCATGAGGTCAGTGACTTTTTATAAATTTCTAAAAATACCAATGTTGTGTTATATGGTCTTGCAGGATAGACTAAGTTTTAGTTAAGGACTCCAGCATCAAAATATACGAAAAATAATCTGTAGGCTTTAAGCAACTTCTTATTGAGATGGTGAGATTGTAATAGCTTGAACGTTCTTTAAAGAATTCCCTTTCTGCAATAAGATGCTATCACATTCCCCAACAAACTTCCCAGTTTTTACTAAAACCTTTGATACTGACTCACAACCAAATGATGGCCTATCATAAAAGCTGTTCACCCTCAATATTTATGCACAGGACTCTGTTCACAGTGAACTTGGAACAAAAAGAACAAACCTTGTTGCTTACCTTTGGCCAAAAGAGGCAGGGCTGAGAGAAGCTGGATGAGAATGGATACAACCGATAGCAGCGTTGCCATCAAGACATGCCATCATTGGTGGTAGACATTTAATTATCTATATTTAACTATCAATGATTGCTGACAAATCAGCATTGAGTACGACTAAATCCTTCCCATAGCAAGGGAAGACAAAGTTGCATAATTGACTTGTCTCCACCCTGCCCCAAGTGGCAACAGCACCTGTAGAGTCAAAAATCAACGTGAGACTTGCATACTAAGGAAAGACACTTACCCCATACCACGCCCCATGCCTCCACGTCCACGATGCATCATTCCACCTCGGTCAAAGCCGTCCCTGCCTGGGCCCCTGTTCTCCCCAACCCCTGGGTACCTTGAGGATTCACTGCCAGGGTAACCAGAACCTCCACCCTGGCCATCCTGTCTGTAATTATCTACAAAACAGTAGCACAAATACATCAACACATACAGTCCTCAAAGCATATTTTAAGTGGCATTAAAAAGAAAAAAACAAGTTTTAAAAAAAGGAACAAAAGTAAAGCTTACTGTAATGGCTGGACTGGTTGTAACTGGGTGGTCCACCTTGCTGGCTGTACTGGTTGGCAGTTGGCTGCCCGTAGGAACCAGCGGCCTGAGGGGGGTAAGCAGGAGGAGCCTGTTGCTGTTGCTGTGCCTGCTGCTGGTAGCCCTGCTGCTGGTTGTAGCCGGCCTGTTGGCCCTGGTAACCAGGCTGTTGTTGACCATATGCTGCTGGCTGGGAGTAGTTATTCTGGTTGTAACTAGTCGGCTGGCTGCTGGCATTGTAACTGATAGAGACAAAACAATGATAGAGCACAACATAAACAATCAGCATGTCCTTGCGGAACTTAGTTGTTCTTTTAGTCGTAATCAAGGAGGTATTTACCTTTGAGGTGCAGTGGGGGCAGCCTGCTGGCCATAACCGGGGTAGGCAGACTGTGCAGTATATCCTGGCTGAGAGCCATAAGACTGGGAAGCAGCTGGAGCAGCAGCAGCAGGAGTGCTGTCATAACCACTGGCTCCATACCCCTGGCCTGACTGTGAGTAGTTATGTGTAGTAGACTGGGCAGCAGGATAGCCAGCTGTAGAAACACATCAACAGCAAGAAACGTTTTAGAAAGCTAAAATCTGACAGCACTGAGTTAATATAGACTCAGGAGTCCATCTGTGAATGAAAAGCTCAGCAGAAAAGTCAGTCATTTTGTGCTACTGTATGTATAAACCAGTAAGATTTGCAAGTTTACCCATCAATACCTACAAACTGCCATCAAGGAAATGCTACAATTTGTGCAATGCAGTCCAACGTAGACTGGCTTCAAAATAATGAACAACACTCCTATCTTCATAACTGACCTGATGCTTGCTGGCCATATGAGGAGCCATACTGTTGCTGCTGCTGAGGGTAGCCTCCAGCAGCAGGTGTTGACTGGGTGTAACTGCTGTCAGCAGCAGCAGGCTGGGCGTATGATCCATAATTCTGCTGGCCATAGCTTTGCTGAAAGGAGAGAACACACTTTAGTTGTTAGGCAGAATGCACAACTATCAATAACTCATCAAATGGAATATTTTACACTCAAAGATTTTTGAATTCAATGTAAAAACAAACAAACAAACACACATACTACTGAACTCAGACAGTTAGCTACCAATTACGGTTGTACCATTTTCAACATTGGACTTAGATAAATTTCTGTTTATCACCATAACACTGATTAACTTAACTAATTCAGCCACGACTTGCAAATAACACAATCATAGGTAGAGCAAAAAGCAATCCCCAACAATCAAACAACTTTGTTGTTACAGTAAATCTCACCTGTGCCGACTGTCCATAATTTTGTGAAGGCTGGGCTGCATAGGAGGCATACCTGTGAAAATACAAAACGAAGATTTTGCATTAGAAGAGTAGGGTCCTGGTTCGACTTGACAGTATTGTGCACCCCTAGTTTAATACTGGTGTTCACCTGTAATAGGTATACAATGATAACTTATACAAAATATTTCTATATTCACATCTGCATGTGAAACATTTAGACTGCGAGGTGTCTATTTTTAAATGAAAATCCTTCAATGGGCATTGTCATCGTCCTTTCCGTTATACTTCGTTTGCTCGCTTAATTGAGGTCACTCGTTCGATACTTACAAAACTACAACATCTAAAATTTCCATTCAAGTTTCTGTGGTAGGTTGAATGAAGAGTCTTACCCCTGTTGACCACCAGTTTGATTGTAGGAGCTGTAATCTGTCGAAGAAAGGTAAAGTTTGTTTGTTAACGGCTCAACATACGAACAATACGTGTTTAGCGCGCGAGCAGCACGTTGCACAGAGCAGTCGTCAAGTCGCCATTCTACAAAAAGCTAACGTCCACCAACAGAAGCCATTCATTGCACAAACATGTCGCTGCCAAAGCAACAAACGCACGTAGGACGTCTTAACTTACACATTTAAAATTACTTTTTATGGATGATAATCTAACGTAACCCTAAACGTGCGCAAACACAAATACCCATCTGCTAGAAAATACCGCAATGACTCGGGGCGCTAACAAGACCAGGCCTCAGACGTAGCGCTAGCCGAGTTCACGGTGCGACGGTATAGGACTAAATATAAACTGGGAAACCGACATACTTTCGTGTACAGTAAAATAAACTACCTAACTGCGAACGAATTTACAAAATATCGTACAAAATAAATATAAACGAGCTTAATTCCTCACTCACCAGAAGCTGACGCCATTTTAGTTCCCGTGCGATACGACTGGACAGAGCTGACTGCCGAAGAACCGTTCTTAAACTCACGGAGCAGCCAAATCTCGCGAGATTTGGGCCAACAGCCTGCCCTTGAACAGAGGACGGGTACGTAATTAACATTGTACAACAAACATAACCAAGATTATTACATTTGGCTTGATTTACTTCAAAAGTGGGCAACCGACCTACTGTTCTCCATTTGTGAAAACATAAAATACAAAAGCATAAAGGAGAAGCCTGTCATCACTTCAAAGGGGGAATGAAATAAATGTATTAAATAAATGTAATAAATCATCATAAAAATGAAGCCAAATTCTAACAGTAGGGCATATTTTTTCCATAACATACGTTAATACTGTAAAAATCTTACAAGAATGATCATTTATTTGCAGTATTTTTATTATTAATTTTTTTTGAGTGAACCACATGCAGCAACTGACTTTTAATCATTTTTATTCTCTATCCTACAAACCAATGAAAAGTTTAGTAAGATAATTCTGAGAAATTAAGTCTTAAGCTGTGAAGCTGGTTACTCAAGCTGAGAGGTAGGTTTAATTGATACTAACTTGGCATAATTTTAGCAAGCTTCTGGTAGGCCAAGAGCACAAGAGAGTATTTTCAGATAGTGTCTTCAACAGTTTTAAGTTTGAATACTGTAAAAACAGAATTTTCTTTTGACAGCTGGATACCTATAGTTACATATAGTTACAACAGTTTCATTTGATTACTTTTAGATTTTTTCAGTGGAGAACATAAAGGTTTCACTTTTGTCAGAAAACACTTATGTAAGACCTACCTAAAGTCAACAATTTTTAATTAAAAGTATATTGCAGTTTTGCTTGTAAGTAAGGACACATTTCACTCAAAAACTGGGCTTCATGAAAGACAAAGTGTTTTTTATACTTTCCACAATATGCAGCTAGTCATCTTCCTCTGTTTCACATTGCAGAGGTGAAACAGGGTGCATGTTTTGGGACACTCTGGTACAACACACCAGAAATGTTACTTGGAGTACCATTCAAAGAGTCTATCGATATGTGGGCTTTGGGCCTAATCATGGCGGAGCTGATATTAGGGTGCCAACTTTAACGGAGTACGAAATGCTTCAATTTATCATAGAAACTCAAGGCCAGCCACCTGATGAAATCCTGGACCAAGGGCTGTACACTGAAAGTCTTTTCTTTAAACAGGACAACAGAACACCATGCTGGAGATATAGTCTCCAGACGATACGTATCATGAGTATGGTTTCGATGCATCAGAGACGAGGACTATCAAACTGAAGTCTCTTGATGAGATTGAGCAATACATGGAACAAGGTGAGGAACTTCACAGGGATCAGAAGATGCTGGTGAGCCTCATCAAAAACATGCTGAACCTGGATGCAAGCAAGAGGATTACAGCTCGAGAGATGTTCTCGAGCATCCATAATTTGATCCTAGCATCCCTGAGAGCCCTTCTGCAAATGCTGGAGAAGTACTGACACACATGGAAAACCATGTAAGAAACACATCTCCCTCCATGTCTGCTTCATCAGGGAAAGAACGCACAGATTCCTACACCCAACATCCAGCTCCTGCCCTTTCTCCTGTGTCATTGGTAGAACGTGTAGATTTCAACGCACAAAGTCCTTCTCAGTCTTTGTCTACTGCATCATGGGAAAAACGTGCAGACTTCGTAGCATCATGGAAGGACGCTATAGGCTTCAACGCTCATAGTCCAGCTCAGTTCTCGTCTGCAGCATCATTAGAAGAACAGACAGACTTAAATGCTCAAAGTTCTTCTCTGTCCTTGTCTATGGTGCCATGGGAAGAATGCATGGACTTTAACGCCCACAGTCCAGCTTGGTCCTTGTCTGCAACATGCTCAGATTTGAACCCCCAGCGTTCTTCTCAGTCCTTGTCTGCTGCGTCATTGGAAGAATCCATAGACTTTATAGCATCACGGAAGGAAATTCTGGACTTCGACACCCAAAGTCCAGCTCATTCCTCGTCTGCTGCATCATGGCAGGCATGCATTGACCTCAGTGCCCAATGCCTGGCTTCCTCTCTGGCTGACATGTCACGGGGGAAAAAATTGAGACCAAAAGCCAACCTGAGCATGTGGTCATTGAAAAAGGGGATGACATTGTTGAATCAACTCCTTCTCCAACTGTTGTGTCATGGGAATACGGTCCAACCAAGACTACCAAGAAGAAAATCAGCTGGTGGAGACGCATCATGAGAAGAATTGCAAAGGCCTTCCACACGTAGATATATTAGTGGATCGATTACCCCCTATCCATCTCCCACACCCTCATTCCTCCCTCCACCCATAACTCCCTGCACTCCTCACCCCTCTATTTCTCACCCCCTCTTTCTTTAAGGGCACCACACTGGCTCAGTCATTAGAACTGCAGCCCCACAAAAACACCTCCCTCTGGTGGGATGTTTTCTGTCACAGATGTTTCTGTTTGGAGAGCTATGCTCTTTCCATGTTCATGTGGATGCAAACCTTATGCTAAGTGGATATTCTAAATGCATCCAGTAAAATTATATCCGCTCTCCCCAGTATAATAGCTCCTCAGTTCAAGCAAGGAGAGCAGAATTTTATTTTATTTTTTTAGAGAATTTGTTATAAATGGTTAATTTTTGTACACTTTTTATATAATAAAATGATATAAAAATTTATTTTACTGAAAACACTATCTTTTAAGTTTAGATTTGGTGAATTTTCCTGACAGAACTGTACATTACATATGATTCATTCAAGGACTGTTGCAAAGTTGAAAACCTCGCAAACCTTTCTGTTTTATTTATTTATTTTTTGGCAGTAGTAAACAATGTAATTTGGGGGAAAAATAGCTACAAATTTATATAAAGGATATTATCCTAAATAGTGAATGATTATGGGAAACTATATGCTCACTACTGTAAGCCTTCTGTACTGTAAATTCGTTCATAGTAGTAAACCTAACCACAAAAAACTGGTCAACATTTTTGTGGGTAGTAATACAACAATGTCATATTATTTTATGCAAAACTGAATTTTCAAAAGTATGCACCTCTTGCAAAGTTCTTACTTTCTTTTACAAAAAATAACAGCTAATTGTAAACTGTGGAAAAAGGTTGGAATATGTTGCCAGGAAGAAATATCCCATGAGAACAATAATTATTCTGAAGTGCCAACTGTGAAACAGATCTGCCACCTAGTGACAACAGCAGACAATTGTTTGTATATAAACAGTGAGTGGTGAAAGTAACTTAGTAAGCTACTTAAAAACAGCTTTGACAAACTTGTACTTTACTTGAATGATTCTGTTTTATGCTATTTTATACTTCTACTTCAGTACATGTTAAATGGAAAAATATTGTATTAACTATTCCACTAAATTTGGAATTTATTTATGTATATAATCATAGTAATATATGATGATGTATAAGTCACAACAACTAAACCACCACTTTTACTTTAACTACATTTGGCTGCTGATGATTGTTCATTTTTACTTAAGTAAGACTTTTCATGTGGGATGAAACTACAAAAAATGTGAACTATATGAAATTGTTAAAAACATCACTTTGTATGCTGTGCCAGATTATAAAGGCAGGACTTTCACTTGTGATGAATATTTTGGAAATGTGTTTTGAATATTTTTACATTTTGTCTGAATATTTACTCACAATGGAGGATTTTTTTTTTAAATAATGCAAATAACAGCAAGTACCCTAAACCCAGAGATACATCTTCCAAATTATTGTTTTGATAGATGGAAGATATTCAAACTTCCCTTAGCAACAAACCCAAAAACTTTAGATTAAAGAGGGACCATTTTGCTGATTGAATGAGTTTATGATTAACTGACCTATAGACCCTGTGCACGTCAAAATGTTAACTTCCGCGTTCTGACCGGGAGGGCTTACAGGTCCTTCCGGTCAGAACGCGGAAGGGATAACATGGAATGAAAAAGGAAAAACACTGTTTTCGCGGCAAAACAAAAAATCAGATTTCAGCGTGTTCAAGGTCGATATGGGAGGTACTGTAGTGTACCATTATGTTCGGCTTCTGGTGTTTATAACGGTTCTATAAGCTTTCACCGTTTTCCAAAAGACCGGCATTTGCAGGCTCATTGCCAAAATTAGACGAAAAAAAAGTTTCACACTGAGCTGAGGATCGGGAATATTAGTGCATAGTCACTGATCAAACAGCAAGTATCTGATAAACTATAACAACAATCCGTGCACTCTTCAATCATTTGTTATTCCGTTTTGACACCTAATCAAATATAGAGGAAATCCAAGCATTTATTTGTCATTTTGTTCAAACAAAACTAAATGATAAATGAAAAATAAAATGATAAGGTACATGTTTGGCAAGCGCAGTACATGAGAGAAGTGCCCGGAGTGCTGCAGCATCTCACCTGTTTTGCTGTTTTCCCCTCTTCTACATTTAGTAAATAATAAAGGAATTACGTTAGAATGCTGTATTGAGTCTAACTTGTCCCTAATAACCAAAATAACATGAATCTGCTAGGACGAACGAGTAAAGGTTTCAATATGTGATTACACTCGTGTATCCCTCTCGATGACGTTGTTTATCAACTTAGTGCATTTACGCGTGTATATGTGTTACATTGTTTATTTATTTCTATCTAGAGTTCAGAATTGCATGACTCCTCTGACGAAGAGTATGTCCCAGACGCCCCAACATCTTCCTCCAGAGGTCGGGAATCTAAACGAAGCCGTCAGCCGGCTATGGAGGCCGTGGTCGGGGAGCGACGCGAGTACCCCGACCACAGCATCTAAACGAAGGCGTCAGCCGGGCTATGGAGGCTGTGGTCGGGGAGCGACGCGAGCACCCCGAGCCAAAAACGTCCTGCAGTCTCTTGGCCTGAACAAGCCGTGGGATAAGGTAGCGCTTCAAAGTTATATATGTACTTAGATATATACAATTTTAATCCCTTTTCCCGTTTGCTTTGAGGAGCTGACGAAAAATCATCAACGAGACGATAAACATTGTCAACAGAAATTTTAGACAAGTTGCCTTGGCATCTGGAAAAGTAAAGTTTTCTGCTGGCTTCTTCCATTTTGACAGCCCTGGAGGCGGGATGTACAGGGTGTATGCAGCAAGAGGCGCTAAAGCTCCTTTACGCTACTAATTAAACAACGACGAAGAAGAAAACGCGGAAGTTAGCATCTGCTTAGCTTTCTTACATTTCTACGCTGGGATTTTTCTTACTTTTAACACTTATTCCTAACATTTTAATTTACATTATATTATAGAACAACAACTAAACTCTTAAGCTCGTCGTTTGAGTTTATTATGGCCTATGTCGTTGGCATAGAGTTTAACAGGAGGATTCTGCAGCCAGTAACCTTCTGTTGGGAATTATAATGTTGTGATGATGGACTCCATCTCCCACTCTCGTATTGTTAGAAGTAAAAACTGTTGTCTATCTGTAACCCTTTCGTTTCTCAAGACATTGTTTTTGTTATGAGCACCACTTGACGTTTATATCCCAGAATTATGCCACTAAAATACAAGTGAGTGGAGAACCTACAGCTGATCCTAAATAATGCTGGGACGTGTAATGTCAGTGTGGTTCTGGTTTGGGTCAGATCGCTCTGGATTCTGCCTGGGAACATGTTTATTGATAACACTTACACTGCTGATGTATGCTGGGGGCATCCAGGCAAGTCTGAGCGTAGGTCCAGGAGGAGACTTCCCAACATTCACAGGTTGCTCATGTTGTTTCCAAGCAGATCTTCAGTGTCAGAGTTGGTGAAATCAAGGCATATAATGTATTTTTCCTCCTCAGATGTGTGTCTTTATGCTGTCAGTCATGATGAGCTGACCTCTCTGCTGGTCAGCGTTGCTCTCCTGCTGTTGTTTGGACCATGTCAGGAGCGTCGCTGGGGGACAGTGGCCTGGCTCGCCCTCTCCATCCTGACAGTGGTCATTCTGCCTTTCCTCTACGCTGTGGTCCTCTTTGCTGGTGGGGGCGAGGCGAGTCGGATCTATGGTTTCTCTGCTGTCCAGCTCGCTCTGTTTACTGCTCAGTGTCGACAGGTGACACAAAGACGGCTGCTGAGGTGTTTGCCAGTCTGGTTTCTGCCCTGGCTTCTCCTGCTGATCGGCTTGCTGCTGTTGCCCGGGACCCCTGCCCTGCTTCACTTCTGTGCCATATGCATCGGACACAACTGTATCCTTCCCTGTTTATACTGTTGTTTGATGGCAGTGCTGAAGGGTGATGCAACTTATATTGCTGAATTACTGATTCTCAGCTTTTATCCACATTTTAGCGTTGTGAAACCATTTTAGATGTTTTAGGGAGATCCTTGATAGTGTCTAAATCCCACTTTCAGATTTCTTAAACCTTTCTTCTATTTGTGAAAATGCTATAAAGAAAGATTTGTGTGCTCCTTTGACACACAGAGCACATTAGACCAGGCCTATAGTTAGACTAGTGTGGATTAGACTTTCTCAGAGAGGCTGAAGATTTTTTAAAACACAGTCTCTGCTTTGTAAAATCTCTACTAAAAAAAGGGGAGAATTCTCTACTTTTTTGCATCAAAACCACATTTGATCAGCTCAAGATATAAAAAAGCAGTGAAATCTCCCTTTTTGCAGTTTCACAAACAGCATAAAGGTTTCACAAATTTGAATCTTCAGCCTCTCTGAGATACTTTGATCCAGGTTTGACCCCTCTGATGATTGTAGTTTTAGATCTGGACCTGGTTTAATGTGATCCAGATGTGAAAAAGAAGCAGTAAAAATCATCCTTGTATGCATTTTCACCAATAGAACGATGGTTTCACAAATTTGAAAGTGAGTTAGTGACACAAACATACCTTAACTGCTGAACAGCATCATCAATTGATACTTGTAGCATATACTGTGGCTTGTAGAGGCAGAGTAAACTAGTAAACAAAGTGTTTTCTCTTATTATTATTCTGCTGCTGTGGCCTTAATGAGCTTGTACAGACTATATTTAATTGTCACTTTTAATAGTTTTGTTAAACCTTTTAAGGTGGGGCCTTGTGCAGCTTTATTATTCTTATTAGTGTATAAAAATTGTTTACATCACATAATTTCCACCAAAGGTCCTCCAAACCAGGTGGAGCAGGATTATAACAGGCTATTGTCTATAATAATGACTAAACACTTTCCTGAATATGTTTTATGCCTGAACACTCATTTATTTTTTGTTTCATGCTGTGATGGTAAATGATAATAGTTGTGTTTAAAATGTAGTTATATATATAGATATGTAAGTACAGGGTGTCCATAAAGTCTCTTTACAGTTTTAAGAATGTATTACAAAGGCACTTGATAAGATATCTTAACCAGATTTGTTTTATTGTTATCAGAGTTTATTAAAGTTTGTAATCACATTGAAATTGTGTGTTTCAGATATCCTGTTGGTGAAAGAGGTACTGTTAAATGAAACTCTAAAAATGGCGACTCATCAAGAGAAGGCACAATGTGTCCTCATGGTTTGTTGAGACAAAATCGAATGTGCAGACCCAGCAAAAATACAGAACTAAGTATGGAAGAGATCCTCCATCACATCCTTCAATTTATGGAGACAGGGACAGTGTTGGATAAAGGGAGGAGTGGGTGACCAAGAACATCTGAGGAAAACATTGAGTTTCATTTAACAGTACCTCTTTCACCAACAGGATACCTGAAACACACAATTTCAATGTGATGACAAACTTTAATAATAATAATGGATTAGTTTTCTGTAGCGCTTTTCTAAGGCACTCAAAGCATGTATAATGGATCCATTATTCATTCACTCACACATTCTCACTCTGATGGTGGTAAACTACATTTGTACCCTCAGCTGCCCTGGAGCAGACTGACGGAAGCGTGGCTGCCAATCCACGCCTACGCTCCCTCCGACCACCACCAACATTCATACACCAGTGTGAGTAGCCACACTGGAGGCAAGGCGGGTAAAGTGTCTTGCCCAAGGACACAGCAGCACATGACTAGGACAGAGTGGGAATCGAACCACCGACCCTTCGATCGTTGGACTACCCGCTCTATCTACCACCTGAGCCATTGATTAGAATAAAACTGATCTGGTCAAGATAACTTATTGACTGCCTTTGCAATAAATTCTTAAAAATTGTAACGAGACTTTATGGACACCCTGTATTTCTCAGTGTGAGCTGAAAGTTCCCTATCCCACTAAATCTCTCAGTGTTTATTTCGACATAAATACCTGGGTGCCTCTTTCTCACATCTTGTGCTGTTATACTTAACGGACCTTGTAGATCGTCAGTCCTTTATTGGGATGATACAGGAGCAGGAGGAATGCAGGCTCTTGGATTTCATTCCTGATTGGGCGTATGTTCGCACTTCAGCCAGGTTCAGATTGCCCGTCTATGCTACCTCACAAAGGTGTGACTTGACTCATTCACATCTAAACTCTCATTGAATGTACATCACCTGCATGCATAGCTGTGGCAGATTTAATCATTTCTGCTTCGTCTGTTGTCCCATATCTAGATCGCTTTCTCCCTCTGCTCCCCCACTGAGTGATCCCTCTGCATTGAGCCACCACCACCACCACCCATGGATTGAACCTTTGCCTGCCTGGGTGATGGAGGAGTCTGCTGCTCAGTCTGAGGCTGAGGTGCTGGAGGAGCAGATGCTCAGGGCAGGGATACTGGCCTCACTACAGGATGCGCCCGATGGTCCTGATGCAAAAGTGGAGGTGCCCAAATCATCAGTGTCTTCCCTGCGGTCAGTAATAAATGAATCTCGTATTAAGTAGTTGAATGGGGAGATATGTTTTTAAATAAGCATGCCTCATATTACTTATATATAGTTTGTATTTTCAAGCAGTACTACAGTTAACTAAAATACCAGTGTTTCCTCTCAGACTGCAGCAGCTGGAGAAGATGGGCTTCCCCACAGAGAAAGCTGTAGTGGCTTTAGCAGCCTCAAAACAACTAGATGGCGCCATCTCCCTGCTCATTGAGGACAGCGTTGGAGAACAAGCCGTGGTGGTATCGAAGGGAAAGAGCCCTCTGCCACCACAAAGCAGCTAGATGACCTCACGCGCCTGGACTGACTCTGTAAAGATGTTTGCACTTACGCAGTAAACTGAACGTACATATTACGCTTGGGTTTTGCTGAGCTTCAGTGTTTTCCCTGTGGGCTATTTGTAGAACTATTTTAACGATCCACATGTAAAGAGGAGAAGAAAGTCTACTCGAGGGTGGATGCAAACTTGACTCACTTTATGCATCTGCACATATAAATGTACATCGGAGAGAATGGATGTCATTAATTTATGTTCTAAAAGTGTTTAATGAATACTGTTGTACCACAAATGAAAACAGGTGACATGTTTAAAAAACAAACAACGAACATTATTTTATTACACCGATCATCTAGACAGGATTATCTTAACACAGTAACACATTTGCAAGGGAAAAAAAAAGGTCCAAAATATGAAATGGTTACACGACAGCATACAAAATAAACTACAATTCATCATTTAAATAGTTTCACAATACATTTGATATAAGATGACACAAAAAGTCTTTTCATAAGGACATTTTAAGCAGTTTACCAACACAATAGTGGTAAAAACATGTTCAAGTTCTATAAAGTTTTGTTTTTTTCCTCTGTGTGTGTGTGTGTGTTAAAGATCCTGACATAGACAGCCAGAGTTATTTCAGTGTATTTTGTTTCCAACACTGTTTTCGACTGTTCCCGCTGATATGCAGCCAAACCCAAATACAAATGTTTGTGCTTTTTTTTTTAAATTTTTTTTTTGCACAGAGTAAATGTCAAAATGCTATTCTCTTTATTACTTTAAGGGGGAAACTCACTCACACTTACACCAGAAAACTACAAATCACTGTTAGCAACACATACAGTATCAGAGTGGAGATGACTTCATCTTTTTAGTGCACTACATAACATTGAGTTAAACGATAGGATAGAAGGATAACAAAATTAATACTAGAAGAGGAGGTTTGTTTGTGTAATTGTATCCCGCAAACTGTACATGCACAATATATTTAAATAATGGACTCTCTTCCGATTGCAGTTATATCATGTAAGCAATACAAACTCAAATCCAGTCTCTTTTCTCACATCTGATTTCTCTTTCATTTGATTACACTAAATGACCCTTTTTGTCCAGAACTGTTTGTAGCTTGAGCACCACAGAAGTTTCAGATTTCCTTTTTTTCCCCCAAAACACCTTAATCTGAGGCTTTAGTTCTGTAACCAGAGAAATGTGATACAGTAGGAGCTATTGGGAGTGTTGTGTAAAGGTAAGTGTTGGTTATGGCGATGTGTGTGTGCGTGGGTGGGGGTCAAACTAGTTCTCAGGTTCCCGATGGAGCAGGGCATTGTGGAGTATCAGTGGAGTTTCCCTGAGGTGTCACCCATCCTAAATCTGACGATCCAGCTCAGAGAGGGTATCAGATATGATCTAAATCTGTTGAGAGCCGATGAGACCTAGGAGGGGAGGTCAACCCAGCCTGTGATCCTCAGGGTGAGCAGGGAGGGGGGGCTACTTCCCTCGAACCTTGGTGTCGGACGACAGAGGAGAAGCAAGTCGATGTGGAAGTGCACCTGCTCGCTTATCTCTGTAGAAACTAGGGGAGACTGTGCCAAACGGTCCATCCCCAGACCCTAGATCAGGCTCTGTTGAAGAAAGACAGCAGTTGGAACGGGTCCTCCCTCTCCATCAGAGTGTGTGGACATAATGTGCACTCTGTAGTCCTAATCCAACTCTTAACCTGAAGGCATTGTAAGTGAATGTTTTATTTTGAGTGGTCAGTTGTATTAAAAGCATTTATTAACTACCCTGCTGTAAAGGAGGTGCATCTGACTAGTGGAGCTGCAACAGATATTTTTGTCATCAATAAACTGGTCAGTTGCTCTTTTATACAGCAGTGAATAAAAGTTTGCACACATTTGAAAAGTCTTGAGCTTCCAATGACTCCGATAACTCATAACTTTCTATGATGTAATCACTAGAACACATGCATCTCTGTCACAAACACAATCATGTATCTTGGTTCTTTCATAGATTTATTATGGGTCTTCTGGACAAATGTATGATCGGTTTTGGTGATGTGGAAAACTGGTGATCTTTTTTATTTTTGTGGCCTGGCCTCTTAACTTCTCATGAGCGATTGATTTACGATAGAATACAGCTACTTATTCCTCTGAGGAAATCTAAATAAGGCCCATTCATTCATCAGAAAAAGCAAATCATTGACTTGAACAAATTTGGAAAGTTACTTGGACCCGTTTAAAAGCAGCTACAGATCGCCAAATCATCTGTACAAACAATTCTAAGTATAAAGTGTATGGTACAGTTGTGCCACTGCCACGATCAGGGAGAAAGCAGAAGCTATCACCTGCTGCTGAGAGACAACTGATCTGGATGATCAAGAATCAAAGAAGAATCACCAACAAGCAGGTCTGCAGTAAATTAGGTGAGGGAACACAGGCGTCATTGTCCACAGTCACATGTGTTCAACATCACCATGAACGGAGAGGCCATGCAAGAAGGAAGCTTTTCCTCATGAAGTGGCACATTTAAAGTCAACTGAAGTTTGATGCTGATCAGCTGAACAAAGAAAAGGCTTTCTAGAGGAAGGTTCTGTGGAAAATTAAAACAAAAATTAAGCCATTTGGCCACAATGACTATAAATATGCTTGGAGGAGGAAGGTGAGGCCCTTAACACCAAGAACTTTACACCTATTATCTAGCATGGTGGTGGCAGTGTTAGACTCTGGAGATGTTTTGCTGAGCCGTTGCTTTATACAAAGTAAATTAAATAGTGAAGGATTAGGATTACTTCCACAATCTTCTGGAAAACCTAAAATCGTTGGCCAGAGAGTTGAGTCTTGGATGCAGTTGGGTGTTCCAACCAGACAATGACCCAAACACATATAAAAATGGTTAAGAAATGAGTAAGTTGTGATTTAAACCTCATTAAAAACCTGTGGGCTGTTATGATGGAATAAATCTGTCAGAAACCCAACAAATTTCTGTCGAGAGGAGTCAAAGGTGCAACCAGAAACTTGCCAGAAGCTTTTGCACAGTTACTAAAAACATGTAGTTGAGGCGAAAATGGCCAAAGGACATCAAAACAAATAATAAAATTGTTGTATGTGTACTTGTGACCAAGCAGATTTTGTCATATTTCCAGAAGACCAATAATAAATCTATGAAAGAACCAAAATGCATCATTGTTTTTTGTGACAAAGATGTATGCGTTTCAATGATTCCAACACAGGAAATTAAGAGTTGAAAAAGTCACTGGAAACTCAAGACTACTGTGATATATTCAGTCTTTATGACTGTATGTAAACCTTTGCTCACGGCTGGAGACTGGGCGTCTCAACAATCAAATGTTGAAAAGAAAAAAAGCAAAGTGTATCCTCAGATTTTCTGGTTTTCTTTTAACCAACAGTCCAATACCCAAAGATGTTCAATTTCCAAAGCACAAAGCAGCAAATTATCATATTTTGAAAGCTAAAATCAGTGAGTGTTTGGCACAAGTTTCCTGAAAACTGGTTTCACATCTTGGATTTCCATAATAGGATTCATGACTAAAATAACAACAAGCAAAGTCAAGGTAATAAAAACAGAGGTTCACACTTGAAATTTAGCTAATCTCCTTCATCAGGATGCATGGATGGAATCAGATATAATTGACAGGATTGACAACTTCAACAACCAAACAATTAAACTGTCATCTGATTTTGGTGCTTGAAAGTATGTGACGTTATCTTTTTCCACCTGAGCTCAATTCACTTTAGACCAGTGAGAAGAGCACAGAAAAATGCACAAATACAAAATTATCTCATTTGATTAAAAAAAAAAACAAAAGTCTTAAAACCTTTGCAGAAAAACAACGTGTATGCAGCACCCGTCTTTCATAGTAAGAAGTTGAGTGGGTAAATTGATTTTAATATCTGTGCCGGCATCAAATAATCCTCAAAACTAAAACAGATTATACACAAGAATACATTTCTAAAACACATCTACTTTTCAGTGATGAGAGCAACATTTCGCAGTTCAGTAACAAGTGGTTATTTTACGCTTTTAACACTTGATCAGCATTTTTTACATGTAAAAAAGAGGTAAGAGAGGGCTGGCAGAGCTGTGGGTGAGGATGTCTCAGCGTTACCTGGCCAGATGATAGCCTCCAGCAGTGTCACCCTGCGAGCCAGAAGCTCAAGATCTGCCTGCAAGTCGTGGAACATCTGCAAGCTAATGTCCTATCAGAGAGCAGTGACAGGGGGACTGTGTGAGGGTGTGGAAACGCCAGCCCAAGTCCTGGGGCTGCTCACGACTGTTCCCACTCCCTGTCTCAGCAGTGAGGCTCAGTGGGAGTTTGAGGCACCCACCTTTGACCCCTGCCTAAAGCTGACCCTGCCTCAGGCCTCCTACTCACCATGAATACCGATCATAGTCTCAAGGATTAAAACCCTCTCGGCTAAGATCTTCAGCGCCTCTCTGATCTGATGTATTCCGTCCCCCTGTGAAGATAGATACAGCCGTCAAGGTAAGGAGCACAAGCCAAAGAACTGCTCGCCAAGATGCAAGTCATTTCTCTCAATACAGTTGAGCAGTTAGAAGGTTAAAACAGTCCACATGTCTGCCCAGCACTGTCAGAAGCTAACCTGCTTTTCTCTACCGTCTCCCTCATTCTCTGATACATGCTGCTACACGAAGTCAGTCTCTGCCATGCCGGACTGGGCAACATCAGCATGCACATTACAGACCAGCATCATGCTGGTTGAACTGCGCTCTCCCAGGACAAAGATTCAATCATGCCATCTGCATTCTTTCTGTTGGGTAGCAGGTCAGCCAGGCAATTACTTTCAGCTCCACAGTGTTCATTCTTAACACCGCACTTACAAAAGTTACCCATCATCTGACAGAATGAAACCAGTAAAGGTTCACACTGACATCTGGTTTGTCTTTAGTTACAAGATAAAGCAATGGCTTCATGAGTCATACCTTCAAAAATAACAAAAGTAGTTGAACAAGAAGTAGGTAAAGCAGACAGAGACAGCTGAGAGTGTCGCCATCACAAAAGAAGGCATGCAGAGAACAGCTGAAGCCTTTACTGCCCAGGTGAGTGATTCCCACTATGACATGCTCTGATTAATAAGACAAAATGTATGTTTGAAGAAAAAAGGCAAAGTCGCACTCGCAGCATGGCTCTCGGGATCATAATGTCAGCTTGTTGGTTGGTTGAAATATCTCAACTTTGGGACAGATTGTAGAGAAATTTTGTTTATGAGACGCGGAAGAAGAATCCATTGGTGAACTTCTGTACCACCAGGTTTGTGTTTTTCAAGAAAATATGTTGACAACTATTGGATGAATTGCCATAAAACCTAGTACAGACATTCAGGATTTCCTAAATCTAAGCTTAAAATGGTGAAGACTAACTTTTTTCTGTCTCATTAATAGTTTGCCAAAAATGATCAGTTTGAACTGAACAAACTGTAAAAAACAAAAACTTGTGTGCTCCTTGGTATAATCATGTAGTTATTAGTGACTCAGCTGACAAAACAGTGACACCTGGCTGAACTGCAGGCTCTGTTTACAAATATTTTGACTAGTCTGTAGAAACTGCTTGGAGCTCACAGGGTTAATGATCAGTGCTTATGATAATGGCGATATCAACGTTCATCCCTATTATTCATATACTGTAAGCATGTTAAACTACTATCACTGATAGTGAACATTGTAACTATTATACCGAATTAAAATCAGCAAGTCAGAGAGTTGATCCCCAAATAAAACTTTGGGAATTTGGACCTGCTTTGCCTTTTTTCAACAGCACTGTGTCATTTTTCATGGTTGATTTACACATGCAGAGAAAGAGAAAGTTTATGTGATGAAGGAAAAGACATAATCATGCAAAGTTGCATTGTGGGAGAAAAGAGGATAGCTGTATCCACTCCACTCACATCAGAGCACAACACCTCTGAACCCAACAGGACCCACCACTGACACATATGGAGTGATTTGGCATATACATTCACACTTTCTTTTGTGGTTCATTGACACATTTAGAAAAAAAATCTGTGAAATCAAACAAAATGATCAGATGCACTGTTAGATTCAAATGAAATAATTTGATTTTTGCAAGGACTTTTGCTCTATTTTACATCTTTTCAGTCCGTCAGAGCTGGTGCATGATGCCGTTCTGTATATTTATATGTATATGCCAAAGTCAGATGCTGAAAAGGTGACTGTGAAAGGTAGCCATGGGGACAGTAGCTTGCAGAGGGAGTCAGACAGCTTTAGGGTCAAGAGGACAGCAGTCCAGAGCACACCCCAAGGACCAACAAAAACACATTAACACACAAAATCAGACAGATCAAAAGCTACAGTCATATATGAACAAACAGAAACAACAATGTTAAACGGACACTTTGACTACCAACAGGTTGGAAAGTATGGGCTGGAGAGAAAAAGAGATGCAGCTAAACAACACTTTGTGGCCAATCACAACCATAAACACGGTGACTGTAAAGAGATTGTAACCATAACCACAGATGTTGGTCATGGTTAGACTTAATTTAGGTCACTGAAAAGATTCATTGCATTGCAAAGTGAACATGTGATGACATGAATAAAAATATCTTACATTTAGATTGCTCTTGTAAAATGAGAAGGAGGTAAAAGAAAAGTAAGGGTTAGACAGACAGAAGACATTCAATGCTCAGCAAAGGAATCTTAAAACTTTTTCAAAATCTGAAAATCTTCCAGTCCAGAGCCATGTGAATTGTAAACAACCACCAACTACTTTCTTACCGGTAAGCCCTTCTCTCCTGGCTCTCCCTTGGGACCTGGCGCTCCCTGTGAATAAACGTTAATGACAGAAAAAAATGAATCTGACCTCAAAACATTTAGAAAAGCTGTGCTGCAGTTTGCATTAACACAAAGATCTCCTTCTCTCTGTGATTGTGTTGTTGTTGGTCAGTGTGGTTTGTAGTGCTGCTGGTGAATGTAGTTTACAGTAACATAACCAGCTGTGACATATGTTGACGTTTCCCTCCCCATACATTCTTGTTCTCAGGATATAATCTTGAAGGCAGCAGAGGTAGAGGTGGCTTACCGGCTCGCCTCTGAAGCCCCTCTCTCCTGGGTAACCTAAAGGACCCTGAAAAAGCAAAAGCACATCTCAGAAAGTTGGTAAATGAAGGAAAGGAACTGAATGCTCACGCACTGCCCAGATTATGATGCAAGAAAGATGTTCCTGAGTGCAATTATTCTCTTAAATATTACATATGATGGACAACGGGGGTTAACAACACTATGAATCAAAACTAAAAATCTAAAATAAGAAGCCTTTTGTATTGTAATCACTGTCATATCCTATAGATGTACAACATTTTAAGCTGTGAAAACATGGAGATTGTGTTTAGCATAGACGAAAAAAAACAATCTGGCCTCTTGTCTGTTTATTGGAGAACCAATAAGACAAACATTGTAAATATTTTTTTTAAAAAGATCACAAAACTGGAATAACACATCAAGCTGCAAAGTAAATGTCATTCCCAATTTCTTAGTAATCACATCTGTGCACATTAGAACAGGGTCATGTGTTGCTATCTTGTCAAGAGTCCCGCTGAAAATATTACAGCTGTTTATAGTCTGAGTACAAGTGAAGCCAAGTGTTTTCTTATTTGTCACATTTCCTTATTGCATTGTATTATATTATGATATTTCATTGAATTTGCATTTTCTTTAGATAAAATGTGCCTTCTGCCTAACTCCATCCCTGTCAGCTAAATGAATAAACTAATCTAAACTAGACCAAATGTACTCACTCTCTCCCCACGTTCTCCCTTTGGCCCCACAGGGCCCTGTGTTCCAGGAGCTCCAGGTTTCCCCTGTAGTGGGTCAGAAAGGAAATTCAAAATGACAAAGACACATTTTCACAGACAATGTTGAACTCCTGCAGTGCACCACTAAGCTGTGAGTAAGCTTACGTTCTGTCCTGCCGGGCCAGGTGGTCCAAGTGGGCCTCTAGGGCCTGGAGGACCTGCATGAACATTTATAACAGCACATCAGTTTAGCCTGGTGAGGAGCAATAAACTCAGCTTCACATGTGCAGAGAACCAGCAGGTGTTTATGACTTCTAAGTGTAGCTTTCAGGGATGTTTGTGTTTCACCTAGTTAAGAATAAGCTTTCAGTTTTTTCTTATAAAATGGCAAAAAGCAAATTTACAGCTCACTGACAGAGGCAAAAAGAGACTTATGGTAGACACCAAACACTGAGAAAGCTGAATAAACTGTATATCATTTGTGGGTGTTGTTTGCACTCTGCTGCTACTGTGTTTTCTTCATGTAAAGCCATTTTCAATATTAGAATCTTTAAATGTTTAAATAGGTGTTACCCAACCACCATGCAAACATCCTGTGTGCAGCATGAAGAGGCCAGTAAACACTCACCGATAGGCCCGGGAGGACCCTGAGGTCCTGGAACAGGCAACCCTCGTGAGTCATGGAAAGTGTTGGTGAAGAAGGGGTCTTTTCCACGATCTGGAGTTGAAACAAAATGTGCACGCTTAATGGGATGCAGAAGCTAGTCTCCTGGCTATTTGCAAAGTCAACTATCAGTCTGTCAGATCTTTTTTGTGGCTTCACTCTCCAGACAAGCTTCTAATGACTGTATGAAGTGTGTATCTATGGGTTGTAAATGAAAATAGTTGATTTCATTCGATATGTTCTACTTATGGGTTTGAATATTTGAAAAGACTGTCACAAATCCAAAGTGCAGCCTCACAAAATGAATATTTGAATGTTATTCACTGTCTAATTGAAGACTTGTGCTGCGGTTATGAAATAGTTCATATGATGCTGCTTCCATGCAACAAGTTCCACCAATCAAATGGTGTTTGGATATATTTATTGATGCTGATGTCTTGGATCAGGTCCCTGCTTGCCGTTTGAATGTGTCGAGTTTGACGGATGAACCACATTTGGGGTGTATCCTGAGAGAAAGTGCTCCCTGAGATGTGAATGTGGGAAAATGCATTGTTCTCACAGAAACATGAACTTCTCTGTTAGCTGCAGTGGTGGGCAGGCTCTCATCCCAGCAGTCAAGAGGCATTTTAGCATGCAATGTTTGTCTTTTGTTTTCATGAGACCGTGCCAGATGCGCCTAGTAACTACTCTGGTGAATATTAAGCAACCCTGCTGTGTTGATGCTGCCTCAGAAGTTCAACTCAGCCAAGTGAAGCCTGACAAATCAGTGCTACCTGTAGAGGGCAGTGTTTTCCAACAAACAGTTCATTTAATGAGTTCAGCAGAGTAATAAACTACACAAAAATGTATAAATGTCAGCAGTGGATCAGAGTTTGATATTCATTAAAAGTTGCATAATTCAGCATAAAATCTACAATGAAACAGCTCTGACTGGACAGAAACAACTAAATGTGTCCACAGAAAAAGGACAGGAGGAAGAGGGTGGTGTATGTGTGAATGACAGAGGAAGTGTGCGGTCATTGGGTCACTTTATACTGACAGGAAAAACAGATCCAATCATAGCATTAGACTTCAGGAGATACAAGTAGGAGGAGAATGAAGAGAAACATCCTCCAGCTGTCAGATCTTTGCACACCGCTAACAGATCGGGACCTGAGGTGACATCCAAACCAGACTCCAGACACTACTTTCATTTCCTGCTCTGAACATGCTGGGATCTGTGACTTAATATGACATGAAAACATGCAAGAATGTTGACAAACACTGTACTTTTGAGCAGGCCTCCTCTTTGCTATAATGTTCTTGCTGCTGCTTTAGGAACCCTCTCCTGTTCTGCAGAAGGGAATTCCAACATCCTGATGCAGATGTAAAAGCCAAATAAGACAGTGTTTTCCAAAGGAAGCTCAGCACAGAACCGCCCCCACTGCTCATGTTCCCCACTGTTACTTTGATGTGAACAAAAACGGTCCACAGTCTCGAAGTCATCATGCCAACCTCAACGTCCCCACAGCTTTCTCCACACAGGAACCTGGAGCGTGCAAATCTGTTTGCTGCATACTTTGTTTTACCACCGAATCTACGTATAAAACCCGCCCATGAGTTGACCTTGAAAGAGCCGCGGTGGGCTCCCATCTGTGTCTCTCATCCCCCCACATCTGTCTGAGCGGCCTACATCTGGAAGCTGTTGAGTGACATCAGTGGTGGACAGGTTCTCATCCCAGCAGTCAAGTCTGTCTGTGTCAATCTCACTGTCTCTGCCTCCATTTAACACTCTTTGATTCTGTTCTACTTGGCCGCTCGACAGCAAGGAGCAAGTAGCAGCTACAGGCTTAACGTCATATGGACTGTTTCTTATTGTCTTTGCTTCTTTGTGAGGCTTTTAAAGACATGAATACTAGTTTGAAGTGGAAGTCTGTAAAACCTACGTGACCCTGCCAGAGAACAAAGGCTCTGAATGTATTTGTGTACACGCACAGTCTGATTTTGGGCTCGCATTGTCTGGTTTGGCTCGGAAAGACACCACTTCATGTGAGGAGGAAGTAGGGAAGTGGTCGTCTGACATGGATGTACTCTCCATTTGGGTTTTTGACCTTTGGGAGAGATCCAGGTCCATAAAAATAAGGTGTGAGAATTCATAAGGAGAACCGTAGCAGACGTCCAATTTTTATAAATGCGCAGAAGAAGGGGGAAAAAAAAAAAAATCACATAAAAATGAAATATGCAGGAAGGAAAGGGGAAGTGAACTGACTTTATAAAGTCTTTTGTTTTACATGTGGGAGCTGTGTGAAGTCTGAAAAGTTGCCTCAGGTGACATCAGTTGGTTCGGTCTTATGATTATTAGTTTAAAAATGAATCAACGGCACAGACTTCTAACTTTGTCTTTTAGCTATCTGCACCCCAAAATCTGCTGGCGGGTTTGAAAGACTTTTTTTTTTTTTAAATTGGCCAAAATGACACCATGTATCAAAGCCAAAAACTGTTCTATAGAAAGAAATGCTGGATTTTCAACTTTCTGACATCACTGAATACATTCAGTGATGTCAGAAAGTTGTGTGGTTCTATCTGAAATAATAACAAAATATAAGCTTAAAATTGTGATATTTCTTCAAAATCATTTTATTTTGCATGTTTTAAGTGGTAAAACATGCAGTGGTAATAAATTAAGCAGATTGTGTAAAAAAATTAAATTATGCACTCCTCAGTGCAACTATGAAGCTATTAGTGACTCAACTCCAGCCAGTAATCTTAGAGACTTTTCAGCTGAACTGCAGGCTGTTTACAGAGAGCAGATAGGAGAAAAGTATGGGAACAAATCAAAAATGTAAGTAGCAAAATGATAGAAGCAAAAACAGTAAATAGAGCCTTCATTTTATGCAGTGTTGGTAACATCTGTGGGCACTTGGAAAAAGTTGTACCATACATATTATTTGTAGGTGTTTTTATAAAATAAATAATGAAGGGAATTCAGCTTTTGCTTTAACATATTTCACATTCTCTCTCCTTCGAGCCATGGTTGTGCTGTTTCCATTTACGTGCAGGACTTTGTACTGCAGTGAAAATGAGCCCACAGTGAGTAAAAATGTGACAGGATCAACAAACATCCAGAAAGTGTTTGGGGTTCAGAGGGTTAAACAGTCCAGCAAGAGTCAGACGGTATGAAAGCAAGGCAACGGTAATTTGCCAATTACTCTTTTTAGATGCATTTATTGTTATTTATTTTAAATTTTACGGGTGTTTTTGCATTTTTTATTGGACAGACGGGAAGCGAGACAGGAAATGTGGTGAAAGAGAGCAGGGGAATGACATGTAGTAAGGGCCCGGACCTGCAGTTACAACGGTGAGTCACTGTGGACGTCCATGTGGTACGTGTCCTTACCACTCAGCTATCAGCTCACCCCATACAAAGAGGACTTTTGCCCATTTATTGTGGAATTTGTGTCATGCTGACTGTATGTACAGTAGTCTGTTAGCTGTCCAGGGTCTTACTGTGATCTGGTTCTGGGATGTGGGCACTGGCTGGCGCTGGAGGCCCCGGTGGACCAGGCGGGCCCGGTAGACCCCTCTCTCCTGGGAGTCCTGGTGGACCACGGGGGCCTGAGAAGAGGGATGACAGAAAAATCACCGCGGTGACAGACGCACTGTGCTGTAGAGGTATGTCATAGCAAAATATGATCTTAAAGTTTCTCCTGGAGAGACACAGCTCACGGCAGACTGATAAATGACTGTGGCTGATGTGATGAAAGGAGGATAAACTCTGACAGAGACCAGAGAGGAAAAAGATTAGATAAAGTGCTGAGTGATACAACGTAATAGTGTCTGGCAGGAGTGAGTGCTTTTATATCTGTGTGTGTGTGTGTGTGTGTGTGTGTGTGTGTGTGTGTGTGTGTGTGTGTGTGTGTGTGTGTGTGTGTGTGTGTGTGTGTGTGTGTGTGTGTGTGTGTGTGTGTGTGTACATGTGGACTATCTGGACAGAGAAGGAGACGTGTATGAACCGGCTGACTTTTTTTCTCTGTAATTAACAGGAGGAGGCTCTTTAATGGTCCAGTGCTGGGAACCAACTCAGGGACAAGGGAAAACTCAAATAAACACCATTAAACTCTGCAAAGTGTTACTGGCACAGGCTCATAGTGAATTAAGCACTCCTTGCATACACCCCGCTAGCTTTTGTACGTGTGTGTGTGTGTGTGTGTGTGTGTGTGTGTGTGTGTGTGTGTGTGTGTGTGTGTGTGTGTGTGTGTGTGTGTGTGTGTGTGTGTGTGTGTGTCAGAAACAGCCTGTAGCTGCTCCATATGGGCCGATTAGTGAGAGTGTCCCTCCTCCTCCCCTAGTCATTATTTGGAAGGTGGAAAAAAGCACCAGCGCAACATCTGACCTCATTGTTTGGATTCTCCTGAGGTAATGCTGCCAGCTGACCGCCACCTCTGGGCCTCTGACAGACACAAACTCACCACCTTTCTCTATATGTACTGATGAAACGGATGATGACAGTCCACTAATTATGTCCTTGCAAGGAAAAGTTTACGCAGCTCTGATTTGTAACCTCCGCAGGGCATTTTCTCTTGGTAAACACTGCAGTGTAACCGGCGGTGTTTTGGCTGCTCCATGTGGACTGTAAGCTACAATCTGCAGTGGTTGAAATGGCCATTCTATGTGACATATTAGGGGAAACAGTTTAGGTTTTTCCTGTAGAATAATGGCTCCCTTGAGCAGCTGAGGGGATGCTGCGACAAAATATGACTCAACGTTTGCCATACAGCTTATCAGGACACATCATAACATACAACATCACTCACTTTTCTCCCATCTTTCCCATGAGCCTGGCTCCAAAACCTATTTGTCTACATTTTGCATGACACTGGACACATTCCAGTCCTGTGTTTATCTTTCACTTTAAATGGAAAGAAAAAAAAGAATCAGCACAATAAGAAAAACACAGCACTGCTTTTGGATACTTATGAAGTAATGGAGATAGAAAAACAATAACACCACAGGCATATGGAAATCATAAGGGCCTGGGATTTGTGTATGTATAGCTCATGTTCATTTCAGATTGAAGTCACATGGCGCTTGGGTTTTTTTAAGTTTAAGTTTCGCTCTAAATCTCATCTTTGCCCAGCAGCAGGCACAGAGCAGGGGTCATGTGTTAGCCTGAGAGGAGAGGCGCTCCCTTCATGATCCGGAGGGATAACAGCCTATAGCCGGAGCAGATGTTGTGACACACTTATCCCACCATTTACTTTATTCATCATTCAAGTTGCAGCTGCCTGAGGATTTTCCCAACAGGTCATTTATTATTTTGTACATAACCACCGAGCCCTGAACAGCTTCATGATTCAGTGTCTGGTCTGGCTGGTGACCATGAACAAGCAGCACATGTTGGAGAGTCTATATGGAGTCTGCAAACAAATACTTCTGCTGCCCACCGAAGCAGTACTTTTAGAAACGTATGATTTTAACGGCCAACCAACAAAATGCCCAAATTCCAGTAAGTTACCAGAAAGCCTCAAGGGCCGCTGGAATGCTTCATCATTTACCACTGGAGGGTCTGTGGGCCAACCGAGAGAGTAAAGAGAAAGACAAACACTGTAGAGCAGAACATCACAGGTCAGCCTTTTTGCAGGAGATCTCATTGATTTCTGCTGTTTCCACAAGCCTTTGCTCAATAGTGTGGAATTCAAATGTCCTATTCTACAGACAAAATGTTAAGCAGACAAAGAAGTAAACAACTGTCCCAGAATGCATCCAACTTTACAGCATGCTTATTCACAAACTGTGCCAATGTCTACTAAGATAAAGTTCGTTTGTTCCTCCCATTTCCTAGCTGTCTGCTAACAGTGAGCCGAGTGCATTTCCGCCTTCGGTCCTCTCTTACCTGCTGGTCCTGTAGATCCTTTCGATCCAGGGCTTCCAGATGGGCCCCTCGTCCCGGCCTCCCCCCGGGGCCCACTGGGACCTGGCAGCCCTCGAGAGCCCGGCTTCCCTAAGAGGAGGAAACAGACACGAGTAATCATGGAGCCTTAACTGGTTTACATCTTCACTGGTTTCACATCAACTGAGAGGCAACTATGGTTACAATTTACCATCTCTGCCAGGAAGCCCATCTCTCCCCTTCTCACCCTGAGGGCCTGAAATGAAATCAGAAAGGTGGCTTAATTGAGAGGTTTTGCACTGAAAACAAAAAATATTTTGAGCTCATGCCACCTGGAGAAGAGGTTGTATAAAATCCACTGAGGCTCAAGGTGCAGTTCTGCCCCAGTAATAGAGCAACATGAGGGCCAAAGTACTAAATATTTGCTTTTTTTTACTTTAAAGGAGCAATTAATTTTGAGCATGAGAATGGATTTCTGAAATTGACGTCTGGTTGAAAGATTTCCACCCTAAGCTGCTGTTACTTAGGCTTTGGTTGTAGGTTCATGGCAGGACTCTGGCTACAGTGACATTAAGACATGCTCTCTTAGTTAAAGTGGAACTCCACCAACTCCAGGGAACTGTGTAATGTTTGCTAAATTACCTCATGAGTAGTCACTTGAATCAGAATCGGTTAAGGACTTATTAGACTAAAGCCCCACTAGAGTAGAGTAGCCTCTCGAAGGAAGAGTTTACACTGCAGACCAGAACAGACTTTACACTATTATTTGAGCCTTAATATGCAGCGGTACTGGGAGAAAAAAAACACAGTCGAGAGAGTAAAGAAAGACTGAATCACAACTATGCTCTGCAAATTTCATAATTATTTGCTCATTTTCTTAGGACATGTATCTTGCATGTAAAGATGCACTTTGGCCTGACGGTGGGACTAGAGGAAAAGTTCACAGAGTGACCAAAATAGAAAAGGTTTATCCTCTGGGCAGAATGATTGAATCTGAAGTGGAGCTGCACTGTTAGACATGAAAATTTCAGCATATGGCGCCACCAAGTAGTAGTATAAAAGTCACTCTGTATATAGTGCGCTATGTTTAGCTCTATATTTACCCTCTGCTGTTTCAGTGTTTAAATTGTGAATGTGAACTGTATGTACTATATAGCTCCCTCAAAAAATTCAGAATGGAACAAAACAATCCCTCAGTGCGGTGTTTTTATAGATGTAAAAATATCCATGTGTTTGCAGAGAATGAGTGCATTTGGGTGTGATTCTGGACACAGCAGTAAACCACACTACACTCCTTTTTCACTGGGATTGTGTCATTTTATATAAATGAAAACTCACGCCATCACACTAATGATTTCAGATCATATAAACACATAAAATTCCTTCACACTACAGCTCAAATGGGGTATTTTAATAAAGCTGATGCACTTTTTCCCCTCCTTCTTCTGACAGTGTAGCAGGGTCAGTAAACTGTGTTTTTAGCTACAGCCAGCGCTGGGCTCGACTCCAGGAAAGGAGAGGACTTCTACACAGCCGCAGAGCGCTGAAAGTGAGCAGCACAGACAACTGGGCTCTCGCTTTTGTTAAAGGAAATGAGTGTGTGTATGTGTGTGTGTGTGTGTGTGTTTGTGCAGTGAAAGAAATAGGATACGAGCAGAGGTGAGCAGGTATTGAGCAGAAAAAAGCAGCAAGAAGTGATTTCTGACTCAATTATCCAAACACAAAACCCTGAACTCCACTTAATGGAAATATGATTTTTTTTAACTTAAAATGTATTTGCGTGTGACAGCGTGAACTACCGACCTGCAGGTCCCTGCTCACCAGGAGCCCCCTGAGCGGGCACGGCCCCCATCAGTAAGGAGGTCTCAGGAACAGTTCCTCCTTTGCTCTGAAGGTGGCGATGTGATGAGGAGGCCGGTGCTGTGAGTACCTGGACCTGGTATAAAAACACATAGAACAAATGCAGGTAGTTAAAAAACATGCTTGTTTATTATAAAGCTGTCATATTTATTAGGTTTATAAATACTGAGACTGAGTCTTCACCTTTGCCTCTAGTGAGTTCAGCCTGTCACTCAAAGCTGTGATTCGACTGCAGTTGAGACAATCTAAAAAACAAAAAATGGCTTTCTTTATGTCAGGAATCAGACATTTAAACATGTCACAAACCCATTGCGTTGTCTTGTGAAAGCAGTAACATGTTAACAGTTCTTACTGGAGATGGACTCTCCTGTGCGAGCAGGCGGCCGGCGTAGTGTGGATGGTTTCCTCACTGCCTCTTGAGCTACAAGCTGGTTCCCTGAATCTGTAACAGAATAAAAATTCAGGGGACAAGTCAGGTCTGTAACTTCTGGAGCTTGAAAATGTAAAATTTGTATTGAGAAATTTCTATTTCCTTCCATATGCAATATGGAAAAGTTGCAAAGTTGAATAGAAATGGTTTCAAATGTGTTTCACAATAAGCTAAGGATGTTAGAGCTGAATGATGAATTGACTCATGAAATTCTCCTTGAAGCAAAAACACCAAGGATCATCTGCTTCAAAAAAAAAAGCAGACAAGAAAAGTGCCTGTTTCTCTTTATACTCATTAACAGTCTGACTCATGTTGAAGTGACAGAACCGATTAAGTTCCATCAGTGTTCATGTTCATCAATCATGCTTCTCTGTGAAAGAAACCAGAAATCTCCCCTGTGCTTTGTCTATCCTGCAGGTGAGCTTCTTACCATTATCCAGACGGAGCAGGAAGAACATTTCCAGTGTGTAGATACGACAGAATCAGAAATGACCAGTGACAGTTGCAGCTTTTGTTTGTGTTACATTTCCAAGACACAAACAGTTTGCACGCTACATCTTTGCCAACTTAACTCCAGCCCGTTCCTTTTGCCTTGTTTCTTTATGAAGTATAAAAATCACAAGGCCGCGGAGAGAGGGCGTGTAAAGACAAACAATAGTTTCCTTGTGCAAAGAGAATGGGCAGTCTCAGCTCGCATTTTGTCTTGCCTTCATTTCATGAAGTGTGGGAGTTTGTGTCCCAGAGTTCTGGATGTTTTGAATGGGCAGACCTTTGTGGAAACGCTAGACTGACTCCATTGTCTTGACCTGGTCTGGCTCTGGTTGGTCCAGGTGCTCCTGATACAAACAAGAGGTTGGGTTCAGCACCTCATTAGCCACCGGGAAGCAGGTCTTTCCATTCAGTGGTCAGCGGGCACAGTCAACGCCAAGTGCTACATTAAAAGAAGCCACAAATAGCACCTGCAGCGCCGAGGCCAGGCAGGCGAACAGTATTCTTCTGAAACGGCTTCACTTACTGTAACATCAGATGTCATAATCTGTGCCTGACCACTGCAGACCCAGAAAAGGAAAATGGAGAGCTTATTGTCACGAAGAAAAATAAACGTTTTGGAACTTAAGACGCGAATGCATAATGGATTGAGTGATTACCCAAAGAGAGAAGAGAGAGAGGGCAATGGGCGAGGACGAAAAGTACACAGAACACATGGTTTAGGGTAAACTGAGACCACTCCAATAATTCCCCCTCCTCAACCTCTGTGCTCATGATTTCACTGTTTTGGGTTCTGGGTTTTTCTCAGAGGATTACAAGTGTAGATGGATTTAAACCATGTAAGACCTGAGACTGAAATGTTATGGCAGGAGCTCTAAATTGTAGAAAACTCTTCTACGTTTCAATAACAATATAAACTTTGGACGGAGATGAGGGGATCACACACCGGAATCTGCTCTTCACTCCACATGGGGGACACAAAGAGAGGTGAGGATGTGTGCACACTGTACATGCAGGCCGTTTCTGAGGAGCTCGGCTTGTGTAGATGGCTGCATTCAATTAGAAAGGGGAGCTCCGGATAAGAAACCTCGCTCCTCCCCTCCCAGCACCTCTTCTCCCTCCAGAGCAAAGAACATTCAAGCGCCAAGATCCCCTCACCCACACTCCAGCTATTGTTTGAAGCACTAAGCTGGCTTTGGCACAAGAACCGTTGCCTCCCACACACACCTCGTACACACTTTCCTTCTTTCTGTCTCGCAAGAACAAGTTTAAAATCTTTTCTTCTGCATCCCCAGTGGCTCTATCACCTGCAGTGTGGTGTGTGCACACAGACCGGGACGCCTCAAGTGTGATCCACCGCTCTGTTGGCCAACAATAACATCATAACAGTTAATGACTGCCCCCCGATGGACGCGGTTCATTGTATCCGCTCTTTGATCTCAGTAGGCTAATTGCCCCAGTGGGGGGGTCAAAGAAATGTGTGAACGTATTTGACCTTTTTACCCCAATGTTGAGCTGGGCTCTAATCAGTGGCTGAGTCAGAGCTCTTGATTAGAGAAATACTCCCGCCGAGAGTTCAGCGGGCCAGAGGTTGTGCTGACATCAGCCGCCTCTCGTCTCACTTTTTGCTCTCACACTCACACACAGTTCAATATTATGTTTACAAACACTGTCTAGATCATCTTTGCTCCTGCTGGTGCATTAATCCCAAAGGAAAAGAGGAAGATAGAAGCAGGGGTCACAGTACGAAGTTTATCTTTTCCTATTTCATAATGAGCCTATATTTACGCAGTTATGAAGGATGACTTCAGGGACTGTTTGAGCTCACGTGCATGATGGTAAAGATATTCTGTAGCAGCAGGAAAAGGTGTGAGGGCTCTGATGAGACACCTCTGAAAAGCAAATTGGATTTTGAGGCCGATTTGATCTAGTTTGAAGTTTATTACGGAACTCTGAGGCCCTCCAAAAGTCGAAGGGAGACACTAAACACACTGTTTCCAAGCACGTCGGCGGGGGCTAAGGTTAGACAGACCAATGAAACCGTTTGCTGAAATCTGGGCAATAGGTCTGCCAAACCACACATGTAGCTGTGTGAGCCTTAGCCTCAGCTTTCTCTGCTGTGTTTTCTCTGGTTTCCGCCACAAGATGCAATAAAGGAACAACATTGAAAGTGAGTAAATCGTTATTTGCACCTCATGTCCAGTCCAGATCCAGCAGAGACAAACTGTGGTTCACATGTAGAGATAAATGTGCACAGAGCCGTCACGTTTGACTTTGCTGATAGAATACACATTTACTTTGTGCAAATTGGATAAAATCGGCAAAATAGTTCAGAAAGTGTGAAGCAGACAGGAGGAGAGTTAGTAACAGACTGTTTTCTTATGCCAAGTGTGAACAGAGCCAAAGGGGGAAGCCCTCAATCTGAACTTACTGCTCTCCAGACGATGCAACTTTTGCAATTTGGATTCCACCAAAAGCATTAACAACCTACTTTTACTGCTATATCAATATAGTTTCTGCTATGGCAGCTTTATTGCAAAGTTATTATGCTTGGCCTTAAAAAACCCACTTGAAACTCTGCGGGTATCACCAGAGTTAGAGCCAAACACACTGCGACCAGAACTCCAGCTGCACCGCTCAATGCAATCTAAGGTGTGTGTGCACATGCCGAGTTTTTGTCCGTGTGAGTGGGAAACTGCCTGTGTGACAAACACACACACACACAGGCTGTATTATTAATGTGCCAAGGTCATCCGTTGCAGTGATACTCTCTCTGTGAAAATAAACCCAATGTTAAGAGCCCAGTTAGTCCTGCCAGCCGGAGCCCTTAAACACACAGCTCACACTCAGCTCCTCTGACTGCCAGATCCTCAAAGCTCATCACCTACTGAGGCTTATTTGTTCTCCGCTTCTGCAGAAAGATTCTGCAGACAGGCAGACAGACTTGACGAGCTTTATGAATGTACGAGTTGAACATTTGTTGTTCTGTCTGCAGCTGAGGCTGACTGAATATATGAAGACACGCTCGAATAGGCTAGAAAAGCTTCTGTTTTCAGAAGCTGTTATCTCAAAGTTTGAGGGGAGATACAGTACGTGGTCTGGCAGCAGCTGAGAACGAAAACATCAAAACACACGAACACGCACGCCAACAGCAGCAAGCAGACACAGCAGAGCAGAAGGTCCTGATCCATCTCTGTCTGGTCAATTAGCTGAGCTCAGCGCTGCAGCATCATTAGTGACCAGGTGCTGACAGGCAGCCAGGCGAAGCGTTTGTCTCTGTCTCTGCACCGGACGGACTGATAACTGCTGCTGCTGCTGCCTTCACATAAACACATGGTCCGCCTACTGTACTGCTAGAAAGAAGCCAAGCTGAACAAGGCAGCTACTTAGAACAGATGTTTGCTGACCGAGCAGTTTCTTTTGTCTATTTTGAATCCAAAGAGACAAATTGAGGTCATGTGATCCTGTTGTTGTGCTGTTCTGCTCTTATCTCTCTTTTTTCTCCTCCAATACTAATTCTATTCTCTAAAAATTACTTCTGCACAAGGAACAATAAAGGGACACAAGTAATGTAAGTTTGCTTTAACCTGGCTATACCATACCTAAATTAATTTAAACTGTCACTGTCCATCCTTAGTGGTTTGATGCAGGTGATGTACAATACATCTCCTGACTGGTTCATACAGGAGCTTTTAGTGTATTCAGTCCATTAAGACGGCAAGTAAGACTTTATTGTATGAAAATCAGGTCATTTATTTGCTTCAGCTATTACGTGGCAGCCACCAGAACCCAACCAAGACTTAACTTCATGCTGTCAGTTCATCCGCAGAAGAGCTCAACACAAACTATATTTATTTTTCAACTTTTGCCAGCAGTTTTTTCTTTGAGTAAAGCGCATTACAGACATAAAACCGATCTTAAAATGAGTCCTCTCCAACAGGACGGAGGCCAACCAGATCACACAGATGAGGCATCAGGCATAATGTGCTAGATCCAAACTAGATACAGTTTCTTTGTCTGTGTCTTTATTGAATTCAGTATTTTCCCTTTAGTTACATTCATTTAGTCACGGTGGGTTGCTACAGTACCACAGAAACCACCGTACTTCAACATGATTCCACTGAGTTTATAAGTTTACAGAATTTAAATCAGGGAAATGACAGCACTGGTATGGGATCAGTACTGAGGAATTTTAATGGGTATTGACAGAAATAAGATGAATTGAGCACCCCTGTCTTCTGCATTTCTTTGATGGCTGTCTCAAATCACTGTCAGCTGGTAACAAGGTGGATTAAATCAGACCCACCAGCAGCTTCTACCTCCCAGACAGCCGACAGCTCTCCGTCTGACCAGGGCAAACCTGCGTCTGAACTCCGGCGTTTACTGTGCTTTCCCAGGGTCGCAGGTTTCTTTTATTAGGTGATTGGCTTAAAGGGCGGGACACACTTCATCATTTCCTTACTTTGGAATTTCCACTCGGCCTGTCCACCTCTGCAGAGCGGAGCAGCCCACACATCGGACAGGTTCAACTGTAATTACAGGTGAGAAGGAAGTGCGGCGCTGCAATAACAACTGGCAGGTAATTGATCCCAGAGGAGAAGGTGAGCTTACCGAATCCTCACTTTCACACTGTTTGACTTGAAAACAAGTGCACTGAGGCAGCCAGTCTACATCTGCTGTTTTTTTTTTTTTTTTTACAAGTTTAGGTGAGGTGTTGCAAAGACCTGCTGCAAATGAAACCACGCTACAGTCCCCAGGACCCTGAAGTGAGAGTGTGCAGGGTCAGAGAGGTTCTCACCTCCAGCACACACATCTCACCTCATCAATCAGCACAGACACTTCAGCCACAGCAGTGTGGGGGCAGCAAACAAATACACGAATCCCACCCTCCGCAGAGCTGAACCGACTGCCGACACTCAAAATAACTAATTACATTTAGTCTGCTTACATCAACTGAAGAGATGATTTATGTACTTGTACTGCTTTAAGCAGTTTTTACTGCTTATGCTTTACTGTTATGTTTCCTTCTGGTAAGTTTTTATAGATTAAATGTACTTAGGAGGAATTTAACTCTTGACTGAGCAAGAATATTGCATTATATACTACATGTATCATACTTTTGCCCTTTACAGTTAGTTGTTTAACTAGCTTAAATGGTATCATGTATTTAAAAAAAAAAAATCTGAAACAGATTTATTGCCAAGTAGGTTTTCACATACGACAACTTTGATATGGTGTTTTTATGCAGAACAAGCGCACAGAGAGTGGAAAACATTTAAAGAGGAATAAGAAGACAGGAAAAGACAAGTTTTACAAGACAAATGAGAAGCAAGTGTAACAAATTGAAGGTTTTATAAAAGCAGTAAAGAGTATTAACAGTGCAGGAATTTGCAACCTATTTGTCTGAGAATGCGCAAGGCTACGTAGTTTATGCTGTAAACAACTTGAAATGTATGAAGGACAATGACAATCTTATTTGCAAATTCCCCCACTGTGACTAATGGAGCCTCATCATATCGTTATTTTATACAGTTGTGCAGTAAAACGTATTGATTTGTTTCTGTCATAAGAGCACACTGCAAAAAAATGTTTGTACATTTTACGGTGAAAAACTGTCAAACCATAACGGTAAAAATCTGTAAATTCTAAAACAGTTTGATGCAGTTTTTATAACACTGAATCACTGTAACTGGGTTAATCAGGAGAAAAGTGTGTTTTTTGAAAAAATAAATTTCCCGACTTCTGCACAGTTTCTAATGGAAAAATGCTGCAATATGTATAAAAATACTGTAATTTTTGCATTTTATTCTCTAAAAGAAAACAGTTTTTCCTAGTTAAATGTGCATATTGTTACTGGTAATAGAAACATGCTGCAATATTTACAACAAGTAACAATGCAATTTCTGCATTTATTACATGTAAAAAAAATACAGTTTGTTACTGGTCAATATTTTTGTTCTAATAATGAACATATGCTTTTAATATTGATGAAAGTTTTAACCGCAGTTTTTGCTAAAAAAATACATAACTGTCATGCTGATAATGGAAAAATGTTGTAATATGTATAATAAATTACATAAATTTTACTTTAGAAAGTATTTTCATGTAATTTTTCAAATTTTTAAAGGTTAAAACTCTTTCCTTACAGTAAAATATGGACTGAAGCATGTTTATTTAACTAGAGAAGCCACTGCTGTATTTTGGGTCACTCGGTGTTCATTGTGTTACTTTTTTGAAGCATATGTGTGCAGATATTTCTATAATTGCATCCTGCATCCTGCACAAACACAGATAAACGCTGCAGAGGCCGGTTGACTGTCACCAGCAGTTTTTCTTCACTAATGCTCTTCAGTTCTACTTTGCTCGTGCCAATTCTCACACCAGTCCTTTCAGCTCTTCCAGCCCATCCAGATGTGCTTGCACACACAGCCTCTAATCTTCACAGGAAGGAGGAGGGTCTCCCGCCTCGCCTCCCACTCTCTGTCCCACACCGGGCTGCCTTCACCTCACCTTCCCTCTCGCTCACTCACTCCCCCTTTATCTGTCTCACTCTCTCTGTTTTTCCAGCCTGCAGTGATGCTGATGCCAGTGACAGCATCTGCATCTCGGTCTGGATGCCCCTCCTGCCCCCCTCCCCAGCAGGCGGTGGTGTGTAATTACAGACCAATGCCAGGCTCAATGGTCTGACTGCTGACAGAGGGGTTTGTCTAGCCTGCAGACATGTGCTCCCATTAGCACTCTGGGAGAGGGGACTGGTCGCACTGGTCCCCGACAGCTGTGAAGTAAAGCTCTCAGGCACAGGATGCAGCATTACCTCCCATCCCTCCCTCTCGTCAAGCTTCTTGCTTATTGTATTTTCCAGAAGGCCTCATCCTGAGAAACCGACAGCTATCTGCCCCACAGAGGCTCAGACCAGACTGTCGAGAATACCTGCGAGGCGCTTGTGGATGTTAATTACAGGAAAATTGAGCTTTATTTCACTCATCGCCTTTGCCTCTAATTACTGAGCAGAGCAGACTTGCCTCCGCTGTTTGTTAAGTTCTTGTTTTGGGGGGCAGCAGTGTGGTGTTTCTCTCCTTTTATCAATAACTGGAGTGACTGTTTGCAGTCTCAGCGCAAGATAATGCCTGAAAGTCCACAACAGCAGGAGAAGCGGTTTGTGTTCAAAGTGTGAGCCAGTTGAGAAAATAAAAAAAACCCTCCAAATTAAGTGAATTTAAAAATGAGTAACTGCAACTTTTTGCAGCCCGACTGGTATAAATAAAGAAAACCCATCAGCTTCTATCAAAATGGAAACAATTTCCGTGTGCCACGAAAGCAAACAATGCTGCGGTCTGTGTAAAGTGGCTAAAATTAGTGGTGGGTACATCTGTCAAACTGCAGCGTGCTGATTTCAGATAGTGTGCGGTCGGGACAGGCAGCGCTGCAAATCCACCCAGCAGTCTTGAAGCGTTCCTCGACTTGAAGCAGCCAGATGTCTAATAAAAGCATGCGGCAGAGGCTGACAATCAGCTCACACCCTCCATTTTATTAAGAGAGACACAATAACACAGAAAACCCAACGAAAGCCGGCTCCTCCCTCGTGATCCTTGTCGACCCAAATAAAAGCTGCTTTGTAAACTTTGCCTTGGCGACACTCTCCCTTTCAGTGAACTCGGCTGGCATCTTATTCAGTGATGCGCAACCTCTCTCCCCCGTCCAGTCTCAGCCTCCGTCTCCTCTGTGGTCACCAAGGAAACGGTGGAAAACAGGCCTGCATAGCTGCAGACCAGGATGAAACCACACACTCTGCTGCTGCTGCTTTGGTGTGGCAGGGAGGGGACCGTCTTGTCTGTGACCTCTCCATATAAAACGCTGCTGACACACAGCAGTAATTAAACTCCTCTAAGCCGACACGCTGCCACAAGAGGCCAACAAACAATAGCTCTAAAAACACCCAAGACCAGGATTAGACCTCCCCACACATGACATATTAACTTAAATTACTGCGGCTGACTACTAAGCTTTAAATATCACGAATGCTGCGCTAAGCTGTAGAACAGTTTGCACTTTATAACCTTCTGTGACTGAAATAGACAAACGCCATCAATGTGCTTTAAAAGGATAACTCCACTGCATTAAAATTTGGATCTTAGTTTGTAGGCTTCTCTACAATGACATCCAACGGGAACATGAGCAGTCTGGCTAAAAGGGTGTCGACAGGTTAACAGGCCAACACTTGTGTGCACGCAGACAGTCTGAACTAATTCAGCTGGAGGTGAGTACAGTTGAACTAAGCCAGTTTTTGTTTACAAAGGAGAGCCTGGGAAAAATAATTTTACAGAATAGAATAGAATAGTCCTTTATTGTCACTGTAGCCAGTACAACGAAATTTAAAAGTGCCAGACAGTCAGCGCATCATTAAAAAAGACAACACAAGTTAATAAATAGAAAAACAATAAATAAATAAATACTCAATCAGACATGACATTCCTTAAGGCATTGAGGGTAGTTATTGCTGTGGGGTAGAAACTGTTTTTCAGTCTATTTGGTAAATAGTTGCTGAGGATTAATTAATAGACTAATTGCTGCTCCAGTGTGGTTTGTGTGTTTGGATTTGCATTTATCATCTGGCTTGGATTCTTTTTTTTACCACTCCCTTTTGTGTGCTTTTGTGTCTTTTCTTTTCTGGCAATGTGGCTGCGTCCTGACATCTCTGCTGCTAAAGGGATAGTTTGCTTCCTTTGAGGCAGGGTTATGCGAGGTCTACAGTCAGTGCAGTAAACACGGTAGAGAGTAGTTGGAGTTTGAGGCAGACAAGAGGACCAGCACAGAGGATAAGCAAAAAAACTATTGTGGACAGGGTGCAGGGACGTATTTTAGCCATCCAAAAATAAGCCAGTCTAGTAAATAATCAGTATCATTTGTATGTGTACACTAGACATTTATAGGGTGGTCCCTGTAAATATCTCTCTGGTCTCACACTGAAGGACAAGACATTAAAACCCAAGTTGCCCCAGATGATATACAAGCACTTCGTATTAGCGTGTGAATGCGGAACACATAGAAAGTAATTTGTAAAATCAAGCTAAGGTCAAAAGGTGTCACATAAGTGCAGACAATTTACATATATTTAGTTATTTTTACCACTTCACCTTGTCACCAGACTGCAATTCCTCATTTTAATTGAAGCCTTTATATTGCATTACTTAAACATTTTAGTTATAGTCGACTTCTTTGCTGTCTTAGCAGGATCTGGATGGACGGTTGTTCGGTGGAGAGGCAAACAGGAGGATCAGCATTCAAGCTAAGCAGAGAACGGCTGTAAATGGGTCAGCAGCAAAATAGACTTTAGACACATAAGGTCCAGCTGATAGAAATCATTGTAAGTTTTAAGTGTATGCTGGATTTTGAATATTTTCATCACTTTACCTTGCTGTCAGACAGCCCAGCCTGAAGGAGTTTTATCACTTTTCAAAGCCGCCAGACTCCATTGACGGAAACAGTAGTATTACCTCACACAACACTGGTAACACTGGTCCAGTGTTGCCTTGATCAGTTACTGTAGTTTGTTTCATTGTGTGAATTTCGCATTTTAATGTGTCAGTTCAGATCCAAACTAACATGTCAAAACACCAAAGTCACACAATTACAAACCAGAAACTCCCTTGCTCTGTGAAGATAAAATTACTGTTTTTGGCAATGGAGTTTGGTGGATAAAAAAAAAAAAGGAAAATAGTGGTGGAAATATTCAGAAAATACTGAACTGAAAAACTGATATTGATGTGTATTGGCTGAGCCTCAGGTGGCTGTAATATGTTTGTTGCTGACTGTCCACAGCTGTTCACTTCTCTTACATGCTGGTCCTCATGTTTTCTTCTCCAAACTGCTCCGCTACACTCACCAGCTCCTGTTAAGACAGGAAACAAGTCGACATTAAGTAAAATATTTAGGTACTGCAGTATGACAGGGATTAGTTAGTGTAATATAATTACTGAATATCAAACTACAATCCCTGATTTGTTACTGAAAAAGTCACGAACTGGCTGCATCACTGTCCAACACTGAATAGGACCCAAACAAAATGGGATATGAGATGTTACACAAAGAAACTTGTGGAGAATCAAAAAGATCCAAACAATAGGCTGCAAAGACTAAACAGAACAAAGCTGTTGAATTGACCAACTGCAGTGGAGAAGTGGCGTTTACACACTGTTGCTCTCTGCAAAAACATGCTGCTGAATTCCTGGCCAGCAGACCCTTTACTCTGACCCTGTTCGTTACCATACAGAAGTTGACATGCGCTCCAGCTCTCTGCCCACAGCTGCAGCCAAGCAAAGCGCAGGCCAATCCACAAGGCTTCAGCCAAACATCCTGCCCCATGTCTTCTGCTGTACACACTCAGTGCCGGGTGACTAAATGCTTTGCCTTCAGTGTTTGAAGGACACGTCCAGTCCGGCCCGCAGTTTATTTGTCCAAGGTTGGTCTGAACGCTCGGTTCTTACGGCTCAGAGACCTGTTGCTGCATCAGCCAAGTGTAATATCCCTCCTGTGGTATGATTTCTGTGTGAGTACACATGAGAGCAAGATTTGTTAAGAAAAAGGTTTCAGGAACCTATACTTTTCCTTAACCACCGTGTAAACAATAAAAACAATTGAGTCCGCTCTACGACCGTGCAGAAGGATCCATGACAACCAAAAACAAATGTTCGAGCTGAGCACAATGACTGTGTGATAGCGACTGCACTCGTCCGTCCAGAGCCAAGACACAACTGCCAGACTGTAGCCCTTCCAACTCCCTCTAGGACGATATTCTGCTTCAATAGCAAACCATAAACCTGCCTCACTATGCAGGGCTATAAATGAACTGAGAGCAGCAGACATGTGTGGTAAGAAATGGCCAAATCTTTCTTCACTATTGTTTCAATTTTCCTCATGATTCAGCTCCTTTCAGAGAGCATTGTCAACTTCCTCCACCATAACAAATCATTTGATTTGTCAGTTTCCTTCGGGACCTCTCATATAACACCCTAATCTCCATTTTGCCTTCATAAGCCTGGATCGTATTACTGTGGAGGTATTTGACCCAGCTCAGAGGTTCGTCAGGGTGAAAAATGTTAGATGTAACATACTGAAATAGCTAAAAACCACCGTTTCACCACTTACTTTAAATGGCGCAGAGGCAGAGGAATCTATGAGAACATCCTCTCATCATCTTCTCATCGTAAATATGCTTGACTGCCGATATAAACCATCTGTAGAAACATAAACTGTTGTGTAAAAACTCCTCAGAGTGTTGCAGTTTCGGGAAGAACTCTTAGTGCTATTTCTAACTGAAGAAATTCTGTGAAATAATGGCTTATGACGGGATTTTTGAATGATTTCAGAAACTGAATTAAGTATCTGCCATTAATGCTATCACTGACTACTGTATGTCACTGAAACCAACAACGCTACATGTTCCATTTTAAAAGAGCACTGTGGTGTTTGTGATCACAGGTTATGCTATAGAGCAACTTTCTTTGTTTGCATTTCATTTATATACACAAAGATGCTCATACAGGAGTATGTGGGTCATTTTCTCCCTAAACCACATGGAAGTAAACAATAAAATCTCCAACAAAATGTCTGTTACAGAGGAAATTCCTCAAGGATACATGGAGTGGGTTTGGTTGAGAACATAAATTAAACAACGTGGGTGCTGCCATAAACATTTGCATGATTATTATGACTCAGCATTGCTTTACCCGGCCTTCAAATGTGGCCAGCAGCCACAATGCCTTTGCGTTAAGGTTTTCTTTAACATATAAGGTTCTTGCAGAGTATCACAACACCGTCTCTGTAATTGGTCTGCACTTTGATTATTGAGAACCGTGACAGGTTCTCCAACAGCAGATGCAGTTATGCATGAACAGAGAGAAGACAGAGAAGTGTGGCTGATAAAAGCAGAGCGGCTGTGTTGTCCATTACAAAACATCATGAAGCAGTGTAGTCAGATCATCTTTGGTGGTTCATTTCATGTAAATGAGTTTTGATAGTTTCTATTTAATTGGACTTGAATGCCAAATTGTTATTTTCAAACCACTTCAGAACTTAGAATCACAAGTTTTTGAATGAACAGCTGAGAGTTCACTCAACTCACTAAATTCAGTTTATAAGGGAAAAAAAGCCCATGTATAAGCAGATTCAGCAGGATGCATTGTTAGACAGTGAAACTCCCCACAGACTCTTGCTCTTTGTAGTTTGAGAAAAAAGAAGCGGTGAAAACTTACAATATGTCCTAAAAACAGGTTTAAACTAAACTATGATTGTTTCTTTTTATAAATAAATAATCCTAACCATGACAAATGCTAGCATTGAACTTCGTCCCTACACTTGCAGACTTGTAATTTATCTCACTTTAACCAGAAACAGCTCTACAGATTGTCTTTGTGTTGACTTAAAAATAGCTTCAAAGCTGAAAACTTTGTGTCTACTTGACTTGTTGATTCAACTTAATCTCTTAAGCTCATTGAACTATTTTCTTAGGTTCAATTAAATTAACTCAGCTACTTTTACACTTTCAAAAATGATACAAACACTTTGAACTAACTGCAGCTATCCCACATTTTTGAAGGCAGCAAGGGACCTTCCATCTCTAAGCTGAAAGAACTTAAAATGATTTACGGTGTGTGGACCTGGCTGAGTCACATACAGTCGGCTGCTGCACACAGACCTGACTCAACAGCAGGGTCTCAGTCTCAAAGCCCCTGATTTAGATTGGCTCGTATTGTCTCCTCAAATGAAAACTCCCGTTTGAGTGAAGAATGACAGTAAAATCTCAGAAAAACCACAGCATGGACACATGGGCGTGGGTTTTGTTTGAACATTGGGAGGGACACGTTAAACGCTGGGGAAGGAAACTTTTGAGCATTAAACACCTAATTTCCTGCTTTCTGGTGAACGTTCATGCACCAGTTTGTGCCTTTTCTGCATCAGTTTATGGTGAATGATGGGAATGTCTTTATTTATATGGGAAAAAAAACAGAATTCAGTCACCAGGTGATA